>NC_052625.1:134251318-135456318 GCF_016161935.1 Mauremys reevesii
AGGAATCATAACATTCAAAAACCAGTAGGAGAACACTTTTACCTGTCCGGTCACTCAATAACAGACCTGAGGGTGGCAATTTTGCAACAGAAAAGCTTCAAAAACACACTCCAACGAGAAACTGCTGAACTCAAATTGATATGCAAATTAGATACAATCAACTTAGGCTTGAATAGAGACTGGGAATGGCTGAGCCATTACAAACGTTGAATCTATCTCCCCATGTAAGTATTCTCACACTTATCAAACTGTCTGTACTGGGCTATCTTGATTTTCACTTAAAAAGTTTTTTCTCTTACTTAATTGGCCTCTCAGAGTTGGTAAGACATCTCCCACCTTTTCATGTTCTTGGTATGTGTATATATATATCTCCTCACTATATGTTCCATTCTATGCATCCAAAGAAAGGGCTGTAGCCCACGAAAGCTTATGCTCAAATAAATTTGTTAGTCTCTAAGGTACCACTTGTGGCAAGTACTCCTGTTCTTTTTGCAGATACAGACTAACCTGGCTGCTACTCTGAAACCTCCATGAAATGGTACTTGGGGTATGCGTACACTACAGTGGCTATAGCAGCACAGCTATGGCACTGCCGCTTTGCCACTATAATGTCGATGCTTCCTACATCAACTGAAGGGTTTTTTCCATCAGTGTATTTAGTCCACCTCTCCAAGAAGCGGTAGCTAGGTCAATGGAAGAATTCTTCTGTTGATCTCTGTCTACAGTGGTGTTAGGTCAACCTAACTAGGTTGCACAGGATGTGAAAATTTTCCCCACCCTGAGCCATGTAGCTAGGTTGATCTAATTTTTTAGGTGTAGACCAGGCCATAGAGGAGGAAAGGTTTTGGGACTTACAACACCGAGGACAGGCAAAGAGTGGCCCAAGGTAGACAGGTATGACAGAGCCTTTTTCGTTCCCTAAGTGACATCCGACAGTGCGAAAAGGATCAGATTCTGTAAGAATAAATAGCAGAGTTGACAAAAGATAGGAAAGGTGTGAAGTTCAATTTTGAAGAGCGAGCGTTTCAAATGGAGACTGGACATCCAAAAAGAGGTGACAGTGGGGTACATTCAGATGAAAGATTGGAAGTGGAGAGGTATTATTACTATTTAACTATTATTTAACTCCCCAAAAGTGTGCTGTATGCTTTAGAGACAGGCAAATTACAAGTAGCATGTTTTGAAGGGTTTGTGTTATGTTTAATTACAACATGTAATATGACGACTGATAACAAACAAGTTGGAATGAGAAGATGCTATTAGCATTCTGTTTGCCAAGTGCATATCTATATTTAGGAACACAGGAATTACCATACTTAATCAGGCCCCAGGTCCATTTATACCAATATATTATGTTTCTGATAATTCCAGAACCAGATACTTCAGAGGAAGATGCAAGAACCCAGCAGTATGGATACGTGGGATAATCTGCCCTCTATATAGGTCTCATTCTAGACTCTAGTAGTTAGAGATTGACCTATGCCCTGAAACACAGAATTTTGTCATGAATTATATTATTATTAACTCCTGGATATTCTTGATATCCATATAAATATCCGACCCCGGTTTGAATCCTGTTAAGTTCTTGTCTTCAGTGACTTCCTATGGCAACAAGGTCTTTATTTTAATCACGTGTTGTGTGGAAAAGTATTTCCTTTTATTGGTTTTGAATTTCCCAACTTTTAATTTAATTGAATGTTCCTTTATTCTTGTGCTTAAAAAAAATGGGAACTTCCATTCTTCATGTCAACTTTTTCTGTCGCATTCTTTATTTTATACACTTTTACCATGTTCCAGTCTTAGTTGTCTTCTTTCTATTTATTAATGTACTATTTTTTTAAAAAATCAGGTTAATTTCTTAAATATCTTTTTTTATTATGGAGCAACTGGAGGGTAAAGGAGACTAGCTGGAATGTGACAGCATGAATGTGAAAAGATGAAGGGGAAAGGTGAGGAGGTAGGAGAGATGAGGAGAGGAAGATGATGGAGAATGCTGAAAATTCTCTCCCACTCTGGTTTCTCAAAGGCCTTGTTTTCTCGAATGCACACTCTCATGAGAGGAACTTTAATGTACCTTTTCTTTGAAAAATGGAAGTTGTCATGTGTCTGCTGCGTTGAATCTCTGGCAGTTTTGTCTCAATTTGCCATGGAAGGTAGAATTAGAGATTTCTCCTTAGCTTGGATTTCCTCAACAGAATAATGCATGTAATTGTATTTTTCTGCACCAATTTTACTCTTCTTACAAAAATCATAAAATCTCCACTGTGCACAGGGAAGAAAATCAATTTATGTATCAAAAAGAAATCATAATGCAAAGGAGATTATACAAATTACACCATTAAAAAGTGATTATTTTACAATGGTTTGGTAATCTAAAGATTGCTTTAAGGTTTATACAAACTAAACTAGAATAGTAAGAAAAAATACATTTGAAAATGGTTTCTATCTACAAGTACAGGTAACATACAAACTCTTACGTGAAAAGAAATATCTCATGCAACAAAAGCTTATCTGAGTGTATCTGATCAAGACATTTCATAAATAATGTCATTACATTAAAAAGTTATTGTGTTATAGTCATAAGTAGACTTTTTTTTTCCAATAGAGCCTGAATATCAGTACAGAGGGCAGACGGCAATGTTAAAAATGAATTAACCTAATTGTACCATTTAAACAGATACCTTGGTATTGTCTTCAGCTTCATAAACCTCATATTTGTGGTCTGAATTAGAGTGAGGGAGCCTAATTATCTCTTCCTTAACTAGACCCTGTAATTGACCTTTTAAATGTGTCTGTTATTACAGATTCAACTTTTTTTATGGCAGTACAAAACTATTAACTTTATTGGGTGAAGTAAAATGTTTTAATGAGAAGAGGTATTAGAATGTTTTAATGGAGATGAGTGAAGAATAGACAGGAACCACCAGTCTGTGTTCTGTTTAAACTATTAACTGTATCACACTATTGTCTTGCACTTATTTTATAAGGTATGTTTTAATCCTTTTCTGTATTTGATTGATAAAACTCAGATTATTTACTCATATCTAAGTCATTTTTTTAATTTGTTGATAGGTTGAATCTACACAGAGCATGATCAGGATTTTGGGCCTTTCGGCTACATTACCCAATTACCTTGATGTTGCCACATTTCTACATGTTAATCCCTACATTGGACTATTCTATTTTGATGGCCGTTTTCGACCTGTACCACTTGGGCAGACGTTTATAGGAATTAAGACAACAAATAAGGTAAATGACTATGGAAAATCTGGAAAATGTTTTTTGGACATTTATACACAGTTATGGATTCCAGCATGTGGAATGTCTTCCTACCTATCTGGACAGTGATTGGATACTCCAGATTGTATTATTCTTTAGTGCAGGAGCCTCCTGCATCGTAAGTAGATCTCTTCACAACCACATAGGCTTAGAAGTTACTTTCAAATTTTCAGAATAATACCATCTTGCATAATTTAGACTGGAACTTAGAATTTTCACTGTGGTTAAACACCATTTTATCTCCTTTGTACTCTCCACATTAAGCAGAGTGATTGATGATAAAGCTCTGTCCCGATTAAACAGCAATGATTGTCATCAGTTGGTGAGTTTCCTTACCAAAGTCTTGTTTTGAACTGTGTTTTCAAAGCAGATTGTTCTGTCCAGTTCTCTCATTTCAGTCCCTATCTTTGGTGGAAATTATGGAATTAGGTTTGTTTTGCTGTTAGGATACATGAGAAGTAACAGCACTCAACTCGGTGAAAAGTAGTCAAGCAGTTTGGACATAAATGTTAAAAGTATGATTTGATGTTAGGGTGACCAGACAGCAAGTGTGAAAAATTGGGATGGTGGGGTGGGGGGTAATAGGAGCCTATATAAGAAAAAGACACAAAAATCAGGACTGTCCCTATAAAATTGGGACATCTGGTCACCCTATTTGATGTATTGAATGTCATATGAGTAATTATGATCAAAACCTGTCATAGGACAAGCTATCAGCTTTCATACATGCAGTTTTGATAGCGAGAGACATGAAAGTAGTCTTTAACTCAGTCTTTTATATTCTTTTCCAAAATGAGAAATAGAGAGAAAATATAACCAAGGTATACACATCATGTAAAGGTAACAATATTTGTATTAGAATCCATTACTGCTTATTAAATCAGTCTGAGATAAATGCAGGGCCGCCCAGAGGGGGGGGCAAAGGGGGCAATTTGCCCCGGGCCCCGCAGGGGCCCCCAAGAGAACAGCTGAGGCTCCCGCCTCCGTCCCGCTCCTGTAGCCCTGGCACATCAAGCGGCGTCCTCAGACAGCGCCGCAGCATGTCTCCGCCAGGGCCCCTGAGCCCCGCCCCGCTCAAAGCCGCGTGGGGAGGGGGCGGGGTTGGGAGCTCCGGGCTGAGCTCAGTGCCTCCGCTCAGCGTGGAGCTCCCAGCGCCGCCCCCTCCCCACGCGGCTCTGAGCGGGACGGAGCTCAGGCCCCGCTGGAGCCACGCTGCGGCTGTTGGGCGAGGCGCTGAGACTCCGGGTGAGGAGGGAGCCGGGGGTAAGAGGCTGGGGCTGTGGCTGTGGCTGGGGCCGGGGCCGGAGGGGTTGGCTAAGGGGCAGGGAGTCCTGGGGACAGTCAGGGCACAGGGAGGGGGTGGAGGTTGGCGGAGCGGTCAGGGGCAGGGAATGGGGGTTGGATTGTGGGTATTCGGGGTGGATAGGGTCCGGGCCACCCAGAGGGGGCGGGGCAAGCGGGCCCCCCAGTGGCGAATTACCGCCGAAGCCGGACCCGCCGCCGCCGTGCAGCCCGGTCTTCTGCGGTATTTCGGCGGCGGGGGGGGGGCCCTTCCGTTCCGGGACCCGCCGCCAAAGTGCCCCGAAGACCTGCGGCAGGGGACCCACCCCCCCCCACCCCCGAATTACCCCCCAAGACCGGGCAGCACAACGGCGGCGGGTCCCGCTTCGGCGGTAATTCAGCGGCGGGGGGCTCCCGCCGCGGGTCTTCGGGGCACTTCGGCGGCGGGTCCCGGAACGGAAGGGCCCCCCGCCGCCAAAGACCCCGGGCCCCCGGAATCCTCTGGGCGGCCCTGGATAAATGTACTTGACACTTAAAACAAATACTAAATCTTCAGTTAAATACAAGTTAAATATACATCAGGGGTCAACAACCTCTGGTACGCGGCTCGCCAGGATAAGTATCCTGGCGGGCCGGGCCAGTTTCTTTATTTGCCGTGTCGGCAGGTTCTGCCAATCGCAGCTCCCACTGGCCACTGTTCGCCGTCCCAGGCCAATGGGGGTGGCAGGAAGCTGCGGCCAGCACCTCCTTCACCCGCACCGCTTTCCGCTGCCCCCATTGGTGAACCGCGGCCAGTGGGAGCTGCGATTGGCCGAACCTGCCGATGCGGCAGGTGAACAAACTGGCCCAGCCAGTTTACTCTGATTGCTAAAACAAAGTAAGAAAAGAAATTATATTTTGTAGCCCAACTTGTCGTGCTACCTTAGAATATCCTACTAGACTGTAGGTTGCCTATTTTTTTACATTTTCAACCAAAAATTAGTTTCAGAGCTCCATCAGTAATATGGCATGTTTTTAAAACAGTGAAAAATGACTTTCTCATTAGGTTCTTTAAATAATTCACTCAATCCGCAATGCAGAAAAGAAAGGTGCCTTAAAACCATAGGGGAGCCATTTCACGTCTGTGCACACAGGGATAAGTTTACCATATGGTACTTATTATGATGTGCATATTTTAACCTTCATTAATTGTTTCAAGTACCTTCAATAATATTTGCTGTTGCCTTTCTTTAATCATTTCTTAATACTTCATTTGAATGTTTAGTTTATTCATACTGTATCGTTAGAAAAAGGCAAAGATGTAGTTTCCTAGTAGCAACTTTGGAATAAGCTTTATAATTTTAAAATGAAAGGAGACAACTATGTCAAGTACGTCACAAAGTATTGTTGAAATGACCATGAAATAACTAATTCCCCTCCCTCCCTTTCTGCCACCCCCACCAAAAAAAAATTTCTAATAAGGAAGTGAAATTATTAATGAATTACCCCTCCTCAGGTGAAAATAGACAGCTGAGATGCTTCCATTAATACCACAGGCCAAGAAAAAGTCCTCATTTTGCTAAGAAGAATGTCATCAGAAATTTGAGATAGAAAAAACATTATGGAGTCAATTGAATGTGCCTTACAGCAGCTGGCATCTTCAATGAAGAATGCAGAGTATTGAATCTCCATGTCAGAAGATTTCTTCCAGGACAATATAGGAACTGAACCGACCCAAACAGAGCGTGAGACCTTGCAGAATCAGGTCTCTGTCTACACTCTCCCAACCCTCCCATGACCAAGGAGACAGCACAAATGTGTTTGTGGGGCCAACAAGCAACTCTTGAGGCAACCCACTAAAGCAGCTGTTAGGTCTAATATTAGCATGGACTCTTAATTGTTATTTCTTGTTAGGAGGAGATAATCAGCCAACACAATATATGCAGTGTTCATAGCTGGTCTGGCAAATATCAAGGAGCTATGAGGCAGCTAGATACTGTGAGACTTACCTTGCCACAACCTTCTCAGTAACCTTATCTGAAAAAGTGAAGATTGACCAATTAGCAATCTGTTTCCAGATTGTGTGCATAGACTGCTCACAAGGCCCCTTCAAAACAGACAGCATCCTCCTCTCTTTGGTAGAAGCAGCCATAATAACTAATCTTAAGGGGCCCTATCATTTCCCCACATACTTTCAGCAGCTAGGAGGCACATTTGTCTAAGGCAGGGGTTCTCAAACTGGGGGTCGGGATCCCTCAGGGGGTCACGAGGTTATTACATGGGGGGTTGTAAGCTGTCAACCTCCATCCCAAACCCCAATTTGCCTCCAGCATTTATAATGGTGTTAAATATATAAAAAAGTGGGCTTTTTTAAATTTATGTGGGGGGGGCCACACTCAGAGGATTGCTATGTAAAAGGGGTCACCAGTAAAAAAGTTTGAGAGCCACTGGTCTAAGGCATTGGTTTTTCAAACACCTCTCCTACCTCCGTGAGTAATAAATGCCAAAATTTAAACAGAAAAGACCTTTGCATTTGTCCCCCTCTAGTTATTGTTCTGTTCAAAAGGGCAGATACATCTCCCTCCCGCCTCCCCCTGCCCCTCCTCCCCCCAAAAAAAACAAAAAACACCTAATAGTTGGATTGGAAAAGCTTAGCTAAAGTACTTCCTTGTTGGCTGGAATTGTTTTTCACTTAACATTATCTCAGTTAAGTAGGATTTGTGCAAAAGAGCTATGGAATAGGAAACATGCATCAGCTTATATGAAAGAGTAATATCCAGTGCCAGGAATGTCTCGATCCACTATTAGTCATTTTAATTAGGCGCTGAAAGTTTGAAAGACTGGGATGGGGTTTTCTCATTTGCAACATAAAACAAACTAGGTTTGTGTCCTTAGTGTAGAAGATGGATAAAACTCTTAGGTACACGAGTTAATGCATATTTATTTCTTTGCTGCTGTTAAGTTCAGACACTAGATAATGACAAGTATCAGAGGGGTAGCCGTGTTAGTCTGGTTCTGTAAAAGCAGCAAAGAATCCTGTGGCACCTTATAGACTAACAGACGTTTTGCAGCATGAGCTTTCGTGGGTGAATACCCACTTCTTCGGATGCAAGCATCTGAAGAAGTGGGTATTCACCCATGAAAGCTCATGCTGCAAAACGTCTGTTAGTCTATAAGGTGCCACAGGATTCTTTGCTGCTTTTTTAGATAATGACAATGCTTTTTTCCCTCTGTTTTATTTGATATGGTTAGAGAATCACTAGCCATCGTGTACAACCTGGCCTGCACAAAATTATAATTGGCCAAAAAAAGTACAAAATAATTCTCTCTCCAAATGATGCTCTTCTGTTTAAGTGAAAAGAGAACACACAATTTCAAAACTGACTGACATTTGTACACACGTTTGGTTCCATACCAGTGTTGAACATCAATTAGGCAGAAATTCCAGTCAGAGATATTTTCGATCTCCTAACATGGCCTGAAGCACAGTTTTGCTTGATAGGACTTTAAATGTAGTATATGGTTAAAAGAAAGATTGAGACCATAATAAAATCACTTTATGTGAACAAATGACTCTTCGACAAATTTGAGGTAAAAATAATAAGATCAATTGGATGCTGTGAATTTACAGTATGGTTTGAATTCACTAGCCTTATACATGCCACCAGTTTCTTTCCTTTTCTTTTTACTGATAGTATGTTTAAAACATTTCTTTAGAGAGAAGATAATGGTGTGCAAATCCCACTAACAATTTTTTGATCAATAAATGAGGATTTCCTTCCCAACCCCTAAATTGTACTTAGATTTTTCTTGTTTTTGTTTGTTAGTTTTACATGCTTTACTGTGCCACCAAGAAATAATAGAGTTCTCCAGCTTGGCTACACATAGTAAGGGAACTCTTTCAGTCTTTTCCAAGTTTGTTGTTTATGTTTGATGTATTTAAGTACCCATGAGACAAATCTGTAATTGATGCTGCTAGGAAGTTTTGGTTCAGATTAGCAGCACATTTAAAATGTCACCAACTGTTGCATGAAGTTTTTTTATCTTTTAAGGAAACTGTAATAGATGGAAAACTGCTAATTTGAATATACTGATTTAAGGAATATATATTCTGTCCCAACTAATACAAAATAATCATTTAAAAAATGACTGTCATCAAAATGCTTGCTTACTTAAAGCAATTTTCATGAAGTCCCCAACTAAAGTATATGTTGAATAACCTGACGACACTGCTGCCTCAGAATTACAAGATTTATTAAAAACCTAAAAGGCATAGGCCATCAGCATTTCTGACTACCTGATGGAAACTCTTTAAATATATCAGAGGGATAAATACCAGGGAAGGAGAGGAATTATTTCAGCTCAGTGCTAATGTGGACACGAGGACAAACAGATATAAATTGTCAGTCAGGAAATTCAGGCTTGAAATTAGACGAAGGTTTCTAACCATCAGGGGAGTGCAATACTGGAACAGCCTACCGAGGGAAACAGTGGGGGCGAAGGACCTCCACGACTTTAAGATTAAGCTAGATAAGTTTATGGAGGAGATGGTATGATAGGATAACGGGCTTAGTCAATAGGTCAATTAAGTGCCACACTGGTAAATAGTACAATGGGTCAATGATATGATATAACCTTTTTCCAGAGGGTATGGCTGGAGAGTCTTGCCCGCATGCTCGGGGTTCAGCTGACCGCCATATTTGTGGTCGGGAAGGAATTTTCCTCCAGGGAAGATTGGCAGTGGCCCTGGAGGTTTTTCGCCTTCCTCCGAAGCATGGGGCAGGGGTCGCTTGCTAAAGGAGTGGGTGGATCGGCTTATGTGGCCTGCATCTAGCAGGAGGTCAGACTAGATGATCATAATGGTCCCTTCTGATCTTGAATTCTATGAAATCATGGAAATAATATTGAAAAAGAGGGTTGGAAGGACGGAGGATATAGGAAGAATAAGGTATTGAATGCACATTATAGGAATTAGTGTTGGTTGAAATGCTAGTTGTTTAAAACTACAGTTGAATCTATTTTATGTACTGGAATACTTGAGACATGTCTAAAATGAATGTGTAAAATTGGAAGAGTTGCTGGAGATGTGGAAATTGTCCAGCTATACCAGAAGTAGAACTGAATGTGGTTAAATTTGGCTGCAACGTTATTATTAGCTCTCTAGGAGTACCTGATAGATAAAAATGCACAGTGTAGGTAATTATATAATCATTTCAATATCTGCCTGGGTGGCAGAGGGACTTCCGTCAGCCCTCCCTTCATTTTCATCCTGGTCCCCAGCCAACCCGCTGTTGGGATCTTACCATCCCCTTCCCTCACCTCTTGAATGAGGGTAAAGGTGGGTGATAAGAGGGGAAGAGAAGAATGAGGGGGGATTTGATAGCTGCTTTCAACTACCTGAAAAGGGGTTCCAAAGAGGATGGATCTAGGCTGTTCTCAGTGGTACCAGATGACAGAACAAGGAGTAATGGTCTCAAGTTGCAGTGGGGGAGGTTTAGGTTGGGTATTAGGAAAAACTTTTTTTCACTAGGAGGGTAGTGAAGCACTGCACTGGGTTACCTCGGGAGGTGGAGGAATCTCCTTCCTTAGAGGTTTTTAAGGTCAGGCTTGACAAAGCCCTGGCTGGGATGATTTAGTTGGGGATTGGTCCTGCTTTGAGCAGGGGGTTGGACTAGATGACTTCCTGAGGTCCCTTCCAACCCTGATATTCTATGAGGGGCTTGGCTCCCTGCTATGCCAGTCCTAGGAGCCCCGAACCTTCTCCCTCCCATTTCCACTCCTTTAACAAACACCTCCTTTTAATCCTTTATCAAACCGTTTATCTGATCTCTGTATCCCTTCCCTACAGAGTACCTGCATGGTACGGGTAACTGGGTTTGTGATGACCAGGAGAACTGCATTGTGAATTGCCTGCTGGTGTAAAGGTTGTGGGCCTGTCAAGGCATCTAGACAGATTTATGTGCAGTGCTGGGGAGGAGCCAATGGCTGTGGTACATGTAAGTGCCAGTGACATAGGGAAAGGAAGAAGACAGGTCCTGGAGGCCAAATTTAGTCTGTTAGATAAGAGATTGAAGTCTAGGACCTCCATGATACCATCTGTGAAATGCTTTCAGTTCTATGTGCAGGGCCAGTTAAACAGGCAGAATTGCAGGGTTTCAATGTGTGGATGAGATGATTGTGTAGGGAGGAGGGGTTTAGGTTTATTAGGAACTGGAGAAACCGTTGGGAACGGGGGAGCCTATACAGGAAGGATGGCTCCACCTAAACCAAAATGGAACCAGATTGCTGACATGTACAATTAAAAAGGTGGTAGGGGAGTTTTTAAACTAAGGGCTGTGGGAAAGATGGCAGTACGAAGGGCACATTGTTTGGACAGAGACGTCCCTTTTAGGGATTCTGTATATCCTTGTAAAGAGGAGAGTATAGAAGTTGGTAAAGTACAGGTAAGAACTGAGGAGAAATTCTCAAATGAAAGAAAGTATCAGAGGGGTAGCCGTGTTAGTCTGGATCTGTAAAAGCAGTAAGATTTTTTGGTTCCCGAGGACAGTGTTATATCGAGGTAGAAGTGTACTAAGACTGGTGAACTTGAATGCTTGGTATTAAATGAGGATATTGATATAATAGGCACCACAGAAACTTGGTGGAAAAATAATTAATGGCACATGGTAATACTAGATTACAAAATACAGTAGAACCTCAGAGTTAAGAACATCTCAGGAATGTTCATAACTGAATAAAATGTTATAATGGTTCTTTCAAAAGTTTACTACTGAACTTTGTCTTAATGCACAATGCATCTTTGAAACTTTACTATGTAGAAGAAAAATGTTATCCATCTTAATTTAAATGAAACAAGCACAGAAACTGTTTCCTTACCTTGTCAAATCTTTTTTAAACTTTCCTCTCTTTTTTTGTAGTTTACGTTTAACACGGTACTGTACTGTATTTGCTTTTTTTGTTTCTGCTGCTGCCTGATTGCATACTTCTGGTTCCAAATGAGATGTGTGGTTGACCTGTCAGTTCATAATTCTGGTGTTCTTAACTATGAGGTTCTACTATATATAGGAATGACAGAGTAGGCTGATGGGAGAGGGACAGTATATGTGAAAGAAACCATAGAGTCAAATAGAGGACAAATCATAAATGAATCAAACAATACCATAGAACTCTATGGATAGAAATTCCGTAATTGAATAATAAGAATATAGCAGTAGGGATATACTATCAGCAACCTGAGCAGGATGATGATGGTGATTGTGAAATGCTCCGGAGATTAGAGAGACTATAAAAATAGAAAACTCAACAGATTTCAGCTGTCCCCATATTGACTGGGAACATGTCACCTCAGGACAGGATACAGAGAGAATTTCTTGTCACCATAATGACTGTTTCTTGGAGCAGCTGGAACCCACAAGGAGAGAAGCAAATACCTTAAGGGATCTGAGGAAGGGGGGGTTGGGGCTCCTATTTCTGGAACAGTGGGGAGCTGATCTCCCCCCCACCTCCTTTATCACCCCTTTCAGCTCATATGAGGAAAGGGTGGCAGGATCCCAGGTCTGGGATGGCTGGGGATTGTGGACATGAATAAGGAAATGAGGCTGACCCTGTACTGTATAATTTGTTGCTGGGTACTTCCAGATATTTTAAGTGAATAAAGTTGTGGCCTAATTAAAGCACATCCATGGCCGCCTGCCTTTCTTCCAGCATCACCAGACAAACATTATTTTCCCTTTTATTTGTATTTCTGTTCTTATTTTTCTAATGGTAAGCACTTCCCTTTCTAAGTAGTGATGCTAAGCAGCAACCGTGTGCTCAAAACACCAAGTAAGGGGTGGTCTCTATCCCAAGGAGCGTATAACTTAAACAGAATCTGTTCTGTCGATACTGAGAATGGAACCTTTTACATGCACCTTCCTTCAGCTCGGACAGACGAATTCAGATACTACCTACCAGAGTGACCATATTTTTGTGTGTGTTTTATAAAGCACCCATGTATGTTTATGAAACTATGAGAAAAGTAAATAACTTAATTTCTCCTAATCCTAGGTAGGTCGCCATTATCTAAGATCAGCATTGCTATTAGTATTCACTTATCCTTTCTTATTTTATCTTTTTGATTTACTTCCCACAATTTGTTCATTTCACTTTTATTTCCTTTCCTTTCTTAGTATCATCACCCCCTTCAAAAAGTTTTTCCTTTTCCTTTTTATTAAGTAGTATTTAAAAGTTAAATTGGGACAGTACAATGGAACTTCTCACTAGCTATGACAATTTGAATGGAAAAGAGGAGGGTGGGCCAGGTAAATGTGTGATGTTCTGCTTATAAAGGATTTGAATGCCATACTGTGCTTTATGCTTTTAATTCCATTTTATCTTTTAGAAAGTTTTCGTTCAGATAGGAAAGACCTAGCACTGTATCATGAAATTAGTCTATAGGATATGAAATGTAATCTATAAAATGTTGCTCTTAGTAATAACGCCATGTTTGAAAAACACATGTTGCATTCTTATTCTCATGGCATTCATGTGACACCATATTTGGATATGTTTATTTCACCCATATAAAGTTATTTTTTTTCCATTAAAGCCGTGTTTAACAATTCTTTCAACCATTCTGAATATACCAGAGAGAGGTTAAATTTCCATTTTCTGAATATTGCATGTTTTCCCACTATTGCTTGATGGCTGCTGGAAGATTCAACTCATCTATCAAATGTCTCCTCTCACCCCCCATTAAATGAACAAAATGAGCTATAGACTGAGTGTCAGTTCTGACTTTAAATTTCCTTGTTTCATTTCGTCACAACCTTAATGTTGTATAACCTTTGTTTGAATGTAAGCAGTGATATTGAGTCACACAAATATTTGCATGTTTATCTAAATTTCATAGATCTTCAATTTGCAGTGGTTATATTCAAATGAAGTACTCATCCCCAATAGATTGTAATACTCTCCTATGAGAGCTAATAAGATATGGACAAAGTTACTGGCATAATACCTTAAATGTTATGGGGAATGTCTTCAGAAACAATTTAACTAAAGCCACATTTAGTGATTGAGAGTCCCTGGATAATCTTATTTTAATATTACTCTTTACATCCTTGCACAGCACTGTCTTCTCTCACTTGCATCATGTCAAAAATTTTGATACTAAGTTCTTGGTATGGAATTACTGATAAATAATGTGATGGATTAATAGAACACTGTGTAAAAAGGGTCTGCTACTCTGCAAAATTGTTTCCACTTCCCATGACATTATGTACACTTATAGAGAATCCTTTTAATACTAGCTGGAATTATCTGAACTTATGTGGGGGAAATGAACAATGACTTAGAAAGCTGATCTTATATCTGTGGATGTTACTATATGGATAGCAAATACGTTTTGCTTTATTAACCAGTTCTTAGATGTGGTTGATATTCAGACGCTTGTATTTGATTTTGATAGACCCACTATGCTATGTTCATATGCTAGTAGGACTTTGGTATGACAGGAAAAAAAAATAAGTGTTTTTATATTGTATTTTTTATTAGATGTTAATGTTTGTTTCTAGTAAGTATTTGGGTGGATTCCTTTTAACTGATTTACTATAAAGTATGTTTCGACTAGAATGAAAGACTGACTTTTACTTTCAGTTGGTAATGTGTCACTTATTACTATCCAGGTGCAGCAGATGAATAATATGGACGAAGTATGTTATGAAAATGTTTTGAAGCAAATAACAGCTGGACACCAGGTATATTTATTTTTTATTGTTTTTTTAATTCAGAATCTGTTTCTTGAAAAAAAAATCTGAACAAGAATATCTAGTCTGTATTTTAAAGAAATGCTTTATTTTCCTCTTCTGTGTTCTAAGACAATTAAACTCAGAGGCTTAATTTCTGAGTTCTTCGAAGCAGTAAAAGTATTTTAATGAGAAATATTATCATGCATGAAACTTACAGACTAAATGATAACTTTTAACTAAGAAGCATAAGGCTGAAAATATCTAGTATTTTGGTATAGCACTTTAAAACAACTGTTGTTATTATTATATCAAGTGATTATAATTAGTTTTGAATCATAATGCATGGCAGGTCTGGATTTTAGACTTACTACATTTTATAATAAAAATAAAATAGAAGTTATAGAACTCATCATGAAATTGTTTCTGAAGACATTCCCCATACCAGCTGAACAACCTGCTTTTATCAGGGTTTGATGTATTAATAATAAATCAACCATAGACAATTGGGGGATGTGTAAATATATTTGCTCTTATAATGGTAGTAATACATTTCATTACTGAGAAGTCCATCTCTTTAACAGATTTCATTTCTTCCTTTCCACTTACATAGGAAGTCATTAAATCATTCATCTCTCGATGATGCTGTTCAAAGTTTGCTGTAAATTGTCACTCAGGAAAGAGAGAAACTATTCGAAAGTATAGTTTTAAATGTAGCTAAATGTAACTGTAGTGATCAAAATTTATTTCAGCCTCTGGCCTACTTCCTAATCCCGCCTACATTTTTAAGAGGTGTACTATCTGAGATTAATACGTACATCACAGGCAAAGAATTCCATTGTTTTTTACATGTTTAGCAGAGCATCTCCTATCTCTTGCTCTTTGAAGTGTCCCATCTAAAAATCACAATTAGTTCTCCAGTTCAGTCTGCAATGGAGGTTTCTAAAGTGCGTTTTTAGGTTTCAGACTGATGTCCAGTCAAGAAACAGTGTGGCGTGTAGTGTGGTTATTCTCCATATGTCTGATTTGTTTATCACTGTTTTATTTCCTGCTTCTGGATCAGGAGCTTATAGAGAGTCATCTGCTCCTTGGTGCATCTAGGACAAGTGGCCGTGGTCCTTATGGTGCATGGCCAGTGCAGCAACAAATGCTAGCACATGCTCAATCCCTCCGTAGTAACTCCAGTAAAAGGTCTAGAGATAAAAGAAATTTCAGTTCCCTTCCCAAAAACATCTAAGAATAAACACTTCGGGAGGGATTTAAAAGTATGGTCTGTTTGTCAGAAGAAATATTTGGTCAGGACTAGAGGAAGTGGATGTTGAAAATGAGAGAAATTACCTCAAAGGTCCTCAATCTTCAAGATCCCATAATGAGTCAGTCTCAACCTCCTATTCTCCTCCTCCTGATGATGTGTTCTCAAGAAATGGCACCATGGTCCATATGGCCTAAGCATTAGAGAAATGACTTTCAGTCACAAATAATGTACACAGAATCTCTGATCTCATCAAAGTTAAAATAAAGGTGAGATAGTCCATTTTGTTGTTACAAGCAAGGTGGATTTATCTGATTCTTCTCTCAGTACCATTTGTAAATAAAAAATAAGCCCTAGCACTTAGGAGAGTTTTATTTATCATCTTTCGCTTCTCTCCTGGTTTGCTAGTATTGTCTCTGGCTATACATGGACCTAATGGTAGCAATCTCTTTAAATCCATAAGATGTAAATATGTACAATTTCTGGTATTGCCACAGAAAAATATATTTTTTTAACAACATAATTTTAAAAAATCTCAATTTTGTGATTATAGTAGTCTACAAAAGATGGCAATAATCCATCTCCAAAGACAATGGTGTAAGCGCCAAAGGAGTCCAGTTTGGTCATACAGCATCACAAGTGGCTAAAAAGTCCACTTCTCAAGTGGCAATCCTTGCCACAGATAGTGCAGGTGTAAAGATGAAATGGCACACGATTGGCACTTCAGGCCTGCTGTGTTTTCCTCTTTGCTCTCTTTTTCTCAACAACCTCTCTTCAGCTTCTTTGACTCCAGGGTGCTGCACAGCCCTCCAATGTAGCCTATCATTAGTAGCTTTTTCCAAGCTTTCAGTGTCAGTGTTGAAACTTTTCAAATCCCGCTTGCGATCACTCTTGAACCTGAGCCTCGGTCAGTCCAGTGGCCACAGAGAATCCACAAGTTCTCCATAAAGAGGTCATTTGGAATGTCCATCATCCAGCTGATGCAGATGACTGAGCCAACAAAGACATTTATGTTTAAGAATAGTGATTGTTTGGCAATTTTCTATTTTCATGTATTTCAGTATCAAGAACTTTGGTTTCTGACTTGATATTAAAGTAAGTGGGTGTGGAACGTGTTTAGATTTCTCTCATATCTGCATACTCAGAACACGTGTCTGGCTCAATGTTAGCTTCCTCTAACCCCACATGCATTCAGTCAGTTGGCTGAATGTGATGGCTGCCTTTCTGATGTGAGAATTAAGCCTGTAATCCAGAGAGAGATTATCCAGTGTAGTTGATCCACACAGTACTTGTGCATAACTTCTAGCGTAATGTCAGCTATTAAAATTTCTTGTGCTGTCAATACATCTTGTGCTGTAATCATTATCGTTTTTTAGAATGATGGTTAGTCCAAATTAATGACAAGCTAACATAAAGCTATTGTAAAATTTATGGAGTTCCTGTTCACTATCTGTGATGAGCACTGCGTCATTGGTGAAAAGAAGTTCTCTCATCACCACATCTTTAACCTTATGTTTTGTTCTCATATGTGCAATGTTGAAGAATTTTCCAACTGATGTTGTATGGAGTTGTATACCCTTGGTAGATGAGAAAGTATGACGAACCACTAGAGAGAAAAATGTATTGATGAGTGTTGCTGCCAGATCACATCTTTGTTTTAGATCACTGCTAATTTCAAAGCTGTCATACTGATAACCATGGGATTGTAACCTTCAGGCTGATCTACTGGCACAGAAGCAACATTGATGCTCTTAATGGTCAGCAAGAACTTGCACTCTGTTGAAAGTTACCTATGCAAATGTCCTGTCAGCAACAGTATAGAGAACAATTCCTCTGTAGCTGTTGTAATCACTTCAATATCCTTTATTTTTATACAACATTATGTTGTTGTCATCCTTTGTCTTGTGCTTTCACTCCTTCCCTCCAACAAGCAAGGTTATTGTACAGATATTTAAGCACAATCTGTCCTCCTACTTTCAGAATTTTAGCTAGAATTCCAACTTTTCCTGAGGGCTTTCTGATGCTAGGGAGGTGATCACCTTTTCAAACTCACTTATAGATGGTTCTAAATTAAACTCTTCGATAATCTGGAGCCTGGGGAACCCATTTAGTGCCGCTTCAGAAATAGTGGTTTCACGTGAGTAAAATTTGTGATAGTGTCCACCCAGCATTGTATCTGTTTGAATCTGTCAGTGATATCTCCATTAGGAGATTTGAGTGGAGCAGTCTTCTTGGCTAAAGGACCAATTGCTTTCTTGATTCCATCGTCCTACAAACTACAATAACCTTATATTATTATAGAGAAAATTCAAATAAAACTTTGTAGGGCATGTAATTTCCTTGGGAGATTTTTTTTTTGTTTGTATAGCTTTACTTGAAAATAGTTTTGAGGTTCAGTACAAATAACAATATGACTGTGGGTTTGCATTTTATTTTGAGGTCTACGCTATGGCTGAGAGAGGTCAAATGAAGTTACAGTCTTAATGTAACAATTTCATTAGCTGACACAATCACTGAACTCAATTTTTGAATATTATATTACAAACTAACAGCTCAATAAACAGTACATTTTCACTTTCAGCAGAATTATTGTTTTCTTTGCTATTTAAATCTCAATTTGGTTCCACATCAAGAGATCCAGATTGCTGTTGATAGTAACTTTTTAAAGACACTATATGTTTGAGCACTTACTTGTTTAAAACTTTAACGTATGGATGTTACATAATGGTTTTAACCGGTCTGTGACAAAAATGCTTTTTAATGCACAGATTTGTTTAGCTTACTGGCCTTAAAATTTCAGGATAAATATGGTTGCTTGACATTTTCTACTTCAAAACATTTGCAGATGTGTTTTCTTGTCAGTATGTTGAATATCCGGAAGAGAAATTTAAACACTGCATGCATGTAAAATTACAAGTCAGTTTATTGTATTTTAACTCAGTGATGCCTGCAGTGTATCAGATGTAAGTAGCTTCAGGGATATCTCAAAAAAAGATGTAATTGAGAAAACAATCTTAAAGAAAATGGTAAAATGCATATTGAAATTACCAACACATTTTCATTTTTCTTTTTAATTTGAAGTTTTAAAATATGCTTGTTTCTATATTAATTACTAAAGAATCATAGGATTTACCATCCTGGAACAGGCTGATTGTGTAGTCTGTCATCCTGCCCCGACAATGCAGAATGCTTCAAAAGAAGCATAAACCTGCCCATAATCCACATGACATTGCGATAGAGTATTATAGCTTAAAGAAGGAATTTTTTTTTAACAACTCTAGCAGGTGATTAGTGTGTTCTTTCTTTTTATCCTAGCCTAGTGTAACTGCAGAGTCTTTCTCTGAATATGTAGTCTTTTTTAATTCTAACCCATTTGCTGTCATACTACCTTGCAGCAATGACTGCTGTAGATTAATATGAACCATGTTGTGCAAATTAGTCACTTTTGCTTTCAAACATTATATAAAAATGTGTAGTAAAAATGTAGACATTAATGTGTCTCTGAATCCTCTGCTCCTAGGTGGGAGGAGAGATAGCACCCCTGGAAGGAATTTTTTAATCCTTTGAGAGTAGCATTTGTTTTTCTAGAATTCTCATTGAGTGACAATGTTTTACTCCTTGTTTTATAAATGCTTTTGCATCCAGGTTGGGCATGAGCCTGTTTCTTTAATATTACCTATTATGTTTTGCCATTCTATATTTTTAGATATGCCTCAAGCTACTTACTTCCTGAGTGTGTGAATTATGTGCACATCGAATCTGCAATTGTTTCCTCTCCTTTGCATGTAAATCTGCTTCCTTGTAAGATATTTTAGAGGATTATTTCACCTAGCTAAGGGTCTTGCTTTTTGGAATTTTTCTTTACATCCTTTAGGCTATCTGTGTGGAATTTAGTAACTAGCTGGAAGGTTCTAGGTGCTCAGGTGGTAAGTATGACTGTCAGAAGAGGGATATCTCATGTTAGTCTCTACTATCACTACCTCAGATGACCAAAAAGCTGTATGCTCTGTCTCACAGTGGAACACAAGACGCAATAGTGAGAATCCTGTGTGACAGAAGCAGAATTAGAGGGAAATAACTATCCTTTTTTAAAATACAGAACAGGAATTAGTACTTCTCTTCTGTGGTTATCAAGTTTCTTCAGTATGGTCTTGTGAGAGTCTTTACCAAAAATGTTGCTAGTTGGAAAGTCTTAGGGCTGGTCTTGTAAGTCTATCTAACTTACGCAACTTCAGTTATGTGACTAACACAACTGAAGTCAACGTAGTTAGATCCACTTACCACAGTGGCTACACTGCACTGTGTTTACTTGTTTTATTTACTCAAACTGAAGTCATGCTGGTTTGTCCAAATCACATTATTATACTACGGTTTGCAGTGTGATATTCATCTGAAGTTGTATGTTCCTGTGTTTAATGGATGCAATGTGCATTTTCATTTTTAAAGAGTAAACACAGTAGGAGAGAGTTGTATTCTACATAGGCATGTGTTATGACAGATGGAGAAAATCTTTTCATGTTGATTTTTCATGAAAAAAGTCATACTCTGCAAGACTTCAAGCTCTTCCTGGCTACTGGGAAATTAAAAGTTGGTGATTCAGCCTTTAATTTTGATCCATCTGCTCAAACTAATGAGACATCTCATTTGTGGGCTTCACTTTGAATTACCAAATGCAAGTTGAGCTATATAATTCCTCTGAGTGACACCCTCCCTCCCCCATGTAATTGTGGGAAAGGATAATAATGGATGACTTAGGCCTACCATGTTTTGTACCTGTTACGTAAACTTTCTTACAACTACTAAGAAAATAGAGATTAGAGAATGGCTCAAAAGTTGCCATGTGCTTTTTAAGTTAAACTGCTCTTTCTGTAGTTGGCGAAAAATGTAGATTTCATCACAAGATTTTTTTTATCAAAATACTCCCCTTACGACTTCAAGTGACAACTCTTGAAGCCATTAAAATTGAAATATCATAAAGATTTCTGAAAACATTGATATATGCTTAGCATCAGCTGTTGTTTCTTTGTTCCCCATGAACACACCAAACTTACTCTGTTCTCATTTTTGTATTGTTCTTCCCATACCCACCTGTTGGTTAGATCTTCCTGGCAGATTTTCTTTGTTTTTAATAAATGATTGATTCTTTTAAGAAAAACCATTTGATGATACACAGATGGAAATAGAGAATAGGCTGTAGCATCAGAGAGGGAAACAGCAGACCTACTAACAGTGATTACCTTCTCAGCCAGTGTTGGTGGGATTTCATGAGAATGGCACGCAATTGCTTTGTTCCCAAAATGTAAACCAGGCACAAATGATCCTAAAATTGGATGAAGTAATTGAATTCAAGTACAGTGATGTTAGTCTTAATATGTATTACAACTGAAGTGAGAAACCACGTACATTTGTTTTTTCTAGTTTACATCTAACAAAACAAACTCTGCTTTTCTTATCTTTGCAACTTAGCAAATCTTTCTATTTCAAAACAAGTGTTATGTTTCTGTGTTTCATCTGGAAGCTTCTAGTTTATTTACACATGCTGTTACTTACATCTTCTAGAAGAAATCCCACACACTATCAATTATCTGCCTTTGCAGAAATCTCTCAGCTGCTCAAGCAATCAAATGGTGTTTTGCCATACCTTCCCTCCTTCCCATCGCCCTTCCTGTGCCGAAGAGCTGATCATTTCTGAAGTCCCTGCTTAATATCATAGGAAGCCATTTCAGTGCTGCTGTTATAGATTATTTAATATATTACCAATTGGATGGACAAGAAGGTTGCTTTCACATTTCTTTTTTCTTCGTTCTCTTTGTAGTCACAATTTTTTACCATAACTACATTTTCTGTTTCATAACTTCACAAGCAGTGAGTAGTTGCATACTAAACAGAACCAAATAAAAAAAATGAGGAGGACGTCTTGCACCATATCCTTACATTTTTTACGTATTTTGGACAAATGTCAATCTCTCTGTCATTATTACATGGGTTTTGTTTTAATGAAGGTATTCTGCTCCATCTCCGTTCTCCTACAAATGATCTTTTTAAATCAATTTCATCCATGATATATTTACAAGATACAATGAATAGAACAGTTTTTGTGAAGTTACACAAGATATATGAAAACAGGCTGAGTGTCATATCAGGCTGTATGACATCCTTAAGACTGTGACAGATGTTGCAACTCCATGCAGTATCTTTGGAAGAACATACTGTATTAAGTTTATAAATGCTTTTAGTGGGCCAGGGAGTACAAGCAACTCCAGAGAGGGAGGGTTGCCACAGCTCCTCTAGGAACTAAAAACTGTGAGGCTAGGGGCTGATTGAGGTGAATCACTCAGGTTGTAGCTACCTCCAGAGAGAGAGCACCTTTTGGAAGGCTTTAATATACTGGTTCAAAGTGAGTTTTCCAGAGACAATTGAAAAAGAAAGGCTTTTAGCATAAAGCCCAACCCTTCTAGATGGGTCAGAAAGACTTTGGTCTATTAGGGCCCCATAAGATTGATGGGAGACCTCTGGTAAGCTTTTAACATGTGTATATTGGAATGCTTTTACCTTAAGAATAAATGTGCTTGCTTAGAAGGAGCTGAATGGTACCTTGTAACTGCTGGCAATGTAATATAGTTCTTGAAGAGTTCTTGAAGAGAAAAGCAAACTGCAGATGCTGGCCTTCAGGCAGACTAACTTGCTGGGGGTATCTCCGTGTAAGGCAAGGAGTTGTGAAACCTTAAAACCCCTGGTCAGAAGAGAATGGGACAACAGTCACTGCCCAGAGACAGATGACTGTTGGAGACCTGACTGGGCACTTTGGGAGTGGACCACAGAGGGGATATACAAGTGCAGTTACCCTAAACACATCTGTATGAAGGGATGCTCAGTCTAACACACTTCATTAGATTGTTTAATAAGGATATTATTTTCTCTGTCCTTTCACATAAAGAATCCTCATAGAGCAGGGGTGGCCAAACTTACCAACTCTCCAAACCACATACAACAATTTTCAGAAGTTTGAGAGCCCCTAACCCCGCCACATGGTAAAAGCTCTGAGCTTCTCCTCTGCCCCCAATTTGCTAGGCAAAGAGTGAGGGTAGAGGCAGGGAAAGGCTCTGCGAGCTGCACTTTAATTGTAAAAGAGCTATATGCGCTCATGAGCCACAGTTTGGCAACCGCTGTCATAGAGCATAGACAGTCCACATGTTTATAATGCAACAGTTGCAGAGTTAAAGTTGTTTGGGGTACCTTAACTCTTCAGTTCTTTGCTTATCTAATTTTTGTCAATCTGAATCTTACACACGTATTTTACTACAGGTATAAGTGAGCTCTCTCTCGCAAACTGACCGGTGTACAAAAATAAATATGTAAAACACACAGAAATACATATTATAGAGAGTTTGTAGCCAGTCTGTAGATAAGGCTGTAACCAGTTCTCCTTTATAGTCCTGAGATTTTCCTCCCTCTAAATACTCAGAAAAGGTCATTTCTGCTTCAAGTGTTATATGTGTAGATCAAAGGAGACTTCTTGGTCAAATTTGAATTAAACAAGGTAAACCATTTGTGAAAGATAGGGAAAAGAAAAATTAGGTTTAAATCAACTTTTGGAACAACTAATTTTTGTCATGAGTTAAAGCAGAGTTTCTCAAACAGGGGTCGCCGCTTGCATAGGGAAAGCTCCTGGCGGGCCGGGCCGGTGTGTTTACCTGCCCTGTCCGCAGGTCCGGATGATTGTGGCGCCCACTGGCTGCGGATCGCTGCCCTGGGCCAATGGGAGCTGCTGAAAGTGGCGGCCAGTAAGTCCGTCGGCCCACGCTGCTTCCAGCAGCTCCTGTTGGCCCAAAGCAGCGATCCGTGGCCAATGGGAGCCGTGATCAGCTGGACCTGCGGGTGGGACAGGTAAACACACCGGCCCGGCCTGCCAGTGGCTTTCCCTACACAAGCGGCGACCCCCATTTGAGAAACCCTGAGTTAAAGGAATGGTATTAGAAATGTTTATAGGTGTGCATATGTGTATATATAAAAGTTACTGGAAGTTCCCAGTGAACTCAGCTTAAGAATGACAATACAAGGCCAGAATATATGATTGCTGTCAGTGATGGTTCTCAAAACCTGTAACATATCGTCTAGAATGTTATTCCAGTCTTTATCTGCCAACAAAGTGCTTAATTAAAAAAATGCATGGTCTGAAATGTGTTTTAAAGATCCAGAAGGAGCACTGGAAGGGAAATTTTTGTCACTTCATGAGGTTGTGGTGGAAGCCACATTTGTCTGTTAGCTTGCTACTTTAAATAGGAATACTGTCCTGATTAGTAAGGAAAAGAAGAGGCAGAGCTGAATTAGATGAGGGGTTGTAAATCCCTTATCTGATATTGTTGAGTTTATTGGGAAGGATAGTATGTTATTAAGTGAGAGCCTTATAAGAATTGGAGGGATGGATTATTTTGTACGCTAATGCCTTAAAACCTGTAACAGTTTGGATGCAAAGATAGTTTCTGACCCAAACTAAGGAGAGAACGTAAATTAACAGAGGAGCGAGTACTGCTAGCTACTGACCTGTCTTAAAGGTCTTTCAGAATATTTCAAATACCGTTGTTTGTATTAAATGTACATATTTTCATACTAGGCAATTGTGTGACTTTTTTTCTCTGAATGTGACTGAGAGGTGTTAAGCACTAAATTCAGGGTTTTAAATATGGTAGCCTTTGGTTTGATTCTGTATAATGCTTTCTTTCTTGTCTCTGTTTCAGTAAAGATTTAAACTAAGTTGCAGAAAAGGCAATGTAAAAGTAGTTGTATGTAATTTGCCTTCAATAATCCCAGTTACGTATGCTCCCCATCTGTGGCCTGACTCTCCTGCTTCAAGGGAACTTGGGCTTCTGCCAGATGCTTTGCACTTTGCTTTTTGCTGTCCTCTTTCCTGTAGGTGGCACAACAAAGTGTGGTTCCCTTAAGCCTATTTATTCAAGTTGGTCAAAAAAATTTCATCAGTCTTTTAGACAGTAGATTGAATATTCAACTAAACAAAATCTTTTGGGAAAAGTGTTTGCTTTCCTAAAGAATCTTTGATTTTTTTGTTTGATTTTTTTTTTCTGTTGTCAATTTTCACTTGCCAAAACTGGGTGCTGTGGGATCAGTTTTCAGGTTTTCAATGAAAAGTTGAAAGTTTCTGCCAAAAAAATAACACTTTCTGACCAGCTCGATCTCTGGGTTGCACTGGACGACGATGAGAGAATGCGTGGCATAACTGGGTATGGAATATATGGACACTTACAGTCTGTGGAGAGCTGGCTGGTCTTACTGTGTTGGCCAAATTACATTTAAAGATAAAGTAAAGCCCACTAAATACTTGTCTAATATTATTTGTAAGCAACTATAAGCAGGGAGAGGGAAGTGAATAACAAATGGGAGGGCAGGTGGGACATGAAACAATCTCTGGATTAAATTGTGGACCACACTGTGAAAACATTTGTCAATGCATTAGGAGTTCTCGATTTCCAGGGTAGCGTGAAGATACTATGGCAGAAATAGTGCTGATTAACTTTGCATTTCGGTATTTTTATTTATTTTTGTAAATGTAATGAATTTCTTAGCTTGCAGAGTTTTATTGATTTGGGTTTTAAAGATAACATGGTTTTAAAAGTCTCTTTCCTTTAGGCAATTAGTACATATTTGCAACCATAATACCAGTTTAAGTTCTTTTGCCTGGAAAAATGTGTTCTTGCACTCTGATCAGGTTCAGATGTCTAAGTAACTTCGTCCTCAACTCCTTTCCACTCAGATCCCATTTATTTTTGGTGTGGTCTTCTTTTCTGTCTCATGCCATTGTTGGCCTCTTGCTATTTTATCTCATTGTCTCTGTACTGAGCAAGAGCTGATCTCAGATTTTCCCCATCAGCTCTGAAAAGGCTTGCTGCTGAGAATTTCAATCTTATTGTCACTTAAATACATAGGTGTTTTGTGACTGACAGGACTTCCTTTGTAAAAATTGTATACAAAAAACTAACAGAAAATTTAAGTTTCCTGCACCAAAACATTACCTATAAATAGTTTATAAAATATGAAATAATGGCATCATTGATGTTTTTTTATCAAGGCCTTTTGAGAAAACAATGCTTTCCCCAAGCTGCACTTGTGACCCTTTCTAGCTTTTTTCTGAAGTTCCCCTGACAGCTTGAAGGCCCCCTCTGTTCCTGCAGCCCTTTTTGTTGCACAGGTGACACTTTCTCTTATGTTACTTAAGCCTTCAAAACAAGTCCTCTGTTCCCCATGCCTCCTATGCTGTTTCAACAGGCCTCTGATATCTACTTCTCTGCATTATACTTTGATACCCCCTCTACTGTTTTCTGACTCTTACTGAACTTTGTAATGTTTTCTATTACTGCCCAACCATAGGGATTCTGTTGCTAGCTTTTCTGTTCCTTTGCCACCACTGTTTAATCCTTTGCCATTTTGACTGTTTCATAAGTCCCAACCTGGGCTATCTGAAATTCTGCCTTAGGTGCTCTCTTCTTTTCTCAAGACCTTCCTTGCTTTTGAAAAACTTTTAAGAAACATCTTGCCCCAGTTCCTTCCCACGACCTTGTGAATGTTTTTCATGCAGCTCTGAAGTTGCTGAGTCTGCTCTTTTGTATTACAACTTTTCTCCCCCAAGCTCTGCTACCCACAGGCACCACTGGCTTTTCCTACAGTATAGAATTACACTTACAATTCTACTGAAGTGCTGTAATTTCTGATAATGCAGTTTGTTCTCACTAACTTTGGCTCGTATAAAATTACACAGGATATCTATACTTAGCACCCACTGTCAAGGTTACAGTACTGGTATATTATGGGTACCATCCCACAGTTCACAACATAGGCCCGTTCCATTCCTAGTTGGAGAATTGCTGTACCAACATTTGTTTTAAATGTGAACTGCATAAATTACAAGGAGTCCAGTGGCACCTTAAAGATGAACAGATGTATTTGGGCATAACCTTTCGTGGGTAAAAAAAATCCAGCTTCCTCAGATGCATGGAGTGAAAATTACAGAAACAGGCATAAATATACTGGCACGTGAAGAGAAGAAAGTGGAGAACCAGTGTTGACATGGCCAATTTAGTCAGGGTGGATGTGGTCGACTCCCAATAATGGATGAGGAGGTGTCAATACCAAGAGAGGGAAAATTGCTTTTGTAGTGAGCCAGCCACTCCCAGTCTCTTTTCAAGCCCAAATTAATGGTGTTAAGTTTGCAAATGAATTGTAGCTTTGTAATTTCTCTTTGAAGTCTGTTTTTGAAGGTTTTTTGTTGTTGAATGATGGCTACTTTTAAATCTGTTGTTGAATGTCCAAGGAGATTGAAGTGTTCTCCTATTAGCTTTTGGGTGTTACCAGTCCCAATGTCTGATTTGTGTCCATTTATCCTTTTACGTAGAGACTGTCTGGGTTGGCCAATGTACATGGCAGAGGGGCATTGCTGGCACATGATGGCATATATCACATTAGTAGATATGCAGGTGAATGAGCCCCTGATGGTGTGGCTGATGTAATTGGGTCCTTTGGGTTGCTAGAGTAGATATGGGAACAGAGTAGGCAATGGCGTTTGTTACAGGGATTGGTTCCTGGGTTAGTGTTTCTGTGGTGTGTAGTTGTTGGTGAGTATTTGCTTCAGGTTGGGGGGCTGTCTGTAAGCAAGAACTGGCCTGCCTCCCAAGATCTGTGAGAGTGAGGGATCGTTTTCCAAGATATGTTGTAGATCATTGATGATGTGCTGGAGAGGTTTTAGCTGGGGGTTGTATGTGATGGCCAGTGGTGGTCTGTTATTTTCCTTGTTCGGCCTATCCTATAGTAGGTGACTTCTGTGTACCAGTCTCACTCTGTCAATCTGTTTCCTCACTTCCCCAGGTGGGTATTGTAGTTTTAAGAATGCTTGATAAAGATCTTACAGGTGTTTGTCTCTGTCTGAGGGATTGGAACAAATGTGGTTGTATCTTAGGGCTTGGCTGTAGATAATGGATTATGTGATGTGTCCTGGATGGAAGCTGGAGGCATGTAGGTAAGTACAGTGGTCAGTAGGTTTCCAGTATAGGGTGGTGGTTATGTGACCATCACTTATTTACACTGTAGTGTCCAGGAAGTGGATGTCTTGTGTGGACTGGTCCAGGCTGAGGTTGATGGTGGGGTGGAAATTGTTGAAATCCAGGTGGAATTCTTCAAGGGCCTCCTTCTTGTGGGTCCATATGATGCATAAATTAGCATTTTTAATAAACAAGGAAGTTGGGTTTTCTTTATTTGTTTGCATCCTAGGATTCATACACAGTTTTTGGTCTTCACTGGAGAATTTTGATGCTGCAGGCACTTGGTATTCTTCTAACAACTCATGGCTATATCCTACAGGGCTTGCAGTAGTGCTCAAGCAATTGTGCATGTTCAGGAGAAAGCTCACCATTGCCACATACAGCAATGGATCACTCTGCAATGGATCACTGAGTGCTGCTTCACACAGAAATAGATGGCATTGCAGCTCTGTCTCCTTTACTACTGATAACTTTTTAGTTTTTTGCTGCTACAGCTTAGGTAATTTCATACATGTGCATTTCTAAGATCTGGTGCATTCAATCTTCAGGCTTTAGATTTTTCAAAAAAAAAAAAAAATATATATATATATATATATATATATATATATATATATATATATATATATATATATATATATATATATATATATATATATATATGCAATCCTAATTCAATTTAATACACCACTAAACAGCCACTTGATCCTAGTACTGCATATTTGGAGTCACCCAGTTAAAATCAGCAAGAGCTTGGACTTTTAAACCCCCTCCTCTTTCACCTTCACCCAGTGGTCCTATTGCTTTTATGACTCACCTGTTCAAGTTGAAAAACTTGTGATGATGTGAGAAGGAGCCTCAAAGCATTTCCTGCTCAGCACATCTGAAGGCTTAAGTATGCTTTTCAACTGACTGAAACCAGATGACTTGTTTGCATGTTTTTAACAGCCTTCTGTGTGTTAGCAGGTGGCCGCCTCAACATGTGTGTCAACTGGGAAATATGCTGTCTGTAGTGCCCTCTGGTGCTTCGTAAATTCTCTCATCCTGGCAGTTGCAATCATGTCTTCTCTACTGTTATTTGAGCCTTCCATTTTGCTTTCTTAGCGCCATTCAAAGGCTGTTTCTCTAATTGTTTTCACTGTTCACTCAGTCTAGTAATCTTCACTGTCTTTTTCCTGTCTCCTCTGTACTTTTTCAGCATTTTCTTCCCTTCCGACTGGTTTCAAACATTTCCAGTAAATTATTAAAATAATTCCTTACCTTCAGTACCAGAATTCACCCTCTTCACCCAAGAAATCTGAGATCATGATCCTGCCTTAACCTATCCTGCGATGGAATTCCACACTTATCCCACTCCTTGACTGGATCCTGGTCGACAGCACCTTGAGTACCTACAGGGCTTACTCAGCAGGTCCAGCTGGATTTGGCACCTGCCTTTCTTCCCCACCTTCTGGGAATCTGTGAACTATGGTGAATATAGTGACTAGACAATCTTCTGAAATCAAAGTATTGTTTAATTGTTACAGTATATAAGAATGGCCATACTGGGTCAGACAAAGGTCCATCTAGCCAGTATCCTGTCTTCTGACAGTGGCCAATGCCAGGTACTTCAGAGGCAATGAATAGAACAGGTAATCATCAAGTGATCCAACCCGTGTCACCAGCAGAAACAAAACATTTAGAGAGAGGTTTTTAAAACAATAATCCACTAGGAAGCCTATCTTACCCAAAGGCTTACCATCCCCTGATGGTACTCAGGGGATGGTAAGCCTTACCCAAAGGCCTAAATTCTTTGGACACTCCAGTGGGTGTGAGTGCCTCAACAACTACCTCCCTCTTGAGAGAGAGAATTCCTTTAAATCCAGCCAAAGTTCCTTTGTTTTTGTCAGTTTCTGTGCTTTGGCCGTGCTTGTCCAAACCATTTTGATAGGTTCTGTAGGAGATTGAGGCAGACTCTTCAAAACCAATGGCTCAGTCATTTTGCTGTAACACCATTCAAAGTTTACCATGGGATGACTTATCTTAAGCATTTATTTCTCTCCTACTTACTTTTACTTATAGCCTTCTATAAAACTAAACCAATATGTTCTAGGGCTACTGAGTTTTTTAATTTAACCCTCCCTCCAAAAAAACAAACCAACCACCAGTTAAAAACATCTCAATTAAAAACAAACTGTTTATCCAGTAAAAAGAAGGAAAAACAGCAGAAATGGTTATGTGTATCTTGTCTACACGGAGCAGTAAAGCCAACTATGGAAATGTAATTTCTAAAGTGCACTAACATGTTGCACATTATTTGGTCCCAGTACACACTGCTGATGCAAACTAAAGGTTTTCTAGTGTGCTTTAATATGGTGATGATTGAAACAGTACTATGTTAAAGGGCACTAGGGAACATTACAAAGAGATTACTGTTTACCATGTATACAAAGAGGCTCAATCCCCCCTGATTTTTGGATATTACATAAAACTCAAAAATTGCTAGAAATAAACCTCACAAACTGAAATTAATAAACTCTGAAATACAGAAGCCTTATATTTGTACAATAAATATTCCAATAATTTGGTCACCGTAACAATATGCATGAATTATTACAGAGCAGCAGCATGACCACCATACTCACTTTTATTGCTGCAAATAGAAAGGCAGTATTAAATAACTGAAGTAAGAAAGTAAAAATAGAAGACAATGTTTATTGTATATTAAAAACAGGATGAGGGAGCAAATGGGAACAGAAGGGAAAACTTAAATGTCTTGATCATGGTGATCATTGTAAGATTGTATATCCGCTGAGGATGTAGGGTGAACGGAGCAGGTTGATGGTTGAAAAAGACTTTGGCAAAGATTTTTATTTATTTGTGACTGATAGATTCATAGATTCTAGGACTGGAAGGGACCTCGAGAAGTCATCGAGTCCAATCCCCTGCCCTCATGGCAGGACCAAATACTGTCGAGACCATCCCTGATAGACATTTATCTAACCTACTCTTAAATATCTCCAGAGATGGAGCTTCCACAATCTCCCTAGGCAATTTATTCCAGTGTTTAACCACCCTGACAGTTGGAACTTTTTCCTAATGTCCAACCTAAACCTTCCTTGCTGCAGTTTAAGCCCATTGCTTCTTGTTCTATCCTTAGAGGCTAAGGTGAACAAGTTTTCTCCCTCTTCCTTATGACACCCTTTTAGATACCTTAAAACTGCTATCATGTCCCCTCTGTCTTCTCTTTTCCAAACTAAACAAACCCAATTTTTTCAGCCTTCCTTCATAGGTCATGTTCTCAAGACCTTTAATCATTCTTGTTGCTCTTCTCTGGACCCTCTCCAATTTCTCCACATCTTTCTTGAAATGCGGTGCCCAGAACTGGACACAATACTCCAGTTGAGGTCTAACCAGTGCAGAGTAGAGCGGAAGAATGACTTCTCGTGTCTTGCTCACAACACACCTGTTAATGCATCCCAGAATCACGTTTGCTTTTTTTGCAACAGCATCACACTGTTGACTCATATTTAGCTTGTGGTCCACTATAACCCCTAGATCCCTTTCTTCCGTACTCCTTCCTAGACAGTCTCTTCCCATTTTGTATGTGTGAAACTGATTTTTCCTTCCTAAGTGGAGCACTTTGCATTTGTCTTTGTTAAACTTCATCCTGTTTACCTCAGACCATTTCTCCAATTTGTCCAGATCATTTTGAATTATGACCCTGTCCTCCAAAGCAGTTGCAATCCCTCCCAGTTTGGGATCATCTGCAAACTTAATAAGCGTACTTTCTATGCCAATATCTAAGTCATTGATAAAGATATTGAACAGAGCCGGTCCCAAAACAGACCCCTGCGGAACCCCACTTGTTATACCTTTCCAGCAGGATTGGGAACCATTAATAACTACTCTGAGTACAGTTATCCAGCCAGTTATGCACCCACCTTATAGTAGCCCCATCTAAATTGTATTTGCCTAGTTTATCGATAAGAATATCATGCGAGACTGTATCAAATGCCTTACTAAAGTCTAGGTATACCACATCCACTGCTTCTCCCTTATCCACGAGACTCGTTATCCTATCAAAGAAAGCTATCAGATTGGTTTGACATGATTTGTTCTTTACAAATCCATGCTGGCTATTCCCTGTCACCTTACCACCTTCCAAGTGTTTGCAGATGATTTCCTTAATTACTTGCTCCATTATCTTCCCTGGCACAGAAGTTAAACTAACTGGTCTGTAGTTTCCTGGGTTGTTTTTATTTCCCTTTTTATAGATGGGCACTATATTTGCACTTTTCCAGTCTTCTGGAATCTCTCCCGTCTCCCATGATTTTCCAAAGATAATAGCTAGAGGCTCAGATACCTCCTCTATTAGCTCCTTGAGTATTCTAAGATGCATTTCATCAGGCCCTGGTGACTTGCAGGCATCTAACTTTTCTAAGTGGTTTTTAACTTGTTCTTTTTTTATTTTATCTTCTAAACCTATCCCCTTCCCATTAGCATTAACTATGTTAGGCATCTGTAACGGGCCGAACTCACCCCTGCGGCACCTCCTACTGGTCGTCCTTGGGAATTAGCTCAGTCCAGCCCTGGAGCGCCCTCTGCAGGCCGGTGATCCGCCTGTCCTCTGGCCCCCGTGTCCCTCCCTGGACCTGGTGCCCTTTTACATGGAGTGCTGCCCCCTGGCAGTAACCCCTTTCTCTCCGGGTCTCCCCTCTCAGGGAACCCCCACCCTCTATTCCCATCTTGCCTCAGTGTGTGGCCACTGCCAGTCATTGTCTAGCCCCACGTCCTGGGGCAGACTGCAGTATCAGCCTATTCATCACTGGAAAGGAGGTTTTGGACCTGCTGCTTTGGCCTACCCCTGGGCTGCCCTCTGCCCCAGTACCTATTAGCCCAATGCTAGGCTGCAGCCTGGGGCTTTCCAGGCTAGAGCTCCCCAGCTCCTCTGCCTTTCCCCCAACCCTGCTCCCCTCAGGTACTCTGTCTGTAGCTCCCTGCAGCCAGGCCCTTCTCCCTCTTCAGGCAGAGGAAGACTGTCTTGGGCTTCTGGCTTCTCTGCCTCTTATAGGGGCCAGCTGGGCGTGATTGGAGCATGGCCACAGCTGAGCCTACTTTCCCCAATCAGCCCAGGCTTCTTGCCCCAGCCTAAAAGCTGCTTTCTCCAGCCACAGCCCCTTCCCAGGGCTGTTTTTAACCCCTTCAGGGCAGGAGCAGAGGTCCACCCTGCTACAGGATCCTTCAGACTTCTCGGTGAAGACTGAAACAAAGAAGTCATTAAGCATCTCTGCCATTTCCAAGTTTCCTGTTACTGTTTCTCCCTCCTCACTGAGCAGTGGGCCTACTCTGTCCTTGGTCTTCCTCTTGCTTCTAATGTATTGATAAAAAGTCTTCTTGTTTCCCTTTATTCCCATAGCTAGTTTGAGCTCATTTTGTGCCTTTGCCTTTCTAATCTTGCCCCTGCATTCCTGTGTTGTTTTCCTATATTCATCCTTTGTAATCTGACCTAGTTTCCATTTTTATATGACTCCTTTTTATTTTTTAGATCATGCAAGATCTCGTGGTTAAGCGAAGGTGGTCTTTTGCCACATTTTCTATCTTTCCTACCGACACTGATAACACTGTGTGGAGGGTCAAGTGCAATTGAATAACTGGAAGGGGATAGAGAGAACAGGTTTTGAAATGATTGAAGACACATTGGCAAACATAGCCTTTTATGGAATTTCAAGTGCAGAAGATAAGGATGAATAGTTGGGTTCTGGCACATGGAATTGAAGGAGAGAGGTTGGTTATCTGTTCATGTTACTCACATTTTTGTTTGGATGCATGTATCATGAGAACACTAATATTAGAGAAGTATATTTGTGGGTTGGTTGTGAAACTGAGTGCAATTAAATATCTAGCAAAACTTTTCATTTGCTAGTTTAGCGTTAGACTTCTTTTGCACTGTTATGCATGTGGTCTCCTGCTTGTAAACATTACATTGACATTAATTTTGAAGGGTACAGAAATATTGATAACTACCAAAAACAAATAACTTCTATCATTGTCTTTCATCTTTATTGGTAACAATTAATGGGGTAATATTTCTACTTTCTATTTTATATTGCTGACTAGTCATCATTCAAAGAGATGAGAATGATCTAAAAGTGAGATGAGGCACCAGGGAGGGGATCAGAAAATGGAGTAAGAATCTCCTTTTGCAGTAGATAAGATTGTTTTAGGCACCTTCTTGGATCCCATTTTTACTGTCAATGTCTGCAAAATAAGGAGTCTGAAAACTCTCATCAACAGTTGCAACCACTGAAGAGCTCATCAGACATAAATTACTTCATTTTTCACCATTTTTGCCTTCTAGTGATAAAAATGTATGGATAGCTCACCCTGCATTTCACAAGACTAGAAGATGCTTACAAACTTATTTTTATTTAATATGTAGGGATTGCACTTTGATTCTGACATTGTTTCTAGATTGTTTTTATAAAAGTAATCCATATTTGGGTTACTTAATAAAAAAAAATTGAGATTTTTATAGCAGAGCTGGAGGCTAGAGCACTGAAACCTAACTTTATAAATTTCACAGAGGTTAGCTCTCTTGGAAAAGTAGATGTCAATGGGGCTTTGGTCCTTTTGTAAATCCCACTAGACACCTATCTATGTTTTAATATGCCTAAATACCTTTTTAAATCTTGCCCTGTTTATCTAACAGCAGTGGAATATACTCTTTTCTGCCATTGGTAGCTATTTAATAATGGTTTGTGTCAATCTTTCACATACAATATGAAACTCAACATTCTTGGGTCTAAAATATCTTGAGACTCCACCCAGGAGACACCTTTCCCTATCAGAAGGAGTGCAGCATTATGAACGCATTTAACTGCAGAGCCAATTATTCCAGTGACTATATTGGCTCATGGTGTTATGACCTGAAAGGTCACTGTGGTATCAATGAATCTCGAGCAAAACTGTGCAAGGTCTTGAAATGAGATTAACTGGAAGAAATGAGGCATTATTTTAAATCATTTAAAACAAATTGACACCAGTGACCCCTTAAAGTAACAGCAGAGATGCTTCTAAAAATACATCAGTTTCTACACAAACACAACTATAATGAACAAAAAATATGTAAGCAGAGTTAACATAAAAGGAAACAGTAAATAAATGCATGAAGGTGCAGTTTGAAAGTTTCAAATGCACAAACGAGTTAAATGTAGAGCAGGGGTGGGTAAACTTTTTGGCCTGAGGGCTGCATCGGGTTTTGTAAATTGTATGGAGGGCCATGGCCCAGCCCCCACCTCCTATCTGCCCCCCCCCCGGACTCCTGCCCCATCTAATCCCCCCTGCCCCATCCACACACACCCCGTTCCCTGTCCCCTGACCACCCCTGGACCCCCGCCGCCCCCATCGAACCCCTCCTCTCATTCCTGATGCCACCCCCCCAGGACCCCTGCCCCATCTAACCACCCCTTCTCCCTGTCCCCGACTGCCCCTTGCCACCCCATCCAACCCCCCCAACTTCCTGACTGTCCCCCAGGACCCATTCCCCCATTCAACCCCCTGTTGTCGTCCCCCAACCACCCCGACCCCTATCCACACCCCCGCCCCCTGACCACCACCGTGAACTCCCCTGCCCTCTAGCCAACCCCCCGACTCCCTGCCCCCTTACTGTACTACCTGGAGCACCAGCGGCTGGCGGTGCTACAGCCGGGCCACACCACCGCCACCATCATGCAGCACAGAGACCGGGTCAGGCCCAGCTCTGCAGTTGTGCTGCCCCAGGAGCTCACAGCCCCGCTATCCAGAGCATTGCACTGGCAGCGGAGCGAGCGAACTGAGTCCGCAGGGGAGGGGAGATTGCATGGGAGGGGCCGGGGGCTAGCCTCCTGGGCCAGGAGCTCGGGGGCAAGGCAGGACGGTCCTGTGGGCTGTAGTTTGCCCACCTCTGGTGTAGAGTTAAGATTTGTTCTAAAGTTTGATGTAGAAGAGCTCTAAAATGATGCCCAGACAAAAATGCACATTCCTGTATGCAGTATTTATCTAATTGGTTTTAATTTGTGTATTTTAGTGTGCCTGGTGCAAATGGCAGCAAATACAAATTTAAGCTTCATCCTTACAGTATCAAGACTATATTTTCTACCCCTTAGTGCACTTGTGTGCCATATGACTCTCTCTTCTTTCAAGAGTGATATCCATTGAGAAGAAAACTCACCAGTCAATGTTGCTAGATTGTGAGGTATTTGACCAGTCCAAAAATAATTGGTCAGTTGACCAGTCAGATATTGTCAAATAATAATAAAAATGGTCAAATATTTTATAATACTAATTTATTCAAATAGGAATAAAAAAAAGTAATACTTTGTGGTCTCCAATGGACTTAGTCTTTGGCAACATCTACACTGCACATGACTGATGGTAGTGTGTAGGGCATGTATAGCTACACGCTGCAGGGAAAAGCAGGCTGTGTCCACAGCCTGGTGTGTGTAGCTACACGCATCAGGGAAAGGCTGTGGGATGGGAGGGGAGAGACTGCAGGAAAAGGCTCTGGAGGTAGGGAACTGCCAAAGACTTTCCCTGCTGCTGTACGGGGAGACTTTGGCAAACCAGTAAAATTCCTAAAACCACTATGGCTTATTGTTAAAGGCGGCCTAGTCAGCAAGCTGTAAATTGGCCATTCAGCAATCTCAGCTTGACCAAGGCAGGAGGGGAGGGGGTTTGGGGTGCCACAGAAAGGGCAACTTGACCCCGCGTCCTTCCTGATAAGAATTGTGTTGAAGTTGCTGATACATGCATTTTAAAAGAGCAGGATGTACCCTCAGGAATGTCTATTGGGGTCTCAAGGCTGCAGACTCTAGAAAAACCCACACCTGGTTAATCAATAATCAGAAGGAACCTCTTGCTGGATCATTGAAATTGGTTACTTAACAAGGTTTCTTTAAGGGACATGTCATTCTATTACTAATGTATAAATAAGGGGGGAAAGCTTGAGATAGTTGGACTCGTTTGGGGACTCTTTTGGACTCTCTTTGGACTCTCCCTCTGGATACATCTTGCGATCCCCACCGGCAGACGGACGGTTTGGCCACCGGAAGCCTGCCGCTGTGTCACTTGAAAGCCACACAGCTTTGGTAATTATCCAGGGTTGGGGGTGTTTTACTAATCTTGTTGCAGACGTGTGTAACTGCTTGAGACTAGTAAAGTTTAGCTTTAAGTAAAAGCACTCTTGTGTTGTCCTGGTTGCGTCAGCCATCTGTCGGTCGGACGGCCGTGCCTCCCCTGATTTATTTCCTGACACCTCCTTGCACAGAGTAAAAGTTACCAATAGCTTTGGGTTGAAAGAACCCTGGGTAACACTGCCTCCCTCTGCCAGAACCTTTCCCCGCTGCTGGAGTCTTTCACTGAAGCAGGGAAAGGCTCCAGCAGTGGGGAGCTATTGATTCCCATGCTTGGTCCTTCTCAGTGTTAATACCATTCTAAAGATTAAACTGTCCCAGTACAGTTGGAACTCCTGAAGACATTGTGTCTCAGGGCTTATCTAGATAGTGTGGAACTGCGTGACAGTGGCATGTGAATTCTAAAGTGCACTGACATGTTGCACATTAACTGAACTGTATAGACCATGCTGGCATACACTGAAAGTTCCCTAGTGTGCACATTGGTGCACTTCAGAATTCAACACCTTCCCCAAGTGAATTACTGCACTGTATAGACAAGCCCTCAGTAAAAGCACAAGGCCTCCAAAAGCAGAGTATGATAATCACCACTGTGCTGTCTTTAGATTGGTGCAGCATGCATGCCTCCCCCCAGGGTAACTTCTGAAGTTATGATTTTTTAAATGCATTTATACTTACTATCTTTTTCAGTTATTTTCTACATTGAGTCGACAGTATGCAGTTTGCTTGCTGAGATTGGCTCTGCTGGATTATTTCATCAGAATTTACATACTTAATTACAATTTGCTACATTTCTGTGCTCCTGTTCTGCATGCAGACTTTATATTGAAATGATGCAAATTAGTTTAATAATGCATTAGAAGAAGCTGAGAATTTATTTAAATTATCATCTGGCACTGATTTTAGTCCTTTATTCTGTCCTCAGTCCTGGGGTTATCAGTGTCACAGACCAGGCCGATTTAACATAAAAGGTTATATTTTTAATTCAAATATACAAAGCTGCTGTTTGTGTTACATATATTGTACATCTTGGATTAACTTAATATCTGTAATAGTTTTCTGTTTACGATAATTAACTTGAACTTGGCAGTACTTAGAAATTACTTCTTGTTTTTCTTACAACGGCTGCCTTAGACCAGAAAAAGAAATCTAAGCAGCTATTTTAAATCCATTATATTAAATTGTTGGAAGTGAATTTGACAGATATTAATTTCCTCTGTAAGAATGATGGATTGAATTTCTTTATTATCTGGTTTCCAGCTGTTATTTGGTCTCAGAAGCCATGGGAAGATAGAAGTTTAATAAGCTTAGTTACCACAAGCAACTGTTGACAACATTTTTATAGCTGTGTCATTAGATAAGATTTAGTAAACAATATTTTCCTACGAGGTCTCTGTAGAATTTGGTGCCTTGAGGATTAAATTTACTTAAGGCTTCTTTCAGGGAAGAGTACTCTACTTTATACTCACACTTGTGGCTACTTAATAATACTGAAAGATTACCTGATTATTCAAATTTATATTTTCTGTGTGGGAGTTTTTATCAAGACTCTCATTCCATAACCATAGCTAGAGGGCTCATATCAATCTGTGCTTCAGTTTCATTTTATTGTGCAAATAATTTGTGACACTCTGCTGGGGTTACCAGAATTGGGTTACTGTGTTATCCCTATCAGCATCAACAAGTGAGAGCTGCTGCTAAGCTATGTGTTAACTCCTTGACACATCAGCTTGTCTGCCTTGCCAGCAATCTCTTCAGGACTCTTGCCTAGCAGGTACAATCAGTTGAACCCCATTTGCTCCTGGAGACAGCACACAGCAGCTTATTGCCTTAACTGGACACTCTGTTTCAATCAAAGCACGGAACTGGTTTCTAGTAAAAGTAAAATAATTTTATTAATGAAAGGACATAGGTTTAAGTTATATCAACTATAAGGAAATAAAGATAGAAATAGTTATAAACAAACAAGTAAGAATATGGTCCTAAGACTTCAATCTAACTTAACAAACTAGATAGGGCCAGGGGATGATCAAGGCACGTAAGGAGCACTCAAGATAAGGCCGTTGCAAAGAATTTATTTACTAGCTCTGCATCAGTCTTCACTGCAAATGATGTGAGTGAGATACGCACCCATGAGCCATTATTTTTCGGTGACAAATCTGAGGAACTGTCCCAGATAGAGGTGTTAATAGAAGAGGGGTTTGGAACGAATTGATAAACTAAACAGCAGAGAGTCACCAGGGCCAGATGGTATTCACCCAAGAGTTTTGAAAGAACTCAGAAATGAAATTGCAGAACTAGTAACCATGATATGTAACCCATTGCTTATATCAGCCTTTGTACCAGATGTCTGGAGGGTAGCTAATGTAACAGTGATTTAAAAAAAATAAAATGAATTTTAAAAAAAGCTTCAGAAGTGATCCTGGCAATTACAGGCCAGTAAGCCTAACTTCAGTACCAGGCAAATTGTTTGAAACTGAAGTAAATAACAGAAGTATGAGAACAGATGAACACGATATGTCAGGGAACAGTCAACCTGGCTTTTGTAAAGGGATATCATGCCTCACCAATCTATTAGAATTCTCAGAGAGTTTCAACAAAACACATGGACAAGGGTAATCCAGGTGATACAGTTTACTTGGACTTTCAGGAAGCCAAAGGGTCTAAAGCAAAGTACGCAGTCATGGGATAAGTGGGAAGGTCCTCTAATGGATAAGTAACTGGTTAAAAGATAGGAAATAATTTTACTTAGAAAAGCAACTCCTAACCAAAAGAACTCTTCATCATAGACACCCAGATTTCCACACTTTCTTTGATTTTTATTAATATGTTATTTCTTTTTATTAGCAACATTGTAGCTGTTCAGCTATTTTGCCAGCTAAAGCAAAGGCATAATTATTCCTGACTATGTGGTGTTCTCGCTTTCAGCTAATGGTGGCTGGGTACACAAAATGGCTGAGGTTATGTCAAGTCCAGTTTTCTTGCAACACCCTGAGACCTATGCTGTTCAACTTATTCATAAAGAATTTGAAAATGGGGTGGTAATGTTTGAAGACAATATTAAATTACTCAGTATAGTTAAGTCCAAAGGTGACTGCAACGAGTTATAAAGGGATTTCACAAAACTGGATGACTGGGCAACAAAATGACATGAAATTCATTGTTAAGTGCAAAGTAATTCATGTTGGGGAAAAAATAACCCCAACTATATGTACAAAATGAAGGGGTCTAAATTAACTGTTTCAATTCAAGAAAGAGATCTTTAAGTCATTGTGGATAGTTCTCTGAAAACATCTGCTCAATGTGCAGTGGCAGTCAGAAAGGTTAACAATGTTAGGAACCATTAGGAAAGGGATAGATAAAAAGACAGAAAATATCAGAATGCCACTACATAAATCCATGGTACGCCAACACCTTGTATACTGGGTGCAGTTCTGGTATCCCCATCTCAAAAAAGACTTATATTAAAATTGGAAAAGGTACCAAGGAGGACAACCAAAATGATGAAGGGTATGGAACAGTTTTCATACAAGGAGAATTTAAAATGACTGGGACTATTCAGCTTAGAAAAGAGACGATTAAGGGAGGAATATGATGGGGTCTATAAAATCATGAATGGTGTGTAGAAAATGAATAGGGAAGTGTTTTTCACCCCCTTCACATAACACAAGAATCAGGGGTCACCCAACGACATTAATAGGCAGCAGGTTTAAAACAAATATAAGGAAGTACTTCTTCACACAGTGCTCAGTCAGCCTGTGGAACTCATTGCCTGGGGATGTTGTGAAGACCAAACGTATAACTGGGTTTAAAAAAGAGCTAGATACGTTCATGGAAGATAGGTCCATCAATGGCTGTTAGCCAAGATGGTCAGAGGGACAACCCTGTGTGTGTCAATTGTCCCTAAACCTCTGACTGCCAGAAGCTGCAACTTGATGATGGGATGTTTCACTCTTTAATTGCCCTATTCAGTTCATTCCCTCTGAAACATCTGACATTGGCCACTGTTAGAAGACTGGTTATGGACCATTGGTCTGACCTAGCGAGGCCATTCTGATGTTCTTATGTTTGAGGTGTCAGCTTCTTTCCATTGTCTGGAGAAAACCGGTAGATCAACTCTCCCTACTGTGCCTGGTTTAAACACATTTGTCACATATTTCCAGCACATCTGTAAAATTCTTTCTGGCTTAACTGTACATACATTGCACAAGAATATTTATAATCAGCGAGTTACTAGTTTTCCAGTTATAGATTACCTGCCACGTCTTGGGTAAATATAATGACAACAATGGTCCATCTGGCCTTGGGGTGCTCTTAGGATCGTAGTATTATATTGCAGTTTAGAAGTAAAAATACAAAACTGAGAAAAAGCAGCTTGTAGCCAGAACTAGGTTATAGTGAAGGGCAGGCCATATCTCCTGAATGGCATTGCAGTGCCTGCTGGCTAATTACAGCTGCACTTACTAGAAACTGCTGTTGGTAAGTTTTGCTATTTTCAATAATTTTTAGAGAAATTAAGTTAGTTTCAGACCCACATTTTTATTTCAATTTTTAAACATGGTATTCTCACCAAATCCTAGACAATATTATCTAATTATGATATATGGTTCCTAATTGTCCATTGTCCATAATAGATTCTTGATACAATTTTAAATATATTTATGGTAGGTAACAGAATTTTCTGTCTAAAATAACCCAAAGTTTGTATCTGCCTTAGGTATGTCTACACTACGAAATTAGGTTGATTTTATAGAAGTTGATTTTTAGAAATCGATTTTATACAGTCGATTGCGTATATCCACACTAAGTACATTAAGTCGGCGAAGTACATCCTCACTGCCATGGCTTGCATCAACTCACAGAGCAGTGCACTGCTATCCCACAGTTCCCACACTCTCCGTCACCCGTTGGAATTCTGGGTTAAGCTCCCAATGCCTGATGTGGCAAAAACATTGTCGCGGGTGGTTTTGGGTACATGTCATCAGTTGCCCTCTCCCTCCGTGAAAGCAATGGCAGACAATCATTTCACACCTTTTTTCCTGGTTACTTGTGCAGACACCATACCACAGCAAGCATGGAGGCCGCTCAGTTCACCCTCACCACTGCTGTTGTGGGAAAGTCTACTGTGGGGGCTCCTGTGATCCAAGTAGCCAATGCAATCAATCATTGACGTTCTGTTATCAAGGGTAGTGACTCTGGGAAATGTGCGGGCCTTTTTAGATTTTAGGTGCATCATATTCCTCTCCATTATCACTGATGAAGAAGTCTTGCAGCCGTACATTCCAGTCCGGTCGGCGCTGTAACACCCCATAGCACTTCTGTGGTGGACACATGTAACAGGGCTCTTGCTCTTTGCCTTGGCCAAGGTACTTTGCCCTACCTGGACCTCCAAGCATTCGACACAGAAGCATCTGCAGCAGATAGCATTGCTACAGAGCATCAGCTCCTTGCCTTCGCAGCAGACGGTGCTAACCGTCCTTATCGGACATGTAACTTGGCTGGGGATCCTGGGATGTCTTCACTGCCCAGCTCCTAGCGATCTCCAGGGCATGGTGTACAGCTCCACCACTTCCGCTGCAAGTCTGGTCTCCTGCAACTCTGCTCTCCAATGACAAGCTCGGGGGATCCGTTTTGGTCCTCCTGGGTGCTGCTGGCAGCAGACGGTGCAGTAGGACTGCTAACCGTCCTCATCCACCACTTCCGCTGCAACTCTGCTCTCCTGCTCAGTGGATCTGTTCATGAAGCCTGGACAGTAGTAAGGAGCAGTTCAACTATAGGCTGAGCAAGTGCAGAATGGTGGTAGAATGTGCCTTTGGATGTTTAAAAGCTCGCTGGCGCCATTAGTCAGTCCTCAGTGCAACCAACATTCCCACTGTTATTGCTGCATGCTCCATAATATCTGTGAGAGTAAGGGGGAGACGTTTATGGTGGGGTGGGAGGTTGAGGCAAATCGCTAGGTGTCCGATTCTGAGCAGCAAGACACCAGGGTGATTAGAAGAGCACAGCAAGGCGCGCTGCGCATCAGAGACGCTTTGAAAACCAGTTTCATGACTGGCCAGGCTTCGGTGTGACAGTTGTGTGTGTTTCTCCTTGATGCAAACCCACTCCCTTTGTTGATTTTAATTCCCTGTAAGCCAACCACGCTTCCCGCTTTGAAATAAAGTAATCATTGTTTTGAAACCAGGCATTCTTTCTTTATTTATTAAAAAAAAAAAGAGAGAGATAACGGACAAGGTAGCCTGGTGGGGTGGGGGAGGAGGGAAGGAGAAGGCCACATTGCTTATTGTAGCCACACTAGAAATCAAACTGTTTGAATGACAGCTTTTTGTTGCTTGGGCCATCCTCTGCAGCGGAGTGGCTGGGTGCCCAGAGCCTCCCCCAGCCTGCGTTCTTGGGCATCTGGATGAGGAGGCTATGGAACATGGGGAGGCGAGGCAGTTATACAGTGGATGCAGCAGGAGTCTGTGCTCTTGTTGGTTTTCCTGCAGCTCCAACAGACGCTTCATCATGTCCGTTTGCTCCCCCATTAGCCTCAGCATCACATCCTGCCTCCGCTCTTCACGCTCACTTAATTCTTTCCTGGCTTCTGCCACTGAATGCCTCCATGCATTAAGCTGTGCCCTATCAGTGCGGGAGGACTGCGTGAACTCGGAAAACATGTCATTCTGAGTGCGTTTTTTTTTTTTGTCTACTAATCTGCGATAACCTCAGGGACGGAGATGATAGGGGGAACCTAGAAACATTCTATACTCTACGATTCTGGGGGGACTGCATGGTCACCAGTGCTGCTGAGTTTGCCACACTGACCAAGCAGGAAATGAAGTTCAAAAGTTCCCGGGGCTTTTCCTGTGTACCTGGCTAGTGCATTGGAGTTCAAAGTGCTGTCCAGAGTGGTCACAATGTAGCACTCTGGGATAGCTCCCGTCAATTTGCATCCCCACTATCCCAAATTTGACCCAGCAAAGTCGATTTTAGCGTTAGTCCCCTCATTGGGGAAGAGTACAGAAGTCTATTTTAAGAGCCCTTTAGGTCGACAGAACAGGGTTAGTTGTGTGGATGCAGTCATTTTTAAATCGACCTAACGTAGCTAAATTCGACCTAACTCCATAGTGTAGACCAAGCCTCAGAAGAAATATTTATTGTAATTTAAGAAAAAAAATCTATACCAATATATCAGCTGCGTAGTCAATATCATTCAAAAACTATATTTAATATATATTAATAATTCAAAGAAGCTACAGGGGAGGCGTAATGATATACAAATACTATTTTTCACTAGCTCTCCTGTTCAAATCTAGTACAAGTTCATGCTGACTGAAAGTCAGGGACAATTCATGCCTGCTGATAGTGGGCATGTGGAATAAGGGCAGCCTGCTTCAGTAGTGTTATGGAGCATGCTCAGTCTGTATGAGCATGCTCAGTACAAGCCAAGCAGCAAATCTGGAGTGGTGGGGGCATGTGACCCTGCGTATCACCTCTGCTGAGAGTTATTACTATCTGAGATGTGGTTTTGTTTTCTTAAATACAAAGTTGTAGCATGTTGGTGGAAAGGAACAGGGGAACCCTGAGTTCATTCTGAACTTAATAAATACCAGGACTATCAATTTTAAACATTAAAATAATTTATTGGGGTGGTGTTCCTATGGTCTTATTTAGGTATGCAATAATTTCTTTATTCTTTATTCTCCTTGCTCCCTGACAGAGGGAGCAAGGAGAGGCAGCACAGCCAGCAGAGCCAGAAGGGAAGAGGCGGGGCCAGAGTCTCTCTGCTTCTGGCCACGCTGCTCTCCCCTGCACCTCCGGGGCTGGCAGGCTGCAGCTGTGCTGTTGCCGGCAAAGAGGGCCCGAGGGGTGTGTGCGTCGCGCCAATGGACACACCAGGGTGGAGAAGCAAGCAAAGTTTTATTTGAGATTTTAAAGCGGTGCAAGGAGACTGGCACGTCTCAAATTAAGCACACTGATACAAGCAGGTTTTTTTTTATTTTAGTTCCCCCCCCTTCTTCCTCCCCCCCCCCTTTTTTTTGTAGCAATTACATGAAACAACCTTGGCTGCTGTAATGGTAGCTTGTTAGTAATATTTTTTTTGCAGTTATTTTGTTTTTTAGCTAGAAGCAGGTAGGCCCTTTCCCTTATCACTACCGCTTTACACCGGTTTGAGCTGTGTTGCAACTGATAGCTGCAGCTGCTGGCATTTTAGGTCGTTTAAAGTTCAACATGGAGGAGCTTTGGTTTACTTAGGCCTAGGGCAGGAGGGCTTTATCCACACTCATGGTCTTTTACCCCCCGAGTTACCTAGGGTGATGCCTAGTGACACCAACAGTGCCGCTCGGCCCCACCCCCCAGAGCAGGCTGTGGCCGTGCCACCCATCCCAGCCCACTGGAACATGCTGCAGTCGCGCCACCCGGTCTGGCCTGCCGCAGCAGGCTGCGGCCGCGCTGCCCAGGCTGCTGGAGCAGCTCAAGCCAAGCCAGAGAGATCCCCAGATAAGATGGGAAGGGATGGGATGCAGAGAGTGGGGCGGTCCCAGGCTAAGGCTGGGGTCATTTGGGGGGTGGTCACAGGGGTTACTCTCCTGACCTCCAGCTTCCCTCCCCCCACCCCCAAAAAAAAAAATTCCCCACCAGTTGCCGTCCTGGCCCATCAGGGTAAACAGCTGGCACGCCAGAACACTTTGCTTCCTTAGGTTTGCCTCCGTGCCTGCGGACGCTCGAGGTAAACAATCCATCTCGGCCCGCCAGCGGCTTATCCTGATGGCTCGGGAGCCACAGTTTGCTGGCTCCTGAATTATAGGGTCAGCTTATGAACGGGTCATAAAAAAATTCCATTTTTACTTATCCATCTTGGGGAGTCGGCTTATAAACGAACTGGCTTATGATCGAGTATATACGGGTATTTATGAAATTGTTCATTTAGATATTGGTGAATGTGCATCAGCAGATAAGCTTGTAGGACCATTATCAAACTTTTAAAAATAGTCAACCTTCCATTTTGAAGGAACAGATGGTGGTGTCTTCCAAAATCCTATCCTCAAATATAATCAAAGGATCCAGATACAATGATCGTTTTGAATTGAAAACTATACGAGTTGACAGAATTTTGTAAAAACAGCAGAGTCTGTCTGGAGAAGCCAGTGAGACTGGGGAAGAAGATATCCCTTTTGGGATGCAAGAATGTGTCAAGGAGGACCTTAGCACATTATTTTGCATGGCTAAAGACCACTAAACTGAATAATGCCTTTGTATCTGCAGGCAGTCTAAGCATCTATTTGTGTAGAAGCAGACCACACTCTGTGCCCATTAGAGGCAGTTCCAGCTTCATATGTGTATTAGGATATGTGCATTTTACCATGAATGTGCATCTAGGATAGGTAGACAGCCTCTTTCCTGGAGTGGGTATTGTAGGAAGCAGTCATCCCCTATTTATCTCCTTTTCTATGATTATAGGGTGAGTTGTCCACTGCTCAGATGGGGCGTGCTTTCATCCTATAAAATTCAGACTTCCTCCACATCTAGTTGAGGAAACCTCCCTGCCACAAATTTCTGACAGTCCTCTCAGTAACTAGGATGAGCAATTGATCGCTGATTATCAGCTGCTGAAATCTTCCTAATGTTCATCACTTTCAGTGGCCAAGTGCCTCACTATATAATCATTTTATATAGTCAGTGTGGTGATATGACTTCCATAGAATGCATACATGTTTGCAACTTTCCAGCTTGGGAAGGTAGTCTGGAGTTAAAGGAACAGAGTCTTGTATACCTGCTGGAGTCTTGGGTTTGTCAGGGTTTTTTTTAATGGAAAATGTAGTAAAGATGAGACAAGAAATACACTAAAAACTGATCTTTTACTAATTAGCTGTATAGTAACTTAAGATTTACTCCCTGTGCTCAGTGAAGAGGGGCTGGCCCCACAACTGTGATTCCTTTTTCTGCTCATTGGAAGCTAACGGGGAGAGGAGGGAAATGGTATCAGGATGGCTCCCAGTCCAACCCCTTCCCTTTCTCTTTCCCTTTTCCTTTCCCTTTCCAATGAGGTGAAGGTGGTAGTGTATTTGGGGCCAGCCTACATGGCACAGCAAACCAGTACCTATGTTTACAAGTTCCCTAGAACTGAGCCAGGGGACCTTGGGGACCACAGCGTGGGGCTGCACCCATTTTTAGAATCCTCACTCTAGAATGAAGACTGTCAAATACATAATTTATGAAAACATAGAAATGCATGGTGATTTTACTGTATTTAGTCAGAACGGCTAATGTCAGAAGAAAAGAAACACTTGAAACAAATTCTTGCATGTTCTCGTTTTGCAGAAATTAGATTCAGTCCACAGCTTCTTATAATGTTGAATACTAACTGTCCTTCAAGTCCGTTGGCATCTGCAGAGATGCAATTGTTAGTTGTTTAATGACTTATATTTGCATAGTAATAGAGTAGCTGCTCTTGCGTAATTTGCTGTACAAGAACAGACACCATTATTTCTATGCTGTCAATAACAATTCAGAGTAATTTCTACTACCTCTAGGAGTCAGTTAAGTATTTGTGTTCATCCTAGTAAAGAAGCTGCCTTCCTTGTTGACCTTCATTCTGTTTATACTACCGTTCAGTTCAATGAGGACGGCACCTCACGTTATTTTAGATTAGTACCTTGTAATAACCACCTTTGGTGGGTTCTTTTGAGTTTTTTTTCTCTCGTGCAGTTTTCTTAATCTATAATGAATGCTCTGACGTTTCCCTCTTATCTAGTTTCATCAGGAATATATATAATATCACATGTTCTGCTTATGTCCTTTTTAGGGGTGAAATCAATGATCATGTACATCTAATATAGTTACAACAAGATGTCAAAAACTATAACTCAGCATGGAAATAGGATTTGAATTTTATATGAATTTGTTTACAATTTAAATGTGGCTTGCCAATGCTTCAAATTGAAAATAGCATATATCTGCTTACCCTTTACTTAAGAAGTAACTCCATTATAGTTACAGGTGCACAGAGGAATAACTGTAAGGGAGTAAGGGTAGGCAGTCTGGCCTACCAGTCATAGATGGGCTGGGGTCTGTACATCAGGGATGGTAGTCACTGAATGGGAGTTGGAGGAATCACAAAGAGCCAGGTTCAGTAAGCAAGAGTTGAAGTCAGGCCAGGGTCGGAAACTGGAGAATAATAGCAGAGTGGAGTCTGGAGGCAACAGTCAGGCAGAATCAGGCTGGTGATCAGGAGACAAGGCAAAGTCTTGAGTGGCAGCAGGCCAAAGTCTGTGTGGTTGCCTAGACAATGTCCCCAGGGCAACCTCAAGGGTAAAATAGGGCGCTTGGCTAAAAAGAGGGCTGCAGGGTCCTGTCACTCTACCCCCCTTGGGTGGTACTTCCTGCAGTACCCATTCTCCACAGTGCTCCCTGGTTGTGGCTCTGCATGGCCTCCTGGTGGCACTGTGGGAACATCAGGCTCTCCAGACCCAGGTTCTGCTCCATAGATACTTACAGTACCCATATCCCACACTCAGGCATTAGTTTATTTTAAAATTCATACAGTTTCCCTGTTGGGGTTATTTAAATTAGAATAAAACAAGAAAATAGGCATAAATGATTGTAAACATGAATTATTTTAATACCAGTTAGAACTAGATGGCATAAATGTTATCACGTAAGCCAGTCAACAAATGATTAGTAAAAAGTATGTTAATTGTTTCTATTATACAGTTATAAAGGAGAAGTTTTGGGGCTAATCATTGAAAATTTTACATACATAAATAATAATTAGTCATTTGAGACCTCCCATTGATTTTATTGCAACTACCTAGGTGGATATGGACTACACTCCTGAGTAAGGGTTTGTAGGCTCAAGCTGTATAATAGTAGTTCTGCATTCTTACAAACAAAAATTTCACATTTAGTAAAATTGTTTTATCTGTGGAAATTTAGGGTATGTCTGCACTGTAATTAGACACCCGCGGCGGGCCAGTGTCAGTTCACTTGGGCTAAGGGGCTGTTTAATTGTGGTGTAGATGCTTAGGCTGAAGCCCAAACTCTGGGATCTTGCAAGGGGTAAGAGTCCCAAAGCTCGGGCTCCAGCCAAAGTCCAAATGTCTACACCACAATTAAACAGCTCCTTAGCCTGACACAGGCCCGCTGTTGATGTCCAATTACAGTGTAGAAAGATCCTGAGATGCTATCTTGGGGCACAATCCTGAGGGACTGAGCAGTTTCTGGAAGCTGTGGTTCACCCTCACAGTTGAAGGTGTTCAGCACTTCATAGCGATTGTGAGAGAAATCTTGGCTCTATTGAACTCAAAAGGAGTTTTGTTACTCACTTTAGTGGGCCAGGATTTCACCACAAGCTCTCTGGGTTCTAAAAATGTATTTTCCTTTATTCTATGTACTTATGTAATTTTTCACTTACAGTAAATGCAATATGCCTGTAATACGGTTTTATCTATTTATGAAGTCAATGGCTACAAAAGTAATATTTCTGTACTTCTTAAAACATGCTATTTTTATTTTATTTTATTTTATTTTTTTGAGAATGGACATTAAGATAAAGAAGGCACTGACAAAAGTGACAGAGTAAAAGCCTGTTCTGGTCACATTTAAAGTTTACCAGAATATGACATTGTCTGGAGATCCTTCCTTATGGCTTGCTTCCTCCACAGGAAGTACTGTAAGAAAAGAGAAGTAAGAAAATAAACTTCCAGCAAAGCTATGCTCTTTGCACTTCATCTCAAGTGTAAGATGCTTCCTGATCAACAAAATCTGTGTATGTACATCTTGTATGTGAGAGGTGGAGGGGTTAAAACAGGATTAGTTTTAGTGTACAGTTTGACCTGATGTCTATTGGAGACAGAGTCATGGATGTGAATCAGCTAGCTGAGGCTCAATACAGATAGGTAGAGCCCTACCAATTTCACAGTCCATGAAAAAAATCACGGACCGTGAAATCAGCCTTTCCCCGTAAAATTTGATCTCCCCATGGCTCCTAGCTGCTAGTCCAGACACACTGGGGAGAGACAGGAGTTGTCCTTCCCCTGCATGGCCACTCTTGGTGGGGAGGTCAGACCCACCTCCAGAGGCAGTGCAGAAATGAGCGTGGTACACACTCACTTCTTCACTGCAGCAGTCCAGGAGCTGGGCTCCGGGCTTCCAATCCCCCTTTCCCCCTCGGCTCTGGGTGCCGAGCTCAGGGCTAGTTTCCCCCAGCAACTCCTGCCAGGCTAGGGGCTTCTGCTCCCAGCAGCTGCACCCGCGGCAGCCTCAGTTCCAGGCTTCTGCCCCCCACCTTGCAGCTCCTGCCGCAGCTCCAGGCACCAAGCTTGGGGCTTCCTCCTCCAGTGGCTCCTGCTAGGGCTCGGGGCTTCCGCCCTTCCCTCCACTCCAGCCGGGGCTCGAGGCAGCCCACGCTTGGGGTTTCCGCCCTTCCTCCCAGGCAAGGTATCCCAGGTTCTGGACTTCTGCTCCCCGCTGCTCTAGCTGGGGTTTGGGGCAGCCCTGGTTTGGGGCTTCTGCCTCCCTAGCCGGGACAGCCTGGGCTCAGGGCTTGCCCCTAAGCCAGGGCTTGCGGCAGTCCAGGCTTGAGGCTTTTTCCCCCAGGGCTTCTTCCAGGGCTCTGGTGACTCAGTCTGGGCTTCCACCCTGGGGTGGCTTCTGGGGCTGGGGCCCCCAATTTTTCCTTAATCTGACACTGGCCTGGGCTAGCAGTTAGGAGCCCCCGACAGCAGCATAGAGGAGATCTTAGCCACTTCCATCAACTTCCTCTAACTGCAGGAAGCTTGCCGTGAGGGTGGCAATCGTGGGACTCCCCATCCCACCCACCCCCATTCCCATTTTGGTTTGGAACCCCAACGGTTACAACATCCTGAAATGACCAATTTTAAAACCCCTGGCTGTGAAATTTTGGTAGGGCCCTGCAGATAGGACTGAGGTGTTGCTGTTAGATTGGAGGAAAGAGCATGAAAATATGGCACAAATTATATCCACTACTTGAGTCTGGGAATGTGACTCTCATTTTTCACTGAAGTCCATAAACTACATTTTATTAGATGCACAACTGCTTATAGTGTGTGACCAGGACTTTTTCCCCTTTGTGTCTGGTTGGAAGGCTGAGGCTCTTTCTTTCACATATTGATCATGTTAGTTATGTCCGAGAATATTATACCAGAGCTAAACAGTCTGCATTAGCTTCCTTTTGGTTTTCTCATGGAATCTGTGGTATTGGTTTTAACCTGTAACATCATAAATTATGTGTGACCTATCTTTGTGAATATCGCCTCTTCATAAGCCATACTTCTGCATTTGTAATCAGTGAAGGAATCTGAATTGGAACCACTTTGGTTTGGGAGAAGGCTGATGACATTATTTTCAGGGAAGGAATTCCCGGAATTCCTTTGGAATTCATTTCCTCTCTGTTTTTCCCACCACCAAATTTGTTGATCTACAGCAGTCGTTCCCAAACTTGTTCTGCTGCTTGTGCAGGGAAAGCTGCTCCAGGCCAATGGGAGCCGCTGGAAGCAGCGGCCAGTACATCCCTCAGCCCGCGCCACTTCCAGCAGCTCCCGTTGGCCTGGAGCAGCGAACCGCAGCCACTGGGAGCCGCGATCAGCCAAACCTGCAGACATGGCAGGTAAACAAGCCCGCCAGGGGCTTTCCCTGCACAAGCAGTGGAACAAGTTTGGGAACCACTGATCTACAGGGTCCGTTACTAGGCACTTTCTTTGTAACAATTGAAAGTGCACAAATTTATTTTTTTTTAAATCTTGATGGTAATTCATATACCTAACCTGAGTAATTGTGTATTCTTATTTATCCTTCTTTACTTCGTCTCCTCTTTAATGTTTTACCCCTGCTCAGCATGTAATGCCTAAAACAAGATAAGATTTTTAGGGCAAGGGCTTTGGCCAATATTTTCAAAAGTGACTACTGTTTTTTCAATGCCTCAATTATATTGGTGTTTAACTTGACACAATTTAATGGGGCCTAATTTTCAAAAGATGCATGCTCAGCACTGTCTGAAAATCAGACATCTTTAAGTTGTTTCAAGTTGAGCACTCAGAAACTGAGGCCCTGAAAATTACTAGCCACTTTTGAAAATCTTTCCCAAGGCTTGTCTTTCTGTTTGTTCTGTCAAGGGCTATGGCTTGTTCTGTTGCAGTATAATAATAATAATAATAGTTATTTTAATGGCCTTTGATGCAGTAGCAGGATTCATTGTCTGGCTTTCACCAGTGAAGCGCTGACTGAGAGTGCCTTGTCGTAGATGGTCTGACTGGAATAGGGCATAAGTTGACCACTAACCTTCCTCTAGGTAGCAACCATGCACCAGCCAGCCCAGACTGCAAAGAGGGCAGGGAAGGGACAGGGACTGGGCTGTCAGTTAATGTAGTGATTTACAACCCAACCTAGGCAGCCTGCAGAACTGACTGGAGTTGAAAGCTGCCCTCCTCTAGTAGAATTACCATCTACTCACCCTGCTATGGGTGAGTCCTCACTAGGACTCGGGAGTGCAACTGCTTCCATGAGGCCGAGTCAAGCCCAGTATGTTTAAATATGCATTATTACTGTTAAATATTTTATTTTCTCTTGACAGAGAATATGAGAATTTAAAGGAGCAGAAATTAGGTTAGTTGCTTGGTGCAATAGAACTGTTGCTTTGACTGGCTTTGCTTGTAAAATGTGCAAGAGCAGTTTGTCTCTAAAAGAAGTAAAATGTCAGATGAAATCACATGACATGAGCAAAGAAGAAAAAGGAATTTAAAACTTGTCAAAAAAAGAAAAGCTTTGTTTGTGGAGAGATTATTGTCCAAAGCATGAAACTGTGGTAAATAAAACATATGTTTCAGCTATTGTACTTTTATATAAGAACCTAATTATCAGAAGTGCTGAAATGCCTTATTTACTGTACACTATTCAGACCCTGCTCTGAAGACAGACTTACTAATTTTTTCAGGGGCTTTTCTGTGGTACTCGTCACTATAGTATCTGAGTGACTTTGAAGATATTATTGAATTTTCCTTCACGACACCTCTGTGATGTGAGCAGGTGGTATCCCTGTTTCACATATGAGGAACTGAGGCACAGAGGAATGAAATTCAAGTTTCCACCAAGTTTGGGTGGAGTAATTTCCCCACACACATTATTAAAGCTTGTTTTCTCTTTTTCTTTTTTTGTTTCCCCCCCAAACTCTTCCTGCTGTTTACCAGGTATTAGACCAAAGGCTTTGATATGCTAGCATCCATCCTCTGTGCCTCTCATACCCCTAGAGCAGGGGCGGGCAAACTTTTTGGCCTGAGGGCCACATCGGGTTTCAGAAATTGTATGGAGGGCCAGTTAGGGGAGGTCGTGCCTCCCCAAACAGACAGGCATGGCCCAGCCCCCGCCCTCTCTGGACCCCCCCCCCCGCTTCTCACCACCTGACAGCACTCCCCCGACCTCTGCCTATCCATCCCCCCTGCTCCCTGTCCCATGACTGCCCCCTGCCACCCCACCCAATCCCCTCTCTCCTTCCTGCCCCCTGGGACCCCTGCCCCATCCAACCCCCCCTTCTCCCTGTTCCTTGACTGCCCCCCGTCGCCCCATTCAACCCCCCTCCTCCTTCCTGACTGCCCCCCGGGACCCCTGCCACCATTCAAGCCCCCTGTTCCCTGCCCTCTGACTGCTCTGATCCCTATCCACACTCCCGGCCCCCGACCAGCCCCCCAAACTCCCCTGCCCTCTATCCAACCTCCCCGTTCCCTGCCCCCTTACCGCGCTGCCTGGAGCACCAGTGGCTGGCAGCACTACAGCCACACCGCTCAGAGCACCAGGACAGGCAGCCGCGCTCCCCGGCTGGAGCCAGCCACGCCACCGTGCAGCACAGAGTACTGGGTCAGGCTGAAGCTCTGCAGCTGCGCTTCCCCAGGAGCTCGCAGCCCCACTGCCCAGAGCATTGTGCCAGCCTTGCAGTGAGCTGAGGCTGCAGGGGAGAGGGAACAGCAGGGCAGGAGCTAGGGGCTAACCTCCCAGGCCAGGAGCTCAGGGGCCGTGCAGGAGGGTCCCGCGGCCAGATGTGGCCCGCAGGCCGTAGTTTTCCCACCTCTGCCCTAGAGTGTCCCTGGAGGATGTGCTAGGGAAAGCCAAACCTCATTTTCCAAAGAAGAAAGCTCAGAAGATGAAAGGGGATCCCTTAACCCAGGGGTTCTCAAACTGCGGGGGTTATGAGGCTATTATATGGGGGGTCATGAGCCTCCACCCCAAACCTTGCTTTGCCTGCAGCATTTATAATAGTGTTAAATATATAAAAAGGTGTATTTAATTTGTAATGGGGGGTCACACTCAGAGGCTTGCTATGTGAAAGGGGTTACCAATAAAAAAGTGTGAGAACCACTGCCTTAGCAGAATGGGAGGGCAGGCTCTGAAAGAGGAAGTCTACTATCTAGCCAGGTGGCCCTGAGGATGTGGCAGCCAGAGGGGAAAGAGCCAAAAATAGCTGTATTCAGGTGAGATATCCAGGCCTGTTGACTGCTACCCTGGAAATGTCAGGTCCACCATTTCAGGAAACTCTTAAGTCACTTGAATCCCCAGGACAAGGAATGGACATCAGCTCTGACCAAGAGACCATCTAGCCCTGAGAAGAAAAGGGATCACATTACTTTCTACCCCTAAGAAGGGGCTGGAGGAAGCAAGAGCTCTGCAATACAGCTGTTCAACCCAGGGGTCTCCCAAGTGACAAAGTTCTGCCTGACTTGTTCCTGGACTTGGAACTGCTGCTGCCGAGAGTTTCCCCCAAAGTGTAGGACTCCGAGAATAACCTCAGCTCCCTCAGTAACTGAGCATAGTAAACCAGCTCTTGCAGACCCCAGATCTGAAGAAGAGCTCCATATAGCTTAAAAGCTTGTCTCTTTCACCAACAGAAATTGGTCTAATGAAAGAAATTACCTCACCCACCTTGTCTCTCTAAGAACCCATTGGCTATTTCTTCCCAATAAATTGTTTGTATTGCAGTAGCACCTAGGAGCCATGATAAAGGCTCCAGTGTGCAAAGCACTGTACACATGCTTAACTGAAAGACAGTCCCTGTTCCAAAGAATTTACAATCTGAGTATAAAGTGAGACACAACAGCTGGATACAAGAAACAGATGGAAGGAGTGTGATAAGCAACAGTTGCAGCACACCAGTTGCCAAGCCAAATAAGAGCTTTTCTCAAAGATGCATTTGCATTATTGAAGTGGGGACAGTGTGAGTATCTCCCATCTGCATCTCTGGGAGAGGAAAGTGAAGTGTTCTAAATAAGTGTCACTCAACCATTCCAGACTACCCTACCCCTCTCAGGAATCTGATTTGTCTTCGTACCTCCAAGTTACACCTCACTTAAAAATTACTTGCTTACAACATCAGACATTAAAAAAGTGTCATAGCACACTATTACTGAAAAATTGCTTACTTTCTCATTTTTACCATATAATCACAAAAAAAATTGGAATATAAATATTGTACTTACATTTCTGTGTATAGTATATAGAGCAGTATAAACAAGTGATTGTGTGTATGAAATTTTAGTTTGTACTGACTTCGTAAGTGCTTTTTATGTAGCCTGTTTTAAAACTAGGCAAATATCTAAATGAGTTGATGTACCCCCTGGGATATGCACACCCCTGGTTGAGAAACACCGTTATAGATTTTTTAAAAATATTAGTTATAGCATATAGTTGTGAATTGGGGCAAGCTTCTATCTGGCATGTAAATTGTTTGTTACAGGCAGTTTCAGCCATATTTTCTAATCAACAGCCATTTAAAAATGTTTGGCGCCAGGAGGTGTCAAGGATATAAATCATGTAATATCAAGATGCTTGTCATTGACAGAGAGTCTGCTATCTTACTTTTTGTCAGCAGCAACAATTAGCCTTTGATGTGTTGTTGCATGATCAAAGACTATACGTGATACAAAACCCATTGTTCTCATACTCCTCTAATCAGTACTGGACCGTCATATTCTGGACCTATTACATTGCAAAAGAGTCAAGCACATTTTATGAAATATTTAAACTGTATTACATTTTTATCTCATTTGACTAAAAGCATTTGGGCAATTTTAAATCTTGACCAATGTTATAGATTCAATTTGTACTCCAAGTGTTTCGCTTTTTCCTCTTAAGCTTTTGAATTGCTTTCAAAGAGTAATTTACTTTTTGGTAGATTTTTGTATTGTTTGAAACTAGATATGATTGTTTCAGAATTCAGTATGAAATTTACCACCTTGAAGCTTTGAGTTGGTAACTGGAGTATCAGAGTAAGAGAATTAGGCATCTGTTTCCATTTAGGTTCCTGAGAACACAGTTACATTTTTCTTCTAAGTTTTTGAAAGACAGTGATTCAGCATCACTCTGTTGTGATGTCTGTACAATATGGTTCCTCTCCATAAAGTCTTCTAAGTCTGCGTTTATAGTAACACTTCTCCAGATAAAAAATGAACTAGATAATTGGCATGTTCTTCTTCGAGTGATTTCTCCTATGCATTCCAGTTAGGTGTGCGCGCCGTGCGTGCACGGCATCTCGGAACTTTTTTACCCTAGCAACACCGGCGGGCCGGCTGGCGCCCCCTGGAGTGGCGCCGCTATGGCGCTCAATATATACACCAGCCGGCCCGTCCGCTCCTCAGTTCCTTCTTACCGCCCGTGACGGCCAGTTGGAACTGTGGAGTGCTCTTCGTTCTCCACGATCCCTAGCGTTCACATCTCTCTTGTATATAGTTAGGGCCTCCTCTACGCCTTCCCTCCGTTCCCGCTCGTGCACCGAGTGCTCCTGAAGCTTCGGAGGGACAGAGCTCACGTCATTCTGATCGCGCCGGCCTGGCCGAGGCAGCACTGGTACACCCTGCTGCTCGAGCTCTCCGTTCGGGAACCCATCCCCCTCCCGTTGTGGCCGGACCTCATCACCCAAGACTTCGGCAGACTCCACCATCCCAACCTGCAGTCCATCCATCTGACAGCTTGGTACCTGAGTGGCTGACCCACGTGGAGAGGGGCTGTTCTGCAGCAGTTCAACAAGTCCTGCTCGAGAGCCGGAAGCCTTCCACTTGCTCCACTTACCTGGCAAAGTGGAAGAGATTTGCACTCTGGTGTGATCATCGAGGTCTTAATCCATTTCTGGTCACGGTCCCTACCATTCTGGACTATCTCTGGCACCTTAAGGAGCAAGATCTGGCGGTCTCCTCCTTGAGAGTCCACCTGGCAGCGATATCTGCCTTCCTTCCCTCCGTGGAAGGGCGGTCCATCTTCTCGAACCCGATGGTTTCCCGCTTTCTCAAAGGCCTAGACCGCTTGTACCCGCCGGTGCGGCGCCCGGCCCCGACCTGGGACTTGAATCTCGTCTTGGCCAAATTGATGGGTCCTCCGTTTGAGCCCTTAGCCACGTGCTCCCTGCTATACCTCTCTTGGAAGACAGCCTTCCTCGTCGCCATTACATCAGCGAGACGAGTCTCTGAGCTTCGCGATCTTACGGTCAACCCGCCATACACGGTCTTCCATGGGGACAAGGTGCAGCTTCGCCCTCATCCGGCCTTCCGCCCGAAGGTAGTGTCAGCTTTCCATCTCAACCAGGAGATCTTCCTCCCGGTGTTCTACCCGAAGCCGCATGCCTCGCCTCGGGAGCAACAGCTGCATACCCTCGACGTCCGCAGAGCGCTCGCTTTCTACATCGAGCGGACGAAGCCCTTCCGGCGTTCGCCCCAGCTGTTTGTAGCGGTTGCCGACCGCATGAAGGGGGAGCCGATATCCTCTCAACGGATTTCCTCCTGGGTCACTGCGTGTATCAGGACCTGCTATGAGCTGGCTCGCGTACCACCAGGCCGCGTGACTGCACACTCGACGAGGGCGTACGCCTCAACGGTTGCCTTCCTGGCCAACGTTCTGATCCAGGACATCTGTCGAGCGGCCACCTGGTCTTCGGTCCACACCTTCGCCTCCCATTACGCGTTGGTGCAGCAGTCTCGAGACGACGCAGCCTTCGGCTCTGCGATATTACACTCCGCCACGTCTCACTCCGACCCCACCGCCTAGGTAAGGCTTGGGAATCACCTAACTGGAATGCATAGGAGCAATCACTCGAAGAAGAAAAGACGGTTACTCACCTGTAGTAACTGTTGTTCTTCGAGATGTGTTGCTCCTATCCATTCCAGACCCGCCCTCCTTCCCCACTGTCGGAGTAGCCGGCAAGAAGGAACTGAGGAGCGGACGGGCCGGCTGGTGTATATATTGAGCGCCATAGCGGCGCCACTCCAGGGGGCGCCAGCCAGCCCGCCCGTGTTGCTAGGGTAAAAAAGTTCCGAGATGCCGTGCACGCGCGGCGCGCACACCTAACTGGAATGGATAGGAGCAACACATCTCGAAGAACAACAGTTACTACAGGTGAGTAACCGTCTTTTTTGCGGTGCAACCCAGACCAGTGAGAGATTGTCACCGCTTGTTCTGTCATGCTTTATGCCTTAAAATGCTCTGTGGTGTAGATCCCTGACTGGATTATCCCAGCCAGCATACAAGTATACCTAATTCAACAACTTTTACTCCAGCATGCTGCTTGTTACGCCATGGCCACTTTGGTCTCCACCAGCCTTGGTTACTACTAGCCAGGTAGCCACAACACACCTACAGTCCTAAATTTCCCCAAAACCATCTGCCCTGAAATGTCCAGCCATGTCCTGGAACATAAGGTCTGTTGCTCTTTTAAAAGTGTAAAAACACAGGAGTTTGTTGCTTTAACTGGAGTTAACAGTGACTTCAAATAGAGCACTGGGTTGGTTTAGATTAAAGGTAAAACATGTTTATTAACAAAAAGGGAGAAGATTTTAAGTGAGTTCAAGTGTAAAGTATAAACTCAGAAATGGTTACAAGCAAAGAAAAGTGAACAGCACTTTCTAGTGACTAACACTTAACAAAACTGCAGTCTTGGGTCAAGGTAAGTTTCTTACCACATGTCCTTTCAGTAAGGTGGCTGACCTCCTGCAAAGTCCAAAGTGCTTGGTTCCTCTGTTATCTTAAGTGAAAGATAACTTGGGGTTCTTTGCCCCTTCTCTTTTATAGTCCAGTAAACATTTGAAATGTATTCTTTTGAAGGGTTCCCTCAGATAAAGTTCTTTAGTTCATGATGAGTAAAAGGAGCCATGAAGTCTAGAAGATAAGTGTCCCTTGTTGTTCCCTCCCCTACTGGTGATTGCTACTGTGCAAATTCTCTCTTCTTGCTGCAATCTCCTATACAAATTAATAGTCCATTGAATTTGAGCCATGCCTGGTTGAGGTGTCAGCCTCCTTTCTTTGTCTTGAGAAACCCTGTTTATCAACTCCCCCTGAGATGCCTGGTTTAAATTCTTTTTAGTCACAGATTTTAAAGCTGTGAGTATCCATAATTTCGAATTTAGTGAGTATCCATAATTTCGCATGCAGCATTGATACATGTAAAATACATTATTGATCAGTGTGTTACTGGTCTTCAAATGATACCTCATAAGGCATATTTTGTATACAAATTATTGCAGTAGTGTGTAGGGTGTGAATACAGAGGTGCCTGGGGTGGTAACAATTCTAGGATGTTTTTGGATATTGGATTTGGGTTCACATTATTTTATTGTATTTTAGAAATGAATTTTCCTGTCTGTTCACTGGGGCAAAGCTAACCTGTGTATTAGGCACATAGCAAGTCATGACTAATGCTAATTTATTAATACATGCTTTTTCTACTGTTACCTCATCCTTCCTCCATTTGTTTGTTTTTGTTCAGGTGTTGTGTTCTGTAGTTAAATGGATCATAAGTTCTTTGGGGGCAGCGCCGGCTTTTCATAAGTGTTTTTTGTACAGTGCTTAGCACAATGAAATTCTAATCCTGAAAGTGGCCTCTATGAATTACCGTAAATTAATCTTAATGGACACTGTTTTCAAATTTAGGGATGTACAGATATAAATTACATCAGGACAATGTAAAAACTCTCTTTGGATTAGTAACTATGAAAATAAAATAATAATAATAAATAATAAAATAGCTTCTCTTAATTAATTAGCCTCTTACAGTTGGTATGGGTACTTCCACCTTTTCATGTTCTCTGTATGTATAAGTATCTTCTTACTGTATGTTCCATTCTATACATCTGATGAAGTGGGCTGTAGCCCACGAAAACTTATGCTCAAATAAATTTGTTAGTCTCTAAGGTGTCACAAGTACTCCTGTTCTTTTTGCTGATACAGATTAACGTGGCTGCTACTCTGAGACCTATGAAAATAAATGAATTCCACTGCTTACAGCATCTCATAAACTTTTTGTTAATACTTCAGTTGCTGAGATAAACAGATTTTTTTATTTTTCATTTAGATTATTAAAATTCTATATGCTATACATGCAGAATAACTTTACCCCTTTTCTTATAGTACGGATATATTAACTAGAAATGTTCCACCCAATGGATATGTTGCTATGCTTTCTAAAGGATGTTTTAACTGATGGAGAATTATAAATGAAAGAAACATTTAAAATATATCAAATATCAACAGAAATAGGATTAAATAAATATACATTATGCTAACTATGAAGTGTGTTCAGTGGGTTCCCCCGAGGATGGGCACACTCTCAGAAATCTAAGTTCATTTTGTTTAAGCGGGAATTGATCAGCAGTGGATTTATTATTTTTTTTTAAAAAGTATTGAGTCAACATTTGTGGGAGACAGCGGTGAATGGTGATATATAAGAATTAAAAATGGATTATAACATATCTGATGGGGCATTGTGGATTACTTTACTATTATTGATGGCTAAGATTTTCCTTTAAAATATGACTGCTGTTACATACCTCTGTTCTTCTTCAGCAAATCTTGGAGAGAGTTTTTCTTTAATTTACACATTTCTGTAAAGAGAGCTGTTGAGTGGTCAGAAAACTAAAAAACTTAAGGCAGTAAGACCATTTGGAAGAATATTTCCATCTTTTAATTGGACATAAAGAGTAAGTGTAGCCTGCTTTTTAACTTGCCAAGATTTTATGCTCTAAAGACCAAGAAAGTTGTATAGAATATATACCATTATCTCTAGCTTGTATGCTCACTTGGCAATTCATCAATTTTCTAGATTTCTTTTAAAAATAGGAGCTTAATTCAAATTTAGTTTACAAGAAATATTCCCTGAGGTATTTTAAATGTTAATAAAATGGTTGGAAAATGCATTTGGATTTTGGCATTTTCTTGTTGCTTAGGTTAGTTATAGAGCCTACTTCACTTCCTCCCAACCTCCATGTTCTTCTGTGTTTAAAGGGTTAAGATTTTGCATTGAGTTTGATAAGTAAAAGACTGAAAGTCAAGTAGAAAATGAGGATTAAGAAATAAATTCAAAAGGAGAAAGCTTCAGCACATATCACAGATGGAATGAGAGTGTGATTTTTTTCTATTCCTTTAATAAATCTTTCAGTTCTGATCAGAATTTCATAAGTTACTAAATTTTAGTAAGGGTAAGAGAGGAAAGAGGGAGCCCCATTTTCTTTCCACTTTCCCACCAACTTCAAATCCTTCCTTCTTCCACCCCCATTCCATTTTATTTTTTTTTTTTTTTTTTGATCAACTTGTGTGGGGGGGGGAAGTGGGTGGAACTGTGTACTTGCAGCCTCGCCACCCCCCTTCTTTTCCAGCAGCTCTAGTTTATGTCCAATAATAGAAGGCTGAAAATAAAGTTTCTTATTAGATAATAATATATATATATATATATTTTATTTTTTTGTTTTTAATTGTATCCAATCATCTTGTTCTTTTGTTTTTTTTGTTCCACCACCATCGGTATATAGTTTGAGATTATTATTAAATATTTTTATTTATTATTTTTTTTTTTTTTTTTTGAATGAAAAAATAAAAGTAAATCCTGCAAACTTGCTGTGCTCGTGTGTCCAGTAGTAATTGGTAGTATGATGTTTTCTGTGTGTATTTTCAACATACTGTGAATAACACACTTTTCAGTACTTTACTAAAGTACTGCTACTTGTTATAGGGAAACTACAGCATGTACAATATAAGGTTTTTGAGGTTTAAGCATACATAATTGCGAAGTTTAAACAATCTTCCGTAAAAGTGGTTTGTGGTTTTTTTTCACATACTCAGTATAAAATTCTGCAGTATTAACCTAGGGACATTAGCTTTGTGCTTACTTTGCATATTTTGTCATTAAAAACCTAGGTTTCATGAGAAGAGCTACATGGACTCTCAGCACTAGACACCAGAGCTAGCTTTGTACTGCAGAGTACAGATTTAATTACACAGCTTGTAGCTGTGGAACCACTTCTCTATTCTAAATTACTTTCCCTAACTTATTTGCATAATTTAATGCGCCGAGGTTAGCCACTGAAATATAACATTCTATGACATAGCTAGGACTATGTTGCTATTTCCACAAAATAGTTGGTAAATGCTTATCCTGTTTGTTGAAGAAATACACATATTTAGTGAGGTCTTTGTATAGTGACCATTAATCAAAGCTGATTTTTAGAATCACATTTGGTAATGTACAAGGATTAAAAGTAAGCAGTTGTCAGTTCTAGCATTAATGATAGTACTGTGAGCCTGTAGTTAGCTAATAAAGATGTCCTATTTTTATTGCTCAATTTTGATGTCCATTCTACAGAAAAATAATGTGGAGGTATAAGGTTCACTTTCAGCAATTGCACAAGCATCTTAAATTGCTTAAAAGTCTGGTCGTAGAATAGGCCATCAGAAAATTCAAATGTGAATTATTTGGTGAGCATGGATGAGAGGTGAATTTCATACAGAAAAGCTGATTCTTAACAGCTGAATAGATAAGTACTGTAGAAAGATTTCCGAACAAAGGGTAATTGTGCACATACTTGCTTTTCTTTTAATTATAGTTTGACCCAGCAAGGTCTCTTAAGTGAACGATTTCTATAATATAATATTTCATATAATGTTGCTTCCAATAGAAACTGTACAGCAGCTATACAAAAATAGTTTCAACTGTGTTTCCAAGATAATGAATGTAGTATGTTTGCCTCATTCAGTGCACAAGATGGACAGTGCTCACATAATGAGCAGCTATTGAATCTTTTGTTTTTGCCTTGTTCAATGTTTGGCCCCATACATTATTTACTCCACACTATTCAAACCTTGATCTGAAGACAGAATTACTAATTTCCTCATGAAGTTTTCAATGATGCTCATCACAAGAGTACCTCAGTGTTTCACAAATATACATTAATTTATTTTTACAACATCCTGTGAAATGATGGAGCATTACTGGCAGCATTTTATAGATTGAAACCTGAAACACAGATTCATTAGGATCAAAAGTTTCCACTAATTTTGGATACCCTATTTGGAGAATTCCTAACATTATATAGCTGCTCAAAGTACAGCTCCCATTGACTTCAGTTGCCGCTTTGAATACTCAGCACTTCTGCAAATCAGACACCAAATCAAGTGAGGAATTCACAATTAGTGACTACTTGTGAAAAGTTTGATTTAATTTACTTGTCCAGCATCACGTGAGAATCCAGTTCTCCAGGGCCACATTTAACTGTCTTAACTTTCTCTCTCTGCAGTCCCCTGCCTTGTTCCTCAACAAAGGAGGTGGAAGTCCTACAGAAAATGCTTAATTTTTTAACCCTGATTCATCAGGTTTTCCATTCATCAGGCTCTGGAGAGGAGTGTGCTCTAGTTGTCAGACTCCAACCTTGACCCCTACTGTGCCATCCCGTCAAACCTGTTTCTGTCCCAATCCTGCCTCTTTTCCAACCTTGGCTCCTCATCCCAGTCTCCTTGCCCCATAAATCCTACTATCTCCCCTCTAGTCCCTCCATCCTAGCCTATTCCTCACTTCCGCTTGTACTCCCAGTCCTGCAAACATCTGGTTTCTTGCCCCCAGCCTCCGTACCCCTTCCCCCCCAGCTCTTTGTTCCATCTCAGGAGATGTGTCTTTCACTTCTTGTCCCAGTTTCTTTGTCCAGCCAACTTGGCTTCTCATCAGATGTCTCCCCTTCCCTCCTACCACCATCTTGTCATCCCCTTGGCTGCCACTCTTCTTGCTCACAGTCTCAGTCAAACACTCCAGCTCCCAATCCGAGTTTCCCTTTTCCCACCCTGTCAGCCCCAAGTTCCAGTCTCCCCCCCACAAGTTCCTTTTCCCAATCTTACTCCACACCTCTTCCCCTCCACGTCACCCCAGTCCAGCTTTTCTCTCCTCTGTATTCAAATCAACCAGCCTCTTCTTCCATGCTGCCTAGGCCCAGTGAATGGGGGAAGGTGGGATATCATCTGAGAGTCCAGGAGAGACAGGATCGCTGCAGTTATAGCATCCTAGAGCTGCAGTGGCAGGGAAGATCCTGCTTAGCTCCAGACTGAATCATGCCCAGTACAGATTGAATCTTCTGGTGTTTTAGCTGTGAAGCTCTAGCACAGTGGTTTTCAATCTGTGGTCTGTGGACCCCTGGGGAGCCGCAGACTATGTCTGAGATTTCCAGAGGGGTCCGTACCTCCATTCGAAATTGGTTAGAGGTGCACAAATGAAGAAAGTAGAAAACTACTGCTCTAGTAAGTCTCTACTGAAAATGTGTACCACAATTTTTCCAGTTTTATTACTTGGCCAAATCTGGATGGATTTTCATGGTGATGGCAAAAGGCACATCGCTGATGCAAAGCCCACACTCTGCCAAATTTCAGTTCCCTGCTCCAAAGAATGGTAGCACTAGAGCTTCACAGAGAAAATGCCACCAGAAATGTTTTTTAATGTAGGCAAAGCAACATATTTTTCCCTAGCTTTGTTTTTGGAAATGGCTAAACAGTTATGGCTGAAGTTCTGAAAAAAATTAAGCCTGTGGCAGACACCCAGCATGGAAAATTTCAGCCCAAGTGGTTAAAGTTTGATGAGGTTATAAGCGACTGAAAACAGGATCAAATAATCAAAGTGTCGAGTACCCTTAAAAATATACAGTACTATCGATCTCACCTGTAATAAGGGTTAAACTCAAAAAGCGTAAATTAGATTAATTTTACTAACCATAGCTATATATATGTATGTCTTTTAGTGTAAAGATAAAAATATGTGCAACTCTAATAATCTGAACTGGTATATGCAAAAAGGTTTTTTTAAAAATTGATTCAAGGCCATGAGACTATTGTATGCTACTAAAAGAGTAAGGAATACATGGATCCTGGCTTCTGCATCTTCCCAATGTGAGCATGGGGTGTAACTTTGTAATATTTCCCTGTTAGTAGTCAGTATTGTCCTTCCAATTTACATACTGTTAAACTATTTATCATTTGAGTTAACCTTAAAATGAAAACATATGCAAGAAATGTTCAGAGTCATTTTTGGATCGCAGGCTGGTTAGAATTTGTTTGAGATGTGGAAGAGGAATTAATATAATGGAAAAGTGAATAACAAAAGCCAATGTCATGATATGTAAATGTTTGTTTGTTTTTAATGGGATTGTTTTGCCGAATTTTGCATTTCCATAATAACTCATCTGAGATTCTGGATAACATACACATGAGCTTATGAAGCATAGGTATTAAAGTACTGTATTGTCCATAAAGAGAGCCAGAAATAACTAGAGCAGTACAGGAAATACCACTAAAGAAGTTAAACTGAAATTTCCTAGTAAGACATAAACTTTGATAGGGCTACCAAAGGTCCTTGCAAAAGAGTCTAATTGGTGAAATAAAGTTACATAGTCTGATGTGTTGGGTAGGGAATTGATGCCCAATGAAATATGGATTGCACAATGACTGTAGTTAATATCCAAAAAAATATTCTGATAAAGCAGCAGGATTATTGTTATAAAATTGAAAGCCATAAAGAAATTGTTTAAAGTGCTTGTTAAGAGAAGTGGAGCTTCCTTCCTTGCACTGGGGCTATGCATGCTGTGCTTGGCAGAATGGTGCCAGGAAAAGAGTTTGGCAGACAAGGGTAATTCTTCCCCTCACTTCATGGGAATAATGACATCTGCTGCCCTGTTGCCAGAAGTGCTGGAGACTGAATGTCATTGGCAGGAATTGGAAGACTTTAAACCTGATGGGAATCCAGGATTGGCTTCTGTTTTAGTGCATAGGAAATTAAGGTAGTAATTACTGGGAGAGGATTAGAGTCTAGATTTTTTCATTCTTTTTATGTCATGCTGGTTTAAAATTGGAATCATGCAGTGGGGAATCAGCTCCTTGGTTTAAAAGGTCTTTGTGTCAGAACTTTTTTATCTGTCGCTTCTAATTTCATGTACTCTAGAAATCAAATAAATAAATCTAATAAAGTTCCTCTTACCTTGGTACCCAACAAACTGTAGAACAGTAAATAGTTCTAGTGTCCATAACAAAAATGATCGTTTTACTTTGCATGTACTCTGTGAATTGAGGTGTGTATATTTAAGTGCCTGTTAAGTGCCATCTGCATTTATGGTTCTCTATAAATAACAGCAGTAAATAGGAATCCTCACTTAACAGCCTGTTTTCCTGTACCCTCTTGCCTTTATCAAAGTAATTGAGGTGGGGTCCACATTTGGGCAAGAGGTTCTCCGCTCTTCATCCTCAAGTCTCAGAGCTACCCAGGGATAAACCAGGTCAAGATACATTCAGTGTTTTGGACTGATGGTCCCAGTTTTCACACAAAGGGGTAAGCCAATTGTAATGTTTGTGGATATAAGAGAATTTTCTCCTTTTGGCATATACTGCTGTATTTTTCCAGCTTCCTCTCATACTGTATGCAGAGATTGCAGTAATAGACAACTGTTTGCACTTTAGGTCATGGTGCAGTGTTTTTTGGGTTTTTTTAAATATTTGTATTTGATTGCTGTCAGCTACCATGTTTTATTACAAATGATCTCAAACATATTGGGGGTGCTGATGAGTGGTAATTTGACTCTTGCTAATTTTCAGTTTTCAATCAATTAGCCTGTATGATCAGTTTTTGTCTACTCTTACTTTACCATCTATAGTCTTGCACTACACCCACCGCTTAAGTTTGAGGGTGGATGGGACTTTCACTTTAGTACAATTAGAGTAGATGAAGCTAAAACACATACTGAGGTCATGTGTCTTTCATTCCTATTTTAACTCTTTTTGGCTTCAGGTTAATTTTTATGCTTAGATTTGCTCATAAAACTAAGCCTGCTAGTAACTGGGCAATCTACTCTGACCTACTCAATAACTGTACTTTCACTTGAGGCTAGAGAGTATAATTTATCAAAGTATTTTCTTTAGTTTAAACAGATGTGCTACAGGAGAGATCATACCAGTCTTCAAGTCTTACCTATTTATTCATGAACATAAAATGACTAAGAAAATAATGGAAAGAGGATAAATCATTTTCCCAAATTAAGCAAACATGTCAATTTTTAAAAATACACTGAAGAATGTGTGTGTGTGTGTATAAGTGTGTGTATGTGTCCTATTTTTAAATAATTAAGTACTAAAAGAACTTGTAAACAACAAAGGGCATGGTGTACCAGGTCCCCTAGTTCTGCGTCATCCCTCACTTATTTGTTTGGCTTATGGCTACATCCAACTTGATTTCCTGCTGCTGCTTTGATGTGTGAAGATTACCACAGTTTTATACCCAAATCATATTTGGGAAAGTGTGTTTTGTGTAGTTTTTGCTTCCTAAGACCCCTCTCTCTTCTTATTTTATTAAAATTAGCACAAATGGCAGGTCCTGGTTAATTATGGGGTCTATTGGATTTAAACATATATTTTCTTACAGACTAGACTTTTCTTACTAGACTTGTTTTTTATATTCTTATCCAGGAGATGTCTCTTTCAAACTTTAAAGATTTCTTTCTTGAGCTTTTTCTTTCTCCTTTTCCTCAACAAAATCATTTTTGTTCTAAACCTGCCTTCGTGTCATAAATCTTGCAGCAATTTTAGGGAGGAGGGGAAAACAAAGTCACAAAACACTTCGCTGGTTATTGAATTGTGAGTTTACTAAAGATGAGAAGAACAAACCACGTGTTTATCAATATCATGCCAAAATATGCAGAAATATTTATTTTAATACATGTCAAATAAATACATTCTAATGCTATATAAATGTCATGTGGAACACAACCTTTTTTGGTTTTGAGCTAGAAATAGGCCATTCTAAAATTGCTGCAAGAATGAACATTAAAATTGAGTCTGAAACAGATAAATTGTATGTAAAACTAGTGAACAAACCCATTTGGTGGTTAAATCATAAAACAGAAATATAGCTAAAGCATCTGTGACATTTTTTAAGCAAGCAACATGAAAATGTCAAATACTGTTATATTTTCTTTTAATTTTAAAGCTTTCCCTCCCCCCCCCCCCCCGAAAAAAAAAATACCTGGCTTGAAAATTACCTGGCTTGAAGCTACAGTTCCTGTCCTGAATTAAGGCCTTATACCTACTTCACTTGCACTACTCAGTTTTCAGTGCTATCTTATCAAGATTATTTGCAGGTATTTTTGTCAGATGAATTGGGTTGTTTCATTGTGTAGATTCAAATGTTGATATTGCTTCTTTTAAATAAGGCAAATCAAGTACATTTTTAGATGTTCAAAATGTTGCAGTGTCTTAAGTGAAGCCTGTCAACACACAAGCCTATGATATGAGAGCTTAGTGTTTGTGGTGGGAGTGGTGAGGGGTTGTAGGAAATGGATCCTTTAATAAAAGGAAATTGTTGTTGTCCAGCTATGCTAGAGGGACAGAAGGTCACAACTTTGTTCTTAAATGCCTGGGAATACCGAGCAGGTAAAAGTGTACAGTGAAGGTAATTCATAATCATTTCAATTTGTACCTGGGGGACTTCCATGAGTCTTCCCCATCAACCATCCTGGTCCCCAGCCAACCTGCTGCTGGGACCTCACCACCCCCTGCCCTCAAATGTGGGGCGGGAGGGCCTTTGGCCCCTGCCTTATCAGTCATAAGAACCCTTTTTCTGCTCCTCAATTAAGCATCCCCCCCAAAAAAAAATTCCACTGTGGGGAAGGTGGGGGGTAGGGGGAGGGAACTTCCCTTTGGCCAATCTGGCAGTGAGGGAAAAACTCCTTTCCAGCCCCCTGATTAAGGAGCAACTAGCACAGTGCCCACCTGCTGTTTCACCACTTCAGTGGGTAGGAGGATGGATGCTGCTCTGCCTAGTCCAGGTAAAAGAGGGCTTTTCCTGCCCTGGCATAGACCTACCTAGTCCTCCCTCTCTTCCAGTCACCTGGAAGTGGGAATGGGTCAGCATCCCCATGCTGACCTGGTCTGCAGCTGCAGCAGCAGATCACTCCCTGGTTCTCCAGTCTTTAAAATGGCGCACACCTTTTCCAACAAACCAGAAAAGGGCCCCCACCGCTTAATGTGCAGCGAGATCATTTTAACTTCTAACCTAGGTTTATCCAGGCTATTCTAGAAAATAAATCACAAAATGATTAATTGACAAGTCAAACTGAAATGATTAATGAAGATTTAGGGTCATGATCAGCTCTCCCTTACAGCTCTGCATGTCTCTGATTTTGGAGAAATTTAAACAAGATTATGCCATTATGTGGCATGTAAACAACAGAAAATTGGTAAGCAGCCATCAATGGCATTTACCACATCGAAGAATGTTTGTAGTTAAATGAAAGGGTATAATTGCAAGAGCCATAATGCTATAAAGGATTATTATGTAATCATTAAATAATTAACCAAAATACTTACTTAAAATAAATGTATAATTGCCATCATGAAGCATGCATGACCAACCAAAATGTTATGCATGCTATCCCATCCCCTTATCGATCCTATGGTCTGACTTCACTTGTCCATTCTTAAATTGTAAACTCTTTGAGACAGGGACTGTGTATTTCAACACATATAGTGTTGAATAAATCTTTAATAATAATGCTCCTTCCGGAGACATTAATAATGTTTTGAGGTTTGATCTTAAAGAATTAGGATGAAAGTTGTTCTCAAAGAATCAAGTTAAACTTAATCTCCTTATTTTCAAGGGCAATTGAAACATTCTTCCTCCGAGTAAAGGAGGTGATACAGTAGGCAAAAGAAAGCAATATCATCAGCGTCAAGGGAGAATGGTCTAAAAATACATAGTACAATACTGTTTTTCTAGTATTTGATCTACTGGGTATAACACAAAATAAACTTCAAGCTGTAAGAAGTAATTGTATACTGTGTTGAGTAGTATGAAGATATTTTTGCTTTGGATTTTATCCTCTAGCTATCAGTTCACTAGTATTTTGAGAGGAGAGATGTGATTTTTAGTTATTTAGCTATTTGAGGGAGGTGTTTGGATTTTTTGCAGAACAATCTGTTTAAGACTCAGAAGGAGTTAGTCTCTTCCCCATATAACTTTTTTCAACATGTTTGGATCACATCAATTGAATATTTTCACAAATCTGTTCATTTTGTACATTTGGAGCCCATGAGTTTGCCATCTAGATGGGTACATTATTGAGTATTCCTCATACTATTAGGTACCATCTTGAAAAGCAGGGAGTTGGGGATCATCATAAATAATCATGTCACATGAGCTTTCTGTGCAATGCCATGGTTAAAAAGGGTTATGCAATCCTTGAATATATAAAAAGTGGACTATCTAGAAGAAGTAGGGACTTGATCTTGCCTCTATATGCAGCAATGGTAAGAGAGCTACTAAAATACTGATTCCAGGTCTGGTGTCCACAGTTCAAGAAGGACCTGGAAATATTAGGGTTCAGAGAGAGGCTACAAAATTGATTCAGGGGCTGAAAAACAAGCCTTACAATGTGAGGTGGCTTATGGAGCTCAACTTATTCAGCTTATTGAACAAAAGATTGCGAGTTGACTTGATCACTGTGTATAGGTCCTTACACAGGCATAAGATAACGGACAGTGGAGAGGTTTCAACCTTGCTGACAAAGGTATAACTATATCTCATGGCTGGAAGTTGAACTTAGACGAATTCAACCTTGAAATATGACATAGTTTTGCAGCTGTGAGGGTAACTAAACACTGGAACAGCATATGGTGGTGGACTCACCATCACTTGGAGTCTATAAAATGAGATTAAATCATTAAAACATATACTTAAATCTAGGCTCTGGGCAAACTTCTGCAGCCTGTGTGTGTGTGTGTGATGGATGAGGAGGTTCAGCTGGACGGTCAGGGTGGCCCCGTCTGGCCTTGGAATCTGTGAATCTATTAATTCTCCTGTTCATTCCCTACCTTCATGGGGATAACATATAACAGTTGATGGGGAGGATTTCAAAGGTATAAACTCAGTATAGAGTTTAATGGTCTGTGATATACAGGAGGTCAGACTAGATGAACGAATGGTCCCTTCTGGCCTTAAACTCTGTGAAACTATGAAACGTACGTCTTTCTAGTTGTTGTTGCAAGTTTGGAATTTGCATATTAATAAGTAAGGTTACTCAACTGTCTTGTAGCATTATATATTCTCACACTAATTTTGCTTCATTTTAAAATGCCCCTCTTCTACCTAATGTATCTTTTGTATATATTACCTGAGTTGTTTTTGTAAAGATATATATGTTGATGTCTTCAGCCTTTTAGCAATGTTATTCACTCTTCTAATATTCAAGGTTAAGAATGTACAGAATTGTATTATCTTATTCCTACTGTAGCCATAACAAATATATATATATATATATATATATATATATATATATATAAGGATTAGCATCTCTTATGGATTCTACAAGATCTGGATGACTTCCTGATTGATGGTGTTAAAGTAACTTTTTCTCTTGTTTTATAACAAAGCATATAAACCTTTCTTTTTCACCACTCCATTTCTACCCCAGATATAGCAACAGCAAACCCAGTAACATGAACCTTAACTTGTGATTTCAGAATTTTTAATGCCCTCAGTAAACTGTTTTTTTTTCATTGTCACCTTTCACACAACAGTTGGTTCCATCTGCAGCCATTAATTAGCAAATATTTGCTGATTTGAATTTTAGATCCATCTTTGAATAATCTCATTTTAGATACCAGCCTTTCTTAGCTGTTGAGTGTTCTGCTGAGGTCTTGATGAAATGCCATGCTTTATATGTTGTTACAAAGTAATTGAAAATTATTTTCTGGTTAAATTCTCAATATGCCTGAATGAAGCATTGTATCTATGAACTTCTGCGCCTATATTTTTCTGGTGATGCCATCAAAGGTGTGCCTTTTTCATTTGGATTTTTTCACCAAAAGTTAGGAAATTACCATTTTTTCAGATTTTTCATAAATCCATCCAGTTTTCGAGTTTACGAATAAATGCGAAAATACAAAAGAGCTACATTCATGGGGAAAAATTGAGATTTTAATCAAAATCTAGGATTGCACAGCAGTTTTCTTGATTTGTCACCATTTATATATGCATTACAACAGGTAATCTTTCATTACATGAACACACAACATACATATGGTTGTACAAAATCCTACATGCCTATATTTAAAGTTATAGAAGATAGTTCAGTTCTTTTGTAATAATGGTGTATATGTTCTTCCCTGCCTATTGAGGTCATTTTCCTTAGGCATGATGATGAAATGTGTACGCCCATTATGTTTCCATATTTCTCTTAATTTAGAATTTCCTGATAGGATGCTTAAAATTTTAAATTTGCTGTTATGTGGATATAGATGTTTGTGTATCTGTCTCTTGAAATTATAGTAAAGAAATTGCCATTAATTTACCAGTTTATTTAGTAGTTTAATACAAAATATGCAGACAATGCATTTCACAGATCTAGGATCTGAAAGATATTCTAAATTGTGATGGCACTGCAGCAACAGCTTCCAAAGCACTGTTCTGGCAGCAGTTGACCCCGGAGTATAGGCAGCATTTTGGCTACCCAATTTCCTCACAAGAGATCTTCCTATGTTGAGGAGTGTTTGAAGCTTCTCTTGTCACTTGGGATTCCTCTACTACTCGAAGGCTGTGCTCAGGTAGCGAGTTAAGGCTACTTGTAAGGCTGTTTTGTCCAATGCAAAGCAGCCTTTAGTAGACATCAGGATTTGCTCCAGAAATTAGATTTTTCTTTTTTCTTTTTTTTTTTTTTTTTGCTACATATAGCAGTTGAGGAGGAGGTTTTCAAAAGTATAAAGAACTGTTAAGCACCCAATTTACATTGGAAGTCAATGGGAGTTGAGCATCTAAACTCTCATCTCCCTCTTAAACTTTCAGGGAAACCCTTCCTCTCTGGTTTTTGAGGTATGCTGCTTAAAATAGGTAAATATTGCACTTGGTTGCTGTTTGAAATTGTTTTGATATTTTTGCAGGCTAACAAAGAAGGGTTAGTAGAAATTTAAATAGTTTTGTAGAAGTATATGGTATGAAGCATTTCTAATCTTTTTGTATTACTCAGTAAAATAGAGATGCAGTTATTTCAGCAGAAATAACTCCATTACCACATGGAGAGTTTCATTATTTTATTAAGCGTTTTGTTATTTATCAACAACTCTTTCTTTTTATCTTAAGGTGATGGTGTTTGTTCATGCTAGAAATTCCACTGTACGAACTGCCATGGCTCTTCGAGAGAAAGCAAAAAACAATGGTCATATTTGCTACTTTTTGCCAACCCAAGGACCTGATTATGGACAAGCTGAAAAGCAAGTAAGTGATACATTAATTTGTGGCTGATAATCTTTAAAGCCCTGATTGTCTGGGACTCAGCGACCTGAGAAACTGTTTCTCTAACCCAAAGTCAGATTTTTCTAGCTATAGACTTGGATAGATTTAGTTTCAGGAGTCTAGCACAGCAGGCTTTCGGTATTGAGGGATATTGCTCCATTTGCAGTTCACCAGAGCACAAATATGTTTGCCATCAGAGTGAAATGTAAGGTGTAATAATTTATCTTAGCATGCTATTTTGGTGTTTCCTGGCATAATGGCTTGCAGAGTTAGCTGTGACTTCAGTGCTCTCCATTTTGGGTAGTGTTGTTTTTGCATACTTTTTACATTTTGTTTGTTTGGATGCCAGGTCTATTGAGATCTGTGTGTTCATATACTGTATATGTGGAATATATTTTCTCATAATAGTAGTAAGTGATTTTAATATAAGAATCTACATAATTATAAAATTTTTATTTTCAAATTTGAAACAGCTTGAGCTAACAGATGCTTGTTTTCTGTAGCATAGGTGAGATTTTCAAGAGAGCTCATTTTACAGATTTATATTGTCATCATTTGACATGTTTTTTCTTCAGTATAGTTGCATTTGAAGAGTTCAACAATGACATATGTGTTATATTATCCTGTGGTTATTTATTCTGTGTTGATTGCACTTCTCTAAAAATGGCAAATGCATCATCACTTTTGTCAGTGCTGGCATAATCTCAGTTTAATCTAGGTTGTTATTAAAACAGTATTTCAGATTGGTTTTTAAAGAGGTTTTTTTTACATTTCCTGAATGCTTATCTTTTTGAATATGTGAAGTTGAAATGATTAGCTCATTAATATATTTTGGCTTCAGATAGACTGTAAGGTTTACTTTTAATTAAAACTAGGACAACAATGCTAGGTAATACTTGCACAATAAAAGTTTATTTAATATAAATGTCCCATACAATCTGGCATCAGTAGAGTGATATTGAAACCCTTGTGGCCTATATTTATATTGAACTGTTTCCTAATGAAGGCATATCCTTTTGGAATTTAATGTATATTACAAACACCAGGTAACTTCAGACTTCACCACCGCCACCACTATTGTTGACCAGTGCAGTTAAAGGGAGACCAGTGAATGGATTAAAGAACCATGGAGTAGGCAAGGCCAGGTATATGCAATAGTCTTCACTCATTAATTAAAAACATTACAGAGATCTGGCACTCTTTAAACCCAGAATTCTGCCATTCACTAAGTACTTGTAGGGCATTGTCCAGACCATAATAGATACAAAAGGTATTGGCCCAGTCTACTCTAAACATTTAGATAGACATAGCTATGTCACTCAAGGGTGTGAAAAATTCACAGCTCTAAGAGCATTAACGATGCCAACCTAACCCCTCGCCCAGTCGATGGAAGAAAGCTTCCACTGGCCTAAGTCTGGTCTACACTTAAAAATTAGATCAACCTATGTCGCTCAGGGCTGACGAAAAAATTGTGCTCTGAGAGCCTTAGTTAATTATGTAACCCCCATTGTAGATGCAGCTAGGTCAATAAATTTTTTTTTCCATCCATCCAACTCCCACCTCTGAGAGAGGTGGATAAACTACGTTGATAGAAAAACTCTTTCCATTAACATATCATCTACACTACGCATCTACATTGTGCCACGATAGCGTTTGTAGTGTAGACATAGCTGTGGCTACTGCTGCTCAGGGAGGTGGGGTTCCTATAGTAATGGAAAAACGTATTCCAGCACTATGAGATGCATCTACACTAAGGTGGTTACAGCTATGTCCCAGTAGCCCCCTTAGTGTAGACAAGCCCATTGTATTTGTATGAGTAGGAACTTGTCCATCACACTTTCTTTGTTACCATTACAATAGGCAGTGGACACGACTATTACAGCAAAACTTTTGGAGGAGAAATGAGTTCATAGTAACGATGAATAAATTTGAAATGGCTGGGAGTTTGGTTCAGCTTGTCAAGGCATCAAAGATTTAGATGTTCATCTTAATCATTCATCTTAACTTCCAAAACTGTGGAGGTTCCTCACGGCCACTCAAAATGTAAAACTGCTCCAGCCTGCACATCTGTACCCATTCACACTGCATGATTTTCCCTCTCGGTCATCTCTTGGTGAGCTGCCAAACAGTGGCTGACTTGAGAGTCAGGGATGGGAAAACAATTTGATTCTTATAAGAGCAGTCCCTCTCCCCCAACCCTGCTTGATGTTAGCTGTACCATTAGACTATAGATGAACGCTGGTCAGGTTTCAGAAGTATGGATATGGCTCACAGGACAATAGTACTTTCAACAGTAGTTGGATACTGACTAACTGAAAATATATACAGTACATTAAAAACTGACAGTAACTCAATATCTCCGTAATAGTGATTGGTGCTTGTCTCTAGATCCCAAAGAAATCTTTGAAAAAAGGCAAAACGTTTCCTAAAATATAATAAATAAAACGTAGGCAAAAGACTTTAAAAGTTTTTGTAAACTTTCTTATGAATTTAAATAATGACCTTGTTTCTGTGTCAAGACAGTGTTTTCCTAAATGATTGTTAATTTGTTAATTTATTTTATATTTATTTAAATAATCATTTAGGAAAGACTATATCACCAAATATATATATGAATATGATACTTACCTTTTTGGTGATATAGTCTTAAATCTAGTTGTTGTGTGAGTTTTCCCTTAAGAAATAACTTCCCTCTGCCACCCAGACTTAAATATCTGAAAATGAGGGACATGTTCATTAATTATAGTTTTACATATTTTATATACATATACGTTAACCTCTGCCACTGAGGTTATTCATAGCCCCCCTGTGAAGTGGAAATTTTGTGTTTTAGGCTCTATGCCATAGTTCCATTTAAATAACTATCTTGTCTTTGAAATGTCCTTTGAAAATTACTTTATATTGTGTTGAAGGATATATGGAGAGTTTTATTCCGACCTGTAATTTTTAATGGTACTAAGGTGTTTTGGGTATTTCTGAACAGTCAAGAATGTCTTTACAGAGAATCTGTGCTGGATTTTTTTTAGTACGTTGTTGTTTACAGCCAGATTTGTAAGCGAGAACTATTCTATCCATAAAAGTTGACAGCATTATGAACAGACATGCTGAATATATTTCACAAAGTGAAATATGTAACACACTGCAAAATTTTATTTCTGTTCCTAAGGGTTTGCTAATGTGCACCGAAATTTAGAAACTAGTCCCAACTTTGAACTTTGTTTCCTGAACTATTTAAACTAGAAAATTGTTCACTTGACATTACCTAAGCCAAAAATGTATTTATCATGTATATATTGCTAAAAATTTATATTAATAGGCAGATTTGTACTTTCATAATTTCCTGTCTGTGACCGTTTTTCTCTGTAACACCCCAAACTGATCTTGTGCTTTCTGTGGTTAGATTTGTACAGCAAAAGTCTTTTAGGAAATGTGAGGGGATAATTAGAATGGGGTTTTTTTTATGTTAACTTTTTTAAATATATTTAATAGATTATTTGCTTATGAAAGGTGACAGATTGACAGTATTTGAAAATGGAGTTCATCAGACTGGACAGGCAACAGATTAAAATTACAATGTATAGTGTTTAATCTACAAATATAATTGCAAAAAACTACATTAAAAGAACATTATTAAGGTTGCAAAGTCAAACACTCGGAAGTTAAAGCAACAAAGAATCCTGTGGCACCTTATAGACTAACAGACGTTCTGCAGCATGAGCTTTTCGTGGGTGAATACCCACTTCTTCAGATGCAAGTCTTGCATCTGAAGAAGTGGGTATTCACCCACGAAAGCTCATGCTGCAGAACGTCTGTTAGTCTATAAGGTGCCACAGGATTCTTTGTTGCTTTTACAGATCCAGACTAACACGGCTACCCCTCTGATACTTGACTCGGAAGTTAGGAAATTTAAGCTTGCCTGTGCAACCTTGGTTTCCCCCGGTGCATATGTATTATGATACAGCCTTTCGTTACATAGTCACATTCTATTATTTCCACAGGACTCCCTGCTTCCTCTCATCTGCTTGTCAGATCTCTCTTCCTATCCCCAGACAGTTCCAGCCTCCGCTCCCCCTTTTAGCTCCCAGTTCCAGTCTCTTCAGCCCACCATTCCTGAGTTTCTCTTCCCCTCCAGGCTCTCCACAGCCCTTGGTCACCACTAGTAGAGTTGCCAGGTGTCTGGTTTTTGACTGGAATGCCTGGGTGAAAATTTGCTGCTGGTTCCGGTCAGCACAACTGACTGGGTCACTAAAAGTCTAGTTGGCCTCAGCGGGGCAGGCAGGCTCCATGCCTGGCTCCACGCCTGGCTCCACGGGGCTCCCTAAAGCGGCGGCATGTCCATCAGGCTCCTAGGCAGAAGGGTGGATAGGGGGGCTCTGCACGCTGCCACCACCCACAGGCACCACCCTGAGCACCAGGTCCACAGCTCCCATTGGCCGGGAACCGCAGCCAATGGGAGCTGTGGGGGTGACGCCTGCGGACTGGGGCAGTGCACAGAGCCACCTGGCTGCCCCTTCGCTTAGGAGCCAGCGAGACATGCCAGTCACTTTCTGGGAGTTGCCTGAGGTCAGCAGCACCACCAAGAGCCCGCTTCCCAAACCCCCTCCTGCGTCCCAATCCCCTGCCCCAGCTTGGAACCCCCTCCAGCAGTCAAACTCCCTCCCAGAACCAGCCACCCCCTCTGTCAAATTTCTGGTCCCTGCCCAAAAGCATGGAGGTGCTAAAGCTGTTCAGAGAAAAGGTCACCAGAATTTTTTAACGTGGACTAAACATATTTTCCGCTTGTATAGTTCAGGACATGCTACTTTATTATGAATGGAAGTTGGAAGATAATTTGCCAGGTTGAGGCATGCTCTATTCATTTGGCTGAGAATGCTCACTTGTGCACCCAATTCTGTAGCAATTTTTTCAGTGAAAATCATTGCTCTGTATTAGACCTCCCTCTACCTCCTTATTGTATAACCTGCTTCCTTTTTCAGCGATTAGTATAGGAAAGTTAGAGACTATATAGTTGGGTTTTTTTTTTTAATTTGGAATATGTAGTAGTGCAGATGGAATCAATTGTGCTTGTACAGTCTGTTAAGGTGACCCCTATGATATAAATTAACAGTGGTAGATTTAGATCAAAACATTTGTGAATGCTGATTAGAGTTAGGTGGTTGGTGCAGTGTCTGAAATAGCTCCTTCTGTTCTCTCAGGGTATTTATCCATCATACTTAAATACAGAAGACACTGAAATAATTTGTGATAGCAAGTCCTCCTGCTGTTTCACTGTTTAGTTGTTCAATATGCATTTGTTTGGACTGAAACCAAACATCTGTTTTAAATCAAAACTTGAATTGTTTGAGGATTGCAGCCCCAAATGTTTATCTGTGCAAAAAGAGGATAGATAAGCTGATTTTGTTTTAGAAGATTTATATGAAAGTGCTTGTAAATACATTTGTTAATTTTTGTAATAAAGCAAAAAAATGTTCTTCATAGTGATTAAAAATCTGGGAAGTCCTTCTGTGATGTTTCATATGATGACCCTCTTATTTCACTGACTGTAAGATAGCATTATTGTAGTAGGGAAAATATTTCTTACTCTTGTCTTTTCTCTGAAGGTTTATAGGAACTGTTAGTGGAACCATGTATGTGTTCCTTTCTCCCGTGGCTAAAAGAGGTGTTTTCAGAACCCAGACAACATGTTTTACTGCCCTGTCATATTTGTTCTTCAGTAAATAACTTGGATGTAGACGTAGCCATAGAATACAGTATAAACCACTGGTGTCAACATGTAGGGTATGTGTAGCAACACACCACAGTGAAAAGCAAGCTGTGTCCATACTGTGGTGTGTAGCTACACATCAGTGAAAGGCTTCAGCAGCTCCCCACTGTCAAGTTTTCCCTGACACGAGGAAGGTCTCCAGCAACAGTGAGTTGGTGGAGCCCTTTCCTCATTGCTGAAGTTTTTCCCTGCAATGGGAAGGGCTTCTGCCACAGGGAGGTAGCGGGATACTGCATTGCTAAAAATAGCAGTGTAGACAGGGACTCACTGCATGGGTGAGTTAAGAGCCATTTAGGGCATGTAGTCTGATACATGACCACATACTTCAGGCATGTCTTTACTAGCCTAAGTTATACCTAGTGGATGTGTGCTGCCATTTAAACCCATGCTAGGAGGGCTACCTCTGTGTATATGCTACATGCTGCTGGAAGAGGCATGGAGTGTAGGAGAATATAAGAACGTCCATACTGGGTCAGACCAATGGTCCATCTAGCCTAGTATCCTGTCTTCCAACAATGGACAATGCCAGGTGCCCCAGAGGGAATGAACAGAACAGGTAATCATCAAGTGATCCATACTGTCTCACCCATTCCGAGGTTCTTTTTTTAATTGAAAAAAAAAGTGTCATATTAGCTATCCTCCAGTCATTTGGTACAGAAACTGATTTGATTTATAGGTTACAAACCACACAGTTAGTAGTTCTGCAATTTCACATTTGAGTTCCTTCAGAACTCTTGGGTGAATACCATCTGGCCCTGGTGACTTATTACTGTTCTAAAACCTCCTCTAATGACACCTCAACCTGGAACAGTTCCTCAGATTTGTCACCTAAAAAGAATGATTCAGGTTTGGGAATCTCCCTCTCATCCTCAGCCGTGATGACCAATGCAAAGAATTCATTAAGTTTTTCCGCAATGGCCTTATCATCCTTGAGTGCTCCTTTAGCGTCTCAATGTCTGGTGGCCCCACTGGTTGTTTAGAAGACTTCCTGCTTCTGATGTATTTTTTTTTTAATTGCTATTACTTTTTGAGTCTTTGGATAGCTGTTCTTCAAATTCATTTTTGGCCTTCCTAATTGTATTTTTACATTTCACTTGCCAGAATTTATGCTCCTTTCTATTCTCCTCACTAGGATTTAACTGGCACGTTTTAAAGGATGCCTTTTTGCCTCTCGCTGCTTCTTTTAATGTGTTGTTTAGCCATGGTGGTTCTTTTTCGGTTCTCGTACTATATTTTTTAGGGGGAAAACATTACTGCATACATTTTACTAGGGTGACCAAATGTCCCGATTTTATAGGGACAGTCCTGATATTTTGGGCTTTTTCTTATATAGGCTCCTATTACCCCCCACCCTCTGTCCCGATTTTTCACACTTGCCGTCTGGTCACTCTACATTTTACCAGGGCCGCCCAGAGAATTCAGGGGGCCTGAGGCAAAGTGGGGTATCTGCGGTGCTTGTACTCACCCAGTGGCGGTCCAGTTCTTCGGCGGGGGGCCCTTCAGTTGCTCCACGTCTTCAGCAGCACTGAAGGGCCCCCCACTGCCAAAATGCTGCCGAAGACCCAGAGCGACGGAAGGCCCCCCCGCCGCCAAAATGCCGCCTAAGACCCAGACTGCCGCTGGGCCAGGGCTCGAGGGGCATTTCGGCGGTGGGGGGGCCCTTCAGTTGCGCTGCATCTTTGGCAGCACTGAAGGGCCCCCCGCCGCCGAAATGCTGGCCAAAGACCTGGACTGCTGCCGGGCCAGGGCTCACGGGACCCCTGTGGGACCCGAGCCCTGAGGCAAATAGCCCCACTTGCTCCTCCCCCCCCACCCCGGGTGGCCCTGCATTTTACCCACAGCAATGAATAACTAGCAAAGCAGATTCCTCTAGACATGTCGAGTCTTCAGATGTCTCTGTGCATTTGACTCTAGATGGCGCTGTGCATTTTGACAGTTTTCTGTTAAGCTTGAATAGCATTATACAAAGCCACTGCTTGCTAGCTGTACGTTAATCCATTTGTTATGCCACGGTGTGCACATATAATTGTTAGCACTGACCACAATCGCAGTTCTGCTTTTGCTCTTATTACAACGGATTGTTGGCCCTGTTTGAATGAATGCCTTACCGTTTTTAATATTTAGTGAGTGTTACATGTTGATTCTTCTTAAACCTCATTTGAATTTAAAGAGCTCTCAGATAGAAAAACTTTCGAGAAATACACTGAAAACTGAGTGTTTGTTAACTTAAAACAGAAGTAATACTCACATTATTCATCTTCCAGTCTGCACCAAATAGGCATAGGTGAACCTTACTAAAGGATACCAACCGAGACGGAATAAGTACAGTCTATAGCATTTTGTACCCTTTGCCCTCCCTCACCCTTTAAAACACAAAAGCAGTCCCACTAATTCACTTAATTATCTCTCAAATGTTTTAAATGATTAAGAAATGAATTTTTAGAGACCATTCATCAAATATTTGATATATGCCCATTTGTTTGACATGTAATTATTTCTGTGCAAATTCTCATTTTATTTTTATTTTATTAATAACATCCAGTATTTGATATTATTTAAAATGATAAAATAAAATGGATTTGTATCCAAATACATTAGGCTGCATTAAATCTCAAATGTACAATGAATATTTGAAAATCCATATGTTTTATAATTATTAAAATTTTCTTTTTAGTTTATAAATTAAGGTATTTTAAAGTTCTTGCAGTTAATATGGAAGTTAAGAGTATTTGACTTAAACATAACCCAGTAAAGACAGATGTCATCTAATTAAGAAGGGGAACTTTGAGGAACTTTTCAAAGCTCTGACTTCACCAATGATCTGAAGCTTGAAGCTCATCAAAAGATCATCAAGTTTTGTGGGAAGTCCTGGAGTCATGCTGAAATATTTTCTTGTTTTAGACATACAGTGCCACAATAGCAAGGAATTCTTCAAGTGCTGGTCCCAATGGGTATTCACTGTGGGTGTACATGCGCTCCAGGTGCCCAACTTCGGAAATTCTTCTGAGGCAGTATTCTTAAGCAGATTAGTGAAAATCAGTATACTATCCCAAAAGATAGGAGATTTCTGTCAATAAAGCTGTCAGATGAATAAAAAAAATAATTTTTAGAGACTTTCTGATGAGAGTATACTATGAGAGCAAATCCCATTTGAAAACTTAGCATTAGCCATTCTGTTTTATGAAAGGAGATTACTACTCTTAGCACATGAGCCAAATATTTCCATCTTCTTTTCTGGATAACTTTAGAGATAAGGGGCTGTTGAACTTTGTTGAATCTTGGAATTTGTTATAAATATATTCCATTTAATACCTAGTATTTTTCTAAGGCATTTGCTTTTGTATGTATTTAGATATCTGTGTATACCTTTGGTGGGTTTCCAGCTTTCTCATCCATATGTTAAAATGAAAATAACATTCCACTGAAGATTCATAGTTTGGTCTTTAAATTATAGATTTTCAATGACCAAATCTTATTTAAGCTGGTAAATGCAGCTGCTGCCTTGCAAGTTTGTGACATTGTGCTCACCGCAAATGTGGTTGGCAGGAAAAAAAATGGGGTTGGGACTCTTTTAGTGGGTCCCTACTGCATTTGGGTTATGAGGGAAGGGAATGGGGTATTTACTAGAGCGGAGTTGAGGGGGGAACAGGAAGTGGCTGGACAGGTGGGTGGGAAATTGTCAGACCTCATTTGTCTTCAATAGAGCTGTGCAAATTTATAGTGTTAGGGAAGTTGGCTTTATATGGTCACATTGCTTAACAAGGTCTGCAGTTGGTTAATGCTAAATTAGGAGATGTGGTGGTGAAGCTCTCTCGCCCTTGGAGTGTTTGCTTGTGCTTCATGTTGCTGCTATCTCCATCTTCAATGCTTCAGTGCTTCCTGCAGACTGCCTGCCTCTCACTCTAGATCTTCTGTAGCTCAGTTCTCCAGCCAAGCCACCAAGTTCAAACCTCTTCTGGGACATCACAGACAAGACCATATGAATCTAGATACTTCTCCTGCCCTCTTGGCCTACTGAAGTCCTTTCCTCAGACTTACACCAACCCTATCTTGGGGCTTCCCCTGCGGGAGCCTACACTCCCCCTGTAGTGTGCTGCCTTACATTATCTCAAGCTGTTATGCTAACACTAGGCTTCTCTCAGCCAGAGACCCCTGTCTCTTCTGGAGTCTCTCCCCCAACTGAGCTTCTTAAGGCTTAGTTCTGCTGCCTGTGGCAGGGAGCCAGTTAGCTACTTATCTCCCCGGGTGCAAAGTATGACTAATTGGGTTCATTGGCTATCTTTCCAGGTGGTAGGGGTAAGCCCCATCACAGATGTTTATATTCCAACAAATTCCAATTTAGTATGTTAAAGATGTTCATCTAATTACTACCTGATAGCAGCAGTGTGCTGTATAAGTTAGAACCAATCTGTTAACAAACAGCAAGTCTATACTAAGAGGAAATAATATTTTCCTCAATGACAATTTCTCTCTGAAGGTACTCAGTTGTTCCTTCATTAGTAAAAATTTAATGACATTTTCACTGCCTTGGGAGACAAAGGAGGAAGAAAAGAAGCTTTGGTGTGCTGAAGTATGGGGAAAACTTTTATTTTTGCTCTTGTATTCAAAGTTTTAACTAACACTTAAGAAAATAATAAAACATATATCGTAGCAAAATATATGCACAATACAATGTGTCAAAGACTTCACTCAAATGTAACCTTGTTCTGAAGTGCAAGAGTTTAATGCGTCTAGTAGCCTTAGTACATTTTCACCTCTGCACTTCGGTATTTTAAATGCCAAGTTTTAGCTAGATATGAAGTTGTAATGAATTCTGTCATTTCATAGTGTTTTTTTTTAAAGTGTTCTCTCTCATGATGAGTGAAAATGGAAAATAAGGATTTTCTTTATAATCTTTTCACTTTGCTGAAGGAGAAAGCGTTAGCAACATACTTTTGGAAATTTAGAATTGTTTAATTTGAGGCTGAGTGAACAGATCAGCAAAGAAAAGCTCCAGCTTGATGATAATATATTTAATTGTTTTAAGAAGGATTATTTTTATTTTGCTTTGTAACTACTTATCTAATTTTACTGCTATATTTTCTGTAATGTTGTGCTATTGAGAAAAACATTTCAAAGCTGAATAAAAATCAAATACTTGCTGTGACAGAATATACTTGTGTCCACTATCGTAATTATCTTTGTGTAAAGTTTGACTGATGAGGTATTGTTAGAAATCTCATAATTTGCTAGTCATTATTGTCCTGGTAAAATAAGCGTGGTGACACCGTATGTAAAGTTATAAGATTCCACAGTGTGGTGTTACTAAAACATATTCTAAGTCTGGGGAGTGATCAAACCACTTCCTCAGAGACAAAGGGAAAGCTGATGCCTCAGCCAGTTATAAACAAGGCTAAAGTGCCATTACCTACTAAATGGCATTTTGGGGGGCAGGAAAGGGGGTATGGGTGAAAAATCTACATTTTAGAGACTGTCCAGAGACTGCCTATTGCCATGCTCCAAGCTGGGAATGTTTCTCAAAGTTGGAAGAGGACTATAAAATGAAGGGGCAGACACCCCAAGGGGCCCCCTCCTCCTCGCTCTCTGTCCATTGTTTCAATACACCAGAAGGAACAAAGGAAGCAGCCATTAAACAGAAGGAGGAGTTCTGGCCTAAGAAGTGTGGCCAGTAAGCCTGTTTGAGAGACTGTGGTGAGAAAAACTTTACTCTGAACTTGCCATAGTTTAAGTTAGGCATTAGTTGCATTCTATCTTTATTTTTCTTGTAATCGTTTGATATTTATACTTCATGACTTCTATTCACTTAAAATCTCTCTCTTTTTAGTTAATAAACTTGTTTAATTGTTTTATCTAATCCAGTGTGTTTGAAATGAAGTGTTTGAGAAGCTCCATTTGGGAGTGACAAGTTATGTGCATATCATTTCTATATCATTTCTATTATTTAAATGATGGACTTTATATAAGCTACTGTTAGCCAAAGACTCAAAAAGTAATAGCAAATTTTTTTTAAGTACATCAGAAGCGGGAAGCCTGCTAAACAACCAGTGGGGCCACTGGATGATTGAGGTGCTAAAGGAGCACTCAAGGAGGATAAGGCCATTGCAGAGAAACTAAATGAATCTTTTGCATCGGTCTTCACAGCTGAGGATGTGAGGGAGATTCCCAAACCTGAGCCTTTCTTTTTAGGTGACATATCTGAGGAACTGTCCCAGATTGAGGTATCATTAGAGGAGGTTTTGGAACAAATTGATAAATTAAACAGCAATAAGTCACCAGGACCAGATGGTATTCATCCAAGAGTTCTGAAGGAACTCAAATGTGAAATTGCAGAACTACTAACGGTGTCATTTGTAACCTATCATTTAAATCAGCTTCTGTACCAAATGACTGCAGGATAGCTAATGTAATGCCAGTTTTTAAAAAGGGCTCCAGAGATGATCCCAGCAATTACAGGCCTGTAAGCCTGACTTCAGTACCGGGCAAACTGGTTGAAACTATAATAAAGAACAATATTGTCAGACATATAGATAAACATAATTTGTTGAGGTAGAGTCAACGTGGTATTAGTAAAGGGAAATCATGCCTCACCAATCTACTAGAATTCTTTGAGGGAATCAACAAGGGGACCAAGGAGGATTGAGTGGATATAATGTACTTAGATTTTCAGAAAGCCTTTGACAAGGTCCCTCACCAAAGGCTCTTATGCAAAGTAAGATGTCACAGGATAAGAGGGAAGGTGTTCTCATGGATTGGTAACTGGTTGAAAGATAGGAAACAATGGGTAGGTATAAATGGTCAGTTTTCAGAATGGATAGAGGAAAATAGTGGTGTCCCCCGGAGGGTCTGTTCTGAGACCAGTCCTATTCAACATGTTCATAAATGATTTGGGAAAAGGGATAAACAGTGAGGTGGCAAAATTTTCAGATGATACAAAATTACTAAAGATAGTTAAAACCCAGGCAGACTGCAAAGAGCTGCAAAAGGATCTCTCAAAGCTGGGTGACTGGGCATCAAAATGACACAGGAAGTTTAATATTGATAAATGCAAAGTAATGCACATTGGAAAGCATAATCCCAACTATACATATCAAATGATGGGGTCTAAATTAGCTGTTGCCATTCAAGAATGAGATCTTGGAGTCATTGGGGATAGTTCTGTGAAAACATCCACTCAATGTGCAGCGGCAGTCAAGAAAGCAAACAGAATGCTGGGAATAATTAAGAAAGGGATAGATAATAGGACAGAAAATACCATGTTGCCTCTATATAAATCCCTGGTATGCCCACATCTTGAATACTGCATGCAAATGTGGTCGCCCCATCTCAAAGAAGATGTATTGGAATTGGAAAAGATTCAGAAAAGGGCAACAAAAATGATTAGGGATATGGAATGGCTTCCATATGAGGAGAGATTAATAAGACCAGGACTTTTCAGCTTGGAAAAGAGACGGCTAAGGGGAGATATGATTGAGATCTATAAATTCATGAGTGGTGTAGAGAAAGTAGATAAGGAAGTGTTGTTTACTACTTCTCATAACACAAGAACATAAGACAAGGGGTCACCAAATGAAATTAATAGGCAGCAGGTTTAAAACAAATAAAAGGAAGTATTTCTTAACACAACGCACAGTCAATCTGTGGAACTCCTTACCAGAGGATGTTGTGAAGGCCTAGACCATAAAAGGGTTCAAAAAAGAACTAGATAAATTCATGGAGGATAGGTCCATCAATGGCTATTAGCCAGGATAGGCAGGGATGGTGTCTCTAGCCTCTGTTTGCCAGAAGCTGGGAATGAGCAACAGGGATGGATCACTTGATGATTACCTGTTCTGTTCATTCCCTCTGGGGCACCTGGCACTGGCCACTGTCGGAAGATAGGATACTGGGGTAGATGGACCCTTGTTCTGACCCAGTAAGGCCAGTCTTATGTTCTTATGTTTATGTTTTGATAATAAGCTGACACGGATAAGAGTGCATAGTATACCTACTGAATTCTGTTGTCAACCGCAGGTGCTTAGCATCTCTGAAAATGAGGCCATTTCTTAATTAAATAAAAATTTAAAATTGCAGCCCAAGCGTGCCTGGGCCACAAGGATGTCTGAGAGCTCTGACTTCCACAGCGCTATTACATAGTGATATCTTTTCTCAATATGGTTTGAAAGTTAGAATGGAGGAATTGTTTTGTCATAGTCAGGTATCCTAGAAATCTGTTTGCCATGGAAAAACACAAAATTTGCATTTTTACAGAGAATCTTTAGTTTTTACATTTTGTGGAAAAAATAAAAACATATATTAACTATTAACTAAACTTTACTCAAAGCACCAGTGTCACTTAATCAGTGTGTGCAACCTCCCCTTCTTGTGGTTGATTTTTGAATGTGCTTTAAATGTATATAGTGAAACATATTCCAATAAACTGCTTCTGGCGTATAGAAGTTTGTATTTTAATGCCTCTCAAATTTCACTTCAGCCTCCAGACATGAGTAATTAAAGTTATAAAAAGATGCTGAAAACTGTAAAAATCACCCTCTGAAGACTGTCGCTGAGTTTGGCAAGGACAAATTTCATGTTGATAGTAATGTACTGTATGCAGCAAAGCTATAGATTACAAATTGAAAGTCTATTAATTTTATTTTATTATCATAATTGATGGCAGTGGTAAGCTTAAAAATTGTAAATATATCCATAAAACATTGTGTTCAACTGATACCTATATATATTGTGGCTAGGGAAACTAAAGTTTAGCATTTCATTTTAATCGTGGCTTTTTATGTTTTTCTTTATCTGATTTCTTTTTAATTATGGAAAACTAGGATCCCTTCTTATAATCCATGGGCCTGATCATATATTCAGTTTTACCCATCACAAGCTACTGTAGATTGCCGTGCACACATTCATTGCTGGGAACCTGTCCCATGAATATCTGTTCTAATTCTAAAAGCTGTGCTGTATTAGTAATCAGAAGCAAAGTGGGATTGCAAATCTGTTTCTATAATGTTCTTCCAGACTACAACTACGTCTGTTTGATAGCAGTACTGATGTTTGAGTTCAGGGAACAAACCGAAAGCTGTTTTATGCTTTTGTGTGAAGTTTTTCAGCAAAATGCTATTTGTGCTAAAATCTGTATCAATTCTCTACACTATGATTGAACATTAGGATTATTTTAAAGCTTTTTTTTAATAAATCCTTAACAGGAATATTCTGTTCAAGTATATAGTAATTCGTTGCTTATAGCATCCCCTTTCATTGTTCACAAAAATTCTCATTAAATCCTAAACATAGCATATGCTATTTGTAAAATTGTTAGAATCAGGTTCTTTTCCTTAAATTGCACCTACCACAACCCCCTCAGGATATCTGTGTTTACTAGTCCTCCTGTGATTGCACATTTTGTAGTAAACAAGTTACTAAAATATCTACTTTATTTAGTGTGATTGGAAGTGTACACGTTGAAATCCAAATCCCTCCCTCCAAATAGTTGAAATAAAAACACTAAATTTCAGATCACCTTTTGTTCTGAAGATCAGAAATCTTCTCATCTAGTCTATTCCCCTGCATTCATGGCAGGACTAAGTATTATCTAGACCATCCGTGACAGGTACTTGTCCAACCTGCTCTTAATGGTTTGACTGAATTGTTTAACTGTTTGTATTCAGTGACTTGGATTTTAATTGTCTTTCCATCTTGCTGAGAGTCCTGAAATTATATCATTCGGTTTATACGTACATAGTTTTTTGCAGGGCAGTTACTTTCTTTGTGGATGACAGCAGGGTACAAAAGTTTACAAAAGAAATCCAGTTCATCAGCCAGAAAGCTATCAAAGAGAAGATATCAGGAAAATAGATTTAAATATGTATTCAGCACATTCCTTGGCCTGCATCACTTCCCCCAGTCCCCATTGGTCTGGAGCGGCGAACTGCGGCCAGTGGGAGAACCAATCGACCGAACCTGCAGATGCAGCAGGTAATCAAACCGGTGGGCCGTGGGCAAAAGGTTGCCAATCCCTGTGCTATACATACATTAATTCTCACAGTTCTTCTGTGAAGTAAGTATTATACCCATTTACAAAGATGTAGAAGTCAGTGAGGGAGCCAAGATTAGAAATCAGCAATTCCTGGTTTCTACTCAGACCATTAGATGATGCTACCCCTCAAAATATGTAAATGAAAATGATATAAGCATTTGGAAACAAGATTACTGAGTGCTGATGAATTAACATGGTATCCAGCTTAGTTATACTTGACACATGTTCAATATCACTCAAGATGTGCATTTGTTCATTTTTGTCTCATGTACTATTTGTACATGACTGTCTCATGTACTATTTGATTTCTGTAATCATGTATGTATTAACTAAGACCACATATGCTTGTACAGAAATATTGATGTCTGTGTGTTGTCTTTCCTGGGGCTCTGTTATCTCATCAAGCCTAATTTATGGCAAAATACGTCAAATCAAGTTGAATTAGGAAACTAGATCTGCTAAAATTGATTTGTCTTGTCCATTTCGTATATGTCTGTCATTACACCTACCCTTGTAAGAAACTATTTATGTTAGTCTTCCAAGCTGTATTGATACATGTCAGCAGGAAACTGCATAGTTCCAGGAAATGAAAGAGAGAGCCTAAGTTCTGTAACACATTTCCTATGACTGTCTCATGTACTATAAATAGGCGTGGAAGCATTAGTTTTTTAATGGCAAATGTAAGTAAACGTCAATTTCACCGTACACACAGACTGAGGAAAAAATATTGCCATCGATGATGATTGAAATTCACAGATGGGCAAAGTATGGAAAGTTCTGCTTCAGAACTTCTTAGAGTTTTATTTAAGGATATTTGTTTTGTATATTTTGACTTGTGATGTTGACAATTTGTGTGTTAAGGGTTATAAAGCTTAAACTTTTTGAATCTCAACATCTACTGTCATCAAATAATTGTCTGACCCCCCTCACACACACAATTTCCTGCAACTGTGAAAATTTAAATAATTACTTTAAAAATGCTTTAAAACCATAATGTTGCACAACTGTGAAAATTGAAATAGATAATCTTTTTTATAGTAAAATAAACATTAATATTATCTGTCAAAATTATATTTTTAAAAAATCCAATTCTACCAAGCCTAACTGTTGATGGGAAAACCATTCAGGTTGGATCTAATGGAGAGTTCTAATGCACTCAGAACATGAGGCAGATGCTAAGAACAAAGGTACAAAAAGAATAAAAGGTAGATGCTAGAAGAACATTTGGAGACAAAGGAAGCAGTTGGAATCCTCAAGTCCCAACAGAGGTTCTCAAATACAGGAGTTTTCAGTCTTTTGTCAGCTAACATCTCTGCCAACCTGTAAGCAAAATTAGAAAAACAATATTATGAAAGCAAAACTGATTTATTTTTGACATAGTAATAGAAGAATTTAATGTGTAAGTACTTTAATCTCAAAATGCACATCATGCTATGATTAATTTTAGAATACCATTCTAACAGAAGACTGTGCCTATAAGCTGACCTTTTGGGCCTCATACTAATATTATCAAAAAGTACTTAAGTCCTTTGCTACTTCACAAGAGTCAGAAAACCTCAGTGAAGAATTTTCTGCATATAAATCTCCCATGTTTGAAAGTGACATTTTTAATCTGATTGTAGAAACTTCAATTTTAAAATACTACCTTGTAGGCACATTGCCTTCAGAACTCAGTGGGTTTTTTAAAAATATATTATGGCCATTATTATTTTTATGTAAAAGATTCCATTTGTAAATGGTTTATAGATGTGAAATTATAGACATGAATAGCATCTATTATAGATGGTTATAAGCATTGAAGGTGTTATAGGTGTTTATAAACTAATGCTATAAACAATCCATTGGTCTGTCTACAGCAATTAATTAATCATTTAATAAAACATGTTACTGATTTTGCACTCAAGAAGTATGCATTGAAGAACAATAGAGTAGAAATTCAGGTTTGAACTAGGTGACAAGTACTCCATGCCACCAATCTGGCACAAGGTTCAGAAAGCATGGTTTCCCACGTTAGCCTTGTACTACCCACTGCAACAGAGATCAAAGGACCCATGTGGTCCTAACCACTCCAACTATGCAGGTGATGTCTAACCCTCTCAATCCCCTGAAGGGCCTCATGAAAGAGCCACAGCTTGTTGACTAAGTAAGGGCCTCCAGAGTTAGAAAAGGCTATCTATCTGCAATGTATCTGTTACCCACATACTGTACTCCTACCCTACCTGTCCTTGTGGGTGCTCAGGGTGTAAGGAACCCAATTTTACCTCTCTGTGGCTCAGGGCTTTACCCCTCAATGGGCTCAGGGCAAACATCCGTTCCCAATGGACTCAGGGCTTTACGGGTCTGTGAGGCCTTTTCCCAGTGAAAGAGTCTTCATTCATTGAATATCCTTAAACGTGTATGTGTATTTATTAGCAAATAATCTATCAATAGAATACAAACACCAAGCATCTAATGCTTACCACTCCCAATAAAGCAGACAGACCTCTTCCAATAGCCAGTCAGGATCTGATCTCGTCCAGGACTCCAGCTTCTACACAGTCTAGTCAGGCAGGGGTTAAAAATCCTAGCAGCTTTGGTTTTGATCTGTACCCCAGAGTTAAGTTCCAACGAGCTTATATTCTGACCCTCATTATATAGTTAAAATGAGGATTTCTCTTATCTGTGCCTTAGCCAATTATTTTATTTAAAATGTAGCTATGCAAAAAACACTAACCAATCATTTTTACTATACAGGGGATCACATGCCTACAGCTGCCTACTCATTAGCTTTTGCATTTTTCAAAGTTAGTAAAACTTCTCAAGGTCTACTTATCTTTATGCTTTGTTAGGGGGATATACTTGCAACAGCAAAACCTCATATTTTTTATCATCAGGAAGAAGCTGCAGAAACTCAAGATTAGCTTGTCCATTCGCTCCCCATTCTCATGACTTTGTGAATATATATCTATCCCTGTTAGTAATGCGGCCACTGATACTTTTCTATCTGTATGCCTACTTCAGGACCAAATTCTCCTGAGTCTATAGTTTTGTTTCCAACTTACGTTGGCTGTGCGTACAAGACAGCTGTGGGTTATGCTAAGTCCATACACAAGATGGCTGTGAGTCATGTCAAGTCCAGGTCTCTCATTACATATCCTCCTGTAAATCTTAGGAAAAAGTGAGAGATGAACCAAATCAACACAGAATATGAAAGTCTTGCAAAATGCTGAAAGTGGGCAAATGGTGTTCTGTGATTATGGAATTTATTGAGACCAATATATCTAATAGGATCAAGACAATGAACTGAAGTTTACTCCATGCTGGAGTAAATCATTACAAACCCTGTTAAAAGCAGTGTGCCTGTTATGGTTTGGCCTAAAACTGAACTGATAATTTCTGAAGTAGCTGACTATCAATAAGATGATACAGAAGTTATAGTACAGCAGTCTTCTCTAGTATCTTTGTCGATAAATGGAAAAATCTCTAAATTTTTACACTAACTTTGTCTACATATTTTTATGGAGTGATAGGACACTTCTACCTAAAGATGGATTTTTTATAGATTTTCCAAAATATATAATATTAGTTATTTCATAGAAATAGAAATTATTTGAATGGTGACCTAAAGAAGCCACATTAGACACAGTCCTAAAGAACATGTTGCTGGATATATTCTACTAACCACAATGACAGCTAGGTCCATTACTCTTCTGAAGGTGTTAAAGTGTGATCAGAAAAAGATGCAATGTAGGCAAAAAAAAATGTAGGAAGACAGCTTGGCTGTAGATGATTAATTTGGGATTTCTAAAATATCAGAGAACTGCTGACATAATTCTAAAAACCTATTAGTGGATGGGAAACCCATAAGACCCTAGGTTTTAGAATGTCAATGGTTTGAAAAAAAAAGGCTTGCCTCTCTTTGCCCTTTATAATCATACTTGAAAAGTAATTAGCTCTGGAATCTGCAGGGGATTTCCAGTAGCATTACATGTGTGATTACTAAATTGATTAATGTTTATTGAACCCAAGTCTCCTCCATAGATGGTAAAACTTGCAACTTTTTAACTTCGGTGCATTTATTATTTTTACACAGTTTCACCCTGGGGAGTGATCAGAAACCGAAGTCTGTGACTGGGTTGGAGCCATTATTATTACTGATATAGTTCCATAAATGTACATAGCTTTGTTTGAAGTGTAAAGATTTTGTATAAATGAGTGAGCTTCTGCCAGAGCTTACAGCTGAAAGATCTAACTGAAAAATGCATTGAAGTCCATGGGAAAGACTCTCATTGACTTTGGTAGACTTTGGATCTGGCCCTGACATTACAGCTTGGTGCAATATAAATTAGTGCTTGGTAGAGAAAACACAGTGTGGAGTTCGAATGGTTCACGGAACAGGTGGATTTTCAAGGGATTTTGTAGAAGATGAAGGAAGGGCAATTGGAAAACGTTGATTTGGGAAGCTGTTCCAACCTTCAGGAGTCAAGAATTCCTGTGTAAATGGAATAATATTTTCCATAATATCTTTAATCACTTCTAAAACTTTGAGATCATTGTCATGTAAAAGTACACGGATTGGGATTTTCTTCATTATTTAAATCTTATTAAACTGTTTGAAATTTGAAACTTCAGAGACCCTGGTGAGTACGCACAGTGCCAACACAAACAGCCAAGTATGCACTTGGCTGTACAACATAGCTTACGTTGACCAAAGTCTGTAGAGTATGCATGGTCATAATAATCAAGGAAAGACATGGTTGAGGAAAAAACGGTGATGGTGCAAAATACAAATTACATTTCTTCACTGAAATCTAAAACTGTGGAGGATTTCTGGTTCCATCAGGTTCAGTTTCTAAGGAGTCACACACAGTTTTTGGAATTGGTCCTCAGATTGACTTAGTTCTTTAAAAAGTGGCACAAGATTACTCATCTGAGGAGCAAATGCAAGATGGTGGTTGTGGTAGGTTTCTTTGGTCCCACAAAGTCCTACAGAGGTTTCTAGAACTTTCCATTGATGCTGTTTACAGTCAGTCTCTATCTCTCACACTCTCAAAATATGTTGGTTTTTTTTGTTATTTTCGGTGATCAGGTTAATGGCATAATGCCAAAGTGGTGGCTAGTGTGTGTAGTCTTCATTGTTTGTGTGAGATGGGTCTTAATGTCACTAGTAGGGAATACTCATCTGCCTATTGCACACATTGTTTTGATTTATATATTAGTATAAGAACAGAGTAGCTTTGCACCTGTTAGGGATTCTTCCTTTTTTTTATTATTATTATTATTTTTTTTTTTTAATTAGGTGAAAGTTGAAGATCTCACTATGGGGCATTGCTATATCACATAGTTAACAAGTGAACTTTCTTTTTGTTGCTTAAAATATTCTATGTCTAATGAGTTAAACAGGTGCTATTTGTATTTCTATTTAGAAGGTATAACTAACAAAATTCAATAGTTTGTCACTCATGAAATAGATCCCTCAGTAGACCCAGACGCCTCCTTATTTTTAATTGTCTGTCCTCCTGTCTATATCATTAGGATATAATCAGGGGCCATACTGCTAGTTTCCTCCACCCTCCTGTTTTTAGAGGGCTCAGCCAGGCTTATTCCCATTTCTGCCCACCACCATATTTTCTTTCCCCAAGGCAAGAATCTACTTGAAAGGCAACACTGAAGTGAGCCAAACAACATTCCTAACCATTCAAAATTCATGAGTCATGCCCCCCAAAAATCATGAGATTTTAAAAATAATTTACAGGTTCTTTGCTTGCTGTCTAGTTTTTGAGCCTTTAAGATTCATGTTTTCAAGCTTATATAAGAGAGTTAGAAACTTTTAATGAAAACAGAGATCCTCACATAAGTGACTCTAGGGGTGTGAAGAAAACCATCAGATAACACAAGACTCTCGATAAAGTCACAATAGTTGGTACCACTAAGGAAAACTCAGTGAAATTAGACACATTTAGCTTCTGTCGCTACGAGGTGTGTCTCTTCAGAAGTGTCACACAGGAAAATTTGGGAGGACACTAGTGGCAGACACTTGCTTTTATATCCATCTAATAAGGAAGATAAGCACGCTAGCCAGTGCCCCATAAAAATTTGGAGCATTAGAACGGGGCCTTCTAGTGACCCACCAAAAGACCAAAAAAAAAAAAAAACAGATTACAAAGGTAAGCAATATAGTTTGAGCATATTGGAAAAAGGCAGGATGGGTGAGTTAGGAAGAGTTTCAAGCTGCCCCTTGTTTTCTTCAAAGTACACGTTTTAATGTGAAAGTTTCACCATATTGAATTATGATATAGAACTAACTCTCGTAAGTAGTTGTAAATTCAACAGAATAATTGACTTTGCTCTTATTTTGTACATACAACGTCCAACTAACAGTAAGAATGTTAGCATTCTTTTGTACAGTTTTATTTTATGAAAGTGATGATACAGCTAAAATGCAATCTGCAAAGGCTCCATCTACATCTTTTACAAAAAGGTTTGATTTATTTTGTTACACGATTTTCTAAAGCATTTTTCTATCATGGGAGTGAGAGGGGAAGCTTCCAAAAATAATAAAGAAATGATTTTACTGTGTTTCAACTTATTACAACATTTTTTAAAGTTCAGTTGTTAATAGAAATTTTAAATCCTGAAAATAAAATTCAGATTAGAAGATTGTTTTATTCAGCTTCAAACTGATTAACTGTATTTTTAAATGTTGAGCATTGAGAGCCACCTTGTGGATCTCTCGTTATTGCACAAATATTGTGATCACTGCGTTTGTAGCTTAAATGTTCACAAAAGTGGGGGTAACTTCAAGGCAGTCTTGAGATGTTTTGCAATTAGAGCATAAGTACTTGAACTGTGTTTTCAGAAGTTGTTTTCGCTGTTCAGCAAGTTACAGTACTGTTTTTGGTGTACTCCTGTGGTACTGTATTGAAATATAATGAAAAGACAGGGAAAATGGAAATCCTTGCAGGATTTTAGCAATATCTGCAAGGATTTTATTCCTGAAGTCTATGGAAATCTGCTGGGTATTGGGGACTAGTTCTCTGAGATAGAAGAGAAAAAGAAGACGCATAACAGAAATTTCACACTATTCGTCACCTGCTCTTATGTGTGAATAGCAAATAGAACTGTAAAACACAAGGATTATATATAGTTTTGTTTATTAAAATGAGCTACTGAAACAAGTTATATGCAACTTCTCAGTGTCTAACAGAGTACAGCATGAGAGCCTATCAGTTTTTAGCTAACAGCAGTGGTTTTAAGTAAATAAGTGGTTTTAACATAATCCAAGGAGAAAATGTTTTGTTTATCTGAATAAAAGAGAATTTTCATTAGAATAGTTGACTATTTTCGTATTTCAAACTCAGTTTTTTTGCTCTGTAAGTCAGAATTAAATGAGCTTCAGCCATTCAACCAGAGGAAGTTGGAGGGATAGAAGTACCACCTGGCCCTGTGTAGTAGCTAATTGTCTTGGAGAAAGACCTATCAAGATTTAAATGTGACCCAAAAACAGACCTAGGGTAAGAAACATAGGCTAGTGCCAAGGCCAATAGCCTACAACTTGAGACTTGGGTTAAATATCCTGCTTTGCAGAGGTGACCTGTGGGGGAAGCACATGGGGTCACATGCCTGTCCCCAGATTTCTGCAAGCACCAAGCTGCCCTTGCAGGGCTCAGAGTGAACTGGTCCCAGGACCCCACAATAGCCAAGCACTGCGTGACGTTGCATGGGCCCAATGTGTCCAGTGCTGTTCACCTCGCCATCTCCTGGCCACAACTCAGCGGCTGCTCCTGGGCTTGCTCTGGTTGGCCTGCCGGGAGCGGGGGTGGGGGGCGAGGGTCTATCTTCACGTTGCATTCCTCCCTGTCACATTTCTGATTCGCTCAGCCCCTCTTCCCAGCAGCTGGGCCTGGGCAGAGAGGGCAGGATGGAGCTGATTCTCCTACTAGCTGAGGTGAGTCACTTCAGGTCGCTGCCTCTGTGCAGCATGGTAGCTGCTTGCTAGAACCCAGCTGACGGTGGCAGCCTAAGTGGCAAGTAACCCTGGAAGGATGGGCAGAGCCTGGTGACCCCAGCCCAGGTACAGGGTGGGAGGGGTCACCGAGGAAGGCGCAGGGAGCAGGTTCCATGTGCTCAGCCTGAGCTAGGGGCATTGCCCTCACACCACCCCGGCTAATGTGTCCATGAGTGTGTAGGAATTCTGAGGGAAAACTTTGTTGCTGTGAGTTCCCCACACGGAGCTAGGGCTGACCCGGCAGCACGTACTCCCCGTTCCTATGGTCCCGCCCCCCAGGAGCTGATAAGATTGGTTGCCCTAGGCCCAGGGAAGTGGGGTTCCTGCACCCAGAGGCGATATGGGGGGGCAGTCACATGCCCTGCTCCTCAAACCTTCAAGTTGTGCTCCCTTACTATTAACAATTTCGTGTTACGTGTGCTGCTCTGCGACAGACTTCCTGTGTGGTCTTGGGCAAGTCACATAGGTTATGTCTACACAGGAAGTAGGATCCCATGGCAGCAAGTCTCTGAGCCAGGGTCTACAGAATCAGGCTTGCTTTACTGCACTAAAAATAGCTTTGTAGATGTTTGGTCTTGGACCAGAGCTCAGTCCCCTCCCTAGGCTTCAGAGGCTAAGCTTCACCTCAGGCCTGACAGCTGTTTTTAGTGCCATAGCATGAGCCCGTCAAGCCTGAGTCTGAAATCCGGGGCTCCTACACACCCTGCCCAGGATCTTATTTGCTGTGTACACGTACTTAGTCTCTCTGTGCTTCAGCTCTCTATCTGTAAAATGGTGATGATAGTATTTCCCTGCTTCACAGTAGGTGTTGTGGGAATAAATATATTAATGATTGTGAGGTGCTCAGATACTACAGTAACGGGGTCATGTAAGTACCTAAAACACACATGGTGTGTCTGCACTGCAATTAGATACCTGTGGCTGGCCCGTGCCAGCTGACTCAGGCTAAGTAGCTGTTTAATGGAGGTGTAGACATTCAGGCTCAGGCTTCGTCCAGAACTCTGGGATCGTCCCATTTTTCAGGGTCCTAGACTCCAAACTCCAGCCCAAGCCGGAACATCTACACTGCAGTTAGACAGCCCCTTAGCTCGAGCCCCATGAGCCTGAGTCAGCTGGCACAGATCAGCCATGGGTTTCTGAAGAGTAGACATACCCCTAGATAGCTCTTAGGATTAAACATTTGGTACCTTGAAGGCTATGTTTGGACTTCAACTACTGGAAATAATGAAGGGTTTCACACATTAGAGTTTGAGTTTGTCAGCTGGCTGGCAGAAGCTACTTACTGGTGACAAGACACAGTTCATGTGAGAAGACTTCATGTTCTTTTTAGCCTGAGGACCTGTTGCGTGAGTATGAATGAGGATTGAAGATGTAAGAAGTGAAAACTGCAGGTATTAATATTATGTGGATCAAACCACTTTGCTAATTAGTCAAGGTAAGGACTTCTGCTACTGATCTTTAATTCGTGGGTGGTATTTTCATTTGACTGTGTCTTCATGGAGTTCTTTCATAGAGGGTAGATCCATCAATGGCTATTAGCCAGGATAGTCAGGGATGCAACCACATACTCCGAGTGATCCTTGCCTCCATTTGTCAGAAGCTGGGAGTGGACGATGGGATGGATCACTCGATGATTGCCCTGTTCTGCCCATTCCTTCTAAAATACCTGTCATTGGCCACTGTCGGAAGACAGGACACTAGCCTAGATGGACCACTGCACTTAGCAAATACAGTTGTTCTTATGTTCTGCGGTGTTTGAATCAACAGGTATGTCCTTCCTCATTAGACAACTATATCAGCTAGATATTTATAGCAAAAGCATCATTACTAAAATTGTTAATGCTGGCACTTAAAATTCATAATTAGGCTTCAAAATTAACAATCTACTCAAGTAAATGGGAACTGTTCACATCTCTTTGCTTTTGGTACAGTCTGTTTTTTTCTGCATTTTTCGAGCAGCTTTTACTAGTGCAGTTCCACAGGCACTAGCATTGTAGGCTATCTGCCAGAGTTCTGGCCCTGCACAAAGCAGATGTAGATAACATGCTGGTAAAAATAAAGATGGAGAGTTTACACTTTTCCTCTTGGAATTATTCTGGAGGTAAAGCAACAGTGGGAGAATTCAGAAAATCCTCAGTATGCAATAAATAAAATCACTGGCTCGTCACTGCCTCTCTCTGCAGTTGGCTCAAGATGAGAGAATATCTCAGTGCTGGATTTCACTGTAAAAAGCCCTCCCAGATTTTTTAAATGTATTCAGAGTAAAATGTACAGCATGTTTAGCTTTTCATTTGTTTGTTCAGTTTCTGCACGATGGGAGGTATTAAATGCTTAAGAAGCTTCAAAATAAGCAGAGATCACTATGAGAACCAATGTTAACAACATAAGAATGGCCATACTGGATCACACCAATGATCCATCTAGCCCAACATCTTGTTTTCTGACAGTGGCCAGTGTCAGATGTTTCAGAGGGAATGAACAGAATGGGGCAATTATCGAATGATCCATCCTCTGTTGTCCACTCCCAACTTCTGGCAGTCAGAGTTTTACAGACGCCCAGAATATAAGGTTGCATCTTGACTATTAGTCAAGATGGTCCTATCTTCCATGAACTTATCTAATTCTTTTTTGAACCCAGTTTATTTTTGGCCATCACAACGTCCCCTCGCAATGAGTTCCACAGGTTGACTGTGAATTGTGTGAAGAAGTGCTTCCTTATGTTAGTTTTAAACCTGCACTCTAGTGCAAAATATCTGTCATTATACAGCTGCTCTTCTCATTCCCCAATTTGCACATCGTTTTGGAAGTGTTGTTTACATCACTGAGGTATATTTATATCTTCAAAGGGACAACCATCAACCCCTCTTCAGAGAGAGATTGCTCACACAGGGCCATGGGGGGAAGGAATTTTTCACTGGGGATCTTTATTATCTCCTACTTGAAGTTGGTTATGAATTGAATCTACCCACAGCTGGTGTTTGACTGATAAGAGAACCAAGCTACCAGTTGATGTTAATAATAAACTATGAAAGCAGGGCTCTCAACACCTTTGTGGTTAAGAAATTGGAAGACTTACTATCAAGATTAATAGTGCAGAGAGAAAGATTGAAGATATGGAAATAACTGTTGATGAACATAGAGCTATTTTAACAAAGAATAGTATACTGTAAATCCATATGCCGTCAAACTGATGACCTGAAAAACAAGTGATAATAAAGTAATAGTAGGTTGGCTGTACTGAAACCAAGCCATCTGAGTGAGCCATAATGGAAACTTGTAGAGCACTAGCAATTTTTGGAGTCAAAACTAACATTTTTTTAAATGCTTCATGCAGGTCAGTATTACTACTAAGGTAATGGAGCCTTTCACCTCTGTCACTGGTCTGAATAAGGAACATGAGTGTGAATATAATGTAACTGGGATATGCTTTATGCAAAAGGTCATTGTAAGGTATAATTACAAAGCCTAGTGTTAGGCCTTGGCTACACTTGCAAATTTGCAGCGCTGCAGCAGGGTGTGAAAACACCCCCTCTTCAGCGCTGCAAATTGCGGCGCTGCAAAGCGCCAGTGTGGTCAAAGCCCCAGCGCTGGGAGCGCGGCTCCCAGCGCTGTACGTTATTCCCCACAGGGAGGTGGAGTACGGACAGCGCTGGGAGAGCTCTCTCCCAGCACTGGTGCTTTGACTGCTCTTAGCGCTTCAAAGCGCTGCCGCGGCGGCGCTTTGACTACACTTAGCGCTTGAAAGCGCTGCCGCGGCGACGCTTTGACTACACTTAGCACTTGAAAGCGCTGCCGCGGCAGCGCTTTGAAGTGCAAGTGTAGCCAAAGCCTTAGTCTGGATCTGTAAAAAACAAAAAAGAGTCCTGTGGCACCTTAAAGACTAACAGATATATTGGAGCATAAGCTTTCGTGGGTGAATACCCACTTCGTCAGACGCATGGCCTTCTAGTGATAGTCAACCAGCTTGATCTATGTAGCTGGAAGGTTAAAGGGTGACTTGATTACAGCATATAAGCACCTAAACTTGAAACAGATATTTAGTAATGGACTCTTCAATCTAGGAGAGAAAGATGTAACAAGATCCTTTGGCTGGAAATCGAAGCTAGACAAATTCAGACTGGAAATAAGTTGTAAATATTTAACAGTAAGACTAATTAACCATTGGAACAGTTTACCAAGAGTTATGGTGGATGCTCCCATCACTGACAATTTTTAAATCAAGATTGGATGTTTTTCTAGAATATATGCTCTAGGAATTATTTTTGAGAAGTTCTATGGCCTGTGTTATGTAGGAGGTCAGACTAGATCATCGCAGTGGTCCTTTCTGGCCTTAGAATTTATTAATCAAACTGGCCATAGCTGGCACCCTTGTTTTCAGGTTTTGCAAACCAGGCCAAGGGTTAAATGAGCAGTAGTGACAGAACTACCCACTCACCTCTGGCATCTGTCTTTAGAAAAGGGTTGAGGCAGTTTCATACAGAGGACTAGGAGATCTTTCATGATTGCTGCCGTGCAATTGAAAGACCTGGGCAAGGGGTATATAAAAGAAACCAGCAGTCTACTTCCATTAAGCAAAGTATTAATTGCGAACTATGAGGGAATAAATGTATTTCCCTGGTTTTTGTGCTTTAATCATAGAAAAGCCAAAGTGAGCTCAGTGGGCTTGATTGCCTTCCATGGCTGTTCCTATAATAAATGATCTGTGGTCTCTACAGACAAAACATGAAGGAACATGAAGGTAAAGATACCTGTGTTTTTTCCAGTCTAAAAGGATCTTTTTTAACATGATTAAAGCTTTGTCAAACTTTTAACTTCTGCATTCAAATGCTTGAGTGTTTCGTATTTATTCTGAGCTCTAAAGTAGTTTTTAATATGTTTGAGCAAAAATATGGAGTCATTTTTTAATATGCAAATAATGAGGAGAAAAAGGAGTTTTGTAATTAGGAAAAAATGTTTAATAGCTTGTGTGCGTGAATTCAGTGGTTTGGGTGCAAAAATTTGAAATTGGGCAGTGATCTTTTTTTTTATTTGTGACTTCTGTGTATTTTTTTTAGTTCTGTTTGGTTAATTATTTCCATTTTTTCTAGAACTTAAATTGAAGCCATTCAAAAAAATTCAAAATGTCAGCTGAGATTTCAAAAACTTAAAATTATTGACCCTAATCCTTCTATTATACTGTTATAGTCATTTTAATTGAAATTTTGATTACCTTAAGTGTTTAGTTTTTGCCTCCCTGTGCCCCCAACAATCCTATATCGTGTATGTTCAAAGAAGCACAGATTCTGGTTTTAGACAGGAGTGCAAGTAGGGAGGGTACCCACTGGTATGCAGCACCAGCAAGAGATTTTGAGCGGGTACAGGGTACTGGAAAGACTTGGGGCGAGGGGGGTTGGATGAGTCTGCGCTCTGTTCCTTAAAGGAATAGAACATGGCTAAGGAGGACATTCATTCTTTGTATGGCTTTAACAGCACAATACATATGCTAACAGACTTAAACAAAGGTTTTGTTTGTTTGTTAACATATGTATCCTGCTGTTACCTTGGTCAGGAGTCCTCAAGGTGGGGGGAGGGATGGAAGATGTTTAAACAGGGTTTTTTATTCTGTTTCTTCCCATTGAATTATCCATGACATCCATACTGCATCATATCAAGTCCAAATCACTAGAGGAATGCCTCTGCTTGCACTTACCAGAGGATGTTTGTATTCTGATGTCAGCCCAGTTCCATAGTCTGACAGGAATCGGGCGTTGTCCCCACTGTACATAGAATTCTTCTTTGCAGCCAAACTAGTCTAACATGCATTTTGTTAACTGGAACTGGAGCAGCAAAACTAAGAAAACAAATGCCTCATTTTCCAGCTTTGTGGCTGAGAGAACTAAAAGTGAAGATTATAATGCCAGACACTAATGGCCTTAAACCATCAGGCCTCGGGAATCTGCCAAGAACTTTTGCTGAAAATATGTTCCTCATCTTAGCAATGGAGCTAAGACTTATCACACATCTGCCCATCTTTATTCAAATGAAGCTCCTTCTGATCTGACAGCTCAGGCATTGTCAGTTTCACTCAGAATAATTTACAAACTTGGAACCTAATCCTGTAAACCTTTAATCATTTGATCAATCCCATTGAAGACAATGGGACTATTTGCATGACTATGGACCACTTTTGTGGACTGGTAAGAGTTTCAGGAGTCTGTTCCTATAAAGGAAGTTGAATCCCCCATTGAAATGCAATGTTTGGGTACAATACCATAAAGCAGTTTAGGATACAGTTCTACTTAAAATTTGTCTTTTAATAAATCATACATATGCTGAATTGGCTCCAACTCCCATATTCCATATAAACAGACTGAATATTACATATGTGGGAGGAAAGTGAGTAGTTAAGCATGTTGATGTTTGTATATACTAAGAGGGGGTGTCGGAGGGGATTGGGAGAGTGTGTGGGCCCTGGGTTGGGGGCAGGGCAGAGAGGAGTCACGTGGAGGGTCACATGGGAAGGTCATGTGCACCCCCCCCCCTTGTGTCCCTCCAATGAGTGCAACACTGGCAAGAAATGATTTCTACTTGCACCACTGGTTTTAGATGACAGAATTGTGTGGCGCCTGTTGCGGAAAATGTGCTGCACTCAAAAAGTATATTAATTGGAAGTGAGGGATTGAAGATAAAAATATTCTTTGAGCAAAAATAGCACATAAAAGCTGTATGCACGACACTTTCAGAAGATGAATGTGGAAGCTTAAATTCATTAATCTGCAAGAAACTAACAGGGGCTGAACAGAGACATTGGATTTTTGGCTTATTACAACAATCTGTAACCCACTAATCCAGCTTTTTGTCCTGTGCCTACATAGGTGTTAACAGGTCACTCTGCCTGGAATAAAAACGAGTAGTCCTTGTGGCACCTTAGACACTACCAAATTTATCTGGGCATAAGATTTTGTGGGCTATAACCCACTTCATCAGATGCATGGAGTGGAAAATACATCTTCATCATCTGGACCCTTGGGAAGGAGGCCCTTGAGGAATTCCACCTGGATTTCAAAAATTTCCGCCCCATCATCAACCTCAACTTGAACCAGTCCACACAAGAGATCCACTTCCTGGACACTACAGTACAAATAAGCAAAGGTCACATAAACACTACTCTATACCGGAAACCTCTCCAATGCATCATCAAGGATCTACTACCTATCCTGAAGGACGATCCATCACTCTCACGGACGTTGGGAGACAGGCCAGTCCTCACTTACAAACAGCCCCCCAACCTGAAGCAAATAATCACCAGCAACTACACACCACACAACAGAAACACTAACCCAGGAACCAACCCCTGCAACAAACGTTGCCAACTCTGTCCGCATATCTGTTCAAGTGACACCATCATAGGTCCTAACCACATCAGCCACACTATCAGAGGCTCGTTCACCTGCACATCTGCCGATGTGATATACGCCATCATGTGCCAGCAATGCCCCTCTGCCATGTACATTGGCCAAACCGGACAGTCTCTGCGCAAAAGAATAAATGGACACAAATCAGACATCAAGAATTGTAACATTAAAAAACCAGTAGGAGAGCACTTAAGTGTCCCTGGATAGTCAATAACAGACCCATTAGGTGGGCCAGCAGAGATTGCAGGGATTGTTCTCCTCCTTTTCCCCATGCTGGCCAGTGATGAGGTTAGTCAAGTGAATGGCAGTTTTGTGCCACTAACAAAAGGAGCCAAACTGAGGACTGCCGAAAACCTCTGACGTGAGCAAATCTGCCAGAAAGCGCAGAACCCACCAAGACAGAGGAGGAACTTTGTCACACTGCTTACTGTATTTTCCACTCCATGCATCTGATGAAATGGGTTATAGTCCACGAAAGCTTATGCCCAAATAAATTTGTTAGTCTCTAAGGTGCCACAGGGATGCCTCGTTGTTTTTACTGATACAGACTAACACGGATATCCCTCTGAAACCTGTCTACCTGGGAATGTTCCCTTAAATGTGCTAACTACTTATGCTAAACAATCTGTTCCATCTTGCTGTTAGCTGTGATGCTGGAAGTACATTTCCCAGCTGAAGAAGAGCTCTGTGTGGCTCGCAAACTTGTTTCTCTCACCAACAGAAGTTGGTTGAATAAAAGATATCATCCACCTTGTCTCTCTTGAAAAAGTAAGCCTATTAATCTTTATGGGGCAAAGTTGTTAAAATAATTGCAAGATTGAAATAATTTAAATTCATCTTGTGCTTTCCTCTAACCATCAGCACATAATGTGCGTATTGGTAAATAAAGATAATATTCAGAGGCTAACATGTACTTGAGCCAGATATTACACTTTCTTAGTTTTCCATAATTTCTATCTGCTATTTGGAAAAGAAATCTGAAATTAATTCATTTGATTGCTAAAGTATCTGTTTAACCTCATTTTAAAATCATAATGTATGGATTATGATGTCTTGACAACAGTGAGCTCTGTAGTTTTGAGAGGGAGTTTTGAAAAAAAGGATCAAGCGTACACACTTCAGACAAGCAGATTATATCCTGGTTATGAATTAAACATTCAGACAGTATTTTTTTTACCAAACACTGTTTAAATATGTAATACAAAAAATAATTTGCACAAGAAAAGAAAATGCTCTTTGCCAAAAAAAATCAGCCTTAAAATCATGTATATTCACAAGAAAAATGCTTACAGAATTACAGATGTAGAAAAGCATCCTTCAAAGGCAAGATTAATTATGCACAATTGTTTGTCATTGTGCCGTCTCTGGAATTTTCTAACCAGATACCTTACAGGCTATATTAAATATAAGCCAAATAATACTAGTACTCTCCAGTTAAAATATTGGAGACTTACGTTTTTCCTTTTAAATACAATAATTAGGGGAAGTGGGGTTAATAGATAAGAAACCTGTCATTTTGTTCCCTTCCAGGATATAAAACTAGAGGGCATATCTTATTTCAGGCCAGATCAGTGGTGGGGAAATTCCCTAAATCTGAATTGAGTCCAGCTGCAAGGAGTGTTCGGTCAGCTCTCAAGAGGTGCCACTGAAGAGTTCCTCTTCCCCTTCTTGAATCAGCTGAATTCCTCTTCATTCTGGCAGTGGGTCTAGCACAGCTGCCTCATGTTAAGTGACATCCTGACCCCAACCTCCCATCCAAACAATGTGAAGTAGAGTCATAGATTCCAAGGTCAGAAGGAATCATTATGATCATCTGGTCTGAGCTTCTGTCCAACTTCCTTCCAAATAATTCCTAAAACATATCTTTTACGTGAGGGGAGGAGCAGTAATGTAAATATCCTTTGACTCAGTGTTTCGTTCACTGGTGGGCATGGATGCGTATGGAGATATAATGCTCCCTTATATGCCCCGAAGGATCATGTCACCATTTAGACTGACTTTGTGCCCAGTACTTGACAATCCACAAATTTCACTGGTCTACACTTGGTCTGCCAGTAATGTGCTACTTCATAGTGTAAGCACCGCAGCACTTTATTTCCTTTCCATAAACATCCACTTCTCTGTGAACTAGAGCCTACCGTTTCTGGTGGGGGGGCAAAAGGTGCAAAAGTAAACATAGTATTAAAGGTATTGCTGGTGCTTGAAATGCAATACTAGTGATTAAAATGAATCCAGCAGATGTCAAGTCCAAGAAATATTTCTATCCAGCTCAGAAACTGGTTGCCTGGGATATCTTTTATGATTCTTCTTATATCATACCAAATCATATGTATTTGCATTTTATATCATAGGCTGCACTTTAATGCATCGTACATATTTGCATTTTGACATATAATTCAGCATTAACAATTACAATTGTAACACTAAATTTCCTTTTAATAGAACATGTATTTTTCTCTTACACAACCAATTTTTGTTAAAAGTAGAGTTGCAGCACCATAAAAATGTTAGAATCTGTTTATACCTACACACACAATCTTCGGTTGATAATTAATTCATTTTATCAAATGAGACTATATGCAGTATGTCACATAGAAACAGTTACACATCTAGTAATGTTTGCCCTAGCAACTAGACATTCTGACATCGTGTGAACTGCAGAAATAAGAATTGTTGAGGAACTTCTTTTAAATATTGCCTTAGAGTAGCAGTAACATAGTATAATTCTGTTTATTTTTTGCTTGAAACAAAGAGTTTGAGTTATTTTTTGGCATTTCCAAAGAAATATACAAGCTTTATAAATTAAACAGAGTTGTCATTCATGTGTAGATCATTGGAATAGAACTGGCTCACCTACAAAATAAAATAAGGACCTCTGGGTTGTACTTATTTAGTACATCTCCTAAACAGCCTCCACTCCCAGAGCTCCTATGGAGTCCCAGCACCTCTATTGTCTTCTGTTCTTTATAGGACCTTATACAGTGCTCATCGCCTTAGTATCTATGCACCTTCCATGAAGCAATGTGCCTAGCATCTGTCATGTTTGTTCTTTCATCCCCTCCCTAGGAGGGGAAAAGTATGTTCAGTGGAGTGTTTTGTTTTGGATTTTTTTTGTTTTGTTTTTAGATATGTATTTGTGCATGTGTACACACGGGTTTATTAGAGGAAGGCAAGGGCAAATAAATACACCTGGTGATGCCTGTGATGATCTTTATTATCTGGGGGAGTTCATTCCATAGGCTTGGGCTGGCCTCCAAGAAAGTAGTCTCTTGCACAAAGCATTATTGTTATTGTAGTAAGTTACATTGTGCTAGAGGAGCAAAATTGAGAATTAAAATTCTCATCATCCAGGAACAAAATTTGAGAGAAAGTAGTAGCATCATCTTCTTGTCCTCTCTCGGGGTAAATCTTCCCTGAGGGTCAGGAGGCGTAGCTTGTGCAAGGAGGTATAAATTATACCCCCACAGAGTATCATTCTCTGTAAATATGGGCAACTAATTTAATTTTTCCAGTTACTTTGCTTTACATGATTCATCAAATAATATTAATTAGTATATGAAGAGGAACTCATGGATATGAGCCTAAAATGAAATTTTATATTTAAGGATTTATATTTGTTCAATTTTAATGTGTGTCTTTGGATTACTATCATGGGACATGGTTATATACTCATAAAATTCAGTGGCAAATATCCTATTGGCTTTAATGATGAAGGATTGTAGCAGAGTATTTGGTGTTCTGGTTAGAATGTCCTATTGCCTAGTTTATAGTTTGTGTTAGTATATTAATGTCACGTATTGTGAGTCACTAAAATAATTCTGGTTGGTACCTTAGCTTAGAAACATATGCAACTTTTATTTCATTTATTCGTGTTTATCTTTTGTAATCGCTGCTTTGTCTATAAAATTCAGGAAAAATTATAAAAACAGAAAAATACTAAAATGAAATTCCAAAATCAAAATACATTTAATCCCCATATTTTATATCCCTAAAAGGAAGCAATTGAGCTACCCCATCTGTGTCTCTTTCTTCCTTTTCATGGAGTAGTTTCCCTACTCTCTCAGTCTTACTTAAAACATCACTAGTAGCCACAGTGAGCAAGGTGAACAAGAAAGGATTCTTGAATTTCCCTCAAAATTAGAGACTCTATGTGCTGTAAATCATTTTAACAAAACTAATGACCGGATTTCTTTTCACTGAGGAGGATGAACATGGATAATTAGCCTTCTATATATCTTCCTAATGTGGGAATCTTTTCATTCCAACTTAAGAGAGAATATGATGTCTCTGTGTGATTTTTACATATAAACTTATTCAAAACGTTTATAAAAACAATGTTATGATAGTAATTCCTTGGTTGAGTAATGTACATTTTCATGACTTAACTAAAATGAATATATTGACTGTTTTCGATAAGGCTTGAGGCCTTTAATAAGGCTTGATACACACTTTTCTGTTTGGTGTGGATGTCTGGGTTTCCATCTTATTGAAACAATGCAAAAAAATTGTTTTTTTTAAATTATATTACTGTTAGATCTTCTATAAAACACTGGAAAGATCCATTTCACTGTTTATACAATATGTGGAAAATATCTTTTTAAATTGAGGAACATTTTTAATTCAAAATAATCACATTTACTTTCCTTCTTTAGAGAATTTTTTTTAGACCACTTTGTGAAATTTACTGATGTGATTTCAGTAAATTGGTAGGAATGATGGCTCATCAGTTTCAAGACATTCTAACTCTACTGTAGAGAACCCTACACCATCTGTGAGAGACATTGGGATTATTGATGCTCTTGTAGGAGAAATTCAAACTGACTCGTATTTGTTTGCTAGAAATACTACAAATACATCCTTTAATTATAACAAAGTAAAAGAACTTGTGTTGGATAGAGACATTACTGTGGTTAAAAAGATTGTAAATGATAATTAAATTTACATATTTTGCAAAGTCACTAGCAATACTATGGAAGGGTGTTAATCCAAGCTATAAAATGTGACTTAGCCTCTTTTATCTGCAAGCTATTCTGCATTTTCATTGTGGTTTTCCATCATTGTATTTCTATATTTGTTATTCCAAATTAGTCAAAGATCAGAATTTTCTATGTCTGGTTGTATGAACACTCTCTCCAATTTTACACTCTTTAAAACAACTCCTGAGAAAGCAGTATCCTGAGAGTGATCTTCATTTATCATTTTCTGCTTCCAGCCATAGCTTACCATGCAATCATACTGCACACGCTGTCTTAAAAGGAATTAGGAAATTGAAATCAGGCTGTAAATTGAATATAGTACTTTATCTTAGAGTTTGGCTTGTACTGAGTTCATGAACAGAGGCACCTCTCTTCTGAGTCTTTGAAATCTATGACTTAAAATATCTATTTTGGAAAATAACCTTCCTACTGGCTATAACCTCAGTAAAGTGGGGGAGCTGTAATTTCTAATGATAAATGAGGCCTTTATAAGTTTCACTAAACAAGCATCCTGAAAGAGAGAAACTACATCATTTGGTAGATGGCACTGCTTTGATTTTGGCTAGAATGCACTCTTTCTGGAAGACACTTTTTTTTGTTTGTTTCTTCAGCATACTAGATGTAATAGTATCCATTACAAAATATACCTTACTGAAATAAACAGTCTCACATATTAGAGATTTACAAAGTTCAACGTAAGTACTTTTCTTCACTTCTTCATGCTATTCCACAAAAGGGTTAGTAATGGTGTAGTGTCTTAAAGTCATCTTTAAGACAGCTTCCAGGAAATCTAGTAAAACCTTTTCCTCTCATCCTAAATGTTCCTTTTCCTAGTTCACTGTTCTCTTCATTTTGCTTCCATCATATGACACTCCCAGTTCATCCTTGTCCTAGGAACAATTGCTTGGCAAATTTACTCATTGTGCAAGTAAGGAGGAATACATGGAATAGCATTATTCCATGTAAGACGGGCTCTCAAGTATAGCCAGCTCAAAAACGTTGCTTTCTTGGTTTTATTACTTTATCTCTTAATATTTTTCTGTGTTTTCACTAGCATTCATAAAGTGATGTATAGCTGAAGACACTATTAGACAAATTTCTCTAGACATCATGTAGTTTCTTAAATTTTTGTTAGATAAAAATGACTATGCATGTTGAATAAATACTTTTTACATGAAACATCATAATACATTGAGTTGAAACTGCACCTAGCAATTGTAGTGATTTTAGTGTCTTTGTTCTACTTGTTCTCCAACACTTTAATGGAATAGACGTTTCAATTAACTCAGTGCTCTCTAGCTGCCCCTTTAAAACAGCAACTGTAAATTGAATATAAATAGTCTTGGCAGAAATTGATTTTTGTTTTTTATAATTTTGACGGATAATGCTGATTGGTTTTTTTTCTATTTTTATCAATTTAAATTTTCAAAGTTACACAAAATCATGGGTTTTAAGATTCAGTTTTTACAGTTGTGGGAAAGTAAGGGAGTCGGACAATAATTATTTAAGGACAGTAGACATTGAGATTTGAAAAGTTAGCTTTATAACCATTAAAACAAAATTGTCAATATCATATATCTAAATATACAAAGTAAATAGCCTTCAATCAAACTCTAATAAGTTTTCAAGCAACATTAAATCAAATTCAAGCAAAAAAATTTCTTTCGTTGCCTATATGTAAATTTTTATTGTTGATGGAAATATTTTTCATCGGTTTGTGTGTTTATTGTGAAATTGACATTTATCAATATTTACCTATACAAATCTAACCCATACAAGCCTAAATATAAAATAAACAGGTAGAAATGCTATGTCAAAGGTGTCATGAGACGATAGGGACAATATTACATTGATTAATGTACTTCTCTCAACCTCTCAGTATTACGCTGTGAAAAACAGAAGCCTGTAGAGAAGAAAATAAAGTGTTGAATCTTCATATGTGGGTCAGGTTTTTTTTCCTTACTTTGGGTCCAATCTCATTTGCTTTAGTGAGAGCAGGAATGAGACCATTGGCTGTCTTCTTCTTTGTCCTTTTTCCATTCAGTCTTTCTGTGTTGCTCTCTCCTTCCTGAATGGCTCTCTGTCCCTTTCCTCTGATGTATAGTGTCAGAGCTATATATCTAAAAGTAATAATCTCAGAAGGCTTAAGAGTTACTATTCACACATATTTAGAAAAGTTATTACATAATTATTTTAAAGTTACTGACTTTGCAGCCAGCACTTCAATTTCAAGGGATATGTTAAGAAGGATACAGATGATGGAAGCATTCACACTTATTAAATCTACTACTAATAGCATATAAACTTCCTTTATTGGAGTCTGCCGCAGTTTCTTTTGGTGGTTGGTTTGTTTAGGCGTTTTTAATTATATTTTGTAATTGCGTCAAAAAGTCTGATGGTATATGAACACAAATACTGATAAGGACGAAGCTTAAGTAGACCTCAAAAACAGTGGCCAAAACTGTTGAGGTCTTTCAGCTAATGAAGAGTGAAGTAGAGAATGAGAAGGGTGGACTTAAATTGCTCACAGTTGCTCAAACCAGTGAAGAAATATGATGCTGCACTCTGAAAAAGCTAAAACTGATGCCCTGTTGTGAGCCCCACAAGGAGGAAATTACAATAATTCAGCCTTGTGGTCTCAAGGACAAAGTTTTGCTGTAGCAAGGTAACTATGAGACAAGTAGGGGAGTAGCTAATGCCATTTATGTAGCTGGAAGAAAATACTTACATGTCAATCAGAAACATGGCTTTCTGTAGGAAAGACAACAAAATTCAAAGGGACACCAAAATCCTTGACCTGACTTAGTAGCTGCAAACAAATCCAAACTACTAACCTTGTCTTCGCCAAAAAGATCAGTCACCACAGAGTTAAGACAAGCCAACGGTGATGTACCCAGCCTGTCCTGAACCAGTCTAGAGAAGGAAGATAGTAGAAATCATTGTTTTATGTCATTTCACTTTTAATTCTTAATAGGTTGGCTTATGCTTCTTTTTATCAAGCTCTGTTTGAACATCCAAGTGAAAAAGTTGCTAAAGTAAGACAAATATAACCATAAGTCTGTTGTTACATTTTCATTCTGCTCTTTATACTTCATATAACATTGTTTTTTCAAACAAAAAGCAGTTAGTTTGTATTTTTCCATGAATGATGATATCTCTGTACTATCAGATGAAAGGAGAAAGTAGGGAAGTCTGTCATGTTATGCTTTTTATCTCTGTAGCTGAAAGATAACAATGCATGAATAAATCTTTTTTTCATTTTGTATGCCTCACTTCTCATTAAAATTAAGTGGAACATTTTTCTCTGAGTGACAAAGAGTCCTGTGGCACCTTATAAACTAACAGAAGTATTGGAGCATGAGCTTTCGTGGGTGAATACCCACTTGGTCAGACGCATGTGGTGGAAATTTCCAGAGGCAGGTATAAATATGCAGGCAAGAATCAGTCTAGAGATAACGAGGTTAGTTCAATCAGAGAAGATGAGGCCCTCTTCTAGCAGTTGAGGTGTGAACACCAAGGGAGGAAAAACTGCTTTTGTAGTTGGCAAGCCATTCACAGTCTTTGTTTAATCCTGAGCTGATGGTATCAAATTTGCAAATGAACTGAAGTTCAGCAGTTTCTCTTTGGAGTCTGGTCCTGAATTTTTTTTGCTGCAGGATGGCTAACTTTAAATCTGCTATTGTGTGCCCAGGGATGTTGAAGTGTTCTTGTACAGGTTTTTGTATATTGCCATTCCTAATATCTGACTTGTGTCCATTTATCCTTTTATGTAGCCATTTGTCCAGTTTGGCCGATGTACATAGCAGAGGGGCATTGTTGGCACATGATGGCGTATATTACATTGGTGGACATGCAAGTGAATGAACCTGTGATGTTGTGGCTGATCTGGTTAGGTCCTGTGGTGGTGTTGCTGCTGTAAGTACGTGGGCAGAATTGGCATTGAGGTTTGTTGCATGGATTGGTTCCTGAGTTAGAGTTACTATGGTGTGGTGTGTGGTTGCTGGTGAGAATATGCTTAAGGTTGGCAGGTTGTCTGTGGGCAAGGACTGGCCTGCCTCCCAAGGCCTGTGAAAACAAGGGGTTGTTGTCCAGGATGGGTTGTAGATCACTGATGATGCATTGGAGAGGTTTTAGCTGGGGACTGTAGATGATGGCCAGTGGAGTTCTGTTGGTTTCTTTCTTCGGCTTGTCTTGCAGAAAAAGGCTTCTGGGTACACGTCTGTTGATTTGTTTCCTTATTTCTTCATGCGGGTATCGTAGTTTTGAGAATGCTTGGTGAAGATCTTGTAGGTATTGGTCTCTGTCTGAAGGGTTGGAGCAAATAGCAGATTTAAAGGTAGCCATCCTGCAGACTGTGAATGGCTAGCCAACTACAAAATCAGTTTCTCCTCCCCTTGGTGTTCACACCTCAACTGCTAGAAGAGGGCCTCATCCTCTCTGATTGAACTAACATCGTTATCTCTAAACTGATTCTTGCCTGCATATTTATACCTGCCTCTGGAAATTTCCACCACATGCATCTGACGAAGTGGGTATTCACCCATGAAAGCTTGTGCTCCAATACTTCTGTTAGTCTATAAGGTGCCACAGGACTCTGTCACTTTTTACAGATCCAGACTAACACGGCTTCTCCTCTGATTTTTCTCTGAGTCACTGTAGACAACTCACTGTACTGTTTGTAACACTGCCATTTTTAATGCGCTCCATAGAGAGCATCGTGAAATTCAAGACCCTGAAAGGAGAAATATAGACATTGCCATGCTATCTTAGCTGTGAAGTTTATTTAATATCTTCTATCAAATATTTATTTAGTACATACTCGTATTGATGCAGACATACATGAAGCAAAAGGTCATAAATTTGCAGGTAGTTGAGCAATGAGGGTGAAAAATCAATTGTAATTAAGACACTGGAAACAGACCTCGTAATAAGGTACTTCACCGTCCACCTTGAAACACTTACAATTTCAGATAAATTGTAACATAAACTCTTTAAAACTGTGATAGAAAACAACAAGATGTAGGTAACACATCATTTCATGTTTTACAGCTTCACTTTTCATATATATTAATCACTGGTTTTGTTGCTTCTGGAATAAAATAAATTGGGGAACAGTGCTTTAATTCATGGAGATGGTGCTTAGGTTTGTCTGCAAAGGTGCTGTCTTTAAAAACTACACAGTGGCTAAGAATATAAGAACGGCCATACCAAAGGTCCATCTAGCCCAGCATCCTGTCTTCCGACAGTGGCCAATGCCAGGTACCCCAGAGGGAATGAACAGAACAGGTAATCATCAAGTAATCAATTCTCTGTCACCTATTCCCATCTTCTGGCAAAATAATCTTCCTTAGGATAATTTAATAATCTACCCACTTAATTTCCCTTTGAAAATGACAACTTGAGAAATGCATAATTTTTCTTACTCTGAAGTGTGTAATTCATAGGGATTAAATGTAGAATTCAGATGCTCACTTGATCTGTAGCATTTTTTTTTATTAAAAGTGATCATGACCTTATAATGGGGAAATACTGAATTTCTATGTGTAATAGTTGAATAGTAATAAAAAACCAGAAGCTAAAGTGACTAGACGAGAGCAGTTACCTTTAAATGAAGTTTGAATATTGTAGAAAAGTGAAATTCAGATTGCAAACTAAAATCAAAAGAAGGCCACTGTGAACTGGAGCGTGATTTCACTTATGTATTAGTAATATGTTCCAATTGATACTGTTTTCAAATCATGTTAGAACCTTTCTGTAGAACTCTGCAAAGCCTAATACTAATCATCTAAGCTTCTGAGTGCGTCTTGGATGTGCTGAGCATGTTCAACTTGAACCATACTTGCCAACTTTTAAAAAAATTTTATGCATGTATTTTTTAGAAGCTGGCTATCGCTAAGGGGCAGAAAAATTATCTTTATTCTGGTGAATTTCATATTATTTTTACTATGACTGTGTTAATTATCAGGACCTCAACAAGTTGGAAGGTCAGATCAGTCAGTGTCCCCAGTGTGTTTTCTTGTTTGGTTGTTTTTGTTGTTTGTTTTTTTAATGGTTGTTTTATTTTGTAAAAGCTAATAGGAATCATTTAAGTCCCAGAAACAGAAGTGATAATTCAGTTGTATCACTCATTTAATGACTAGCACATTTTCATTCTGTTTGGCTCTGCTTGTTTCTTTTAGCTGTTTATATTTAAGAATCTCTGTGGCCTTGATAGAGCAATATGCAATCTTTCAAACAGAGATTTTGCATATGTTACAGCCACTGAAAATTTTTGCATATTACATGTGTTTTTTTCTCTTTGATGCGTATTCGCAGTTGTTGTTTTTAACACCACTTGTTTGATTTGATTCTTTTATGTACAACAGAACTCTTTGCATTGGTAGTTACAAAACCACCAGTGCTATACATATCATTTAATTTTTGTCAGTGCTGTAGAGAGTCTGAGTCGAGCCATCGTTATTGTTTTTCACAACAGCAAATGTGTACTGTGAACTCTGTAGCATACTATTGATAATCTTGCAGTAAAATACAATTAATCTCTTAAGTAGCTGTTTAAAATATTGTGTTTAAGATAGCCAGCATTGTAAATCTGATAAACAAAACTGAAAACTAAATCCTTCAAGAATTTTATTTTAAGGCATTTGGTATTTTTTGGGTGCAAATAAATATTTATATATATTATAAAATACTCAAGAATGCTCACCTGTTTGGAATTCTTGAATGATTAAACCTTTTCTCTTAATTTTTGTCTTTCCTCACAAACACACTTCCCATGCTCCTCCTTTGGTCTCCATTAAGAGCCTCCCTCTTCTCTTAATCAAATCTAAAAGAACTGCATGTCAGCACCTGGTCTTTCTTATTAATAGATTATTTTCCCAATATTAGTTTGACTGCACCGCACCTGAAGTGGGGGAGCTGTTGTCCAGGCTTGCCAGAGGAAGGGTAACAGCGCTTTATGGGTGAGGGGAGGCAGGAGGTCAGAAACTGCTGCTGCTTTACGGGTGAGGGGAGGCAGGAGGTCAGAAGGTCAGAAGCTGGGGGTCAGCATGGGCAACACTGGGAACATAAGTGCAGAAGACTTTAAAAGGGGCAGGTTTAAAAGCCCTTTCTCCATGCAGCAGGCAAGGCAGCACCCATCCTCCCTCCCCTCAAGATGGCAAATAGCAGATTGGATTGGACCTGCTCTGGGCTTTGCACTAGTTGCTCCTTTTTAGGGCAATTAGGAAGGTATTTTTCCTCACCACTGTATTCATTTAGGTGGAATGGGGGTTTTTTTGCCTTCCCTACATCTGATTTGAGGGAGTGCTTACTGTGGTGAGGAGGAAAGGGGGTTAGTTGTTATGTCGCAACTCATTTTGTAAGTTCTGGGTGGATATTCAGTGCAGGTACTTCATAGAGAAGGCATCCAATGACTGGATAAATGGCCTGGTAAAGGACATAAAAAGGAGGTGCTGGTTAAAGGAATGGAATGGGCGGGGGGCTCCTATGATTGGTATGGCAGGGAGCCACCCCCATTACTTATAGCCCATCTTACCCCTCCTAAGGGGAAGGAGAGGTTGGATGGTAAGGGCCCAGCCATGGGCTGGCTTGCAGACCTGAATGGAAAATGAAGTGGGGCAGGTGGAAGCCCCAGATAGTTATTTGAATGAACATGGATTTGTCTGCACTGTACATTTTTATCTGCTGGGTAGTCCCAAACATCTAATAATAAAGTTGTGGACTGATTAAATCCATATCAAGTGTCTCCTGTCCTCCTTTTGGTATCGCTGGACAATGATTTTTCTGAAACTGGTTGGGCAACTGTTTTAATATCAACAGCTGCTCTTGTTTACTATGGTTACAACAATCTCTCAAGTTTTGACTAGAGACAGAATTAGGGTTGCTACCTCTGAGGTGCTAAAAAAGGGACATCCAAGATGATCCTGAGACCACAAAACTACACAGCTGGCAGGCAGTGTGTACTCCACACCCATGTAGATTTTCCAGGACAACTTCATCAAAAAAAGAGTGATCCTGGAAAAACATTGACAGGTAGCAACCTTAGATGGAACTCAGCCAAAATCCTGGATTTCTCTGCTCTGGTCTGTGGGCATTTGAGATCAGGATTTGAATTTTGCAACTCAGGCTAGTCTCTAGTTTTTAACCTTAGCCTTAAACTTTTATAACAATGGATAATTAAATGGTCTTCCTTTGGCTAAATAAGCAGCAAAGAATCCTGTTGCATCCGAAGAAGTGGGTATTCACCCACGAAAGCTCATGCTGCAAAACGTCTGTTAGTCTATAAGGTGCCACAGGATTCTTTGCTGCTTCTACAGAACCAGACTAACACGGCTACCCCTCTGATATTTGGCTAAATAATTATGGTAATACAGTAAATACACCTCTACCTCAATATAACGCTGTCCTTGGGAGCCAAAAAATCTTACCGCATTATAGGTGAAACCATGTTATATTGAACTTGCTTTGATCCACCGGAGTGCACAGCCCCGCCCCCCCGGAGCAGTGCTTTACCGCATTATATCCAAATTTGTGTTATATCAGGTGGTGTTATATCGAGGTAACGGTGTAGTTTTGGCATTTGACTATGTGATACTTAAGCAATATTTTATGAGACAACTCTTTTGATCCAAAAATACAATAACCTCATTTACATACATGCAGTGAGAGGTATGAGCTAAATACAGTGCATAATATTAAGGAAGTGAATTTTTATTCTGAATTGATACTTGTGGTTTGTGTTTTCAATGGTTGTCATACTGTATAATTTAACACGCAGAGAGGTTACATTTTTCAAACAGAAGTTAATTACCGTACATCGTAAACTCTTTAGCACTGAGGTTCTCACTGTATTTTAAATCAAATCAGAAGTTCCTTGGTTCTAGTATTTTCAACTTTGACAGTGAAGCAAATTCACATTTTGCCTGCATTAAGAAGACAGGCAGATGAAGAGATTTTCTTTTGTGGAGGTTGATTTGCTACATACAGTGGCCTTTGCACATTTGTGTATTTTATAAAATATTTGGTTTTCCTTTTCTAACTTTCAAAGAATAGTTCCCATGAAATGCATTGCTTCATATTTATTCATTCTTGAGCAATGCAGCAGATAAGTTAAATAACAATGTGATTTTTCTACTGACTTGCATAAAAATCCTCATGAACACTTCACCAATTTGAAGCTTAGTTTGGTTCCCTTCAAATGAATAAACAACAACAGGTATTGAGAGGCTTTGTCACCCTTTCAGTCTCTCATTAGCCCCAATATATTTTTCCCCACAAGTTCTCAGAACCCAAAATTATTAACTCTGGAAAAAGTAGATGATCTGAATTGCTTTCATTAAGTGTACGTTTTCCTCTTCCCCCTTCATAATTGCACTCCCTCCCATTTCCCTATTTATTTCTGCTCTTGCAAAGACTTTTTGTGTGTGTTTGGCAACATGCCAACGTAATGATCCAAACTCTGCTCTGCTTTACCCACTGTGCTACTCTATCGGCTCTTGGTAGACATGTGATGCGCATGAGACAGCAAAAGTGGGACTAATGCATATAATGATAAAGCAGAAATTGACATTTGCCACAACTGAACATAGAATAAATTAGTTATAATACAGTATATAGTTCTGAAAAACTGTAGTGTTGGGTGCTCTAGAAATCCACAGATAAATATAAAGATTCTCAGTTGGTAATGAAGTGTAATAAGATGCTTATAATAGCCAGAAAGTAACAATCATTCTTGCCAATAGAGCGAGTTTATGTTAAAAAGGAAAGAGAAATTCAGGCTTTCAAATAGCTTTTCATACTGTGAATCGGTAAATCTGGGCCATCAGCTTAAATGAAGCCACTGTAGTATAATGCTCATCTGGCTTCTCTGGGTGCCAAGTAAGTAAATTCTTTTGCAAGTAATTATGGGAAGCAATTTGATTCACTTACAGTATATAAACAGGTGTTTGTATGTACTTAAATTTCCCCATTAGTGGAAATGGTTCATTTTTATATGGTTCATAATAGAACTGAGTAGTCTTATTTTTTTCTTCTTCTTCTTCTTCTTGAAATGGTGATAATTCAAATCCTTTTTAAGTATGGTGCTTCCTATACTGTAGTTCTAAGTGAATTAATATGTTTCCTTTGCCCATTGTAGGTACAAAGGTCCAGAAACAAGCAGTTACGTGAATTGTTTCCAGATGGATTTAGTATTCATCATGCAGGAATGCTGCGGCAAGACAGAAGTTTGGTTGAGAACTTGTTTTCTCATGGACATATCAAAGTACTGGTTTGTACAGCCACATTAGCCTGGGGTGTCAATCTTCCTGCTCATGCTGTTGTTATTAAGGTAAGTGGTTATCCTGCTCTGCAAGTGAACGTGTCTTAGAACAAACCCATAAAAATGCATGAATAGCAAGATCTTTGTTGTGGTTTGGAGGGGTCTGATTGACTTGAAATGTTATTTATCTCTCGTTAAACTAATTCTCTCCAGTCAGAATCCAGTTTGTATAGTACAGATTTAAATATATCGCAGATTATGAAAGGATTAGTTAAGGTACACTTTTGAGATCATGCTATATTTGCCTAATTTCAGTATTCAGCTCATCAGGATTATATTCGTGTGTGTTTATGGTAATTTTTATTAACTTTTCCTCAACCAGGGAACACAAATATATGCTGCAAAAAGAGGCTCCTTTGTTGACCTTGGAATTTTAGATGTCATGCAGATATTTGGTCGAGCTGGACGGCCTCAGTTTGACAAATTTGGAGAAGGCATCATTATTACAACACATGATAAACTCAGCCATTACCTGACTCTGCTTACTCAGCAGAACCCAATTGAGAGCCAGTTTCTTGAAAGCCTTGCTGACAACTTAAATGCAGAGGTAACATTTGATAAGTTGTTAAGAGAAACTATCTTAAGATGACCAAGTTTAATCACAAAAAATGCAATATTCATATATTCAGAATGTCTATAAACTAATAGAAACTCCACTCAATAAAGGGATTTTACAGGTGTATATTTTGATTTAAGAGAAATGAACTATAAGTAACACTTTGCACAGGTGTGGTAAGTATCGCAAGGCATTACAAGCACAGCAGAAAGTAATTTATAAATATTACAAGTCAAAATATGGAGAGTCAACATAGCAGATATAAGCCCCGGCTACAGAAGAACCTATAATCTTTTTCTATATTTTTACACAGAATTATTTTAGGAGAATCTGGATTTAATTAACATAACTGGATTGTTCCAATGCTCTGTATAAAGTTTATTAATAAAGGCAAAGTATAAAAATATTTACTTTTACTTTTATACTGTTATACATTTTTCTCTCTCTCTGTGTGTGTGTGTGTGTGTGTGTGTGTATATATATATATATACACACACACACATACACTAACAAGAAATTTTCTAAAAAATAATAATTTTTTGGAAAAGTTATCCTTTATTTGTGAAAACTCTAATATTTAATTTATTGAACCTGAGCTAGGAAATGTAACTCGTATTCTGGTTTGACCTGTTCTTTCTCTTTGATATTAGTTTTACAGTAGTAATTGAAACAGATTTGTTACAAACAGCAAATCATCAGTTTGCTTAAATTAAAATCTTAAATGAAAATCTATTTTCTTTGAAAATGTCATAGTTATTTGCAGACTACATTTTGCTTTAATCCTAATAAAATATAACTTTTCAAAGGCTAGTCATTGTAGTAACCAATTAAAAAATATTTTTTCTGGGACATGCAGAAATCTAAGTATGTATTCCAAATCAAGAAGGGTAAATCACTTTTCAAAAGCACTTATAACTTTGAATTTCTTTACTTTTATTGGAAAAAAAAAAAGGTTAACTTAAATGTCTTTCAGTAACTTATTGAAACCTTGAAAGCCTTAATGACTTCATTAATGGATCACATTATGTCTTGATGTTTGGGTATATGTTTCACTCTTTTATCCATTTATTTCTTTGCTTTATTGTTTGTTATTATGTTAGTCTTTTTTTTTGGTGATTGGAGGGCCAACTTATATAAAAAAGGAAAAAAATATGAGTAATACTTAAAAACCAAACATAAAGCTAAAACAGATGTAATAGTTTCTGAAAAGTGCAAGTCTACTTCTGGTACCCCTCTTCATAGAAGTGTGAGGGGTCAGGGTCAGCAAATGGTGAGCTTTGGTCTCTCTTAGTTTTTGATGTTTTGGGCTCTCTTGATTGAGACTCTGCTGTTTGCAGGAAGAATCCCTGTCCAAGTAGATTTATACATCAGTACAGCCCAGGGGATGGGTGTATTTGGGGCTGCAGCACCTGCCTGAAAAGGCTTCAGCTACTTCAAAGAGCATTAGCCATAAAATACTATGGAAGGGTGGAAATGTTCACATGTGCTTCCCATCCCTCTCCCACACCAGCATGCAATTTAAAAATATCTGGAAGTTTTGGAATGTAACAAGGGTTCTGGACAGGAGCATCTCCTAGTGGTGCCCTCCAAGGAACCTGGTGAGGCTTGGGGGCAAAGGGAGAGAGAATCCCCTCCTCCAACACACCCCAGAATAGGAGAGAGAGGGACAGGAGGGTTAGAAAAGGAAACACTTGTGGCTATCTGCTATATCCCTCTTTCCCCCAAAATGAGGCAGAGCAAAGGTGGTTCAGCTACTGTCCTGAGCACTGAGTTCCATAGGCCTGCTGCTACAGAGCTGACAGCAGCCCTGCTGTGCTCCTCTCCCAATACACCTTTGATCTGCTTGTGGGAAGAAAAGAGAGAGGGCCTGTGAATCTCCCACCATTTTCCCCCAGACCAAGATTTCATAGAATCATAGAAGAATTGGGTTGGAAGAGACCTCAGGAGGTCATCTAGTCCAACTCCCTGCTCAAAGCAGGACCAACACCAACTAAATCATCCCAGCCAGGGCTTTGTCAAGCTGAGCCTTAAAAACCTCTAAGGATGGAGATTCCACCACCTCCCTAGGTAACCCATTCCAGTGCTTTCTCTCTTTCTCTCTGTCTCAATGAAAGACCAAGGTTAGTCATTAATATACTTTAATAAAAATTGAGGGTCAGGAAAAGAAAAGGGGGAAGTGAAGCTATAAATCTAATAGCTGTGGTAAAATAGAAATGAAACTCTGAAAAGAAACTCAGTAGAATCTATCAAGTCTTTCTGCTGCGTAGGTAGATCAAGCATTTTTACTGATTATTTCTAACCCAGGCTTAAAGAGTACGTCAATACTCTATATCCATGCAAAAGAATTTAAACAATATGTCTAATAGACTAATGTATGCCTCAGTTAACTTACATTCCAATAAATTGGGCAGGTAACACAATATCCAAAATAAAAAATTCAAGAAATACTGTACCTGCAAATAGCAGACTTGAAGTAAACTGAGCCATTTTGTCAAGAACTTTGTACCAGAAACAGCCCCTTGATAGATTTCTAACATATGTCACATTGTGTTATTACCACATTTGTATATGTTTGACATAACTAGGTTTGTTGTATTGAACACATCCTGTATGCATATCTGGAGGGATGTGTGCACAGTGAAGCAAAAATTCCTAAACTTAATGCAAATGGAGATCTTAATGCAAATGGAGGATTGACTGGAAATCTGTCACCTCAGCACAATTTGCAATGGAGCTTTTTCTTGACACCAGTTCATGAGTTGAGAAAACAGTACCTAACAATTTGAGTTCTGTGCAAATAGATTTTCTCTATTTCTTTTGTATTCTGGGGTAAAAATTTCAAATAAGTGAAGCTACTACTATGATCTAGACATCATTGTGATCATCTCAGTTAATACCTAAACTCAATGTGTGGGTTTGGTTAAAAAGAGTATCCAAGATGCATAAGGGATGGTATGGAGAACAATACTGAAAAAAGTATAGTATAGTATTATAAAACTATATTAAAGATGCAGTCTCATATGAAATATTGTGAACAATACAGATCACTCAAAAAGGATATTGCAGAATTAGAATGGGGTTCAGAGAAGGCAAGGAGTATGATTAGGTGGGGAAAAACTCTTATATGAAGGCTGGAAACATTGAGATTGTTTACCTTAGAAAGGAGTTGAATAAGAGGAAACATGATAAAAATATATATCAGATGTTTTCCCTGTTTCATAATGCAAGAAAAAAGAGATATTCAATGAAATTGAAAGATGGCAAACTAAAAACTTACAAAGGAAATACTTTTTCACATAACATGTATTTAGACTGTGGAATTCATTGATGTCATTGAGGCCAAGAACTTGTCCAATTCCTCTTTGAATCTTTATAAGTGTATGAATAACAAGACTCGCTGTTAATACTAATGAAAAGAACAATGGAAGGAAGATAAAATCTCATATTTCAGAGTTTAAACCAATCTCTAACTATTGGATCAGGATGAGACCTTAATCAATGGCAGATTACCACATATCTGCAGTTTCTTGTGCCTTCTTGTGAAGCATCTGGTACTATCCAGTGTCAGACACATGATAGTGAACTAAATGGATCACAGGTCTGACCCAGTATGGCAATTCTTATATCTCTGTGCATTTTGATACACAATTTCCATTAAAATATACTCTGTTGGCTTTGAAAACCGCAGTCTAAACCTATACCTTAATCTTTGATTTAATTTAGAAAATACAGAGACATGGAACATTTCATATCCATAAGTTAAGGGGTTTGAGTGTCCCACAGCATATTAAGGTTTCAGTGATTAAGCTAGCTGGTAGTTGTGCAGAAAACGCAAAATCCATGAAAGGAGACAGTCCTGTTTTGTGCCTCTGTCAGAAGGAAAACACTGCAAAATTAAATAGCTGTAGTCTGGAACAGAAGATTGAGCCAACTAATAAAGGGCTTGAAAGTTTCCAACTCAAATACCCAGCTTTTGTGTCTGACTGCTGTCCTTTGAACAAAAGGAGAGAGAACTCCTTTTTGAGTTGAAGAAATCCTATCAATTAGCTGTCTTACCTTATAATATCTGAATACTACATGCCAATAAAAAGTTCAGTTTAATAGGTATGGATAATCCTATGACTGAAAAACTAAGATTTTAGCCAAGATTTTTATATCTGTTAACCATTTATTCATTTGTTTAACTATAAAACTTATTTTTAATAACTAATTAAGCTACCTGGGTCTTTTCTGGGGTAGAGATAATAATATTAAAATAACAAAACATAAATTATATATGATTGAGAGATTGGAAAGAGAACTTGGAGAAATTTCTGACAAAAACTTTTGGACAGGAGTCTTCTGATTTCTAGAAGAGTGATGGGTTCCCCCTAAGTGTCTGTTTTCCTAGAAATTGCAGTAAATTACAAAATCAGAGTTACTGCAATTTTTTCTCATGAATGGTCTAAGAGCAGAGAAGTGTCCATCTTTATAGTGGTGTTTTAGCACCAACATCGGGTCATAATGGTTATTGCGAAAAGGACATTATCCCCATTTGGAAACATGCCACAAGTTATTGCCAAAACCACATCAAGTTTTCTTATGTAAGTGTTAGTGATAGATTTCTACCTTTGTGATTTTTAAAGAAACAGACAATTGTATTGCCTGTTCTTATGCAAGTTTTCTGGTATGGACTTATTGTAAGACTAGCTGGTTGTGCATGTTTCTTTCTAGAATCTGCCTTTTTAATGTACGAGGAGCTATGTTAATGTATTTATCCTATCTTGAAGCATTATGCAAAGACTTTATTAATGAAGCTTTGTCTTTTTTCCACAACCAGCAATGGATGTAGTTTAATTAGGCCTCATCTCTCCTCATTTAACTTATCTGCTAATACTCGGTAAGAAATTGTACAGGGCTTTTCTCAATCATTTCCACTTATTTGCGAGGGCTGCTGTCAACTCTCCCCTTTTCTAACCTGGTCCAAGCCTGTTGCTGGGACCCCGCCATCCTCCTCTCATGGGAGGGTTAAGAGGAACTGGGGAAAAAGCGGGGGTGGGTTGTCTCCCTGTTGTCTGACTTTAGGAGCGCCAACCTTCCGTTTCCCAGCTTCTTTAATGGATGACTTCCCCTAAATCCCCTTCCAACTGCTATTTATTAAGGAACTGTATCGTCTCTGTAACAAGTACTGCACTGGACACCTGGTACCTGCTAAATTATGGCATCTTGGCTTAACCTCCTTACCTACCCCCACTGGATCCCTGACCTATGGGCAAGGCAAAAAGCCCACCTCATATCAGCCAATTTGGCAGTAAGGAAAAATTCTTTCCCAGCCCTGAAAGAAAAACGATGACTAGTGCAATGCACACAGCAGATCATAAAAACCACAGTCTTACTCTGATCCCATGGTTGGAGGGTGGGTGTTGCTGATCTATGATTAATGAGAGAGAGAGAGTTCCTTCCAGAGTGCATGGGATATAAATGCTTTCCTCTTCATCGTCCACTTCCTGTTCCCTGTTTGGTTCCACTCAGGTAAGTCCTGTGTAACTCAAATTTAGAAGAGATGCTTAAAGGAGCCCTAAACTCTTTTCTTCCTCCTGGCCAGATGAGACCTTTCAGTAGCAAGGAGCACCTTTGGAAAACTTATGTGTGGAATTGGCTTAAAAAACTCGTGTTTTCCAAAGCCTATATGAGAAGTGATTTGAGAGTTCTTTGGCCCCTGGAGAAGTTCACAAAACTGTTACTTGGCGTAGCACAACATATAGGATATGCCAGTTTAGCTCCTAATGCCAGTGTTAATATGACTGATGTCATGACTCATATATTCTAGTAGAGATAGTAATTACTGGTGGAGGTGAGGAAGGAGGTAGAAGATTGTAAATCACATTGACAGATGCACGGTTCTTCCAGGACAATCACTAATTAATGTATTGAACATCTATGATATAAATCTTTAACTGTGATGGATGTAGGAGGATCCTTTTGATGGAATCTAATGAAGGTAATTGATAATACCATGTAAGTATTTTCTAGAGATACTATTTTTAGTTGATATATAATTTTATAAGATTATATAGGATTTTGATATAAATACATAACACACTATTGCTAATTAGCACTTACAGAACAGAGCAATGTTAATTGTAGTTAGTTTTTCCCTATTAAATCAAATGATTATTTTTTTATCTTTATTTTTTAATATAAAGCAGGCAGAACTTGTCCAGCTGAACTTTAAAATCTTAGATACATGCTGGCAATTTGGACTGTTGCAGAATGAATGGGTGCCCTCCTACCCAGCCGCCACACACACGTGTTATATATTTATTTATCAAAACATACAAATTAGAGCTCTAGCTGGTGATAAAGATTTTGGAATACATGCAACCACCTCCAATGTGAAATAAAAACATATCCAGACAGGGTAACTAAAATAATTCTTATGCCGGTCAATGGTTCTGATCCAGCGGTTATCAAACTGTGGGTCAGGACCCCAAAGTGGGTCGCGACCCCATTTTAGTGAGGTCACCAGGGCTGGAGTTAGACTTGCTGGGGCCCAGGGCTGAGGCCAAAGCCAAAGCTCAGGCTTCAGCCCCCAACCTGGGGTTGTGTAGTAATTTTTGTTGTCAGAAGGGGTGCAATTAAATTTGAAAACAATAACATATTCACTGGTGCCTGCTAGTGCCGACAGCAGTAGAAGTTGCAAAATGATCTCTGTTATAATGCTGTTTTCACGTTCATAACTTCCTAAATATTGGCTTTTTTTAATGAAATTGTACATGTTTAGTCTTTGCTGTAATTGATTTTCCTTTTTAATTCACCCATGGAGGAGTTAAATAATACATGTTTAATTTAAAAAAAATCTAGCTGTACTCTAGTAAATAGAGCTAACGAAAAAACAGTGTGGGCCAGTTCATCAACTGGTATAAAGAGAGCATTAGTGGCACCAGTTGTCCGATTAAGTTTGAAACTTTGCTTCAACATAGTGTTCATTGGGGATTAGTGATTTTGCTTGGCAAGGGAAAACTTTTTTTTAACAATTTTTTTAATTGGAAAAATAATCACTTCTGAGCATCACTGTTTGCCATCTACTAAGATTTTTAGAAGAGCTCTAGCCCTGTTGTGACTTCTCTTCGTGTTCTTGGGCTACTCAGAGGGCTTGGATTAACATAGGAGATGATGCTCACAACTCTGCTAGTACAATTTGTGTTAGGGATAGTGTACATATTTTCATTGGAAAAACATACAGCAAAATCCTGAAAGATTTCATAGGCAAATATTGGGTTTATGCCTTTTATTTGTTTCTTATGATATATGAAGAAGGCCTGAAAGGGCGATTTAATTTTCTACTATTTTTTCCCCTTCCCAAAAAGTATTTATTTTTCTGCTTTATTTTTACATTATAAATTCAGGTTTTCTCTGCCCTAGGACAAGTGGGGAACTAGTGAAATGATAGCATCCCAAGCATGTAGAATAATTCAGGAGGGAAGAGACCTTTAGTTAGGATGTCTAAAATTTTGGAGTTTGTTTTTTTCTTAATGTCTATTTAATTCCAGTGAGTGACTAATATTTTGGAGAAGGAACGTTTTATTAGAGAATCAACACCTTACCTCTTCAAATAAGATATAATATCACAAGATTCTTGTGTTTTTTTCAGCAAAACCAAAGATGATACCTGATGTTGATATTTCTATGGTTAAAACAGAGCAAGCAGAAAACATATCCTTTTTGAGGGAGAGGAGAATTAACTTTTGCAGGCCTTCTTTATAGGGTAAAGAAAAGAAGGGCAAAGGTCCAATTTTTTTTAATTAAGTTGCACTTTTAAAATCAGCTAAGTAAACATCTAGCTTCTTATCAAGGATAGGTAAACATCATTTTAGGGACATTCTCATTTTTCTTTGCTGTTTTGCTGCATTCTAGAATATTCTGCAAATTCACAGTTTCCATTTTAAATGTTTATTTCGTTCGTTGCAAAGACGAAGCTAGTACCTACCATTTATTATGGTTTATTATATATTAACATAATACCCAGAGGCTCCAGTTAAATCAGGACTTCATTGTGCTACGCATTGTACAAACACATAACAAATCAATGTACCAAGTTTCTGCTAACTCAGACTTGCTGCAGCTGTCTGTTGTTAAACAAATGTGCCATTAGCATTGTTTTTGGAACCCTAACTTTTGCGTTTTCTGGCTTTGTGATTTTAACTGTGATGCTTTAATGTAGCATTATTATTTGTTTTTCTTCCATTTAATAATAAATTATCTACATTTCATTAGCTTAGACACCATCAAACAAAACTAATTACAGAAGACTTGGAAAGGTAAATATCATTCCATAGTACCAGCTGAGCTGGTATGTATCCAAATGGGCACTTAATCCTCATGTAGAATAGTCACAAGGAAAAGGAGTATGTAAAAGTAAGACAGATGAGGGAGAAAGTGCTCTGTAATGTTGGAATAGTACTCATCTGGAGTAACTGCTAGGCGCCAGAATATTTAAATTTTAAAAAATGGAGTGCAAGTATTTCATATTCCTAGTAAGACTAACATCCACAACAAAGTTAGCCTGTTTATGAAGAATTGTAAGTAATCTATAATATTGTGGCTGCAGATCTATAACAGAGAGGAATATGATAATATTTTACTAAATTGGCATTAAAATGTTCAGTAGCATAATTTAATGTCCTCAAACATGAATGAAATCCATCCTAGGCCCAAAGGTGGCCTCAATGGAAATTGAAATGATCTTAACAGTAACCGAATACCCAAATGGTACTCTGTAAAAATGCTACAGCTTTTTTTACCCATTGCAAATATGATGATATAGATCACACATCACCTTCAGTATGAAATGTAAAGCAATGCATTATAAAGTCAGAGAAGTTAACACGAGCAGGAGTTGGGGAGTAACTGAATCATATAATATATATACTTTAGTAGTTAGTAAGACTGACCAGATCACAAAAAATTTTAAGAGAATATGCAATATGCTAAAATATAGTCATTTTAATTTTTATTGTACTAAGTTAAAAACTGGGAGTGAGAGGGGAGAAAGAAAATTGGCAAACTAGTGTAGAAAGGAATATTTTGTATGCAAATTCCCAAAATAATAAACAAGCATGACTGTCTTTTTGTTCTATGTTGTACAGCACCTAGCACAATGGTGTCCTGGTCTAAGGCTGAGGCTCTTAGGTGCTACAATAATAAAAAATAATAATGAATAATAAATATTGTGTTATGTAAACGGTTAAAAAAAACTAAGAAGTTGTGATATGCTGCAACACTAAACCGTTTAGAGAGTCTCTTAATTATTGATCCACCATATAAATAAGCAAAGAAATAGAATGAAATTCTGAAATTTTTAAAGTCTGATTATTTTTTTAAAAGACCAAATGTATTGTAATGTAATTGTAATATTGTACTTTAAGGGCCAGATCCCCAGATGGTGCATGTTAATGAAATTCCACTGGCTTCAGTGCAGCTAAACCAGCTGAGAATCTGTTGAGAAGTGTGCTAGTGATTGTTTACGAACATTTTAGTGGAAGTAGCAATACTGTAAGTTAACTGAAAATGCTGAAAAGCCAAAGTAAGGCATTGACAAGACCATGAAACAACGATTTTTTATGGCTTCTGATGACAAGGCAGGAAAGATTGGTGTTTGCTTGATTACAGAAAATCAATAGTAAGTCAAACCAGTTACAGTAGTCTATTGTTTTTCTCGATGGCAACCTGATCATTTCTCTCTTTGAGTTCAGCAATAGTCATATACTGATTAGATCTTCACATGTATACTGATTAGATATAAGCTTGCAAAGTTGCAGGAATCATCATAAGTAGCAGAATATGTCTGCAATAGGCCAAAAACACTTCAGGGCGAAAAGATGAAATAAAATGCAAATGGGATACCATTACACTGAACAGTGGCATGCCATCATCTGACGTAGTGTGTTCAATTTTGATCACCTCACATAGGCAGTGTCTACACTGGCTTTTTCCCCCCAGAATCACCCAACTATTGACTGTGGCAGAAACAATGGGAGTGGTTGTATAGAGCAGTCACCAGCATATTACCACCAGTTTTCAAATTCCCTTTAGATCAAGTCTAGAAGATATGGTGTCTTGAAGTGCTGATGGCCACCAGGACCTTCTCTATAGAAGAGTCTCCCATATTGCTAACTCTATAAAGCTGCATCAGTGCTAGCAAGATTCGCAATTTTTTTTTAGGGACAATGAGATGAGTGTAGACAAGCTATTTAGGAAGAATCTAACTGAGATAGAATAGGTCTAGAAAAGTTCAGCAGTGGTGGATCTTACATTTCAGAGGAAATGACCAAGCCTAAGATTATTTAGCATGGAAAAGTGAAGAATTAAAGAAAATTTGATTCTGATAGGATTTATTGAGCTTTTCTTTTTTAGCTCTAGCAAAGAGAATATGTTTAAAAGATAGCAAATTGATAGGATGACTTTATTTGATCTTTGTACAGGCGATTCAAAGAAATGATAAGAAAAATAGTTCTTACTATATTTACAAAATAAAAAGTTACTATATTCCTGAACTTAAATAGAATGCTTCTATAGTTCAGATTTATTCAGTCAAATTAGCCCTCTTCAGTGTGTCTTTGCCTTTTACTCAAGTTCTTTACCTTTACTGAAGAATGATACAGCTCCCTTCTCTTTATTGGGGTAGGACAGTTTCTCCTTTCAAATCTCAGAGTACTTCTGATTGGCCCTGAGGCTGATTTCTCTTTATAAATATGGCACAATCTGCTGAGTCCTGTGATTGTTAATTTATTTTTTTTAATTCTTAATTTAAACATAGTGGGTTAATGGTTGAAGAGAAAGGAGGAGCCGGTCCTGTCATACCTATATGAGATCATATACAGCGATGGTCCTTTATCAGACCGTGGTGGGAGGGTGTTTTATTGGTAAAATGCTTGTAGCTCTATTCAATTAACTAGCAAATTTTGCATGAAAATAGGTTTAAAAAACTTTTGAACTATATTTTCTCTGAAGGTCTTTTATTATAGATGTACTCAAGAGAAGAAAGATCACTTCTGTAAAAATGTTTTTACATAATTAAGTGAAAACTTACATAATTATGTAAAAACATGTTTACAGATGATGTACTGTTAAGAATAGTGACTTATTTAAAATAAAACTGGTAAATTAAGCTGTATTCTAAATTGCTGCTCACCTCGCTATTCTCCTTTGTTTAGGGCTTTTTAAAATTAAAACTATACATTATTGCTGTTATAATTTTTTTCGGTCACAGTTGTACTGGCATAAGCCTTTGACCGATTAGTTGAAAAAGTCCTACACTGTTGACTTAAATAACCTTCATTTTCACTAATACACATTGTGTGCTGGATTTTTAAAAGCCAGCCTTTCATTTTTCAGGCACAGTTTGCAGTAACAATTATTTGTGTGAGCAATATAATTAATAGTTGTCTATCCATCAGATAAAAAGGTGCAATCAGCAGTTCAGTTTCAACATGATATGTATTTTGTAAGGACCAGTGTTTCTCCTTATAACAGCCAAGTAACTGTTTAAGGAGTTAAAAAAAACTGCTGTACTAAGACTATGTTAAATACAACAATTTAGAATTTTGTTTCTGACTTTGTTAAAGATGAAAACACCTTTATTAGTCTTTTCACTCCACTTACCAGTCCTAAATTTCCAAACCTATCAGAAGCTGCCCTCTCATTTTATAGACCATTTGTTTCATAATTACTCTTAAGGGTTTGCAGTAGAAAGTACTTCGTTGTTAGCCTATGCTGACCTTACCCAACAATCCACAGGAACTTTAGGTGGTCACTAGATGGCAGCAAATATTCAGAAGTAGCTTTCACTATTTTCTCTGAATGGCATTCAGATAGTACAGTCCTTAAAAAAATGATGAGCATTAATAGGTTTTGAAGCCTTACAAACATTTACAGATTTCATCTGCAACCCATCTATACTACACATTCTTACTATCTTCCTCCTTAGCTTTGCTTTTAACTATGGAAATATTTAATTGTGAACAAATCTAAATGCAAAATGAGTAATTAAAATGAATGAGGCAAAAACAGTGGTTTGTTTTTGACTCGTGTCAGACTTTGCTATTTTCCAGGATAAGAACATTATACTTTGATGATTTGAAATTAGATATTTTCAGGAGGGGTTTTGTAATATTGAAAGATGTCATTATGCTACTTCAAGTTATGTACCGGAAAGGGGTTTTTTGAGTCATGGGGAGAAATCAAATGCACAAATTAGTTTGGGTAGCAAATTGATGATAAGCTTATGTACTAGATAAGATGTCTTCCCTCCCTTTCAACTGAGTTAAAGTAGCTTAGGATAAGTGTGCATTCTTAACCCGTTCAGTATCCCATGAATATATGCACTTATCAAAATATTACTTAGTTGGTGTCCATTTCTGTCCTATTGCAAAACAAGCCAATCTTATGAAGCATAGCCCTAGCTGAGATTTAAGTATGAACATTGATTATTGAAGTCAAAAGGAGTTACTCCAGATTTAAACTGGTTTAACTAACAGTGGATTTGGGTTTTCAGTAATATTTTTAGTGTAAGGTTGGGTTTTTTGTTTCATAATAATGAATTTCCTTATTATTAACATATAGATCTGTAGATCTGAGAATTTGAAATTGCTTACCATTGTGTGTGCTTTTTTTTTTTTAAGTAATTGAATGGATTTATGTGAGACAGACCGTAAAAGCAAATTGCTCTTTTAACATTAGTCGTTGTTAAAGAGTTTGCCAAACAATATGGAGAGAAACAAAGCAAAAGAGTATATTTTGTTTGAGTAGTATAATGGAAATCTTCAGTTCTCACAGCCAAATAATATTAACATGTTAGAATAAAAACAAAAATAATTGTTGCCTTTTGTGACTAGAACTGATAGAAAATAGAACTGAAGTTGCCTTTTTAAAAATGTAAATATGTAATGTGTCAATACTGTACCACTAATTTACAAAAATATTCCTGAGTAAGATATTGTTTCAATATGGTTGCATTAGTAGTCTACAGAAATATATAAAATCACCCACTCAACTTTCAGTTACATTCTGATACTACAGCTGTGTGCTAAAGGCAGGAGCAGCCCTAGCCATTTTGCTGGCTAGGGTGAAAAATGTTTTTACAATCTCTCTTCCCGCCACACTGGTGACCGAGCCAAATAACTAAATAAATAAATAAGCTGGCCAATCAGCGGAGCAAAAAATAACAATAATAAAATAAAAAAGGCTGGCCAATCATAGCGAAGCAAAACAAAACACCCAGCGGTACAGCACCCCTGGAAGTTACCACCCAAGGTGAGCACCTTGTTTACTTGCCCCTACAACTGGCCCTGGCGAGAGACCATGTGTGTGTGAATCTTCAAAGATAAAAGGCAGGTGAAACCTATTTTTAAAGTGATGACAATATACGGAGACATGGTAAAAATCCTGGTGTGCCAATGTTGTTTGATTTGAAAAATATCTATAGTCATCTTATTTCCACAATTTCAAGACATTTTCCCTTATAATATGGCTTCTTAAACACATATGAGGATATAATTGAAACATTTTCAATTTAAGTCAGGTCGCAAACATCTCACTTAAACTCAGACAGGAAGGTAAGTTTACATGGTTTAAAATATGAATCTTGTTCATAGAAGAATTACAAATTTCTTGTAGTAGAAGTCTGTATTGCGTGATCTTTTCTACTGTTTATAATTTTTACATTAAAAGATCATTTAGATGCTCAGGTATCTGAAATCTACTGTGAAAAAGGTACCATGGTTATTCATGCTTTAGAAATGCAGATATATAGGTGGTTCAGAAGAGATTGTTATATGATTATTATTTTAGTATATTTAAAATGGAAAGCTTCGGACACTTTCTCTAATCTAGTGCTAATGGTCTGAATTCAGTTGTTATGAACTTAATGCTTGTGTTTTCCTCTAATATGTAAGTTCAATTTTTGTCTCTCTTCCTACTTACAGGTTGCTCTTGGAACAGTAACTAATGTGGAGGAAGCAGTAAAGTGGATAAGTTACACTTATCTTTATGTACGGATGAGAGCAAATCCATTAGTATATGGCATCAGTCACAAGGCTTATCAGGTAGAAAATGCATTTTAAAAAAAATCTAACCTGCTTTCTGGTTCTGTAATCCTTTCCTGATGTGGGGATAAATATTTGCTATTTCTGCTTTACCTGACATCAGCAATTCTTTAAGTGTTTGAAAGGGAGAAGATATTTTCTAGAGCAGAGAGTTATTTTTTTTTAAAATGGTAAGGTCCCTTCTGAGTTGTCCTGTCAAACACTTTTACCCACTATCATACAAAATACGTTTTCAATGGCCAAATTAGCCATCAATGTGTAGCACTCGTTCTTATCAAAACAGCTGTCATGCTTTAGTCACTGTCAGCATTTCAGTAGTGAAAGTCAGAGATGAGTTACACAGTCAAGGTTCTTGAAGCCATAGCTCTGCTCTACACACGGTTTTTCCTATGTCGAGTATTTGTTTTAGAAGATCTCATCACTTGCAGTATCATAAAGTATTAGACAGCATATTTGTTAATTTAACAGGTTAATAAAATCAATCACTCAGTCAGATTTGAAATCTTTTTCTTGGGATCCAGTTTTATTCCTTTGTTTGGTGTTGGTTTTAGATATTATTTTGTGTGTTGGAATAAATCAGAACACAGATATATTTTTTTCATAGTGGAATTCCTTATTTTTACTTTTTGGTGTGTTTCATAGTTTACAGGAAATGTAAATACCTATTTTTCTTTAACACTTCTGTATATGCTCTACTAGAGCCTTCAACAATAGTAATTCGATAGGCAGGAGAAGAACATAAAGTGGTAGGAGGAAAAAACTAAGGAAATATTTCTCTGGCATTGGTTTAATGGTGAGAGTGCCGATGAGATGGTCAAAGGTTCATGATAAATGTAATTTGTTTCACATCTCCACAATTGGTTGCATGGCTTCATAGTTTTTCACATGACTATCAACACCCAGGTTTCGAGTATCTACAACGTTCCTAGCAGTATGCCAGTGTCAGGTTTCAGGTCCAATATCTTTATCCTTTGGAGCTGAAAGTGGGATTTAAACCATAGGGAAAGTGGGTAAGAATTCCATAGTTCTCAATACATTATAGTGAGGTGTAGTTTAAATATTTTATGGGCACACATCTAGAATGGCTTTCTGAGTTCAGTCATCCCAAATGCATATTAATAAATCTCTTATACTATATTATAATGTATTTGTTTATGGTTAGCCAAACTCACATAGCCAGGTAAATGAAAAGCATAATCTAAGGTATCATCAAATACTAGATCTAGCTGGGGCTCAACAGTGGGAGTTTTGACGTATCCTAGGTCTGTAGAATTCCTTCGCACTCAAAGACCCATGTCTCTGGCAAGCAGTACTGAGTTCTGTGGCAAATTATTAATTGATTTAAGCATATTGGATAATTTATGTAAATATGTTTGGTAACACCAAATGATAACATTTAAATCACAATTAACAGGAATAATTTTTAAAATAAAACTAACAAAAATATACTTGTGACATTCTTCAGCCAAACAAGCAAGTGCCAGTCCTGAAGGTCCACCAGTGCTCTGCCATTCCTACAGCTATCTCCTTCGCTGCCGCATCCTGTACTGAATCATTTTGAAGTGGCCTTTGCTGTCTTGTGTTAAGATAGAAACAGGATATACCTATTAGAGGTAGTGTTTGTTAATGCCTTTGAATAGCAGAGAGCAAGTAGGCCTGCAGACATAGATATTCTCTTCTTTCTTGGAAGCATCTGATTTATGTTTTTATATTGCCGAGTTATGTTATACAGAGTGCAGGGCAGTTGTGCAGTTTCAGGTGCAGCATAACCATAGTTTTATGAGTTATGCAATTCCTTTTCCTCCCCATCCAGTTGTAGATATTTAATTTTCATAAGTGGTATACAGTTATTTCTTAATAATCATGTGATTTGCCAATTTATATATCCATATTGGCCAGCCAGTCTAGCCATTCAGAGTGCATTGATTTGCATAATCACTTTTGGTCAGATTGTCCCCAGATGTATAGTAGGTGTGGGTGTGTGTGCAAAAAAACCTTCTCTCTTCCCCCCTTCCCTTTTTGTCATGTGTAAGAGCCACATAGTATTGCAGTCCCTGGTCCCATGAGGTCTCTCAGTACCACAAAAGGTGCAGGAAGGAGGCAAGGCAAGGCCAGGCTGCACACCACCCCACCACACCAAGGAGCAGACCTTGCTCCCCAAAGGGGTGTAGCAGCTCTGGCTGTAAACCAGGAAGTCCAGAATGTCTCTCAGTGCTCTCCCTGGAGTAATGCTTTTCCATACCCGACCTTACTTAGGCCTGTGCCAAATAGGCATGATCAAGACGTGTTCAGTCAATAACTATTCTGTAAATTTGCAAACCTCTCATCTTTGCTTCTCCAATCCCTCTGCTTTGATCAGCAACTTTTCTCAAAAATTCAAACTGTTTCCCAGTAGCAGTGATGATGTCTGAGCTTCTCCCTCCCTCTTGCTGAAGCAGAAAGTCTCAAAAAATTACATTAACGAGAGTAGGAAGGCAGCAAAGAAAATTAGGTTGTCATACCGCTGAAAGAAAAATACTTTTTTGTTGTTGTTTTTTTTGTTTTATTTGAAGGGAATTTTTTAAGGTAAACCCTTTGACTTTTTCCTTCCTTTCAATCCCTCTCCTCTACCATCTTTCACCGCTTGCTTCTCCTTTTACGGGTCAACAAAGCTTTTTGTCCTCATAACTTCTACATGATGGTGTTTATAATGCTTCGAAATTTTGGAGAATCCCAGTCTCTTCCCTTTTGAGTCATCTTAGGAAAACTGTAAATTAAAATGTATATCAGTTATTCTGAAGGAAAGACCTTGCTTCTTAGGAATATGAGGAAATAAAGAAGAGGATGAATTATATAATGGATTAAAGAGTTTCTAAAATAACATCCTTTTTAACAGTTTGTTAACAGCCTGTATTTGGACTTTGTGATTTTTTTTCTCTTTCATTTCAGTTTTGAATATTTCATTTAAAATATCCATATAAGAAGAAACTGAGCTTTCTTCTGATTAGGGCCTTGATCCTGTAAACTTACACACATGCTTAACTTTATGTACATGAATAGTCTAGACCTATTTAGTCTCTTGTAGCGGTATCTGAGCTGCTGTTGCAGTTGCAGGTGCTTGGGAGCTGAAATTGTCTGGTTTGTAAGGGCCATTCTAGGCAGGATCTCTATTGTTGAAGTCCTTCAAGATTCCTAACTATAGAGACACAGCCATGAGGACTCTACAGAGGCACAGCAGGCAGGGACAGCCATGGCCGCCCAGAGGGGGAGGGCAAGTGGGGCAATTTGCCCCAGGCCCCGCAGGGGCCCCACGAGCCCTGGCTGAGTTTCTCTTCCCTGGCTAGAGACGTCTTTTTAATTTTTACTCATCCGGTGGCAGTCCGGGTCTTCGGCGGCACTTCAACGGCGGGTCCTTCAGTGCTGCTGAAGACGTGGAGCGAGTGAAGGACCCACCACCGCCGCAGACTCGGAGCGCCACCCGGTGAGTACAAGGGCCGCAGCGAGTGGCGCCTTTTTTTATGTTCGATCCCCCACTTTGCCCCAGGCCCCCTGAATCCTCTGGGCGGCCCTGGGGACAACCAGTGCTGGATACCCAGCTATGGGCCAGCAAGTCAGCCAGAGCTATATTTTAGCAACACCATCATTAGTCTTTCACTGCTATAACTATCCAGGGTCAAGTAACTTCCCTGATTTTTTTTTGTTGAAATATAGTATAATTTGAGGATGGACCAGTATATAGGCTGCATTTTCTCATTTATATTCATGTTTGGTATGTGTAGCAACTTTTTGTGGACTTAGTGTCAGTATAACTGGTATTAATGAGGACTGATAATCATGGCCTTATTTTATTTGTTTTGCAACTGTATTTTGTTTCTGACTTCTAGAAAACCTGAATTATCTCAGTGAAATGCCTCATTTGTCACTTTTGTATTTTGTGCATGGTCTCTAGATGGATCCAGGGCTAGAGAAGCACAGAGAACAACTGGTGATTGAAGTTGGCAGAAAGCTGGACAAAGCCCGCATGATCCGTTTTGAAGAAAGAACTGGATTTTTTTCTTCAACAGATTTAGGCAGAATTGCCAGCCACTATTATATTAAGTATAATACTATTGAGGTACAATAACTTGTTCTACTTCTGGTATACTTCTCTCTTTTTAACCCTTTATAGAAAATGGTCATGAGAAGATATTATAGGACATGTAGCCCATTTAACATTGATATCTTTTTCAAATCATGGTCACTAAAAGAAACTAAGCATATGGCAATAGTGAAAGCATTGTTTTGGTCAGATTTGGTTTTGGATGATGATTTCTACATTCTCTGCCCCTTCCTAAGACTTGGATATACAGGTGATAAGATATCTATTTGCAGGAAATAGAATTTGCTTGCACAGAGCCCACTAACAGAAATGTTTCTGTGGGTGAAAATGCTATCACCTTGTCATTCAGGTGATAGAATTTATCAGTGCAGTACAGGCAAGAGTTAGTGCACTGAAGCGTGTGTAGACGTGCATATCTGCCCAAAACTGTTCCTGCTCCATTGGAGGCTGGGAGCTGAAAATCTGTCACATCATCCTTTAATTGGACCTATTAACGTACACATTCAAACATAGCGTGGACAAGATTTTCAAAAGTGACTATGGATTTTGGTTGCCTCCATTTTTGGGTCCCCAACTTGAGACAACTTAAAAGCAGCTGTTTTTTAGAAAGTGCAGAAAAGGCCCTCTGAACATTTGGTCCTCTTTAAGTTGTCTGAAGCTGGGTGTCCAATAACTGAGGCACCTACTTACTTTTAAAAATCTTAGAGACTCTCTTCTTTGAGTTGTTACTGAGAGCAGAATTGTCTTTAATTTTAAGTTGGTAGGTCAAAATCATTGTTTTTACATTTTTATTTTTAACAGTAACTCAAATCATTTTATTTTTGATAGACTTTCAATGAACATTTTGATGCTCACAAAACAGAAGGTGATATTCTTGCTATAGTATCTAAGGCAGAAGAATTTGAACAGATCAAGGTAAGATTGGATCACTTCATCCAGAAGGACACTTTTAATAGAAGTAGACCCCAATCCACAGTATCGGGTCCATAAAATGCATGACCAGTGGTTGGAGAATGAGTAGGGCTTTTAACCCTACTCTCTGAGTCCTCTGGATGTCAGGTAGTCAGGGCCCGATGGAAATGGCCCCCAACTGGTTCCCTGAAGGGGCCAAACATTTACCCTCTTTAAATAAATTTTAGACTGAGACTGTCAATCTCAGTAGATTTATGGTATGTTTTACATTCTCATCAGTGAGAATGTAAAATGCTATGCATTATTCAAACTGTAGATATGAATATTTCTTTACTTGTATTAAGACTTAATCTTATTAACAGTGAAAACTCTAATATCATGAATCATAGTACTTTACAGTTTTGAGCTAAGAATATATTATGCCACATGCAAACTATATAACTATAATGAATGCATTTAATGTTAATTCAAATTTGCCCTAATCCAGATGGACAGAGGTTTTACTCTGGTCAAATAAAAAATGAAATCTCATCAGATGGAGGATGGTAGGGTCAGAAGATTCAATTTTTGTGGCATAACAAATTTTTGTGTGTCAATGGCAACCTTAATAGATGGTGATGAATAATAAAATGTAATTGTGTCACTATTAAGATAGTTTCAATTAAGTTCTATTAGCTACAGTCTGGAAGACTTGTTTTTTTATTATTATTATTTTGTGTAAAACTAGACTCCATTTAAAATAATGTTTCTAAGAGATAATGGAAATTTAATTTAGTGTGAAAGTTTTTACCAAGTTGCTCCAACCTCTTCAAACCTATTAATTGTGTTTTAGGTAAGAGAAGAAGAAATAGAGGAACTGGATGCCTTACTGAACAATTTCTGTGAACTTTCTGCTCCTGGAGGTGTGGAGAACAGTTATGGAAAGATAAATATCCTCCTTCAAACATATATTAGCCGAGGAGAGATTGATAGTTTCTCCCTTATTTCAGACTCTGCATATGTTGCACAGGTAAAAAAAAAAAAATCTATAAAATCTATTAGTTTGTCTTTCTTCTCGTCTTTCATTTACCCAGATGTATGGATAACTATGTGGTCCCAGATTTTCAAATCGTATGTGCACATATGATTTGAAAATCTGAGCACTAGCTTTTAAGATTTCAACACAGAATATTTTTGATTTAGTGGAGAATAATTGCTAAATGCTAATTTAGGAGGCCAGGTTGTACTTTTTTAGTTCAGTTTGAATTAGTTTTCCAGTATAGTAGCCATTAACTGTTGTTTATTCATCTTTCATAGTTTAAATCAGGGCTGCCCAGAGAATTCAGGGGCCCTGGGGCAAAGCAATTTCGGGGGCCCCTTCCATAAAAGAAAGTTGCAATACTATAGAATACTATTTTCTCGTGGGAGCCCCTGTGGGGCCCCAGGCCTGGGGCAAATTGTGCCACTTTCCTCCCCCCTCTGGGCAGCCCTGGTTTAAATTACAATTGCATACAAAATGTTAGCCTTAAACCTCAGTGTTTCCTAAATTTACAAAAAAGTTTAAATGTATTTAACTTTTTTGCTTTCTAATTTTATGTTTGTTTTGCAAATCATTATAAAATTGGTTTACACCAGAATATGTGCTATTAATATTGGTCTTACAAATCTTAAGTAGGCTGCATGGGGTTTACACCAGAATACAGATGCTCCCCCAGTTACACAAACCCGACTTACGCAAATCCGCACTTACGGAAAAAGTTCTGTACGTTCCGTAAGGTTTTTTTTTTTTTTTTTTTTTTTTTTTTGCGTAATTGTCGGGTATACGTTCACAACTTATACAAAATTCAACTTACGCAAGGATACACACTGGTCGGAACTGGCTACGTTTATGCCACATACCATTAAACAGCTAGATTGGCCCTAGAAGTTCACCAGTCATATACAGATTGGCATTTGCTTAATTTGAACATTCACTTATTTGAAAGGGACTAGCCTGAATGATCTTGCAGAATGGCAAAACATAACTTCAGTGTGCATTGTGATTGATAGTGTTTGGACTTAAAATTTAAGAAACCTGAAAGGGGATACCAAACTTTATGGAAAACCTCTCCACAGTTGAGGGACTACACTAGGTTGACACCTACACAGTAATGGCAGACCAGTCCATGCTCTTGATTGATGGCTCAGTTTAACACCCCAAGCAGTCATCAACTTGATGGGATGTTTAGTCATCACATGGATACAACAGCACTGGAAATCTGTGGAATATTGCTGCTTCTTCACAAGTCTAGGATCCATCCCAGCAAGTCAGGGGGCCACTTGAAATTCCCCTTAAGAAGGCATCTGTTTTCTGGCTTGAGGACCTTAAAAGAGGAAAATGACATAATGCACAGCTTATAACAATTCCATATGTCAAGCAATATTAAATGTATGTAGTGGGTTATAAGGTTGTGGCTTTTGGGACAATTTAGGGGTATTTCTGTCTCTTCATTAATAAGCAGCAGCATAGTATGTTCTGATATTGTGCTGTCACATCCTCCCAAACCATTTTAAGAAGAAATAATAAAAATTGTATTTAAATGATATTAAGGATGAGAGTGAAACATTTAAAAGCATAGATACTCTGAGTTAAGATCATCATGCCATCTTAGCTTGTTTCGTTGTGTTCAGGTTTTATAGCGCACGTGAGCTTGCTGAGATCATTATACATATCATAAAGATTGTAATACGTGCACAACAAGATCATTTTAAGAGAGGTCTCTCAATTTCAGTTTATAGCTTTTATTTGTCTCTATCAACTGTAGCATTTTAAATCAGGTGATGTGGTCTCATACTCAGGTGCTCAATTTATAAATGTGTGTGATAATTTACATGGGGACATGAGTGGTAGTGCTTAGAATCACAATTTTTAAATTGCAGTTCTACTCCAAAAGGTGACTATTTAAAAAACAAAATTGTTCCGTTTACCTCAGTAGAAGAGTTGTAGCTGCGTTCTTCAGTGACTAAATATTTTTAGTACCTTTTTCTTTTACTCCTGTTAGCATTGCAGAGCCAGCACAGAGTGAATGTTGTTCTGCTCAGTGAATCATCAACAGAACTGATAGCTAATTTCTCACTATAAAGTCAGATTTTTCCCTCAGTTACATCTAAGGCAATCCCACTGAAAACAATGGGCTTGCATGGGTATGTAATAAAGCAGAAATGGGCCGGCAGAATATTTGTCATTGCCGTGTTAGATGAGTATGGGATGGATAAATTATTTTTTATGTGAAGTCTATGAAGAATTAATCTTGATGTTCAGATTCTAAGTTAAGTTTGCAAGGAATTTAAATAAGAAGAAAGCAAACATTTTTGTAAACTAAGTAAATGTGATTGAGAAGTCATTGAGAGACAGTGAGCAAAACCCCTGAGTGCTGGTGTAACTATGATCAAAACCAAGGACAGGAATCCTGCAGCAGACCTAGCAGTTGAACCTACTTCTCCTGACTACCAGACTTGGGCTTTAACCACAAGACCATGTTCCCCCTCAGCATGAATATCCAATTTTAAATTTTTGAGCACGGTCAGGGTTATTGTAACAAGAAAAAGTATTGCACCTCTACCCCGAAATAACACTGTCCTTGGGAGCCAAAAAATATTACTGCGTTATAAGTTCGTTATATCGAACTTGCTTTGATCTGCCGGAGCACGCAGCCCCGGCCCCCCGGAGCACTGCTTTACCGCGTTATATCTGAATTTGTGTTATATCAGGTCACGTTATATCGGGGTAGAGGTGTACTAACAAAAATTGTTTCTGTTCACTACAACAGTATAGCTTTAATAATTATTTAATTTGTATTTACTATCATCATCCCATTAAGTACTGATGAAGCAGTTTTAAAAGATGCAATTAATCATTAGGTAGAAACTGAAAAATAATTTTTTCAAGAATATTTTAGCTAAAACTTAACAATAAAAATAAATTTTGGGGTGAGCCTGATAGGAGAAAACATACATGCTGTATCCAATAAGAAATGTTTGATTTGAATCTAATATTTTTCTTCATCTTGATGTTTCACTCTGTAGAATGCAGCTCGTATTGTTCGAGCCCTTTTTGAGGTTGCTCTTAGGAAACGATGGCCTGCAATGACATACCGGCTACTCAACCTCAGCAAAGTCATTGACAAGCGGCTGTGGGGATGGGCCAACCCTTTGCGACAGTTCTCGGTGCTGCCACCATCAGTCCTCACAAAGCTGGAGGAGAAGAATCTCTCTGTAGATAAAATGAAGGACATGAGGAAAGATGAAATAGGTAAAAAAAACATAATAAGCAATGTTCTATTTAAACATTGGGCTCTGTATTCTCCTCTTTACATTGAGTAGGAACTTGCTATTAATCCCATTGATTTTTGACAGTTGACAAATCAGGTCCTTCATTACTTGCAACCTGAATACTGTTTATGTGAAAAAGAATGAAAGTAGGGAATTATAACAAAGGACGCCACCAATAAGTGGTTCATGCCTCCTTCTGAATGATCAAATTCATTTTCATTTAAACCTGAGGAGTTCATTGCCACAAGATTATCATTCCAGCCAAGAGCTTAGTGGAGTTTAATAAAGAATTTGATATATATCAGTAATGAGGACATCCACAATTACATTTATAGGAATAAAAACAATATTAGAAGGTGAATATAAACACTTATGCATTAGCTAGCCACCAACTGATGGGGTCGAGGAAGAGAGTTAAGAAGAAATCTTCTTTATTTTGAATACTTTTTAACTTGTTGCTCTTACTTTGGAGGGATATTTTAGATACTGGACTTCAGTCTGCATTTGCAGGCCTCTGGTCCAAGGTGATACTTTTCACAGCATTTTTGTTATACAATAATCAGGGTTGGGCCACTTTCAACTCTATTACAAAAAAGTAGACTGGAATTTTAAAATAGTTCCCAAACGTACAGTGAAAATAGACGTTCAGCATCTTTTCAATCTTGAACTGGCTTAACTCAACAACCAGAGATGACCTGCATACCTGACTTGGCAGCAATCTGCAAGTGTTCAGATCACTTCCAAGATAAGGCTCCAATCTCACAAATACTTACGGTACTTGACTCATGTGAGTAGTCCCAAAGTTAAGCACCATACATAAGTGTATGCAAGATATGAACCTATGTTTTTATTTTCAAAGTTAAATCAGGTGCTTAAAAGAAATCTCCAGAGGTTTTGTATCGTCACTAATTATACTATCTATGTATGTGTGTGTATTCTGTGGCTTTTCAGATCGGCATCTGTACCTTATGTATTATAATAAATCAATTTGTACTTTCATAGTATTACGTCAAAGCTTAATACTAGTATAATATGGTAGTGAATGGCCCTGCGCTTTTTTTTTTTTTTTTTTAAAGAAAACTGCCCTATGATTTTTCTGGAACATATAGGATGTTGGATTAAAAGACATGGAAAGAGTTTCACTCCCCTCAATTTCAGTGTGAATGCCACTTACCATTGAATTCTGAATTTAGATATGTTTCTACATGTATATAGAATATGCATAGTTATATTTTAAATGGACTACTTTTTGTGTGTAAGCAGATGGAGTGTAGTATTTGACCATGGAAATAGATTATTAGTGATTAGATACTATCATAATGGGTATCCGATAGCCCTATAAATGCAAAGTGGATCCCTGACAGCTGTTTAATGTCCTTCTCCCTATCTGCTTTTTTTCTGTCTGTCTCCCTTCCTCCCTCCCTCCAAGACACTGGAGAGAGAGGGAAAGCATTTGCTGGCCTGCCAGCCATCCTTTTTCTTAATTTAGAATTCAGTGCCACATTGAAATATGGAAAGAGCATTTTCAGGCTGGTAGCTTGTTTTCAGCACCTCTCCCTATTAGTTTCAGTATGAGCCTCCACACCCCTTCTAAGTAGCAAGATGACTTGAAATAAAAAAGAGAGGAGTTGGCTGGCAGGGAAACCCTTCCAGCATTCCTATTCTAATGGGAGATAAAGAAAGACTTCAGATAGGTGTCAGCTCTCAATTTGAAGGCACCTAGAGGATAATAGGGTAATAAGAGAGAGCCAGCATAGATTTGTCAAGAACAAATCATGACAATCCAACCTTATTTCCTTTGACAGGATTATTGGGAGGAAACTGTAGACGTGATGGATTTTGATGCAAACTAAGGAAATGTGGTCTAGATGAAATTACTTCAAGTTGGATGCACAACTGGTTGAAAGACCATATTCAAAGAATAGTTTTCTGTGGTTCACTGTCAAACTAGGTGAATGTATCTAGTGGGATCCTGCAGGGGTCTTGTCTGGGTCCAGTACTATTCAATGTTTTCATTAATGCCCATATTTAGTCTTAAGAAAAGAAAATTAATGAGGACCTGATAAGCCCTCAAATATGTTAGGATCTGCTATAAAGAGGACAGTGATCAATTTTTCTTTAAGTCCACTGCAGGTAGGAAAGGTAAGAAGTAATAGGGTCAAGGGAGATTTAGGTTAGATAATAGGAAAAACTTTCCAACTATAAGGGTAGTTAAGTACTGGTGCAGGTTTCAAAGGGAGATAATGGAATTGCCATAATTGGGCTTTTTAAGAATAGGATAGATAAACTCCTGTCAGTGTGGTCTAGATTTACTTGATCCTGCTTCATTGCAGGGGTCTGGACTTAATGAACTTTTGAGGTCCTTTTTAGCCCTACATTTCTATGATTCTGCCAAAAAATTAAACAAAAACAAGTTCATTTAAAAAAACCAAAAAGCCTTCATATTGAAACAAAAGAGGTAATGAAAATTAAGTGTCTTCCCCTGGCAATTGACGGGAAGATTTTTTTTATAGTTCAGTTTATTGTTGTATTCTCTGAAAAAGTATATTAAGTCTTTTTGGAATCAAGTAAGTTTTATACTTCTTTTAGTTAAAAATGCCTGTTTTTAAGCAGACAATTCCTTGGGTTAGAGAATTGTATGATTCTGACATTTTCAGAAGTCACAGATATTTCTTTTAACATTCTCTTGATGTAACTCTAAAATACACCACCACCAGAGCAGGCATGTGCAGGCAGATCCCTGTACAGACCCACATAGGGTCTTCACACAGGCTCAAGGGTTCACCCACATGCATCACATTGTAGAATTGATCTGCCTGCATAGCCTTATTGAGCTAACTGAACCGTAGGAACACCAATATTGTATATGCCTTCGGAAGTTTTGCTTTTGCCTGTAAAAAATAGTGACATTATTAGTAGAATAAGGGCATTCCTGGACTGGAGAAGTTGCACCCATTTAAAGAAATTGATTTAAAATCAATATAGTTAAAATGGTGCATACTCTTAATGTAGATGTGCTTAATTTACAGATGTAAGCTAACTGATTTAAGCAAGGGTTAAACCTGCACGTGTCTATATGAGGAGTTTGCCTTGCTTTAACTAGATCAATTTTAAATTGAGTAAGGCCTAGTCTACGTGATAACGTTATACAGTTTTAAGTAAATCCATTTACATACCGCTTTTGTTAAATCAGTGCAACCTCCATGCATAGATATCAGTTTTAAGTGTCTCATATCGATGCAAATTACGTAGTCAAGAATCAACTTAAACAAAATCATATCACCTCATGAGTTAGTATTTAGGTGTATAGAAGAGACTATATGTTTTTCTAAGTAGCAGGTCAAAAAGTCATTAGAAGAAAAAGGAAACTGCCTTGAAATAGTAGCTTATTCAGCATGAATTCTTAATAGTTATTTTGACCCATTGGTAAAAGCTAGCAGAGGAGTTAATAATGTCTTTTTCTGAGTTGTAAATTTGCTAATTCAAAAGAAGTATTACAAAATATTCCAACATACCAGGTCAAGAGAGTCATTTACACACCAAACAACAAAACAAGCAAGCAATAACATCCCTCTCTAAAACCCTATTTAAAAGTCTGATTTGTATTATTTTTCCTGTAAATGCACATTTGTTTCACCTGGTGTTTTCTTTGCAGGTCACATGCTGCGTCATGTGCATATTGGGTTAAAGGTCAAACAGTGTGTCCATCAAATTCCCTCCATTACAATGGAAGCAGCTATTCAGCCAATTACACGTACTGTACTCCGTGTTAGGCTGAACATCACTCCTGACTTCAAGTGGAACGATCAGGTAAAAATTAAGAAGGGACTGGGGAAAAGCACTCTTCCAGCTTTCAGTAATTAAGGTGAAGATTATCGTGAGAATTTAGCTATTTGGATAATGTAAAAAGGTGATTTTAACTATTTATAAAGACAATGTGTTCTACAGAGATGCATTAATTTTGCGGTGCCTATGGAAGACTATATCTAAAGAAAGTATCCTTTTTTCATTCAAGTTAATTTAAATAAGACTGCACTCTTTCGTAACTTCATAAAAATTGTTTAGAGAACAGATGTTAATAGTGGGAAAAAATGTACTTTTACATTTGTAAACTGCTCCAATGTATAAGGACTTATCTACACAGGAAAATTATATTGCTATAAGCTGAAGCTTGTATTCACAGGCAATCTAACAAGGTGAGAATTTAAACTAATATTGTTATACCTGTATGATTCCCCCATTCACCACCATTGCCCCCAAAGTGGACACTTTTATTCCAGTTAGCTTATGTCACTTGGGAAGGAGTTTAAGCTAAACCAAAAAAAACAGCCTTACAATGGAATAAGAGTGCCCACATGGAGCCGTTATATGGGCATACGTTAAAACTCTTCCTTGTAGATAAGGCCTTGGGCACAAACAGGCTTTTTTTCTCTGTTAGGAACATATCTCTTATTCTCTTCCACTTTTAGGAGATCGGAGAGGTTGTACTTCTGAAAACTAGCAATTAAATACCTGTTCTTGGATTAAGGTTCAGGTTCTAAAACTCCATTTTCAAAGCCTACCCCTTTTTTAAGCAAAAAAATACACGTATCAAATTGATCTTGCCCACAAAGTGAATGTAATAGACTTTTGTTCTAAAAATAGATTTACACACTTTTTAAAAAATTGTTTTCCCTGGTCATAAGGGCTTTTAGTTTTTCTTTTGGAAAGCTTTTCTGTCTTAGATTGTGAATAGAAGGAGTGGTGATCAAAATACATGCAGTTTCTTTCTAATCACTTCCTTGACTGATTATAAAAAATATCTTTGAATGAACTCCTAACCTAATCTTGCACCAACTAATTTTGGTGACTTAATTTTGTACATGTACTGTTTTATATTACAAAAGGAGATAATTTGAAAAATGTAGTTAAGTCTCTATCTTGCATCAGTATTACCAATACAAAGTTCAGTGCTGATGAGCTAATATATCATCAACGACAAAACAGTTTAACACTTGTTCTTTAACTAGAATCCATTTACAGCAGTGCTTTCCCAAGGCAAACCATAAAGTATACCAAAGAGGTCTGTACTTGGAAAGAGGAAGCATTGGGGAAAATAGAGTTTTGTCCAGGCTTATTGCTGTGACCTTTGACACAGCATGGTCTTAATGGTTGCTTTGGAAACATTACAAACATTGTGTCAGTTTGTACTATGGAGCTCTTAAAATCTGAATACATATATTTGTATTAATCAAATCCTGAAAATATTACTGCCTTTTTTGCTTTGCTTTGACTCTGTTTGTATCCGCTGAGCTTATTATTAATTATGAAAGAATCTTTATTATAGTAAATAACTACAATGATTTTTCATTAAAAAATAATCATTATCATTTTAAATTTAACAGTTGACAAACTATTAAAGAATTGCTTTCCCATCAGCATGCTACTATTATGCTGGTAAGCTGCCCAGAAGACGACAGTGGCAGCTGTGGTCAGCACAAAAACTGACTGCAAGGGAAGCCCACCCGTAATAAGACTAGAAATGCACCAGCAAAATCAGAATTGTAAAAATCCAAGTACTTAATTGAAATGCCTAGCCTAGCTAAACATTTCTAGTGCATGCACCATGACAGCATGTAGGTGCCAAATAAAACAAAATAATACAAAACTGGAATTGATGTGGTTTGATCGTATTTCTGGGATTGTTCTAGAGGGTAGGTGAAGAAACAATCTTGCTGTTCATTTTGTACTTTACTTTATTGGGGGAAGCCTGTGCAAAGGAAATGTTTTATATTGTGTTCTAGAAAAGGTGAGACATGAGTTTGTTCTTATCTTTAATTACAGCAATTTCCAAAGTTAAGAGTCCTTTAGTTCAGCTAAAGTCTATGAGCCAGATCCTTGGCTATGAAATTTTCCGTTTACCCTACTCCAGCAGAGCAAGGGACCATGAAAAGCTGCCCTAATAGGGCAGGTGAGCATTCCTCCATTGTGAAGGAATGGAAGGGTAATGCAAAGCCACACAAGGAGTATGGGAATCCCTGGGTGTTGTGGCACATGACTTAAGCCAGTGCTACAGAATATGGCTGTGGACAGGGCCGGCTCCAGGCACCAGCTTAGCAAGCAGGTGCTTGGGGAAGCCACTCTGGAGAGGGGCGGCATGTCCAGGTATTCGGCGGCAATTCGGCGGAGGGTCCCTCGCTCCCGCTCAGAGCGAAGGACCTCCCGCTGAATTGCCACAGATCGCGATCGCGGCTTTTTTTTTTCTTTTTTTTTTTTGCTGCTTGGGGCGGCAAAACCCCTGGAGCCGGCCCTGGCTGTGGAGTAGGGTGTGCCCAGAGCACTGTTACACTCTAGCAATCCCCAGTGGTCTCTAGGGGTTGTTACTGCCAGCACTAGTTAAAGCAGCCTTGAGTCACCTCTGCCCCTCTTACACTATGGCTGGACAGCTGGAGCAGTGGCTGCTGGCCAGGAGCCCAGCTCTGAAGGCAGAGCCCCACTGCCAGCATCAGCGCAGAAGTGAGGATGGCATGGTATGGTATTGACACCCATACTTCTTTGGTGCTGCTGCAGGCTGAGCCCTCAGTTAGCAGCCGCCATTCTCCAGCCACCCAGATCTGATCGCAGCAGCGCAGAAATAAGGGTGGCATGATATAGTATTGCCACCCTTACTTCTCTGCTGCTGCTGGCAAAGCACTGCCTTCAGAGCTGGGCGCCCAGCCAACAGCTGCCGCTCTCCGGCTGCCCAGTTCTGAAAGCAGCACAGAAGTAAGATGCCAATCCCTTGCCCAGGGAATGGAAAATTCCTTCCTGACCCAAAATATGGCAGTTGGATAAACTTAATGCATAGCTGTGAAGACTCCCAGAGCCCTAACTCTCAACACGATAAAGTGGCAAGACCAGATGCATACTACAAGCCAAATGGGAGGATGGGAAAAAGAATTGCTCCCCGATGCCAAAACATGGAAATTATCCCTGGCCAGGTATCAAGCCCTGTTAATACTCTTTCCTCCCACCCAACCCAGAACCAGTTACTGATGGCTTATCAATACACCATCTAATGCAAGGCCCAAAGATGTTGGTAGTCATAGATGTTCTTGCCTGAAAGATTAGTGAGGTTCAATAAAAACAATTTCTACTGTAGAAGCCTGCAAGGAATTTGGAGGGAGGATCACAAGTTGCAGGAGGAAAGAGTTTTTGGAAAAGTCTGTGTGCACATGGCTTGAATGCTAGCTGCAGTTGCAGAACCTGAAAATAGTTCTCTTAATCAAAAGTCAAGTTAGTTTTAGAAACATGGAGTCCTCTTATGTTATTAACCAGTATTTGGTATTTGAAATACCCACAGACACAGATCGTTCACTCCTGATTATATAATGTATCAAACCGGTACAATTATAGATGACTAATTTCAGATGGAAGAGTTTCATCAAAAGTTTTACATTGCTCCCCTGATTTTGTCATATTTTCTTTGTAAAAAATAAACCCACATCTTACTGAAATATATCCCCAAATATCTGGTGTATTCGGAGAGGTCTATGGGGTACTTGTAACGAGGGAACCTTTTCCCTTCTTTTAGGTGCATGGCACAGTTGGAGAGCCTTGGTGGATCTGGGTGGAAGACCCCACTAATGATCACATTTATCATTCAGAGTATTTCGTCATTCAAAAAAAGCAGGTAACTTACGCAGAATTTCAAAGCATGTAAGAAAAAAAAGCTGGCAGATAGTTTGGGAATAATTATTATAAACCTCTGTGTTGTCCCAAACCTGAAATATATACAGTAACATCGCCAAATTTTCAAAATCCATTGTCTGCCTTTCAGTTCTTAGCATCTGCTAAAATTGATCTTTGACGTGGGTGTTCACTAATATTGTTACAAAAATAAAATCCATTAAAGGATTTGCCTCTTTCTCTGGTGGACAGTTACTTGCAGATGAAAAATCAAATCTATAATGCTTGTTTTTATTAGGATTGTAAATACACGTTACTCACTGCTCTTCCGTCCCAACAAATAAATAAAATAACTTAATGACCAAGAGCCTTATCCTGTCCCTTTTGAAGCCAATGGAAGCAGAATCTTCTCCTGAAGTTGAAAAGGGAGAGATCATCTACCTGTTATCTATGCTTTCTACACACATACATGAACATACTGTACTTCATGTTGTTCATGTACTTAATTTCCTTGTGTTGCCTGTGCTTGTGAGATTATGGTAAGCTGTTTTAGCTGTTCTAAAATGATTCTCTATTCTTTGTTTACATCAGGTCATTGCTAAAGAAGCTCAGCAGCTGGTGTTCACAATCCCTATTTTTGAACCTTTGCCTTCCCAATATTACATTCGAGCTGTATCTGATAGATGGTTAGGAGCAGAGGCTGTTTGTATCATAAATTTTCAGCATCTGATTCTACCAGAGAGACATCCACCTCACACAGGTAACGTTATAACTAGAAACCTTATTGTTTTGTTTCCTTAAAGATTTGTTTCAATTGGTCTTGTTAATACAGATTTTCATTATTTCTGTGCAATAATAGAAATCCAACTCTTTTAGTTTTACTGAAAAAAGTGTGTGTAGGGAAGGGTTCATTTTTTGTCATGCATTTGTTTGTATTTTTGAGGCTAACAACCCTATCGCTAACTTTAAATATGTTTGTCTTCACTATCAAGAAGCTTAATTCTTCTTAACATAGTCCTGCTTTTTAGTCACTCCATGCTCAACATCAAGAGCAGGAGAAGTATTATTTTATCATACAAAATAAGCCAAATTGTGCATTCTCGTTGTTCTTAAATTGAGATTATATTTTCCATGTGAGACTGCAAAATTATAATCTTATGTCTTAATGTTTCTCTAAAATTAAGTGTATTTTATGGATCCCCATTCCTCTAACATTTGGCAGAGGAGAGCAGTTTATGCTGAACTTCTTTATAAACTAATTTCATTGGACATACTATGCCTGTCTCAAGGTTTATTTATAGGACCACCTGTTCACTCAGCCAACAGTTCCTTTTTTCCTTGAGTGTCTGTGGACCGGAACTATCTGTTGCTTTAAATACTGGCTTGTCAGTTCTTCTGTTTTATTTCACATCATAGATAATGGTTTTAAATGGTAGCTCAAACTTTCATACAAGGCTTAAGAAATATTTGGTAAAGTATTGGGTTATTTATTTTTCAATTTTTCTTGTGCTCCTTTAGTACAGTAGATCTCTGAAATATTTTAGCATCATCAAAAGATGATCATTATTGTATTGATGCATATTTTCTGGTAGCATGGTCTCATCAGACTTATTATATAGTCACACTGATGAGTCCCTCATATAGGCTGTGTTCATTCCATGGCTACATCTACATTTATGGATACGTAGAGTACAAGTACCGCACACCCTAGCATGGGTATAAATAGCAGTGTACATAGTGAGGCCCTGCTTAGTGAGTAAAGAAAAGGCACGCCTGAACCTTAGGATATATATCCTACACGGATATCTACATGCCCAAGGAGTACTTTTCACATCTACCGTATTATTTTTAGCAATGTAGTGTCCCACTGCCTTCCTGCTGCCAGAGTCTTTCCCACCGCAGGGAAAGCTCCAGCAGAATGGAAAGGCTCTAGCAGGAGGAAGGTCCTCACTGCCGGTCTTTCCTTGCCACAGGGAGTTGCCTCAGCTTTTCCCCACTGCCTCTCCACTGCCAGAGCCTTTCACACCACATTTCGCTACACACCGCAATGTGGATGCCAGCCTACTTTTCGCTGCAGCATGTAGCTACGCATACCCTACATACCACCACAAGTGTAGACAAGGCATATAACCAATTATCTTAATCTTAGTGAATGATTCATACTAAAGTGGATGTAATTTCAAACTCCAGAGAGGTCAGGGACCTGAATATAAGCATAAGTACTCTATATAATATGATTTATTTTGGAAAAATGAAAGGTTAATATCTCCAAGGGAAATTAATTTAAAACACAATGGGGAAGAGTAAGCTGAAAAACAGTATTACTGAAAGAAACTTAACGTATGTCTATACAGCAGTGTAAGCTTCGGGTTAGTGTGACTCGAGTCAACTGACCCATGTAAAGAAACTCTGGGCTTGAGCGTCTGCATTGCATTTTAACCTTAGGTTAAGGATTTTCTGACCCATGATCAAACCGAGGGCTCTGGCATCCATACTGCAGTGCACAGACCTGAGTCAAAGTAACCCTATCTCAGAGTGCATAGCGCCCCGCTCCTATGTTGACACTGTAACCCTCTGAATGTGTTGCACTGTGGGAAAACTCTACTGCCCACCTTGTCTCCTGTGACAGTGTGATTGGTGGGACTTGGGTGCCCATAAGGAGCACTTGATACATAAACTGCATAATTAGCTTCTTTGGTGGCTGTCTCAGTAGAATGACAGCAGTTTGAGAAGGCTTTAAACTGAATCATAGAATCTCAGGGTTGGAAGGGACCTCAGGAGGTCATCTAGTCCAACCCCCTGCCCAAAGCAGGACCAAATCCAACTAAATCATCCCAGCCAGGGCTTTGTCAAGCCTGACCTTAAAAACCTCTAAGGAAGGAGATTCCACTACCTCCCTAGGTAACCCATTCCAGTGCTTCACCACCCTACTAGTGAAAAAGTTTTTCCTAATATCCAACCTAAACCTCCCCCTCTGCAACTTGAGACCATTACTCCTTGTTCTGTCATCTTCTACCACTGAGAACTACTATCTAATCTGTGCATCAGGCTCTCCACCTCTCGGATAAGTCACCCTGGCAGGAAAATGCCCAGGTGGACCTGTTCTGAGGCTAATTAGGACATCAGTCTCCAGGGCTGTCAGACCAGTAAAATTAAACTTGGCAATTCTTAATTTTTGAAATGGGCTGTTCAATAAAGATGTTTTTTGTTTGTTTGTTTATTTTTGTCTGTCTGTTTTGAGTTTGACATAAAATGTAGGTTTCAGCAGAAAAACACACCAGCCTGGCTGCTGCCATCGGTCAAGTGGTGAAGTGCTTCCCCAGGGACTGCGGTGCAGTGTGTTCTAGCACCTCCCAGGGGTCCCCGCAAGGCTGTGGGGAAGTTTTGGGGCTGTCTCCCACTCACTGCCCACATACTGTGTGCTGCATGGGTGCTTCTGCACACACAGCCTCAGGGAAAGGGAGGCCCGGGAGCAAGAGAGAGAGAGCAGACCAGGATCCCGGCAGGGAGGACGAGTGGCTGGGGTATTGAGGGTTATCGTCTCCCAGCCATGTTGAGCCAGGCGCTCTGCCACTCCCCCTCCCTGCAGGGCAGCTGCTTAGTCCCTACTCCATTCTCTGGCCGTTGCTCCTGACCCCAACCCCCATCCTCCCTGGGGCTGCATGTGCCACCCCAGTCAGCTCTTTGCAAAAGCTTCTTGTTTCGTCTCTACTGAGAACCCTGCAGGCTCTCTGATAATGTGCTTGCCAGACCAGTGTGTAGGGTGACCAGATGTCCCCATTTTATAGGGACAGTCCTGATTTTTGGGTCTTTTTCTTATATAGGCTCCTATTACCTCCCACCCCCGTCCCGATTTTTCATATTTGCTGTCTGGACACCCTACCAGTGTGCAGCAGGCAATGGGTTAAAGCTGACTGCAGCTGCTGCTGTTTGCAAAGGGAGGTGTGGCTTCCATTTGGAATAGAGTGCAATTGACTGCACCACAGACTGTCGGTATAGAGAGGACTAATGAAGCTACCCCAAGGAACTCTGGGATACATCCGAAAGACTTTTGGGACCCGAGTCAAGTTGGTGCCATGTGCACAAGAAACAGGTCCTATTTTAACACAGACTCGGACCCTCCAGCCCTTTGGGGGCCCTAGATTCGAGCCTTGGGTTAACACAATTGGTATGTGGATGTAAGGGAGGGTTAGGCTTGAGCTCAGGCTTATATTGCTGTGTAGACATACCCTGAATAGTGAGAGTGGGCAGTAAATTAGACATGAACTTGTACTGTGATCTTGCAACAAGGGAGGACACTGCAATTCTAGGCTGTGTAAACAAAGACATCACATCTGTGTGTCTCTGTTGTGGTCATATTTTATGTTCAGTTCTAGCCACCTAAATTTGGTGAGAGAAAAATAACAAAAAAAGATCAGGAAGTTAGAAGAATTTGAGGAAGAGACAGATTCTGCCCACCTTACTTAAGCTCAGTGTGGGTTGGAAAGGAATAATTATAAATGATTGGGTGCCAAGTAATTTTATGTTAAAAATTACTTAAAATATTTTGTTAAGAGAAGCAAATGGTAGGCCAACTCTTATGAATTGTTTCTCTTACTTCCAACTCAGGAGTGTGACTCCTACTGTTTTAGCTACAGGGGTTCTGTTGCACACCCTGGGTGACACTATGATTGAAATAAAGCAAAATCGCAATTATTAACCATGATTATTTTATTAGTAAAGAGGAAAAAATAAACATCAGCACAACACAAATGTCAGAACACAAAGTTATTTGCTGTCATCTTTCTATTGACATGCTGTTGAAGATTGGCTTAGATGACACCTTCAGCTTCTGAATATGCAGTCTGACATGAATATACAACATTTCTAATTGCCTTTGCATTCCTGATGGGAAAATCCCAAATAAGCTCTTAAAAGTTAACTTTTTTCTTTTTATTCAGTTCCTTTTCTGAAATATTCCTTCAATTTTATTAGAGTTCAACAGGACATGAAATTCTGTTTTCAAAAAGTCCAAATAGTCCTATTCTTTATATACAAGCTTTCACTTTTTTAAAAGTCTTTTAAAATTAAATCATTCTTAAAGAGAGTCTTTAGCTTAAAGAGTTATTAAAGAAGTTATTGAATCTACATGACAATTTTAGGAAAGATTAATCTTCTTGTCTTCCAGAGTTGGGTTGTGGGAATTTCTGGAGCACTGCCAGTAATTAATTAGTTTCCCACAAATATAAATATTTTATACTTAAATAACTTCTTATTTTAGTAATTAGTTTAGCAAGGGTATGAGATTCCATATTGGTGCGTAAAGCATTTTATCATTTACATAGCAATGATATTAGGAGCTTTACATTTAGCTAACATATTTGCAAATATGCATTTCACAAAGATGTTTGCCATTTCAACACTTACAAAATAAATAAAAGGTTTTAAATATTTCCAGCTGCACATGTTTTTCCTATAGGCTTTAAGTTTTTAGAGTAATTTATAAAATTCATTTCAACAAGGATATTTCTAAACTTCTTTGTGTGGGTTTACTCAGAATTTTTCTTGGAAGGATGAAAAATCCCATGCTTACCTCTAGATTTATTGTTCTGATAACACAGCCCTACATTCCTTTTTTTCACAACGGGGTCTTATCCTAAAACATGAATGTTTTACATGGTTTGTTTTCTTGAGATAAGGATTACATTTGTACGAAACTGGTATCTTATACAAAAGGAGAAGTCCTAGTCTAGATAAGACACTCTTAGGGGTTTGTCTGTTGACCACAGCTCCTTAGAGTTACAAAGTGTTTATTATAGCAGTTAAATGTCTATTAAATAGCTTGTACGAAAGTACAAATTTCAATAACCAATGCATCTTTTAAACATGTCACAAAATAATATAATAAAAAGTTAAAGCAAAGTAAAGTTTAAAATGCAGTTTTTTAAAAAACTCTTTGAGGTAATAAACATGGTTTTATGGCTAAGGAGAGATTATCTTCTTTACATTGGCTTGTCCTTTGGTCTCAGAAGCCTCCTAGAATTTCTCTGATTAGCCTGAACATTTGTCACATAATCAGCTAAACATAATGTATTTAGTTATGTTTTCAAGCATTCTAGCTATAACATACTTCTCGTTATATCTTAATATTCAGTAGAGATACAGAGAAGTTTGTAATTACCTAATATCAAAAGAAAATAATAGTTTTATTAATACCATTTTTGTATCAATATTGAGGTCTGTCCATTACATCAGTAATACCTTATCAGTTCCCATTGGAAAAGATGGGTGTATTCATCAAATAAGGTACTACTTGATTGGGGTAAGAATCTATCTCTTAATCTTGCCTCATATATTCCAAAATTGCACTGACATACTGAATAGTACCTTTCTGTTTGAATTGTCCAATTGAAAGATATGGAAGTATTCACAAAGTAAAGTTCTACTGGGTGCGAATAAGAGTGTCAGATTGTGGCTCTAAGAAAGTTAAATGTGGCAAGGAAGTGATTACAGGGGTGCGAGATAATATTTTACTTACTGATGAGAAGTTCAGAAACCAAGGAAGTAAACAATTATTTAGAGAGATGCTATACAAAGGGATTTAGCTATGAATAATGAAATGAAATTAAACAGAAAATTGAATATGTACTGATAAGAGTTGTCAGGTGGTGAAATGGTAACCCTAAGGAAGCAGTGGAACCCCCATTGCTTAGGACATGAAAACTAGACTTGACAAAACATCAGTAAATGTGCAACAATCCTATGTTGCCATGAAAAGGGCAACCTTATGTCTTTTCTAATTCTGACTTATGAGATTCTTTATTTCTGAGGAGACCTTCAGGGGAGATTTACATATGAATGAAATGATTCATCTTCTTGTTACCTTGATCAAAGAAGTTCAGTTGTTTATAACAGAAGTCCAGTCAGTTTCCAGGCATTTATTCTTGAGCATAGAAAGCACGGGAATATGCCTTGGAAATTAGGTTTTCGGTCTTCAATTTCATCAAAACCTAATTCCCATAAGCAAAGCATAGGTGTAAACAAATTGAGGACATGTAGGCTTGATCACGTTTTTCAGAGGATGCCTTTGGGATTTAAAATATTTTTAGCATTTAGTCTTTCGCAGCTGGAAATTTAACCTGGTTGTAATTTTTTTAACCAAAAAACCTCCAAAAAACAAATAAATAAATTTTAAAAATTGAATTTTTTCTTGAAAAATATCTTGTTGAAAATTGGAAACATTTTGACTAGCTCTACTAAAAGTGTATATATTATAGCAGAGAGATCTCATACAGCATCATGCATCCAATTTCAACCTCAGCATTCGTGATTGAGTCGTGTTTTTTGGCACAGAAGCATGTGTTTGTTTTTTTCTGGATACTTAAAATGCCTAATACATTCAGTGTGCCTGATGTCATTGTAAAGCCCTTCCACTGTAATCACATTTGGCTCATTTAGAAGTCTGTGAAGTGGGAGCATTCAGAAATATTCACTTCCAGTACAGTGTTTTCTTTTGGCATACATAAACTCACATGTGTTTGTGAAGTGTTCAGCTATTGTTATAGTGTACCTGTACTGTCTGGAAAGGCATGTGTAACCTTTTTACCTAATTGACCATAGACTACTATTCAGAAAAAATAGTAAGATATTTACACATCACCGGTTATGGAGCCCTTAGGATTTATGGTAATTGATTTCAATTCCCATCTGGTTCCCACTCAGCAGTGAAGTACGTAGAGGCCCTGTTGAGGGGGGTGGGGGTGACCTTTTCTCCTCTCAACAGACCCCAAGAAATTACAGATTTAGTGGGAATGATAAAACAGACATAAGGTATCAGTGAAAAGCATGTTAAGAATATTAGGCATCACAACCTCAGCAGATTTTATGACTCCTATGGCATACCTTAATGTGGGGCACCCTGAAAAGACAATGAGCTCTCCAACCACAAAAAAAACTTCAAAGAAAGCATCTGCATAACAGAATCATTTCAAGCCTCTTTAATTTTGGTAGGAAACTAAATCTAATCTGGTTATATGTATCAGCTTCCAAATTCCAGAATCTCTAATTGTTTGGATAGCGAATATCTCCAAGATATGCCAAGAGTCATATATTGAAGGGATATTTGGGCTTTGTATGTTTATTTATATCTCCTTATCTATCTCTCTATCATTTTAAATAACTATATGTAAAACATATATGTATCCCTCATTCATATTATTTCATCAGCTTTGGAAGTCCTTAGAGGATCCTTACTGTGCCTCGTAAAAAAATAGAGAAATGTGTTCCTTGTAACTGGATTTTAGGGACCGTGGTATCTTCCATAAATCATTTTCACTTACCTTTGTCCTCATAAGAATTGGGATATGTTTTCATTGGTATAGTAGCTTTAGATCTAATTGGGTATTATAATAATAATAATAATAAAAAAAGCTTTTGATGAACAGATGAATCTATGTAAATTACAGACTTCAAAGCTCACAGAATGCTTAACAGTGGTATCTTGAGGGGAAATGTCAAACAGCAAACCAATTCTTCATTATTTCTCTCTGAAGTCCTTATGATCCCAAATTAGAGCCCCATATAGTGTAAGAAATTACCTATAAAGAGTTCAAAAATAAGTTGTTTCCCATGAAAGCACAAGTTCATACCTAACCTCTGATTATGATATTTTACAAGGCTGCATATTTTGACATGTACTAATGATTACTCCATAATTTTAGAACTACTGGATCTTCAGCCTTTGCCTATCACAGCTTTGGGATATCGAGAGTATGAAGCCCTCTACAAATTCACTCATTTCAACCCTATCCAGACGCAGATATTTCATACGCTCTACCATACAGACTGTAATGTTCTTCTTGGAGCCCCCACAGGCTCTGGAAAGACTGTCGCAGCTGAGTTAGCCATCTTCAGAATTTTCAACAAGTATCCCACATCTAAGGTTTGTGAAATGTGTACTAGAAATATGCAATGTCTGTATACTTCTTTCAGCAATCCAAAACTTTACAAAAATGAGTATTACTGTGCTATATAAATAAGCATATTCTACCATGCTTTAAATGCATATTGAGAGTCTTTTGCTGATTCTCTGTCTTTTCAGTCTGATTTTCAGTTCTTCTTAGAATAGTTGGGTTCCCTGGCTTGAATTTTTTTAAGATGGAGCTCCTGTAAGGTGGGTGCATAAGTGGTTGGAAAACCATTCCCAGAGACAGTTATCAGTGGTTCACAGTCAAGCTGGAAGGGTGTATCAAGTGGAGTCCTGCAGGAATCAGTCCTTTGTCCGGTTTTGGTCAGTATCTTCATCAGTGATTTAGATAATTGCATAGAGAGTACACTTCTATAAAGTTTGTGGACAATACCAAGCTGAGAGGGGTTGCAAGTGCTTTGGAGGATAAGATTAATATTCAAAATTATCTGGACAAACTGGAGAAATGATCTGAAGTAAATAGGATGAAATTCAGTAAAAAGAAATGCAAAGTACTCCACTTAAGAAGGAGCAATCAATTGCACACATACAAAATGGGAAATGAATGCATAGTAAGGAGTACTGCAGAAAAGGGATCTGGGGGCCATAGTGGATCACAATCTAAATGTGAGTGAACAGCATAACACTTTCAAAAAAGCAAACATCTTTCTGGGATGTATTAGCAGGAGTGTTGTAAGCAAGACAGGAGAAGTAATTCTTTCACTCTACTCTGCACTGATTGGGCCTCAACTGGAGTATCATGTCCAGTTCTCGATGCCACATTTCAGGAAAGAGGTGGACAAATTGGACAAAGTCCAGAGGAGAGCAACAAAATGATTAAAGGTCTAGAAAACATGACCTATGAGGAAAGATTAAAAAATATTGGTTTGTTTAGTTTAGATAAGAGACAACTGCGGGGACATAACAGTTTTCAAGTACATGAAAGGTTGTCACAAGGAGGAGGGAGAAAAATTGTTTTTGTTAACCTCTTGGAATAGGAGCAATGGACTTAAATTGCAGCAAGGGAGATTTAAGTTGGACATGAGGAAAAACTTCCTGTCAGAGTGGTTAAGTACTGGAATAAATTGCCTGGGGAGGTTGTGGAATCACCATCATTGGAGGTTTTTAAGAGCAGGTTAGACAAACACCTGTCAGGGATGGCCTGTCCTGCCTTGAGTTCAGAGGACTGGACTAGAAGACCTCTTGAGGTCCCTTCTAGTCTTATGATTTTATGAAAGTCAATTAGATGATTTAGCCACAAAACTCCCACTGAAATTTGCTTTGGAAATCTCAACCTGTATGTGTAGACTTGTTAGTAATAGTTGAGATGGACAAAGAGAGAATTGTAAAATACTGAAAAAATATAAGACTTGAGTGCATCCATAGTTTTTCACAGGGATCGGCAGCCTTTGTTACGCGGTCCGCCAGGGTAATCACCTGGCCATTCCAGGGCAAAGGGGGCTGTGGGAAGCAGTGGCCAGCACATCCCTCAGATACAGCAGGTAAACAAACCGGCCCGGCCCACCTGGGTGCTTGGCTTACCCAGGGTGCTTACCTTGGCAGGCCGCATGCCAAAGGTTGCCGATATTGGACCTTCATACCACAATAAGCAGCTATTAAAGGAATATTAAGAAATCTTGCTTAATAAATCAGTCTTCAAAATTTATAGGCCAGATTATCTAAAGTGCATCTGAACTTTTCACACACTCAGTACATGTGTATCAGTTTTCACACGTTCAAATGTATACTCATGCTTTAGAAAACCTAACTCTAAACCTTTAAATAAATACTGTAAAATCTATACTCGTGTACTTCAGTACACAGAAAGTACTTCTCTGGGGAAGTCTTGTGAGGTTCTTTAAAAGTAGAAAATTTTAAAATTAATTTAAATGATTTTAGTGATAAAATTAAAGAGATGGAAATTGTGTAAGATGATATACTAGTAATTCTGGTTTTTTTTGTTGGTTTTGGTGCATTAATTTCAAAATCTTAGTTTTCAGGTTTTATGTTCTTAGCAATAAATGATAATACTTTATGTAGGTCATTTTATAATGACACATTTGTTTTCTTTTTAAAGGTGTAATGATAGTGTTACAGTTTTATAAATTACTCTTTTTTTATTAACATATATGAATGTTATGGGCTCAAGGAACAAAAGAATTTTTGCAAGTATTAAGTCTATCTTAATTAGAATTCTGTTGTAAGTTACTAAATGTAATTTTAAGAATTATGCCTTAATCATTTATACTTAATAAGTTAATTCAAGTCCTTAGAGGCATAAAAGAAAATAATTCTTTGTAAATTAAAATTTTACACAGCTTTTTCGTGTTTAATTCTGCTTTTGTGTGTGTGTTTGTGTTCGCAGGCAGTATACATTGCTCCCTTAAAAGCACTGGTACGAGAGAGAATTGAAGATTGGAAAGTCAGAATTGAAGAAAAACTTGGTAAAAAGTATGTTTCTCCCAGAAAAACAGTCCTGCAAATGTGGAGAAACTCTGTTGAATATTTTGTAGTATCTAGCTATTTAGTCAAATATATTTAATCTTTCAAATTGTACCAAAGCTCCCCATAAAAAGTCTGAATGTATCATAGCAAACACACACTACATAGAAAAAAAATAGATGACACAAAAATGGAAGGTAGTTGAATACATTGCCGATTTTACTTGTTTTTTCTAGTTGGACAAGCTAACAAATAAGTTCAGTTTCCCTTTCTATTATCTTTGTCTTTTTGAAGTTGCAGTTCAGAATTAACCTTCCTTCAAAGATTTATTTCCAGGATCTCTTATAAATTGCATAACATGTCTATAACAGTGTGCATGTATGACTTTCCATTCTTGCATTCCTCCATTCTTGCATTTTTTGTGCACCTATAATTACCATTGGCATCATCAGGAGTTTGATATATTCAGGAAGTGCAGGATTGCCATCTGACATAAAGCGTATGTGAGTTTTAGTCCTTTCTAAAATTATCCATAATTATCAACAACTTCCAAGTATGGATTATTTATGGCCAGATTTTGTGATCCTTACTCATGCTGATTAATAATTTACTCCTCATGGAGTCTAATGGATTTAAATAGAACTACTCCTAGGAGAAGGTACTGCTCTGTGTGTAAATATGTCAGAATACGGCCTTTACTAAAAGGCAGTTATTTCATTATATTTTCTTTGTGGTTTCTTTTAATGGGGTATGTGAATAAATTAATTTTCCTGATGATTTCAAAAGTTTTTTTTTAAATCTCAAGGAATTATTTTCTTTGTGAAATTAGCCCCATAGCTGGTGATGTAAACATTGATTTGGGGAGATACATTTTACTAAATCACATTTTTAGGAAGTGTGAAATTAGGCAGTAGAACTGGCAAAGAAGTTGCCATAAAAATGTCAAAATAAAAGGATAACATTCAGTCTAAAAAAAACCAACTGTCTTAAGGTTAGCCTGACCTAAGTCAGTAAACTGGCATAGGTGTCAAACCAATGAAATGGCAAGCTAAACCAAAACAGCAAGATTTGACTCCAAAGTAGTGCCAAAAATGCAGAAAAAGAAAAGGAGTGGCAGATTTCAGAAAGAAGAGAGGGGACCAAAACTTGGTTAGGAATAGAGAAACAAATAAATGGCATTTTCAATGGTAACCATCAAAAAAGAGTGAGTTTCATAGCCAAGAACTGTCAGGACTACCTTGACTGTCCCTGCTGCAGAGTCCTAATGGAACCTAACAACTGAGAGCAGAGGTGCTGCTACCTAATCTCTCACAGTCAGTCATCACTGCAAGGCAGGTTGTACAGGGCAATATACAGCCACTAGAAGATCTATAGGAAAGGTTATGAAAGGCTGTTTTGACTTGCAATTAATATCCATGGTAATATTCATTTATCTTTTTTGCATCAGTCTCTGTCTTACAAAGTCACAAATAGTTTTGGACATCCAAGTAAACTTTTCTTTCTCTATGATATTGCTAAGAAAAGTAAAATAATTAGAAGGTAAAGAAGATTAAAGGCGTATTTACTTAGATTTTTTAAAATTTGTTTTTGTTTGCCAGGGCCATTCAGCCAGGAACGCCAATTTTATTTTTTATGGTTGTTATTGGGACACACCTAACCCAATAGGTTAGAAAGCTTCATTGGTTTAAAAATTGAGTTTTATCCAGTCACAATGATCATTTCACTCAATTACAGGATAGTAGAATTGACTGGGGATGTGACTCCTGATATGAGAGCTATTGCCCAAGCTGACCTTATTGTAACTACACCGGAAAAGTGGGATGGGGTCAGTAGAAGTTGGCAAAACAGGAGCTATGTTCAGAAAGTTGCCATTCTCATCATAGATGAGATCCATCTGCTAGGTAAGCATTGTTTTTTATCATAGTTGTTGCTGAATTTGAAAGTGTGTGCTGAGAATAGACTTGCATGGAATTCTAAACATTTGAACTTATTACATTTTAATGCATATTTCTCTTATTACCCAGGGGATGAAAGAGGCCCAGTACTGGAAGTTATTGTGTCTCGAACTAACTTCATCTCATCTCACACAGAAAAGCCTGTAAGAGTAGTTGGTTTATCCACAGCATTAGCGAATGCAAGAGACCTTGCTGACTGGCTAAATATTAATCAGGTATGTGGAAAATTTCTGAAGAAGACATTTGTAGACATTTGTACATATCTGTGCTGTACATAGTAATATTTGCAAAATAATTTAAGCTTCAACTAAAAGTGTTTTATATTTTCACTTTAGATGGGTCTGTTCAACTTCCGACCATCTGTACGTCCAGTTCCATTGGAAGTACACATTCAAGGCTTCCCTGGCCAGCATTACTGTCCTCGCATGGCTAGTATGAATAAACCTGCATTTCAAGGTAAAAACCAAGACATTTCATACATTCAGTTAAAAAAAAGCCGGGGGGAGGGGGAAGGAGTGGGATTCTAACCATTTTTACATAGGCCATTTGAGACACATTTACAACATGTGCTACTATATGTTTTCTTGGGGTGTTCAGGGGAGATCTGTTTCTCTTGATGCCCCAAAAACTATTTATCTCAAACATCAGGTATGGTGTTAATGCAGCATACATCAGAGGAATGTAAACATATTTGGAACAGAATCAGTAAACTTTGTAATTATGAAGAGAGATGTTCTAAAATGAAAATTGTATTTTCTCTTAGGGTTCAGCACTGGAAAAACACATTTTTGTAAAAGTATTTGAGATTTAGAAAGTAGTAAAACCATTCACAGTATTAATCTGATTCGGTATTTTCTTACAGATCACTGTATGTAAGATTTTTAAAAAAATTGTGAACAGAAGTTACAAGTCAAGCTAACCTCACATAATTCTAATTTCAAGGCAATAACCATAAAATTCAGAACTTTCCATTCGTCTAGATATGCTTCTGTTCTCAATTTTTTATTCTTAACAAAGCTGGCAGGCAGGACAAATCTAAGAAAAACCCTCATATTTTATTGAAACATGTTTTGTTTTGGTTACATGAGGAATATTTATTATATCAATTAAAAATAACCTCCAAAATAAATTTTGTAATGTGAACTGCTGTTGATTGTGAGGTGACAGTTGTGAAGTGACTTTTTAGCTGCTCTAATTAGCCTTATGACAGAAGCAAAGTATTGATTGTGGACTAGAGACCAATTTTGGCAGTTTATATTATTTACACCTCCACAGGAGTATTGTACAAAAACACTAATGAACAATAAATCTGTCTTGGGCTTTTCAGCCACACCTGTTCCTGAAGCAACAAAAATCCATTAGATGTCGAATTTTTTTAAAAATATATAATCAGCATCTATAATTGTAATACATACAAGTTGTACTATGTATTTATATAATCTTACAGTGATATACATAGATGTCTGTAGATGCATACACATACACACAGAGAGAATATTACCAGCAAATTGAGACAATATGTTATGGTGGGTGGTATAGCGCACTTGTTTTTCATATATTAGGGATGAATGTTTAGTACTAATTGTAGACTGACGCATTATATAGGAAATAAATCATGCATAAATATCTCAAACATACGTATAACATCATAGAGTATCTGAAGCTGTACATATAAGCTGTTTGTTTACTTCTAGTAGCTCATGTTATTCAAAAACCTATAGCACTTTGATTTATTGAGGATTTGCTTTTCCAACTTGTTTGACAGAGTATTGTCATGGCTGTATTAGCATTTCCATTATTATCCCCATTTCTAAGGTCATAAAAATGTACTGTAATCTGAAAATTATCAAATGTAGATTAAAAAAAAAAACATGGTTGGTTTAAGTAATTCGAACTAGTTATTCAAGTGCAGAACTTATGCTCTTTTACTCCACTGTGGCTAGGTTTTGTAGCAACTATGCAAAGGTTACTTTCCAGTTTAGAATTCTTGTCAATGCATAGGCACAAAATGTAAGTGAAGGATGGATTTAAATCCTCAGCACTTTTAGTTGCAATGCTAGCAATAGATGCTGAATTGCGAAATTCAGGTATCTGGCATGGATGGATTCGCTCTGAATTTTTTCTTTTCTAACAGCTATTAGGAGCCATTCTCCAGCCAAGCCTGTTCTTGTGTTTGTCTCGTCCAGACGTCAGACTAGACTCACTGCCCTAGAGTTGATTGCTTTCCTGGCTACTGAGGATGATCCAAAGCAATGGCTGAAAATGGATGAAAGAGAGGTACATCAATATAATGAGTCTTAGTTGTGTGTGTTTATTTCATTTTTTCAGTATCAATTTGAAAGGAAAGTAAACCTAAAACACAGTAGTTTTCCTTGACTTTTTTTTAAGGCCTAATCTTGAAAACAGTTGCACATATGCTTAATTTTAAGCATGTGAGCATCCCACAGACTTTAGTGTTAAGCACATGCATAAATTTGCAGGATCAGGGCCTTATGTTGTAAGCTCTTTTATTTTTATTTATTTTATGTTAGCAGTAGTACAGTTGAGATCAGGACCTCATCATGCTAGGCATTATGAATACATATGAATTTAATTCTACCCTTGAAATTCAGTTTGCTGGTGACATTCATTCAAAGCAAACTCTGTGAAATTCAATACTTTGCCATTTACACTATTGTGAATTTTCTAAAAAAAAAATAGTGATTTACACAATGCCTCAATTATTATATTTAATTTTCATTATTATCCTTAGTTACCTGTTCCACGGGACCCCTGCCTCATTCAGTGCACAGGATGGACGATGATCAGTTAATGAGTAGCCATTCAATATTTTGTTTTTTCCTCCTTGTTCAATGAATGGCCCCACACCTTAATTACTACACACTATTGAAATCCTGTTATGAAAACAGAATTATTAATTTCCTCATGGGCTTTTCTATGGCACTTGTCATTATAGTATCCGAGTGCTTCGCAAGCAAACATTAATTTAATTTGTCTTCACAACATACATGTAAAACAAGGGAGTGGTATTATCCCCATTTTACAAATGGGAACTGAGGCATAGAGAAATTAATGTAATTGATTTTGAGTGCCCAATCTGAGATGCCTTGGGGCTGATTTTTCAGAGTACTTAGCATTATATACACCTCTACCCTGATATAACGCTGTGCTCGGGAGCTAAAAAATCTTACTGCATTATAGGTGAAACTGTGTTATATCGAACTTGCTTTGCTCCGCCGGAGTGTGACGCCCCGCCCCCCTGGAGCACTGCTTTACCACATTATATCTGAATTCATGTTATATCGGGTCGCGTTATATCGGGGTAGAGGTGTAGTATTTTTTATATTCAAAGCACAGTGCCCATTGACTTAAGTTATATCTGTGAGTGCTCAGCACTTCTGCAAATTAGACCCAGGGTCTCAATGTGGGCACCCAGAAAATGAGAAACATACAATTAGTTGTGCCACCTGTGAAAATTTGATTTAAGTGACTTACCTAGTATCACATAGGAACTCTTTGACAGAGACAGGGATAGAATCCCATTCTCCAGGGCAGCATTCAACAGCCTTAGCCATGAGACAATTCTCTCTCTTCCTGAATCCCCTCCCTACTTCATTTCACTACACATCTGCCAAGTTTTGCAACAAACGAGGGAGGGTCCTACAGACAACTGCCTCCTTCAGTACATAGACCTGATTCACTCCCCTGAGGAGGGTCCTATGGAAAAAATAATATGTGATCATGTATTTTCCACTCCATGCATCTGATGAAGTGGGTTCTAGCCCATGAAAGCTTATGCCCAAATAAATTTGTTAGTCTCTAAGGTGCCACAAGGGCTCCCCATTGTTTTTGCTGATACAGACTAACACGGCTACCAGATGCACAGTTGGGGAGAAGGTAAAATTAAGGTGCTTAACCTAGCAACCTGAATGTTATTTTAATGTAATTTTTGTGTGTAATTTCCCTAGTTTTTAAAAAACAGAAATTTCATCATGCGGCATCATATGGGCACCCACCTGCATCATCAGCAGCATTGGAACTTTTCAGTACACTACCCAGACCTCTGCCAGTAGAGCTAACAGAGTAAATGATAGCAATAATAGGCTGACACCTTCTGTGTACAAAACATGAAGCATTACATTTCTAGGTCACCAGTTCAAATCCAGCCCATGTTCGTGGTGACAAAGAGTTATTAGTATCTGGTAGCAGTTGTGTGCAAAATTGTCTCCACATCAGAAAAGCTACCACAGTTGGCATCGTCACCCTTGTAAAATAGTCTTTGCAGTGAGGCCATGGTTTGTGAATGCTGATGATCCCTCTATATTCAGTTTGAAACCCATTTAAGTCAGCTATTTGCTGGGGAACCTTGTGACTGGCACTTCCCATACAGTACCTATTGTCCCAGAGGAATAAAGAACTATCATGGCTCATTTCAATGGTAGAGCAGGCGACTGACCACTCTCCATAGCATCATCCCTGCTGAGCCCATAAATAACCAAGCAGTCATCCAAATGAGTGTTCATGCTGTTTAAAACAGTATTTAACTCACCCCAAGACCTCTGTGCTTACTACTGATCAGCCACAGCAGAACTCAGCCTGTGGCAGCACAGGGATGGGGGGAATAAATGAGGCAGACATTCTTGTGGGATGGCTTCTGCCACTACAAACCTTTTCTCATGGTTCTTGGAGATTCATGGGGTGAGGAGATCACACCATCCAGAAGCTCTGTACAACCTCAAACTCCTATCCCTTAAAGGAGCACTAAGTAGGAGACTCAACAATGAGAGCCATAAGATGATTTCCTAGTTCTTTGGCTGCTCTTATGTTTGTTTGTTTTGTTGTTGTTTTGTTTGTTTGTTTTTCCTTTGAGAAGGAGCAATATGGCCATTGTAATTACCTGAATTACCAGTTGTCCTGGATGCTGGGAAATTTCAATCCAAAACACAGTTACCCACAAATCCCTATTATATCTGCTTCTATTCTTTGCAACCAACCAGGCATAAATCACAGGCAAATACTAATAACTTAAACAATATCCATTTCTTCGTATTTTGTGTTTAGGCTAAAACGATTTCAAAAATTACCAAAAGGTCAGGTTTGCTAATCCTAAACTCCAGTAAATTTAAATGACTAATGAGAGAGCCCCCTCCCATAGGAGTTCACGCCATAATCACTGGAATCAAGTTCTGCCAATCTTCACCAGTTGCTCAAAATGTAATTTGGACAGAAAAATATTGTTTCCTGCATGTGGGAATAATTTGGTTCTGCCTGTACTGGGTAGAAAATACGAGATAGAGGATGCCATCTACATTTCACTCCTTGGATATAATGGGAAATGGGAATCTTAACTGCCTCCTAATAAAGTAATATCTAAAACACATCTACTTTTGATACTGCTTTTCTGCAACTGATGACTAACTCACTGAACTGCAACTTTTGTAAGGTTTGTGTTACAACCTTAACTTTAGTTTAGACCAGCATAACAATTCCATTTCACTAGAAGACAGTGAGCAAAACAGCAACACAAAAGGCTTAGCTCTGTGCTCCTGCCCTATTTGTGCCAGCTTCCTACCCTTTCAGGAAGCTTTGAGATTACCTGCAGTTTACACAAGAGAAAGAAGAACAAAGAAGAAATTCACTCACAAGTAGAATATGCTATTGGCCCTAAATGGTTGGTACTAATTACTTTTATATGCTCCCTCTGAGTGCAGTTGGAGTCACTGAAGGCACTTGCATTAAAACATCATATTTCATAAACAAGAGGGACCCAGTTGGAGGATTATCTAAGAAGTATCTTTGACTTTGAAACTTGCTCCTGACCTGTTGGCCTATCAGGGCCAAAATTTCTTTGCATGCTGTGCAGCGCCATCTCCATGGCTTATAAATAAGGGGTAGAGATTGGCAGAGTTTGGGTCTAGCTCAGTGGTTCCCAAACTTGTTCCGCCACTTGTGCAGGGAAAGCCCCAGGTGGGCCGGGCTGGTTTGTGTACCTGCCACGTCCACAGGTTCAGCCAATCGTGGCTCCCAGTGGCTACGGTTCGCTGCTCCAGGCCAATGGGAGCTGCTGGAAGCAGCAGTACAAGTAAATAAATATTGTGAATGACTGTGGGCTAGCCCTATATTTTTACATCTCACCACCAGAACACAGAAGGCAAGAGTTGTGTGTTATATGTTACAAAGAAGGTTTTGCAAAGTGTCTTGACATTGGTGATGTTCTTAAATGAGAGCAAAAATGCAAACAAGCTCTGTTGTGATTTATTTTTTATAATGTTGGATCAAAATATATTTTTTTTAAATTGAGCAAGATTAATCTGTAGTTTTGGTCTGGTAAAAAGACATGCTGGATTAGTCTAAAACTAATGCTTTTGGAGCAAAACAAATCCATCTTGTAGCACTTTTTTTTAACCCAGTTTTTTGGGGGGGGGTTTAACCCAGTTTTTTTGCTTGAGAATTCTAACAACTTCAAATTTAGACTGAAATCAAACCCAGATTAGTGAAATTAGGCAAAATGCTGTCCAAACTGCTGTAACTTTTTTTTCTGAGTAAAGCTAGAACTGGCAAATGTCTAGCTAAGTCTTCCTCAAATGTTTCACAAGTCCACCTATCAGAACAGACGACATAAAAAAAGAAATTGTTGTCCACTGGCTGAAAGACTGTCAATTTTTCATGTTTAGACATAGGCTTGGAAGAATTCAATTTTTATTGGTAATGGTTGGTAAACATAAATTTCACTTCACGCCCACAAACTGCCAAAAAAAATGTTTTCATCAATAATGATCAAAATTTATAGATAGGCAAAGTAAGAAAAAAGCTGCGTGAAACTTACTACAGTTTGATTTAAGAATATTTACTTTGTATATTTTAACATGTGATGCTGACAATTTGTCTTTTAATGATTGCAAAGCTTTAACATTTTGAATCTCAAAGTCTGTCATTAAATAATTATTGTATAACCCGCCCTAATTTCCCACAACTGTGAAAACTTAAATTGATAAATAATGCTTAAAATCCATCATTTTGCATAACTGTGAAAATGTAAATTGATAGAAATAGAGAAATTGCTTTAAAATAAACCTTGATATTCTCTGCCAATTTTTTTTAAAATTGTATTCTGCCAAGCCTATTTATGCATTGCAAACCATTGTTTCTGTAGTAGCTGCTTGCCATCTAATAGCTTTATTTTCAATGAATTTGCAGTTGGTACAAGTGAAGTATCTTGTGAGATTTAACAGGAGAGTATTAAGTGGGGAGAATGTAAACTACCCATTTATGTAAACAATTGACATCTTCAAGCTTTACTCTAGACTTTAGTGGTTTTCTTTTGCCTTCAGCTGGATAGTAAATCTTATTTGTATAATATTTACTTTAAAAAATACAACAGCACTCTCAGAAAACTCCTGGATTAGTTTTGTTTACTGATGTCATTGGTGCTGCTACATTGGAGCTAAATACTGGGCTCCATTTGCCAGTCAATAAACCCCGTAAGACTGCTTAAACTGGCTCCACACCAGTCTGACCAGTCGCAGGGCTCTCTTGCCTGGAATGCAAGGGAGACAGTGAGAATCCATGCCTGTTCCCTGGACAGGAAGCAGTGAGAGCCTCACCTCCATTACCAGCTGATGCCCCTCTGTTCACCTAACAGTGGCTCCACAGAAATTGGCTGCACTCACTCTGGCAAGCTTCTTTTGAATGGAGAAGACGGGGTGGGGGGGCATCAGGATTGGGTTCTTCATCTTTGTGAGGCAGAGAGAAATACACATTTGTTTTCCAGATATATGGCTGCAACACGCTGTGTAAGAGCTAGCTAGCTATTAATTGCTGGTGATGAGGGGGTATGCCAGAATGTCCCACTGGGAGATCAAAGCCTCCTTCTCACTCTGCCCTCCTTGGATAGCCATGGGATGATATGCTGCCTAGCAGCAGCTAACAGCTCTGGTTTATAGCTGTCAGCAAGGAGTGAATTGTTCAGGCTGATGGCTCATTCACTCCTTTTAACTGCATAAGAGGCAACCCCACCTTTAAAAAGAACAGGAGTACTTGTCAAGTATCAGAGGGGTAGCCCTGTTAGTCTGGTTCTGTAGAAGCAGCAAAGAATCCTGTGGCACCTTATAGACTAACAGACGTTTTGCAGCATGAGCTTTCGTGGGTGAATACCCACTTCTTCGGATGCAAGCAGTGGAAATTTCCAGGGGCAAGTGTATATATAAGCAAGCAAGAAGCAAGCTAGAGATAACGAGGTTAGATCAATCAGGGATGCCAATTACAGAACCAGTTTCTCCTCCCTTGGTTTTCACACCTCAGCTGCTGGAACAGGGCCTCATCCTCCCTGATTGATCTAACCTCGTTATCTCTAGCTTGCTTCTTGCTTGCTTATATATACCTGCCCCTGGAAATTTCCACTGCTTGCATCCGAAGAAGTGGGTATTCACCCACGAAAGCTCATGCTGCAAAACGTCTGTTAGTCTATAAGATGCCACAGGATTCTTTGCTGCTTCAGGAGTACTTGTGGCACCTTAGAGACTTGGGGCTTGGCTACACTGGAGAGTTGCAGCACTGGTAGTGGCTTTACAGCGCTGCAACTCACTCACCATCCACATTTGCAAGGCACATACAGTGCTGTATCTCCCTGGCTACAGCACTGGTTGTACTCCACCTCGGCCTGGGGAATAACGACTATAGCGCTGCTGATGCAGCGCTGCTCTGCCAGTGTGGCCACCAAAAGCGCTGTTGTTGGCCTTCAGAGGTATTCGGAGGTATCCTAGAATGCCTGTTCAGCCACTCTGCTCATCAGTTCGAACTCTACTGCCCTAGCCTCAGGTGACCCGCCCTTTAAATGCCCCGGGAATTTTAAAAATCCCCTTCCTGTTTGCTCAGCCAGGTGTGGAGTGCAATCAGTGAATCTTTCCAAGCGACCATGGCTCCACGTGGCAAACGAGCCCCAGCAAGGAGCAATGGCGAGTTGATGGACCTCGTCAGTGTTTGGGGGGAGGAAGCTGTGCAGTCCCAGCTGCACTCCAGCCGTAGGAATTACGATACCTATGGGCAGATATCAAGGGCCATGATGGAAAGGGGCCATGACCGGGACGCGCTGCAGTGCAGGGTTAAAGTGAAGGAGCTGCGGAGTGCCTATTGCAAAGCCCGCGAGGGAAACCACCGCTCCAGCGCTGCTCCCATGATCTGCCGTTTTTACAAAGAACTGGACGCAATACTTGGGGGTGACCCCACCACCACTCTGAGGACCACGATGGACACTTCAGAGCGGGGGGAGGAGGAGGAGGAGGAAAGTGAGAGTGAGGGTACTGTGGTGTGGGGAGACACCCCAGAGTCCCTGGAGGCATGCAGCCAGGAGCTCTTCTCAAGCCAGGAGGAAGGTAGCCAGTCGCAGCAGCCAGTACTTGGTGGAGGACAAACAGAGGAGTGGGTTCCTGGTAAGCGGCTTTTATTTTCATGATGGAAATTTTTTGGGAGAGGAGGGACGGTTAGGGCTGCATGCATGCATGCCTAGATGCGGAATAGCGCATTGATGTGGTCTATCACGTCGCAGTAATCGGCCTCGGTAATCTCTTCAAAAGTTTCAGTCAGAGCGTGGGCAATGCGCTTGCACAAGTTTATTCGGAGAGCCACTGTGGTCCTTGTCCCAGTCAGGCTAACGCATCCGTGCCACTGTGCCGTGAGGGATGGGGGGGACCATTGCTGCACACAGGCAAGCTGCATAGGGGCCAGGGCGGAATCCGCATTGCTGTAGAAGACCCTCCCGCGCTTCCCAGGCGACCCGCAGCAGCGAGATATCTTCCAGGATCAACTCCTGTGGAAAATGTTGGGATAGTGTTCAGTGTAGGTGCCCCCGGCAGCTGTTTGCTTTCCCCAATGCACTGAAACCCCGAGGACAGTAGAGCCCTGAAGCAATCAGTCCCCTTTACTCACCATTTCGGGGCTCCCGTGGGTTATGTGCGCTCTCTTTGGGATGGGAAAATTATGCTATTGTGAAGACTGTTACACTCAACTGTGTGGGAATAACTGTCTGGTATAAACAATGCTTCCTCTGTTAAGTGTTGCATTTTTTGCCTTTACAGAAGCAACCTTGAGTTCTGGGCTGCCCGTGTTATCAACAGCTCAAAGACTACAAAACTTCCGGAAGAAGCCGCGAAAAAGCAAAGAAGACCTGCTGCAAGCAGTTATGCAGCACTCTGTCACAGAGAATCAAAAAGTGCAGGACTGGAGGGAAAGGGAAAGCAGAATCCGCCAGAAAAATGCAGCGGACAGGAAGAAAAGCACAAAGCAGCTGATAAGCATCCTGGCGCGCCAAGCGGACTCTATCCAGGCGCTCGTAGCCATGCAGGCAGAGGACTACCGCCCTGCCCCGTCCCAAAGCTCTTTCCCTTGTGCCCCAATGTCAGCTCAAAACCCTCTTCCCCAGCATCCAGGTTCTTACCACCACCAGCTGCCTCCAACACCTGTACGTTCACCAACCAGCCCTGAGAACTACGACCCTTACCCTCTGCACTCAACCCCCATCACCATGCAGTATAGGCATCCTGAAATGCAGCAGTCATTGCACAGCACTCCAGACAGGACATATTCAAACCTGTGACTGTACAGTTCTCCACCCCACTCCCCTGCCCTTTTAGGTTCCCCAAAAGTTGTGTGTCTGTCAATAAAGTTCTTTTCTTTTCAATAAATGAATTCTTGGCTTTGAAAACAGTCTTTATTATTGCAGAAAGTCAAAGATACCTTAGCCCAGGAAAGAAACAGGCAATGCAAATCAGCTTAGGAAACACAGATTCCTACTAACATTGTAACCACTGCACTTCACTCCTGTGCAAGGCACCAAACATTACTGTTGGTTTTCAGCCTCAAATTCCTCCCTCAAGGCATCCCTAATCCTTGCAGACCTGTGCTGGGCCTCTTGAGTAGCCCTGCTCTCTGGCTGTGCAAATTCAGCCTCCAGGCGTTGAACCTCGGTGGTCCATGCCTGACTAAATCTTTGACCCTTCCCTTCACAAATATTCTGGCGGGTACAGCACGTGGATATAACCGCGGAGAATGGGATGCTGCTTTCCCCCAAGTCTAGCTTCCCATACAGAGATCGCCAGCGCCCCTTTAAACGGCCGAAAGCACACTCCACAGTCATTCAGCTAAGCCTGTAGTTGAACTGGTCCTTGCTCCTGTCAAGGTTCCCTGGATACGGTTTCATGAGCCACGGCATTAACGGGTAAGCGGGGTCTCCAAGGATCACAATGGGCATTTTGACATCCCCTACTGTGATCTTCCAGTCTGGGAAAAAAGTCCCGGCCTGCAGCTTCCTGAAGAGGCCAGTGTTCCGAAAGATGCATGAATCATGCACCTTTCCGGGCCAGCCTGTGTTAATGTCAATGAAATGCCCCCGGTGATCCACAAGCGCCTGGAGAACCATGGAGAAATACCCCTTCCAATTAACGTACTCGGATGCTAGGTGGAGTGGTGCCAGAATAGGAATATGCGTCCCATCTATTGCCCCTCCACAGTTAGGGAAACCCATTTGTGCAAAGCCATCCACAATGTCCTGCACGTTCCCCAGAGTCACGGTTCTTCTTAGCAGGATGCGATTAATGGCCCTGCAAACTTGCATCAACACGATTCCAACAGTCGACTTTCCCACTCCAAACTGGTTCCCGACCGATCAGTAGCTGTCTGGAGTTGCCAGCTTCCAGATTGCAATAGCCACCCGCTTCTCCACCAGCAGGGCAGCTCTCAATCTCGTGTCCTTGCGCCGCAGGGTGGGGGCGAGCTCCTCACACAGTCCCATGAAAGTGGCTTTTCTCATCCGAAAGTTCTGCAGCCACTGCTCATCATCCCAGACTTCCATGACGATGTGATCCCACCACTCAGTGCTTGTTTCCCGAGCCCAAAAGCGGCGTTCCGTGGTGCTGAGCATTTCCGTGAATGCCACAAGCAATTTCGTGTCATACGCGTCACGCGACTCGCTATCATCGTGGGACTCCTCATCACTTTGGATCTTAAGGAATAGCTCAACTGCCAAACGTGATGTGCTGGCGAGAGTCGACAGCATATTCCTCAGCAGTTCGGGCTCCATTTCCCACAGAAATCGTGCTGCACAGAAACCGTTGTGAGAGTCAAGATGGCGCCAAACGTGGATGGAAAAACAGGGATTGCTGGGATGTGAAGCGATGCATCACGGGGCGTTGGAACAGGAAGCAGAATGACCCGCACCCTCCGCTCCCTTCCCACAACCCACGGCGCCGGAATGAGAAGAGGTGCTCTGTGGGATAGCTGCCCATAATGCACCACTCCCAACACCTCTGCAAATGCTGCAAATGTGGCCACACCGCAGCGCTGGTAGCTGTCAGTGTGACCACACTGCAGCACTTTCCCTACACATCTGGACGAAGACAGCTTTAACTCCCAGCGCTGCACACCTACAAGTGTAGCCAAACCCTAACAAATTTATTTGAGCATAAGCTTTCGTGAGCTACAGCCCACTTCATCAGATGCTCTGAAACCCCACCTTTGAGATTTTGAAAGAGATGCTGCCACCTCAAGGTCCCAATTTATCATATACAGCAGTAGGACTGGGTGGCACCATGGATTGTTACCCAAAGAGGAGGTGGGATTAGGCAACTGCCTGGGGGATGGAGGGAAGGCATGGGGAAGGGACCAACCCCTTCCCTCTCCTCCAAATTGTACTCACCTCTGTGGAGGTATGGCTGTGGAATGAAGCAGTGCTGCTCTTTCCATACAGCAGAAATTATTAGAATCAATTTGTATCCCTTAATTTTGTTACCTCTTCTTTTCTTTTCCTTTTCTGTCATGTTTGTATTGCTTTTTGTCTTAAGGACAAAATAGAAAATTTAAACTAATTAAGAAAGTGGCACATATTATTATTGAGCTATGATATAATTAGATAGTACTTACTCAGCAAAAGAAAGTGAATTTAATATTTTCTAGGATTTAATCCACCCCCCCCCTTTTTTTTTTGAATTTTGAATTTCTTCTCATATTTAAACATAATGGGGGAACAAGCCAACTACCAATTTACACCATTAGAACTACAACCACAATAATTTTCTCATAATGTATTCATCATTTTAATGACTTGCATTTTCTTAAGATTATTCTTTATGAAACCTCTGTATAAAACTAAGTTCCCAAACACAAACATACCTTCTGTAAGTCATGATCTTTAATAATAATCATACAGGGCCACCTCCAACTCCCACTTAGGTCAGTAGAAAGACTGTTCCTGTTGATTTCAATGGGAATTTGATCAGGCCCATTATGACCTCTGAATTCCTAAAGAGAGAAACTGTGTCAGAGAGAGAGAATTGTATGTATATGTATATGGCGTGCGTGAGATAATTGTGTATGTATCTTTGGGGGGGGACACAATATATATACATATATATGAAAAAAAAATTGGGAGAGATAAAAGGGCATTTGTCTTTTCTACCTGTCACCCTTAAATCAAAAAACCCATTGCCTCCTTATAAACTCATAGATGTTAAGGTCAGAAGGGACCATCGTAATCATTTAGTCTGACCTCCTGCACATTGCAAGCCCCAGAACCTCATCCACCCACTCCTGTGACAGACCCCTAACCTCTGGCTGGGTTATTGAAGCCCTCAAATTATGGCTTAAGGACTCCAAGTTACAAAGAATCTACCATTTACACTAATTTAAACCTGCAAGTGACCTATGCCTCATGCTGCAGAGGATGACAAAAAACCTCCTGTGTTATTGTTTTGAAGTAATGCTATGCTATAAAATGAGTAGAGAAATCTTGGACAAGCATATCACTGCCTTTTAAATATTTTAGTGCTAAATGTGTAATTTTATTAATGTATCTCAATTGTGGTAAATGCATATACTTGAAAGCACTTTCCCTGGTTAATCTTGTCTGGGTGGTGGGGAGTGGAGCTTTCATTTATTTATTTATTTATTGGGCAGGGGGGGAGGTTCTCTTTTGGAATACCTGATCCAAAATAATAATAAGGTAACTTGATTGTGTGTCTTTAGCAATTATCAAGAATGATCTCTAAATGTTTCTTTCGTTATTTAAGTTTAACTTCCTTCTACAAGATGTTGTCTTTATGACACAAAAGTGTGTCATAAAAAATTAACATTTAGGTATAATAATGAGATATTTTTATTTCATTTAACATCTGTAACAGATGTGAAATATATAATTATTTTTGTAAAAGACTTCATAACTTTCACAATTCTTTTGTTTGGCACATCTTTCTTTTGCTGGGCATTTTAGACAATTGATAAGCATTATTCAGTGGCATATGGTCTGAGTCTGACGTGCTTTGAAAAGAGTACAGAGTACTAATAATGAGGATTCTGTGAAAATGGGAAAACCAGCACAACAGATATGCTTTGAGAAAGTATGGATTTTTAGCATCTTGAAACAATATATCACACTCAAAGGGACAGAATTGGGCTGCACAATCTGTTAGCTCATTCTTGTCCAATCTGGTCTCCTCCTTTCTTTTGGAGCCAAAATTGTCATCAACTTGCTGAATTATACTCTGACTGGAATGTATTTCAGGCACAGAGTAATGTATCTACTTAAATGGAATCCTATCTTTCTACAAAAGCTTTTTAAGTATAATAAATTTTAAAATATAAAAAACAGTTCTATTAACTTAAAGTAAATGGTTCAACAGTTTACATATGTGCAGGCACAAAGAAAATGACTACTTACTAGTTTCAAAAAAATCTAGCATGTCTAGAGAAAAGTTTATTTCTGCCATTTATAATCTTGCTTTTTTTTTTTGTAATTAATATTTTGCAATGATTACAGAATCCAGTTCAGATTTCAGAGGTGTTTGTTAACAGCTAGCTTCTTAATCAAGCTATGGTATGGGGAAGAATGGGAGGGGTTTTGTTCATATTTCAAAAATCTATGCAAGTTAGTCCAGGTTACCCAGCATCAACCCAATTCTGCTCTCATTGGAATCCAGAGGAAAATTCCCCTTGACCTCAATTGGGGCAGGTTTGAGCCCTAAATTAGTTTAATATTAACATATTTTAGTGTGTGTGTATATATACACATACCCTAATTTCAATAACATTTACAGTTTCTTATAGCCATGTTGCTGTATTTAGAATGTTCCTTTTTCTATATCAGAGTTTAAGAAGAAATGTATTACTTTTTAAAACTTTTTAAGAAGGATGATTACATTTATGTTCAAATATATTAAAATATATAGTAAAATGTAGAACGATGTAGATACTTCGATGCGTCTTACAGTATGTCATGTTGGTGTTAGTGCATTTTTTCTGACTGAATAAAAACTATTAAATGTACCTAATATTTATCTTATTAGGTAGAGATATTTAATATTTACGCAATAAATAGGCACAGGGAAAGGAGTTCTGCTTTAAAATAAATTGTCATCAGAATTTTAAGCCCTGAATTGTGCCTGTGGGTAGAAATAGTTTTGTTTATTGTATTGATTTATGTAAAAGTAAGGGGGTCAGCTAGAAGTGACTAGGATTCCCTGCTGCTAGAATGACAGGATAGTAGTGCATGTGCCAGCTCTCCTGCTAAGGGTTCTTTAGTTTTCCTGTGGTAAATTACACTGCTTTGCAGGTATGACTAACATCACCACAGGACACTGCTGTAATACAAGTCAGGAGAAAAAAAAATAACCACCGCAGATTGCAAAAAGCAAGAACAACAACTCTGAATAAATTCCCAGCAGTGTGAATTTGGGCTGTTTTATGCTGGGAAGTACATGACCAAAAGGAATAGCACAGGTTCTCAGCTGAAAATAACTAACATTGTAAAACTGTTCTTGCTGAAGAAATGCTCTGATTGGGTGTAGACATTATAATAAGCCAATTTAATCCTTGTTCTTCATGGAAGAAAAAGATGCCCAGATTCTGTATTAACCCGGTATCATAATATAATGTTCATATTAACTATGAAATATATGTTGTTAGACTAATAAAAGAAAATAAATCAGTCCAAAGCACAGAGTTATCATGAGATAATTGGTACTAGGAACCAAAATGTTAATGATATTTTAGTACATTTTGGATTCTCTATTACTTCCATCATTGCTAAAGTAACTAATACTTCAACCAAAACTCCTTTAACGTTATTTAAAATGCTTTGCTCTGCTTCCCAAACTAGATTGTCTAAGTAGGTAAAATATATCAATATTCTATAAAATGTATTTTTATTCTCAAACCTTTGTAAAACTTATTTTTTTTAAGTTATGTGTTTTCTATCACATAAGTCTGTGAAACTATATTTTATGTGTTTGCTAGATATCCAAATCATTTTAATTTACCTTAAGAATATAATAAAGATAAATCCCAGAAAACAGTTTTCAAAAAAAGTATGTTCTGAGCATCAGAAACAGAACATTTGAAAGGCTTTGCAGCAGTGATTATTAATGTAACTAACAGATGGCTGCTATTGTCAAAATTTCATCTCAGTATTTTAAATAATGTAGATTTTTTTATTAATTTTCTCAATCTTGTATTGTATTGTTTCACTGATCCTTTGTTTTGTTTGTTTATAGAGATAGACACTAACTGGCTGTGCCACTTAATGTTTACAATTAACAATGTTACCGTGATTTGTGGTATAATATTGTCGATGGTACTCACGGGAACATCAAGATACCATTGACTAGTGACTAGGTTTAAAAGCCACTGGCTGTAATTGTTTTAAAACAACACGAAACAATAAATAGCATTAGTAATAAAATAATGGAACAAATATTTAGAGACAAATCAGTAAGCATTTTGGACCAGAATGTGAAGCCTTTGATTATATTGATGAGCTGTTACTCATAGGAGTAATCCCAGTGAAGTAAGTGGGATCATTCATGTATGTGATTAGTCATCTAGGCAAGTAAGAGGTTCACAATCTAGCCTGAGAGGTTAATGGAATCATGAGCAGTAAGCAGCATGAATTTATATGCAATAAATCTGTCCAGAGAAACCTGATCACTTTTTTCCCCCCCTAAAATTGCAAAGATGTTGAATAAAAGAAAAGTAGTAGTTGCAGTGTGCTTGGATTTACTGTAGGATTTGGTACTATAAACTACAAAATCATATTTGAAATATTAGTTGAATTGGGTTGGATAGGAACATATTAATTGGAAATTGACAATTGAAAATGGCAAATATAGCTAAATAAATGGTGTAAATAATTTATTGAGTTGAGGGAGCATGTCTAAGTGGGTTACTTAGAATTTGGGTTAGACCCAGTTTTATTTTCATCATAAATAATGTTCTGGAAGAGGAAGTAAGCAGCAAGCCTCAGTACAGGGCTTGAACTTTCGGATACTGGCACTTATAATTGAAAAATGTGCCAGGCAGACAGGGCACATAACAGGCAGACCAGGATACTTTCAACATTCAAAATGTCCCATGCTAGGTTCCTCCTGAGCTTACTATTAATTAATTTTGTTTTTAAAATTAGATAATGTATATATTATATTAATAAAATGGCTATAAAACGCTATTAACTATAATTATTTCTCTCTCCCGTCCTTCATGTGTTGCTTGTTTTTTTAGACTGTAAACTGTTCAGGGCAGGAACTGTGTCTCTCTGTGAACATAGACAATGCATAGCACATTGTGGTTGCAGATAGAAAAAAAATAACTTATTAATAACAAGAACCCTAAAATGTTAAAAACTTCTCAGAAGAATATTTAGTACTGTTCTAAATCATGTAACCATCCTCTGTTGCAGATGAACGATGTTATAGTGACAGTAAGAGATTCTAATCTGAAGCTGACTCTTGCATTTGGAATAGGCATGCACCATGCTGGGCTACATGAAAGAGACAGAAAAACTGTGGAAGAACTATTTGTGAATTGCAAAATCCAGGTTAATTTTTGCTTTTAGTAATACCAAAATGAGATTTATATGCAATTTTAAAAGTTGTCTCTTTGTTACATTAATTTTTCTTTCTGTTTTAGGTTCTTATTGCCACAAGCACATTAGCCTGGGGTGTAAATTTTCCAGCTCATTTAGTAATTGTTAAGGGAACAGAATTTTATGATGGAAAAACAAGGCGTTATGTGGATTATCCCATTACAGGTATTCATGTTAATCTTACAAATACTTAGTTGGTGAAATGAATTTCAAGCATATGCAAATGTGAACTTGAATAATTTATAGTTTTAGGAACTGAACCTTTAAAAATCTATAATAGACACGTTGGAATAGATTATTTGTTGTGTTTTTGTTGTATAAATGTGACTCGTGCAAGAACTATTAAATGTTTTTCATATATTCGTTTTTCCTCTTTTGGAAACTGCTGAGTTGGTATCATCCTAAGAGGCCATTTAAAAAAAAAAAAAAACTAAAAGCAGAAGATGGTTTGAACATGTACAGTACATTTTGAACGAACGCTGTAAAATCAGATTTGGCCCGCAAATAAATTTTATGAAATAAGTTCTTAAAAAACCACGTGAAAAGTAAATTGCTTCCATGAGTTTATTTTGTTATTATCCACTAGAAAAAGGTTTTTAAACAACTATACATTCCTCTACAGTGTTTGTAGTCAAAACATTGCAGCACTCTTAATGGAGGAGACTCTGAAATTCCAATTGACTAATCTTGACTATAAAAAAACTAATATAATTTTATTTTATATAATTTTATTAAGCTAAAAAGTAAAGAATAAGTAAAGGATAAATAGTGAAAGCTGAATAAACTATATTTTAACTTCAGTTGTGATATAGAAATTCTAATTTTATTTCATGTCTGCCTCCAGTCCACTCAAATTTTGATAAACTGTATTGCAACCATTTTAGAAAACTCCAGAGAAGTAAGACAAGAACAACTTTGAAAAGTTCAGACAAGGGAAAATATTAATTTGAATCGTAGTAAGCTTGGAGAGCCAGGACTAGCTAACATTATTACAGGTTTCCTGGTCCATTTTATCTGTTACACTAAAGAAAGATAGTTTGATTTTAAGCTGTCTGAAGGTTGGCCAGAAAAAATGTATTCCTAGGAATAAGCTGAATGTTATTTGTAACATAGGTAGAGATTGATTTCTTTTAACCAAGCAGTGTCCCTTTGATAGAACACAGTTGGAACTCAATACATTATAGAAGATGCCCATCCAACTAGTCCATCATAGAGCTTAATTTAGTGTGAATGCTCTACACTTTTATGCAGGTTTCAGAGTAGCAGCCATGTTAGTCTGTATCTGCAAAAAGAACAGGAGTACTTGTGGCACTTTAGTGACTAACAAATGTATTTGAGCATAAGCTTTCGTGGGCTACAGCCCACTTCATCGGATGCATGTAGTGGAAAATACAGTAGGAAGATATATATAGATAGATAGATATACACACACAGAGAACATGAAACTCTAATAAGAGTGATCAGTTAAGGTGAGCTATTATGAGCAGGAGAGAAAAAGAACTGTTTGTAGTGGTAATGAAAATGGCCCGTTTCCAGCAATTGACAAGGAGATGTAAGGAACCGTGGGGCGGGACGGATAAGCATGGGGAAATAGTTTTACTTTGTTTAATGGCCCATCCACTCCCAGTCTTTATTCAAGCCTTGTTTGAAGGGGTCCAATTTGCAAATTAATTCCAATTGACTCCGGCTCACGGGGCTTGGGCTGCAGGGCTAAAAATAACAGTGTAGATGTTCGGGATCGGTTTGGAGCCTGGACTGTAAGACCCTCCTCTCTTGCTGGCTTTCAGAGCATTGGCTCCTGCCCAAGCCTGTACGGCAGTACTACTATTTTTAGCCCCACAGCCCAAGCCCTGTGAGCCCAACTCAGTTGACCTTTTCCTCTGAGACTTGGTGCAGTGGGTTTTTTCTTTGCATTGTAGACATATCCACAGAGCCTTTGCTAGCATAGCTTTGCCAGCAGAGCCCCCTAAGGAGATTGAGTGTATTCTGTCAGAAGGAGGTTTTTTTCTACCAGCATAGCAACACCACCTCCATCAATTACATTATGTATGCAGACAAAAGCACTCGGATGTCTGCATAGTTGCCTCTACACCAGCAGCTATGTCAGCTGAGTCCACACTCCTAGCCAGCCGCTATAGTTATACCAGCAAAACTTTGTGGTGTAGACCAACCCCCTATCTCGCTTTCAGTTCTGCCCTTAGGTATGCCTGTTTAACTTCTGTTTAAAATCTAATAGGAGCGTAGCACAAATTCAGATGTGGTATAAACTGATTCATCTCCATTAAAGTTACCTGCCTGTTCTAGGACTGAATTTGGTGCCTAGTGTACAAGTCAGCGTAGAATGAGGTCCTTCGATTACTTGCACATAGGCCAGTAGTTTGAAAATAATAGCAGAGCCTAAGTTCCTAAGTTAACATCTGAATTTAAGCCTGGTTGGAGAAAGTACAAATCAGAGGTTTTGGGGTGGGCCAATCTCTGATACAAGCCTTTCACTCAGCTAGTTGGATTGCTTTTGATATTTCAATAGTTTAATCCAGTAGTTAAGAACAATCCAGGCAGTGTATAGTCAGTAAAGAAAATGTTGGGTTTGGCTAGCTATACATTTCCTGACGCCTTTTGGTAAATCCATTTCATGTGGATTATCGTATACTATTTTACTGCACTATCAAATAGCAGGAAATATTTCATCATTCTCCCTTGTAGACATCTATTCATAAATACCATTTGGGGATCCATTTCATTTTATAGTTGAACATCAGTCTTAATTTAACAATGAACAAACTGCATAAAGATTATTGTTGTTGTTTATATAGCTCATAGAGAATACAGAACAGAAAATATAAAAAAGTTAAAAGGTAAACAGTAATTCATGCTTGAAAACTATTTTCTGGTTTCATTTATATTATTCAGATTGAGGTAGAAGCTAGAGGCCCCAAGCAAAGCTCAGGGCTCTATTGGGTGTGGTGTAATACCACTCAGTAAAACAAACTCAGTGCTTGCTCATGAGAACTCGCAATCTTAGGGCTTGGCTACACTTGCAAATTTGCAGCGCTGCAGCAGGGTGTGAAAATTTAAGTGTAGCCATAGCCTTAGCTAGAAAGGGAGCACAAACAAATGGATAAACAGACATACAGGGTGGGGTGGGGGACCAGGTAACAACAAAGACAGGTGTGTTTGTATAATTTGGTAACCTTAATGCTCATAGTAGTGCCAGCCCAATCTGTATCCAACAGTGTGTTTTATAGATATCACAATAGAAGTGGATTTTAAGGAGGGATTTGAGTCTTTTCATTTGAATGTTACTGTACCTGCTTGAATTCTTATCACAGGGGGAGCTAGTTGTGACCCCTATATTTAGGTTGTCTAATACTTTCCATTATGAAGGATTCATGTGACCTTTTCTTTAAGAAACAGTAACATCTCTGTTTGCAGTTCTTTGATACTCCTCAGGGAAAACACCTCAGATGATAGAAAATGCCTTTTCTTTTCCTGTGAAATTCCATTCAGATCTAGCTGAGTTGTAAAGTGTTAAAAATCACAATGTCCCTTCTCTCACTTGAATTCCTCAGAACATTTTTGGCAGCCTGACAAAACTACTGAATGTTCTAAAAATCCCACCACTTGCCAGCACCAACACACCAGCAGTAGAAGAAGACACTGCACTGGCAATGCGGGGGAGCTACCAGCGCAGCTGTAGTAGGAGCATGGGGTGGGTGAAAGCCAGAATGGGCTTTCCTGACAGCCTCTTTCCCCCACATCAACCTAGCATATTTCCCCAGTGTTCTATTTCCCAGCATGGGGTCAGGTATTCCTGCAACTTCCAGGATGAGGACAGAGAGAGAGTGAGCATTGAACGGGGCTCCCCTGTGAGAATCAGGGATCCACTGTCATAGCCCCCCCCCACACACACACCTTTGGAACTGGAGCAAGAGCAACCTCCACTCCTGGGGAGAGGGGAGAAGCAACAGAGAGAACAAAACCAGGCTCTCTTCCATAATGTCCCCCACCATGCCTTGTATTTAGCCCCAGCACCCCATCTATCCAGTGAGACCCCACAAGAGGCAGGAGGAAGAGACAGATCTACCCAGGTACTTATCTGGCCCCATACATTACCATACTCTCATGGAGCTTCACAATCTTTAATATGTTTATCCATACAACACCACTGTGAGGTTGGGAAGTGCTTTTATCTCTCTTACAGATGTGTAACTGAGGCACACAGAAACTAAGTGATGGCCCAGGTCACACAGAGAGTCTGCAGCAGAGCAGGGAATTAAACCCAGATGTACCTAGGCCCAGGTTATCACCCTAGCCACTGACCTTCACTATGTGTGGGAGGCTCCTCTGAGCACCCTTTAGACCAGTATGTGGCACCATTCCCCTATTCTGGCATGCTAATGTAGCTAGTCCTGAAGATCAAATGATAGAAGTCTGTAGTTGTTCCCACAACTCTGAAAAATTATATTTAAAAAATGTTAACAAAGCATTTGCAAAGTCAAACTGGAAAATTCGGAGCTGCTAAATCTGTGGTTGCCCATGAGTCCTTAATTGAGCCCTCTTGTACAAATGCATTATGGTCTTTGCGTCTCATGAAGTGGGGTTTAGCCCATGAAAGCTTATGTCCAGATAAATGTGTTAGTCTCTAAGGTGCCACAAGGGCTCCTCGTTATTCTTTACCGTAGTTTTTCATGTGTCATTATTATTTGTATTTGAGGCCCCAGTAAGATTTGGGGTTACATTGTGGTTGGTGCAGTGCAAACACTTAGGAACACACAGTCCCTGCCACAAAAAAATTTCAATCTGATTTTAGACAAAATTTAGCCAGTGGGAGTAACAAACAAGTGTAAATGCGGTCACAGATAAACAATATATCCTATACTGTAAATTATTTTGAAATAAATGTATATATTATCTGTTTTGTAGATGTACTTCAGATGATGGGACGCGCTGGTAGACCGCAGTTTGATGACCAAGGCAAAGCTGTGATTTTAGTCCATGATATTAAGAAAGACTTCTACAAAAAGTTTCTTTATGAACCTTTTCCAGTAGAATCAAGGTAAAGTTTGACAGGAAAGAAAACAGATAAAAGTGCATACAGCAAATGTGAAGTAGATGAAAGTGAAGTGGGACATAGATGCACCAAAATATTGGGACCGCCAAAGACAGTAGTCCTTCCAAGTGTTTAGTGCATCCCTAGATAAATGTTACTCTGCTTCTGGGTGCTTTCTCAGATGAAAGCACTTCCGGGTGCTTTCTCGGGCTGTTTTGAAAGAGAATGTAGAATAATTATTTATGCTCCCGACAACCCCAACAGAAAATTTGGTCACAAAAGTACTTAGTAGGGAGGAAAAATCAGATAAAACTTAAGTACTTTTCACATGGGATTTTCATACCATTCTAGACCTGTTAAAAGATATAAAGATATCAAGCTCAAAGGGAAATGTATCTTGTAAACAATTGCTAATACTTCTTTCAAAGTGGGAGCTGCAAGATTTTTGAAAAATAGGAAAACAAAGAGATATTTCAGATTCTCTCCTAACCTCACTAGTTAATCCATGATCTATCATTTGGTAGTCAATTCAATGCAAGTACATATAACGGTAACTAGTATAATCCCCTCTATCATAGACAATCATGTACGCTTTTTTTCTTAAGGAACAACTAGAGTTTATAAACCTTTAACCAATCAGATGTTACCCGCAGATGTGCTTTGTTTCAAAAACTTATGCTCAGTGTTTGACACATTAGGAAAAATGTGTAGAAAAGTATAATATCAGTAGAAACAAAAAGAAACTGAAGGAAATATTCAGTATTATTTATCAGAGGGGTAGCCGTGTTAGTCTGGATCTGTAAAAAGTGACAAAGGGTCCTGTGGCACCTTATAGACTAACAGACATTTTGGAGCATAAGCTTGCATGGGCGAATACTCCTCCCTGATTGAACTAACCTCATTATCTCTAGACTGATTCTTGCCTGCATATTTATACCTGCCTCTGGAAATTTCCACTACATGCATCTGACGAAGTGAGTATTCACCCACGCAAGCTTATGCTCCAAAACGTCTGTTAGTCTATAAGGTGCCACAGGACCCATTGTCGCTTCAGTATCATGTAATTCTAGACAAAAAACAGAGTATTAAAATGCAAGTGTTTTACCCAGACCATATTATTTTGGCAATAAACCAGGCAGCCTTTCTATCTGATTCCTAAGTAGTATCTCTAAAAATAGAAACGTTCTCTTAATCAAATACACAAATGATAATCCTCATTTTTTCATTGAAATATTATAAATATTCTTCATTATGTTATTTAATATAAACAGATAATATGCTGATAAATTTCCAGACAAAGACTTATATGTTGACTTTAATCTTATAAATCTCTGATTAGTTGAGACACATCTTGGTCTCTGGTTATGATCATCAAAGGCTTTTGAGCTAGAGGCTCTCTGGTTTAAAAGAGAGGTTGCCATTGGCGTGTGTTTTTTCTGAAGGTTCCTTAGCTTTGGAACTCATTCCCTTCTTTTCTATACCAAAAAGCAAATTTATTAACCTTATATGTTATTCCCTTTTGGCTTCATTTACCGTTACATTTTCAATAAATATTTTAAAAATAAATTGATATTTCCATGTCACAATTACAGGAATAGCTGCACTTCTGTTCCCTGTCTGGTCTCTCTAAGCACTCCTCCTCAGGTGTCGCGCTTTATGTCCTGACCTCTCCTAAGTTGGAATTCCAAGCCAGCTGTCCCTATCTTAGATTGGGCCCTATGCTACAGTACTCAGTAGGAGTGTCTACACTGCACTGGGCCCGTGGAATGCAGGTGTGTGGACTTGGTGTTTCCAAGCCCAAGATTGAGCATCCATAGTGCTCTGTACACCTGGGTTTACAGTTGCTGGACCTGGGTTTCACAGTTGTGCTAACATGTCCATGCTGCACTATGCAGACCTTCTGGCTTGGGCCTGCAGCTTGACCTGCCTCCACATGCAAAATAACAGGGCTTAAGCCCGAGTGACAGCAGGACTCTGGCTCTGATCCATCCTCTTAGCAGGGTCCTAAGATCTGGGTCCTGAGTGCTTGCTGACCTAACTCAGACTGATTTTTGTGGGGACCTGGGCTCAACCTGAGTGAGAGCTCGGGCTTAGCATGCAGTGTAGACGTATCCAGTGTATCAACCATGTTTATCTAACAGGTCCAACTGAGTTCAGACATCTGTGGTTCTTCCCTTTGGGAGTCTATAATCAGTGATGTACAGTTACAAAACAGCCTTTATAAAACCAAAGTATTGTTTATTTTAACTGTAGGAACAAAATATTTAGAGGAAAAGAATTTTAAATCAGTAAACAGATTACAAACATCTGTCTCACCTAAGGTTTACTATCCCCCAATGGTAATGTAGGCAGGTCTAACTTCTTCAGACCCCAGAACCAGGTGCCTGTGTTTCTGGCTGGCTACCCCAAACAACTCCTCCCTCGCTTAAGACAGAGAGAGAGAGTGCGATCCCATTTAAACTGCCAACGTTCTTTTGTTCTGCTACATTCCTAGGCCTTGCCCCTTCAGACCAAAACTAGTTTTGCAGGTTGGCTCCAGAGAAAGTAAAATCTTCAAACCTTAACATTTGGGCATTATCTCTTAACAATCCTCAAGTGTTTACTTCAGGGATTGCTTATCTTGAGCCATTATTTCCATGTCTGCTTGTTTTTCCTTACCGCCTGCTATTAAACTAAACCAGTATAGTCATACAGTAAACATCCCAACAACAAGGTAAACATGCAGTATCCATAAATGATTCCAGACAGCTACAATTCCATCCCATTCCAAACATGTCCTAAGAGTACTGCATTTTGGATTTAATTGTCAACTAATTGAGTTACAGCCCTTTAGCATGCACAGGTTGCTTCCTATTAGGATGAGATGGTTGCTCTAACCTGTAATGATGATTTTGACATTGCAAGAACATTTCCCACCCTACACCCATGGGAAAAAATATTTTTAGATTAAAAATTTTAAACTCTTTTTAAAAAGGTGGTTTTGCTTTTTATAGACAAGGGCTGTGTGTGTTGGTTATGTAGAACTCCAAAAATACAATTTTTGTCCTTTGTAAAGTTAACAGATGCCTTTTTCCATCATGTCCTTTAGTTTGTTGGAAGTGCTCTCTGATCACTTGAATGCTGAAATTGCTGCTGGAACTATTACTTCCAAGCAAGATGCTATGGATTACATCACCTGGACTTACTTCTTCCGTCGTCTTATCATGAACCCTAGGTGAGTGTAAAATTAAAAAGTAATGTAACTAAGTTCCCATTGTTTATAATTAGAGTCCAGAATACTCAGCATGTCTGACAATCAGGCTAATACAGACTCAGTCCTAGGAAAGAAAGGCACGTGCAAATGGTTCACAACATTTCTCTAAATATGAGAACATCTGTTGGTAGATAACTTAGACTTTACATTTCAGTAACAATTAAAAAGTCATACACGGTATCCCTAAATTAAAAGCCCAGATGCTCACATTTCTGTATATATTTTTCTTTAGTGTTTTAATATTGTTTTTTAGTGATCACAGTGACATGTTATGCACAGCTTCCTATCGGCAATATATCATCAGCTGAGTTGCTTAGTCATTGATGGAATAGCTATCAGCTGTCTTAATTTAACAATGAACAATCTGCATATCAGCTGTTTCTATGTGATGTTTACCTTCTTTAGAGGAGATTGGGAAAGATGTAGTTGACCATTATTGCCATCTTTCCTTGCTCCAGCTGGTATGTAAACCATTGTGAGCTGTTCTAACCATTTGGCTCCACCTTTGCTTCAACATTGTTTTGAGTATATGTTCACCAACCAAAATATTGTAGAGAACAAAGGATTTGCCATTTCCTAAATACCATCAGACTTATGCAGGATCATAATACTCACATAACCACATAACAAATTCCATAGTACTTGGCAGCATTTTTAATTTGAGTTCCTTGTAAGCAGTTGTGACTGCTATGTTCACAAGTGGAAATAGTCAAACAAGTTGCCTTAACTCCAAGTTTAGTTCTTCATTAGTTCTATATTCTCCATCTAGGCCTTCACCCTGAATCTTTCTTAAGCAACCTTCACAAGTGCATTTTGAAAATGGAAAATACAGAAAGTCTTTTCTTGTATGAGTTTGTTTTTGTGCTTATTAAGGCTACTGAGATAAACCATGTTCTGGATTTGCATGCACAAATGGTAATTCTGTGTAGTGAGTAGTCATAGGAGAACTTTATAAAGAAATGAATTCTAATACTGGATTTTCATGTTTAAATGATTTAATTAGTGGATCTAATTTGGCAAGTTTTCTGTCCAGCAGTATCAAGCTCCAATGTAAATCTCCTTTGTAGAGAGGTTTCTTGAATACCAAATACATTACATAGGTAGATATAGATACAATACAGTTATTATTTGACTAATGTGTAAACTGTCTAGATTATACAAAACGTTCCTTACCTGGGGTCAGTATTTACTGATGCTCCTTACTTCTGAAGCATTTTTCTAATGATGGTACATAATATGACAACTTACATTTCAAGTTATAACTCAACAGTAATTTTTAAGGGCAAATTTTTGCTTTGAGCCAGAATCCCTGAATAATCTTGGCCAGGAGAGCAGCACATGTGATAAATGGAATGCAGAGTTTTCTCAACAGGTGCTGAGGGAGAAGGTGAATAAATCTGACTTGGAGTTCTCTGTGTGTAGTGGTGGTGTGGGTGAGAGACAGTCAAGTGGATGCAGATGTGGAAGGGATAAGGATACTTACAGAATGGGTTTGTGGGGGAGATTAGGATCTGATTGGAAGGGGGTTGGGGGGCACAGAATGATGTGGAGATATGAGGCAGATAGTCCAGAGTCTTAAAAGGGTAGATCCACTGAGCTGGTGGGCGCCACTTCAGAGTGGAGTCTGGTAGGCGTTGCTAATGTGGTTGAGGGGACAGCAGACTTATGAAACAGGAGTCCTGCATCAGTTTGTGAGCGTGCCACACATGGAACAATACAGATGCAAGTTGAAGCCATCAACAGCCATCAACTGCTTCTTATTTCCTCCCTCCTCCACCTGCGTTTATGCCCACGGTGTTCTTTCTAGATTCAGAGAGGCCTCAGAGAAGGGGCAGGACAGGGCTACTGTGTTCAGTTTTGTGTGATTAGAAAGTTAGCAACCCTAGTCAGGCCTGGTTAGTATTTCATTGAGAAGCACCTAAGGAAAACTCAGGTGCTTCAGGAGGAGGAGTCCAGATTCATTCAAAACCACGCTTTTCCTTCTAAGCTAATTCCCAGTACAGTAATGGAGAGTACTGTGCCATAGAGGAGCTTCATTTTTTGAATGGCATAAAACCAAGGTCCTAACCACTTGTAGTCCTTAAGGATCTAATGTCACTTTTCACACTAGAAGAAGTGTTCTGGCTACATTCCAGTTTTGATGCTTACACTTTGTCCACAGTGTCTGTATTCCCCCTGCAGTTTCAATTGGCTATATTCTTCTTCTTCTTCACTTCTGGCCCTAAGCTGTTTTGTAACCTTCCTCTCCACTGTGAAACAGCTAATGCTTTTCATCCAACATGTGTTTGCATGGTGGTGAGTGAAGTAATTCCTGCATGCGTGATTTGTAGAGTACTTTGTGATTCTTTGGGTTGAAAGGTATTATATAAATGCACAGTGATGTCATGTTTCCAAATGAACAGACTTAGATAGTATGTAATAGACTTAAATTCTCATTTATTTTATTGCCTATTATGTGCTACTGCTGTGTAAACAAATTTAGTATCCGTCGAACTAGACCTGCAAAGTCCAATAATAAAAAGTCAGTCTTCTTGAAAACTCATGACTATTTAAACCATAGTAATTTGATTTTTACCTTTTCTGAGAGAGAAATTAAGATCAAAACAAGTTTTCATTTTAAATATCCAGGTATCTGATATAGTTTAACCTCTTTCTTTCCATTGCTGAATAGCAATAAAAAGTTTGTCACAATATTAAAAATGTTAAAATAAATCCCAAAAAATGAACTAAGAACTTTTCATTCTTATTCTAATTTTGTGGGGCACCATATCAGATTTTAACATCTCAGTACTTTAGAGTGCATAAAACAGAGATAAGAAAATGTTTCTGCAACAAAGTTTAAATAATCTGTCATATCTTATATATTAATATGTTTAAGTTATGGTGTTGCAAATATGTAAATATTACATTATTTACTTTTACTGAGTTATTTAGTTTCCCTGGTCTTTTGAATCGTTGAATCCATCTGTTCTGTTATCTGTAAGATGGGTTCCTAACTTTAGTGTTAAAAAGAGTAATTGAGCCCATGATTAGGAGGGTGGGGATGCTGGCAGCTGGTATTGTTCAGGGGAGGCTGAATAGTAGCCACTTGGTTAACTAGATCATGAATAGGCCTTGATATACAAATGAGGGAGGCAGTCCAAATGAATGTATCACAACATGCCAAGTTTCCAGTCCATTGTTTATTTTACTAAGAGCCAGTCATTTTAAAATGTTCTAGGGATTTGAAATTTGTGGTTTGAGTTAAAGCTTTTATCTTGATTGCAAGCAGGTACTGTGCCATGCCACAAGGTGCTTCCACATCAATCTTTATTTATAAGGCTGTGGCCAGAGAGAATGAGACTGGCCAAGAGTTCTGTTCTGTGAAAAAAATAATAATGTGAGATTAGCCTATCACGGCTGGCAGGTTGGAGACCTAGATAAAGACCACATCTCATCAGCAAGGAAAAGAGATCCTTGGCTTTGGGTGAAATTAATAGACTCTGTCCATTCTGTTAACCTTGTGAAAGGATAGACTTCATTAGTCCAACTTTTTCTTCAAAAGGGAAACAACCATTAGAAACATTTTTGAAAATCAAGCTCCAATATTTTATACTACACACTTAATCAGAAAAAGAGGGATAGAAACCTACTATATATGTGATGCTAGACAGAATTAACTTTGCAGTTGGAACATTAATGTGGTGATACACTTTCTCTCCATATAGCTACAAATTGAAGTGAGGAATTTAAATCACTTCTCTTTATGTAAATTAAATGTTCAGTAATGACAGATTTTATTGTTGATTCATTTAAAAATTGTCCTTAAAAGATTTTCCATTTTGTGACAACCTTGGAGAATTTATCACAGTGAAAGAATAGTGTAGAATAAATTATAATAAAATGGAATTGTCTCAGTCAATTAGATGTTCTTATTAGTGCACAATTTCTCATTATATCTCACATATGCAGTTTCTTGCACATTGATTGGCTAAGTGTGTCTAATTTGAATATTATGGTTATTTCTCCTTCAAAGTGCAGATTCTATTACTAGACTGAGGGCTATTATTAACCATTCAAAGTAGCATAATTTGCATAATCGATCCATAGTTATTTCTCAGTGACCAAATAGCAATTATGCAAAACCCTCAGCTTTCAGTGACTTAATGCCTTCATGCTACCCATCTATATGCCCACAAGTTGTAAGTGCACCTAAATTTCTGACCTCCTATCAATCCTTTTGCTGCAGATAACTCTAGAAATTAAATACAATGAGAATATAATACTCACATTTATGATACATATAGTCCAGTGATTTATGACATTGGCCAAAAACAGATTCTTCGAAGGAAGGTGTAAGAAATCTCATAATGGACAATTATTAATTGACCCATACATAGAAATTTTCTTCACCACCATTTAGTTATTGGCATGTGTTCTTTAAATAGGAAGGTTTGTGTGCTTTACAAATGTAGTGTAACTGTGAATGTTCTTACTACTCACATAACTCTCTGATATTTTTAAAATCCCGCTAAAGTTTTGCCCTGAATAATACCTTGTGGTCATGAGTTCCACTGGATAGTTTTTATTTGTGTGACTAAATATTTCCTTCCATCAGTTTTTAAATGTGTTGCCCTTTAATTTCATTGGATGTTACTTTGTATTAAGAGAAAAAGTAACTCGGAGGACCAAAACAGCCTTCTCTATACATTCATTGCTTTATGCAGCTCTTTCGTGGCCCCTCTTATTCATCTCTTCTCTAAACCAAGTCATACTAGGGCTTGTCTACACTTGGGATTTTTGCACTGATGTAACTGCACTAGTACAACTGCCTAATATTGGTATGTTTCAAAAAGATAGGTGACTTTCACCTGAATGATTTATGCTGGTGTCAATCTGGGGTTAAGCCATGCTGGCAAAAGTCATTTTTTACACCCATATAGTGAATCTACACTAGAGGGTTGCAATCGTACAGTTGCACCAGTACAAAAATTCCCAGTGCAGTCAAGCCCCGAGGCTTTATTACCTTTCTCTCTCGTTTTACTTTAAAAAGGAATTGTTCTTAGTAAAGAGGAGATAAGCCTTCTTCAAAGGAAAAAGAAGTGTGTATCAGAAGGTTAGGTGAAAAGAGAAGAATGGAAGGGAAGAAGACTCAGAAGTTGTGGTACCCGTGTTTGTTATGAATGGGGAAGTTTAAGGGCAATAGCCAATCAGAGTAGAGAGATTTATATTAATCAAAGTCCAGGGGTAAGAGGAGGGGGACTACATTGCAGCATAATAATTTATTATTACCCATAACTAAGACTAATAGACCATGCTCATAAACACCCGTTTATCTACTTTGTGCTTTTGGCCTCAGTTTGTTTAGTTCCGGATGTTGGTTTTTACGTCATAAATATGAAGAACACTTACATTACTATTTAAGTAGTGTAATAAGAGTTTATTTTTCCCAATTACCTTGGGAAGCACAGAAATATGATGTGACTCATACGTCTCTGGGATTGTGTATATAAATGTAATACTTTTTATTGACAGCATGTTTTGAGATTATGAAGTTGGTTCATTTCATTACCAAACAAAAATTATACTGTATATCAGTTTAGCAAAACATTAATTTCAGTTCAATGGGTAGAGAAGGATCATGGAGTTGATAGTGTTAGTCAGCAACCTAGATAATAGGGAATTTCTGTAGTAAAGCCTTGTCTGTTGCTCATAAATCTTGGTGTGCTGGGCGTTTGCACAAGCATGGCCTTCCTTCTCTTCCCTAATCTATTGTGAATGATGAGTTCTTCTCTGAGAATGTTGTTAGGCCCCAGCACTTGCACACTGAGAAGCCAAATCACGTGATCCAGCTGCTCTTCTGGATCATGCTTTGTCCAAATGGATTATGCATCTGGGCGTGCAACAGGAATAGTAAGTAAGTGCCTCAAATTTACAGGTGCCCAGTGTTTCTGAATTTGTGGTAAAAACTCACTTATGTAGCAAAACTACTTGTGAAGGTCTGAATTAAGGCAGTAAACCCATTGGAAAATTCCTTTCTGATCACCGAGAAAGTGGGATCTAATGGCTTGGAGTCCTCTGATGAACATAATCCAAATCAAGAAAGTGAGACACAGCAGAGGTTCTTGCTGCCATGAATTATAAAGGAATACAATAAAATAAATATATAACCTGCCAAAATATAGCCTGCCAAAAGTAATTTTTATTAATTTTCAGTCATAGAACAAGTAAGCAAATACGAGACAGTAATAAGTAGACAAATGTACTCATAAAGATTATAACCTACACATGCAATGGTAACACATCAGTCCATTAGTAACAGGCTCCAATGAAGCTGGACAGTTTCCTTCCCAGTCGAACATACTGAATCTCAGCCACTTCAAGAGGTCGCCCCCAATACAATAAACACCCACAGACACTGCTGGGACTTGCTTACTGTGCTCCCCCTAACAGTGGTGTGCTCAATAACATGGATTCACCACAAACATTTCACTGCCAGGGACGTTATCAGAAGATGCCATTCCCAGTGAATTCCTCTGGCTGCCTAGGGCCACAAGTCAAGGGAAAGAACAAAGGAAGATGTCTATGAATGTGTCTCCCATATTAAAGCTTGTACATAAAGGGTATTATGTTTTCAAAATCGTAAGTCTCAAAAAGCATACATTGAGCTTGGTATTCAATTTAGCAGATTTTGCTTTAAAAAAAAAATCCTGAGAAAACCTTCACAGTAGCAAGATTATTTGTGTAATATTATCAGCTGTCTTTGCAACCTGCTTTCATTATGTGTGTCATTATTATTACCGTATAACCTGAACATAAAAAACATGGGGCTGTAACAAATGACTTCACAGCATTGACAGTTATAGCAGGACCATTTCAAGCCTGATGAAAAATTTCCCAGAGAGAGCTCAGGTCAAGTTTACATAAGCTAAACAGGAAATGATTGCCACTATCCACATTAAATCCAAAATGTTTTGTGTAACTTCATCTACATTTTATGTTGCTACACGTCTCTCTATCACTCTCAAATGATGAAATTCCACACTTGCTTAGATTAGATAAATAAGTTCATGTTTCATGGTTTATTATTCTTGCTAAACTTTACTAGATTTGAGGATTTAAATATATTATTTTAAAAGACAATAAAAAGTTAGTTCCTTCAGTTTTTGATTGTTTAAATTTTATGTACTTTGTACATTTTTATGTTACCAAGGGGTTTGTTATTGCTGTTTCCCAGTGGACTACTAATGGAAGTTAGCCTGTCTAGCCCATGTGCTAGATGGTGTTAGTATAAAACTGCCTTTGACTTTCACACCTCTCAGGGGACAAGTAATTGTTGTGTTCAAACAGCCTGTAATTGTGATCCCGCTGGCTTTCTCAGTACGCTTCTGGCTATTAGAATCATTAAACAACTCAGCACCTGTTAACAGCATTGTAAATATTCAACCCTGCTTGTGTGCAGGTTGAGCCCAATATAGGAAAAGGCTTACAGAGCCCAGCCTCATAAATTAGAGCTTCTGACAAGTCAATTATTGTGAAACTGGGTTTCACAGTGAAATAAATGAAATGGTGTGCTGATAAAAAGATAGGCTGTCTGTTTATAGCAAAGGGAAAATAATGACTAGATGGTTCAATGCAGTGAGCATGAAGCAGCATTGTTTTTATTCTTTATCTGTAATTAAATAGCTAGGTAATATAGCTTCATAGGAGAACTGATGTAAAGTACAGTTTGTACACTTTGAACATACTCGCATGCAAACAGTATCAAAATACTTTATAATCTCATTCATAAAATAATTGTTGAAATCAAAGTAATATAGTCTTTTCAGTTGAATGGCTGCACTATTTATTGGATAAAAGTACACTGAATGACTGAGAAGCTCTCTTGGGTATGGTTAATATTATATTTATCCTATTACAGGTACTAGTTAATAGCTGACAGTACTTCACTCCAGATCACAAATAACTTAAAAATTCTCCTTTTTGAAGTAGATTTGCGTTGGGAACTTGGAAGATTTTTCCCTACAAAATTGCCAAAAGTGTAGGTATCAGCAAATTTAGAAAACATCTGAAAAAGTCTGCAAAAATATTATGTTTTGTAGGGTTCTCAGAAGAAATTTGCCTATCATGATTTCTTGTTGAGCTGTAAAGAATGGCAAATTAGGCAAAGAACATGTAGTAGAACAATAGTAACAAAGCTACTTTCAAGAATTTGATAAGATTAAATTACTAATATAGGGCCTGATGCTGAAAAATTCATTACATAGTGCTGTACGTATCTCATTTTAAAAATAAGATCATTACTAAATTATCACTTCATGAGGACTCCACACAATAGTACTGAAAATATCCTAGTTTTTAGTCTGAGCTTTCGAACATTACATACTACTCTGCGCCCAGAAATAAGCATTACCAGGACCAGGCACTAAGCTGTGATCATTTTATTATTGCGGTGTGCAATCTGAAAGAGGAATTTAAAAAAAGTCATGTCAATAAAAATAAAAGATAAAGATAAGTAAAATGCATTCCATTTTTATCAATATAATGTTATCTGGAAAATTTTGAAGGTTCACTGAGATAAGTTAATGATGTTTTGCGGAAAGGAATACAGGAATAACTTTCTTGCAAATTATCTTCTCTTTGGACAGGTCAGTTGCTCTGAATACATTATCACCTATGATACGCAAGTTTTTATCTAACACGCATTAAAGGTGGTTTGTTTGTTTGTTTTTACTTGGGCAGCACTCTTGCTTTGAACACAATGTAAGATGAGTATACCAAAAATATTAGGGTCTTGTTGTAGTCATTTACACCTGTGCAAAATTAGTTGTAATGTACTACCAATTCTGAATTTTTCACTCACTGATACTTGGTTTTACACCCACTTTGCCCAGGAGTAATTGAATATGCAAGGCAGCAGAGAATCATGCCCCTAATTTGTGTCTGTGTATGATTACTAGAAATGAAATCAGAAGATGTGTAGCTATTTAACATGCTGTTTCTCTCAGGTAAGATGCTTGAAGTAAAAACGTAATCAGATAAAGAGGCTGCTAAAAAGTCAGTGTTATAGAAAATGATATTTTTAAAAAATCAGTTGAACTTCTACAGTCTCGGTTGCTAATGCTAGATTAAAGGAAACCTGTAGCAATTAACTAAAGCAGTGGTCCTCAACCTTTTTGTGGCCAGTAGCACATTCATGTTTTCAGAAGAGTGTGGCGGGCGCCAACAATTTTTCAAGGCTTATTTTGTATTTGTACATTAAATAATATGAAAAACATCATATTTAATATTACATAATATATGAATCCATAAGATTAAAAGGGTAATTTTACATGTAAAAGGTATTAATTAAATTACTCTTTCACCTTACCATGTGAATTTGCTCTTTTTTATCTACCTGTAAGAAAAATTAAGGGGTTTTTACAAAATAAATATCATAAACAGTTTTCATCTTATTTATTTTTAAAAAGTAAAACATTGTTGAACTGCTGGTCCAAATATATTTATTATTCTTACTTTAACATAGAATGAAGCCTGCAGCCCCGGAGTTCTCTGTCCCCAGCAGGCCGCGGTTTCTCTCCGGCTTAAGCCGCGGCCCCGCGCCTGCTGGAGACCAAGAACACCAGCGCCTGCAGCCCCGGAGAAGCTGGAGAGAAGCCGCAGCCCCACGTCTGCCAGGGACAGAGAACACCGGCGCCCGCAGCCTGCAGCCCCGGAGTTCTCGGTACCCGGCAGGCGTGGGGCCACAGCTTCTCTCCCCTGCTGGGCACCAGGCGGGCGCACATAAATGCCCCGGCGGGCGCCATGGTGCCCGCGGGCACCACGTTGGGGACCACTGAACTAAAGAGTGTGTGGAATGAGACTTATTTTTCCTTATAAATTTTCCCACCTATGCTAACACCAGTGCATCAGCAACAGTCAGAGCAGTAGTGGAAACAGGGCTCTAGTCTGCTACTGGCATTCTAGGTGCCCTGTTGTCTAACTGCTCAGAAGAGATGTTCAAAGCACTAGTAGCAGCAGCAGCTGGACTACTCTAGAACTTTCCATTGTAACCAATGGTGGAGCTGAATGGGTGGTGGCAACGCTGGGGAATTTTAGGAAGAGTTCTAATGTAACTGAAGCAAAAGTGTGAATGAAAGAGCATCTTTATTTAACTGTAGCATCCATTTCATTGTGCTATTATTGAATGACATAAAAAAAATCAGCTATTTACAGAATTAAGAAGCATAAGTTCATGGCAACTCAGTGTCCTCTTTTTTTTATTGTGCTTTTGAATTATTGACCTTTTCTATATTAAAAATGTTTGAATTATACTTTAAAATAGTGTTTTAATTGCACTGCTTTATTTCAGAATTTATTTTTAAATGTTTGAAACTAAAATTTAAGAATGTACTCATTTCCTTTACCAATTGTAGAGCCAATTCCTCACTTTCTTTCTTGAGTGGTCGTATGGGGCCGAATTCATGTGTCTTACTCCAGCTTTATTTGGGCAAAACTCCCGTTGAAATCATATTAATTTTGTCTGAATAAGAAGCTGAGGTTTTTGCCCATAGACTGCTAATATAGTTTTGACCCATAGTTCTGCTAATAACAAGTGCAGGAGTTGGTCAAAAATGTCAATGAGTCTTTTCTCATGCATAGCTGTAGTAAAATGTTCTGGCTCATTTAGAAATATCTTTCTTTAGTTCAGATAGCAAAGAAATATTATTACTGTACAATGTGATAAATGTACATAAACAGAAGAACCAGGAGAATATACACTATACTGTGTACTAAATACTCCTAATGTAAAATGCCTTTGTTGATTAATTTCAGTTTTTTGTGAAAAATTAGGCTGAAAAATATTAATGTTTAATAAATCAAAACTTGGGTGTTCCATGTGTTTTCAAAATGTATCAATCCAGCTAGCTTTATTATTATTATTATTATTATTATTCCAAAATACTAAAACATTTACTTCTCTGTCTCTTCGCTAATTAAAGGAAATATATCCTTTCCTGAGATAATATTGCTTATTTAAGCTTGTAGCCATGCAAACTGGAAAACACTCCAGTTTACAGAATAAAATATTTTATATTGTTTGATTTATCCTCAGCTGTTTAATACTTAAAATGTTATCTTTTCATGTATAGATGCTAGTATTGTTTTGGCTACTCCCAGAGTCCATTTAAGAGTCACCAAAAAGAAGCATGGATTTCTCTTTAGACTCTAAAGGGGAACAATTCTCTGTTTAATTGCATGACCAGTGTGGATTCTTCCTTCATCCATGCTGCTTGTGCATGTTTCTAGAACGGCAGTCTAGTTGCATTCATAGTCTTTCTAGAAGATGTCTTTATTGTTAAATATTGACAGTGTGCTTATGTAATTAATCTGTTTTAAATTTATCTAGTTACTATAATTTAGATGATGTGAGCCATGACACCATGAACAAGTTCCTTTCAAACCTTGTTGAGAGATCCCTCATTGACCTGGAATGTTCCTACTGTATTGAAATTGGGGAGGTAAGACTAATTTAGACGTTTTTAAGAATCCGTCAGTAAAAATACAGTAGACGTAATCTTTAATGCCAATCTGTTATTTTTTTCAGCACAGTTTTGTTTGTTCGTGTATTGCTTTAATTATCTAATTGTTACACAATTCCATAGATTTGCCCTGCATTAACCCAAAACTCCTGCAACAACTCCCACTCTCAGATCTTGACATTTCATGTCTGACTTCAGAAATAGAGCCTCTCACAAGACTATCAATGCTGAAAACTGGGTTTTTCTAATCAGTTTGGCAACTGGACTAGTATCATGCTGTTGAACCATTTTGCAATCTTATTTTCATCGCTGTCTATTTTAAAATACAATCTTAAAAGCTTTACATGTGTTTTTATACATTTCATGGTATATTTTCTTCCCTTCTAACAGGATAACCGTAGCATTGAACCTCTGACATATGGCCGCATTGCTTCTTACTACTACTTGAAGCATCAAACTGTTAGGATGTTCAAGGACCGGTTGAAACCTGAATGCAGTGTTGAAGAATTGCTCTCAGTTCTGTCAGTAAGTGATAATTTTTTCTTCATCTTAGTATATATAACTCTTAATTTTAAAAGGCACAAATAACTTAGTGAACCTGTACATGTGCATGCGCACACACAAACATAATTAAATAGCATTTCTACCGTGTCCTTGAAGTATTTAATGACCTACATTGTTTCCAAAGTTTGATAGTTTTCCATTGCCTCATGTTGAACTCTGTCACCTACCTTGTTAACTGAATATTAGACAGAAATATGCAAGGCGCCATAGCTGGATGTCTGTCTTATCTGATGATAAAGACAGGTCCCAGACTGACTAGGAGTATATTGGAGACACCATGTACTCCCACATATGTAGGTGCCTTCTGAATTGTCGTCTTGTTTCTCTAAGATTTCACTGGTGTAGATTGTGAACAGCAAAATCCAGTCATCACCTGTCTGAGGATTTCTGGGCTCCTCAAAGTGCACCAGGAGCTTTATTAATAGAGGTGCTCCCTCCTCCTCACTCAGAAAGGGGAAAATATCCATGAATGACTCCTCTGTACAGAAACACAGACATTGTCATATTAGATATGATCAGTTGTCTGTATTTTAGAAGAAGATGTGAAATCCTCATAATGGACAATAATCCAATAATAATAATGATCCAAGCCTAAGTGAAAATTTTTCCCATAATGCGAGAAAGTTAGTGAATCTCTCGTTTAATGAAAAATGAGGTTTGAGAGTCATTATATAAAAATCTAAATAAATATTATTTTGGGTATTGTAAAGGATGATGATGATCTTATAGCCGATATATTGTAAACGTCTAATCCTTTATTGGATGCTATGCTCTTTGCCTGCAGTAAGGAAGAGCTCCAGCTGCAAGGAGGCAGCAGGACACTGTACTGCTAAAAATACGGGGAAGACATGGCTTGCGCGTGTCGAGAACCGTGTAGGGTTTAGGCATGTCTTTACTCATCTAAGCACTGCCTCACTGTCTACAGTGCTATTTATATTTGTGCTAGCGAGGTGTGTAGTGTATGTACCATTAGTTAGCTTCTCTCTCAACAAGGTAAACTTTTAAAGTCTCTCTTCATATGGCAAGCTTTTCATGTCTATCATTCTCATTGTCCTTCTCTGAGCCTTTTATTTCTGAGAGAGAGATTGTATTTACTAGGAAACCCAAGAGAACAGTGTTCCAGATGAGGGCATACCATAGATTTACCTAACAGCATTATAATATTTATTATTATTAGTCTCTATCCCTTTATTGATGCAGGCTGACCTTTTGTTTGGTTTTTGCCACTGTTGGGCACAGAACTGTCCATAGTGTTGCCTGTGTGTTTTTCCCTAGTGATTATAATTAATGTAGAATCCATCAGTATTTAAATTTCTCCTTCTGTGTGCATCACCTTGTACTTTTCTATATTGAATTTCATTTAATATGTCAAATAATGCTGGTTCTACTACAGATCCTTGTTATTTGCCAAGGTGCTGGTAATAAGGGAAGTTTCTTCCTAACCCCAGGTAGTTAGTGATGGATCCAGTTTCAAACATCTTCAAACTCTGGGGAATTTCAGACCCAAACTTTGTGGCTGAGGCCCATTCCTACATAAAATTTTTGCTAAAAATCCAAGAGACTGCTGCAACTTATAAAAATGTTTGTTTACATTCTTAAAACTAATTAGACTAAAATAAAATCAATTAAGGTCCAAATTCTTTCATATGTAAACCTGAAAAGATAAAACAGAGCAAGGGAAGTGTGGAATCCTTATTATGTTAATGGTGAATAACCTTTATAGCCTACAGTTTTACTTATTTTTATGCAGATGTTGGTTTTCATAATTGCTAGTTAAATTATTATTCCATCTTTCTTTATTAAAGGTGTAAAATGAGTTTTTCACAATCAGATGCTGTCTTGAAAAGATTAGACATTTTAACAGAATTATCGCCAAGTTTTTTCTCAACACTGAATTAATGAGCTCTATAATTAAGGCAGTTGCTTCACACCACTATTGTTAACCAATAACATTACATCTGTCTTGCTCCATTGATGCCCTCTTCCTACTTATTGAAACATTTAGCAGTTTTGGCAACAGGGAATTACATGGCATGGGGTAAGTAGTCTAATTAGATGTAAGTGAAAATCCTAGGAGAAAAGAATATTTAAAAAGTAATTTGAAGAATCTCTTAATGATGCTGGCACTGAAAGCTGTAGCCTATAGTAGAAAAGGCATATCAATATTGCAAAACATTATTATAATTTTAATTGTTCTGCTGATGTGACTTACTTTTAAAGTTTTGACTTCCTTTGAATACATTAATAACTTCCTAAACTCTTCTAAAATGTGTCTGCAAAAGTCTGTAGCATTGAAGTGTAGTTGTCTTTTATTATTCATTGTCCTTCAGAACTACAAACTACACAAAAATTAATTCTATTGAGCGAAATTCAGCAGTGACATGTATGGTGGTGCAATGTAGATATCAAGCAGCATTGGTGTAATTTGTAGGCTGTGAAAGCAGAAGTGTGAGATTGTAAGAGGGAAAGTAATCAACATGAGGGTTTAGGATGGAATTTACACTGATTCATGCCAAATTACCAACATGTAATTTACACAGCTACTTGTCACCCGAATGCAGAAATTACTGGGTGAGGTGCTTTGGCCTGTTTTATTCAGAAAGTCAAACTCAGTGACGATTGGTTCCTTCTGGCCTTAAATCTGTGAATTCCACCAATTGTATTTAAGAGCTCCAGGGGCATATTTTCCCACAATCCAATATTCCATGCAAATGATGATAATTCCGAATAATCCCAGGTACCACTGGGTACCTGCAATTTATCTCCTGGTAAACTGGTTCAGATTCACTCAGTCCATAACACTGACAGTCTTCCTTCTCTCAAAATAAAAAGTCATTGGCAAAAGCAAGATTTTCTTTAACTTCCTTCCTAGTGACCAAGACTGTTGCTTTCCTGTGAGCCCTGCATCCCACTCTCATACTCTGTTTTTTGTCATCTGCTTGGGTTTCATCAGAACATAAGAAGGGCCATATTGAGTCAAACCATGGTCCATCTGTCTCAGTATCCTGTCATCCAACAGTGGCCACTGGGCATGCTTCAGAGGGAATGAACAGAGTGGCAATTATTGAGTGATCCATTCCCTGTCATCCAGTCCCAGCTTCTGGTTGTCAGAGTTATAGGGACATCCAGAGCATGGGATTGTGGCACTGACCATCTTGGCTAATAGCCGTTGATGGACCTATCCTCCATGAACTTTTCTAATTCTTTTTTTGAAGCCAGTTATACTTTTGGCCTTCACAACATCCCAAGGCAGTGAGTTCCACAGATTAACTGTGCGTTGTGTGAAGAAGTATTTCCTTATGTTTGTTTTAAACCTGCGACCTATTGGGTCATTGGGTGACCCCCTATTCTTGCGCTATGTGAAGAGGTGAGTACTGCTTCCCTGTTTCCTTTCTCCACACCATTCATGAATGTATAGACCTCTATCATAGCCATCCGTTAATGTCTCTTTTCTAAGATATGGAGTCCCAGTCTTTTTAATTTCTCCTTTTATGGAAGCAGTTCCATATCTCTAATCATTTATTTTTTTTTTTTGCCTTTCTTTGAACCTTTTCCAATTATAATATATCTTTTTTTTAAATGGAGCAACCAAAACTGCATCCAGTATTCAAGGTATTCAGGGACTTACATAGTGGCATTATACTATTTTCTATCTTCTTATCTATCCCTTTCCTAATGGTTGCCAACAATGTGTTAGCTTTTTTTACTGCTGCTGCACATTGAGCAGATGTTTTCTGAGAACTATCCACAATGACCTGAAGATCTCTTTCTTCAGTAGTAGCAGCTGATTTAAACCCCCATCATTTTGTAAGTATAGTATAATGTTTTCCAGTGTGCATTACTTTGCATTTATCAACATTGAATTTCATAGATTTCAAACTGAAATTGAGTTGGCTTTGTTTCCAAGAGACCTGTAATCTAACTTGGGCTGGAAGGTGAAACTCAGATTCTTGTCCTTCCATAATTGACCTTTATTGGCATACCTAGAGTTTTTCTGATTGCCACAATTGGGAATCAGAAGGAAGTTGCCCTGCAGGGTTCCCCCTCCCCCCCCCTTTCCTGTGGTCACATTTTAGATGATGTCAATCCAAATTAGCTCAATTGTGAACATTGCTGGGTTCTGGTGCTTGCTACATTGTTCATTGATGGGAAAACATTAATGAATTATGACTGAATGGCTGGAATCCTCTCTAGTGGTGTTTCAAAATTCTCCTTTTATTCCCAAACAAAGGTGGAGAGGGTGTAACAGAGATCTAAGTTTGGATTTAAGGCATTGAGCTATAATTCTATTAAATCATTTGTGTTGCTGTTGCTGGATCCAGTGCTTCTCTGTACATGGGCCTGATTCTTCACATGGGAAAATGTCTGGCTGGCTGGTTCCTGGCTTCAGGGGCAGATTTATGACAAAGAAATTAGGACACAGTGATTTAGAGTCTTTGTGTCCACCAGTGCTAGTAAAATTAGTGATTAATCACTGGTACTTAAGAGTGCAGCTTGATAACTATTAGTTATTGATTAAGATTAGTTAAATATGGGTGTGATCCTGCAGCCTTTACTTACATCATAGGTTTTCAAACAATAGGGCATGCCCCTGGTCACAATGAGGTTATCTGGGTGCATGTGACCTGGGGCAGGATGGATGGGAAGAGTCTGGTCCCAGAGTCTGCCTCCCACCCTGGACACCTGTTACCATTACCCAGCACAACCAGTGCTGTGCTGCCATCTTGCTGCCTGCAGCTGCTGCGCCCCTCCCGCCTGCTGTGCACTGCTTGCGCCACGTGTTCTCACCAGACAGCATCTCCCTGGCCAAGATCTGACTCCGCCTCTTCCTGTGGGGCACCCCACATCCTCCAAGGCACACTGGGCACCCGCAGCTTTGAGGCCATGCACCGCAGAGCCAGGAATGGGGGGTGGATAGCAAGAGGAGGGGAATAATAGATGATTAGGGTTGGAAGAGACCTCAGGAGGTCATCTAGTTCAATTCCCTACTCAAAGCAGGACTAACACAAACTAAATCATCCCAGCCAGGGCTTTGTCAAGCCTGACCTTAAAAACCTCTAAGGAAGGAGATTCCACAACCTGCCTAGGAAACCCATTCCAGTGCTTTACCACCCTCCTAGTGACATCGTTTTTCCTAATATCCAACCTAGACCTCCCCCACTGCAACTTGAGGCCATTGCTCCTTGTTCTGTCATCTGACACCACTGAGAACAGCCTAGCTCCAGCCCCCTTTGGACCTCCCCCTTCAGGTAGTTGAAGGCTGCTATCAAATCCCCCCTCACTCTTCTCTTCTGTAGACTAAATAAGCCCAGTTCCCTCAGCCTCTCCTCGTAAGCCATGTTCCCCAGCCCATAATCATTTTCGTTGCCCTCCGCTGGACTCTCTCCAGTTTGTCCACATCCTTTCTATTGGGGGGGGGTCCAAAACTGGACTCAATACTCAAGATGTGGCCTCACCAATGTCAAATAGAGGGGAATAATCACTTCCCTCGATCTGCTGGCAAACTACTAATGCAGCCCAATATGCTGTTAGCCTTCTTGGCAACAAGGGCACACTGTTTACTCATATCCAGCTTCTCATCCACTGCAATCCCTGGATCTTTTTCTATAGAACTGCCACTTAGCCAGTCGTCCCCAGCCTTTAGCAGTTCATGGGATTCTTCCATCCTACGTGCAGGACTCCGCACTTGTCCTTGTTGAACCTCATCAGATTTCTTTTAGCCCAGTCCTCCAATTTGTCTAAGTCACTCTGAACCTTATCCCTACCCTCCAGCATATCTACCTCCTTCCGCCACCCCCCAAGCTTAGTGTCATCCGCAAACTTGCTGATGGTACAATCCATCCCATCATCCTAAAGAAGATGTTGAACAAAACCAGCCCCAGGACTGACCCCTGGGGCACTCCACTTGATACTGGCTGACAACTAGACATCAAGCCATTGATCATTACCCGTAGAGCCCGATGATTTAGCCAGCTTTCTATCCACCTTATAGTCTTCTGGGAGAGTGGGGATCTGGGCATGGTGAAGATGGGGGCTGTGCTGGATGGAAACAGGCCATCCATGGGGAGCTGCCATAGGGCAGCAGGGCCTGAGGCAGGTGTGGGGAGGTGGTAGCTCTCTCAGGGAGAGATGGGGACCAAAGGAGAGGAAGTTGTGCAGCTGCTAAGAAGATCCAGACTGGATGTTGTGCCAGGGGGTGGGGGCAAGGCAGGGGGTGGTCCTTGGGGGTGGATCTGGCTGCCCACTGAAGGGCCCAGATGCTGGATTTGCCTCATCCAGCCACCCTGGACTTCCACAGATCTGTGAGGCTGAGGAGCTGCCCTTGCCCTAAGGACCCCTTGCCCAAAGCCGAACCTATGGGATCCATGCACACGTCCCCACAGGCCCCTCTGCTCTAGCAGCTCCCCTCCTCCGCAGGGGAGGAGCCCTGGAGCTTTCTTGTCACATGGGGCTTTCCCTCCTCTTTCCTGCCCCCATCCCACCCCCTAGCATGGACTTCAAACTCAGCACCATGAAGGGTTCCCCTCTTTCCCCTGTGCTGAGGGGGGCCCCGCTCATGGGACATGAATCTCCAAAAGAGGATGCAGCAAAAATAAAAGGTTTGGGAATCTCTGACTTACATGAATAGTTCCAACAGCTGCAGGGTGGGGCTTAGTTACTTGACTTAATGTGATTATGTGGTTGGGCAAATGGACACAGGTTTTACTTTTTTGTAAAGACATCAGATCAGTTTACACTACATAACTTAAAAAAAATGACAGTTTTCTTGCCATCTTCAAGCTCCTTTGCTTAGCTGCCCGTCATTTTGCTCTTTCACTTCTGTTTTTCTGTGTTTTCCCCACAAGAGGGAGCTCATTGGGTTCTCTGTGCTTATTCCTATACCTTAAATGTAGGCTTGGAAGGATTCGATTTTTATTGGTAAATGTTAGTGAATGTCAATTTCAGGATGCACACACAAACCGAAAAAAACAAATATTTCCATTGATGGTGATCACATTTTATAGATAGTCAAAGTAAGAAAAATGCCAATTGAGAACTTATTAGAGTTTGATTTAAGGATATTTACTTTGTATGTTTTGGCATGTGATGTTGACAATTTTTTGTTTTAACAGTTATAACATTTTAACTTTTTGAATCTCAGCATCAACTGTCATTAAATCATTATTGTCTAGCCTCCCCCAATTGTCTGACTCCCCCATAATATCCTGCAACTGTGAAAATTTAAATAGATAAAAAAGCTTAAAAATAAATATTGATATTTGTCAGAATTATAAAAAAAATTAAAATCTACCAAGGAAATTAAAATTTTGTGCTGGGCAGGCTTTTTTTCCTTCTACTTTATACGTGGAGATTTATTATCCTAAGATACTACAGCAATGGTTAGGAACTGCTGTGCTTGTGGGGCCTTCTTCCCATGATTTAAGCATCAATTCATCCTCCAAGTGCCCACATATCCAACCCCTATCTCTCTGCCTGAAGTCAGCAATATGCTGTTGCAGTAGCTTGTACTAGATTACACTTCTTGGAATTAGACAAGTAATTGGGTGGGCTAGTGAGACAGCTATTGGACTTCCTGGTATGTAAGTACCAAAAGTGGGTGGGAAGTCAGTTAGAACAGAAAAATCTACAATCACCTCCCCCTGTTTCAACAACTGCTATGACTTTCTGTTTTTAGAGTTCATTTCACTGGCTTTTTACTGCCGTTCTTAATATTCTGTATGTCACCATTAGTGCATGTCCTTGGCAATCTTATTCTAGTCATAATTAAGCATTTGTGAGTGTTTGCAGGACTGTGTTAGAACAGAGTAAGTTTTCATTGTAGAACTGGAACCTTACTCTGTATCAATATGTAAGTTATTACTGCCCATGTCCTGTTTTTAGGCAAGAACCTTTTGAGGCTGGTTTCACTTAGTTGGGAGGAAAGAAATTAATGATTTGTGAAATAATTTCCTACAAAAAAAGTGGACAATTTGGTGTTTTACTTTCTCCACAAGACATTACTTTCTCCAAAAACATTATTGGTCCCGCCCTGTTATTAGTAAGTAAAAACGCTTGAGGCATTAAGGATTTAAGGCAATAAGCCATATTTTTATTAAATCATTTTTGCTTCTGTTCTCTGAATCTATTCATGAAAAATTAGAACCTGACTTGTTTTGTAGAAGTGATCTAAGAGAGGTACTATTGTACTATTGTGAATTTCTTAGGGATATACATCTAAAACTGACTGTTTTCAGCATGTTGTTCTTTTTAGGAATGTATTTTGGTGTAGGGAACTGTTGATTACATATATTTTACCACTCAAACTTCATTTCACATGAAAGAGCAATCAGTCTTGTTAGGCCCTAATCCTGTAAAGGTTTATGCATATGCTTGACTTCATATACTGGGAGTTAATTCTAATGACTTCAGTGGAACTACTCACAGCACATAAAGTTAGGCACAGGCATAATCTTTTGTGGGATCAGGGCCTTAATTTGTATACATCATGTTCTCTCCATATCCTTTCATTAGGTGTTCACGTACGCAGATCCATTTGTAGGCTCAGAGCTTTAATTTGTAATCATAATTTTTTCCAAAGAGCATGACAATAAATGATTAATCATCAAGGCTACAGTTTTGTCATGGACGTCTGTGGTGGTGTATGCACACTCTGTCCTCCTTCGGGATGGATTGTGGGTGTGCTGACACCGTGGTTATAGTCTACCAAACAGTCTTGGGCCTCGCAACATGGCAGCCCAAAGGCCAGAGTCAAAGCAGCGACCCTTGGGTTCTGGCCTGGCCTGAGACAATATGGCCACCAATGAGCACAGGGCAGTGTGGCCTAGTGTGGCCGGAATCAATATATCAGCCCCCAAGCTCAGGCCTGCATGTCCTAGTAGCCAGAGTCAATACAGCGGTCCTTAAGTGCAGGATAGCCCGGGTTTAATAGTGGCCTCACATCCGAGGGCCATCACGAAAGGGGGTGGCAGCCGGGGTAGGGAAACCTGGGCCCACCGAACTCCACGGGGTCCTGGCCCAGGGCCCTAACAGTGGCGGAGTGGTCTGCCATTGGGTCAGCTGGGAGTCCAACCGCAACATGCTAACCTTACACGGAGAGACCACTCACTCCACTCCACTTCCCTGGATCACTTCCTGAAGCTGCAGTCCATATGACGTCTGGATCTCCGGGCTCCTTGGTGCAGATAATTCCCTTAAACTCTGACTCCAGCCAGTCAGCTGTAGGCAAGAGGTCTCCGGTCTGTGTCTCGGGATCTCCGGCTCCTGCAAGCAAGGGCTGTAATGGCTCCTGGGCTGGAACCTCCACCGAGCATCCTTCCTCCTTGGTGGTCAGCCCAGACTGAGCTGGGCTGTTCTCTTTTATACTAGCACAGCAGTTGGAGCATGCCCAGCGTGGTCTGAGGGGCCACCCCTAGTGTGGGATTAATCCTTTCCTGCCTAGAGCAGAGTATGCACGCCCCATCACAGAAGCCATGAATTTGAATAAAGTCCATGAAATGGCCCCAGACTGAGCAGTATTATGAGCTAGTGCATGGGCTCACAATGCCACTCAAATCTTTCCGCCTACAGAGGGGTGGACATGCCAAATCTGAGTGACGCTGCAAATCCCTTTCCTACGTCGCAATGCCTGGATTGGGAAGCCAGGCCCAACTCCACGGGACAGAAACCCTCATTGTAGTGTGAGCATGGTGTGGGCTTGCTCTCCAAACCCCCTCTCTCACCAAAACCTGTGGGCTCCCTGCTCCCCCTTTCCAGGGCATGTTTGTTGTTTTCCCACACCTCTGCTGTAAAATTTATTAAAAATCTCTGTGACAGAATCAAAGGCCTAATAATATGTAGCAAATGGGGGAGCTAATCCAAATAAGAGATTTATGGGAAGGGATAGCTCAAAATAGACATGGAATTGTTATATGTAAGAATCTTTGCAACAGTATTGACTTGTTATATGCCAAACTTTATGCACTTCTTTCATTTCCTGTGTTATAATGATAAAACATAATAGAATTCAGATGACTAAAAGTTAAAACTCTTAAACACGGGAACTAGCAAATAATAAATTTTCAATATTACTAACAGACAATGCTATGAAGACAAGTTGTATATTTTTACACAATTTCACAAAAATATTTACAATTTTTTTGGAGGCCATTTCAACAAACAAACAAGTTGTCTTGTGCAATATTGAAACGAAATGACTGCTTTTTGCATTGAATCATATAGTATGTTACATTGCATGTTCCAGTGTGAAATGTGATGTTCATCAAAATGAAATTTTGCAGTACAAAATTGCTTTAAAAATTCAGGTGTTTATTCATAAATAGGACCATTTTTTCTGTAGTTTGGCCATCTGTGACTATTTTGACCACTAGAACTGCTTACTTATGCAAAAGTACCTATCTTCACTATTATCTTGTCCATCGTTTGTCTGCCCTTCCATCTGTTGCATATCGTCATCATCCTAGACAGTGAGCTGTCTGAAGCTGGGCTTTGTTTTACTCAATTGTGCAGTGGAGACCTGATCCCTGATTGGAGTCTGTAGGCACTACCCCAATTATATCTACATTAATTACTTAACGAATCCATTTTCATTAAAACAAAAAAAAAGTCCTATTCTCAAGTGGAAATAAATTTAATCACTCTCATGAGAGGAAAACAAAATATTACAATTTCTGTATTTCATGATTTTCATATCTCATTGGCAATCTCTAGCTCAGCCGTAGTAACATATACTTTGCAGCAGAAAACAGGGAGTTGATTCATAAATGAGAATTACCTTGTTTTTTCTAGTCCCAGTAGATGGAGCAGCTTGGAACACAGCTCATTCTGTAGTACTTGAACATAGTCATTTTTCCAAACAAGATGGCATAGTGAATTTTTCACTGCAGGCATTCTAGTCTGATTACCTCAATTCTGAGTGTCTCCCCAGACATAAGTAATACCATCATTGTTTGATTTTTAGTTCTGGAGCTAACTTTAAACTAAGAACACCTGGTGCTGCTTGCCTTCCCAGCAAAGCACAATCGGTAGGTAAATCAAAATGACAATGCCCACCACTCATGGCTGGCTGACTGTGGCATATTGTATTTTTTCTTATAGCACAAGGAGGGAAGAGCTAAGTTAAAAAGCAGAGGAAAAGATCTGACATTTGTGAAATAAAATGTGAGCCCCATTATTCCTGTAGACATTCACCCTTTCATCTATGATAAACAAACTTTTTTCTTCTGTTACAATTATGTAATTCTATATCTGTTTCTACTTGTCAGTTTAAAAAAAAACCTAGGAAGAATGCTCAAGAAAAGTTAAAATTAAACCCACAGAGCCAATTAAATTATTTGGTTGTAGTGAAAGGTTTATACTATATGCGTCCTAGTACCTAGACAGAAGGCTGTAAAATGGATGAACATTCCCCATTGCTATAGCATAATTTAATTTATTTTTTTGTTTTTATTGTATTCTAGTGTTTAAGGGAAAAAATCTTAAGAGAATATCACATCACTTTGTTAAATTACTATACAGTCTGATTGTTATGTGACAATCGTTAAATTTCAGTTTGTTCATTAAAACAGTAATATACATACAATCTCAGTGGAAGTAACATACAGTATGTTTTATCGTATGGCTCTGAGGGTTAATCATCCAGGTCAATCATTTTATTTCAGTAGTTTGTGATAATGAAGTCTTTTTTCTTTCTGTCTTTGTCTTTCTTTCAAATCAAGGATTTTAATGCCATGCACCTGTGTGCACAAATCAGGCAGTGGTCAAACTTAATGGGGAAGCCATTGCTGTTTTCCTGGCTCTCTTCTTTCTGATAGTGATCCCATAATCCTGAGTGTGCTACACTTGTCCTGCAGCTATCTATTCAGTTTCAGGAAAGGTATTTCTTCCCATTTCAGTGGTTAGGCCTGTAACTATGCAGTTAAATGGAGGGAGAATTAAGATGAGGTGAGAGTTGTTCCTTTGTGAGTGGCAGCTGTCAGTCTGGAAGCCAGCCAGTGGGCTAGTTTAAATGGCCAGGGATTTCCCTTGCAGAACTACTGAAAGGGGCCTTGCTAGATTAAACAAACTTCCTTCCTGCTCTCGTCACCTGGGAGTTTTTCCTCCACTTGTTCTCACATCTGTTGTGTTTTCCTTTGTGGTGGTGTATGCTTTTAACAGTGGGTAATTTTGGTGGTTTTAGAAAAAGGAGCTTTGCTCTCCCTCCCTGGCTTGTTTTCTTTGTGCTGTTTCCCCCTCAAGCACACCTGGTATTAGATTCCAGCCATCTCTGAGGTCAGAAAGGAATTTCTCACTGTCTGTTGTCCTAATTTGGCAGATTTTAGATCATTTGCCTCATGAGCAAGTTTTCACTTTCCTGAGGGAGTTCCAGAGACGCACTGCACCTTTTATACTTGTGTCACTGTTTTCATGCTGTTGTGTATCACAAGTAGCATATGCTCAGTGGATTTGTATGTACCAGCATTTGCAGGGGGCAACACCATTTGCAACAGATTGGAGGAGTATATCTGTACAAATACGCAGGAAGGCTCAGCTTACCAAATTGTGCCATTGCCTGGCCACAGATGGCCAGTGTATTACTTTAGACATGAACTGTCTTTCATTTATTAACTTCACCTTACACTTTACCAGTAGCTGCCAGCCATGGCAGATCACTGCAAAGACAGGTCATCAACTCAAATGTTCCTGAGGCAAGTTCAGCAGGAATTGGTTCGGTTTTGGTTGATTTGGTTCAACTGTCTACTTAATTAAACGTGCAGACAATTTGACCCTACGTAGGTTTGTGTTTGTATTGTGTATGTCTTTACTTGCAGTCTGGCACTTGGCATTGCAGTTAGTTATAATTAAGGTGTCAGTGTAGGTAAAACGGTCCCTTGTCAAAGCATCGGGATATAATTATTAAAAACGAAATGGGTTTCCTTTGGTAATCTACATGTGGCCACAGTGTCCTGGCAAAATATGAGTTTTCAAATATCAGTATCTTTTTTTAATACAGGGCAAATATCATTTTAAAAATTACTGAGAAACTTCTTAAAGTCAGGTGAAAGACGAAAGCTTCTTAAAATGCAGTTTTACCTCAAAAACTGATTGAAGAAATGGCATTGTGGGTCCCCTTTCTCATTGACTTCATATCAGAGGTCCTCAGCAGTTTATAGGCAAAAGATATTTTTTTCCAACAGCTAGTCTCGCAATCTCAGACTGGGCTCTGCCGGTCAAGCTAGGTTCTTCCTGTCTTGTGCATCATCACCAATATTTAAAGTTCTGCAGGCCAGATTAGACCCTCAGCTACACTTGTGCAGTCGTGTTGTCTTCAATTTATGCCTTTGCCTTTGCTTTTGATGGGGTTATACAGGTGTAAGTGATTGTAATTTAGCAAACAATTATGTTTATTATGAACTAGCTTCCAGGTCACTTAGTGTTAGTTGTGTGAACTCTGCATAGCTGACAGGAGTGAAAAGAAAAAATATATTTTTTGCTTTATGAAGTAAGCAGCTATTAGTCTGAATACATACAAGGAGCCGATTTGTTAAGAAAGAAGGTGCCATTTTTACAGTCACTTTTCAGAGCAGAACCTCAGTTTTGGCAACAAAGAAGCTAAACTAATTTTGCTCAGATCGTTACAACTAACATTTATACAAAACTGATATCCTGTATGTCATGATGTAGGTCAATAGTTTAAAAGGTATCCATGAAAGACGGATTTTATAGGAAATGTTGATTGGCCCTTAATTAGAAAGGTCAACTAAATGACGCTAATATTATCTTTATTTAACATTAATATTTCTCACTCTCGTTCATTCATTACCTTTTCTTATTCAGCCTTTCTGGCTGTGGTGGTGTTTAGTATCAGAGACAAAATTTTGAGAAAGCAATCTTTTCATTGTTGTCGTTTATTATTATGATTCACATAGAGCCTGGTATTGGGAGATGCCCTCAGTTCCCCAGAATTCCTAATTTCAACACTTGTCACCATTCATAGTGTTAAAATAAAATGTAGACCGTTTCCTGCAACCAAAGAGCAAAAATTCTCCTTAAGGTTTTAAAATATTAATATACAGTTTGTGTATGGACCTGTAAGAAGCACATTATAGTAAATGTGCTTTTCTTGAACAAACAGATCCAGATTTTGCTTCACCTCAGCAACCTTTCTACCTACCTGAAATGTTTGTTCTTCTATGTCTGTCAAAGTAATTTTTTTAAAGAAGTGCATTATTATTATTTCATAATTTGATGTAGTTTTAAGGCCATAACAGACATTGGTAGTGTGGATAAATCTGGCACTCCCAGCTAGAAGAATTGGTTTGGATGGGTAGATATGGGTACCCAAATCTCCTGTGCAGTCATTTCATCTTACTGGTCAAACAGCTTTTGATAACAGATGTCTAGTAAAGATTTTTCTAATTTATTAACAGACGGGCAAATAAATGTCTGGGCTGGCAGTGCATTCTCATATGAGGGACCCTAGTTTAGGTAGTAACCACCTCACTTCTTGCAGCAGTGGTGACTTGAACAAATACAGAGAAGAAAGACTGGTTAGCCCATAGAGTGCAGTAAGTAGAAAGAAGGAGGAATTATATTTTGAAAAAATCATATCTTAGGAGAAAATATTATTTAAAAAAACAAGGTCACTGCTCCGATTGACCCAATCTAAGTACAAGTCCATTTGCTGAGGAATTGAAAACCAGTTGGCATGTACCCAACAAAGTTAAGCGAGCTGGGAAGAGACAAGACTTTGATGCCTTAGGCCCTTTCCAAAAAAATAACAAACTGTGGGCCTGATTTTCAGTTCTTGGTGTCTAAATATCTCTTTGATGTGAAACCAGGTAACTTGTGCATAGAACAAGAAAATTTTGCTTGCAAATAGGTATTTGTGAGCATATTTCTTGGAGTGGGAGCAGATTACCACCCACTCCACCTGGCAGAGACACACCAGCTGTCAAAGGAGCAGATCCAACTGGCCCTACTAGATATGGATTCATTGTGGCTGCCCCTCTCTTGCTTCCCCTCAAAGGAGCAGGACTGGAAACAATGCAAGCATCATGAGGAGGCTCTGAAGAATCAGGAAGGATGCTCTACCTGCCACCACTGTGGATACCTCTGCCTGCGCCAGCATGAATCCTGAGGGCAGCATTTGGGCCTGGCTGCACAGTCACTCCTCAAAAGGCTACCTGCAGGACACCACTAGACTGAGACAGAGCCTGGGATATGCAAGGGAATCCCCTGAGCCAGTTGCTGTGGCTCTGGCCAACTCCACCTTATATTTGCTGCTTGCAAAGCATTATGAACAAGAGTTTAGGAGTAAAATGCCTTCTTGCCTTGGTTGGACAATTTATATCTACTTCCGGTGGGGAGCCAATGGAGAGAGACAATCTTCAAATTTGCTAACCTTCAGGGGGAAGAAAATATCCCATCAAGTCTCTCTCTCTCCTCCCCTCCCACAATAGGTCTTGGGTGGAGGAATAGCTAAATTCCCTCCCACAGTAGGTCTTATCCAGCCCTTTTCCTGATGAGGGGAGATAGGCATTTGTACTTGCATGTGTTTATTTAATGTGTGTGTGTGTGAGCACACTCAGTGGGAGCACACATGCATTTGCAGATGCAACTGAAATACAAAGTCTTGAGAAATTTCATTTTATATCTTAAATCCTTTAATTTATGATGTGCTATAGGTTACTAACATGAAATTTAAGCTATGTTTGTCATTGTTAAAAGTACTAAAGAAAATGTAAACAAATATAGGTGTAAGTAGTGGATTAATTTATTCTCTTGTATATGATTATCTTAATATTTACTATACATGGTGCTATAAGGTGTTAATGGTGAATGCTACTTTAGCTATAAGAATGCATGTTTGCTTTCTCTTGATTCACACAGAGCAGATGGATGCTTGACTGTCTGCTAATCCACAGCTGGAATGGTTTCAGCAGTTTCCACGTTGCTGGGTTAGAGTGGCTTTTCTAGTGGACTGAGAGGGCAGCAAGAGAGGGATATCATTATTCATCAGTATCCCAGTGGGATTGCTGCCAGCAGAGATTAATTTTTTCTGTTATGCTTGTAAAACAAGCTCAGGTGGAGTCTCTAATCCTCAGGGCACGGGTGGCAGATCAAGGAAGATGCTACAAAGCTAGTTAATTTTCAGATTCTAGGGGAAACAGAAGCTCTGTTAGATGTATAAATACATGATTGCAAATTTAAGTAGCTCAAATCCAAATGGGATCTTCCCAGACATCTGGTATGGAAAATCTCTATTTTCTTTGTCTTTTAATAGAAGTTCTTGAAACTTTACACCAGTGCCAACATATTTGTAACTCTTTTAATTCTTAGTTATCTTTCCTTGTCAGTTTTGGCAGATGATACCCTTACAATTTAACTCTGTTTCTTCATATATTTACAGGCTGAGAGAAACACAAGATAGAACAGTCTTCCCCTGACAGTTACCCCACTGCCAACTTCAGTCTCTCCTGTCTCAGCATTAGTTTGCATCTCATGAGTTCTTCAAAACATTGGGCCAGATCCTCAGCTGTTGCAAATGTACATAACTCCATGGAAGTCAGTAGAGATATGTCAGTTTTAACCAGCTAAGGATCTGGCCCAATAAACTTAGTTGAAGCAAATGTCACTTCCTCTTACAGCTTTTGGTGTGTTTCTTCTTACTGTGTTTTTTTAAAAACTATTTTTGGGTAAATTTTGTGTGTCTGCAAGTGAGAGCAGTAGCACTGACTTGCTAATCAGACACTGTGCAAGTAAGTACCTTCCAATTTTTCCATATATTTATCTCAATTTACATTGTTCTTCGGTTATTCCAGGCATGAGCCTCTCTTGAACAGAGGCTGCTAGTCACTTTACCACATGATGACAGGTATTCATGCTTCTGAACCTTTTATTCCCTTTCTTCTCTGATCACGTAGTTGTCTTGATCCAGAGAGTTTAATCTTGTAGAAAAATGCACCAATGTGAATCTGTGGCTCCCTAATCTGGAAGCTGCCACAGGTCAGCAACTCTGAAATCCATTTTTCAACACATAGAGCTTTTACTGATTAACATTGGTGTATAGAGTGTGTAAGGCCACAATCCTGCATCAAGATCTAATGCAGATCCCCACCTCTAAGCAGAGTCTCACTGACTCAGGGATCTGCACTGGACGATCCCAGTGCAGAATCAAAGCCTAAAACAGAAAATGATTGATCACTTTTTTGGAGACAGCTACTAGGAATGTTCTCTTCTGCAGTTCTGCTATTATGACTTATTACTGGCATCATCTCAGTCAGCAGTTCAGATAAACCTGAGCCAACACAGTCAATTCAGCCAAATTCATCTTCAAAATGTGGACAAATCTCAGTGGAACTAGAGAAATTTACTTGTCTCATGATAATCATATTTCAGTGCATACTCACAGAGATTTTCTTAGTTGTGTATTATCACATTGTCAATGTCATGCACTGAAATACTTTTGAATATTAAGGCTGATATTTTAAAGCTACTTGAACTTCTCAGCCTGTTTCATGTTGCAAGACTCCATGTTACAAGAGGAGAGAGTTTCAGGTCCCTATCCTAGCTGACCATAAAAAGGGAAGGGTGGTTGTGACATCCCTGGTTTTATTTACCATGCCAAAGTTGAGAAACCATGGAAAAGATTTTGATGTTCATTTTCCATTGAAGTAATTAGGCAGCTTTGAAATGTTCATCCTAAATTTGCAATGGCAAATACAATACCTTGCAATACAAAGTTCTATTCTTATATCAGCATTTTTGAAGTTCCACAAATATATACATTCACAACTATATAAATGCTTCCTGGATGATTTTGGAGAGGAGTCACTAGATCAAAGTTAGCTATAAATTTATACCATGTTGTTTTGTCCTCAGAAACAGTGATCATATTTATTTGCCATGATTTGAAAAAGTGTAACTAATTAAGGGCATACACACATGCTGTATCATTCTGATGTTTGCTTTCATGGTTTTATCTTAATTTTTTAACGTAAACCATTACAGATACTTGCTCATAAACTTACTGATACACAATAATGCAACTTCAAGTTTTTAAATTGAACTACAGCATATCTTTAACAAAGACATACCATTTCGGTCCTGTGAAGGGCATTGCTGAAAGGGGCAATGTATGGGGAGCTGAAATGGAATTTTAAAGTCACAACACCGCCATAGTATTACAGTTCTTCTTTGAGTGATGGTCTTTGTATGTATTCCAAATGTGGGGGATGCACATGTGCACTATGCGCCAGAGCTGGAAGTTTTCAGCAGCAGCGTCCAATGACCTGCATGGGCGTCTTACGTTGCCACGTGCTCCAGGCAAAGTTATCAGAGGCCATGTGGGGTGTTGCGCCCTCAGTTCCCTCTTACCGCCACATGGTCGGAGTCAGAATCTTCTCTCCTCACGCTCGTAGCTTCTACAAGAGCAACCATCCATTATATATAGTTAGTTATCTTCTTCATCGTATACATACCTGTAGTTAATGTAGAGAGTTGCCCCTTTTGGGGCTCACCCCAACTTTGTCAGGGGCTATGTCCCGGGATTTAAGAACTGTGCTTCATGCCCTCATTCATTCTCAGCGACAAGCACAGCCACTGTCTCTACTTCCTGGGGGAAGCACATCCAACAGACTGTTGTGACACCTGAAGGTCTTTTCCACCAAAGACCCGTGAGGCTCATCTCTTGTGCCTCTGCAAATTCCTCATGGAGGAAGTGCTCTGGTCCCCTGCCGCATCTGATCCTGGACCAGCTGAACCAGCAGTACAATGCCCTTCACCCCACCCTCTAGCTCCCGGCCAGATCTGACGGCACTGCTGAAGCACAACAAGGGCAAGAAGGAGAGCCACAAGTGCTCCCATGGACATTGCAGCAGGTCCCCGTCAAGGACTGCTGTGACGCGCAGCATTTTCTCCCTGAACTGTGCCCAGTCGAGTGAGATGTTGTGTGCGGAACCCACCGCACCACTCCCCTGAACTCCACACATGGGGGGCAAGGCCAAGCAAAAGGAGGACGTTCCAGCACCATTGACTCCTGCACCGGCTGTGCAATGCAGCAGCCCTCCGAGGCGCACTCCATCTCAGTGAGAGGCCCCATTCTCTGCTCCATGCACCCTCCTTCCTGCTTTGGCAGGTAGTGGGATGTGCCCTGGACATCCAGATGGGCTGAACCATTGATGGCGCACCTTGACCTGCCCTACTCATCCTCCCCACTTCTCTCGGCTCCACGACCACCTACACCAGCAGCTGCACCACTTCTCTTGGGCCAGGATCTTCACCCAACCATCGCTGGACTGCCTGCACCAATGGCCCTGCCGCTGCTGGAGGCCTCTTCGGACTCAGAAGACTTTTCCACAGAGCAGCTGTCATTTTCCTCTGTGTCCTGGGCAGCTTGGACTCCCACGTGCATCCGCTGTACCAGATGGGCTACCCCACAGTCCTGCCGCAGTGGTACCCTTGTTCCTGGGGCCTGCAGTATCCACTAGACCAGGGCTCGGCAACCTTTCAGAAGTGGGGTGCCGAGTCTTCATTTATTCATTCTAATTTAAGGTTTCACGTGCCAGTAATACATTTTAACATTTTTAGAAGGTCTCTTTCTATAAGTCTATAATATATAACTAAACTATTGTTGTATGTAAAGTAAATAAGGCTTTTTAAAATGTTTAAGAATCTTCATTTAAAATTAAATTAAAATTCAGAGCCCCCCGGACTGGTGGCCAGGACCCGAAGAGTATGAGTGCCACTGAAAATCAGCTCACGTGCCGACTTCGGCACCCATGCCATAGGTTGCCTACCCCTGCACTAGACCCTACCCCATGGCCACATTGGCCACGTGGGATACATACCACTGCCTGTACCCGCCTCCGCCAGCCTCACACCATTCCATCCATGCCCCTCCACCAGAACAGTCAAGAGGAGGACCTGGAGCATGCCCTGGTCCCAACAGCAACATCTTTCTCTCCAGGCAAAACCTGGATTCCCCTCCCCCCGCACCCCTTCCAGAACCTTCTCCCCTCCTGACGATCACTGCCAATACCAGAAGCTGCTGCAGAGGGTGGTCCTTGATCTTGGTATTCTCTTGGAGGAATGTCCAGGACCAACCCCATCAGCTGCTGGACATTCTCCAGCTTTGGGAGCCAGCACACATGGCTCTGCCTATTAACGAGGCCATCCTCCACCCCCCATAGGAGGTCTGGCACACGCTGGCATCCTGTGCCCCAACCCCTAACAGGGCAGAACGCTGTTATTTTGTGCAATCAAAGGGAGCTGACTTTCTTTTCTACCACCCTGCCCCAGCCTCAGTGGTGGTGCATGTGGCAACAGAAAGAGCAAGACAGCACTCCTCCACCCTGCCGGATAAGGTGGTGAAACACCTGGACCTGCTCAACTGTAAGCTCTACTACTCCACAGCTCTGCTGTTCCACATCTCAAAATACCAGGCTCTGCTGGGAAAAGTATAATTTTAATAATTATGCCAAGCTGGCAGTGTTATTGGAGGACCCTCCTCAGGACAAGCAGCACAGGTTCCAGGCTCTGGTGGAAAAAGGCCGCCCGATGGCCAAAGTCTGCCTACAGGCAGCAGTGGATGCAGTGCACACACCACCTGCTCCCTTGTCATGGGCAATTTTGCAAATGACACTAAACTGGGAGGAGTGGTAGATATGCTGGAGGGTAGGGATAGAATACAGAGGGACCTAGACAAATTAGAGGATTGGGCCAAAAGAAATCTGATGAGGTTCAACAAGGTCAAGTGCAGAGTCCTGCACTTAGGACGGAAGAATCCCATGCGCTGCTACAAACTAGGGACCGAGTGGCTAGGCAGCAGTTCTACAGAAAAGAACCTAGGGTTGACAGTGGACGAGAAGCTGGATATGATTCAACAGTGTGCCCTTGTTGCCAAGAAGGCTAACGGCATTTTGGCCTGCCTAAGTAGGAGCATTGCCAGCAGATCGAGGGACGTGATCATTCCCCTCTATTCCACATTGGTGAGGCCTCATCTGGAGTACTGTGTCCAGTTTTGGGCCCCACATTACAAGAAAGATATGGAAAAATTGGAAAGAGTCCAGCAGAGTGCAACAAAAATGATTAGGGGGCTGAAACACATGACTTATGAGGAGAAGCTGAGGGAACTGGGATTACTTAGTTTGCAGAAGAGAAGAATGAGGGGGGATTTGATAGCTGCTTTCAACCACCTGAAAGGGGGCTCCAAAGAGGATGGATCTAGACTGTTCTCAGTGGTAGCAGATGACGGAACAAGGAGTAATGGTCTCAAGATGCAGTGGGGGAGGTCTAGGTTGGATATTAGAAAAAACTTTTTCACTAGGAGGGTGGTGAAGCACTGGAATGGGTTACCTCGGGAGGTGGTGGAATCTCCTTCCTTAGAGGTTTTTAAGGTCAGGCTTGACAAAGCCCTGGCTGGGATGATTTAGTTGGGGATTGGTCCTGCTTTGAGCAGGGGGTTGGACTAGATGACCTCTTGAGGTCCCTTCCAACCCTGATATTCTATGATTCGCTGAGAGGCCTGGCTACAATCCTCAGGCTTTCCCAGAGAGGTCCAGTCTACCATCCAGGACCTCTCCTTCAAAGAGAACAAACTGTTCTCTGCCAGGACACTGAAGGACTCAAGGGCGACCCTCCAGTCTCTGGGGATCTACAATCCAGCCCCCTCCAATAACCAGCAACCAAATCTGTCATTCCACCCGAGCCTCTGCCCCCCATACCTGCCCACCTACACCCAGTTCCTGGAGCCATCCCGACGGTGCCCAGATTCCAGCACCTGTGCCCTATCTCCTCCACCATGCCCCAGCACCACATGAAGGCCCAATTTTGACATGTCAGTCGAGAGCTACGAAACCCCCTGCATCATCGCTTCCAGGCCCCCCCCCATCACCTTCAGGGTTCATCTTGCCCTGTTTGCCCACCACTGAGGCAAGATCACCATGGACCAGTGGGTCCTGGAGATCATATGACACAACTACTATGAATTCCTAACCTTCCCCTCCCATCAGAGCGCCCCCCCCCCACAGACGCCTCCAGGGAGTCTCTCCCATCACACCCTTCTCCAACACAAGGCAGACGCCCTCCTATCGAAGGGTGCAATCAAACCTCACTGAGACAGTGGCGGCCGTTCCCGCTCTCCACTCTCTCCTCACCTCACTGGGTGTCTGTGTCAATGAGGAGAAATTATTCTTCTCCTGACGCAAATGATCCATTTCATCGGATTCTGTAGCAGCACGAGCCTTCCTCCCAGCAGACTGCTTTGCCACCCTCATGGCTCTTGTGGTAGCCCTGCGCTGCAACCTGTGCACAATGGTACGCTGCTGTCTCTGCCTCCTAGGACTCAGGGCAGCCTGCACCCATGTGATGCTGCATGCTCTCCTCACCATGTGCTGTCTACAGCTGTGGCTTCTCTCAGTCTGCAGGGCCCCCCCCCCCCATCAGGCACCTGGACTCGCCCTTGAGTCTTCCGAGTTGGGTCCGTGCCTCCTTCACTGGGTGGATCGATCCCACCAAAGTGCTCCGTTGCATCCTGTTTGCCACTCCTGTCCCTACAGCCACCCTTGCCATGGACACCTCCCTAGCAAGAAGAGGCACACACCTTGATGGCCATGCCATGCAAGGGATGTGGACACCCAGAGAAGCACATGCACATCAACATCTTGGAGTTGCACATACAGTTTACTTATGTGAGAAATTATTTTACTAATTTTCAGTTGATATTAGAGAATACATTTTAGGAAAAATATTTCCTAAAGACTTAACAGGATCTCCTAAAGAAGCAGCATTGAACTTTTTCCCCTCACTTTCCATGGTGATCATTCTTTATTTTTAATATGTTTTAACAGTGTGTGCATTTTACAATAAAATCTTTTTTAAAATACAGGTAATTATTTTTAATCAGTATTCAATTTACCCAGCTGTAAAACAAGTACAATAATTACAATACTTAAGTTTCACAGCACCAGTGAAATACAGTCATGTTTGTAATGTGCTTTGAGGGCTTTAAAAATGCACTAAATAAATTCAAATTCTTATTGCAGATGTCACTAGTATGTGCTAAACACATCTTTTTTTCAGATATCAGATCATTGTTTTGCATGCCAATTTCTTTCCACTGTGTTAGAACTTTTTTTCTTAGCATCTTCATGCTGAAGCAATTGTCTGTCATTTAACTTTACACTTTAGACGTATTCCAAGCTGTTGAGTCATTCCCCAATACTGGTAGCTAAGATAGCTGACCTTCTATTGCTCTGTGCACAGTGGCAAAGGTCTTTTAGACTCCTGACCTCTGGTCATCAGAAATGCCATTAGTAATTTGTAGCTTGGACATTTAAGTAAGAGGTGAACTTGTGAAATCTAAACCCTTCATGCAGTTTTAAGCAATCACTAAACTGTTTCACTGCTCCAGCTTGTGCTTCACATGAGATTTCCCTTATTATTTTTATGACGTTTGTAATTGTACAATGAATGGTGTTTATCAGATGCAGCCATTTAAAAAAAATCAAACTGTGCTGTGTACTCTTCTTTCTTCATTGTAATTCATTTAAGTAAGAAGCCTTGGAATTCAAATATAGACTATTTCTCCTGTAAATAGAGCCCACTGCTGAAATTTGTGATGCTTTAGACCCCAACACTTAGTTACAAATTAAACTTTAAATATTTCTTTTCAGAAAACAAATTAAGGGAAAGATTTGCATGATTTACAAAAGATACATATGTTCCACAGCTTCTGGTGTTCCTTAGAGGTCTCCCATCCTATACCTGTTTAGTTTTTAAAACCAGGTGAGATGAAAAATATTCAGACCAGTACTGCCCTGCTCAGGGGCATGCACAAGGGGGAGCAAGCAGGGGCATGGCCCCACTAATAATCGGCAGGGACACAGAAGTGCCTCGGCGCTGTGGCAGAGAGAGTGAGCTCCTCTGGCCCCAGGGCCCCAGCATGGTAGCTGACATCTCCTCCAGTGCCACAGCGGAGACAGCGAGCTGCTCTGGCCCCAGGACTGTGGCTGGGGCACAGAACATGCCCCTCCAAAGCTGTCCCCTGGCCCCCTCGTTCAGACACTCTGCTACTGCCTTTTAAATTGCAATGTATTTTGACTCGCACCAGATATGTTTCTATCACTTATTTTTTAGCTATAAAAATGTATAAACCACTACTCAGATGGCAAATGGAAAGGATACAGGAGAACATTTGTTTCAGAGGAAGGGCATTGAGCAGTGCTTGTCCCTCTGTTAAAGGTCCAAACACATTAGAAGATTAATACAACTAGCTGTGTTGCCAGTGGCGTGTCTGAAGGACTCTCCTCAGCCCTCACCACTATCCTAGGGGACACCAGAACACCTGAGAAAAATCACACACCCATTGTGCTCAGCCTGAGGGCATTAAACTTAGATGCGTGTTTAAAGCAGTAAAGAACCTTTACAGTACTGTGTATGCACATCGCTGTAAGCCACAGCGATCAGTTGTTAACTTTATTTCAAACCTAATATTTTCAATTATAGCAAAGCAACTCTTCTTCACTCTTTCCCCTTTAAAACAACACTAAAATATATCCCTTCCTCTGCATCTCTAATGCCAAAGCTGCTGTTCATTCTTTTGTCATCTCTCAGCTTGATTCCTTCAGTTGCTTCCTTTGCAGCCTCCCTGCTTCCATCCCTCAACTCCATTCAAATGCTGCAGCTAAAACCATCTTGGTGTCCTACTGGTGACTGGTCAGACCATGTCAGTCCTCTGTTGGAATCCCTTCACTAATGTCTCTCACTTTTCAGATCTAGTTCACACTTTTTATGCTCACAGTCAGTGTGTCTGCTCTCATTTCCTTCTCCATCTCGCTCCATCCAATCCTGCCTCCTTGATCACTCCCTTTGTATGTATTATCTAAGGTACGTATATGACACCATCACCACAGCACCTGAATGTCTCACAAATGTATTTATCTTCACAACACACCAGTAAGGAAGGAAGGCAGTACTGTTATACCTATTTTACAGGTTAATTGATTTGCCCAGGGTCACCCAAGAAGTCTGTTACAGAGCAGGGAATTTGAACCTAGGCCTCCAGAGCCCCAGGCTAGCATCCTAACTGTTTGCTTTCACTTTTTTATTCCTTCTTCACTGCTGCCTCTATTCTTGGAATAGTCTCCACCTTCTTGTGCACCAAGGGATCATACTGTGTTTATGTAAATTCATCCTCAGGGCTGGCTTTTTCTGCACAGCCTTTCCTCAAAAGGAAACTCTGCACTGCTTTCAAAGATGACCTTCCTGACTCTAGCCATCCTGTGGCCTTAGTAGCACAAACTATAATAGGTGAATAAAACATGTGTGCTGTGCATGTGAACAGATATACATTCTACATATATGCAAGGGCGGCTCCAGGCCCCAGCACGCCAAGCGCATGCTTGGGGCGGCAAGCCGCAGGGGGCACTCTGCTGGCACCACGAGGGCGACAGGCAGGCTGCCCTCGGCGGCTTGCCTGCGGAGGGTCCGCTGATCCCGCGGCTTTTGCAGACCTCCCGCAGGCGTGCCGTGCTGGGGGCGTCAAAATTCCTAGAGCCACCCCTGCATATATGGAGGTGATATCCATGTGATAAATGTATCTTGCACCTTTCCTAAGCTTGCCTCCAGTCTATTTCCTTTGGTAGTTAATCTTACATTCCAAGCATGAACCAAGCTACTATTTAATAACTTCCCTGCAAATTTAGAGCTTTGCCCCTCAAAAATTACCCCTTGAAGTCAATGGAGTTATACTGAGGTTGAACGAATATAACAGAGTGAAGAAGTTCTCTAGCCCAAAGAGTTAGTCTAATTAAGAGTTTCCACTCTAAATACAAATGTATAGTGGAGGGACTTCAGCAGTCTGACAGAAATGTCTTTTCTTTTGCCTAGAATGGGAAGCTGGAAAATGTGCATGATATTTGTCCTTAAAACAGCGCAGAACTAATAATGCCCATTTATTACTCTCTTTAATTGGGATACTGTCCTAGACCCTTGATATCTGTAAGAATGAAGAAACATCTAAATCGATTTTTTAAAACTTTAAAAACATAAATTATATCCTGTGAAACTGAAACCAAAGAACAAACTTTTATGGGCTAGCAATAAACTCCTTAAAAGTGGAATCGCTAATGCTGATATAATTTTAGCTACAGCGATGCTAGCGGGTACTTCTCTAATCTAATTTTTTGATGTAATCTAATTTTAAGGATACTCCTGAAATCCAGCTGTTAACCATGTGGTCAGTTTTGGCAAGGGTAAAAAAGATGTGTTTCTTCATGCATATATTAGATTTCTGCACATAAATCTGTGCTTGACTGAATTCCAGCTGCTTGCACATCTGTGTAAGTTTGATGTTTTCCCTTATAAATCTGTTTTACACTTGTAACAAAACAAAGATATGAAGATAAAATGTACTAGTATTGGTCATATGACTATATTTTTCATAAATTAGACCCTAAGGTGAGAGATGTTTTAACTGACTGCATGTAACTATAGCCTGGACTTTGGGAAGAGCCTGGCAGTGGAAGAAAGCATTGCCAAGTAACTCGTGGTGTTTGTGTTACTTTGTATTATTTTGTATTGTTTTAATTATAACTTAGACAACTGTAGAGGATTAAAAAACATATGTTTGAGATTTTTAAAGCAAATTAATGGAAAATATGTGTTTAAACTCCCCTAGACTGCTTTGAAAATCAACTTATGTATATACCTATTGGTAAGCTAAACAGAGGTATAAACAAACAGGAAATGTGCGGAGAAATAATAAATTCTAAAATTGGAAATTAGCAGAAGAAAAAACAAAACAGAAAAAAAGCAGAGGTTATGAAATAAACAAAAACATGCTGTAAACTAGCATAATTTATTAAAACTAATTGTTGGAAATAGACATGGGTTTAACAATAATAATAATAATCTCTTGTAACTAGTTAGGAAATCAAGGTGTGTGCTCCAGCTTCCTATGTAATTTCATATTATCACTATTACTCTTGTTCCTTCTCTCCCCTCTCCCCCTCCTGTTGCTTGGTAAACCTTCTTGTTCTAAATTGGGCCCCTGATCCTGCAGCTGAATCTGTGTGAGTGGAGCTCTGTGCCTTTGTGGAGCCCTAGGGACTACTCACATGAGATAAGTTACACACAAGTGCTTAAGGCTGGTCTATATGAGCAATGGCATGTAGGGTATGTGTAACTACATGCCTCAAGGAAAAGCAGGCTTGGTCCTCACTGTCATGTGAGCTTCTGGAGTCTTTCCCCACTGCTGGAGCCTTTCCCTGCTCCGGGGAAAGGCTCCATCAGTGGGACACTACACTGATAAAAATAGCAGCGTAGACCGGGGAGGCACTGCTTGGGCATGGAGAATATATACCCTACGGTTTGGGCGTGTCTTCACTCGCCTAAGCAATGCCTCACCAGCTATACTGCTATTTATACCTGTGCTGGGGGGGGGGGGGGGCGGGGTGTATGTTCTCTATATGCTGCTGTAAGAATAGACATAGCCTGTGTGTTTGAAGACCCGAATCCTCAACTTACTTATACAGGCAGACTGCAGCCATTCACATGTAGCCCCAGTGATAGAACAGGGCCTTATTCTGAAAGTCTTTGGGGTAGGAGCAGTCTTTACACAATCGAACCCCAGTCTTGACTGGGACCTCTAGGTGTTGTTACAATATAAATAATAATAGTACCACAGTGAATGTTAATTTGTTACCCCCATTTCTAAATTGTACAGGAATTGATTTGTAGATAGAAATTGAAACTAAAACACTTAGGTATTTTCACCTGGAAAAGTCTTCCTGAAATTCAATATTGGCTTACTTTTGAACCTTAAGTTACATGGAAACAAATGTGCAATGGAGTATAAATGAGTGATAATTGCAGAATACTGTATAGTATGACAATCCCTGTGAAAAAAAATGTTAAAGTTGTACCATGTTTTATTTTTCTGATTCCAGGCAGATTTGTACAATTAATTAGAAATGAATACCTTTATTGAGCCAACTAATGGATTATGTAAAATAATGTAAAAATTCCTCCATCTTTTTAATTTTACATAATAGCGAACATAATATACTTAAATTTAACATCCTTCTAGGCGGGGAAATACCAAAGAAATCCATCACAGTATCATTTAACTTCAAAAGGGGGAACTAAAGAAAAATGAGGAAGTTAGTTAAATGGAAATTTAACTAACTTCATAAGAATGAAATGCCTACAAGCTGACTGGAAACTATTTAAAAATAGTAATAGAGGCTCGAACTAAAAGTTCAGGATCTATTCAAGCCGTATCCTCTCCGTACTGCTGTATGGTTGCAAAATGTGAATGCTATACCTCTCAGACTGGGCAAAGCTGGAAGCTTTCTACACAAAATGTCAACATCCTATATTGGGCATAAAGTGTAACAACTTCATTCGTAATGCAAACTTTTAGAGTCGCTCCGGTCTACAGACTCCTGGGGCCATTGTCCGCAGATAGCATCTTATGCTTTTTGGACATGTTGCCAGAATGCCACAAGATGTTCCGGCAAACACCATTCTCCAGGTGGCTTATAACATCTGAGATAAAATTCCACCAACTGTGAGGTGTAGGTAGCCCAACGTCAGACCACCTATTACATGTATGCATCAAGTCTGTTCCAACATTGGACTCTTGGCCTGTCAAGCCCTGGTGGCCCCACAGGAATGAATCAAATGTCAAATTATCTCTATGGCCAACTGTTGGCTAAGCATTGAAGAAGAACTACTAAATGTATACCCCCAATCAAAAAAAAATAAATTAAGAGAACTAAAAAAAATGCCATCATAACTAAACAGAGTAAAAGATAGGTTTCAGAGTAGCAGCCGTGTTAATCTGTATCCGCAAAAAGAACAGGAGTACTGTGGCATTTAGAGGCAAAGAGACATCGTTTCAAAATTGGAAGTCTAATCCTACCAATAAAAATAGAAAGGAGCGTAAACTCTGGCAAGTTGCGTGCAAAAGTTTAATTAGACAGGCCAAAAAAGAATTTGAAGAGCAACTAGCAAAAGACCAAAAAAAAACTATCAGCAAAAATAAAAAATTCTAAGTACATCAGAAGCAGAAAGCCTGCCAAGCAATCAGCAGAGCCATTGGACAATCAAGCTGCTAGAAGAGAATACAAAGCTGTTGTGGAGAAGCTAAATTAATCCTTTGCGTCAGTCTTCACTACAGATGATGTGAGGGTGATTGCCACATCTGAACCACTCTTTTTAGGTGACAAATCTGAGGAACTGTCCCAGATTGAGGTGTCTCAAAGGAAGTTTTGCAACAAATTGATATGTTAAACAGTAAGTAAGTCACCAGGACCAGATGCTATCCACTCGAGAGTTCTGATGGAGCTCCAGTATGAAACTACAGAACTACTAACCAGGGTATGTAACCTGCCGCTTAAATCAGCCTCGGTGCCAGATAACTGGAGGATAGCTAATGTAACTCTGATTTTTTTTTAAAAAAAGGCTCCAGAGGAGATCCTGGCAATTACAGGCTGGTAAGCCTAGCTTCAGTACCAGCCAAATTGGTTGAAACTATAGTAAAGTACAGAATTATCAGACAGACAGATGAACACAATATGTTGTTTTTTGTAAAGGGAAATCATGCCTCACCAATCTATTAGAATTCTTTGAAGGTGTGAAAAAGCATGTGGACAAGGTTGATGTAGTTGATATAGTGTACTTGGACTTTCAGAAAGCCTTTGATAAGGTCCCTCATCAAAGGCTCTTAAACAAAGGTAGCAGTCATGAGATGAGAGAGAAAGTCCTCTCATCGCTCAGTAACTGGTTAAAAGATAGGAAACAAAGGGTAAGAATAAATGGTTAGTTTTCAGAATGGAGAGAGGTAAACAGTGGTGTCCCCTAAAGATCTGTACTGGGACCTATGCTGTTCAACATATTCATAAATGATCTGGAAAAGAGACTGAGCAGTGAGGTATCAAAGTTTGAGGATGATACTAAATTATTCAAGATAGTTAAGTTCACAGCTTGTGTTGCAAAGAGATGTCACAAAATTGGGTCACTGGGCAACAAAATGGCAGATGAAACTCATTGTTGATAAGTGCAAAGTACTGCACATAATCCCAACTATACATACAAAGTGATGGGGTCTAAATTGGCTCTTACCATTCAAAAAAAAAAAGATCTTGGAGTCATTGTGGATAGTTGGTGAAAAACGCCTGCCCAGAAAAGCTAACAGAACATTAGGAGCCATTAACAATACAGGAAATATCATAATGCCATTATATAAATGCACAGTGCATCCACACCTTGAATACTGCATGCAGTTATGGTCACACCATCTCAAAAAATATATATTAGAATTGGAAAAGTACAGATGAGGGCAACAAAAATGATTAGGAGTATAGAACAGCTTGCATATGAGGCGAGACTAAAAAGACTGGGACTAAGGGGTGATATGATAAGAAGTCTATAAAATTATGAATGGTGTGGAGAAAGTGGATAAGGAAGTATTATTCACCCCTTCACATAACACAAGAACCGGGGTCACCCAATGAAATTAATAGAGAGCGGGATTAAAACAAGCAAAAGGAAGTACTATGTCACACAATCTTCAGTCAACCTGTGGAACTCATTGCCAGGGGAAGCTGTGAAGGCCCAAACTATAATTGGGTTCAAAAAAGAATTAGATAAGTTCATGGAGGATAGGTCCATCAATGGCTATCAGCCAAAATGGTCAGGGATGCAACCCTGTGCTCAGTATGTCCATAACCTCTGACTGCCAGAACCTGGGACTGGATGACAGAGAATGGATCACTTGAAAATTGCCTTCTTCTGTTTGTTCCCTCTGATGCATCTGGCACCGGCCACTGTCAGAAGACAGAATACTGGGCTAGATGGACCATTGGTCTGGCCCAGTATTAATTAACACTTAATAAGTTAATGAAGATAGCTTGATTGACAAGTGACATTAAAAACTTTCCCCATCTTTATTCTCATCATAGCAGTTATTCCTTTATTAGTTTGCTTTAAAGTTTTAATATTGGGTACTTCATGGCAATTAATAAATAGTTATAGGTAGCAGATTTTTTTTCTTTAACATTGGCTTGCTTAGACACAACAAAATGTATGTCAGGATTTTTTTAAAAATATTAAAGATATGTAATATTTGTGTTCTCTTGATCAACCCAAAGAGAATACACAAATTTGGTTAGTCAATTCCATGGTATTTACCAATATACTATTACTTAAAAAAATAATAAAATAAAGACCACAGCTTCAGTCCTGGAATGTGAGAATCTAATTTTGGTTTCTTTTAGAACCTCACTGTTACAAATTAATCAATTTCTACTTAAAGTCTAGAACTCATTAACTTCTTAAGTTTTACTGTTCCCATGACTGAATTTAAATTAAAACATAAAGCTTCTTTTTTTTGTTCATATTGATCCTGTAATTGTCTACACTGCACAAGCATCCTCTTGACTCTTAGTTAAATGTAGATGGCAGCGTGTGCAGCTGCTTAAAAATAAAAAACTTAAATTTTATGGAAGATGTGCTAGCAGTGTAAATCCATGTTTCATCATTCATTTTATATCAATTATTTAAGCAAAATATATTAGCAATTCTTGTGGGTTGAAGAAGAATCTGAAAAAATAAATAAGGGCCCAGTCCTACAAACACTACTAAGATTGGTACTTCTTATCTTGAATATTTACTGTAAAGCTCATTGGGGCCACTCATGAGTCTATATATGATAATTTGTGTCTGTAGGATCAGGGTCTAACTCAGTAGCAAATGCTTGCAGGATCAGGCCCTGGGAATTGGCTGAGACTTTGATTTAAATGGGCCTTAGGTCTGGCCTTTAATAATTGTACAACTATCAAAAGGATGAACTGGCTGAGAAACTCTCTGGCCCATTAATGTTGATTTTCAATACATCTTGGAACACTGGAGAAGTTTAGAGGACTGGAAGAAAGCTAATGTTGTTCTAATATTTAAAAAGGGTAAACAACATGACCCAGGTAATTATAGGTCTGTCAGCCTGATATTGATCTTGGGCAAAATAATAGAATGGTTGATAGGGGACTTGATTAATAAAGAATTAAAGGAGGGCGATATATCTAACACCAGTCAACATGGGTGTATGGAAAATAAAGTTGATCAAACTAACTTTATATCTTTTTTTGATAAGATTACAAGTTTGGCTGATGAAGGTAATTGTGTTGATATAATATGCTTAGAGTTTTGTAAGGCATTCGCTTCTTACCACATGAAATTTTGATTAAGAAACTAGATTGAAACAAAATCAACATGGCACACATCAAGTGAATTAAAATCTGGCTAACAGGTCTCAAAAGGTAATTGAAAATGGGGAATCATCATTGAGTGGATGTGTTTCTAATGGGGTTCCCCAGTACTTAGTTCTTGGCGATATACTATTTAATGTGTTTATCAATGACTTGGAATAAAACACAAAAACATTACCAATCAAGTCTGCAGATGGCACAAAGATTGGGAGGATGATGATTAGTGAAGAGGACAGATTACTAGTACAGACAATACGGATTGCGTGGTAAACTGAGCGAAAGCAAGCAATATGCTTTTCAGTTTGGCCAAATGTAAGAACAAAATGTAGGCAATATTTACAGGATAAGTGACTCTATCCTAGGAAACAGTGACTATGAAAAATAATGGGAGGTCTTGGTTGATAATCTACTGATCATGAACTCCAGTGTAATACTGTGGCCAAAAAGGCTAATGGGATGTTTGGATGTATAAACAGGGGAATCTTGAGTAGGGAGGTTATATTATCTCTGTATTTTGGCACTGGTTAAACCATTACTGGAATACTAGTACTCAGTTCTGGTGCTGAGTTTTTCAACATTCTTCCTGAGCTGTGAAGAGTATTCAGAGAAGAGCCACAAGAAAAATTAAAGGATTGGAAAACATGCCTTATTATGGGAAATTCAAGGAGCTCAGTCTTGAATCAGAGAGAAGGTTAAGGAGTGATTTGATTGCAGTCTGTAAGCCCCTACATGGGAAAGAGAAATTTGTTAATAGAGGGCTCTTCCATATAGCTGAAAAAGGTATATGGCTGGAAGTTAAAGCTAGACACATTTAGACTAGAAATAAGGTGCACATTTTTAACAGTGTGGGTAATTAACCATTGGAACAATTTACGAAGGGCTTTGGTGTATTCTCGATCACTGTACATTTTTAATGAAGATTGGATTTTTTTCTGAAGGACATGCTCTGGTTCGAAGAGGAATTAATTCAAAGAAGTTCTATAGGCCATGTTATGCAGGAGGTCAGATCAGATTATCATAGTGGTCCCTTTTGGCTTTATAGTCTATGGGATAACATAGCTGTGAAGTTTTGTGCCATTTCAGACGGGGCTACAAATGCATGATTGTACACAATTAAAATCTATGGTTAACTGCTGGCTTTCGTCAAAGCAGGTTATGCTTTACAACAGGTGTTCATATAGATAAAGATTATATAGCGTGAGCTGTAAGCTACAATAGTACTGATTTAACACAACATCAGAAAAACAAGGAAAGGAAGAACATTTATAGCAATGCTTTTTGGTCTAATTGTAAAGTTTGTAGTAAGAAGTGTGATAACGTTAAATTGTTATGCAACTTAATCCATTTCTTTAGACCCTGAATTATGTACAGTATTCAAACGAAATGTAGTAAAATATATATTTTTGTACATTGCTTGGCATAGTTGAGTCTATAGCATTTGCAGAACAGATTGAGGTTTGTAATGAAAAGGGAAACAAAAATGGAAAATACTGAGTGAACAGCAGGACACATTTGAGGTGATTATGAAGGATGTTTCTGTATTCTGTCCTTTCTTGTGCTATCTGAAAACAGTAGCAGAGGGTTACAAGCAGAGTTCATCATAGGGTTGTCAATCACTGTCATTTAACATTTGCAATGGAAGATGTCTTTATTCAAGGACAGCTGGGCAAATCAGAGAAACAGATTTGCAGTTAGTAGTCTGTCCAGCCTACACTAAACAAACAAGGACAGGGCAGACATACCGGCCTCTCACATAAAAATATAATGGACTCTGCTGACCTTAGTGCCCTCCATTCAGCTTCATTCCCAGTTGCATAAAAGCTTCGCTACCCATTCTCAATTTCCTTTAATTACCTACATGATGCAGATAAGAAAATGAACCTCACTTACTTACAGTCAGCAATCACACACAGGAAATTAAGTAGGCAAGTTGTTTGAAATAAGATGACTGTTTTGGAAGTAAATAAAACACATCGTACTGGGGAAAAACTAGTGAGAAAGTATTGTCAGGAATACCAGTCGGTCTGGAATCGCTCAGCTGATCCTGCTCCTGTCTCCTGCTGCTGCTTGAAACTGCAAGGCAAAACTAAGTAAAAAATCTCCTTGGTAAATATTCTTTAAAATATCTTTGAAGGGGATGTGAGCTAAATAAAAGAGCAGAGCAAACATGCAACATTCTATGGGGCTTAAAAAGATTGTGACCTTAGGTTCAGAGAATAAATGACCGCAGTTTTCACGAGATCTGGCAGAGACATCAAGGATTAAGCAGCAGTTGTCTTCAGTCAGTCTTCACTTTTAATCTGCTCTCAAACTATGAAATAAATTAATGACACTGCTTTTATTTCTAATTATTCTTAAACTTTCTAGACTCACTCATTCTTTCACATTTACGTTACACTATGTAAGTGTAATTTCAGTATGCCATAAATGTAACTTGAAAATAATATTAGTGGTGTTTATTATTAGACAGACTAACAGTAGAACATTTATCAAAGACGTTACAAAGGTGTCCTATAAATTGGGCATAAATCAGGTGTTAAGCTATTATGAATTATGGTAGTCCTCCAAGGTATACTAAAAAGAGCATTTTTTTCTAGATCTCACTCTGAATTACTTACCGTTGTGAACATTTAATTAATATGGATTTGCAGGAAGTCTGATTGGAGACTAAAGCCCATAATATCAAATCTGTAGTACAAGAGAGAGAGGAAAAAAAAACCTGAATAGTTTATCTTTAATTTAACAGTCTCTTCGCTGAATCCATGGTTATGAGGGCATTCTTCTTTTATAACAGCATTGTCTTTCAGACTACCAAAATGTTCATTGATCCAGTTGGTAAAAGGAATCTGTTTGCTTTAATTACAGGCACAAAGGACGTCACATATTGATGATTTGATTTGCAAAGTTTCATATTTTTAGGAAATTATGAAATCCTTCCCACACCAAGCCAGACTAGACACGCTTGGTGCATGTGAACAGTGAAGAAAAGGAAACCTCCCCAATTCTAAGTCCTAGAACTACAGCAGAGCCACTCAGTGGCCAAAGCTACAATTTGAAGGATGCAGTATTCCTGCTGCTGTTGGATTCCCAGTCCACATGGGGCAGTTGATTAGTACAGTACAAGATTCACCAGCTCTGCCCTTGCTACTAGCCCAGCCTGTCCCTATCTCATCCCCAAAACCTTACATGTGGACACACAGGGAACTCCTGTTGTTACTCAGGCCCCCTGTGCAAGTTCCAGAAAGCCCTTGCATACGCGTCAGTTGCAAAGCATAGCCAGCATGTCTGCCGCTCTGCAAGGCACAGAAGACAGGTAGTGTTTAATCTCTAGTAATTAGTTTGCAGTTTTAATAATCTTTTAGACATTGATCATCTATTGCTTGGACATTAAATATTTGTAATATTTAAAATAAACAGACTAGAGTTGTTAGACTGATTTGAAACCCACTGTGTATCTTGAATGTGTAAAGAAAAGCAGAAACATTTGGATATTCTCTGAAAAATGAAAATGTGCATTATTGACTGCTTGCTTTAAGTCTAAGATTGGCTTCATTACATCACTTTATAGGCGATTTAGGGTGATAGAAGACCTCTATTAGGTCATGTAGTCGATCTCAAATACTGTGTTTGACTAATGGGCATATTTCAGTATTTACTATGAAATCTGCATTATTCTGCTCTAACATAAAAATCAGATATATAAAGAGTATTTCAGACTCTTTAATGGTTCCTGAATATTTTAACAAACTACTGTTTTTCTTACTAGCATCTATTGCTCTGATAAATGAGTAAGAAAAAGGATGTTTAAACATCACTAGTCAAAATGGTTGTTTTGCAAAATCTCAGCTATATACCCTGATTTCCATGTAGTTTGTTGTAAATGTCCTTAAAAAAGGACAGTGCAAAAAAATGCTACTTCATTGCAATTGCTTTCTTGTATTTTATGTACTTAAAAAAACTATTTTTCCTCCTTTTAATTTTTTTGTTAAGGATGCTGAAGAGTATGCAGATCTTCCAGTGAGACACAATGAAGATCAAATGAACAGTGAACTGGCAAAACATCTCCCCATTGAAGTCAATCCTCATTCATTTGACAGTTCCCACACAAAAACACATCTTCTGCTGCAAGCCCATTTTAGTCGTGCCATGCTGCCTTGCCCAGACTATGCTACTGATACCAAGACAGTGTTGGACCAATCTATAAGAATATGTCAGGTATAGTAATCCATTTCATACTTTATCTGCTGCTTTACTCTTTGGCATTAATGTGTTGTAATATTTTTGATCCCAGGAAAAATCCACGTTGTTTTCTGGAGATGTATTGCAATATGGTTTTGTTGAGGACTGGAACACCTAAGACAGACACAAATTTATTTAGAAAGTGACCAAATGTCCACAACATTACAGAACTGAATGTAAATAAAGATAAAACTGAACGGCAATGGATATTGGTACTGGTTTGAAGGAGGCAATTAGTGGGTGCTTAGCACCCATCGACAGCCAGCTCCTCCTCCTCCCTCCACCAGCACCTCTGGCTCACCCGTAGCCCTGCCAATCAACACCTCCCTCTCTCTCCCAGCACCTCCCACTCACCGCGATCAGCTGTTCTGCGGTGTGCAGAGGCCCTGGGGAGGAGCAGGGACAGGGTGCACTCGGGGAAGGGGGCGGAACTGGGCAGGAAGAGGCAGGGTGGGGACTTGGGTTAGAGCAGGGGCATGGCCTGGGGCGGAGCGGGAGTTGAGCACCCCTGAGGCAAGGAGGAAGCCGGTGCCTGTAGCCAAGTATCCTCACTGTACTACCTGAAACTGGTCTGCAGTTCCCTATAAGTGAATGTGCTTTGGAAAGCCTAGGCTAGCACTGAGAGATGTGCTTTCCTGTAGACCCAACCTCTGTGGGCAATTATTATTTTTGTTATTTATCAACTGTCTTTCACAGGACCCAAAAGTGCTCTAGAAATTGCAGAGCTCAAATAAAACTTGCCTGAATATGTTAACAATCTAATTTTAGATGAGATTTTCAGTTGCTATACTCCCCAGTTCTCAACTAACCACAGGGCTCGAAGAGCAGGTTGCCACTGTCCAAACTGATTTTAAACCACTCTCCAAGTTTGTGACTTTTGCAGTTGTACAAAAGTCCATACCACCAGGCATTCTAATCTGACCATAAAGAATACCCATAACACACAACCTCGTGCACAACAGTCCCCATGAAGGACAATTTAGAGCAGCAAAATAAATCTGGAATAGAATTACTGCAATTGCTAAAAGGGATATTTACACAATTCTGGGAGGCGGTTAAATGCAGCTGTAGTTTGAAGCAGAAATAGGCCAGCTTCTACCTGCTACTGCTAGAGAGGAAGAATCGTACTGTGCTTAAAGTACTGGACTGGGACTCAGGAGATTGGCATTCAGTTCTTGTGTTACCTTGGGCAAACCTCTTAATCTGTCTCTGCCTCAGTTCCCCATCTGTGAAACCAAGGGATAGCAATTTTTTCCTTGTCTTGTCTACTTAGATTATAAGATCCTGAGGGTCTTCTTACTATTTGTATGTACAGCATCGAGCACAGTGGTGGGCACCCTGCGGCCCATCAGGGTAATCTGATTGTGGGCTGCGAGACATTTTGCTGATGTTGACCATCCGCAGGCATGGCCCTCCTGCAGCTCCCAGTGGCCGCAGTTCCCGGCCAGTGGGAGCTATGGGAGGAGGTGCGGGCCGCAGGGATGTGCTGGCTGTCGCTTCCCGCAGCTCCCATTGGCCAGGAAAGGCGAACCGCAGCCACTGGGAGTTGCAGGGGTGAGGAGGCGTACCTACAGCAAAATGTCTCGTGGCCCGCAATCAGATTACCCTGATGGGCCGCATGCGTCCCGACGGTTGCCCACCACTGACCTAGCATAAGTAGGTCCAGATCTTCGTTGTGCCTTTAGGCACTGTTCTAATACAAATAAATAGGAGTCATTTTACTGGCTGTGCCAAGCTGCCAGTCTGCAAAACCAGTTCATGAGAGAGGTCCCATGGCAACACTCCTCCCAAAGGAGGTGTGCCATTGTCTGATGGGCAGAACTGCAGTGCCCAGAGGCTGGAGTAGCAAAACACACCACCTGTTAAGGGCAGCACCACTTGTAATATGATTATTGAACCAAGTGAAACTAAAATTAAGAATAAGAGTAATAAGCAAATCACATCACGAATATTTTTATTTCTGTAGCCAGAAACTTGGCAAACAGGTTTTGAAAGGAACCCCACTCCCTATATTTCTAATTACTAAAACAAAGGTGATGAAGATTTGTTTTAAAGGGAAATTCTTTTTTTAAAACTTTGATTATGAATGGAGTTCACGTGATAGACAGCATTAGTAAGGCCAGAAATTTCACTTCAATTTCATCTAACACACCTAATTCATTTAAATAACAATTTGTCACATTAGTGGGCTTTTACTACATAGCAATAGTTGAAAAAGAAAGTGAATTAAAGATCTGTTTAGTTATTTTTACTACAAATACTTGTACTAATGTTCTTACACCTATCACAGGATAGGGATTTTTTTAAAACTGTTGTCACTTTTTTAAAAATGAAGTATTCGGTTACATTAAGCAGAAGAAAAAGTTCCTGAACAATTATCTTACTATAACAGAACTTGTTTGTGCCTTTGTCCTCTACCAGTAGATATTGGTATATAAACAGCCATGTGAGCAGGAAAGAAAGAAAGAAAGAAAGACATTTTTGTGTTTTGAAACTGTCACATGATTTACCTCCCTTGGGAGAATATTTGCTTCATCTTATTAGTCATGCTTTCCAAATGAAGGTTAAAGTTCCTAAAGCTTAAACAATAGACAGGGTTACACTTTCCATGTGGGTTGTTACCTTTTTTCCCTAGCACTGACCTGTTGATGAACTCTGGGTCAACTGGGGTGGAGAAAAAAGATCTTAGTTGTGAGAAAGGAACTGATCGAAGAAGGATCAATTGATAAATTTGTGTGTGTATAGATATAGATATATATATAGATATATAGTTTTCTCTGTGTGTGTGTGTGTGTGTGTGTGTGTGTGTGTAACATTGTGGGGAGGGGCAGAGGTGACATCAGGAGTCAAGCTGGTGAGATTGTGACAGCTCAGTGAGCCAGTATTTTTTCCTAGAGGCTTTCTTCTTGTGTTCAAGATGCTAACCTTTTGTTTATTTACTTATTTTTAAAAAGTCTCCAGCTGTTAAGTTTGTGCAGATAACCTTCAAGATGTGAACGAAATGTAAACTGATGCACTGAAGCCTGCCAATGGGCACATCAAAGGTGGACTCCCCACAGCAGTGCTGCCTTCGTGCTCCAGGGAGCCAAGGCAGCACCATTGGAGGAGAATTTCAAATGCTAATGCCTCAGCAGAGAGGCCCTGAACTCCCACCCCATCTCATGCCCACTGCAGAATGGAAGATCCCTACTTTTCACCCCGACATACAAGCCTCTTTACCCTCCAGTCCCCCACATATTTCTCACCTACTCCATCATTCCTTCTGCCTCTGAGCCTGCCCCTTGTCTACACTACAGTTTAAATCAATGTAAGTTACGTTGCTCAGGAGTGTGAAAAAACCACCCCCGAGCGACGTAACTTACATCAACTTAACACAGTGTCTACACTGCGCTATGGCAGCGGGAGGCACTCTCTCGCCAACATAGCTTCCGTGTCTAATTGAGATGGATTAATTACGTCGACTGGAGAGCATGCTTCCATCAACGTAGCGTGTCTTCACCAGACGCACTAAATCGATTTAGCTGGGTAGTGAAGACAAGCCCTTAGTGTGTCTGTGCTGAGCAGAGCTATTGATGAGTCAGGGAAGCAAGCTAGCAGTGTCAGATAATAGAAATAGTTGACAGATCTGAGCAGTTCTATCAGCTAATCTTGACAAAATTCAATTAAGTTATTTTTAAATGTTCCTTCTGCAATCATTAGTCAACCTTTTACTTAAAAAATCCAGTTGTCCTCTGAGAATTTATTGAGCCAAATTTGGAGACTAATTTCACCAAATTCATTTCACTTAATTAAAGCATAAAATGGGATTGGGGTGGAGGGGACTTAATCCGGACTGAAGTTCAAATCTCAACACATTTACTGTTGAATTACTAGCAGTACATGCGCACACCACACACGGAAATGCCCTGCACACACATTGTGCATGCTTGTTACACAAATACCATGCTTTGTAAAAGGGAAAATACTCGTCAAATACTGTCATCTAAAATTCATATTACTTTCTTATGCATACACCTGAAGTCCTGAAACTTTTGTAAACATAAATGCAGCATAATCAGACAAACAGAAACTGTTCATAGGTTAATCACATAAATCTATTTAAATCACTAAGTTTATTTCTTGGGGCTTCCAATGCAGAAATCCTCTAAATTTTTCTTCTCCTCTTTCAAGACAGGTCTCTTTAAACAAAGGTATCTTATTTAGTGGTCATTATATAGATCCATAGATTCTAAAGCCAGACGGAACCATTGTGATAATCTAGTCTGACCTTCTGTATGCCACAGGCTATGGAACTTCCCCAAAATTATATATATTGCAATTCCCATGAGTCTGCTGTTTTCCTGGATCCTTCAGGGACCAACAAATGTTCACTTCCATCTTGGAATAACTTCTTTTAAGGCTGAATGTCCCCTGATCTCTTTTAAAGTTTAATTTCTGTTACAAAAGCCTCTTTCAGAATAAGCAACAGTAAATATGTTCAAACAAGCTTATTTTCATTTGGGTAAAGGTCTAAAACCCTTCACTCTCCCAGTCCAAAGTGCTTGCAGCCTTTTATCATAAAATTGCTTTTCCTGAGACAGAGATTTTCCCTGCCCCTTTAAACATTTTGTTTTTTATATTACAGCTCTATACTGAAATATGCTCAAGATGGAAAACGAATTCTTAAGCTTAAATGTCAAATGTCAGTTAAAGAGTTTATTCCCCCACCATACAGAACAATAACCTGGTTCCAGCAGTCTCACTGCTGTCCCAATAAGGAAATACGATTGTTGCCATAGAAAGGGGGACAAACATGCTTCACATGCTATAGCATTGCTATGATTAATATCATTTAGACATGGGCTTAGTTCATTGTAACAAGGTGTTTGTTACAGTGAAATTTGTCATATACTCACCTGGGACTGGGGGAAGGGCATGTGGTGTCCATTCCTATTTGCTGCACAAATCCCGGGAATGTTGTTGTGTGGTCTACCTGGCAGCTGAGTGACCGTTTTGGCAGTTAATAGCTTTGGAGTCCTTAATGGGGCTGCAGGAATTTTCTGTATGAATGGCTGTGCCCCCCATTGAAAAGTAAGAGACAAGGACTAAGGAAGGCACTTCCAGTGAGAGAAAGGATGGACTTACGCTTAAGGCCATAGGACTGATGCCTGGGAGATCTGGGTTCAGTTTCCAGCACTGCCACAGACGTCTTGTTTGATCTTGAGTAAGTCACTTCATCTCTCTTTGTCTCAGTGTCCCATCTGTAAAAAGGGGATATTACTCCATTTTTCCGACTCTTTGTCTGCCTTTTCTATTTAGATTGCTCCCGACCCAAAGAACTCAGTCTTTTGCTTAATGTAATGTACAGCACCTAGTACAACAGTAATTAATTTCAGCTAAGTCTCTGGACACTGTCATAACGCAAATAATTGTTTTAAAAGTTATCTTTGCATGGTCTTCATAAGTCCCATACGCCACTCCCATCCTGCCTCACTAAAAGAGAACATAAGGCTCTGTGGAATAGCGCTGAACATGCCAACAGTTGCATGACTAATTGATATTTTTTCAGAAGGACAAGGGTGAGAGTAATATCTTCTATTGGACCAACTTCTTTTGGTGAGAGAGACAAGCTTTCGAGCTTACGCAGAGCTCTTCTTCGGGTCCCGTGCCTGCCAGGTCCTGAAGAAGAGCTCTGTGTAAGCTCATAAGTTTGTCTTTCTCACCAACAGAATTTGGTCCACTATATTACCTCACCCACCTTGTCACTAATATCCTGGGACACCGACATGACTACAACTACACTGCCTACAACAAAGGATGATATTTCTTCAGTCTTGTGATGAAGTAGAAGACATTATAGTAGAAGACAAAATTTGTGTTTATTCTAACTAAATGATTCATCTAATATTTTGATAGTGTAGTAGTAGTGCTTACTGTTTTGAAAGCAATGCCCCATCTTTGTTCCTATCCCTGATTTAATAATATCTGAAACAGAATAAATCAAATCTCTTTTTTGCTTCTCTTATCAAGCCCTATACTTTCTGGCTGTGTATTCAGCGATCAGCTCTTATTCTCCTGTTCTGAAACTACCTACTATATTTGTATTAATTGAAATGGATAATTGAGATAGTAATACAATCCAGCTCACATTCAGCAGGGCAGTCACTTTCACTGAGAAATAATATGACAGCAGCTGGCTTTGCATTTGGATTGGCTACGAGCCTCCACTTGTAGTATAATCGTTGATAAAACATTTTAGTATTTCCAGGGAGTAGGACTGCCATGGAGCTCAGCCTTAACCTTTGAAGAGTGTTTGCCTATGGATGTGTTAAGCACATCTCAGTAGGATACCTGTACATTGAGAGAAGACAGAAGAGAAGTCAGATCTGGAATTGTAGACAGAAGTACAGTTTGCAGTGAGAAATATGCACATCCCTTAACTGAGTAACCATGAGATTGTAGTGCTGTTTTGTTACCCCTTTGCTATCTTGTATCCAAACTTAGAGTGTAAGATCTTCAGGGCAGGGGCCTTAACTCCTTGTTCGAACTGTGAGGCCTAGCACATTTTGGGGTATTGTTAAATAATAATAAGCTTATGGTAATTGCACTGGGTCTTTTGCATTAGCTGTCTCAGAAGGCACCTTAAAAATATGTATTAAAAACAAGTATTCTGCCTCATTTAGCTAAATTTAACATACACCCTATATTTGTACACACAAGTATCTTGTGACTGACCAGACTCACTGGTGTGCTTTAGACGGAGCTAAGTCTAGCACCCCTCAGCTAGAAGATAGGTTGCTGTCATACCAGCACATTTGTGATCAGCAGAGGTGCCTGAACTATAGTCCTGAACATATAAGACAGAGAATGTGCTCCTCCACTTTAGAGCTTGCTTCCCCCATCACCTTCATCATTAATAGCCCTAGTTTCAGAGCATGTTCCAACGTCCATTTGTTTTCCCTAGCTGTGGAGAAGTGGGAAGGCTCTGCTGGGAGATCTTAAGTATGTTTATAGCTGCTGTGTTATTGCTGGTTGCTGTAGATAATGTGATTAATGGATGAAGAGAGTCTGCTACAGGAGCGGTCTATTTTATGGTTGTATATTTAAGAATTGTTGAGTAGCGCCTGGAGCAAAGGATAGTCGCTCCATTTTAATGGATGTGTGTATTACTAAAAATAAACAGGAAGCCTTTGAAGGAGGGAAAGGAGAAAAAAATTAAATAAACTTTAAAATATAGACAAAGCTTCTGAAACACATTAATTTAGCCAGTATATACACTGTGTATGAATGTGTGTAGCACACCGATGGTGGTAGCCGAATTCAGTCACCATTGTAATACTAGCTGCTTCCACATTTGGACTGATATTATCCTAGCTCAGAAGGGCAGAAGCATCAGAGTAATCAAAACTCTTCACCTAGGATGTGTGCTGCACTGATCGTGTTCATTTACAGATAATAAATAGATGTGTAGTGTTGTAGAGGGGAGTACCTATGCATACTACATGTTCAGAGGAACTTAAATGCCAGCTCTCTTTAGAGAGGTAATTTATTTTGTAGGCCTATGATTTTGTTTTTTTTACTTTGGCACATCATAGATAAACTTGTAAACTGTTGTATGGAAGCACTTGGTGACAGTTTAATGATGATACGGTGCTGCTTATGTACAATCCCTCCCCCACCCATGACAAACCTTTTCCCAGTTGGGGCTGGAGGAAATGACTAATGCTTAACCCATTTGTGTGATCAATTCACTTAAGCAGCTACTGTGAAATGTTAATCACAACTTTAATTTGTACTGCATTAGCATTTTGATTAACTTGTAGGCTTGCTAGCACACTTGAAGCACTTTTACTCATAGTTACTGCTCGGAAATGACTTTTTGATTAATTAAGTTTGTTAGACAGCAGCTGAGCTTCCTGAATGCTAACCTTATGGGGCCAAAAGTTCAGGAGAAAGTTACTGTGAACAACTGCTGCTGTTGGGAAAAAAATCTTATAAATGCACTTAAAATAGTTTCATTATTGACAAAATATTGTACTATTAATTGGAAATTGACCGTAACCTTTGGAAAGGGCATATTTATCTTAAGAAAATGGCTGTAGCTTTTTGCTGCATTCGGTAGACTGATGTAAGCTTTGAAATTGGATATAGTGGTTTCTTTAAGAACTTGGAGATTGTTTATATTGGTGAGAGTGGGTTTTCATTGCCATGGGAATTTCTCAAAAGTACTTTATTATGCTGTTGGGGTGATGAGCTTAATACAGTATATCAATTTATAAATTAATAACAATTTAAGAATAAGTTGGATTTCTGAACTTAACAAATTTTTGACCAGTTGGATAAAATACTGTAATGTTCATGTTGCCAGTATCGCAATCCGTGGCTGGTTATATCTGTGTAAAACGCTTTAAAGCAAAACCAGTAAGAAACTTAGAGAGTTGTGCTCAACCAAATATATACAAAAGATGATCCATTCTTTCCATAGTTCAGATCACATTGATAATATTACTTTTAGAGACTGAAGGAGCAACACAGAGGATCTTATAATGCATCTGGGAAGGTCTTAGTTTGCAGCAATCAGAGAGACTTTCAAGGGGGTAGGGGATGGAGAAGAGTGCATATAGTAATGGGGGGCAAAGCAGTGGAAGAGGGAGGCGAAAATGTGTGAAGGAGATGGGTTACAGAGAATAATATAAAAGGAGTGCCATCTGCCCTACTGGCTGCTTTCCTATTAACTGCAAATAAGGTAAGCTGTCTTTTCCTCAGAGGCGATACAGGTATACAATTCCGATTTACTGCATTTGAAAAACAAATTATTTAACTTTTGCAGAGGAAAAGTAATTACATTTTTTCTCAAAAGGTATCTTCCTAGGCCCAGTACTCTGAAGTAGAGCTGTCCGAAAAGAAGAGAATCCCTTTCTGTGAAAATTTTCACGCTTGAGAAAGTTTTATCTTGAAACAGGACAAAACATCAAAAACCATGAAAATTTTCACAGGAAAAATTCCATTTCAGGAGAATTGAAACAGAATTTTTTAATTTCCAGGGAAGGCTCTTGTCAATTTCACAAAGCCTTCCAGCCCAGCTGCTGGAGAGAAAGAAAGCCCACCACTCTGCCTCCCTGCCAGCTGTGGAAGCTGGGGAAACATTGCCCATCTCCCAGACCTGGGATGGTGAATGCAGGAAAGTAGCGCATCTCAGTGCTCTCTCCATCTCCCAGAATTGGCGGATGAGGTGGTGGCTGTGTGCTTTAGTGCTATTTCAATAAAAGTTTAGTCAAATGTGCAGATGTGGTCACCCCATCTCAGAACAGATATATTGGAATTAGAAAAGGTTCAGAAAAGGGCAACAAAAATTAGGGGCATGCTTCCATATGAGAAAAGAGTAGTAAGACTAGGAATTTTCAACTTGGAAAAGAGACGACTAATGGGACCTATGATAGAGGTCTGTGAAATCATGACTTGCTCCGAGAAAGTAAATAAGGAAGTGTTATTTACTCCTTCTCATAACACAAGGGGTCACCAAATGAAATTAATAGGTAGCAGGTTTAAAACAAACAAAAGCAAGTATTTCTTCACACAACGCACAGTCAACCAGTGGAACTCTTTAGATTATAACAGGGTTCAAAAAAGAACTAGATAAATTCATGGTGGATAGGTCCATCATGGATATTAGCCAGGATAAGCAGGGATAGTGTCCCTAACCTCTGTTGGCCAGAAGCTGGGAATGGGCGACAGGGCATACCTCTGGGGCACCTGGCATTGGCCATTGTTGGAAGACAGGATACTGGGCTAGATGGACCTTTGGTCTGACCCGGTATGGCCAGTTCTAACACTGCCATAGTAATAAATAATCATTATTAAAAATAATCAAATGCTTATTAATGTTTTAAAAGCAAGTTTGTAAGGACTGTTAAACATCTGTATTCTTAAATACTTTGTGAGGTGTGTTAAACCAAATGTGTCCTATAAAAAATGTTTAAGGTACCAACATATACATATAAGCATATTATTATATATGTATTTACATATATGTATGCATACCAACTATCAATATTACCCATATATTATCATTTATCACAAGTTATGTAAAAATAACTGGTATTTAATTATTCAAAAAAAAAGTGCAATCCCTCATATATATTAGTATATATACCCCTAATATTCTGTAAGCACAACACACTTATAATCCTAACCAAAGCCCATCTCATCGACCACCAACTAAGTATAAAGGCCTCTTTATGTCACCCATAGGTTATCAAAGCACAACTCTACACCCCATGCCTCAGTCATGGTCCCGGGCCTAACATTCCCAGGTTCACTATAAAAAACTAAAAACAATTAAAAAATAAAATCTGTCCATCAGTCGTAGGAGGGAATGTGCGAACTAAGGAACAAATGGGGCATAAATGTGTAAATAAAAAAGTAAGATGGCTACATAACAGTGTTTAGCCCACAAGGCCATCTTCAGTCTATGTATTACGCTTTTCCGGGACAATGGGTAAAGCAATAAAAAGATAAAAATGGGGGAAATGTAGTAGGAAGAGAGCCTGCAGCATAATCCAGGTCTGAGGCCTGGGCTAACATGGTAGTCAAAGTTTTACTAATATAAAGCAAAGACAAGCTGTGAGAAAAGGCATGACCTGCTCACAAAATCTGGCAAAAACAGAACTAATATTGCGAAAATACACATTCCTAAGAAGTGCTAGACACAGAGTACTCATGCAAACACATCCCAGTATCAAGTGGTGCCAAAACATCCCAATATCAAAAACGTTCCCCAAGAATAACAGAAACACACAGACCCCTCCTAAAAGATAATGTCAAGATAACAGTACGTAATAAAAATGTTTTACTCAAACCAACATGTACAAGGTGATAGGTGATAACTAGCCATGTCCGAGGGCAGTAACTGACTATGTCAGAGGGGCAGTACATAACTTGTTTGTATAGGTTTATAAAAATGTATCTCAAAGGAAGTGTCTTTGTCTAGCCTAAAAAGGAACAGAAAGTCCCACTGTTCATTGAGCTGGTCCATTGTTACGGGCAAACATGTATTAGTGGTCTGGTAAAGTTTGCAGGATACTAATACCGGGCTTTGCCGACAATAAACCTGGGCTGGTGCCTTTGTACACTGACGAATCTTGTGGTCATTGGCAGATTGCTTGAAATCGCTTTGCCAGCTGTCTGCGCAGAGCTGTGGCAGCACACAGGAAAAACACAAAAAGAACACACACACACACACAGCCGAACATCTAACCTCACCTGGGTCTGTGTGCAGCCTATATAATCGTAGCAATGAGATACAACAATCATTAACATTGTAGTTTACTTACCGATTAATTTATTCAAATATAGCCCTTGCACAAGATTTAAATCAATTTTAGCTATAGGAAAAGTTTGAAGAGTCTGTGTTGTTCTATTTTGTTCAAAAGAAAGAAGAGATTTGACAGAAATGCTATGTCTCTTGAAGGACCTAGTTATTAACATAAAATCATCACTGACAAAGATTACAGATGACACAAAAATTGGGGGCATGGTACATAATGAAGAGGACAGGTCACTGATTCAGAACAATCTGGATTGCTTGATAAATTGGAGGCAAGCAGATGATATACAATGTAATATGGCTAAATATAAATATAGGAATGATGAATATAAGCTTTACTTATAGGATGGGGGCCACTGTCCTGGGAAGCAGTGACTGAAAGAAGATTTGGAGGTTGTGGTAGATAATCAGCTGAACAGGAGCTCCCAGTGCAATGCTGAAGCCAAAAGGGCTAATGCAATCTTTTGATACATAAACAAGGGAATCTTGAGTAAGGGTTCAGAAGTTATTTTACCTCTGTATTTCACAGAATCATAGAAATGTAAGATTAGAAGGGACCTTGATAGGTCATCTAGTCCAGCCCCCTGCACTCATGGCAGGACTAAATATTATCTAGCCCATCCATGACACATGTTTGTCTATCCTGTTCTTAAAAACATCCAACAATGGAAATTCAACAACTTCCCTATGTAATTTGTTCCAGTGCTTAACTACATTTGCAGTTAGGAAGTTTTTCCTAATATCTAACCTAAATATTCCTTGCTGCAATTTAAGCCCATTACATCTTGTCCTGTCCTCAGTGGATAAGGAGAAAAATGTATCATCCTTCTCTTTATAACACCCTTTTATATACTTTAAGATTTACTTGAAGATTGTTATCATGTCCCTCCTCAGTCTTCTCTTCTCCAAAACAAACATACATAGTTTTTTCAATCTTTCCTCTTAGGTCATGTTTTCTAGACCTTTAGTCATTCTTGTTGCTCTCCTCTGGACTTTCTCCAATTTGTTCATGTCTTTCCTGAAAGGCGGTGCCCACACAGTACTCCAGCTGAGACCATATCAGTGTTGAATATAGTTGAAGAGTAGAGTAGCACTGGTAAGACTGCTTCTGGAAGACTGTGTCTAGTTGTGGTGTCCACAATCTAAGAAGGATGTTGATAAATTGGAGAGGGTTCAGAAAGAGCCCTGAGAATGATTAATAGATTAGAAAACATGCCTTATAGTGATGGACTCAAGCAGTGCAATCTATTTAACTTAACAAAGAGAAGGTTTAAAAGGTGACTTGATTACAGTCTATAAGTACCTACATGGGGAATAAATATGTGATAATGGGCTCTTCAATTTAGCAGAGAAAGGTATAGGTTAGAAGTGAAAGCTAGACAAATTCAGACTGGAAATAAGGCATAATTTTTTAACGATGAGGGTAATTAACCATTGGAAAAAACTACCAACAGTCCTGGTGGATTCTCCATCACTGGCAACTTTTAAAACAAGATTGGATGTTTTTCTTAAAAATATATGCTCTACGAATATTTTTGAGAAATTCTATGGCATGTGTTACACAAGAGGTCAGACAGGTAATCACAACAGTCCCTTCTGGCCTTCGAATTTATGAATCTATTAATTTTAACTCATAAAGTAAATCACTGATTTACTGGTTTGTAAGTGCTGTACTTTTTCAGCGGATACACTGTAGCCTTCCTACTAAAGTGAGAGGTTGAATCTCCGCTTTAAAGGCAAAACAGAACTCAACCTTAATTATGAAGTCACAACCACTACCTCACAGTCGCAGTATTATAAAGTGTAACCATGGCGAAAACAAGAGATGCCCAAAATTTATGTGAGAAGTAGGCCTTGCCCTCTAAGGTCCAAGATATTAGACTTTAACACTTCAGTGTCACATGTAAAAACATGTAAGTCATTTTAGAGCTCCTAAAATTGTATGTATTATGCAGTTTCTCTTCCACCTAAGACTGTTCAGTTGGACTTGAGTTACAAGTGGCAAGATACGAAAACTAGTACCAAGAAAAATTTTAAAATTCTCCAGAATATTTCTAAAATGACAGATTTCAATGTGATTGTAATGGCGCCTATGGCTGGATCAGTTTTATAAGTGTGTGTGTGTGTGTGTGTGTGTGTATTTTCAGTATGTAAACGGCATACTTTATTTGAACATATGTACTGAAACTGTCTCGAAAGTGCATGGGTAGAAGCTTCTGCCACTGCCATTTCTTCCCATGTTGCATTACTTCCTCTTTTAAATATATGTATTAAAATAGCACCAGGGGGGGGTTCTATATCTCTCTCTATAAAAACTACTAAGGAAAGAAGACGATTTTAGATCAAATTCCCAAGGGTAGAAGATAACATCCACTTTGACGGCTAAAAGGTTCCAGACCCTGTAGAACAGTTCCTGTTTCCTATTTGAGCAGGAAGCCATCAGTCAATTTGAGGAAACCACTATTTGTGGCACATAAGAAGAAAAGCTGTCACTTTCAGTTCCCATTCCCCAGATTAGAACTGACTGCGAATCAGCCAGTTGGCTCTAGAGTTCAGAAACCCTAGTATGAGTGGCTGAGAGAAGCAACTGTATCCATTCACATCAGGACCCAGCAGACTTTGAAGGCACAATAGGGCAGCATTTTGTGTCCTCTTGATGATTGACCTAAACCTCTATGACAGAAGTTTCTATTTCGATTCTCACTGCCTTGCCCTTCAGATCCTGCTGGTGAAGTGACAGCTAGCTTATGAAACCCCTCTGATGTTTGAGACTGATAATTAGCTTAACTTTCAATGTGAGAGACAAGAGTCCCTGTCACCTACATAGACTCCACTCTACGAGAGATTTCTATCTATCTTTACCACCATTAATCATGGAGGAGCCAGGGGAGCCCTGTGGGAAATATGGAACATCACTGGTCTCTCTGGTGTAGCATAGGAGGAGCAACTGAAGAGAGAGAGCCAGGAAGAGAAGAGGCAACTCCCTGCTGCCTTGCACCATCTGCCCTCAGCATCAGTAGACCAACCTAGAGAAAGGGGCATCTGGGACATAGGAAGCACCACAAAATAAGATACATATGGAAGAAAGGGAAGAAGCCTCGCTTGGTCAGAGAGAAAAAAGAGGAACCTGAGGAAGGAAGGAAAATGGAGATCCCCAGTGGCGACAACAGAGTGGACCCTATCCAAAAAAAAATTGGGATTAGAAGGCAGAATCTATATATGGCTTGCCTTTCCCCCTTGCCAACCACTGACGGAGAAGCAGCCACCCAGTGCCCCTTGCAAATTCCTTAGAGGGGGCAGAGTCACCTGAAGTGAGCACTGAGGCGCTCATATAGGAGGCGTTCCTGGGGAAAAGAGAAATAGTCAAAATCAATATCAGAATCAAAATACTACCCTGAAATCTGAATATCAACTTAATACAAATATTTGCTCATCCCTAGTGACTGATACTATCTTACTCTACACCAGCTTTATTACAGAGTGAGCCAGAAGTCCCATATATCGAACGTCTACAGTTGATCTTTATAGCAAATAAACTTTCAGTCCCTTGAATGTTTTCTAGTCAAGATGTGTGACATGAAGGCCAAAATAGTGCTGTAGTACACCTCATTAATTGTTACTGTGATTATTTATATAGCATCATTGGAGCACGTGGCACTTTAAGACAAGAAGCACTTAAAAGGTTTACAAGCAAAGGCCTTAATCCTGCATGAAGAGCCATGTGAGTGCAGCCCATATCTGTGTCGGCTAGGGGCCAAAATAGTGCAGGATCGAGGCCAATATATGATTATGCAGATTTTCTACTTTCTTCCTTTATTTCACTGTCATTCTTTATAACAAAATAAAAAATAATACATATTCTCTATACTCCTAGGTTCCTCCATTGTCTATCTTCTCTTCCATATCAAAAAAACCAAAAGATGCTTTAATGTACTTTTTAATTTACTATAAACCTTTTCTTTTACTCTACTACAAGAAAATTTCTTGCATGTTCTGCATCACTTTCATCTCATGCTATTCTTTTTTTAAAATCTCATAAATGTCATTAAAATATCCAGCTTCATCATGAAATCTTTGTGAAGTTAAAATGAGATGCTCCAGCGACCAGATTTATTCATGTGCAATTTTTCACTCTGGAACAACATTCTTAATCTAGCCTAACCTGTTATCAGCTGTAAGATATTTATAAAATTACATACTTAAAGGTTTGGCTAACAAGAATTAAAATTATAATGCACCATGTATTTCAGCAGGCTGTTATAACATTGTAAATGACTTATGGGACAAAAGATCAGGTCATTTAGAAGAATTGTTTTCTGGAGCAGATAATCAACCATCAAGTTTAACTCTGCCAAATATTAATAACTCATAATGAGTTGGCGTTGAGTGAGGTGAAAGGGAAAGAGAAAATGGTGGGATACAGGAGATCTGATTACACAAATTAGTAGTAGTAATTATACTTGGAAATAAATCTGTTGAATTTTTTTCTAATTTTTAGCTACTAGGTTTTATATATGGCCAATTTGGAGGAAACTGAATGACTCAATTTGTTATCTTGAGTATTTACAGGAATTTCAATTTCCATTGAGTATCAAACATGTGTATGCTTGACACTTAGCTAAAAATGAAAATGTGTGTAGGTTTCCAAGGTAGCAAATTAAACAAGCAAACTTTACCATTGTACCAACTCCTTCACAATGTCACTGTCTTGTATTTCACATCAAGACCGAGATGCTGTGAATAAATTGTATGAGTAAAGGAGCAAAATATTAAAGAGGAAAAGAGGACTTGCTATGTGGATTCCTAGTAATAATCTGGAGCCCACAGTCCCCCACACACAGGTTTTTGGTACCCGATAGGGGATATCTGTAAGTTGGCCTCTGTCAATTTCTATGAGATATTCTATAAAAAAAAAAGGATCCTTCAGTTCATTCTGTGAACTCTTTCTCTCTTTACCCATCTGCCCCACTCCCCAACCCTCAACAAAAATCTACTTTATTTTAGGTAAAAACAAATGTTTACAATTGTCAACAAAAGTAGATTACAAAAAGAAAACCAACTCAACATATTGGAAGCATAAAGAAAGTCATGCTCTTATAAGCAAAAGAATAACTGCTATTCACACAGTTGGTGGCTATCCTTCGATACGAGCATGATGTCTGCCATGGGGAAAAGTCATTGATGAGACTTAAGATGGCTGAGGAGTCCAATCTGTGCTCTATAGGTTTTTCCACATATGTGACAGATGGTTGCTTAGAGAGAGCACAGCTGCTGGCCAGGAAGCTGTATGTTTTCCTTTTCTCTCTGCCGTTTCTCAGTATCTTGAGCGAGACAATTATCTTCAAAATGGGCTGAGGCTTGATGTATGATGCAATGCCACTGCAGTCTATTGCCAGCCAGCTCTTCCCAATTCGTGAGATCAATGCCTCTCTTCTTAAGATATATTTTCAGGGTGTCCTTTTAGTGTTTCATAGAATCATAGGATATCAGGGTTGGAAGGGATCTCAGGAGGTCATCTAGTCCAACCCCCTGCTCAAAGCAGGACCAATTCCCAACTAAATCATCCCAAACAGGGCTTTGTCAAGCCTGTCCTTAAAAACCTCTAAGGAAGGGGATTCCACCACCTCTCTAGGTAACCCATTCCAGTTCTTCACCACCCTCCTAGTGAAAAAGTTTTTCCTAATATCCAACCTAAACCTCCCCCACTGCAACTTGAGACCATTACTCCTTGTTCTGTCCTCTGCTACCACTGAGAACAGTCTAGATCCATCCTCTTTGGAACCCCCTTTCAAGTAGATGAAAGCAGCTATCAAATCCCCCCTATTCTTCTCTTCTGCAGACTAAACAATCCCAGTTCCCTCAGCCTCTCCTCATAAGTCATGTGCTCCAGCCCCCTAATCATTTTTGCTGCCCTCCGCTGGACTCTTTCCAATTTTTCCACATCCTTCTTGTAGTGTGGGGCCCAAAACTGGACACACTACTCCAGATGAGGCCTCACCAATGTCTAATAGAGGGGAATGATCACGTCCCTCGATCTGCTGGCAATGCCCCTACTTATACAGCCCAAAATGTCGTTACCCTTCTTGGCAACAAGGGCACACTGTTGACTCATATCGAGCTTCTCATCCACTGTAACCCCTTGGTCCTTTTCTGCAGAACTGCTTCCTAGCCATTCGGTTCCTAGTCTGTAAGAGTGAATGGGATTCTTCCGTCCTAAGTGCAGGACTCTGCACTTGTCCTTGTTAGACCTCATCAGGTTTCTTTTGGTCCAATTCTCTTAATTTGTCTAGGTCCCTCTGTATCCTATTCCTACCCTCCAGCGTATCTACCACTCCTCCCAGTTTAGTGTCATCTGCAAACTTGCTGAGAGTGCAGTCCATGCCATCCTCCAGATCATTAATGAAGATATTGAACAAAACCAGCCCCAGGACCGACCCTTGGGGCACTCCACTTGAAACCGGCTGCCAACTAGACATGGAGCCATTGATCACTACCCGTTGAGCCCGACAAGCTAGCCAGCTTTCTATCCACCTTATAGTCCATTCACCCAGCCCATACTTCTTTAACTTGCTGGCAAGAATACTGTGGGAGACCGTATCAAAAGCTTTGCTAAAGCCTCTGTCTCCCCTGGGTCCTCTTACCATGACTAAGTTGAGAAAAGAGAACTTGCTTCGGAAAATGAGTATCAGCCATCCACACACAATGACAAGCCCAGCGAAGCTGATGTTTCATAATCTTTGCCTCAACACTGGTGGTTTAGCTGCAGAGAGAACTCTGGCATTGGTGAGACAATCTTCCCATCTGATATGGAGAATCTTCATAAGGCAGTGCTGTTAGTATCACTCCAGACAATTAAGATGGCTTTGGTATGTCACCCATGTCTTTCACTCATAAAGAAGAGTGGGGATGATTTCTGCATTGAAGACCAGGATCTTCATTTCCATCTGCAGATCTATGTCAATAAATTCACAACAGTAAAGCAACTTTCCGAAGGATGCACTGGCACAACGGATCCTATGTTCAATCTCCACATCAAGATTGGCTGTCTGGGAGAGGTGGCTACCAAGTTAAGGGAAATACCCAACATTTTCCAGGGGTTCACCACCAATGACAATGTGGGGTTAAAGGGGTACAGCTTGTGCTGGGGCAGGCTGATCTTCCCAATGTTAAGTGAATGATAGGCACCTGAGAAAAGATCTAGCGTGGATTACAAGTCAGCCTCGGTGTGCGTGAGGGTGGCACAGTCATCAGCCATACTCAAGGTTGGTAATAATAGTCCTGATTACCTTAGTTTTAGAATGAAGACACCGCATGTTAAAGAGCTGCCAAATTGCACATCTGTCTCACAAGTCCAAGTGCAAGACTACCAACACACAGCCACCGCCTGCATGCAGATTTGTGACTACGGACTCCCAGAGATTGCTACTCCTGGCCCCATCACCACAGGACTTTTAGTGTGAGATGTTAACACCCTTGGCAGAGGCCTACATATGAAATCTTTTAATGTGGGTGAGCCGGTGCACCCGCGGCAGCCTTGCGAAACTTAGCAGGAAGGAGGTCTGGACCCAGTAGAAGGGAAGTCTGAGAAACCAGAGGTCTCCGTTGTGCTTCAGCCCTCATTTGCCTTCACAGCCGCAGAGAAGTGACAGGTCCTCAAATACACCTGTTCCGCCATTGGGGTCTGTTAACACAGTAGACATGGTAATTAGGTATCACTTTGTTGCCCATGTATGTTAGCTATTGCAAATTGGGGGGTGAGGCAAGTGTATAGATAAAGATTAAGTAAGAGTAGCAACAAGAAGAAAGGAGAGAAGGGAAGGAAGGAGAGTGGGAAAAGAGAAGTGGCCATTAGAGGTCTGACTGTCTGGGGAGAGCGTTTGATGTAGCTACCCTTTGGTAAGTGAGAGTTACAGGCTAAGACATACTTTGTACAATCTACAAGCAGGAAAACTATTAATTTACCAGTAAGTTGATTTTTGAAATGACAGTCTTCTCCTTGATAAATACTGAGGGTATCTCCTCCTTCCATATGACTAGAAATCTGTGTGTGAACAAAAACACTGGCTCGTAGGCTGTCTGGTTACTCATTTCAAATTTGGTTTCCAGCATCATCAGACTTTCTATAGCAAAAAAAATGCAAATCAGCTTGGGGGTTCTTATGAGAAGATCATAGCAGCGTCAACACTGATAGTTTTGCCTTTATGGGTATATTTATAGGACAAATGGATTTACTCCCCAAAAAGATTCCTAGCATGCAGAATATTAACAACTTCAGGACACATTCCCACATCTTTCATGAGAAGTGGGGCAAAACCTAGGCAATTCAGGACAACATTTTAAATATTTTTATATATGTCAGTGATTCTATCACCCTGGTCTGGAACAAAACCTGTTGAAATTGCAATGTAATCTACTAATGTAAGATGTGTGTCTGACCATGACTGAAACCAACTTGTGTGTTTTTAAACTCAGCATTTCTCCGGAATCAGAGTAATTTAATTGAAATAGCTCAGCATGTGTAAACAACTCCTTTGTTTAAAGAAGATTTCACTGTTTAGTTTGCCTTAAGTAAATGCTGCCTTTTGTTTGTCTGTAAAACATTTGATTAAATGTACAGGCTAATATACACAGCTCCTCATTATTCCACTAGTGGGCTGTAAAATGAGCTAGAAGTATTGCAAGTAAGTACACCCTTGAGGAAGCATCAAACAATGTCATTTGTCTTGAAAAAACACAAATATGTCTGAAGCGTGTTCTTTAAAAGGAGCCTGCAGGATTCTAGTATCAAAACTAAGAATCTAAATTTTAAAAATGTATGGAAACTGTCCAGTACTCCCAAATATTCCAAACTGAAATGATTACTGAACATTCCTGCTCTTTTTTAAACAATTTTCCAAACTTCTAATTAAATTTCAAATTTCTTACCTAATTGTTGCTTTTGACAATACATATTTACATGAAATTAACACAAAGAATCTGATGTTGTTGTTGTTTTAAGTGTTTCTGCAGTTTGCAAACCAATACATGTATTTTAGCAGAATCCATTACCAACTGAAATGTCCCAGTAAATTCTAATAATTGTTGTAATGTACTGTGCACAGTGTGGAAACTGTATTACATATTTAAATATTTGTGTTCACTATAAAAGTGTTATATTGAAACTAAACATTCCTATTTTGACTATGTGTTCTTTTGAAAAGTTCTCAGATTCTCTTTTGGTTCAACAAGAAAAAACTTAGGCACACCGTTACAAAGACTTACACATACACTTAATTTACGTGTTGTGAGCAGTTTCATTGACGTGCGTGGGACTGCTCACTGTGCATAAAGTTAAGCACAAGTACCTATCTTCGCAGAATTGGGCCTCAGTCATGCTACTTACACATACATTCTATTTTGACTTCCAGTTTCTATTAAAAAAATCAACTAACTAAAAATTAGAAATGGGCCTGGAAATTAGTAATGGCCCATTTATAGTATTGAGAGGCAATGTTGTCTGAAGTAAGAGGTGATTAGGAGTCAGGAACCTTCTGAGCTTAAATCCCAGTTCTGACACTGACTTGCTCTGTTCGCCTTAGCAAGTCATTTTACCTCTGGCCTTCAATTTTGTCATCCATGAAATGGAACTAATACTAGTAGTTAATGCAATGAACTATCATTAAATATTCATTTTGGGGACAAACTTTTAATATTCATTTAATTTATTTGAATTAGAAGTCTTTTTTCAGTAATTCTGCAAGTATACAAACTCCTTCTTATACAGAAACCTTCAAAAACAATATTGAATTTAGCTGTAACTTTTCATCCCTTTAAAGCAAATCCTTAGATGTGTACATTACAGACAATGCTTGGACTGTACTCTAAGTCACATTCTAGGCTGCCGTACTGCCCCAAACCAGTGATTTGTTTTTAAAGGCAAACTTGGAAATGGACCACTGCTGTTACATTTTGGGATACATTTTAGTGATGATTTAGCACCTAATCCAACTCTCATTAAGGTCAATAGAAAGACTTCCATTGACTTCAATAGGAGGTGAGTTAGACTCACAGTCAAACTCCCATTTTATGTGCAGTAAGTCCCTGTACATTTAACATTAAAGAAACGTTGTTAGTTTGTATCTGGAACACAAAAGAAGAGGTAGTTGCAACTGTATTCCTGTATTTAATGTCTTGTTTGTTTAGGCAATGCTGGATGTTGCAGCAAACCAGGGTTGGTTAGTGACTGCTCTGAATATAACCAGTCTGGTGCAGATGGTTATCCAAGGCCGATGGAAACATGACTCTTCCCTGCTTACTTTGCCCAATGTAGAACAACACCATCTTCACCTTTTTAGGTACGTAATTATTCAAAATGTTTATAGTTCTTTCCAACTCTTCATTTTCTCATATTGATTGTCATTGTGTCCTGGAATATTAATAATATAGCGGAAGCTAAGCCAGTCCCACGCTTGCTATTTCTCTCCCAACAACTTGTTTGCTTGTTTGTTTTAATTATTTCTAAGTTCGCCCACCTCTGCAGAGTTCATTAAATAGTTCAGGCAACCCTGGATTGTATTTTGAGGAGTGTGATTTAAGACAGTGAAACAAAGGATGAATTTTTGGAAGGCTTCCCAATTCCACCAAATCTAACTCTGTTTATATATTACATCTTTACTTTGGTCCACCGTAAAAGTATACCCATACATGGCCTATCTCAACTTGTCCATGCAGTACTGTACATCAAACTGATGTATTGCACAGGTAATGTAATAATTAACACAGTGCAAAAAGAAATTACTGGTATTTAGTATCAGAAGTCAGTGTTGAGTCTTAATATCAAAATACAGAAAACAAATATTCAGTATCTCCAAAGAATATCCTTTATAGAAAATACTTTCTAAATAACTATAAGAATGAGAATTTGAGTCTTCTGTATCAATTGAGGCTGCTTAGCATATTGATAAGACTACTGCTCCTGTTTTACTCAGATTGGGGATTTCCTATATATAAAGTGTAAATTGTAAACTGAAAATTATTAACGTTAAAGATTTTATTGAATGGTGAATATCTCTTTTCTGTTTATTAAATTGGTTTTAAAGAAGAATGGTAACTGTTTAATGATCTTTGATGCTGGGCTACCACACAATTAGTGTCACAGTTGATGCCATTTTTAAATACTGTGTCCAGTGGCAGTTCCAACAGTCTTAATCAAACTTTCAGATTCTAGTATTTATAATTGATTAAGAAGAAAGATGCTTCATTCTCATCATGCAAACTTTCAAGACAATAATCTGCGCAAAGGGGGTCAAGCACTTTTATGTAATTTTCTTTCTTTCTTTCTTTCTTCTTACCACCCTTTGCAAATCTCTCTCTCTAATAATTTGTTAACTCCGCGCTGGAAATATGTTTTGTTGTCTTTATTAGGAAGTGGAACCAAGAAAAAAGGAAGGGCTTGTGTGGAGGTTACCGTGGAGGTTACCAAGGACCTATTGAGTGTCTTCCTGAATTGATGGCTGTCTCTGAAGGGAAAGAAAACATTTTTGCTTCCATTGTAGACCGTGACTTGCAAGCTGTACACATTACACAAGTAATGCTTTCTAGAGTGATTTCAGAGTTCATTGTAAATGTGATTGGGTAGGAAAAGTAGATGAGAGAAAGGGTCTTTTTATATCCTTTCAGCAAATATCACATTATTTTCTTTCCAAAAATACGTATAAAGTGCAACACATTGGTACTCTAATTTAAAGAGAGACCTAATTTTACAAAAGCAGCAAAGAGTCCTGTGGCACCTTATAGACTAACAGACGTATTGGAGCATGAGCTTTCGTGGGTGAATATCCACTTCGTCGGATGTATTCACCCACGAAAGCTCATGCTCCAATACGTCTGTTAGTCTATAAGGTGCCACAGGACTCTTTGCTGCTTTTATAGATCCAGACTACCACGGCTACCCCTCTGATACCTAATTTTACAAGAGTTTCTTCCCACCTCTCCTTCTTTTCTAGTTATTTTGCCCCCTTCCCTGTTATCCAGCAACACCAATATGGTTCATAGCTGATGTTAATACTGCTCCTTGTCCTGTTGGAGGTATTTCCCTAGAACGTTCAATCTGCTGATAGTTATCCACCTTTTTTGTAGGCAGCTATGCAGTAAGAATACATGCATTACAAATATCATTGTAGCTGGTTCCTGGAATATTCTTTCAAACAGAATATTTTTTGGGAATATAGTTGGTAGAAGATCCAATGTTCAGTTTCTGTTTGGAAGAGGAAAAGCTTATATGTTTTCCCCTCTTCTCAGAGAAAAAAAACTATACTCTCAAAGTATTTAAGATACTATTGCTTTAAGCTGTTTCCAGTCTAAAGCATAGCAGCATACCATAGTATTAATCACATGAGTGTATTGATTGCAAATACACATATAAAGGAAGAAAACATCAAAAATGTGTGTTGTGGATTTTTTAAAAAAATCTTCATAATTGAAAGTGAAATACTGAACTTGACTGTTCAGATTCTGTTAAATCTAACACTGGCATGCAAACAAAAAGGAAAGTATTTAAATGTCCATAACAGACATCTGCATTTCTAACTAAATTACCATCAAAATTTTGAATAAAGGAAAGTTATTTAAATCAAAACAAGGCCTCTTTTAACAACAACAGATTTCTAACATAATACACATTGATTTCAGTCCAAGTTTCAGATGTGATGAAAAATTAGAACATTGTTATAATTAGTTCAGGGAGAACTCAGAAGTAAACTTACTTAATTTATTTGCATAAATTGCCATTCTGTTATCTTTAAAAGCAAATGCAAATTGGCTCTGTCTGATATGATGATGGTTATTTGGCTCAAAAGTGCTTCAATTTGCGTAGCAATCTGGTGTCGTCTCTGCAGTGAGGCGATCCCAGGTAACATACAAATCCTGAATTATTCCAGAAATTAGTATGTTTAAAGCATCAATTTAAGTGCTAATTGCAGTAGTAATGAGAAAAAGCAGTACTACTGTGAGATTTGCATCTACTGCCCCATCAGTATGCCTGGAACGGCTGCTGACTGGCAGAGGATTTGGCTGCTAATTAAATAATTGTATGCATGGCAGTGTTCTCGTCTGATTCAATAGATGAAGATTAATCCTCAGATAAATATGTTTGGCTGGTATTGAAATGTCTTAGCAGTTTCTTCAAAAATAACTTGTGTGTATGTGATGTGTACATACCGAGTGTGTGTGGAAGGAGATGTAAATATAGATACATATAGAGAGGGGATATATGATGTGTTACAGTGTAAAGGAAAAGTTTGTCACATGAGTTTGGGATGGCCACATAACTCATGTATGATAGAAGTGTGACCGAATCATGCAGGCCATCTCAAATATTGGCTGATAAAACCTTTATATCGTATCATTATGTATTCTGTACATACAACACATCTTTCACAGAAATGGTTTAGTGATTTTGGGGGTTTCTTAATTCTATTGGGATAATTTTTGGCACTCCATCTGTAAAGTCAAGTGTCTTAGTTATGCACAGGGATCAAAGGAAAAGAAAAAATACTAATTGTACAACACTTCTTAAAAAGACCAAAAATTCATTTTCTGTACATAAAAATATGACAGATTTAAAGTCTGATATCTTGGAACCATCTAGGGTTCAAAGCAAATGAGAAGTGTATCATGTGGAAGCCTAGAATATTCCCTTTCCAGTGGAACAAAGCTCTTGCTTCTGGCCAGAATGGCTATTAAGTTCATAATAGCACTTAAACCTGCCATTAATGCAGAACCAAATAGTGACCACCCTGAGCTTTAGATGAGTGAAATTTTGGGGGGAAGGGAAGAGGAAGAAAACTCTACATCTTGGGAAAAAGATTGATAATTTTTAAATGGCAGCTCTTGAAGCTGGATTTGAAATGCTAGAATAAATGCTGGAGATAAGGATTATTGGTAAAAGTGCCAATGATGACATCAAAGGTTCATGAAAAATTACAGTACAATTTTTTATGTGGTTATCACGATCATATATGGGGTAAGTGCATCTGTTAGTGGGTGCAGGTATTGTACATGTGTATATATATACACACAAATATACATGTTCATCATATGTATATATAATATATGTGTTAAAGTGTGTGTAATTTTGCATAGCAAAAAACAAAGTAAAATTTTCAAAAGCATATGAGTGACTTAGGAGCCTAAGTTCCATTTTGAAAAGTGATTTATGCACTTAGGATCCTGAGTCTCATTGAAAGTCCTAAGTGCCTAAATCTCTTTTGAAAATGGGACTTCTATTTCACTTAGACTGGGACCTGTTAGCTGTACAGAATAGGTCTGAATGTTAGCTAATGCCAAAAATATTTTTTCTAATGAAAAATGATACTCCACCAGACAAAAAGGAAGAGTTGCCTTGTTAACACCATATGAGAGAGATAGAAAAGCAAGTGATTTCTCAATTCAAAAGTATCTGCTCCACAACCTAGTATTAGCTACCTTCAGTCTGGAATTTATTTTTTTATGGCCTTGTCCCCCATTTTTAGCAACCACCACTTGATATTTTTCTTGAGCGTTATTTGAATCTCTCCACATCACATGACCGACACAGATGGCATGCTACAGTTGTCAATTATCTCAATGATCTAGGAGCTAATCTTGTCTAGAACAGAGAATTTTCAAAACCATACCACGGGTCATAACTTCAGAAAGAAAAATTGGTCTTTAGGCCTGGAGATTGATTGTACTAAATCTACATTGGCGTTAGTTCAGTTTTTCACTCAGTGCTACTTTGTTACAATATGCTCCTGTCTGCACAGTAAAAACCTACCATACTATGGAACTTTGGCCTGGTCTACACTGGGGGGAGGAGGGGTCGAACTAAGGTACGCAACTTCAGCTATGCAAATAGCGTAGCTGAAGTCGAACTACCTTAGTTCAAACTACTTACCCGTCCTCACGGTGCAGGATCGAAGTCCGCGGCTCCCCCGTCGACTTTGCCACCGCCGTTCGCGGTGGTGGAGTTCACGATTCGGCGGGTAGTATGGACGTACCCTTAGATTACCATACAGTAGCCTCTGACACAATCAAAAACATGGTCAAGTCACACAGTATATGCAGCTTGAACCATAATACAGCTCTGCAAAGTTCCAAGCAGTAACACAGTTAAAACAAGGTTTCTACAGAATTATTTGGATTGAGCTGGAAACCTTTTTAACCATATTGTAATGAGGTCCTTGGACACAGTAGTTTTAACATGCCAATGAGACTTCATGTGTAATTAAATGGAAGGATGCTTGGTTAGTAAGTGTCAGCATATCTTCACTGAAGACAATGGAGCTATGATGATTTACCCCAGCTGAGGATCTAGCTCAGTAGGTCTAAAATGTTTCTACAAATAAAAAATAAAGCAGAAAGCCTTCACATGTGGGGCTGAAGGAGCATGTCGTTCACCCACACAGTTTGCATGTCCCTAGTACCAGTTCAAAGTAGTGGGATGCTGGGGGAGAGAAAACTGAGAGACTGTTGCAGATTCATGAAGTGATAAGAGGAAGACTTGAGTGTCTTTAGGAGGACTGTAAGGACAAGGAAGCTTCTTGGGGATGGATGCAAGAAAACCTTAAGTATGGCTAACTTTGAATAAGCATTTGAACTTTTGAATAATTATTTGAACTGATCCTCTGAACTCTCTGAGGTTTGCCCGTCACTAATTAGCACTGCACTGATTCACTCATTTTGGATTATGTTGAGGAAATTTAATTCAGACCTTAATTACACTAATTTTTAGTGGGTTATAGAAAAAAATAGTTTAATCTGGAGTAGTAAGGATTTTCCCTATTGTTCAGAAATAACATAATCTTGGTGAAGCATTTTCTGGAATGATCTTGAGTTGTATCATTTAAAATACATCAGACTTGTTAATAACATAATAATAAGTTCAAAATGTACATGAATGTGTAGAATACACCATGACATTTTTACGGTTATGACAGCAGAATGCATTTTAGAGGTTTGTGTTGTAGCTGAAACTGAACTTTGTCATTTTGTTCATGATCTGTTATTCCACAGGCTTGGAATTTCTTGTCCCATTTGCCAGTTATAGATGTTAGTTTGAGCATCAAAGGATGTTGGGATGAGTCATCTCAGGAGCAGAATGAACTGCCTATCCCTACTTTGGCAACAGATACGCGGGATGACAAAAAGTGGATCAAGTTACATGCTGATCAAGAATATGTCCTCCAGATAAATTTGCAGAGAGTCCAGATGAGGCATCACAAGGTAGGGTATTCATAATTTTCATTCTGTAATACACCAGCTTCTGATATTCAGCCACTCAGTTACTGGAAGTGTAGTGTACCATACAGTAAGTTTCTGTTGGACTATTAACGCTTTCATATAAATCATTAGTTCTGTGGTAGTTTCTTTGGCAGCCTGGTTCAAAAACAGGAAATGTTAGTAGTGAGGCTGGTAATTTTTCCAGTACTGTAGGATAATGGCTCAAATATATGGAATATTTTATTTGTTTGGTTTTGCCTCGCTAATTGGTTGAAAATCCTAAATGAATCAATATTTTCTACATTTTTCTGACATTTGGATTAGTAACTTGATTTCCTAGCGTCATAATAACTGTGTTTAGTTTTGTTTTTAAAGCATTATAATCCTCTGCTAAGTACTTCACTATTTTTCTATAATGTGCTTAATAAAAAATTAACTTGCTTTCCATTTTAGTCCCTACTTTGGATTCTCCTTGTGAGCTTCCTCTCTCCGTAACAAACATACAGTGATGTCACTAAACTTCATTAGGCTTTGCCCCTTCCTTTTTACTCGCTTAGTCTACATTTACTAAAGTGTTCTGCACTCTTTGAAAATCAGATCCTTTTAACTAATCTGAAGTTTGACACTCAGAAATTGAGGTACCAAAATCATTCAGCACTTTTGAAAATACAAGCCATTTTCTTTTGGCTTTAAATCTCATACCCAAAAGCACAGCAGAAGATTAAGTGGTGCTGTAGCCCTTCCATCATGATTAACTTTGCAGTTGTAGAATATCTGCATTCATCCATGTACCATCAGTGAGTTCAAAATCTAGAAGCGCCTGAACCTTCAGACTCTCAAGAAATTTTTTAAGTAAATGTCAAATAGTTGGGCACCAGGGGTGAAATTCTAGCCCCATTGAAGTTGATGGCAAAACTCCCATTGACTTAAATGGGGCCAGGATTTCACTCTAGTTTTCTTTTGCTAATTATTTGTGGGGGGGGGGGAATAATGCAGTTGTAAAATAAAATTATCAGCAAAATTATTGTTCATAGTGTATGAGCAAAATAGTTCTTGAGTTCTCCTTTAGGAAAATTTGAGACAACTTTGTTCTTGTAACCTTAAGTGTAAAACAAGATTAACAGAGGCATATATTTTAACATCAGGGTTGGGTTTATAATAGTATTAGAAGTTAACTTTCATTCATGCAAGAATTACTTTAAAAAAAAAAAAAAAAGCCCTGACTGCAATGGCAGCATGATCAGTCTTTGTTTGAAGCTTCATTGCTCTGTTAGTGCTTTTCTTTCCCCCCCCCCCCCCCCGTGGATCTTTAGTAAAACCTTTCCATCTACAGTACACTAAATGAATGCTGATTGAGTGTGCATCAGTATTAGTACATTCAACTTTCAGCAATAAAGTCACTGTCTTAAAGAATCACTAAAATAATCTTCCGTTTTGCTACATCAACCTAAAATAAAGACTGCAAGTACTGTCATTGTCTTTATATTAATCTGGAACAATGTTGATTAATATTATTTAAATATGCTAGGAATACAATTAGCCATTCTTCAGAAAATAGCGTTCACTGTGTTTTAGATTAAATTATCAAAAGGAGCAGATTTTTCATTCATAATTTGATTTGCTTAGAAAATAGAGAAACCTATGCAATAATATTTGGAATAATATTTTGTTTTCTGTTGTGTATGTTCCTGTAGCTCACATTTTTTTTCAAAAGGCTTCGTCTAGAAAACTGATAAAAGTGTTCTAGTTCTGCTTCAGTTCTAGTTTTCTGTACAAATTTATCATCTTGTCCTTTATGGTGTGGTTACCATACAAAGACAAATGATGGTTTGGATGGGAGATTCCCAGTTGCATTAACTTGTATTTTCTGCCTAACAGGGAAGGCAAGACAGTAAAGCAGTTGCTCCTCGATTCCCCAAAGCCAAAGATGAAGGGTGGTTTTTAATATTGGGGGAAGTGGATAAAAAAGAACTCATTGCCCTGAAAAGAGTTGGATATGTCAGATATCGAAATGCTGTCTCGGTTGCTTTTTATACTCCGGAAACTCCTGGAAAGTAAGATGAGCTTTGACTTAAAATTATCCAAATGTTTAAAATTAAATGTTGACTTCTTTGAAAAAGAAACTGATGCTGTTGCTATTATGTTTTAGGTATATCTACACATTGTATCTCATGAGTGACAGTTATCTTGGCATGGACCAACAGTATGACATTTATCTGAATATCAAACCACCCAGCATCTCAGCACAGATCAGCACTGAGGTCTCTGAAGCTGTGAGTCACTTGGCTCTGAAGTAACGTTACCTGAACAATCTGTTTGAAGGAAGTGGTCTTGAAACCTGGATGTTCAGTCATTCTGGACAAGAGAGAAATTATGTTTGCCTTAGTCGAATCAACTTCTAACCTCAAGACACCTAGGAAATTGAAAGTGACTGCTGTATTGACTCTAGTAACACAGAGTTAGCCACAGTGGCCTTTGCCTTTTACAAAGTGTTGCCTTTTATTGTTTCATCTTTGTACAATTCTTAAAATGTAAAATGGATCTGTTGTAGTATTAATATAAATGCCATAACTGTATGTTGGCAGATCAAAATAAGAAAATAATAGCTATTTTAATTTCTATACATTTAGTGCTATAGTCTTCATTTGGAAATGATTAATGTGTAGCCACTCTGTTGATATTGTTTAAATGGTCTTTTTTTCTTAATTTATGATAATTCAAAACTTGAGATAAGAACTAAGAGAAAACATTGCTGATATATGATAACGTATAAAAGGACATATCTGTAAGAAATGTGTTCCACTAGACTTTTCAATGTAAGATGTATAGGATATTTCAGGGGTCGGCAACCTTTGGCATGCGCCCCATCAAGGTAATCCACTGGCAGACAGCGAGATATTTTGTTTATGTTGACCATTCGCAGGCACGGACCCTCGCAGCTCCCAGTGGTTGCAGTTCACCGTTCCTGGCCAATGGGAGCTGCAGGAAGCAGTGCAGGCCACAGGGACATGCTTCCTGCAGCTCCCATTGGCTGGAAACGGCAAACCACGGCCACTGCAGATAGTCAACATAAACAAAATGTCTCGCTGCCCGCCAGCGGATTACCGTGATGGGCCGCCTGCCGAAGGTTGCCAACCCCTGGGATATAGAGTGATAAAACTCAACTCTTGAGCATACCCTATGTTTTGAAGGTGGTGAACATTTTCAAATACTTATGTTCATTTTACATTTAATAAATCTGGTTGTGAAATCATGCCCAATCAAGCTGTTGATTTCAAAATGAACAAACATACAAATACAGTGCTTATGGATATAAATGTCTCTTTTCATATTAATCTACCAATTTCCTGAATGTTAATGTCTTTCTGAATGAAGAATGAGTCACTGAGCTGCTCATTAGTTACTTTATTTTGCCAGTCTAGTGTAAAGCAGTCACTGCAGCTTACAAAAATAAATTATGGACACAATACCCCCAAAGGCAAATAGAATCTCATATAGGTTTGTAAATAAAATATCTTGTTAAAAAGTGTTAAGATTGAGAGTGGTTCAGGAAAGCCTAGACAACACAAAAAAGCCAATATTACACTTTTGTTACAAAAATTCTATACCTTTAAAAACACACACACGTGAATATCTGAACACTCACACAATATACTTACCTTTGATGTTTTGCTTAGACATTGTCTGAATGGTATTTTGAGAGACTGTCCCATGTGTTTGTATTACACCTCACACATTGGAGGGTGCTGCAGTACAACTGATCTAATCCTTCCTTCCTTCTCTTTTGGTTTTGCTTGTCACCTTGAATGAAGAGTTTTGCTGTTTCACTCATCAACTTTGCCACACTGGTTTTATAAATATTTGGGAGCCATAGTGCCTCTTCTTTTTCTAATGTTTCCTGTGTGTTACAGCACAATCCATTTAACTATACCTTGTGGTCAAAATTTTCAAACCTGTGTTCCTAAAGTTAGGCTTCTAAATCCCATATTTATTAGAAGTAGCCTGATTTTCAAAGATATTGAGCTACCCCCACTTGGAGTCAACGCCTTTAAAACGTCACACCACTTCTATTTAGGTGCCTGAATATGGATGGGGAAGCCTAACTTTAGGCACTCAGGTTTGAAACTGTCAGTCCTCACTTTTAGCTAAAAGTAAGTGGTATCCCCTGTGGTTTTGCTGTCACCTTCATTGTACTTCATGTGCCCAAAATGCAGTGAATGCAATGCAATGAAGAGCTGCTTACTGCCAGCTTCCTGAAGAAAATGATGCAGGCTGTGCTTTAGGCATGAGACTGTGCCTGCAGTGCAGTAAAGAGAAGACCAGCTGTTCTTGCAAATCCAAATGGCATCCTCTAAAATGTAAGGGAGCGGAGGGTGTGGGGGGGGGGGAGATTCTTATCCAGTGATTCAAAGGTCTTCAGATAAATGGACCTTTCCTATATTCAGTTTACAACTAAACGGTAAATTTAAATTGTTTAAGAAAGCAAGACTATTTCTGTTTATATTTGAGTATTTGTAGGTATAATGTTAAATGAAATGTAATTATATGTTTCACTAATCCAATGCAACTTTATTGCATAAGACCTCAATCAGAGTGATGGCGACATCATTATGAGAGGAAATCCAGTAATGCAATGAGGAGTTTGTTAGCATCTTTAAGGTAAGGCTACATCCCGCATAATTTTGGGAAAATAAAATACTTAGGCAAAGCTTCACTCATTCATCCAGATACTTTAGAAAAATATATTTCTGTGAAAACCACATTAATCTGCATGTGACTTTCAAAGGAATGAGAGACAGTTCTTAAAGGAAATCCTTGGATTACAGCAAACAACATTTTCCGTCAACAGTTCTAGTTAATTAGAAGTAGTACAGCTCTGCCATAATCACATAATATACCATGGTGATGATCTTGGCTCTTGCCAACTTTGTAAACTGCATGTCACAAAACTGTTCAGCATCTGTTATACGTCTTTTTCATAAGGTCTTCAATCTTCTGTCTGAACTGATTGGAGTTTTTCATGCTGGAAATCAGTTGTACAATTTGGATATCAATTTCATCCTTTAGTTGTGATTGCCTACTCTGTTAATTGTTTATGGATAGTTCAGACTGTCTCTAAATACTATATTTGAAACACTCGAGAGTTCATTGCAAAAGTATTGGATTTGTAAGGACAAGAGTCTGAAGTAATGCAATATGAACTGAAGCAAATTGATTGGAATCCGCTTTTATCTAAAAAATCTACTAGGGGAAATTATGCAGTATTTAAAACAGCTGCTTAGAAGAAACAATCAATATATTCAATCCGATGATATCTAAGAGTGAAAAGTGAGAGCAGCCGTGACTTGTTTTAACAAGAATGTGAAAATGAGACAAAAAGGAACAGAAAACAGGTACAAATTACCTATGCTGTTCTGTGATGTGGCTGCTGCTACCGTGGATGAACGGGTGAGTTGGCAGGCAAGCAGGTGATCACCAATCCAAATGCAAGATTTTAATACCCAGTTTCTTGTTCCAGTTTGTAGGCAGGCTTCCCAATTGTTCTCTGCTGAAGATAGCTGCAGTTGGTGCCTCTCTGCTGAAGTGCCGTCTTTCTTCCAGGCACAGAATGACATAAGACGGAATAGAACAAAGAGAATTTCCTCCCAGAAAAATCCAGGGAACATCCACCAAAATTACCACCAACTGGGCCTGTTGTTCCCATCTTCCTCTGTTGTAGCCTTGTGTGGCACCATTGTAACCAGGCCTGTGTAAGGATAGGAGAGACTCTAAACCAACTCTGCTTCAGCAGCCTCCGAGGGTATGTCTCCACAGCAAAGAAAAGCCCACAGCTGGCCTGTGACAGCCAACTCAGGCTTGCAGGGTTCGGGCTGTGTGGCTGTTTCATTGCTGTGTAGACTTCCAGGTTCGGACTGGACCCTAGGCTCTAGGACCCAGTGCGGTGGGAGGGTCCCAGAGCTCAGGCTCCAGCCCAAGCCCAGAAGTCTACACAACAATGAAATAGCTCAAGCCCTGTGAACCTAAGTTAGCTGGCACGGACCAGACGTGGGTTTTTCTTTGCTGTGTAGACATACCCTGAGTCCCCTCAGAGGTCCCACAGGAGGTCCCATCTCTTCTTAACCAGTTTTCTTAAGGTAGTCTCATATCTTAGGTTCTTTATTAAATCTCTTGTTTCAATTTGGAGCCTGTGCCTGGTGATAAATGCAGTCTGCTTTGAGATGACCTTTGCTGTTCCAGTCTTTTCCTGCATTGATTGTCATCTTTTCAGGGCCACCACCTCAGCCAAGAGAACTGAGGAGTTTGCATCCCTGATTTGCTATCCCCTGTACCTCATTTTCCATAAAATAGTTCTGAATGTACCTGAGTTTACTCACAGAGATGGTCTCTGCCCTTCCATCTTAAACAGGAGATCTTATTCCACAACTTCTGTCCCAATCCCAAGGCCAGACTTGAGGTCCCTAGATGTGCATCAAGTGCCTAGGGTCTTCCTTCCCTGAAATTAATCTTCCTACAGTTCCAGGTTTCTCTACTGTCTGAAGGGCCTGTGTGATGGGGTACACAAACCCCACATTGAGATGGAAGAGGTTAAAGGACAGTACTCAGCCCAGCTAGCCCTGCCCCTCTAGCCCTGCTGAGCATGCTCCAACTGGAGACAGGATTTAAAAGGCAGCAACCTAGCTCAGAAGGCTGGGGAAGTGTAGAGACCTACCCTGAAGGCTCATGCCAAAAGGGGCTAGAGAGACCTTCTTGAAGTATCAGGACTGTATGCTAAGCCCAACTGGGGCCGATGGTTTGGGTTTCCTTTTCCTTTTTCCTTATCTGGGACTGGAAGCAATGGGAAAAAGTGACCCAAGGAGGGTAACTCAGAGGGTCCTCCCCAAAGGTCAAATGTTGCTGACCCTCGTAGGGCCCTGGGTCAGAGCTGGTGGAGTGGGCAGGCCCAGACTCCCCTATAACTGCTCCATGACTGAGGAGCTAGGCCTCGCAGCCCCTGAGGATCCTATTACAGCCTCACAAAGAGGAGAATGTATCCAGGTAAATCTCTTCCTGACGATCTGTGGCTGAATCCTGCATTCTCATACCCTTACAGGCCTCCTTTGCCCAGAGAAATTTCAAAGACATTTTACCCAACCAGTTGCCACAATACCCGAGTGTGGGATGGCCTTAGTGGACAAGCTCTGCTACACTGGTAGTTAGTGCTCAGTCTCTACCATGGCAAGACTGCTGGCTGAATTCACTCATGGGAAGCTACTGCTTTGGGAAGAGGTCCGCTTGCTGCAACAGGCTCAGACATCTCCTTTCCCCAGTTTCTTCCCTACTGTCACGTTAGCTGACCTCCCACTTAAGTTCCCCACAGTTTCTTTCCCTTTCTGGTATGGTCACTGCTAGTCAGACACATTCATCATACTGGTGACAGCCACATCACAGAAAAATAAAACAAATCTTTACCTCACTAATTGTTTTCCATGATATGGCAAAACCAGTGCAGACACTGTTCAAGGATGCCCAATGGGTCACTGGACTCTGGCAAAGCATCCAGGGTAGTGTAAGCAAACACAGTTTGTCTCCAGCTTTGGAAAGTCTCACTGGGGGGGAAAACCTGAAAGCAGGCTGCAATGAGGAAGAACTTGGCATGACAATCCTGCATCCAACTTGGCTACCTAAGTGACCTGAAGAGAACTTACCCATTCATCCATATTGGTATTGCACCTCACCTATTGCACTTAATGAGGTTGTGTAAGAAAATTGGACAAGTAGTTTAAAAACTATTTCATTTTAATAAAATAATTGACAAGCTAAAGAGGAAAGGGGGACTCTGAGAACACCCCAAAGAGCTTCAATAATAATAAAAAATAATAATCCACAAGCTGTGCAGCCAGAGTAGATAAGGGATAAAAGCATCATCCCCACTAAGAAGAAAAGTGAGGGACATAGAGACAAAGGGAAGGAAATGTCAGTTATAATTGCATCCTTTTTTATAAAATTATGGGGGAGGAGAGTTTGTCTAAAACAAAGCTTGGATGTCTTGGGATAGAAGATGAGCATGTGCAAATGACATCAAGGATGGGAATTAGGTTGGAAGGTCAGAGGTTCCTAAAAATGACATCCCATCCAATGTAAACAAAATAAAGCCAAGACTCCACAAGGATAGAAGCAAAGAGAGAAATTAGAAATTCTTTATTAAACAGGAAATCCCAGGGTACTGCCAAGTGTCATTATTTTAAAGTAGTCGTTTAAATGCAATTTAGAAAGAAGGCAAATTAGCTTCCATCCATTCTTTAGAAATTCCTAGGAATGATAGCTTATATAAAAAGCTTACCTAAAACTTCAAAGATGGTTTCACTGAGGGATGGTCATTTTATAAATAACTGGCATTCTACTGCCTGATTAAAGCAAAGTTGAAGAGAACATACATTATAAAGCTTTCCAAAAAACTATTATTAGCACTCTGCAGTGGAGGTGAAGGCTTAAAATATGAACTCTGGTTGGAAGAAGCTTAATTCAGAAATTCACTCTGAGGTGGAAGGGTGGTATATGGCCCAGTGCATCACTTAAACCCTTCATTGGGGCTGTACAGAAAGATCACAAGTGCTTCAGCACCTCCTCTGTGCTGTAAAAGGGAATCCTGTGCCAGCTCTGAATATACCAGTGAGCAGGGGTGATTTGGAGATGGAGCCAGGGAATATGCACTTACATGGATCAAGTGGGCCAAAACTCCCATATGGAGTGATGAAAAACTGCACCTCTACCACTAGACCCTTCACTTGTGTAGTTCCAGAGAGATCAATTCTCTTTCCAGTCCTTTTCAACATCTACATGCAACCACGAGGTGAACTGGTCAGATGATATGGACTCAGGTGCCAGCAATATGCAGATGATACACAGCTGTGCCTGTCCTTTTCCATGTACAACCCCACCACCTTCACCAAGATAGCCCAGTGCTTGGATGAAATCGGTTCTTGGATGAAGCTGAACCCAAACAAGACAGAGGCTATGCTGGTGGGCAGAGGAAAGTATGCTGAAGAGCCTGCAGCCACCATGCAGTCTCCATTGGTTGAAGATACACACCCACAATTGGTCAGTTCAGTCCATAGTCTAGGAGTGTGCTTGGATTTCTTGCTGATGCTGAGCTCTCACATAGCAGCATCTGCTAGTAACAGTTTATACCATCTCTGTTTGGCTAGGAGACTCCATCCCAGCCTATTAAACAAATATCTGGCCTCATTGTGCATGCCTTTGTCATCTCTTAACTGGATTACAGCAATGCAATATATCTGGGCATGAAGCCTTCAGCACTTAGGAAGCGCAAATTAGAATGGAAGGCTGCAGCGCATCTCCTCAGCAACACAGGCTACTACAAGCACAACACATCTGTCCTCTTCTGCATGGGCGTTCCATAGAATTTCGAAACAAAGTCAAGGCCTTAGTCCTTATGTTCAAATCCTTCATGGCAGGGGTCCAGGGTGTGTCAGTTCAGGATAATACTATATTCCCCCTCTGTGGTCCAGCAAGGACACCCACTCTATGCTTCTCAGCTGTTACCTCTTGAGTGGAGATACATACCTCTCTCCCTCCTGACAGGGGTTTTCCAGACTTTACCGTTCCCTGACTATACTGATATTCCCTGCAAGCCAGACTAGCCAGCATCTGCACTTTGCTTTTTCTCCAAAGGTTATGAACAGCTGTAGTTGCCAGCAGTCACACCTATAATACAGCTCTTTCAAAGCAAGCACATTTATTCTTCTTCGAGTGCTTGCTCATATTGATTCCAATTAGGTGTGCATGCCCTGCGTGCACGTTCGTCGGAAGATTTTTACCCTAGCAACACTCGGCAGGTCGGCTGGGTCGCCCCCTGGAGTGGCGCCATTATGGCTCCGGATATTTACCCCTGCCGACCCAATGGCCCCTCAGTTCCTTCTTACCGTCCGTGACGGTCGTTGGAACTGTGGAGCGCGGCTTTGCTGATCTCCACTTTCCTAGCTTACTCGTTGTTCTTTACCGTTAATTGTGTTTATAGTTCGAGTTTTTACAGTTGTAGTTAGTGTTAGTTGTTGTGTATATATATAGTTAGTGTATATAGTTGAAGGGGGGATGGGGGATTAGCCCCTTTCCTCCACCCCGGTGCTGGGCTCATGCCCAGGTCACCAGGATTCAAACCATGCTTGGCGTGCCAAAAGCCGATGCCAATAGGGGATCCCCACAACTCCTGCCTCAAGTGCCTAGGGGAATCCCACCTTCCTGAAAAGTGCCGCATCTGTAAGTCATTTAAACCAAGGATGAAGAAAGAGCGGGACTTTCAACTGAAGCAGCTCCTCATGGAGGCGGTACTTAGCCCTACAACGTCAGTACCGAGCGCTCAACAGCCTGCATCTGTGAGGAGCGCTCCTTCGGCTCCGGACCGCTCCGGTACCGCGAAGGGGCCACGGCACCGACCCTCACCGGCACCGACGTCTGTTCAGCACCGCTCCCTGTCCCTGCGGCCCAGGAAGCAACACAGTGCTCCGGCGGCTTCAGCATCACCCACACCACAGAAGGAGCGCCCATCGACAACGGATCACCCGGCACTGTCATCTGCCGCAGCACCGCCGAGTGTGGCACCGTCGATTCTGGTCCCGCAAGGGCCATTGAGTCCGGTGCCCGAAAGCTCCCCGGCTCACGCCGTGGTTGAGCTCGCTCTCCCATCCATGCCGGAGACCTTCTCCATGGGAGTTGATCGCGATGACAGAGACCACACTGCCTCAACCCCCAGCACCGCCGGTGTGGGTCATCCAATCTATTGGCAAGCCTACCTTGCTGAGGCCGCCCTCCGTGGAAGCCGCCGAGAGGCATCGTTCAAGATCTCGGTCCCGCCGACGATCTCGGTCATGCCGACGATCCCGACGCCGCTCGCAGTCCCGGCACCGCTCTGCATCGCAGTACCAGTCGCACTTACGGCACCGCTCAGCCTCCCGTTCGCCTGCCAGATACTCACAGTACTGATCCGACTCCCGGCACCGTTCCCGGCACCGCGCATCTCGTAGCCATTCCAGGCGAAGGGACTCGAGATCCCAGTCGACCTCCCGGCACCGCTACGGTCGCAGGTCCCGGTCTCGCTCCCAGTACCGTTATAGCTCCCGGTACCACTCTCCTGTACTGCCCCGGGAAAGAACAACCAGAACCAGGGCTCCCTCTCAGGGTCTGTCAGCACCGCCGTGGCCGTCGAGACACACATCGGTGTCATCACAGGCTGGTAGCGCTTCCTATCCACAGGAGCGCGACTTAGATGTCCCCAGCCATATATTTCCCGAGAGCCAGAGCCACGAGCAAGGACCCCATCACTGGTCCTTCTGGACACCGTGGGCATATCACCAAACACAAGGTGCTCCTTCAGTGGTTCTACGATCGGCCCCATCAGAACACCGAGTGCCAGAGGCGACAGTAAGCCGCTCCCCCCCATGAGCACAGATGAGGCTCCAATACCACCTGCAGATACCCAGGACCCACCTGACGCAAATGATGCTCCTCAAGAACAGGAGCCCCCACAGGACCCTCTAGTCCCTGGCCTTTCCTCTTCCTCCTCGCCAGACGAGGCGGTGGCAGGAACATCCTCCTCAGGCCCTCCGCCAATTGATCTAAGGGCCCATCAGGGTCTCTTGAGACGAGTGGCTCAAAATATGAACTTACAGGTGGAGGAGGTCCCTGAAATAGAGGACCCTGTAGTGGACATCCTTTCAGCTGACGCACCTACTAGAGTGGCTCTCCCGTTTATCCGCACCATACAGGCAAATGCGGACACCATTTGGCAATCCCCAGCCTCGATTCCCCCCACAGCCAGGGGAGTAGAGAGAAAATACGCGGTCCCCTCAAAGGAGTATGAATATCTCTACACTCAGCTACCTCCTTGCTCTCTAGTAGTGCAATCAGTGAACGAAAGGGAGCGTCATGGCCAGCAAGCCCCTGCTCCTAAGTCGAAGGAGGCTAGGCGCATGGACCTCCTAGGCCGCAAAATATACTCAGCCAGGGGCCTTCAACTTAGGGTGGCAAACCAACAAGCCCTCCTAAGCAGGTATAACTTTAACACGTGGACGTCCTTGGGGAAGTTTACGGAGCTTCTTCCCCAGGAGTCCCGTCAAGAATTTACGGCCCTACTTGAGGAGGGTAAAAAGGTGGCAAGAACCTCCCTCCAAGCCTCTCTGGATGCAGCGGACTCTGCAGCCAGAACTCTGGCATCAGGAGTGACGATGAGGCGTATCTCCTGGCTCCAGGTCTCAGGCCTTCCTCCTGAATTACAACAAACTAGTCAGGACTTGCCCTTCGAAGGCCAGGGCCTTTTCTCAGACAAGACTGACCCCAGATTGCAAAGTCTGAAGGACAATCGCGTCATAATGCGCTCGCTGGGAATGCACACACCAGTGACCCAACGCAGGACCTTCCAGCCCCAGCCACACCGCCCTTACGCCCCGCCTAGGCCGCGTCAGGACTTTAGCAGAAGGTGTGGTAGAGGGAATCATCGGAGGCAGTCTGGCCCCCAAGGGGGTCAAAATCAGGCCCCCCCCAAACCACCAGCAGGGCCCAAGCAGAACTTTTTGATGGGATGCCCGAGGACGGCCCACCAGTTACTTTCCCGGATCCTTTTCCTCCATTTTTCAACCACCTCTCCCATTTCCTCCCTGCCTGGTCCCAGCTTACTTCCGATCATTGGGTTCTGCGCACGGTGAAATTGGGATACCACCTCCAGTTTGTTTCAACCCCACCTTCCCACCCTCCCTCCCCGTCCCTCTTCAGGGACCCCTCTCACGAGCAATTCCTCTTACAAGAGGTCCAGTCACTCCTAGCCATGGGAGCCATAGAGGAGGTGCCAAAAGACATGAGGGGCAAGGGATTTTATTCCCACCACTTCCTAATCCCCAAGGCAAAGGGAGGTCTACGACTGATCCTAGACCTGTGAGAACTCAACAAATTCATGATAAAGTTGAAGTTCCACATGGTAACCCTGGGGACCATTATCCCATCCCTAAATCCGGGAGACTGGTATGCTGCTCTCGATATGAAGGACACATATTTCCACATCACAGTTTACCCACCACACAGACGGTACCTCCGTTTTGTGGTCAACCATCAACACTTTCAGTTCACCGTACTTCCATTTGGCCTTTCTACGGCCCCGCGAGTGTTCACGAAATGCGTGGCCGTAGTTGCCGCCTCCCTCCAGCGTCGTCGGGTGCACGTCTACCCGTATCTCGATGATTGGCTCATTCGAGGGACCTCCCAGTTACAAGTGTCACGTCACCTGTGCATCATCCAAGACCTCTTCAGGAGCCTAGGCCTGCTGATCAACACAGAGAAGTCTACTCTGACACCCTCGCAGAGACTAGACTTCATCGGAGCGGTTCTGGTCTCCAATCTGGCCAAAGCCTGCCTCCCACAGTCGCATTTTCAAGCAATGGCTACAATTATTCGAGGACTTCAAACCTTCCCGACAACGTTGGTGCACAACTGCCTCAGTCTAGTAGGTCACATGGCCTCCTGCACCTTTGGCGGTGACCAAACACGCCAGGCTACGTCTCCGTCCCTTTCAAACCTGGCTTGCTTCAGTATACCAGCCACACAGGGACAGCCTGGACTCGGTGCTCACTATTCCCCAGAAGGTTCTGGGCTCCCTAACCTGGTGGCTAGACCCCACTCTAGTCTGTGCAGGGATGCCATTCCACCCACAACAACCCTCGATGGCCCTAACCACAGACGCATCATCTCTGGGTTGGGGTGCTCACCTCGAGGGCCTACGCACTCAAGGTCTCTGGCCAACTCAAGAGTTAGCCCCATGTTAGTCTGTATATCCAAAAAAAAAACAAAAACTACTTGGCACCTAAGACTAACAAATTTATTTTTTTTATGAGCTTTCGTGAGCTGCAGCTCCTTCTCTTGATGCATAGAATGGAACACACAGGTCCCCAAATGCAAGAGTTAGCCTTACACATCAATGTGCGGGAGCTGAGGGCGGTGCGTCTAGCATGCCAGGTGTTTCGAGAACATCTCCAAGGCCGTTGTGTATCAGTGTTCACGGACAACACAACGGCCATGTTTTACATAAACAAGCAGGGCGGAGCACACTCCTCCCTCCTTTGTCAAGAAGCCTTCCACCTCTGGGACTTTTGCATAGCCCACTCGATCGATTTGGTAGCGTCCTTTCTCCCAGGAGTCCAGAACACTCTGGCAGATCCTCAGCAGATCCTTCCTGTCTCACGAGTGGTCGATTCATCCGGATGTCATCCATTCTGTTTTCCAGAAGTGGGGGTTTCCCCACATAGACCTCTTTACCTCCCGAGAGAACAGGAAATGCCAGGTGTTCTGCTCCTTCCAGGGACGCTCTCTGGGCTCCCTATCAGACGCTTTCCTCATCCCATGGAAGAAGCACCTACTCTACGCCTTCCCACCGTTTCCGCTGGTCCATGGAGTCCTACTCAAGCTTTGCAGGGATAGCGCCCACCTGATCCTGATTGCTCCAGCGTGGCCGAGGCAGCACTGGTACACCATGTTGTTCAACCTCTCAGTGGCAGACCCGATCCCCCTGCCACTCTGGCCGGATCTCATAACACAGGACTTCGGCAGACTTCACCATCTGGACTTGCAGTCTCTTCACCTCACAGCATGGTTGCTGAGTCGTTGAGCCAGTCTGAGTTGCATTGCTCTGCCTCGGTCCAACAGGTTCTTTTGGGCACTAGGAAGCCTTCCACTAGGATGACATATCTGGCCAAGTGGAAGTGTTTCTCCTGCTGGTGCGCTCAATGTAACTCAGTCCCCACGCAGGTGTCAGTTCCTACTGTCCTGGACTACCTCTGGTCTCTGAAAGAACAAGGCCTAGTGGTCTCTTCCATAAAGGTGCATCTGGCAGCCATCTCTGCCTTCCACCCAGGGGAAAATGGCCGATCAGTCTTTTCTCACCCCCATAGTTTCAAGGTTCCTCAAGGGATTGGAACGTTTGTACCCACAAGTTAGATGCCCGACCCCTACCTGGGACCTCAACCTGGCCAAGCTTATGGGTGCTCCTTTTGAACCACTAGCCACCTGCTCGCTGCTGTACCTTTCCTGAAAGACAGCCTTCCTCGTCGCTATTACTTCGGCAAGACGAGTATCTGAGCTTCGGGCCCTGACAACGGACCCCCCATATACGGTATTCCATAGGACAAGGTACAGCTGCCACCACACCCCTCCTTCCTCTCTAAGGTGGTGTCCGCCTTTCATGTCAATCAAGACTTCTTCCTTCCAGTCATTTTCCCAAAGCCGCACCCATCGCGTTGGGAACAACAGCTGCACACCCTAGACGTTTGCAGGGCTCTTGCCTTTTATATCGAGAGAACAAAACCCTTCCAAAGGTCACCTCAGCTCTTTGTAGCTGTGGCAGACCGGATGAAAGGCCTACCGGTCTCATCCCAACAAATTTCATCTTGGGTAACGTCCTGCATCCGTACATGCTATGATTTGGCTCACGTTCCGGCTAGCCGCCTCACTGCCCATTCTACTCGGGCTCAAGCTTCATCTGCCGCCTTCCTAGCCCATGTTCCCATCCAGGAAATATGTCGGGCAGCTACCTGGTCATCAGTTCACACCTTTGCCTCACATTACGCATTGGTTCAACCGTCCAGAGATGATGCAACCTTTGGCTCAGCAGTTCTGCATTCTGCAACATCTCACTCCGATCCCACCGCCTAGGTAAGGCTTGGGAATCACCTAATTGGAATTGATATGAGCAAGCACTTGAAGAAGAAAAGACGGTTACTCACCTTTGTAACTGTTGTTCTTCGAGATGTGTTGCTCATATCCATTCCAAACCTGCCCTCCTTCCCCTCTGTCGGATAGCCGGCAAGAAGGAACTGAGGGGCCATTGGGTCAGCAGGGGTATATAAACGGCGCCACTCCGTGGGCGACCCAGCCGACCCACTGAGTGTTGGTAGGGTAAAAATCTTCCAACGAACGTGCATGCAGCGCACGCACACCTAATTGGAATGGATATGAGCAACACACCTCGAAGAACAACAGTTACAAAGGTGAGTAACCGTCTTTTCCTAGGGTGAAAGCATTATGGAGTATACATATTAAAAACAATAAAAGAACCTACGCATATATTAATAAGCTTAGCAGAGATCACCCTCTAACTCCAACAAGTGCTCCTTTGGGTGATTAGTCCTTCAAACCCCACACAAAGGTTTTTCTTGTGGTCGCCAGTTCAGAACAGCTGTTGCTCAGAACTAGCCCTCAAATCTTATGGGGCCTCAGTGGGCCAAAAGCCTTCCAACCCTTCCCTAAGGATTGGGGCCTCCTTTGGACTGGAGGCCCTGTCTGTTTGCTGGATCAGAAAGAAGGCCTTGAATTAGTTTCAACTCGGGCTATTTAACCAAAAATCTTTTCTTTGTCTGTTGGTGCCTGGAAAATCCAGTTTGAACCAGCGTATTTTTAACCTGTCTCCAAGTGGTAGTAGCTCTCTAGAGATGTTACAACCTGAGTGAATTTGCCTAATCTACACCCTACCATTCTTAGTTCCTGGAAGGCTTTGGTCCCCCTCCACCAAGGAAATATGTACAATTGAGGGATTGTTTATAAACATTTGAATTTTTATTACAAGGAAAACTCCTAAAATATGTAAGCTTAATTCAACAAGGTTTATCTAGTATCGGAGGGGTAGCCGTGTTAGTCTGGTTCTGTAGAAGCAGCAAAGAATCCTGTGGCACCTTATAGACTAACAGACGTTTTGCAGCATGAGCTTTCGTGGATGAATACCCACTTCTTCGGATGCAAGACATCCACGAAAGCTCATGCTGCAAAACGTCTGTTAGTCTATAAGGTGCCACAGGAAGGTTTATCTAGGATATTGTCAGAGCTGTCACACAGGGTATCTGAAAGGCCATCTAAAGCTCCAAGACCATGATTGACAACTATGCTCCTCTGGCCCAATAGAACTCTCACCAACAGTAGTACAGCTCATTTGTGTGGGAAACAGAACCTTCTCCAAGGGCAGTCCGAGAGGATGGAATGAACTCCCCCAAGAACTAAGGATGTCCACAAACCTCCCCACTTTCTGCTCCAAGTGCAAAGCACATTTCTTTGATCTTGCCTTCGCGAACATAAACACATAGCAACAGGTATATTTATATAACAGCAAAACTACTACCAAAACAAGACACTGCACATGCTTTTCCCTCTGGTGAGAGGAGGAGAGAAAAAGCAACGTGACAGCTCAGTAGTCACATTGCGTAACGCACTACTGGAAGGCCACTCGGATATTACAGTGATGAGTGTGGTATAATAACCTAGATAAAACAGAGTCCCAGCACAGGGACAGCAGCTGACTATTCCAGCCAATAGATACTAAGTACGAATTTGCAAGGGGCAGGGGGAGGAAAGAAAGCTTACGATTAGATAAGTGATTGGATCATGTGTAGTAGATTGGGCAAAATCTCCCTCCTGTTGAATGGTGGATGACAAAGCAAGATGATAAACTAATGTAATGGAGGGGAAAGATAAATTGTCTTGAATGCCTATAGGTTGCACCGAAAGGCTTTTTGTGCTGTAGTAGTAGGCTGAGCAGAGCCTTTACTGAGAATAGCCCTCATGACATGCAGCTTCCACTCCTGCACAATAATGTCCATTCTGTCAGTCACCTATGACTCTGCTCCTGTCTATCTAATATTCAGGTTTAATAAGTTAATGTATCTTTTTTAAAGATGTGATCTTACTCATAGTCCTTAGCCCAGAGACTACTAGATTTCATGGGTGCTGCACAGATATAGCACCAAATTCTCTACTGCTGTAATGCCTTTGACATCAGTAAAGTTACACAAACAGATACTGAAGTACTTTGGGACATTTGGGGATGAAAGATGCATTATTATTATTAATGTCACATACTGGTGGCAGTGTGAGTTTAAACATCTGTCTTTGAACTTTTATTCCAAGAATAACTTTTGGAAGAAACTGTAGTGTTTTCTACCAGTTAAATCTCTGTGTAAATAATTCCTATAAATGATTCAATCTAGGGAGAGGTAACAATATCTGTAGAGGAAGGATTTTCCATAGTGATTATACCTCACAGCAATTAAATATGTTTACAAGAGTCTTGCCCTCAAATCGCATAATGAGTTCCATAGTCCTTCAATGTAATTTGAATCCAGTACTCTTAAAGTTAATGAGTCCTCCTAATAAACCCTTTCTTCTGATTTTATAGACTTGGAAAATCACAGTCTTCCCTGCTCTGGGTGTTTTAAAACTGAGATCAACCTTTTTTCCTCAATTTTACACTGTCTAATCACTTTTGTATTTAAGGAATAAAATTATCTCTCGCCCTCATACTAAATATACATCAGAAGTATGAATATATTATTTTGTTACAAGATTCTACTCTGTTATTCACTCAGCAAGACGAGCCAAATAAAATTTATCTTAATAAACCCAGAATACCTTGATGGAGTTTAAACCCTAATTGAGAGTATGCAGCAGATTTCACTACTCTGATATTTTTATACCCTCACAATTTCTTCTGGTCTTTCCTTAGCTCAAAGCTTGTCCTACAGAAAGATTTGGAATATAAAATACTGAATAAAATGTAAGGTCCACTTCTTCCCTTGGTGATGGTTCAGTTAGGGCCACATCCATCCCTGCTTTCAGTGTGGCGGAATTTCCCTAGGCAGCGGAACTGGTGAGGTTCCACTGCACAGTGGGAGAGCTGGATGGGAAGGAGTGCAGAATGTGTGTAAGTGAAGGTTTTGGATACAAGAGGCTGGGCTTTGGGCCATCGCTGTGTGGATTCTCTAATTGCTCCCCAAGACCCGATAGGCCACTTCAGCCAAAGGGTGACCACATTTAGTTGAAAAAGCTGTGCAGATATTCTTTTGCTGAGTCACTACCAGAGCTTCATTAAAATATCCAAGCTGTCTAGCTTTGGAAGGCGTATCAGGCCAGGAAGGGGAGAAGCCTAACTCTTCATTGTAGCTGATTACAAGGTACAGCTTCCATTTTCACACTCAGCTTGATTTCTTTCCAGCTCAGCCTGATTCTTGCTGTTCATTAGTTATATTATTGAAATGCTGAATCATGAAAGTGAGATGATGGAAGGTATTAAAGAAATGAAATTTGCTTGAGTTCCGGTATGTCCACAGGTGTTAGTCTTTTGGGTCATCTTCAGACATTTTGTGCTTGGCAGGTTAGGAGTTATGAGAGAAAGAAGATGGGTATGGATTGAAGGGTTAAGGCCACTCTACAACAAAATATTTAAGCATATGCATAAGTTTACGTCCTATGTGAACTTCCATAGGCATGTCTACACTCAGGGGCGGCTCTAGACATTTCGCCGCCCCAAGCAGGGCGGCATGCCACGGGGGGCACTCTGCCGGTTGCCAGGAGGGTGGCAGGCGGCTCCAGTGGACCTCCCGCAGGCATGCCTGCGGAGGGTCCGCTGGTCCCGCGGCTTTGGTATGTCTGCGGGAGGTCCACCGGAGCCGTGGGACCAGCGGACCCTCTGCAGGCATGCCTGCGGGAGGTCCACTGGAGCCGCCTGCCACCCTCCCGGCGACCGGCAGAGCGCCCCCCGTGGCATGCAGCCCCAAGCACGCACTTGGCGGGCTGGGGCCTGGAGCCGCCCCTGTCTACACTACCATGCTACACGGGCGCTGCTTTATCAATGCAGCTGCACTGCTGTAGCATGCTGGTGAAGACTCACTATGCTGATGGGAGAGCATCTCTCACTGACATAGTGCCATGTGAACAGTGCTTTAAGTCCATGTAACTTAGGTTGCTCAGGGGTTTGTCATTTCATACCCCTGAGCAATGTAAATTGAATTGACTTAAGCAGTAGCGTAGGCTGGCCCTACCAGACTTCTTTCGAGTGTAAGTGCCCAGATCAGGGCCCAGATTCTAAGAGGTGAAGCCAGTGAAAGGAGGAAAGGTCTGAGCACCACGCAGGATCAGTCCCTCTAAAACAAAGAAAGGAGTACAGAAAAGAAGAGCAAGTTGTGATGGGATGTATGTGCCCTGCACTGGAGAGGAAGGGGTTAAGCTAGCACTCTTGGCAGCGGAAGCCACATCCCCTCGCCCTTGCTGGGCATGCTCTAACTACTGCAGTATAAAAGAGAGCGGCACAGCTCAGTCTGGGCTGACCACCCAGGAGGAAGGACCCACCTGTCCAGCTCTAGCCGAGGAGCAGCCAGAATCCCAGGCGATGGGAGCGGAAGACGCCGAGACCCAGGCAGGCACCCAGGTACCTGCAGACCCCCCGCCCAGGGAGATTGCAATCCCCGGGACCGGCACCACCCAAGGGGCCCAGAGACTCGGAGGATGCCCAGACTTCAACTACAGGAGTCACAGTAGGAAGTAGCTTAGGGAGGGACAAACTAGTGTCCCTGCAGCAGTTGGTGTGTTTTGGGCAGATTCCCTGCTGACTTAGTGGTGAACCTATTCATCACTACCAGGGCCTTGGACTGGGATCTGGTAGAGCAGGGAGGACCTAGGTCCCCCTACACGGCTGCCCGCCTTTGGGCAGGTGACCCTCCAAGCCTCCTCCTACTGATTCTGGCCATTAGGTCACATTTCCCTGCAAGCAAGGGGAGTCCTATTGACTCTGGCCATTGAGCAGCACTTCCCTGCAACCAAGAGGAGCCCTATTGACTTTGGCCATTTGGGCCACACCGCACTGCAGCTAAGGGTAGTCCCATATTGATTCTGGCTATAAGGCTGCGCAACCCTGAGACTAAGGGCAGCCATATTGACTTAGACACGGGGCTACCATGCCCTTGCCCCAGCCCAAGGGAGATGGGGTGTACGTACCCCAGGACACAAGTGAATAAGAGACTACCAAAAAAAGGAGGATGCCTAGAAAGGGGAGATGAGAGCAGGGTTGGATAGTGGGGAGAATTTTCTCGTACCCTTAACAGGAAGGATTGCAAACATTTAAAAAAGTAAAAATAACGTAAGTGCTCAGCTTGAGAGGTTCAGAGCAGCTACCGTGAGCTTCAATAGGAGTTGGGGGTGCTTAGCACCTCAGCATTTCACCCAGCAGTGCAGTTCATTTGGGAAGTGTCAATAACAGCAATCCTTTTAAACTCGGTGGTGGTCTGATGCTCTCTGCCAATCACTGGTTAAAACCTGAAATGGGAACTCGACAGAGCTGTCTGAACTTGTAAGATTCTTTTTGAAGAGTCTGAGAGCTGCACAGGTATGCTGTGCACTGTATGCACAACGTTGCCATAGGGAGCAGTCCCCACAAGTGACAACATTTTTGCTATTGAGGCCACTTTTCTAAATAGCCGCTCTCCAAAACCAGCAGATTCTTCAATAAACCCCAAGTGCTGGGCAACCCCCCGTTTTTGTGTCAATGTGAGTATGTTGGTTTAGAAAGGGACATAACCATTGGTGTGGACATAGTTATACCAATGTAAAGTGCTTATCTCAGTGTTGTTTTTTCAGAAACTGAACATTGGAACAAAAGCTGCGTGCAGACAAGCCCAAAGCCAGTGAGGCTGCACAGAGATGCATACAGAAAATGTGGTTGATATTAATGCTATAAATCAGTATACGTAGCTACCCTTTGTTTTTAATGGTGCTCGTGATATCCTCAGCAATGTGAAACTACAAAAGAAAGTCCAGCCGTGCCCTGAAGAGTTTATATTCTGCAAAAAGAGATCTGAAGGGCAGGAGGGAGAGGAACAGCAAAGAAGTGCATTGGTCAGGGAGAGACTTCTCTCTATTTGCTCAGATTGTGGTCAAAGTTTTGGGTTTGTTGTTTGTACATTTTATGGTGGGGTTTTCAAAAGCACTCAGCAATGGCCTAGCTGCTTCCACTGAAGTCATAGCAAAACTCCCATTGACTGTAATAGCAACACAGTTAGGCTGATACTGAGCTCTTTTGAAAATCCCATGCTCTGCCTGTGTGTGTGTGTGTGTGTGTGTGTGTGATGATCCTAAATTATCTTACAGCCATGCCGTTATAGTTACTTGTAAGTGGCACAGTAGAGAGGTACATCTTCAACAGGGTAACATGAAGCACTGAATTTTTTTTCTAACCACATTTTAAACCATAGTTTTAAATGGCATTCTTCACCCACTAGCATATTAGCACCTTGAACTGAAATAACTCATTAGCTGGCATATCTTCCTAATGTGCGGAGATTGTGCGCTTTCTCATTTAGTTCCCAGAAATGCTTTCCCCCAGTTCACGGGTTAAACTTGTTTCTGATGCCAATAACACATGGCAAGTTCCTTTCACACAACTCAGTTTATTTGACAGCAAATCCAGCTCATTAGGGACTAATTATATGTAATATTGCAGCAACATCAAACTCTGATAAATGTTCATCTTTGTCATTGTGAGGATTCTGCAATTAAGCCTTATTTTATTTTCTTAAATGATTTTGAAGTAGGAGCTTGGAGAACAGTGAGAGGACCCTGACATCCAGAGAAAGAAAAGACTTTTGTATTAATCAAGCCTAGGCCAGGATATTTCCCTAACGTACCTTTTCTAATGCTTTGTCCTTTCTATTGTAAAGTGCCCCTTGCCACGGGTTTCCACCCCGATGGTGGAAGACTTTGACAATCTAATAGAGCTTACCATCAAACAGTTTTTCCAAATAGTCCGAATTATTGTAATTTGATCCCATTGCTTCTAGATAGACCCCTTTCACCACCTGAAATACTGCTTTTCACTATGATGTTTACCCTCTTCAAATGTTTGTAGAGCCTTATCATTCTCCCAAACATGCGAACTGTACAGGCCCTGCTCCAAAGCCCACTGAACTCAGTGGAAAAACCCCCATTACTTCAATGGACTTTGGATCAGGCCTTGAGTCATTGCTTAGCTAAGCTACATTGTACATCCTCACTAATTAATCAATCCCTCCAGCCCCCAAATCACTGTGTGTCACTCTTCCCTGAATTCCTTCTCTGGTACTAAAGTGCCCAGAACTGAACAATGTATTAAAACTTCAGCTAGTGGCGGATTAACACTAAATGGGGCACAGATCCAGTCTAACCAAAGCCCCACCCACAGTACTTGTGGCTAATGCGTTTCTAGCTGATTCATATATAAACCTCCTCTTTCAGAACACAGCTCTCATCCCTGCAGAAATGGAGAAAACACAACCACCCACACAACGCAGAACCTCATTAATCTGCACTCTATAAAATTTGTACCAAAAAAGTCAGTCTCTCCCACTGCTCCTCAAAGGTTTATTAACAGAGGGTTTGTAGTGCCCTCATGTATTCTTTCTGCAAGGCACATTACAGTCTATAGAGGGCTATACTCTGAAATGTTGCCCAATAATTAAAAATAAATTACACTTGGGTGAGGGTGTACAGAACAGTTTGCTTACTGTGTCAGCCTTCTAATATGGATTATTTTTCAGAGCGGAATGATACGTTGCTTAACCCTACGCCGCTGCACTCCCTCCCGCTCACTCGTGAATCACTCATCTATCATAATGGTATTTTTTTCTTTAAATTGAGCTGCACTCTAAGAGCAATAACCTACACCTGAGGGTGCATTAGCACATGATTGTTGCATGTCTGAGGTGGTTGTAGGCACTCTGGCTTTGGCATCACACAGTCCGATGTACCTGATACATGCAGTAATGGCTTTCTAACATGCACCCCATTGAGGCTTATTGCTACACTGGTCATGAACTTAAAACTTGAAGGAAAAATGAGAGAGCTTGCTCAACAGGTGGGGTTTGCTAGGCTCTCACAGCTGTATTCATTAGCTGATTACTGCAGTCTCATACTATAATCCAAGGGCCTCTGAGAATTGGTGAGAGTTTGATTTTACAACACATTTTCTGGTCCTGTCACACTGTCTCTGTGAGGGGGAAGCAGGAGGTAAAAGAAGAAAATATCACAGGAACCCTGAAGACTTGACATAGAGATCCAATTTGCAAAGCACTTAATTTTCCAGTGGGTATCATTTTACAGCAGCTACCCGCAAAGGAAGAGAGAGAGGGAGGGATGCTGGCAGTTTAAAGTTGGAGAAAAGGAGGAAAAGTATATTCTAGGTTGTACGCTAAGATAAATGTTGAAATCGAACAAAGGCTTGTTTAGGATGAAGATTGCATGTCCTTTGGGGAAAGCTGACTGGGTTAGAGTGGCATCATCCAGCCATCTGGATGAAATTCCTTGACTTTCCTGTTCTAAGCATCTCTAGAATTAACCAATCTGCACTATAAACCATCCATTGTATGGTATTCCACATGAATATATGAATTTATTATCCTTGTTTAAAACCCATGGTTCAGGTAAGAGAAAGCTCTAGTGACTCATTTTGAAAAAGTAAATGATTGAAAGAATTTTTGTTTGAGAAAGGGCCTGAAATATTAGTGAACTACAATAAATCAATAATTCCCTTAATCCAGCCCCACAGAGCCAAGAAATGTTATCGATTTCTTGGGATTAGGTTTGTCCATTCAATAAAGCAATGAGATATAAAATGGTATTCAAAAGTTATTGCAGTGGTAAGAGAAACTATTTATGTGGTTATGGAAGCTGAATGCAATGTGACTGTAACATCACTTTAGAAAATCATTAGCAAACTCAAATTAATTATCTGATGTGTAGAAAATTGTCTTTACATATATTCAGTTTGTGATGGAAAAGGCATATCCTTCCATGATATCCTTGGCAGTAAGACAGAGCTGGTTGAAAAATGGGAGAATTGTCACAAAAACTTTCCAGACTAGCTCATCCTTTTATTCGTTATTAGTATTGAAAAATGCAAATTGCTCTTTTACACCAGGACTCCGCTCCTAGGGCCTGCTCCAAAGCCCACTGTAGCTAACGGAGAAGCAAAATTTCCCAAGGATTGATGCTTAAGCCCTGATCCTGGGAACACTCGTGCACATGCTTAACTTTGCTGTTGTGAAAGTCCCAGTGATTTCAGTGGGACCACGCACATCAGTAAAGTTAAGCGTGTGCATAAATGTTTGCAGGAGCAGGACCTTAGTCATTAGTCTTCTATTTCCAAACAGTTCACTTTAAAGGGTGTGGGGAAGGCATTTGTATTCAGGAGCATCCTATTCTTGTTGTAAATACATTGCCTATTGGTTTCCTTCATGACAAACTGGTGTTGCCACCAGGCAACTTTTGCTTGTTGTCTGAAAAAAGCTGCAAGACCAGCTTTAATGAGGAACTATGCTTGTGACTCACAAATAGGATGGATGGATGTTTGAAGCCTTGAACATTCCAGTCGTGTATTGCTGGGTTTGAGATGACAGACCATAGGCAGTGTGATAGCAAAGTGGCTGTACAGTATTAGAAGATCTGGGCCAGAATCCTCTACATAAAACCCTGAACAGTTTAATTCTAAAAATACAGTGAGGTTTTTCACCTTGTATAAACTCAAAAATATGAGGTTTTCTTTTTTCTTTTTTGCCCTTAATTCCAAAATAAATTAATAAGAAAACAAACCAACTGCCCCCCGCTCTACCCATGACTAATTTTTTTGAACATGTTTAAGTTATTTAGCAGGAGGTTTACACTCCAATGGTCTGAGCCAAAGCCTACTGGTGTCAATGGAAAGATTCACCCATTAGCTTCACTGGGCTTTGGATCAGGCCCTGTGCAAAAAATCCTGGGAGGTGTAAAATGCAGCAGTGCTCAGAGGAGACCCTCTGAATCCCGTGATGGGATAGAGCTGCTCCAAATATTTCATATTTAAATGTTTCAACAGCAACAAAAGGGGCGAGCTACTTTGAAAACTCTTGTGGCAATTCTCCCATTTTTCTGCCATGTTAAACTTTAAAGAAAAAGGAGTTTGTTTCAGTCTTTCCTAGAAATAATGGAAGGGTCCAAATGGGGTCCTTCAGAAATCAATTCAGTACAGTTGAACAAATGAAAAGAAAGCTCACTTGCCAAGCAGACACTAAGGGGTAATCCAAATACTTTGTTTTTTAATTAAAAAACCATGTATGGGAAATCTTAAGGGACAGCTGCAGTAACTTAGTGAGTGAGTCAATGGGGCTCCATCTAGAAGTATGGGTCCATGTATACAAAGCAGTTTCCAGGATCTGGCTCTAAAATTTTCTCTCCATCACCACCTACCGAAAAGTAATTTAAAGAATATGGCAAAGCTCCTTTTGTGTTGATGCATTACCCTTTGCTAAAACTTGAGAGGCCAGAAGATGAAATGCATTCTCAACATATGTTGTTGGTGGATCAAATTCAGTTTCTAATATCACTTTCAAAGGATTTGGCTAATAGACAACAGCATTAATCTAAACATCTAGTCCCTCGCTCAGACCTACCACTCACAGATTAACAGCTGCAGATTTATTTTCTAATATGTCTTATTTATGATCAATAATATTTTCTTAAATTTGACAGCTTGCTAATGTTTTACAATTATTTCATATCTGACCGTCATTGCCGTTAAAGGAAAATTGCAACCAGGAAAGTCAGGCCAAGAAAAAACTGCTTTACAAAAATAACTTTTTATAAACCAAGTGGATGAAAAAAAACCAACCCGCTCTTAACAATAGAACAAGCACCCCAAGGGGGGGCATCCCAAACAAGGGAGGAAGTTTGGACTCACCCCAAGAATGCTATGAGGCAATGGCCCCTTCAAAAGGAGTCTTGGCTGCTTTCATTGCAGCAGGGCTGATGTTCTTAACAATTGTTTGGGAGTTGGACCCATTGTAATCATCACGAGTGGCTGGTCCTGGTTCTTAGGAATCCTGAATATTATTATTTGTTGTATTGTTTTATTATTGATTTGTAAATGGTGACTCCTAGGGGCCATCAATTAACTCAGGACCCTATTGCACAAAGCAATGGACAGTTCTTTTCTCCCAACGAGCTTACCAATGAATAGACAAAACAGACTGAGAGTAGAAGAAAGGAAGTATTATCACCTCCTTTTTACACATGAGGTGCTAACGTACAGGGAAAACAAGTGACTAGCCCAAGGTCACATAGGAAGCCAATAGCAGAGACAAGCAATTAATCTTATCTCCTGGGTGCCAGTCCACTGCCTTAACCACCAGACCATCTTTCCTTTCTTACAACCCTGGGGGGAATGGCAACCTCAAGAAAATGTGCTTGGACCAGCATAACAGAAATGGGGGGCAGCCAACTTTGCTTTTTTTCTTTAGGGTAATGTTAACCTGGGGGGCATTCATGCTACTCCATTCTAGAAGATGAGAAAAACAAACTTCTGGCCTCTGGTGAGAAAGAAGTGCACGGAAGATGTGCTGAGAAGTTCTCTATCTGGAGCACTGGATTCAATGTATAGAGCAAAAAGTCCCAAGAGATGCTGACAAGTTGCTAGCTGGGTCAGTGAAGCACATAGGGGATCATTCTGAGTAATTGAAGGTTACAAAGATTTAGTAAAAAGAGGGCAGCCAGCTGGAAGGCTTTGAAAAGACTCTATGTTGGGTCCCCATTCCACCTGCACCAGAAAGAGCCAGCCACTGTTGTGATATTAACAAATTTACCCTAACTGGGAGTTCAGCTATAAAAAGTGAATGAATGTTTATAAAGTGTCACAATAACCTATAATAACAAAAGTTGTTGGGAAAAGGTGCAAAAACGAGGCAGTCTGAATATTTCCAAATAAAACATCTGACTGATATAACTCAAGGACTCTATTAAGATCAAGATTGATAAGTGTGGAACTGGAAATCAGAGAACCAAAATCAGTGTGTCGGAAACTAGGCCTGGTGGACAAAATGATGAGGATGGGCTACTCCACCCATTACTCCCATCTTGGGATCCTCTGAAAGAGATGCTGAGGGGAGAGGGGGAAAGGGGTGAAGCTGGTTTCCAAGATGCTGGTTAACTGTGAAAGGAGAAGGAGCGAGCTGCACAAATGGTTGCCACATCCACCATTTCCTGGTACCCCGACCTCCTTGGTCCTAATCCTAAGAGATGCCCTGGCCAGACCAAGCCTGAGAGAGAGACCTAGATGACACCATTGGCTCCAGCTGAATCCTGAATACCACTGGGGATGTGAGACATTGTGTCTCTGTACCACACATGCGTCCTTTTTCTTCCCACCTTATTTCTTCTCTTTCCTATGTCTCTCCTTTTTCCTTCTGGCTGATAAAAATCTGGGTTAGCCAGTCAAGCCAGTATACTTTTCAACACCACTGTGAGCCTGTGACCAGAGAGGCAGTTAAAAGCAGTGCCCTAAACAGCTCGATGCTGGTACGAGTTTGCCAGGTCTCAGTGTGACTGATAAGACCATGTGCAGAGCCTGGTGTGTGTTTGTTTTTTCAAGCAGTGAGGTTGCAAGTGAGAGTCAAACCAGAACTAGCAGCTACATTTCCTATCTTTGCTGTTCTTTCCTCTTCCCTTTCGTGTGTGTTTTTCTTGTTTTGTCTTCTAAGAAACGGCATCAGACTTAACAGCAGCATCAATGATAGGTACAGTTCATCTTAACTAACTTCTCTTTTCCCCAAAAGAACAGTTATTACCATCTTTAATACATTTTAAGTGACTATAAAGGCGTTTATTCTTTTTAAAAACTCTCTCCAGCTGAAGAGAAAGGGAACAAGGGTTGTTGTTGCAACGAAAACCTTACTTAACACTGTAACTGTTTTTCCTTCTTTTAATAAAAGGTTATTAGGATTTTGAATGGGGTTCACCATGGAACTAAGCAGGCTGAGGTCTCTGTACACCAAGCCCCAGACCCTGTTTAATATTGTTTAATGTTGAACAAGGACTTGGTTATGTTAACACCTTTAGCACTTTGGGCCCATTTATTTCATCTAAATTAATACACCTCCACAACCCCACGCACACCTGTTGAGGAGAAAACCCCACTCTGCAGTGAATAGTGGGTTCAAAGGTTCTGCACTACGATTAGTGCAGCCTATTTAAAGACAGCAATCCGTTATGTTGATCAGCACTACCTTCACTGCCCTTTTGGGCTGGGAAATGCTGAGAAGACTGGATAATTCCCAGGGGATGTAACTGAACGTTGCTCCAACAGGAGCATTAGTAAATCAGGTTAGTGCCATATATCATTAGCATAGCATGTAAAAGAGCTTTTCTCATTGAGAAACCAGAGCCCCATATGTGAGGAAGGAAGTGTGATCTTTAGCACTAGGCTGAACCCCGGGACTCTGGACTGACCTTCTGCTTAGAGACTCTCAGATAGAGGCAGAAGAAGAAAGGCTTGATCTTGAGAGAACCAGACCTTTACAGCCTCCAGATTCTATGACACTGCTAGAACCTGGCACCTTGTGGTTTTGTTCCTGGTCACCTGTAAAGACCTCCTCATGCAGCCAGAAAGACCAAGTGGACCCAACTGGCATGACATGAAGCAGGAGTCCTCCTCCTACCACCTTCCCGGTAAGTGGGCACATAGCCCTGGAAGGGGATTTTAGTGGGTTACTGGGAATAGAGGAGGATTTTGTAAATAATGGAGAATATGTTTTTGTAACAAGACTGTGTGACCTTTAGCTTGTAAATCCCATCTTCCCATGCTTCTGTTTTCCCCACCAAAAGTTGTAGCTCTTGCATGTTGCATCATGCCTTCAGGCAGCGTATGAACTATCCAAACCAGGGACTTTATCTTCCTATATGGTTGGGAAGCATGTGGTATATTTGGGATGCTACTGAAATATAAACACTGTCAGCATTTCTCAGGGGAGGAACAAGAAATGGGATAATGTAAAACATCTTCAGAGGGGAAATAGCAAGGGCACGACATGACTGCAGGAAGTCTCTTCATGAAACTTCTGCTGTTGCATGGGCTTAATTTCAACTATATCCCTTTGTCCAAATTTAAAACAGTACTGCAGAAATTATTTGAGTACAAAGATTGCTCAGCTCATACCTATGTAAGGTAGGGGGATACAATTGCCTTATCACTTGTTTATAAGCAAGAGCACACACATTTCCCCCCTTGAAATACAGTAGTGGCGAGGTGGGGTCGATCTGTATGGAATCACAAAAGGATCAGACAATTAGATGGCTAAGGAGGAAGTCCACACTAGGTAAGATAAAAATATATAAGAATTTACCCTTATGCTTCAGGTCATGTCTGATGGGGGTTAGGATACAACTCCCCGATGAGCAAATTGGTTTATAATTGACCGTTCCAAGGTATCTCTGATGTATTTGCTACTGTTGGAGTCAGGACACTGGTCTGATTTGATATGGTTATTCATGTATTGTAAATGCATCAAATAGAGCTGAAGGTAACTGTGTAACAGTCGGAACCTTTGACATTTTCCTGTGCCTCTTTTCTGTCTTCTGCTATGCCCATATACAATACCGGGGTTTTGATCCTATGCAGTACTTCCCCAGAAAGTCAGTACATTTCTCTGTAAATATTTCATCTTTGAGATGGATCCAAAAATATGAACCAGACCCAACTGAAAATAGCTTGCCTAGGCACATGTTTAAAGTAGACACATGCACACCTTCATTTGTGCATAATCATGAACCTGTACTATACATAAAAGCTCAATTTCTGTGATTTAAAATGAGGAAAACCCCATATAAAGAACTGAAGATAACACAGACAATCTCTAACATAATGCTAGTTATTAGGTGTCATGTAGAGTCAGGAGTTGCCATGGAATCCATTTGTTTCTAAACCAGCTCCTCCTGCTGGAATACTTTCTCATTATTATTTCTTTCTGTAGCACAAAAGGATCTGTCTACACAAGACACGTTACTTTAGGGGGAAACTTGCTATGCTAGGTCTGGACTCAAAAAATTAAAATCTAAATATAAAACTATGTTTCAGCTCTGGTTTAGAGTGATCAGAAGAACGAACTTGTGGTCAAGGAGTCTTTTCAGAAACACCTGCTAATACAGAGAGAATAAATGATGACTCAGGTCTGATACAACATTTATCTTCACAAATGAGTTTTCAGATGTCTTTTCATCAGTGACAATAAATGTCATATCATATATGCCTATTAGATACATTTCTCCTGTACATTCTCATGTACATTTTTATTTTTGCTTAACTTAGTATTAAAATACTTAAATATTTTAAATACTAATTATGTGCAACAGTAGCCTAATTACTATATGTCCTCTTTTCTTGATCTCATGGTGGGTGGGATGTTTATGTTCATGCCAAACTATGATTGGTTAGACCATGGACCTCATGTTGTTAGTTAAGATTCAATTTTTTGATTGGTGGATTTTAGAAATAGGTGTGGCCACCTCTGTAAACTCCCAATATGATAATCTCTGGGTTTCAATTTACTTGGAGAAAATAACATCAGTTGAATTAATCAGATGAGATGAGAGAAAATATTGGAAAGTAATTGATTTAACTGTAGTGTTGTCTGGGGTGCAAACATTATTTGTTTATATTATTGTTTATTATTTAACATGTTTACTATGATAGTACCAAGAAGCCCTAATCACGATCAGACTCTCATTGTGCCAAGTACTGTATAGAGGTAGACAGAGTCCCTGACTCAACGAGATTCTATTCTATGTCAGTTTTTATACTGCACCCATCATCACTGTACTATCTGGGCACATTCCAGCAGTGTATTACGCAATGTGACTACACATCTGTCACAGCACTCCATGGCACCATTCCTGCAAATGGATCTGTGTAGGTAGACTTCTGTACTTGAGCAGAGTTCCATTGTCTACAAGGGTTTCTTCCTATGAAACCCTCAGATTCAAGGAGAAGGGACTACAAAGTTCCTATGAAAGCTGCAGCCATCTTGGGTAGATATTTCCTTTCCTTGTTGCTCTGGTGCTCTTCAGCCCCTGGCAGCAGGTCTCCTACAATAACCTTCCCACAAGTGGCTGGCTCTCGTGCAGCTGCTCGGCAGCAGTCACTCCACTAAATAAGGCATAAAGCCACACACTGAATGATGAGGATGAACAGAAGTATTGAACAGCTGCATAATTGCCTGCACGCTGGCCATCCTGGGCACTGAATGAGGCAGGGGTCCTGGGGGGGAGGGGGAGGGAAGTAGTATGTTATCATATAATTACACACTGTAGTCTACTGCATAATTGCATGAGCAACCTTAATTCTGGATATTTCCTTATTTGGCTGTGCAACCCAAATAACATTATTTTAATGTGTGTGTGTGCGCGGGGGGGGGGGGGGTGTTAAATGTAATTTCCATGGCGGGGTTTAAAGGAAAGATCAATTCTATTATGTGGAACTGCAACATACCCCCCTACCCCAATAATGTATCCTCAACAGGGTCTGAATCCTGAACCCTCAGCACCAAATGCTCTCTCTTGAGCTACTGGACTAACTACATTAGCTGGCTGTAGAGTAAGCTGTTGCCCCTGTGAACCAGAAGCAAATGCATAACACATTGAAACAGTGGGCTACCTATAAAACAGGGCTACTCAGTCACAAACAGCACAGCCAAAGACAAAGTGGGTGCTCTATACTGTACTTAGCACATGGGATTCTGATCCTGATTAGGGCTTGTAACCATGCCTCAGTGGGTCACAACTGCCAAACTCAGGACAAACTGCTGAGAAACGGCAAACAAAACCCAAAACTGGTGGTTATTCTCCCGTAAGATATACCAAACCAGCAACAAAAGTAAACTTCTGTTTCACCACACTGCCTAACAAGAAGTCATAAAAGCAGTTTCCTTGGGCATTCTAGTCCTCGTATTACCACTAAAAACTGGATTTAAATGTGAGTGGTTCTTTACAACCAGTCTCATCAAATAAAAGGTTCTTCTGATTCCAAAGGACCAGCCAAACACCCTGGTCAATATATAACTTAGATCTTACCCCAAAATCACACTGATGTCCATCCTTTAGTATCTAAAATCTAAAGGTTTATTCATAGAAAGAGAGAGAAAGAAAGACAGGTGAGAGTTAAAATTGGTTAAAGGAATCAAATACATATAGTAATTGCAAAGTTTCTTGGTTCAGGTTTGTAGCAGTGATGGAATAAAGCTCTGGCTTGATAAGTCTCTGGTTGCTTCTAAATCATTGGAAGGTCATCAATTCTTAAATCACTGGAAGGTCCTCAATAGGAAACACTATTTCACTAGGAGGGCAGTGAAGCACTGGAATGGGTTACCTAGGGAGATGGTGGAATCTCCATCCTTAGAGGTTTTTAAGGCCCGGTTTGACAAAGCCCTGGCTGGGATGATTTAGCTGGTGTTGGTTCTGCTTTGAGCAGGGGGTTGGACTAGGTGACCTCCTGGGGTCTCTTCCAACCCTGATATTCTATGATTCTATGAATTCCTCAGTTAGAATGCTCCCATTAGTATAAGTTCATACAGAGGCTTGGACAAAAAAGAGGCTGGAGCAGGATAGATGCAAAATGGAGGGGTTTCCAGGGTCTTTAATATCCTTTGTCATGTGGAGGGAAACCCATTGTTTCAAACGAAAACCTCAGCACAGCTAGTGGAGAATCACTGGTGACCAGATAGTGTTTGGAGTCACATGGACAAGTCACATGTTCATGGTCAATTTCGCTCAGTCATAGCAGGAAATTCCATTAAGTGTGGATGGGTGTCTCCCATGGTCCATTGTGAGTTAAATGTTCTTTTGATGGGACACTCAATTTGAATAGTCCCTCCAAGATGTGCTGGCTAACTACTTTGTGGGCGTTACCACAGGAGCAAACATTTGAAATCCAAATATAGAGCCAATATTTATAACTTCAAATACAAAAATAATACATATACAGATAGCATAATCATAACCAGCAAATCATAACCTTTTTCATAGACACCTCACTTGACAACCTTTGTACAAGATTTGTTGCAAATATACAACAGTGGTTGCAACAATGATCTACATGGTCACATTTTAATCAGATATTGTCACAGGGCTTGTGGGCACCATCATAGCATAAATGTTAAATTATACCGCTTGTTCTTTCCAAGAGGCAGTGTCTAAGTGAATGGGATTTGGGGTTCCCACATTAGAGAACCAGGTTCTAGTCCCTGGTTAGGTAACCTGTCAGTGTGGTGGGAGACACTGCTTAATCATCAGAGTTGTGAAGGGTAGAGACTGATTAATATCAGTCAGCAGCAGAGCTGAATGTCAAACCCAGGCTTTCCTGATTCCCAAGTATTGGTATTTGTGTCTGCTCTGTGGGTTTTAGAATGTGGGGGAGGGGTGAGCTCTATACCATGTGGTGCCCTCAGAGGGGCAGGTGTTGGGACAAAGTGCTGGGTTCTGGCTGGAAAAGAATCTGACACATCCTTCTCCTCCCCATCCCCGGAGATGCTTGCCTGGAGGAGGGGCAAGGAGATAGGTGATAAAACATACCAGCCACAATGTGTCCTTGCCCTAAGATTGTTATATGTTCTATTTCCTAGGATGTTCTATAAACAATTCACTCCTTCCTGCCCCACCTGTAGGGGCTAGTTATTTCCCCAGGGTTTTTCTGAGGTGGTGATTTTGGAAGAAGGAATTTTATGGGGCAGGGTGGGGGAGAAGGTGTACTTGGTGTTCCTGAATTAATCTAAAATGGCATGTGTTTATACTTAATACAGAATGTGTGGACCCTATTCTGTGTAGGCTGCTCTTATTAATTGGAATAAGGAAATGCTCTAGCATAATGTGTCTATTGGTGAACTCTAATTATCTGCTTGATCACAAGAACAGTCCCTGGCGCTGTTCCTGCTTTTGCACATTACTCTTTGGGGTGCTGAAATTTACACGTGCTTCTGCTGACAGATTCCCTTCCCCCAGAGTCCCCAGCTAATGTAATCATTTATTTGCTAATGAGAGCCAGGCCCTGGGAAAGGAGATTTCAGTGACAGGGAAAGGCCAGGCCCAGGAGCAAAACTGATGTGTGGCCGCAGTTGTACTGATACATATGAATGAAAGGAGCTTGTTCTAGAGGGCAGCTAGATCTGGATCTGAGCTTGGTAAGGAGCCAAGGCCTGGAGGGAAACACTTTCCCCAGCAAAGTGACTTGTTCCTACTCCCTGGAATGTCCATGGGCAGTAAGTGAGAAGTGTCAGGTCTCCGGAGCCAGCGGCTCTTTGCCTTCGGGTTGAGCATGCGCCAAACAGCAAGGCCAAGCCCCAAATGGGTCATGTGCGCTCTGTCACCGCCTCTTCTGGAGCGGACAGCTGCGCTTGTCCTGCGGGAGGGCCGCGCCCTCTCTCCTACCAGCGCGGCTCCATGGCCAGCATGCGGGCAGCCAAAGGAGGCCTCCGGTAGAACTCGGCTGGGTATGAAAGTCGGGGCCTTCCCCAGGGGACTGAAACGAGAAGGCAGCTACCAGGAAAGACTGGTAGCAGCTGGGACTATATGGAAATGGAGCCTGTGTTCAGAGTCCCGTGGCAAGGAAGGGATAAAGGTCCTGTTATTCGCAGGGGTCTCCCTTTTCTGGCTATATTCATCCCCCATCCTACCCTCCTTGCCAGTATTATCATTCTATTATAAGCGGGTAACAGTATCTGTACCCGATCAGAAATTGGGTCTAATATCTGCGCCCCACGAAAACAGCAGCCACAACTGGGTTTGGGGGCACCCTTACCACGCGGCAGCTCCCCTGCAACTTTGACCCTTTCACATGTGATTAAAATATTTTGCTTCCACGTGGCTCAAAATTACGTGCTATTAACATCAATCAGGCGTCGCCGGAGGAGTAATTATTTTATTTACTCCGCGTTAATTTTGTTCCCCTTTCTCCGTTTAATTGAATCTCTCTCCCCGTGGAAATGTGGAGTCCAGTCTTCCTGCAAGCGCTGCTCCCCCCCAGCCGATTTGATTTCTCCTGGTCCTCCCTTGGCTGCCGGCTAATTAACACCAAACTCCCATTTTACCAAAAGTGAAAGCAGCGCCGGCCCATTGCGTGCAGGCCACTCTTCCCATCTCATTAGCGTCCTCCGAGCCGCTCTGTAGGTGAGAGGAGCCCTAATTGTGACAGCAACACGGAGTTTATGAAAGTGACGCGTTTGTGTGTGTGCAAGGAGCGATCGCTGTCACTGTTGGAGAGAAGCTCACGGCACAAAAGGCACTTGTGTCCCGTCCCCCCCCCCCCCCCATCTGCTCTGCGCTTCAGATGTTCAACCCTTGGCTACGCTGTGTTTTGAGCACACAGTGCCGGGGAATCGTATACATCGTGTGTATATATATGTGTGTGTTTGTGTGTATTTGCAATGTAAAAATAAGGGTTTGCACGTGGCTCGGACGGTACTAACTGGTGAATTCTGCATGCTCAGAAAGAGTATACAGCCCCTGGATTTCTGAACGTGTCTTTACATTTCGCTTCTCCCAACACACTCTAAATACTTCAGGGGATCAGTCAACTGTTCTCTGTAGCAGCTTTGGGGAACCTTGTTTTCTTACATGTAGAGTACACTGTGCAGACGGCATGTATAGGAATTCGGAATCATGCTCATCGGAAGGCTCTGGGACAGGATCTCGAAATGTTCATGAAGAATAATCGCAAGGCCGTTTCTTTAATTTTAAAGGAGAGCGAGAAATGATCATCAGACCCGTTGCTCAGCACCCTGGGCTAGCTCATTTTTGGGAAGAGGGACATAAATCGCAAAGAAGGACAAGCCATTGGCCATCCGGAAATAAACACCTCTACAAGGAGAGCTAAATAGCACCAGGAAGGGCTAAAGGGGAGAGGTCATTGGTAATCTAAATAAAGGGAATGTACACTGAAGAGCGGTGGATTTCTCACGCGTGTGTGTATCTATACATATCACTTGGTTTAATTCCTAAAGTCCATCCAAGCAAGAATCATCTAGTATTTGACTGAAGAATCTCACTCTATGTAATGAAGACAAGAACAATCACCTCCGGATACAGACTTTCTCTGAGCCCAAATACAAGAATGTGACTGCAGTATTAGGCAGTGAAACATTACTTTAAATTTCGTCACCTTCTAGTTTTGGCATCTGTTCACCAGAGAGAGAGAATGTCCATAAATCGGTACAAAATGCAGAAGTGTAATGCAACAAAATGTCTGAGTGTGAGCTAGAAAGGGGAAGCGGATGCTATCTAGGTTTGTAGCAGTAACTTTATTCAAGTACTCTCTACCAAGAGTGTTTCAGCTTCTGTATTGGTCTTAGAGTCAAACAGACAGAGATTAAGTGTAAACAGAGAGATGAATGGGCGTGGGTGTTATCTGTACTAACATAAAATAGATTTTATGTTCCCTCCCGAACTCAATGCAACAATCAAATGTATAGAAGTTGATTATCAATAGTGTATTAAACAGATCAGCGCCAAGAAGAATTGACTCGGCAACCATGAATGTAAACTATCTTGTTACGTTGATGCTAAAGAAGAAATAAAAGCCAGGGGCATACACGGTTAAGAGAAATGCCCCATAGCGGCATTGTGGAGTTTTTTGGTTGGTTGGTTTTTTTGAAGGGTGTATATAGCCCAAATGTTTAATAAGGTGACAAAAATGCCGGAGCATGTTTATAGTAGTTAATCTAATTTCACAACAGCCCTGTAAGTATTTTTAAATGATACTTACAGAATCACCTGGAGCTACAGGCTGGCTTTCTAGTGTCTATCAACTGTTACATGTGTTCTTAAAGAGAATCCGCGCTCTCACTTTCCTACTTGGCTGGACAATCTACCATCAGCTGAAAAGGAGGGATAAGTACCTAGACCATAAGGGGAAAAAAGCCCAGATCAGTTAACCACGTTAATTGCCTCTGAACGGATCAAAGTGCATTCACTAGGTATATTTATTTCAAATAAATAAATAAAGTCTTGAATGAGACACGTATGAAAACACACATAATATAAGGCGTTCCTAAGGGTATCTGTTAGTTCTGGTGCATGTATCCTCGGTAAATTATGGGTCTCATAAAACTGGACTTTCCATTGCCATGTGTGCCTAGGTTTTCAGACAAGCGCACTAATACAAGCGTCCCTGAGGTGATGCAGCTCAGCGAAAGGAAACGTATCCTTATCTCATTAAAAACAGCGTAGATTCGGGGCAATGTCTTTAATGCTCTAGGACCAGACAAGGGCGGGTTCTGCATTCCTTGGTCAGTGTTTTGGGAGCTCAAAATTCGGCCAGAGGTACCAGAGGGTATTTCTTTAAGCAACCCTGGGACTGGCCCGAGCGGTTCCCTCAAAATCCCTATCCTATGAGTCGCCAGCAATAATAATAATAATTAATAAACATAGTAATTTCACCGCGTTTAAAAGACTTTCCTTGCCTTAAAAACTGCCCCCTGGGTCCTTTGGGGGTTGCAGCACGGTTCCCAAATTCACAACCCAATCAAAGCCCTAACGAGCCCGCTGGTTAGGGAACAGTCATGCCCTAGAGGGTCGCGGCCAGCTCTGATTTCTGTGGCGTTGGATCTGCAGTGATGCGGGGCACACCGCGCGTTCTGGTGCCTGGGTACACACGTGTTTGCCTGCATACGTTTAGAAGCCCGTTTGTGAAACGAACCTGTGGTTTTCCCGCAGGCCCCTATTAAAATGTTCCCTTTGACAGTGACCGCATTGAACCGCAAACTGGGACCCACAACCTGCTCGATCAACTTTCCCCTCACTGGTAATTTCCCAGCGTGGGCTCCGCTGTGGAGGGTAGCCAGCAATCACAACCCCCCCCCCCCCAGGTGTCTGCGCAGGAACTGACTGCAAGAGTCCCGCTTTTATACTGACCACCCTTGGTGCCAATTCACAGCGCGACCGCCCGCCCAGGGCAGTGCACAGGGCACGTGGCGAGGCTTACGGGGATGGATGTTAAATAACCCGTTTCTTTTCCGTTCCTTGGGCTCCGAAACTTGGCTCACAGGTGGGTCTTCCAGTGCTAATGCTCCGTCCCTTTCGCCAACTGTGTCCTCCCGAGGAGGAGTTGTATGCTGAGGATTTACTCTGGTTACAGTATTGCATTCACTCTGTTTATTAAACAAAAAAACTCGCTCCCTTCTTGGACAAATGAGCTTCACTGGGACACTATCACAGCCTTGCTTAGCCCACCATGCCATCGCGCTTTCGATTGATTTGCAGACCTACATGCTAATTTTGTAATTGTAGCCCAAGGATTGGATTTCTCTGTGTACCAACCCTACAAGGCCTGTTATCAACATACAAAAGTCACTTGGGGCGCAACTTATTTTTGAATCAAAATATTTCCGTACAAAATATTTCAAAAATGCCTGATTTTCAAATAATTCGGTAACTGACTGTACTCTGTTGGAAAATATTAGGGATGATTAGAAATGTTGTTCTTGTCCACTGCGGTTCGTATTACTCTGAAAGCTGAATAAATATCCTTTATATGCTGCTCCTTTTTCCAACTTTTATTTTATCTACCATAGCATTTATTTTTTACATATTTAAAAAAAATGAATGAGCGTGTTTAGGACTCATCTACTCACAGTGCTGGGGCTTTTATCCAAATTCTCCCCCACTCCCACATCGACAGCCATTGTAAATAAGAGATTGGGTCCTGTGTACTTTGGTAAACTAATTTTTGTGTGCGTTACTGTAAACGCTGATGTTATATGCAGTTTTCTAGGGTGGGTGCTCACGCTTTCCCCGTTTAAATCTGCAAAACTGTGACCAACTGGATCTCTTTCAGAACCAGAGGTGGCATGAAAGGAGCTTTATGCGGTTCAAGCTGCCGTATAACTCACGGGATACCTGGGAATGCTACTCCAGTTGTTGCCCAGATGTCTAAATAGCCTCCAAGAAATGTCAGTGTCTTTCTGCAGGCTTATTGCCCTCAAATGAAAACCCGGAGGCAGATGTCAGTATTTTTTAACAAACATTTGAACGCTCGGTCATAGCAACAGGGGAAGCAAATGTTTAAAATCAGGCATTTTTCCGCCCTAGTCTCCCCCCTCCCCCAGACCTCCCAGCAGAGAGCCCTTTAAAACGTGCGTCTGTTTGTCAAATCCCTACCTGCACTGGATGTATTGAGTTTGTGTTTGTTTAGTAATGTGTTGCTGCAATACACCAAAAAAAATAATCAAAAGAAAAATGGAGACTGAGAGTACATTTCTTTGATAGAAGAAAACGTCTAGCTACTCAAATGAGTGTCTGTTCTTTTTCTTTCTACTATTATGTTCACTTTATTTACCAAAATGAATAGAGGGAAAGCTTTTAGTCGAAGGACGGTTTAAAGCGTTAAACATCGACCAGTAATTCGCACCTAGAAGACGAAAAGGCACTGTGGAGACTTGAAGTGGTTTATGTATTCTGGGGGATGTTTTACAAACACTTTCGTTCGTTGGAAAACACAATCGTTTCTTTTTGGAAATGTTTTGCGTAGATAGCAAATAGTTCGCTGTAATTTAATTTAAAATAAATACTTTTCTTCATGAAATTCCTGGATTGATCTTTGGTGTTTATTTTCAGATTTTTTTAAAATGAGTTTTCACGTGTTTCTGGTTTAAATGAACTATTTCCAAACCCCCGTGACTCCCCCCGCCCCCAGTAATGAACAGGGAGAGCTGCCCGGCTTTTTTCAGAGAAGTTACCAAGATCTCCCAGTTTTCAATTCAAGCCCCCACGATTTGAATTCACTTTCAGGTAGTTTTAAAGTATCTAAGTTTCGTGATTCTGCAGGGTGTGTATCGAAGAACCCTCCCTCATCGGTGTTTCTCCCCCAGCCTCAGTTCATGTTGTCACCGAGGCTGACAGCTCTGGACTCTGCTGGATCCCAGTTTGTGCGGTTAAAAGGTAACATGCCCGCTGCACTTATCTCCCTCTCCCACCAAACACGGCTGCTTGCAAGAAGAAAAGTGGTTTGAACTACTGATCAACATCATACACAGTAGGAACCGGAGTGCCCCTTTCCTGCGGGCTGTTGCTGAGTGAGCTCAACAGGGAGACCCTGCAGCTTGCAGTCGAGGTGGTCAGCGGTGACTGCGAGGCGGTGGGTTTCTCCCGCTGCTCAGCGCCAGCCCCAGCCCAAGGACTCAGGTGCGGGGCTGGGAGCCGCAGCGAAACATCCTTTCCCGAGCACACCGCCACCAAGGCTCCGGCAGCGGCAGCAGCAGGCTCCGCGCTCCCCGCCGGCGGCTGGGTGTGTCTCGCCCGTGGCAACTCGCCTTTCCCAGCGCCCGCTCATTAAGGGCGCCGGGAGGTCAGAGGGCGGACGCTGCAGACCCGGCCCGGCACAAGGGTAAAGGGGTGTGTGTCCGGAACGCGGTGGCGTCACCCTGCCTCTCAGCCAGTGGGAGACCGACCTTTGGGAGACCGGGACCAATAGGAGGCGAGGTGGGCCTGTGAGTGGCACTCAGGGAGGGCTAGGCTGAGGCAGGGGGAGAAATGAAGTTGCGCTAAAAGCCTTTTAGCGATAAAGAAGTTATTAGGCATTTCTCAGCCGCAAATTAGGGCTTCTTCATTAATATCAGCTTCAGACCCATTACTGGAGAGGGAGTCTGGAACCACATAAAGGGGATGGGACGGAAGCAGTATCTCTCTACCCATCCGTGTGAGAAGCAATGAGAGAAGCCAACTTTCCCTCTGCTGATATTAATGGTTTCAATTAAAGAGGTGGGCTCCTCACCCCGAGAGAGCTTTCTGGACACTGCCGGGTGCAGGGACTGAAGGTAGGTAAAAGAAGATCAGCCTCACAGCCCAGTGGCAATGTTACCTGTACAAGGGAGAAATGATTCGTGTCTGTCTAATTGTGTTTTGCTTCCCCCTTCTGTGATGGCTTTTTGGCTAGTTCTGTCTGTGCGCCTGGTCTAGTTGGACACTGTGCCGCTCTTTGTTTAATATGCGGTTGTTACCTCAATTCCTAGGCAGGACGGCGGGGTAGCATGAGTCCAGAGAATCTAAACATGTATCTTTCATTCACGGGTTAGTGGGTGGATTTAGAAATCAGACTCCGGCTCACACAACGATGAATTGAGAGAACACATGGAAACAGTAGAAATGAGTTGGGATTTGAACTGTTTGCACATTTCAATGGACGTAATAATGTATTAGGGGCTTCTGTTCCGCAGTTCGGGCACTAACATTTAAAGAGGAAGAAAGAAACAAGTTAGTTTAGTTTGCAATGGAAAGAGCGCAGAATTTCCCTATTCTTTACATAAAAACCTGTAACTTCATTTTGGTCATAAAATGTTTGTCTGTGCAGCCGAAATGTGGGTGGAGAATATACGAACATTTATTTTTTCTACCCATTCTCAGCTGCTACTCACCCAGAGATGCAAAAATACGCTTTCCATTGTGAGCCCAGTTGAGAAAATGGTGCAACTTGTAAGAGGCTGTTTCTTGATGATTATTTATTTAAGATTCAATAACATGGTTACGTATGGCATTGTGTAACAAATCTCTCATCCCAGGAATGCTGTTGTCTTCACAGTGGCACGAAGGAAGTAACCTGTACCTGTTACCCACTGAAGGAGCCGAAGGCCAATCATTTCGGGCATCGGATTGACAGCAGGGGAAAAAAGAGAGGATTATGTCTCTTTTCCGAGAAGCTATGTTTGCAGCATGGAGTAGAAGAAAAGGACAGAATACCTTGATTTGGTTGCTGTATGGTGCAGGCATTTAGCTCTCTCCGCAGTTACTGGGATTCTCTAGGCTGCACTGGACCTTGTCCTATCCATTTGCATTGTTAATGTTACTTTTAAGTGAATATTTTTTTTAAATAATCACTCCTGGTCTTGAATCTTCTTTATACCATTTAAAGATTTAGAAGAATAACCTTCTTGCATTCAAAAAACAATGTTTGATGCTTCTGGAAGATGAATTGTAATTGAGAGTTTCCTCCCCTCTTTGGATGAATCTGGGGAGCTTAAATTGTAAGAAGGAAGGGGGAAAAAAACACAATGAAAGAGAAGTCCAAAAATGCTGCCCGGACTAGACGGGAGAAAGAAAACAGTGAATTTTATGAACTGGCTAAATTACTGCCTTTGCCCTCAGCTATCACCTCTCAGCTGGATAAAGCTTCAATAATCAGACTCACCACCAGCTATTTAAAAATGAGGGTGGTTTTTCCTGAAGGTAGGTGACTTTACTGAAAATGAATATTTGCCTCCATTCTAATTCCAGTCCAGATGATCGTTTACTCTTATGTAAATTTCATCTGGCAGTGTATAATTCCTGAAGGAAGGTGTCCTGTGTTGTCCCTTTTCTCTGCCGTAAATACTTTCACTTCACTTCAGTACATATGGGACGTGTTTGGTTGGGGACCAACAGTGCTTTTGTCAACACTTCAAGATACTGAGCTCAGCTGCGTATTCTACTAAAACAAACATGACTTTTTCTTTTCTACTATGTAAGATCTGCATCCCTTGCGAAGCACGTGTATAACAAAAAAGGGCAATCCACCCATATTTATAGCTATATGAAGGGGAGTTAATATATGGGTAAATATTTACATAAGTCTGTGCTAAGTCCTAAAGCCTTAGTTCAAGAACTGAACCACAGTTTACAGGTACAACGCTATACACATAAATAACAAATCCAAACCTTGATTTCATTATGAATGTGGTGGCTCCTGGTCTGAAAGTCATTAGGACGGTTGGGTGAGGTTAAATGGTCTCCGAAATATTTAATAATAGTTCTACACTCAGAATAATTGAAAATCCCTGTAACCTTATGAAAATAGGGTCCAACTTTGGGCCTGATCCTATTCCCATTGAAGTCAATGGCAAACTTTACGTTGATATCAGTGGAAGAAGGATCAGTCTAGTCTGTTTAATCAAATCAGGGTTCGGAGTTCTTATATACTTTAAAAGTCTTGCCGTTAACGAAATCTAGTATTTAAAGTTAATGTTTAAAATGTCTAGATCCGATGCCAAGCAAAACACCAGGAGAAATTAAGAGGGACTATTCATCGGTAAAGAGGGATTATACAAAGTTCGCCCGTATCTTGAATCTATTTTTTTTAATGTGAGAGAAAAATTAGTGCAAAAGCCTGTACGAATATTTTACGTGGATTCACCTGAATGGAAAATCCTATATGTGGAAGAAAAAACTATGAAACGGGAAATTCTTCCAATCGAATTAATAACATGCTTCACACATTTACAGCTTGAACAGCTCCCAGGATATTGCGTTTTACAAAGGAAGACTGACTATTTGATCGAGTTTGTTTCTATCAGGAGATGGGAAAAGTAGGGCAATAGATTAGTCTTCGCATTTTTAAAAGTCTGATTGAAAATCGAAGTTGTGCGTTATTAAATTATACTTTTAGTATAAATACGTGAGGGGTGATATCTATATTTGGATACGGGAAGATTTTTTTTCCTGTCAGATTGTTTAAAACTGCTTTTTTTAAAGGAAAAAAAACCCTTGACAGTAACTTCTAATCTATTGCATGTTGAAGTAATTTCCTTAAGCAATAAAACCCATCTCCTAATAACTTGAAACCAAGCGAGGAGATGAATCAAAGCTGTAGCACCTCTGAAAGGTAACAAAATAAATGAAACTGCACATTCCTATTGTGGCTGTGATTTGCCGGCTTGAATATCATTAGACGAGACTGCCTTCTGTTTAAAAAGAGATCGAGTTGTCCTTTATACTGTCAACGCGTACTTTATAAAAATAAAGCTATTGCAAACTCTGATGGCCGTGATGTTCCTAAAAGGATTATTAGCAATGATTTGTCAACTCCTGCAGTCTCAGTAGGCTACCTTTCTGCGTGATTTCGAGCAGGTCTCGTCAATTATTGGTGCCTGTGTAGCGGGTTGTTTGATCAGAAGAAGCATATGGTGTTTCTTGTAGGCTGTGAGTAATCACGGGAAGAGAAGAATAGCTGATTCCCGTCCCTCAGTGCCAAAGCAGAATGTTTGAATGCACTAGGGAATTGTGTGGCAAAGTGCACCATAGCCAGAGCTGCTGCTGTCCAAAACATATGCCAATTTGTGCAGAGAGACCGGAGTGGAGGCTAAATGGGGTTTTTAACGTAGCAACCCCCTCCGAGTCTAATTAAAGGCAATCTGCAATTTATAATAATAAGGAAGCAGGGACCGAAGCTCTGTCCAGTGTCGTTCTCAAAGAGCGCGGATATTGTGTAGAAGAAAGATAGAAACGAGCACACGCCCGTTGTGAGGGCTTGATTTTGTAGACAGAGCCACACGGCATATATTTCTCTCTCTCTATTTGCCCCTCCGTCTGTGTAGGGCAGACACAAAAACACCTAAACAGCAGCACAAACGCGCGCGTTGTATTAGCGGTGCTTGTTTCTGCAGCCAGAGCCACGCAGAATATATTCTCCCTCCTGCGTATTTTCTACTGATTCCTTGCGAGTGAGCGAGAAAGGCAGACACGCAGTCCCACACACGCACCCTTGCGCTGAACTCTGCTTGTTTCTGGCGAGATGAGTCCGCCCCTACCTCCAACTCTACGTGTCTGCGTGTGTTTATGCAGGTGTAGAAGCGGGGCCTCGACTCCGGGTGCATCGTTTATTTCCCAATTTATTGATGACCTCGAAACTCACCGGCCCTTGAGCAGAGCGAAGCCACTGGTGAGTTCTGCCAGGCCATCAGTAAGGAGTGGTGGGTTCACCCTTCCCAGTCTGAGACAGGATCAGTCTAAGTTCGGATCGGAGCCGAGGGACTGTTTTAGGGCATTTTCTGTGTTTGGGGGGAAATCTAGAGGTCGGTCTCGCCAGAAGAGGCAAGAGTGTGAAATTAACGCTGGGATGTGGGTAGAGGGAGGCAAAGAAAGTATGTACCAGAAGCAAAGGGGTTACTGAAAGAGGTGGCAGGGTACAGAGAAAGGGTATATTTGAAGGTGGGAACCTTCTCATTATATTTCCCCCGGGAACGGAAATGATACAAACTTTTGGGAGCGAGACAGACCACTGTCTAAAGCCTATGGATAAGAGGCTCAGAAAGTTAGAGAAATAACGTGTTATCTCAAGGCTTTCTACGTCACAAACCTATTATTTAAATGTCTGGTTGGAATAACTTTACCTGTATCTAACAGCTCTTGTGCAACTACTAAAATAATTTCCCTCTTAAAATAATGAATTCAAATCTATCTGGGCCGTGATTATATGTGAAGGGATTAAAGTGATTATACGTAGAAAGATATAGATACTGTCTGCGCAGGTACAGAGCTGTACATAGACAGAAAAATAATGTGTGAACATCTTTCTGTGTATAATTCCTTTTAAACAGCTTTTATGTAATCATCATGCAGATACATTTCGGATTCATTATTTTAAGAGGGAAATTGCTTTACGATTAAAATAATGAGAGTGGGTGGATGGATAAGTATAGCGTTATCATAGTGCAGTTTCCTATGCTTATTTGAAAAGCAGGAATAATTGCATATTGAATACAACTCAAATCTCTAATGTAAGAAAGAAAACGAACATTAAAGTACAGTAAGCAAAGATTTTAGATGAATTGTATCATTATCCTCCTTGGGTCATGTTTAAGATACAATTTAATTCTTCAATACCAATTTAAAAAAAAGCTTGGTTAAAATACTTAACATTTCCCGTTTTCCCTTTCACAAGTCTGCTGTAAATTAAACCTCTCAAGGGGGAACTCTATTATAGTTGAAAACAGCGGCTTGGGCAACGTGCATCCTTTTGGTCCAGGGAGTTAAACCTCCATGGAGAAGACAAACAGGAGCTTTCAGTGGCCAGCTAACTTTTGGAAGGCCTGCAGTTCTGGTAAATCACTAAGGGGCCGTACCGTGCCATCAATTTTTAAGCACAACTCCATGTTGAATTCAGTAGGGAGTTCGGCTTTTAAAAACAAACCGACGACAAGATATGGCCCTGAAATCGCGATTTATCATTAAAGAGCTGAAACGTCGAGTCTAATACAACTTCAGAAAATTGTAAGGAGCAAACATCCCCCGTGTAACAAATAGCTCAAAAAATTCCTTGATTTTTTTCCGTGTGTATGTGTGTGTATTTCGTAGAAAGAGAACTAGTAATTTACCATATTTTGATAAGTCCATGCTATTGTCTCGTTGCGAAAATAGTTTAAGAAAACGATCATGAAAATTGCGGTACGTTTGTAGGTAGTCTATACAGAAAGGCGCTTAAATTCACAGATTCAAGCAAAGGGCACTGTTTAAATCTTTGCAGAATAATAATGGCTAGCATTTCAATACTGAAATCCTTAATCTTGTTTTATTTTAGGGGCTAAACGACTAACCGAAAAAAAAATCCGTTTCCCACGTGGATAGGTGATTTAATGCTGTTTTTCTTACTGCTAGGGGAAATGATTGAGCATTAGGTTTCAATGTTTATTTTCTTACAGACGTTTTTCTCATTTAAAAGCCTTTAAGCTGCAGTTTACTCTCCAGGCTGCCTCTCTGTGTTTAATTCTAGTTTTGATGTGGATTTAAAATGCGAAGTGCAGAACTAAACTTCTTGCATAACAGTTGCAAAAGCAGATTTATGTGCCAGAAAGCGCATATCAGATCAATGGTGAAATCATATTTTCTTCAGCAACAGCCTCACTCTTTTGCTAATAAAAATTGGTTTGGAAAAAAAAAAAAAACCTTGGCGGATGCTTTTCAGCATCATATGAACACCAGGTGAAATAGCGATTTGGTACAGTCGTTGTCAGGATAGCTACCTGTGAACAAAATAACGTTGATTGTGATTTTGATAATACCGATCTGCATGAAATTCCAAAATTGTGGCTGCCGTTTTAGTTTGGCATTGCGGACCCTGGCTTACGTTGTAAAGTGTCATTACGTTGCCTGGTGTGTGTTAGAAGCAAAACGCTGGTGTTTTGTTGTATAGTGAATCAGCGCAGGCAGCATTTCTCTGTAGTTCCCCTAGCAGTGATGGTTATGTAGGCAATATTTCTTTAGGGAATAAACACGGATATTAACTAAATCTTTGTTTCAAATGAACGCATTTGGTTTATCGGGCTAATACTTTTTAAAAAATCTTTGGTAATGGCATCCGCAGACGCTTCGAAATGAGCAGCAGTTTTTTGTAAATACTTTATTTCATTTCATCTGGACCCTCCAAGGAAGAATTGATGCTTATTTGCAGTCTCAAATGTCTGGGATTTTCGTTATCGTTGACTAGTGCCTGTAGGATTAACTAAGAAATCATCCAGGTCAGGGCTATATGCTAGGCTAGGAGGTAGCAAAACAGGCCGTGGATTGTAAACGTATTAAACGGTTAATAGACTCAGGTTGATTCCCGCATGCAACACCCTGTGCCTTTTTTGGTTTGCAGTGACTAAAGCGGGTGGGGTTTTACCTTTTGAGAGTGGAAGAAATGACCCTCTGGTTAGCTGGTCTTCCTCCAAAGAAACTACAGTATGAGAGAGAAGAAAGTAGCCCTGCTGGTGCGGGGCGATGAGGGTGCTGCTTTACGAGCAGCAGACGGGCTCTGGGGTGAAATGCCTGTGCGCTCATAAAGCTTTATGAGGGGCATCACCTGGCCGGCTGCATGGAGGCAACATATGGGGAAGGGAAGGTGCTGCTGCTTACATGGGTGGGCCACGCACTTTGCTCCGGCAAACTGCGCTTCGCCCTGGGCTTCCGGGCCCCTAGCGCAGCCTTCCTCCCCTGTGCCTCTTCGCACACAGCCTTTCGCACCCGTTTGCAGGGTCCTGCTGCAAAGACGCTGAGACTCCGGACGCCAAACAGCAGGCAATTGGGAATTCCCTCGAGCTTGAGCTTCACTTGTAATGGCTGCCTGTGGCATTTCATTTCCCTGCATATGTGGGTGAGTGTGCTGCTCGTCAGGTTTGCAGAAGAAAACAAATCCGAAGCAAGAACATTAGGTGCCCAAAGAGAACAGCACAAATCGAATTCAGGTGTGCTGTGCGCTCCTACCTATTAAAATGTTCATTTAATTACATCATATCACTTTGTTGGGCCTGATTTGCAGTCTTCCCCCAGGCAAAAAATGACCTATTGAGGTCCCTTCCGGTCCTACACGCCTATGAAAAAAAGCAACCCTTTTGAGGTCTTTGGGCGAGTTCACTGAATGTATTTATTTATTTTACTAGAGTAAGGACCACTAGATAGCTATATTTTATTCAGTGTAAGTACAGAAAATCAGAATCAAGACATGCCTGATGAGATAAAAGCGCCTGCTGATTTCAAGAAAAGTTTTGCCTGAATAAAGATTGCAGAATCGGAGCCCAATGCTATAAAATAATCTCGTATTTCTATTCGAATTGTATTTCTGGTCCTATTTTAAATAGGTTTAACATATCGCTGGTTTATTTATCTGGCTGTAGGCCCCCGCACCTAACTAAATATATATTTAGTGCACATTTTTTATGAGGAGGGTTGTTCTGGCATTGTTTAATTTTGTACTCAGCATTACAGACTTCCAGAGCGCAGCCTGGAAATGCATTCCCCACCAAAGCACCAAAGGCCAAACACTCTGACAAAGTTTAGTGTAAACGAGGATAAAGGGCATAGCAAAAAGGTGCCTAATTTTTCAGGTAGTGACCAGCACCACTCCTCTGAAAACAAAACTCCTTCGGGTGTCTGAGAATGGGAAGCATTCACAACCCCTAGTCACATCTTAACCATTGTTTTTACTGCTCTAAGAGTGACTTCCAAACTGGAGCGCAAAGGTTGTTTGTTTGTTTGTTTGTTTGTTTTCTCTCCGCTGAATCCGGATTGTATGACCCATAGTTTATTGGAGAAATAATCATTTCAAAAGCCAGCAAGTGAAAACAAAACAGTTAAGGGCTTGCATCTCCAGCCAACCCCTCTTTACTACTCCAAAACAAAGGAAGGGGAAGAGGGTAGGGGGTGCTTCAGAGCTGCAGATGCTCGCAGAGAGCTTCCCGGCCTAGCAGATCTGCCAATGCTAAAGAGGTGGATGTGCCTTTTGGAATCACATTCTTCCTACCCCTCTCCCCGTTTGTTTAATTAATTTTATTTTTCCTAGATCAAATTAGAAACTATTGAAAGGGAGACCTTCTTCCATTCCTTTGCCACCGTTGGATGGCAAATAAGCGCCCGTGTATTGCAGCCAAAATGCTATTGGGCAAAAACTATGTATCAACCCAGTTTTGCCCCTGGTTGCTAGCATTAAGGACTGAATCAATCGAATGGTGGGGGTGGATATGGTTAGATCAAAGCTGTTGTTTCTTAAAGCGTTGGGGAGGGAAGTGGCCGTGTGAACTCCAGTGGTCTGGGGGTATATGGATGGGAATGAAACATTGTAAAGCCCAGAAAGGTCCCTTTGATTCAGCTGATGTGGCTAATGCACTGACACCACAAAAGGCAAAGAAACGTTTTCTGTGGCCTTTAATTTGTGAACGTTAAATGAATTTCCACAGAGAAGTTGGTAAAATAAAGAATGAGTCAGCGTCCTCAGTCCCAAACATGGTAGCTTCCTATGATATATTCCTGCAAAGCGTTGAAACTGGCTTAATAGCCGAAGCAACATTCCAGGTTGGCTAGAATGTCGTCTTCTCTCTCCTAAAGACGGGCAGTTCCTTGTAGCCTAAATTGTTTATCTTCTTATAAGAAATAACCTCGAGTGGAGGAGGTTGTTATGTAGGGGCTATAATCTATATTTTGTCAAGAGTAGAAAATTCATTCCGAAGGAAAAGCTCGATCAATTTATTTTTGCTGCTTGCAATAACACAGCTGGATGATGCCTTGAGCCCACGCTAGACTGTGGCTCATCATTCATTCGCCAAGAACTGGCCTAAATGGTGCCTGTGGGATTAGGTCAATTTTAGTGGATCTACTTCGCCTCATTTGGTTACTAATTGGTTTCTTGTTTTATAAATCGAAATCTCATTTTCAGGAAATTACAAAGCCCATGCAGACAGTCCATTGAGGTAATCCACGGGTCAGGGGGTATTTTAATACAATGCATCAGGTATAAAGCAACAGTAAAACTTCGCCTAGATTTTCAAATGAAATATGAGCCAGCTAGCGCTTTAGATCCATAATAGATACATCCCTTCTAAGGCTACTTATGTAAATATGATAAACCAGACTTTGATGGAGGTGGGGGGGCTCGGGGAGGAAAGCAAATTTTATCTACTAAGGTTAATGTGGCATATCTTGGAAATCTTCCAAAATAGATTATGTTTTGCTTTGTCTTCGGCCACTTTAGCTGGGAAAATCCTTTGCCTAAAAGCGCTTTAGTTATCCTTCCCCTCACAAAGCTGCTTGTTTCTATTCCAAACCTATTATTCTGTTCGCCTCTCCAAATTACAAGAGAACCTTTAGATCTTGTTTCCAGTGTAATCCTGAAGCAAAAGGGAAGCTGGTTTCCTTGTTTTGTTTTAAATAGACAATCAAAGGATTTGTAGAATTTTCTGCGGTAGGTCAAGTGCAAGAAATCACAGTTTACCCCCCTCGCTAAAAGGAAATTGGGTGTTAAAACGAATAGACAGACAGATAAAAAAAGTTATATCAATGAAGAGTTTTTTCTGCACAACCCTTTAAAAACAGAATTTTAAAGGGCATCAGGATAGCGGTGGGGTGGGGTGGTCGGACGGACTGGAAGGAATTGGCAATGAATGAAAATAGTCTCTAACTTGAAAGCACTGAAACATCTGGAAAATACAAAGAGCTGTCTCATGTGGTAGGGTTTCGAAAAGCCGGTTCAGGTAGACAAGTGAAAACATTTAATTATAAAACATTAACTTAGACACAGCTAAACAGCGAAAGGTTTCCACCTGACACATAAAAAAAGGAGTGCAATGCTCCGTGAAAAAAGTTAACCTGTAATGTAGATGGGCTATTCATTAACCCGCAAGGGTAGGGCTATTTTCCCTTTTAGGAGCAGTATAATTAGACCCGTTAACTCGGATTAATAAACAACTTAGAACCTAGGCAAGGAGTTCAGCCGCTGTATTAAATACAGAAATCCGTCTTCCTGGTTCTCCGGGTAGGATATTTTATGCAGAGTGGTGCTTTTGTCTCACTTTAATGGGCTTTATTGTTAAGCACAACCAAACCAACCCCCCGAAACGTGTACTTAATCAAAATTTCATAGGGGAATTTTCGGTCTTTCTCTGGAAACGATGCAACCTTTGCAGGATAATGTTAGTGGTTGTTAATTTCAAGAGGAAATGTGGTGCCTGTTAATTTGATCACACGATTTCCACGGTGTATATGCTTTCCAGTATCTTCCCCGCCACCGTCTCATGAATGAAATCGTTTACTACTGCATTTGGGTAGTAAAAAGGGTTAGAAGTCAGTGCGTCTGTGGCTCGCTTGCTGTCTAACTGGGAGATGGGATGATTGCTTTCGGGGGCAGCACAATTGTCAATTATTATAGAAGCGCGTAAGGTGCAGACTTCTCCCATAACCCTTTACCCCGGGGCTCTGGAAAGTCACTGGGTACCTGCTATTGAGCAGAAGGAACTCCCAGGGATCCTGCTGCCGACCGGCATTTGGCGAGATGAAGGATCAGGGGATAGAGACAGAGGTATATGTAGGGGGGCGGGGGAAAGGCAGTCTATTGAGGCCCCTGGCCGAGGGAGAATTGAGGAGAGGAGAGAAAAGCGTAGAGGCAGAAAGGAGCAGAGAGCTGCTGGCATGGGGAAGAGGGGAGGGATGTAAACAGAAGAGGAAGAAGTGGGGATTTAAGGAGAGAGACTCTTGTGGAGGACTGAGAAGGGGGGTAGGAGAGAGATGGTGAGCGAGGAGGGGCTGGCACTGCTAAAAGTTCTGGCCTATTGAAGGAGGGATGGAGAGGAGAAATGGAGGAAAGGATGGCTGAAGAGAGAGAGACAGAGAGAATGCACGGCCTTAGAGTGGGCGCTTCAGTGTTTGAATAGCGGTGGAGAAATCGTTAGCTTTATTTAGACGTGTAAACACCCAGGTGAGCCCGGTCAATACTGAGGGGGAGTTAACTGCTCCACACCGCCTCCATTCCCATCCCTTGTTTGTTTGCATCTGAATAAACGAAAAACAAGCCGTGAGGAGTTTGTAAAGGGCTAATTCTGCGGGAGGCGGTCCCTGCTCGGACCCCGTGTTCGCCTCATGGCGATTTGCTCTGCGCTGCCATCAATCACTTTTTTTTTTGGTCAAGCTAAGCCTTGTTTAATGGTGTAAGCATAAAAGGTTTTAATCGCCAAGTTGAAATTATTTCAGCAACAGCATTGGTAAACTGCTTATGGGTAATGCCTTTTAACTCCGGCACAGTCCGTTCCATCCGGCTCCTTTCCCTAGCCTTTTACATGGAGGAAAACAAGCACACATTGAAATATTAGCCACGTCCGGGGAGATTCCTTGTTGAATCCAACTAGACAGAGTATTTGGAAGCAGATCATTCACAGTGAAGAGAGGTCATTCCTTCAGTGGAGGAGAGAGGGCCGTCTATGTTGTGGGGAAGAGGGTTTGATTGGGAAGAGAGGAGCTGGTACCTTGGTTAGTGAGTGACTCCGACAGCTTTGAAAGTACATTTATGTACTGTCTGGTGCGTCTTAGTGCTGTCGTGACACTGCAGCTACGGAAAGACGTCGGGAAAGGTAGTTTACCTTTAGTGGGCTTGGCATACGCTAAAGTGGAAATAATTGTTAATAAAATGCAGGGGCCTGATCTTGCATTCCTGGAGCACCCAAAAGCTCCTATTGAAGTCGATAGATAGGTGAGGAATGAAGGATCGGGGCCTTATTCGGGATTTACACCATATCGCTGATCAAATCAGAAAGTTATCTTGATGGCCAGGGTTACATTTTAAAGCCATCCCAATATATAGCCTGGTCTACACATTCAGCTTGTTAATTTCTTGGGAGGTTGTGCACAAACAATACAAAGCCTTCGTTTCTGGGAGAGTCGGCAAACACACTAAATAACGTACTCACATACCTGAGCTATCCTTGTCTAATCGAATAATACCGAATAACAGCAGCGCTGTATTTCATTGGCTTTATAACACTTAAATCATTCGGAACTGTATTCAAGTCCTGTTAACCGCATCATTCTGTTGAAATTAAATATTTCTTTTTCAGTCTCATTTTGATACCTCGCAGTGTTGTTCTGTAATTTTTCAATGAGGTCAGAAGCGAAGATATTGTACTACCTTTTCTTCCGGGAAGCTAACTTTCTAGAAGCCATTGTCCAGGTTGAATAGCATTTATCTGGAGCGGTTCCTGGTTTAGTTGAATTCACTCAGTTCTTATTAATGAACTCAACTGGGAATTCCTACATAGATATCCCCCCAAAACACGAATTAGATTTTAAAATAATCAACAAGGGAATTATTTCCGCTTATTCAATTACTAGAAAACGTTTTAAAGTGTTTGAAACTAAAACAAAGACAACCAAATAAACCATCCCTGACAGGCCGATGAGGATTTGTATCTTGTCGTCTCACCTTAATTTTTGTGTGTCTTAAATAAACAGGACTTGGCGAAGCCTGGGGCCATACTAGTCGAACCAGCCCTTTGGATAATGTTGGACGGGAGCTGGGATCTCATCTTTTGCAGGTACTGGCCTGGAAACGCGAGCCATTTGTTATTAATGATTAAAAAGATCGTACCATATTCTGAGCTTTTAATTATTCCCGTGTCTAATCTTTAACTGTTCACGTGTTTCACAAAAGGAGAGTCCAGAATTGTGAACAGCGTGGCGGAATTTATCTGTCACGATCCTCCGCCTCTATCACGGTACAATGGGCTGCGCAGCCCAGCTCAACTTGCTGGAGGCCATTCTATGTGTCCGAAGGAGAAAGTGGTAGGTTGATTTGGTCCCTAATCTCAACAGCCTTGTCAGTCAGCAGGGTGACAAGATTTGTGAGTGTAGTTTTCTTGTTCTGAGAAATCTGGTGAGCACAAACACGTGTCTTTAAAGTGGTGCAAGGTGAAAAGAAAAGTGAGAGAAACCGTAGAGAGGATTCAGGGGGCTATTTTGAGGAGCACATATAAAAGGTGCAGCAAACGGTTAGAAAGCCTTGATCCCATGGTAGTTAGAATAAACATCGATTAATTAAAGACACAGAAAACATTAATTCAGCTATGACACAATTGAAAACTCACTGTTGCCTAAAGGATTAACAAAGGAATATTAGTGTTTACAGTCTTAGCTATTCAGGCATTTGGTACGGTGGGGTCTTGCAACATTTTATACCCGCCTCTAATAAACAGAGGCCTGTTCTTCTTTCAGTAGACACAAATAACGTCTATTAACATTATCTATCTATCTATCATCTATCTATCTAATCTTAACAGGCCTTTTAAATAGTTCTGTCCGTTTCAAACGTTATTTACATTGTGGAGAGTTTTAGATCGTCCCTTGCTCGCCGAAATCTCTTAAGCAAATACGTAAGAGTTAAAATCTCTACTCAAATCGTAGATGGGGGATGGAAGCGTTCAGTGTTTGCTGACCTTTCCCACTGGAGAAAGCCCAGGCTGGGAGCTTCTGTTCTTGCTGCTTTGGAGTCTTCGGTTGATTCATTGTCACATTTTATTACAGAGCCATTTCAAAGAGGTCCCCTGTTTTGAGGTGCGTTATGTTCATATCCTGGCCCCTTTAAGCGGATCTATTGAAAGGATATTCCAGCTTCCTTCCACCCTTCAACTCGTTCAGTAATGAAAGCCAGGCTGGAATCCCCGATCTGCTAAATCAATCCCAGGCACACGTAGTTCACAGATATGTGGTGTCTTCTTTCCCCTATAGACGTTGGATGGCTTCATATTTGTTGTGGCTCCAGACGGCAAGATCATGTACATTTCAGAGACGGCCTCCGTTCATCTGGGTTTATCACAGGTAAGTGGACAGGTTACCCACTGACGGTTTATGCGTGCGTGTGACAGGGCATAATTCCCCTATCTATATCCCTGTCTTTTCCAGAGGAGATGTACAGCTGCCTCTAAGTGATTTGCTTAAATCGGAGCTAGTGTGAATGGCAACCCAGACAAAGCCAGGACACTGTAATTGTCTGTGTGTTTATAGAGCTGTGCCACGGGAGCAGATGGCCGCACATCCAGCACCCGCTACATACGCACGCTATGTCAATGGCGAGAAAGATGAAACCCTCCTCTTCCCTCACAGGTAGAGCTGACCGGAAATAGCATTTACGAATACATCCACCCTGCTGATCACGATGAGATGACCGCGGTGCTCACAGCTCACCAGCCCTACCACTCTCACTTCGTGCAGGGTAAGGTACATTCTCTCTCCCGGCTTGGCCTCAGCGCCTGTGCGGATGTGGGTTCAGCACTGGAAGCGAAGCCATCAGGTGCCACCAGGCCCTGCTGCCCTTTTCTCACTGGTGCCTCTGCCTTTTCCCCTAGAGTACGAGATCGAGCGCTCCTTTTTCCTACGGATGAAGTGCGTCTTGGCTAAGAGGAATGCGGGGCTGACCTGCGGGGGCTACAAGGTGCGTGGGCAGGACTCACCAGCGGTTCCTGCTCAGAAGGATGGGAAGTGCATGCTAGAGAATAGCTGTGCTTGGCTAGGCCGCTGGGTCTTGCGGTGTGAAATCAGGGGGCTAGCAGTCAGAATGAGACCTCAGCCCATTTGAGCGGTGTCAGCTGGCCAGGACGTTTCTAAAGCGTGGGTTTCCTGTTCAGGCCCAGAGTTTCTCTTCGGGTTGCAGCTACATGAAAACACACCACAAAGCCAAACTCAGCCAAATCCCCCAAGTTTTGCCAGAGTTTGTAGTAGAAACCAAGCAAAAACTACTGAAGTTCCGGTGTTTCTGTGGAAACTGTGAGCTGACCCATTGCAAACCTTTGGGCGAACCTGGCTGGGCTTTTAAAAAAGTTTGTGAAGGCTCTTCAAATTAGGTGAAGTTCTCCTAGTCTAAGGTCCTGTCAGGTATCTCCTCCAAGTCTTAGTTTTATGTTCCTCTGTTCAGGACTCCTGGGTTCTATGTCTCACAGAAATCTTATGCGATGTTTGCCTCTCAGCAGCTCTCTTTGCGTCAGCCCTCTCGTCCGTAAAATGGGGAAGAATAGTGATCGTGAGACTAAATTCATTAATACACATACATCGCTCTGAGTTCCTGCAGAAAATGGCATTATAATAAAGTGTTATTATAACACCAAAACATATATACTATGTATATGTGTGAAATGTGTACAAATCTATATCCACATACATATACCATACACATATGGCGTCTAATACATATCTATGTAATAAACACCTTACACATTTATTTACGTATATACACGCACCTAATCTACACTCACATACATCTTGTGTGGGTGAAATTACAAATACCAGTTGTGAACAACCTGGCACCACTTCGTCTTTCTGACTGTTGTAATGTTTAGAGGAATAATAAAAGCATAGGTAGGCCTTAATCCCAATCCCACTTGTATCCCTGGAACCGCCCCCCCCCCGACTTCGATGGGCTTTGGATCAGGTCCTGACCGCTGAATTGTTCTACAGAGAAAATAATCTCTCTCTGTCCAGTTCTTACTCTCTGTCCAGGGCGATGGTAACAGGCAAATTCCTGTGGCACTGCGCTGCTCTCCAGCAGGCTGTATGTTTCGGGTTCCGGCCGCCTTTAAGGTGCCCACCCCTGTGTAGTATGTGCGTTTTCAAGCGCGAGCTAGTTCCCTGGTGTACGCAGGGCGTGAAGTGTCCCTGTCTTGTGTCTGGCAGGTCATTCATTGCAGCGGCTACCTGAAGATCCGCCAGTACAGCCTGGACATGTCCCCCTTCGATGGCTGCTACCAGAACGTTGGCTTGGTCGCTGTTGGCCACTCGCTACCTCCCAGCGCAGTGACAGAAATCAAGCTGCACAGCAATATGTTCATGTTCCGGGCCAGCCTGGACATGAAGCTCATCTTCCTAGATTCCAGGTAGCCGGTTTGCTTTTTAAACTCAGACTCAGGCCCTGCGCTTCCCTGTCAGGCTTCGCTCCCTGCCCGGTCACTTACTGGTGCCCGCTTCTGGCTCTCTCTTCCACAGGGTGGCTGAGCTGACGGGCTACGAGCCGCAGGACCTGATCGAGAAGACCCTTTACCACCACGTCCATGGCTGTGACACTTTCCACTTGCGCTGCGCTCACCATTTGTGTAAGCAGTCCTGTTTGCTAAAGCACAAGGGGGCCTGATGTTAGCCTTCTCCCTCGAGACCCGGACTTCTTTGATTTACACCTAGGACGAAATCGGGGCTGCGAGGGGGTGGGGAGTGGACAAGGAGGAGCAGTTGCATTGGGTCTCTATCTCACCGATGCTTTCCCTCAGCAACCCGTTATGAGGAAAGAACTAAAGCGATCAAATCTCAGGCATTTCAGTTGGGAATCTTTTTCCCGGCTCCAGAAGAGCCTGCCAGTAAAATCCAGACTCCCTTTCTTCAGCCCCACAATGCCACTCGAATCCTAGAAACACATTTCTTTGGAGCTGTGGTATTCCGATTCGTAGATCCGATTTGTGTTTCAGTATCACGCTGACATTAATACACGGAGAGGGTGGGGGGAATGAATGGATGAAAAATATATTAGTTTTTTGTAAGTTTTCTTCCCATTTACAGAAAATGGAACAGGCACAAGTAGAGGCAAAACCCATTTTAAATATTCTTTTAAAAATCGCGATGACAAAGAGCTCAGAAAAACATCAACCCCCAGTAGTGGACTGTGCAGTATTATTTATTATTGTGAAACACTTAGTGGCATGTAGTTTCCTTTGGACTCCGTGAACATTTTTTTGTTGATGTGCAGACATGCATTGATTACCCCGGAGACACTTAAGTGATGGGGTCAGTTGTTGTTTGGAAATTTCCGGACATGAATTTATCCGCACTAAGCCCGCACCTCTGATGCCAGTGGAAGCTGCCTCATTAACTGCAGTGGGCGCGGGATCATTGTCACCAGGACACACACACACACCGTTCGGATCTGTATTTTTGCCTTTACTAAAGCACCCGTTTGCCCTGAGCCAACCTCCCTGAGACGTAGCTGGAGCCCTTTATCTGAGCTCCCGCTAACAAAAGCAACGTGGGCTTCCCCAGTGAGCGAGTAACCCTTCTCGGGGCGGGGGCGGGGGACTGCCAGGAGCAGCGGTGCTCCACTGAGGTCCTTTCCCTTCTTTTGTATCTTCCGCAGTGCTCGTGAAAGGGCAGGTGACCACCAAATACTACCGCTTCCTGGCCAAGCACGGCGGCTGGGTGTGGGTGCAGAGCTATGCCACCATCGTGCACAACAGCAGGTCCTCGCGGCCACACTGCATAGTCAGCGTCAACTACGTCCTCACGTAAGTGAGCCCAGGGGCTGCTCTAAACTGGGTGGAGCGAGGCGCGCCAGAGGGGAAAGGCCTTGTGGAAACGCATGGATAGAAAGGGGCCCTGCCCCGCCACCGCGCAGCGCGTTGCTTAGAACAGACCTATCTCCGCAGTCTCTCCCTTCCTCTTAGCCTAGGTCTGCTAAATCCGCTCAGTGCTGCAACTGACCAGGGCTGGCCTGGCTGGGAAACCCAGGGAGCACTTTCATCTCGATGAAAGGTTCCCGTCTGACTTTTCTTTTTTCCCTCTTTCGCTAGGGAAAAGATTTAGAGGCTTGTCGCCCACATATTCGGCTCCCTCTCGCTCTCTTTTTACAGTTTAAATGTACCCAGCTTTAAATAAAATTTAATGCAGCGTCAGAAAAAAAAAGGGTTGAATATACGGAGTTATTTATACTTAACAAACAGGACATCTGTTTTTCTTTTCAAAAATCTGGGGTTTGAAGTTCTTAATATCATCCAGAGTCTCTATCAAAGCTCTGAGATTTCTTTTTTGTTCTGAGAGAGTGAGCCTTATATTGAACCACAAAGAAAGTTTAAGTGACCAGAAGGTTCTCAGTTTAACCTCTCCCACCTTCCCCAGGGCAAAAAGGTTCAGAGTTAATGCTGAAAATTTTGGCTGTATTTGGGTATTGCAGGCGTATCAGACCTGTATGGTATCTGCTGCATAAAATGCAATACCTAGGTCCAATGGGTGAGTTATAATTAGCTCCGGCAGGTTGGCTGGACTTATTTATTATGATAATGCTAATACTATTTTTATAGAAATAGTGATTGCTGCGGGCAGAAGTGATATGTCATTTGAATCATGTGATCTGTTGTGTTTGTTTTGGTAGTGAAGAAAACATTCATGATATTGTAAGTGCAGTATACCTGCACATGTACATACTTATAGTCCAACACTGATTTTTTTCATTCTCCACTCAAATGTAACTATTGAAAATTGATAAGCTAAAGTTTCCTCCCCCCAGAATGGATGAACTTTCTGCAGAGATTTATATCCTTAAAGCAGAATTATCTTACTTTTTTGGGTTTAACATACACACAGGCAATTTATTGTTTTGGCAGTTAATGTTTTAAGGCAGACATAAAAATGAAGTTGTTTATTTGGAAACAGTGACTATGGTCTTTCAAATGGTACTCTTCTAAGGAGCATCCACTTAATTGGATGGGGGAGGGTCCTTTATACATTAGAGTGTCAGTATTACAGAGTTCAATCTATGATCATTAGCAATTGTACTCTACAATAAAAGTATGTATTCTCTGCTTGATTCAATATGGAGACTTCCGTGCTCATGGAGAAATAACATACATTTGGTTTGGGTGAGCTTTCCTGTGTATGGAGAAAACCCTGGGTTTCCTCCGTAGATGGACTCCTAGGCTCACAGCTGGTAGTTAGGAAAACCCTAATCGCTTTAAAAAAAACAACAACAAAAAAGCAAAGTAGGAGTAAACAGCAGCGGCAAGACTGAAGAAGGAGGGAATTGACACATCACACACAGCCTTTCCATATATTTGCATCTCTACACTCCCAAAGCGTAAGTCCTGTTAATGCCTATATTTCACAAATGTTAGACTTCTCAACTAAACACAAGGTGAGAGGCCCAAATGTATTTTGCAGATTAAAACATTCGTAAAACATGAATGTTGAGCAGCCAAGAAATGTGTCTGTATATTGTAACCATTTTTCAAAGAAAAATAAAATAACATACTAAGGTGCTTTGTATGTCAGAGGCTTCACAAGTACTAGGCTTGTTTTCCTGTGGTGGCCAGTGGTTAGCAGTCATATTTTATCCAGAGCACAGACCTACCTTAAATGACCTGCATGGAAATGAAACCTCCCACTGGATAATTAATTTCTGCTTTTGGTCATTTTGAAAAAGTCTGTTTTGTTTGCTTGGGAATAACTGGATAGCCTTTTCCTATTGATTGTCACTTGTTCGCTCTGCATAACAACTATTCCAGTGTGTAACGGAAACAGGACAGCGATTGTGAAGGAAAGCATTTAATCACCAGAATAGTTACTTGCTTTACTGGGCAAGAGAGGAAAAAAGAGGCTGTAAAAATGGTGTAAATCACATTGGGACCAAGCTTGCAGTCCTTTCTCAGGCAAAATTCCCAATGATTTAATGGGCATACTGCCTGCGTAAGAACAGCAAGATTGGACCTACTGTTAGCTGTATGCAAATGCTTTGATCACAAATAATGTGCCTAAGGTGGTGGGTAATAGACCATCGAGTGGTTCAGGGTCTGTTTTTTACAATGAACAGGTTGCAGTTTGTTTGCTGTGGATATCCTACATCTGGTTGCAAAGGGCTGATTTACATTGTTTTAGCCAATTAAGTGGATTTGTATTGATTCTCCATGGTAGCAGCGAATCTGAGCATAGATGTGTTCTGTATGTCCCTTCTTTCTAAGGTAATAGAGTGTTAAGTGAGTTCTGTTCAAATACACACCTTTAAATACAGCAGCAAAGAGAGAACACCCAACAGTGGTTCAAGCAGGCCTTGAAGCAGAGGCTTAAAATATTCCCAAACTGTCAAATGTTGGAGAACACTAGGGGGCCGATCTTGCTCCTTTTGAAGTCAATGGAAAAACTCCAGTTGTCTTAAATGGAAGTAGATCGGACCCCCTGAGTACAATGTGTGTATGTGTGTGTGTGTGTGTGTGTTACGGAAATAGACAGTGATCCCATTTCTTTAGTTTCAATTAATGTTTCGGTATTTTTTATGAGGTGGAGTTTTCCTTTTCACTCAATATAAAATATGCATTTTAAGTACATTTCTATTTTGATATATTTTCAGCCAGGCTGCCATTTATTGGAAAATTATTTATTAAAAATCCCTCAGATGTTTCTCCTAAAACAATGGATTATGTAGCAAGTTTACGATGTATCGAGCTATTTAAGAATCTCCTTTTGCTCTTTAATTAATTGTCTGAAGTGCAGAAATAGAAAGAAAAAACAGCTTATGTCAAAGGCAGGTGGTAAATGCTGTGATGTTTATTACTGGCTACTACAACTGCCATGTGCTGTAGAAGGCTGAAATTCACAATGCAAAGACACTATGACTACATTAAAACCTTGTTTTGGTATGTCTAGGTCCCTGAGGTTCAATCAAGTCTGACCATCTCTTCATTAGTGCTCTGTCGAACAAGAAATCATGTAATATTTTTCTGTGGTAAAGTTACCACAATAATAATAACCACAAGAGGTTCCCAAGACACGCGCATCATTTATTGTCCTTTTTAGTCTACTGATAGCCTGCAGTTTGGAAGCTAAGTGATAAGAACAGACAATATTCTGTTTCATAGTACTTTGCAGGTAGATAAGTGGATGGATTTTTAGAAATGAGATATAGCCAACCTCAGAAACAGAAGATAACACTGTGACTATCAGACAGAAGTGGATGAAAGCTATTGTAGAAGAAAGTTCACATTTAGAAGAGTCGGGGGTTTGCTGAATTCACCTTATGTAGAATTCAGTTAATTGTCTCTCAGCTATCCATAGTTACTCCTGCCTGTCAGCATTTTATCACTCAAATGTGGAACACAGGGACTGAAAATATAGGGGGGAAAGAGAAACTTGGGACACCAGACTCCTATTGACTTCAATGGACTTTGGATCTGATCCATATTATAGATCTTGTTTTCAGGAAATCAGAATAAAGGTTCTTCTGTTGCTGTCAAAGTATGCAATTTTAAATATTATTTATTCTAATATAAATTCTGTAGCTACTAAAGTTTCTCAAGGATGGCACTGGATTAGTCCACTAAACTAAGAACAGCTGTGACGTATGTGTGTATGGTGTGGGTTCTTTTCATGCTTATGTTATATAGCATTTGATATATGGAAAATCACTTGTACAGATGCAGTTCTTGGCAGAGACATACCGCACACAAGATACAGTTGAATAATGGTATAAAATCAGTTAGGAGAGATCTGCTTAGAGGCAAAATAGGAACGTTTCTTGACTTGTTCCTTGCAAATAAATTGGTGCACATTTAACTAAAAAATGTAATGAGAAATGCAAACCAATTGATTTTATGGCTCGAAATAATAATGCACCATGGTTAGGACTACAGAGTGATATGTTAATTTCAAGTGTAGAGGTTACTTTGGAAATACTCTAGCTGCTCTTTCTCACTACATTTTGATAAAAAGTAATCAAAGAGGGATCGCAGCTTTACAGAAAGGTATTTCACACTATTTTGCCTGTACACTTTGAATGATACTTTATGCCTGGAATGGACCAACTGGTTTCAATGGGAATGTTGAGTGAGTAAGGTACTGCTAGTGAGCATGAGTAAAAGTGTTACAGTCTGGCCCTAATGTTTTTAGTCTAAGAGTCATTGACCTGCACAAGTGTTATCCTTGTGAATACCAGAGCAGTGTCAAAATCAAGCAGTGTAATAAAAGGCAGAACAAATATAGACAATTTGCATCACTAACCGGTACTTGCTGTGGCTGAATACCTAAGGTCATGTAAAAATGAGAGAAGAAAGATAGAGGTAGGGATCATGGAGATCAGGGGTTCTCAAACTTCATTGCACCATGACCCCTTTTGACAACAAAAATTACTTCATGACCCCAGGAAGGGGGACAGAAGCCTGAGTCTGCCCAAGTCCCCACTACCCCGGGTTGTGGGGGCAAAGCCTGAATCCCACCGCTCTGGGTCGGGGGAGGGAGGGGCAAAGCTGAAGCTCCAAGGGCTTCAGCCTCAGGCAGGGGGCCTGCCACCTTATCCCTACCACCCAGAGCTGAAGTCCTCGGGTCCCAGGAAGTCTAAGCCAGCCTTGGTGACCCCATTCAAAAGGGGTCCCGACCCACTTTGGGATCCCGACCTACAGTTTGAGAACCGCTGATGGCGATGATAAAAAACAGTTTGCTTCATTTAAAAAAAAAATCCAAAATTGCTATGGTCCATAAATCTCTAGCTTTGAAAAAGTGCATTCTAGGATTAAGAACAACTGCTTTTAATAAGCGTAAATACAGAACTATTTACAAAAGATACTACAATCACAACCATTTAAACAAGATTTATTTTTAATGACTGTATCAAAAATAAAAATAGGGCACTTGAGGTTTATTTTAAAATATACAGATTTACGGTTCCTTTGTATTTCAATTGACATAAGTAAGATCTGATGTAGAAATATTTGTTTCTTATTTGTTCTATGTACATAGTTTTCATATTATTATCAGCTGTGCATGTTTAGCTTAAAGACAATTCAAGTATGTTTCAATTAATATAGACTGCAACTGCTGAAGTTTTAGTTTTATATTTAAATTGAAACAATCCCTTTTTAAACAAATGGGTAATTTAAAGTGAAGATCTTTTAGTTTTCTGAGCAGCAAATATTATAATAATGTATCCCTAGAGAATGTTGGAGAGCTTTTGCTGTATATGTTTAATTTTTTCTTTATCATTTAAAATAGCAGCTGTAACACTAACGTATATAGATAAATTGGATTAGATGCTTAATTGCACATAATCTCTGTTATGATAATACAGTACATAAAAGTCCCAGTTGCCATCTTCAGATTATCTTGTATTATGTAACAGGCTGATTAGAAGCACAAATTGAAGTATGCAATTTGTATAAAAGATCATTTCAAAAATAACATATACACACAAAATTTAGTTCATGAGAGATTAAATAAAGGTTAGGGTAAATTAACTGTTAATTGCATCTATAAAACATGCCTTTTAACTTTAGTGCTTAGTACATTTTATAGTCTTTTGTCTTATCAGATTTTTAAAAATTAACTTCATAATCAAATATGTTATTACTTTGCATGATGGATGAAATTCATGAAATCCATAAAAAGCCAGAATAAGTGGGCTTTAAGTGTTAGTGACCCTGGGGGCAGACAGCTTTCCATGGCCTCTTCCTATATGGGATTTCCCATCAGTTGGATTTACATTACCACAGGCCCAGTGGTTCCTCACCATCCTGCTTCAGTGTTCCCATCTCTACTACAGTATTAGGAGCTGGTGGAATGTCCATCTTCCCACCATACTGTGTATATATATATTCCCTATAACACGGTGTACTCCCTATATCAATCAAGCATCCATGTGAAAGAGTATATGGCATATGGAATATACAAAGACTTTTAAAATATTGTTTAACATTTTCTGGGAATGTCAGTGTTTATTACAAAAACAAAAAGGCTGAAAATTTGTGCAAAAATTAATTTCGCGGGTTAGGTAAATATAGGGGTTAACACTGGGGAATGGGAGGACAGGAAAAAAACAACAGATAATGAAGAGATTGAAAATAAAAGCAATTTAATGCTGTAGTTTATTTCATGAATTGTGTATTAACTGTATGTACACATGCACACGCACATACACATGTGTATATCTTCAGTATTTTCAGTTAAAAAAATAAGTAAAAGCTGAAAATGGAGGGCCTTAGGAATACAATAGTAATGTTAATTACTTGCCTATAACAGGCTTAACTCCTTCATTTACAGATATGAGCTACTTTATTTATCAGTAATACCACTGAGTTATGGAACTACTGATGTGAGTAAGTGTTTGCGTATCAGGCTCACAGTTACATAGATTTAACTGTGGCCACGGTATTTGCCCACCAAATATTTAAAACAGTGAACTGAGCATAAAAAAATTGTTGCTTTACCTTACAATTCCTTAGTAGGAATGGCCCAAACCTGTTCTCCAATAAAGCCATTGGAAGTTTTGCTATTTTCACTTTCCCTGCCTATTTTATTTACTCGTATTATTTGATAGATGTAAAAAGACCCCATTGTCATTCAACTGATGATTTGATTAGAAGTGTAAAGAAATCACGTAACTGGATACTGGTCTTTACTCAACCACAGCAGTTTGCAGGTACATACTGCAGAGAAAAAAATAAAAATATTAAATTTAATAAGAATACTGTTGAGCTACTCTCTTCAGTATTTTGTTTATCCACCATTAGCTTCCTGATGTCCACAACATGCTACTTCAGTTCTTTGTGCATGCAGGTTTTCTTAGCTACTGTTTTCATTAATTCATTCTAAATTCCTTTTCAGGCTTTAAACCAGGTGACATTAATGGCCAAGACACTAAAAATTATGGGCTAAGTCCTGAAACTCTTACTGATACAAAACTCTCATTTACTTCAGAGGATTTTCACTAGGAGTGTGGTGAAGCACTGGAATGGGTTACCTAGGGAGGTGGTGGAATCTCCATCCTTAGAGGTTTTTAAGGCCCGGCTTGACAAAGCCTTGTCTGGGATGATTTAGTTGGTGTTGGTCCTGCTTTGAGCAGGGGATTGAACTAGATGACCTCCTGAGGTCTCTTCCAACCCTAATATTCTATGATTTTTTCTCTTTCTTTCATTTTTTTGGTGAGCTTTTGACCAATGTCATATGCAAAATAAATCCGCTCCTGTGCTTCCTTCCCATGGGAATCTTTTTTGATGCTAATAATAATATCCCCTAATGCACTTCATTGTCGATTCTACCATCATGGAAACACAGATTGCCAACAGGTTCAGAAAAGATTCAGTCATGCTTCATGATAGTACTTTCACCAGCTGTATAATAAGGGACCAGAGTGGTGTTCTTTTAGAATTTCTCCTTCATGCTTCCATATACAGTATAAGCTTTGTCCTCAGAGTGCAGTTTGTTAGCTTGTGTTTCATCAGGTGATAAAACTTGAACATTCCATCCAAGTTGTCTGGAGGAGGCTGCAACTGCTTTGCGTTGTGCGGCCATGTCAGACAAGGTTCCTTACTTGTTACTCTTCCATTCAGATCCTCACTCCTTATCACTCCTCTTTCTGGGCCAAATGGTACAATTCCCCCATGCCTCTGCAGGCAGGTAGGAATAGAAAACCCTAAAGAGCATGTCAGTGGTCCTGCTGCCTGGGTGGAATGGGAAAGGACATAATGTACAAACTCTGAATGTCTCAGAGCTATGTGTAATGGAGCCCCTCTCTGTGGCAGTGCAGCAAGGGCTTGATGGTGGTGGCAGGCCAGGTGGAGGAGCAGCCAGTGGATTTGCCACTATCCATATACATAGCTCTTCCCCACTACATGCTGGGCTCCAACTGCTGCTACATTCTATGGCTTGCATTATTGGCTGTGCGCCATCTTTATGCCAAGCGATTGAGTTGAGTGCTGGAAGACTCCTTCCGGACCAACCCTGCTTGATCTCTTGTGCAATGTTTGTTGGGTTTTGTGTGGAAGTGGTAGGAGGAAGGCAATTGGCCCATAGCTCCTGCACGAACATCTGCAACACTGTATTCCTTAAGCAATTTTACAAGTTTGGGTTCTCCTGTTTCCTTAGTCTCCTTCATGCTTCACTCTGCTGTGTGTCTTGGTTCAGTAGGTTTCCCACTTCTTTATTTTGCATGTAGTGTCATTGTAATTTCCATGGGTCACTTTTGGTATTCAAAACTAGTGGTTTATTTTTTTTCAAAGACAAACTCTTATTCTGCTTCTGATTTCAGGCCTCAGCTCTTCTGTCTCCCTCATGGCACAAACTGTCTTGGTGTGTGTGTGTGTGTGTGTGTGTGTGTGTGTGTGTGTGTGTGTGTGTGTGTGTGTAACATTATCAGTGACTGGGTTATGGGCAGGGGTGAAAGTAACTGAAAGGACTTACCGGTATGCCGGAGTCCTGAGTGGGGGCATGACCTCAACCAGAAGAGGCGTGGCCTCAACCGGAAGAGGTGTTTAAAGGCCCTGGGGCTCCGGCTGTGGCTGGGAGCCCCAAGGCCTTTAAATCACCCTGGAGCTACCAGCTGCAGAGGCGGCTGGGAGCCCCGGAGCTGTGGGGTGAATTAAAGGGCCCGGGGCTCCAGCCGCCGCGCAGCTCCAGGCCCTTTAAAGCACCGCCTGAGCCCCGCCGCTGGAGCTCCGGCAGTGATTTAAAGGGCCTGAGGCTCTGGCCACTGTGGGGAGCCCTGGGCCCTTTAAAGTGCCGTCCAAGCCCTGCTGCCGGAGCTCTGGCAGCAGCGCTTTAAAGGGCGTGGGGCTTCCCGCAGCAGCTGGAGCTCCAGGCCCTTTAAATCTCCACCCGAGCCTGGCTGCCGGAGCTCTGGCGGTGATTTAAAGGGCCCAGGGCTCCCCGCAGAGGCTGGAGCCCTGAGCCGTTTAAATCACTGCCCGGGAAGCCAGTCCAGTCTGGCACGGTGTATCAGCTCTTGCCGGTACGCTGTACTGGACCGTACCAGCTTACTTTCACCTCTGGATATGGGTGGTTGTACCTTGTGGTTGGAGCAGGAGTCAGGAGTCAGAGCCGAGGGTCAGAGTCAGAAGCCAGGCCAAGAGCCAAGGGTCAGAAGTCAGGTATTGAAACCAAGGGTCAAGACTGGGTTACCTGGAGAAAGGCAAGGCAGGTGCTCACACAGCCATGGGTAAATCATTGTGTAAACAGCCATTGAACTGCTGCTGCTGGGCTTAAGAGCCAGTCTGCTAACTCTTCCCAACAATCAGGCAGTGTAGCCCATCAGGCAGCTTATTAGACTACAAAGCAAACAAAACTCTGTGGCTGGCTCAGGCTTGCAGGGCTCAGGCTACACGACAGTTTCACTACAGTGTAGAATTCTGGGCTCAGCCTGGGCTCAAGCTCTGGGACCCTCCCACTTCACAGGGTTAGAACCTGGGCTCCAGACAAGCCCAGAAGTCTACATAGCAGTGAAACAGCCCCACAGTTCAAGCCCAACAAGCCTGAGTTGGCTGGCATGGGCCAGCCAGGGGTTTTTCTTTGCTGTGCAGATGTACCCTTACAGGCCAGCTGCACTCATTAAATTGCCTGGAGATTGGCTCTGCTGCAGGCCCTGCTTCCTGACAAACATGCCTTAAATTAAGTGCTAAGTAACTAATCTCTTTTCTCCTTTCACCCATGGCAAGTCCCTGCTTCAAATGAGATCTGTTTTCACTATTCAGCATGAACCAGATTCTGACACCCATACTCACACTGAATAAGCTACTCCAGAAGTAGCCTCATTCACTTCACGGGGACTACTTGTGGAAGCTGTGTGAAGACGTATACAGCATCTGGCTCTTCTGAAAACATTTGTGGTGACTATAGTCAGATGTCAATCACATGATTTAAAAAATGGTTAAATGCCTAATTAATTGTTGTTGGTATCCTTTAATATCAGCCATTTAGTACAATTAAGCAACATGGATAAAATAACACAATATATAGCGGTCAGGCCTCAATTTAGCGAAGCACTTGAGCATATAATCAGCTCTTAACATATTTAAATTTTACTTTAATTTAGCATGTGCTTAAATTCCAATGATGTCAATTTTGCAATCAATAAGACTTAAGCACATTCTTAGAAGTTTTTATAGAATATCAGGGTTGGAATGGGCCTCACGAGGTCATCTAGTCCAACCCCTGCTCAAAGCAGGATACATCCCCAGACAGATTTTTGCCCTAGATCCCTAAATGGCCCCCTCAAGGGTTGAGCTCGCAACCCTGGATTTAGCAGGCTAATGTTCAAACCACTGAGGTACTGCTGAATGGGCGTGAATTTATGCATGTTGTTATTGCTTTGTTGAAGCCTAATAAAGAACAGCCATAGTTTTTATCTTCAGCCCACTGTGTGTAAGTCTTTGGGGCAACTATATACCAGCAATATTGAAATTAACTGCCATTATATTGCTGAAGTGTCAGTACAGCTCTGGTAATTGAAGTGCCTGATTAACCAGTGTTCAGCTATATCCCTTAGCCTTATGAAGACACTTTGAGTTAACCCAGAGTGAAGTTCTTTAAACCCATCCATCATTTTTGTATCTGTGCTGTGCCCAGAGTTGCAGCCTTTTCACAACGAGCCTCTGGTAGGGGACTTTCTGTCCTCTCTTTACTGTGCTCTGGGTTGGGGGCCTGCAGTGCTGCTATTTTAAAACTCTCAGGCTGGTTCTCTCCTCCATCTAGAGCCCTGTTTATCCAAAATCCAGCCAAAAGTTTTGCACAATGTTGTACTCTATTTCCAATTACTGTTGTATATAAAGAACAAAATAATATAGTTCTCATTCAGTCCTTCCTTGGGTAGTTTTTAGATGTTTTGCCTGAGTAAGGACTAATAAGTTGATCCAGCTCTCCTTATTCAGGGGAAAGTGCCATTAAAGTCAGTGGGACCTTTTGCCTTAGTAAAGCATGCAGGATTAGGAGCTGGGTAAGGCTTCAGGACTGAGTCCCTGCATTTGAAATAATACTAGCTACTAATAAAGTTTCAAATAATGCTCACAGAGGGCTAGATCATAGAGTTGCAGTAATAGAACATTCCACCATGCAGCCTGACAAGTACACTTCTGAATCCTAGAGCTACAATTTGTACTGCATGTGTCAGTCAGACTCTTCAAAGACTGTTTATCCAACTTGGGTTATTCTGTTGATATTAAATCAGGTTGATTTAGGTTATTCTGTTGATATTAAATCAGGTTAGCAGAGTTAAAGAAAAAGTAGCAAAGTACCAAGTGGTGTTCGATAAGGACTTGATCCTGCCAGGTGCTTAGCACTCTCAACTCCCTTGTAAGACTGGGCCCTTAGCGTGCTAACTAGAAAACTGGAACTGGATTGAAAACCCAGAATGTAGCTTGACATTATCATGATGTTTTAAATTGTATTTATTTGCTTGGAAAAGTGCACTAGATATTCCCTATACCTATTATCTTGTAAATGTTTTATTACCCTGTATCTGTACCTTTTTACCTGTTCAGCTCCCAGTAGACTTACTTTCAGTGTCTCAACATAAGTTTTAGATGCTGTGTATGTTGGTGAAGCTGTATACATTCTTGTTATTATTTTTAATACTAATTTTATTAGGTGAATTGTAAAATAACTATTGACAAAAAATGTTTTTCTGTGTTTGGCTGTAGGCATAAAGAGCTCGCTTCAGTGGTGATATGCTCAGTGGTGTAAGTTACACTGTGAGTCATAAAAGCGAGTGGGTGCAAATAATAAAGCCAAGTATCTTGCACCAATTTTGACATTCAGTGGGTGTGCAAAAAGAATTGTAACTTACAGTCCGAGTATGGCTGGTTTGAAAACAAGAATTCCATTTAGCAAAAATTGTTGGGGTTTCAACATTTATTTCTGTTCCGATGCAGAACAAAACCAAAACCTTAGACTGAGTCGGAGAGAGTGGAGACTTGGCCTGGGTCTTTCACATCCTACATGAGTGCCCTAACCACTGAGCTGTTGACTATTCTGGGATCAGGGTATCTCTCTCAGGGGTTGACCAGAAATTGCATTCTGGCCTGGAGAAACTTTTCAGATGAAAAAAATACTTAGAAAATTCCCAACCAGTTCTAAGTCTGAGGAGACAGAAAAGGTGTATAGCAGGAACAGCAATTAGGAGGAGGATGTAAATAAAACAGGAAACCCTGCTTTATTTCACAGCCTATATTACATGTTTTGCCACATCTCTCTTCTGTTCCCTCAGCATGTACGTTACACTCATTTTGCACACCCATTGAAGGGCCAATCAAAATCAGTGCAAGTTACTTGATTTTGCCAAGTACACCTGACCAAGCTGCATATGCTGTGTAACCTACAACACTGTTTATGCCACATCTGTATTTGGTTAGTAGACTTCTGTGGGAGCTGCATCTGCTTATACCAGGCCCAGCATTTATTATCAGAGACCTCAATGACATGTGGTGGTTCTTACTTTCTGGAGAGTGCTCTGAGGTGAAGGCAGAAACTATAAACTATAGCATTTCTCTCTTGGATAGGGACCAAAGGCCAAGAGTTTTAAAAATAGGAGCCTGAAGTTAGACTCTTCTGTCCATATTTAGGTGCCTAGGATGAGAGTCTGTGCTGTGCCTCTAAGAAATGCAACACAAAACTCACCGCCCAATGGTGGGGGGCTAGCGTGGCTTTAAGCCATTCTGGTGCCCTCCCAATCTTTGGCTGCTTCTGCTGCTGAAGAAGCTCCTGGAGTAACTTAGATAGCTCTGGGGGCCTGTTAAAGTTACAGCAGCCTCCCCAGGCTGCAATATGCACTACAGTGCTGTGAGGATCTTCTGCAGTGATATGGCCCTGCCCTTGGCATGTCCCTCCCATCCCCAACCTCACCCTTGTCCAGGGCTTTCAGAGAGGTCCTGGGAAGACACTGCCTGCAGTAGGTGAATCCTCCTGCAGCCAGAACTGGGGCTTTTAGCACTTTTAACACTGCTTCTGTCCAGGGGTAAAGGGGCCAGAGTATGGGGTGAGTATCACACCTCTAAATAATTGGGTTGGTTTTAAAATAGAAAGCACTGAGCATGCAACATCTCCTATTGAAGCCAACTGGAGCTTCTGGTTGCTCAGAACTTTTGAAAATCAGATAAATTTATTTAAGTTCCTAATTGTGGACTTAAGAGCATAAATGTAGCCTCCTATTTCTGGAAATCTTCACCAAAAAGTCTAAAGCAACCACTCTGAAGCCTTTTTTGGCATAAGCATCACAAGTGCTTATCTAGTGAGTTATTTCTAATAATTTCTGCTCAGACAGGTACATAATAGTGGTAATATACGTGTTCAATCAAGTACTTTTATTCATAGAATACACCTCACATTTATTTTAGCAGTTTAAATAGGAGAGTTTAATGTATATTTAGTCAAGCATTACAGTAGTGAGAACTTAAGCAGATTAGAAATAAATGAATCCAATTAAAGAACATGTCTCTGAAATTTGATATGTCATAGGTGTGAATGAACTGTTTGCACAGCAACTGTAAAGAAATCATTAATGATTAACTATCTAGAAGAGGTTTAATCAAGGATAAATGATATAGGACAGAGTCAAAAACATTTAGGTTAAATATATGGAGATTCTCAAATAATAAGAAACACTTGGCATCAATAGTGGCTTTGGTACTGCTTTCTGTAAATACGCTTAATAATAATAATAATAATAATAATAATAAAAATAATTTGCATTACTATAGCACCAAGGAGCCCTGGGTTCTGGACCAGGACCCCATTGTGCTAGAGACTGTACAAAGACAGAAAAAAAAGATAGTCCCTACCCCATAAGACTTATTATTTGTGCTACAGCAGCAAATAGAAGCCACAAATGAGATCAGGGCCCTGTTTTTGCTATATGTCATGCATACTGATAGTAAGAGACAGTCTCTGCCCTGCAGAGCTTATATTTTAAATAGACTAGTGAGACAGATGATGGGATAAAGGAAATATTATCCCCATTTTCACAGATGGGGAGCTAAAACAGAAAGATTACAGGTGGGATTTCCCAGAGCTCCCAGTGTGCTTAACTTTGCTCCCATTGAACTAATTGGTAAAACTCCCATTGACTTCAATGGGGGAAGAGTTTTTTTTTTAACTTGTATAGAACTGGAAGGGACCTTGAAGGTCATGGAGTTGAGTCCAGTCCTCTGCCTTCACGGCAGGATCAAGTACATTCCTGGCAGATTTTTGCCCCAGATCCCTAAATGGCCCCCTCAAAGACTGAACTCACAACCTTGGGTTTAGCAGGCCTATGCTCATGCGAGTGCTTTTGAAAAAATCTCACACTTTGAGACTTGGCAAAGGTCATACAGGGAGTCTATGGGAGAGCTGGGGCTTGAACCCAGATTTCAATGGTCCCAATCCAGTGTCTTAAAAGTGTCAGTGGTACTAAAACAAAATAATTTCAGCATATAAAAATGTCATTGATAAAGATTGAGGTGAGAAGTGTAGCCTGGGCAACAGTAAAATGCCTGTAGTAATGGGAATATTCTCATGCTGATGTGTGAGAATTTATATCTGTGTGCCATTAAACTAATAGGAATTACTGTGCATACATAAATCTTGACACACTGAAGTGAAAATATGACCAAAGATCAATTTCCAAAGGAAGCATTTTTTAAAGAGAGAAAAATTCCATTTTACCCCTCATCTAGCAGGGTTTTAGTTCATTCTAGAACGTGCTTTAAAAAAATTATGAATTTAAAGTAATGGAAAACAATGATAGAAAAGGTCAATCAATCCAACAACACATCCAGTGCTGACTTTGTAGGGGTGTGCCATGAGGTTCTTCACTGTTAGAGTTGCTGTCAAATGAAATGTGGAACTAAGCTCCTTTATGTATTTGGTGACTGTCCAAGTAGACGTTAGAGTTCTCATGGCACTTTTCAAAAAGCATAGCAGACAGCCTTTCCCTTAGCCAACTTTATCATTATCAAGCAGGTTCTAACATCCAAAAGCCTGGAGAGCTATACACAAATACATATTGCTCCATTTACTTACACAATCCATTGGATATATACCAGATGTGATTTTGGCCCACTGTGTTCTGAGACACCTTACATTTGAAAGATATACTTTTTATCGACTCACATCACAGAATGAAATTAGTGTCATCATATTTTGTTACATTTAGTTTATGCATTCTACATTTTTTCCAAGTTATATGTGAGTACAGATGTAAATGATCTTTGTATATAATTATCCTAAACTATCATAAGAATTTTATTTATAAAACAATTATAGATCTTTGACACATGCTTTAATTTGGGCAAAACCTCACGAATTCAAGCATACAAAGTGTTGCTACTTGGCCAACAATCATACTGCTTCTGTGTATACATGTAGCTGGGAATGATAAGCTGCATCTCCTAATTGTTGGAAATGCAGCTGTACTATGATGATCTAGAGGCCAGAACTCTCTTTTATTTAACTGTCAGACCAATTTGACAGCAGGAGTGACTGACAATCTGGGAGAAGACACCAAGCAGGAAAAATACAAAACTTGCCCAGCAGAAGCTTTTTGAAAACATCTGCAGGCATCTAAATGTTCCTTTATATGAAACATCATGCTTGAGTTCTCCAGAAAATACCATTTACTTGATTCAGCCCCTTTGGGCTTGTTAATGTGGTGTGGTAGTATGCATCAGTGTGTGTGTGGAATTCTAATGCACACTAACTGGCCCATGTAGACCCTGCTGACCCGTTTCAAACAGTACTACATGAACACGCAGTAAGGAGTTTTTAGTGTGTAATAGCAAGGTCCGCATGGGCCAGCTAGTGTATGATGCATTGGTGTGCACTAGAATTCACATCCTTCTAATGCACACTACCGCACAGTGTAGACAAGCCTTAGTTTGGAGATTGTTCAGTGTTTGAAGGTTTGCTGTGATTTGCAGTGTGGGACTCTCATGATGGGAGAAGATATGTCTGTGACTCCACAAGCTGTATGCTACCCATGCAGACTTCTTAATGCCGCTTAGGAGGAAGGAAATGCCTGGAACTCAGAACTATAGCTGCCCAAACTCTTCTTATTATTAACCACAATAGTAAGTAATCTCTTGAAGGGCCCAATCCAAAGCCCACTGAGTCAGAGGGAGCCTTTTCATTGACTTCAATGGGATTTGGATCAGACCTGTGTGATGCTTTTCATCTAAAAGTGTTTTGCAAAGGAGGGTAAGTATCATTATCCCAATTTACAGATGGGGAAACTGAGGCACTGAGAGGTGAAGTGATTAGCCCAAGGTCACACAACAGAACCCCAGTGAAGTCTGGTAACAGGTGATGAGGGAACTGTAAAAGGTTCAGAGGTTCTTTTCAGTTCAGGTAAGCATTGTAAAATTTGGACACTTATTGAAATTAAACAAACCCCTTGAGTATCCAAAACTAAAGTCTTCTCTTGATCTCACTGATTTTTGCCGTTGGCATAAATGGGTGCAGGATTGCACCCTTATCTTGGAAATCTCACAAGAGCTGAGCTTCTTGCAAGATGTTTGATACTTCCTGCTTCTGGTTAGGTGAGAAATGCCAGAGAGCAGCCTTTCTCATTGTATATGGGCACTTCTGCTTCTGGTCCTGGCTTGAACTTGAAAGTACAGAGGTGTATTAAACTGAAAACTAAAGGGAAGGTGGGTAGGAAACTTCACAAAATGTTTTTAAACTTCAAAATGAGTTTGCTTTACATTTAAGATGAAGGGAGTAGAGGGTGGTTCACCCATCACTACTAACAGCATTAAGGAAGGTTACATGAATTCCCCTCCTTATATATCTTGTAAGCAGACTGTGGCTTTTTTCAGCATTGCTGAGATACTCTGTACAGGAGCATAGGACATAACAGATGAGAAAATTGTCCAGTCTGTTGTGCCACCTGCTGCTTCAGAAAGTAATAGAGACAACAAAGAGCAAGAAACTGTTTTCCTTTTATTCATCAGCTGAATGAGGCTTTGTCAACACTGAGAGTGGGTAGAAAGCAGCAATGATACAAGTGGACATTTTTTCAAAAGTAGAAAAATGATTTATTATAGCACTGTGCTTGGACACAAAGAAAAGTTAGTGTCTTCTTTTCTCGCTCCTGGCGTAATTAAACTAAATGGCAGGAACTCAGTGAAACAGATTGAGTATGGATTACAGTGAAGTTCCAGCAGTAGGGGTTTTCTTTATTATTTCAGTTTAACATTCCAATTTCTATTCCATTTTGTGTCAGATTGGCAGAAATAGTTCTTTAGCGCCACTAACCAACATACATGCCAATTGCAGAAATATGTTATTTTTAAAATAACAATACAATACCTGTGAATAAGCACAGGGAACGATGACTATATGTAATTAGTGGATCCAACCCATGGCTCAATAGCTTGAGGACCAATAGCTTGAACAATTAAAACGACAACATGCTTTCTACTGTGGGGACAGATGCTTGCTATGTCTCCTCAGTAAAATTACGTAATCATGTTTACAATGCGTAACCCTATTGTATAAATATCCCCTTACACTCACATTTATGTTCAGATAATACCAAAGTCACATTGTACTGCGTCAATGACCTTTACATTGTGTTAGTAGTGGATTAACGCTAATTCAAGGCATTGCTATTAGAATATGATTGTGTAAAAGGGCATACTGCCCCTTTCAGAAAACTACAGGCTCTTTTCTTGCTTCAGCTTAGGATAGGGAAATTCTGGGAGTTGTAGTTCCCAGGGCTAATGGGAGTTAGAAGCTGGTACAGCAAGAAGTGCTGGGATGAAGTGCTAGCTGATACAAACAACTCCCTTTCCTGAAGAACAAGAAGAGGCTGTAGAAGGAGAAAAGTTCTGGGCCTTTCCAGTAAGGGCTCTGGAAGGAGTAAAGAGGTGTAGAGGGCATAGAATTTGGGCCTGGTCACCCTGGTGACCACCTTCGGGGGCTTAATGCCAGAACTTCTAGCAGAAGGTGGAGAAGGTTCCTTCCTCCAATTCTCTGTGCCAAAGATGAGAAGATTTGCTGTTGTATTCCAGAATGGATGGAGTCTGGGTTGAGCAGGATGGATCAATTACCCAATGAAGGAAACTAAGCCAGCAACCACAGTACCACAATAGAGAGGGAAGCCACTGCCACAGATTGCCAAGTATTGATATGACAATATGCTCATATCGTCAGTAGTGGTGTTACTGCTGTTAAGTTAGACTCCCAGGATAGATGGCACAGGATTATCATGTATCAATACAGATGTGTATCTGTGAGAGCTGATGAGTTAGAACCTTTTTAACTTTTGTGAGCAAGAGTTTGTCCCAATACTTTTATATGTCTTCTGCATAAATTATTAGGCTATATTCTGTTTTTGACAGAACACTGATGGTCCTCAGAGATGCTTTCATCACCATGGTGAAGCACATTCAAATGAGGCAAAAGGAGGGCCAATCATGAAAGAGTCCAGCAAAAGGCTGGGTTTTGGGATCCATTGAACTCTTTTATTTCATAGGCAATACTTTTTCTGTATGAATCTCCCTTCTCTTATGTCACTGCAGGTTGTAGCACACTGCCTATCTACCAGACCCTGGTCTCTTACTTCCCAGTGATGTGTGCAATCTCCAGCTCCAGCCTTTTTCCTTGCACAGGCCCAGTAATTCAGAGCCTCAGCTGGGGGGTAAGGAGGCTTCCTGTCTCACTCTCAGAGTCCAGTTGTTCTCTCTGGTCAGGAAGAAGGAGAAAAAGGACTGGGTCAAAACCTAGCCTAGTCTCACAGTTTCCGTCCTGCCCCTGTAGATTACTCTGCTTCAGCAGCTACCGCCGGTCTGCTTTCTTGCAGCCAGTCTCTCGTTCACTCTCCCCCTGCCTGCCTGCTAGAGCTCCCTTTCAAGCAGGTCCTCCACAGGGAGCATGCCTGGCAACTGCTCAGTGACAGGGCCTTCTTGACCCAGTACAGTTTCCACCACCTTTAACCTTAGTCTGCGGTCAGTGAACCCCATCATAGGGGATTAATAGCACCTTGTCCACTCTGTCAAAGGCTGCAAAGAGGTCCAACAGCATGACCATGGAGGTCTAACTTGTGTTCAGGGCCAGGAGGAGATTGTCTTTTGGTGCCATTAGAGCCATCTCTGTGCTGTGCCCTAGTCTGACCCTTGATTGTGAGATATCCAGGATGTTGGCTGACATCACATGTTAGAGTTTGGTGGCTACAACATTCTCACTTATTTTGCCCAGGAATGGGAGGATGGAGACAGGACAGTAGCTGGAGAGATCTTCAGGGTGTTGGCTTTTTGAGGGCTGGGATAACTATTGCATTTTCCAAGGAGTTTGGTGGTTGTGCTTCTCTAAAGAAGGCATTGACTACTTCGGTAAGTTGCAGGCATAGTTCTTCACTGGCTACTACCAGCCAGGAAGGGCATGGATATTTTTTACAGGGGCCTGGAGCCTTTTCGCTTGTAGCTCTTGTATTTTTCAGAGCATCCTGAGCTTTGGCATGTGTGATGGGACCAAACTTAGTTGAGGTAGTGGGATGGATAATACAACTTGGTCAGAGGTAGAGTTTTTCCCCAGTTAGCTCAATATATATTTGGTTAATCTTATCAGTGGAGACAGCTCTTCACAACAATCAATGCTTGGTCTGTTGTCTGGGCTATGCAGTCTGGGCTGACTAGCCAGCTCACTATGTAAAATAACTTGGCTGGCCATGATTCTGCAATGCTGACTGGGGAGGGGAAGAAGGCTGGTTGTTTCTCCGTTATGGTAATGGTGTTGTCCTGCAGGTGTTTGTGCTGCAGGTGGAGGGAGTCAGAATGTATTTTTGCACCATTGCCATTCTAACTTTGTGCCTGTGTGCTTAATCTGCAGTAGTTCATCTGTGAACCACTGTGATCTTCTTGGTCACTGTGGGTGAGTGGCTAGCTTGGGGCCAAGGCATCAATAGTAGTGGAGAACAGTGACTGTAGTATTGTACTAACTCATTGGTGCACTGGCCTTGTATTTGGGTGACTTGTTCAAATAGGGTGAGCTGGAAATTGAGGAAGTTCTGGAGTTTCTCAGGAGCAGACCAGCTTTGGCTGCTCACTATCCTAGCGGGAGGGAGGGAAAGCTCTGTCCTCTGTCTGGATAGATGATGACCAGACCAGGACAGTGGTATGTTGGTCTCCAGTATCCAGTGCTAGGCTGAAGATAAGATCCAACATAACGTCTGGCTGCTGTAGGTTAGAGACTGACTGGGAGAATCCTGTGGTTTTCTTGTGGGCCATGAGATCAAATGCTACTGTATCACGGATACAGTCTATATGAAGGTTGAGGTCATTGAAGACAATGAATCTGGGGGATTCCAATACCATGGAGGGCAGCAACTTTGTACAATCCTCTATGAAGAGGACAAAGTTTTCAGCTGCAGTTATGTACCTCACTAGCAGTCTGATGTTCCTCGTATCCTCTGCCTCACAGATCATATGGATTCAATCAAATGTTGTTGTGTCTGAGATGAAATGTCTTCTGCATCTGAGGATGGAGGGGAGCAGAACTGCTACTCAATGTCTTGTCTTTTTTTCTGGTGCATTCTGAAATCTGTCTTGAGATGTGACGTAGAGTATCCTGTGGGGACTATTGGCGCCAGGGTAGGGTTGCAGGTGGCATTCAACCATGTTTTAATGATGTAAGCAGGGTCATGTGCTCCATCCAAAATGAGATGATAGATGGTGGCCGCTGACTTTGCATTCAGCTGCAGGAGGTTCAGGCTCTTATTTTCTTCTCTTCTGTTTACTGAAGTTACTGATTAAGCAGTTAGCTTTAGGATTTATTGTAGCATATGGTGTTCTTGTGGGACATGTTCTCAACCCAGTGATAGTGGAGATTAGGGAAGGGGTGGGATAGTGTAGTTCAAGGTTGTTTGAAGGTGCTGGTGTTACAGTTCCCCAGATCCCAAGGGCCTGGCAGTGTTGTGCTGCATTGTAGTTTGGAAGATTTATATGTTGGTACTTAAACAGGCGCAGCTGACAAAGGATAGTATTGGAATAGTGGATTGTGATGCAAGTAGTGGTGGAGGGCCATTTCTTCCCATCGCCTTTTATCTTCTTCTTTGTTATAATGAAGTAGTACTTTGCATTCCTGTGAAGGCTTCTGTTCCAGGGTGGACGTGGAGCTGAGAGGGCTAAGTTGTAGTAGTAGGAGTGGGTAGCCAACAAGGTTGAATTATCCATTTAAATCATATAGATACTGCGGGAGAGGGAGCAGAGACACTAACCCTGGTGCTTACCAGCAAAGTTGTGAACATGCTGTCTCCTTAGTTTTGTCCTAATAATTTTCCCTGCAGTCTTGTTGCCACAGGAAAGGTGTTGGGTCAGAGTTGGAAGTTATGAACATTTTTTCAAGACCAATTATAATACATTGTGATGTTTTAATAATTAAACGTAAAGACTAACTACAGAATGTTAGCATCCTTCATTTTAATATTGCATTTGACCTTTCATGCAATCGAAGAGCAAATTGGTAGCACTCAACTGTGCAGAAACAGATGCCTTGTGCGTAGAGATAGGCCTGCACCACAACCCTGAATCCAATCACTCCCCAAATTAATGAGGATAAAAACAGGGCTCCAAATTTTGTTGCTGGGCTTTCCTTGTCTAATAAGCCAAACCAAAATCCTTGATCCAAACTCTCACAATATTGTGAGGGTTTGAAACACAGATCCAAATATGGCACAGTCCCATCTCCATTAAAGCCAATGTTTGGAGAAATGAATTCCTTAAAGAAGTAGCTAAGCATTACAAAACATTAATTATACACTGTGGAAACATCTGTCTGTTGTAAACGGGAGATACTGTACCCAGCTACTGCTTTAATTACAGTGGCTCATTTATACTGTACGGTATGTTTCTTGTCGGAGAGACGAGGCCTTCAATAGGAAATCTGTTCTACTAACAGGTTTGTTGATTACCTGGTACAAACAAGTTTTAGTCTGGAACAGATGTATTGACCATAAATTAATTTGTCTGTTCAGCAGGTTTATTTGTGTAGTTATTCATCATATTTAATCATTTGAATATATGGACGTTTTCAGTCATTTATCAGGTTTGTCCCTGCAGCCATGGTATTTATTTGAAAGAGTTTCATTGTACTAAGCAGAGAAACTCAGAGGCTGGGGCACAGTTTATGTATATTTTTAACCGGCATGGCTTACATCAATGTATGTATGATTATGGTTCAGGATATGGTAGGTAGAGATTGTTGAATGATTTGTTATTAATAGTTTTCATTAAGGGCTAGACTGAACCTTTAGATTCAGTCCTGAGTATGAGGCAACGTGCAACTGCACTGCCCCAGAAAAGAATTGTGAGTCACAATTCCTCCCCTGTCCTCCTCTTGCTCTGTTGACTGGCACAAAGGAGAGGCAGAGCCATGGCTTCTCCCACTTTGCTGCTGGTTTGTGGGAGGCAGGATGCAGAATGCAGCCTCTTACTTTCTTCCTTCTCCACAAGCCATGATCAGAGTAGGTTCTATGCGATCATGCCGAGAGATGGGGGCTGCTCACTTCCTGTTCCCCTCATAGAGTCACATAGATCAAAGGCATAATTCTATCCTAAGAATTTATCTCCTGTTTTGGTTAGCAAATCATTATGAACTATTGCAGATTTTCTTAGAATGCATTTGTATAAACTATTCACTAAAAAGTTTGAATGAATAACCTGATTTCCTGAACTGGTATTTTTGGCTACTCAGTGATTGGTCATTTAAGTTTCACGGTATTTTTTTCAATTCTCCCTGATTGGATTATTGAAGATCTTTAAATGAATAGTAAATTTTTGGATGGATAATTTATGAAAGTTTCAAGATTTGCAAACATATTCACAAATATTCATCAATTGCCTGAATGCTTGGGAATAATGAATGATATGATCTCACAAATCACAGCAATTTGAATTCAGAGATTGCCAAAATAATATTAACAAATCCCTAGTTCTGTCGCTGGTAGTTGTATATGTGTCAGTTTATAAAAACAACAACCCATCCACACCCCTTTAACTGCATAGTTACAAACTCACTGCCTTGTAATATTTTCAAAAGTCCCCATCATCACTGATTTGTATTACTGAAGAAAGTGGAGTGCCAAGATGGGGAGAATGCAGTGTATAAGGTAACCATATTTTCAAAATAAAAATAACCAGGAACACTTTTGTGTAGACATTTTTTAGAGCCATGAAATAGTCATAGGAAAATCATTTTTTAAATGTGTGCCACTGTAGCTACTGCTAGCTTCTAGCTAGACAGTGAAATATGCAGGATTCTCCCCCCTCCCCCGGTAACATAGTGTTCTGAATGAATTTATCATGAAACATTAAACAAGTGTATTTAACATTCACTTTGAGGAAAGGAACAGCTTTGTGTATGTGTGATCATTCAACTTTGAAGAATCTTGCCCCCTGTCACTTTTATTCTCTGATACAAATGATAACTGCATAGCACAGCGTTTGTTACTTGTCTGTACATCTTTTGAGTAATGTTGTACAAAAGATGGGAGTTCCGTTTTGTGAAGATTATTTTTGGCTCTGAATCAGAGTGAAACCTGAAATTTTGGAAATGCTCTGTGAGAGAAAATTCCAGAAAAAAAATTCATTTTGGATTGACTGAAATATTTTGTTTAAAAAATGTCATAACAGTCTGTTTCGACACTGGCAGAACTTTTATCCTGTTTTCCTTCCAAAATGAAATTCTGGAACCAACCAACCAATTTTATGAAGCATTCTGATTTCAAAGGAACCATATATTCCAATGGTATATGGTTCTGTCAAAGTTTCTTTGACCAGCTCTACCTCTGAGTCCACAATTTCTCTGTATAATAGAATGAGACATTAGTTGCATTTTTAGGCTTTTCTAATAATACATATTGTAGAGAAAAACTAAAGCTATACAAAGCAACAAAGAGTCCTGTGGCACCTTATAGACTAACAAAAGTATTGGAGCATAAGCTTTTGTGGGCGAATACCCACGCATGTGTCTGATGAAGTGGGTATTCACCCACGAAAGCTTACGCTCCAATACATTTGTTAGTCTATAAGGTGCCACAGGATTATCTGTTGCTTTTTACAGATCCAGACTAACACGGCTACCCCTCTATACTTAAAGCTATACAGTTGTCCTGGATATCCCTCCTCCAGATACTAATTGTATCCATCCCCCACCAAAGAGGAAAACATGTCTGATTAAGATATAGAGTGAGTTTATGTCTTCTACTTCTGCCTTTAATAGGGATACTGAATATAAAGGACTACAACTCTCCCTGGATCAAGTGACAGCAACCAAGCCATCATTCTCATACGCAAATTCAACTCCAACCATAACGGACAACAGAAAGGGCAGCAAATCACGGCTCGCAAGCACAAAGTCAAAATCAAGGACATCACCGTATCCACAGGTAGCTGTCTTTGAACAACATGTTTATATTACAAAGCTTTCTTTACTTCATAACTTGATTTTGGCTGACTTTCAAGCAGGAAATTAGAATGGGCTGAGGAAAGTACCCCTCAACATAAGTAAAGGGTGGCAGAATTGGGTCCTTAGACTATAAGATCTTTAGGGCAGGGATGTGTTGTTAATTGTAAAATACCACGTACAGCATGGTGCAGCATCAATAAATCATCATCAGTAATATATGGTGGGGATTTCATGAGGGAGGGACAAGTACAGAGTTGAAAAAGCTCTTGGTATAGCATTTTTGTTGTTTGGTATCTGGGGACTTTGAGTTGTGCCCATTTCTTAAACTGTTTTTCTAGCCCTATAATTATCAGGAGAAGGAAAGGCACTAGGAAGCACATGAGTGGAGACTAATGGTGAAATATTTGCTAAAAGAAGTGAGTTTCTAGGAGGGGTTAGGAAGATATGGCTTGGTGAACTGGAGGAAGAAGGCATAAAGTTGTGAATGGGAAAAGGAAACACAGGCAGATGGTGTTAGGTTTCAATAGACTTTAATTCCCCTTTTTTCATATTCAGGCTTACATTTTAAAAAAATCCCCTGACTATTGTATGGGGTCAAATTTCCAATGGATCTCCAAGGACGTGCTTGAAAAAATCTGTTCATACAACTCTTTGGTTGCACAGAACCCCATATTTGATCAGGAAAGTATGGTTTGTTGAGCATACAAACTGTTGTGGCTACCAAACATTGAGCCCAATCTTGTGGGCCTTACTCATGTGCCCCAAGTGGAGATAGTTGCATGAGCAAGAGGTGATAGTCAGATAGTTGTGGATGCCTGCAAAGAGTCCAGTTGAATACTTGGCCCATAGTGTTATCTCTCGATATGATCTCCCTGCAAGACCAATATTTGCAAAACTGGGTTCTTAAACTGAGGAGTCTGAGTTCATACTGTGGTGCTTAAATAAGAGGCCTGTTTTTCAGAAGTGCTGAGGACCCAGCAGTTTTAACTTACTGGAGTGAGAGCTGCTGGGGATCAAGCACTTTTAATAATGGGGATACTTCTTTGGGCACCTCAGGAGACCTCCTAACTTTGTGAAGCCAGTTTTTAAAATACTCATTATATTCTCCCTGTTACTTCATTATAGTTACTGTTACTTCATATTTTGATCACATTGCACTCTTGTGTGTTTATAGATTCTTATAAATTCTAGGACTGGAAAGGACCTCGAGAGGTCATCGAGTCCAGTCCCCTGCCCTCATGGCAGGACCAAATACTGTCTAGACCATCCCTGATAGACATTTATCTAGCCTACTCTTAAATATCTCCAGAGATGGAGATTCCATAACCTCCCTAGGCAATTTATTCCAGTGTTTCACCACCCTGACAGTTGGAACTTTTTCCTAATGTCCAACCTAAACCTCCCTTGCTGCAGTTTAAACCCATTGCTTTTTGTTCTATCCTTAGAGGCTAAGGTGAACAAGTTCTCTCCCTCCTCCTTATGACACCCTTTTAGATACCTTAAAACTGCTATCATGTCCCCTCTCAGTCTTCTCTTTTCCAAACTAAACAAACCCAATTCTTTCAGCCTTCCTTCATAGGTCATGTTCTCAAGACCTTTAATCATTCTTGTTGCTCTTCTCTGGACCCTCTCCAATTTCTCCACATCTTTCTTGCAATGTGGTGCCCAGAACTGGACACAATACTCCAGTTGAGGCCTAACCAGCACAGAGTAGAGCGGAAGAATGACTTCTCGTGTCTTGCTCACAACTCACCTGTTTATGCATCCCAGAATCACGTTTGCTTTTTTTTACAACAGCATCACACTGTTGACTCATATTTAGCTTGTGGTCCACTATAACCCCTAGATCCCTTTCTTCCGTACTCCTTCCTAGACAGTCTCTTCCCATTTTGTATGTGTGAAACTGATTTTTCCTTCCTAAGTGGAGCACTTTGCATTTGTCTTTGTTAAACTTCATCCTGTTTACCTCAGACCATTTCTCCAATTTGTCCAGATCATTTTGAATTATGACCCTTCCAAAGGAGTTGCAATCCCTCCCAGTTTGGGATCATCTGCAAACTTAATAAGCGTACTTTCTATGCCAATATCTAAGTTGTTGATGAAGATATTGAACAGAGCCGGTCCCAAAACGGACCCCTGCAGAACCCCACTTGTTATACCTTTCCAGCAGGATTGGGAACCATTAATAACTACTCTCTGAGTATGGTTATCCAGCCACTTATGCACCCACCTTATAGTAGCCCCATCTAAATTGTATTTGCCTAGTTTATTGATAAGAATATCATGCGAGACCGTATCAAATGCCTTACTAAAGTCTAGGTATACCACATCCACTGCTTCTCCCTTATCCACAAGACTCATTATCCTATCAAAGAAAGCTATCAGATTGGTGTTACTCAGGGCTTGGTCCAGAATAGCCTTTCCTCCTGAATGCTCCACAATGAACAGTTCTAATAAAATGTGTTTAAAATTTCTCAAAATTTTAATCTACAAAATATTCCCAATGAGGTGTTCAACTGTTTATCTTTTGGGCATTGTCTCTTGATAGGCTGTGTTCACTACTGTTAGTTTTATCCAAACCTCCCGCCCCCCTCTCGCGCCCCCGACCTGAGATTAGTATCCATACAGATTCTTCCTGCTTGCCACCAAAAATTTTCTTTTGCTAGCACCTTTATCAACCCTCATGTATTTGGGCCTTAATTTAATAGCAGTTGTTGCCTGCATGGTTAGTCTCCATTTCAATTTACATCCTTATCACCAGTTAAACTGGTAGTAAAGTCATAGACTTTGTCATACGTAAAGCGGCAACAGTGCTGGTTGCCAATTTCTTGAAAAACGGTCATACTGTACATTATAGCACCCCACCACAAGCAATGCTGGCAGCTTGTCTGTACCTCATCCCTTCCAGTCACTGAATAAACTGTTGAAAGACCAACTAAAGCTGTGGTAAGGAACTTGCAGCAGGTGGTATTGCCTGTGTCCATCAGTTTCCAGCCCACATAATCTGTCACTCAGTTGTGGAGAAGTGGAGAGTGACTCAAAAGCATGGCTGTAAAATGATGGTAGTGGTTTTGGCTCACATGCAGAGCCTGTTTTTTTGGAGGTGGGGATTCTTACTAAAATTAGTGCCATTGGACTTGGAGATCCCTTGGGGTTACCCAGCTGTCAGTGGGTATTTTGATGGTACCTGGGGTTTTTAACTGTGTGCACTTTTCTTTTTTTGCCTTGCTTCCTTACTCTTAGAAGAAAAACAGGGAAAAATATGCTTTACTGAGAATCTACTCTTTTGCCAGCTGTGTACCACTAGGGCAGCTACATGAGATGTGGACTGTAAGAAAAGCAGATTTTAATAAATCTCAGTTGCATGGTCATTACTTGGGCAGGAGGAGTGGAGCTCGGCTCACTTAACACAGTGTTTACATTTTTCTTAAACCTCATATTACTGCTGAATAAGGTGGACCAAGGTGTTTGCAGAGCAGAATTCTTCTACTAGAATCTCTTTCACTGAAAGTGACTTTGTCAAATTGCAAGTGCTTGTCAGAATTTGTTTAATTCAAATTGATTATAGCAGAACAGGGACCTGCAACGCCTGCCTCAGGGTGGGAGAAGGGACTGCCAAATTCTAGAGCAGACCAATATTCATGATGTGATTGTGGGGTTTGCTGCTGTCTGAATGCATTGATCTGCTTGTGGAGCCTGATTATAGAGGTGGAGAGATTAAATACAGGAAAGGGGATAGAAGAAGGAAGGGATGAGAGACTGTTGGGGTTATTAGAGAAAGGAATGACTGAGTTGGCGAAAGGATATCCCTTTCCTTCTCCTCAGCCCCATTACTATAATTCTATTTGGGGTCTCCCAAAATCTAGCTCTGGACCTCATTTACTCTATATCCCAAAGATCTAGCCCTGGGCCTCATTTATTCTGTACACAGGAAATAGCAACAAGATTGGCAAAACATTTTAATTGTGATCATCTGAACAATTGCTTTGGAGTTTAATCTTCCATTAGTAATGATCATTTAAAGGAAAAGTTGAAAGTTCTCAGCCTCTGATGGAAACCTTTTATGGTCAGATTTTGATCAGCCTTTATTGCTTCGTCTAAACCTCTTCCTTAGTTCTCTTTGGTGAAGACTATATTCAATAGCTGTTGGGTTTTTAGTAATTATTAGACCATATACTTTTTTTACTGTAGCAATAACACTGCCCTATAAGTGCACATTAATTATTGCTAAGTTGCCATGCAATTGATGTCGATGCCAATTTTGCTCTACATTCACTCTAAAAGGAACCGTCGGGATTCGTTCTGCAGCCCATACGCATTCTCACTCAGCCAAATCACCCACTGTTTTAAAGGGCTATGTAAGGACATTAGGATTGGGGCCCATGCTAGACTGCCTCTCATTTGTTTACTGTTTCTTGCTGTAGCCTAAAGCTTTGGCAACTACCAATGTATTCCAAACAGCAAAGCAAAACCCTTTTTTATAGTAAACATAACTCCTGATCTGGTGAAGACTCACCAGCAGTGGGGGTTATTTTAATGGACATGCTGTATTACTTTAATCTAAGCCTTTCACCATCTGTTCTGCCTATAATAGTGAATGCAAAAAGAACATATTTTACATTTCAGGGTTACATTAGTAAGAAGTAAGATAAAAGTGATTTAAAAGCATGCATATGTTCTTAGTACAATGCAGCCCGCATCTGTGATGTTTTTTCTCATGGCTAAGACACAAATCAAGAGGAAAAGCTGCTAACGCCTCATCTAGTGAAAGTTTTTCATGGAAAAGAGGACTCTACTCTGAGAGGATTTCACTGTATATTTAACAGTTTATAATGATAAAAACCTGAGCAGGCTGCCAGGAAATTAGATAACTGTAACATCCATTGCATGAACATCTGGCATTGTGTGTGAAGCTGGCTCTTGTTGCTATCTATGGAAGGATGAGGGCTGAGGCCAATGAGACACTTGTATTCAGTATTATGAAATGGGAGGTCAGGTGTGTGTCTGGTGGGGAAAAGTGACAAAAAATATTGTAGCCTAATACATTTTTATGGCCTCTCTTAAACTAAGCTTTAGATAGCCATGGGAGGATTGATTTCTTCCTCTTTCTACCCCCCAAAATAAAACCCTCCTGAAAATTCTCCTGGGATAAAAGGAGCATCAGTGAGTCCAAATGACCCCTCTCTGGGTCGATGCTAATCCTCTGATCACTTCTCATCAGGCTGGCACACTGAACTAACACTTTGGAAGACAGCTCTAGTGTCTAGAAGTGCCAGGTCAGTCTGTCAGGAGCTGGCAGCCCAGCAGGAAGCAGTTGAAGGACTGGAAGTGGTCTGAAATAGATCATTTGAATTCATTGTTGTTCCTTTTCTGCCAACAATATTTTTAGCTTTGGAAGGTGTGACTGATTTCAGGCGTTGATTCAGGCCAAACAAGTCCTTCATCTTGTCCCAACCTTTATCTCCTAATCTGATTAGACAAGCCACATGTCTAAAAAGTACTGCCTGAGAGCAGACATGGAGAAAAATGACCAAAGCTGAAAACTTTCAATTATGCAGGAGCAGTTTCTTTACAGAAAACAATGGTTTATCTGCTTGTGATTGGCCAAATTGCTATTGAAACCAAATTCAGTTTTCGGTGCCCTTTCGTCACCTGGGCTAATTGAGCCTAATTCTAATTTGAGAGGAACCATTTTCATTTTTGTTTCAGCAGAGCTCAGAGCTGCTGTTTTACAACCCCACTAAAACTACCACTGAGGAAAGTCACACTTTAACCTCATAAGTGATCCCACCTGTGAACATCATGTTCCCAGAAGACGTAAGGGTGGGAAGGTAGCAGTAGAGACAGCTTGACAATGCCAACTGGAGAAGCTTTAAAAGAAAATGTTTTAGGTTATGTCTGTCCAGGCTGTGGACTGAGGATATGCTTTCATATACATGCAGGCTTTCTAGATCATGTGAGCCACAAATAACTCATTGTGTTAATTTAATTTGGCCCAGGGCCTAGCAGCTCCAGGTCAGGTCTCAGATGACCACTTTTTACATCAAGTACAAAGTCTTGCAAGTTTTGGTTACTTGGATATGTGGCAATTACCTGGTTCATTTCTGATACATTGGATATGTGCCCTTTGGAATGGTTCCCTGCTCTGAGATATGTGTGTAAGACCTGTTGAATTCACTCTTATTTTTACCTATGTGAAGAAGATCCCCACAGAAGTCAAACAAATTTTCATTGCAACCTAAATATATCATTAGGGACAAAAACTCTTTCCATGTTGGTAGCTGCATAATAGAGCCAGGAGAAAAAAAATGCCCATGAAAGCTGAGCAAAATTTGGACTGTTCACCCTCTGAGAAATTCTAACATTTCAACATTTTATTGTCATCCCAAATTAAAATGAAAAGTTGAAATTCAAAAAGTTTTGTGGAACAGAAGTTCTGAAAAATTGCTATTTGGAAATATTGAAATGTAACATTTTGGACTTAAATAAAACATTCTGAATTTGGGAATGTCAAAACACTTCATTTCTAGTCAGTACAACATTAAACTGCATTTTTCCATTGTGGAGCATTGCCTCATGGGATTAGTGGTTTGGGAACCTGATGCCCCTACTTCCCCTTCCTATGGAAAATTTCAGTTTTCCATTGGAAATTCATTTTGACAAAAAAAATTCCCAACCAGTTTAATGCCAATTATTTTTCATGTGAAATCATGTTTTTTTTTTTTAAAAGTATCTTTTTTTTAAGAATAAAACACTGAAACCATTCTATTTTTGGTAAAAAAAAAAAAATCAGTTTTTGAAAACCGCAATTCAAAAACTGAACCGAAAAGCTTTTTTTATTTTTAGTGAAAACTTTTAGCAAAGCATTTTCAATTTTTTTGGTTTCCATTTTTGTGTGGAAAAAAATTTAAAAAATTGAGCAAAATAAATTTTTGTGTGAAAACTTTTGTTTTAGTTGGAAAGCTGTATTTTTGTCAATTTATTTTTTTATAAACATTTTTAAAAACAAACTGTATGTCCTTGTCACAGAAAAGTTTGAGGATGTTCATGCTAGAAAGAGCAGAGAAGAGTTTATTTACTAGTTTGGCACACGATACCAATTAACAAAAATTCACAGCTAACTGAAGTCCATTTATGTGAGCTAAGGTAGGGTAAGGTATAATATCATGATATTATATCCCAACTAAGAGCTGATCTTAGCCATCAAAGGCCGAGAATCCTATATCCCTGGCTCAGAATGTTGGATGGTTTTCCAGGCTGGTTTTAAAGGGACTAATTTGTTGCCTCTTGTTCCCTCCCCTTCATCTAAAACCCTATATATCTGAAAGGGTCTGGTGTCCCCTAAGACTGTGAGATAAATAGGGTTGTATTGGACTGTTAGTCATTTGCTCTACCCTGCATATCTTCTGCCCATAAGTCTGTATGTAGGTCTTTTGCATTGAATTTTCTTTTGTGAACAAATAACAAAACATGACTAGGCTATGCAAAGCTGCTAGCATTTCTTGGTTAGACTCATGGTAGCTTTTTTGTCAGCAAACAGAGTTCATAACTCAAAATGCTGCAGAAATAAGCAATTAAAAACACACACACGTCCCTGCCCCCATCTCTGACCAAATAGTTCCACTGCTGGAGTTGCACAGATGGTTTAACTTTCCTGAAGTCAAACATATGGTCAGTAGTTTTGATTGGTAAGTGCATTGACCTTGATTCTGTTTGATAATGAGGAGTTTCATAGCAACTCAGTTTAATGAAAGAGAAGGTAGCTTGTGTTTTTAGGAAAGAAATTTGATTTGTACCAAAATAAATTTGATTTGTACTGGGTATTTACAGGGGGAGTGAGAGGAGTTGAGAATTACAGGTTCTTTTAAGCAGATTGATTTGTGGCATTGATATGCAGTACTAGAGAGATGAGAGTTGCATGTTTTGGTCCTATCCCATTCCATGATCTTGGCTATAGCTGATGTAAGAAAATGATCCTCATGTTTTGATGGCAAAAATTAATAGAAAGATACATAAGCTGTAATAAGCATTACTTATTCAGAAAAGCATCCAGAAATTCATATGCTTATCCAAAATTTAGCTTTACCTTTAACTACCTCTAAGCACAACCCTCCTTGCTCCAATTGGCCCCCTATCTCTTCCTCCCCCTTGATAGGTCCTGATTCTGTCTGCCCTTTGTGTTCTTCCCCCCCACCATCCAGTATTATTCTGAAGTGGGGGTGACCAGATAACCCTCTTCCCCTGCTCTGGTAAATGGTCTCCTCTTCTGGTAAATAGTCTCCAGTAGTTTGTTTCCTTGCTCTCATGCAGGAGGGCAGTGTAACCCTTTGGGGTCCTGTTGATCCGCTGCTTTAAAATTGAGGCTCACTCTGGAGCTTTTCTCCACAGTATTTTGAAATCCCTGAGTGTGCAGAAACCTTCCTTTCCATCAGCAGTAGGTGAGAAAGGAAAAGCTGAGAAGACCTGCCACCACAGGTAAGAAAGTGAGATATGTGGAAGGGACAGGGATCATGAAATAGGAATTTCAAAACAGGTTCAATTTTGGTTTGGAGCTGAGCGTGTGTTCAGGGCGAGAGGTTATTTCAATCCATTTTAAAACTGCTTTTGAATGGAAGAAGGGAGCAGAATTATTGAACATAAGTGTTGAATTTGGTGAGCTAGACTTCACGTGTCATAAGAGGGCTTTTTAAATGGGGGAGGGGGATGTTTTCAGACTTTTCTGATGTCTGCCTTGTCGGCTATGGGCTCATCACAGGGAAAGACTGTGAAATGAGTCTCCATCAGAAGAGCAACTTTTCCCCCAGTCTAGTTGCTTATGTTGTCTTGTTCAGCTTTAGTTATGCCTCTGCCTTTCCTTTTGTGTTACAGTATTCTGGATTTCACACAGAAAGATCTGAATCTGACCATGAGAGCCAATGGGGTGGAAGTCCACTAACTGATACTGCCTCTCCACAATTACTGGAACCTGCTGAAAGGCCAAGCTCTCAACACCATGATGTCTCCTGTGCTTATAGACAGTACTCAGACCGCAGCTCTCTCTGCTATGGTTTTGCACTTGACCATTCCAGGTTGACTGATGATAGACATTTCCATACTCAGGCCTGTGAAGGAGGCAGGTGTGAGGCTGGTAGATATTTCCTGGGCACACCGCAGCCTGGAAGGGATACTTGGTGGGGTTCTCGTTCAGCATTGCCCCTGACAAAAGCTTCCCCTGAAAGCAGAGAAGCATATGAAAACAGCATGCCCCACATCACTTCAGTTCACAGGATACATGGTAAGAGATAATTGCTGAAATGGTGCTATAGCAGTATAGAGGCAGATTTTCAAAGGACTGACTTAAACATGCCCAACTTGTATACGTGTGACTCCTGATGTGTGTGCTCAAGTCAGGGTTTACGTGTATGAACTGGGAGTTGTGAAGGTGCAAGTCTGGGTTTTGATGATCTAGCCTAAATAATAAAATATTCTATTTGTTCCATATTTTTAACTGTGAAATTTAGTTAGGAACACATAATAAGTGAAATCTTAGCAAACATGTGAAGAGGTGCACTTAGCATACATATTTTATTACCTTGAGTGAAGGCTGTGCAAGTTTGGATGGAATAAGAACTAACCCAAACTTTTATCCAGAACCAAACCTAAATTTAATATGTTCTGTAGTTTTGAAAAAAAATTGGAGATTCCCCCCCCCCTTTTTTTTTTACTTTTTAAACTTTTAATCCCTTCCACTGGTCCTGTCTTGGACTAGAAGTAAATATGCTGGAAAAAACAAAAAAAACAAAAACAACAACAACCAAGAAAGACTGTTCTCCAAGTAATTCCAGCCATTCTAAAGGCAAGGAGTATTGGAAACTTCAAAAGAAGCCCTGATCTTGATTTGATAGAGTCAAGAGGTTTGGATAAAATTCACATAAACACTCAGAATACCAGGTGCTTATCCAAACCAAATTGTACTTCCAAACTTTTTGAGCGTTATCCATCACAACTTACCTTGTGCTGCAGATGTTTCATATACAAATTAGCAAAACAAACAAACAAAAAAAAAACCCATAAAAAGCATAGAGATCATTATAGACTATCTGTGGCACAATGTAGCAGTAGTTGTGCATATTGAAAAAAGAACTGGATTGCAGCACTAGATATTACCTAAAGAACCCACGAGAGCACTTTATATAGGGCCAAATCCTCAGCTATGGTAAATTGGCATAGCTCCATTGACTTTTAGCATGTGGCATTATAAGTTTAGAAAGAATAGGTACTGTTTCATTCCAGCAAGGAAAAAAAATATGCCGAGAGAGAAAATGAAATAGCAGATTCAAGGAAATACAGTCTGAAAGAGAAGGAAGAACAGAGGTCTCTGGTTAGTACTGTTCTGCGGCTTTCTCTTTGTGATAAGCTATTGCACTTCCTTGTATTCTGCTCCCTAATATTGATATTCATGAGTTCATCTAGCTTTTTCTTCCCAGTATGAGAACTGAGACGTGTGAGTTGATTTCACAGCTATAGACATACACTTTGATATATATATTTCTCATGTTATAATTGTTGGTGATCATGCTAATAGAGTAATGTAAAATATTATTTATGGATATAGTGTAGTTCTTTCAGATATGATAAAAATATATTTATCACTTTTTTTACCACAGACAATCAAAGAAAGCCAAAAATAGAGCTTAGTTTTGATTTGCTTCTTAGTTAACTTTTATTTCAGATGCTTCAGATAATTCCTCATTGTATGAAGCTCCACAGATCTATTACAGTGGATCGTCAGCCTGCATGTAGCTTTGGGGGCAGAACCAGACCTGTCAGTCACTATCAGGAAGGGAATGTCCCATGTTCTGAAGAACCTACCAGTTTCATTCTGCCTCCACAGTTGCAGACAGGCAGTTCCAAACCACACTACTGCCAAACTACTGGAATCAATCTCTTACATCTCCTCAGAAAAGACCACACAATATTTCTCATCTGGATCTAAATTGGAACCATACATCCCTCTTCATGAAGCTCTGGAGGATGTCACTAAGGAGAAATGTGAGTCTCCTCCAAAGCCAAGAAAGGTTAAACAAACGAGACAAAAGGTTCTAAAAAGTCTACATAAAATGTGTTGTTTCTCCCCCAAATGAACTCAGCTCTTTTCTTTATTGTAAAGGACATAGCGATTCCCACAAAGGGGGATTTTCTTCGAAGGGTTCCATGGACTGGACAGTTGATTCGTGCCTTAGAAGAAATTATGAGGCCAGTTTGGCCAACTTTGAGGGCTTCAGCTGCCTCCAAATATTTTGCCTGCTCTACCTTTTCATGGACAGATATGTTTTAGCATCTCATTCTCCTCAAGACCAAGGAAGCTCGTGGTCTGGGGCCCTTTGTCTGAAAAATCTTCTTGGTGACAGAATTGGTTTTAGATGCATCCCTTGATGCTCTACATTTCTCAGCAAGAGCAATATGTTACAATACAATGTTCTGCTTCTGGTTTCCCTTGTAGAAAGCACAAGTGCAAGAGAACATTTCTCCTGTGTTTCAAAATACTCTGTCAGAAAGTATTTTGGAGAACTGACAAACTGCGGAGGGTGGGGGGAAGAGGGGATTGGAGTATTTGGAGAAGACAAAAGAACGCTAGCCTTTCGTAGGCACTAAAGAAGAGAGAAAAAGCCACATTTCAAATGTAAAAAAGCCTTTCCTTGTACAACTAGAGGGACAAACATTACAGTAGGGAGAGAAAGTAGGGAGGTTGTAGTTTACCAGACAATATCCAGCCTTCTTAACATCATGATTCATATCCTTTCCAGTGTGCAGAACAATGGTCACCGTTCATATTGGATAAACATGTCCCAGACCTCTCCAGAAGGATACTCATTAGAATTTCATAAGAGGCCTAGATATAGATTCATTTTCTACTCTAACTCAAGCTATCCAGGAAAGAAATGGGACAGGAAGAAGCTATTTACACCATCTCCCTATAGATAAGGGGCTATGGAATCAATATCCTCTTACGAGGAGGGCAAAGACCTATACTCCATCCTGTTCAAAAAGAGTCAAAAAGAGATTGGGCAGAAGCAGAGAAGTGCTGGATTTTAAACATTTGAACACATTTAAAAAAATTGGAAATTCAAGATGAAGACTCTGAAATTCATCCCAGCAATGATCAGCAATAATTTTCTGTTACTTGTAGTCGAAAGGAGACATAAGTCCATATTCCATCATTACCATCCCACAGAAAGTTATCGTGCTATGCCAAAGGATAACATCACTTCCAACACAAGTCCTTACCTTTTGGATAGTGTGCAGAGACATTAGTGGTACTAATAATAGCTCTCAAACAAGAAGGGAACCATATTTATCCCTTCCTCATTGTTCCATCCAGAGCTAAATTGATACTAGATGCTCAGTGTAAGATTTGGATTCCAAATAAGCATAGGGTGATATTCTTGGAGGAGTAGCAAGACAAACTGTAAATACTCACACAGGAAGTGAGTTGTACTACAGTGCCTCTAGTACAGTCATTCATGTTCCTCTTGGACATGATAGCATTGTACATAGATACACTACAGTAGACCACAGGCAAACGGAGAACTCTCCAGAATTTTCTTCAGTCCCTTCCATATTCCATATTATCCCACCCATCAGTGAAAGTGGGAAAAGTGCTTCATAAATCAGACACAGTTATGACAATGCTGCCAGCCTGGAAGTATAGGGCACTTCTTTGTGGGGTCACAGACAATCCAGGGAACATGGCCCTGGCAGAAGATGTACAGCATGAGAGCTCAGAACTATTTGTTATGGACTCAGGCAACTGGTTCTCTCCATGGACAATGGGTGTATATTGGCCACAACAGACAATATATCCACCAAGTTTTTTTCTAAACAAGTAAGAACCAGAAAAGGCAAAGTTACTGTTGTCTTAGGCAGAGAAAAACTCTCAGACTTCTTGTGGGACCTTGGGCAAGTTACTTGGGGCCAGATTTTGAGCCACTTACTCTTGAGGATGAACACTTATACAAATAATCCCTTTGGGACAAATTCTGATACCTTCACTCACATTGAAGGCTTTCTCCATAAGCATCCACGTGAAGCCAATGGGCCCATTTGGGAGGTAAGGGCAAAGGGATCAGAATGTGGTCAATAATTTTGCTAAATTTCAGTTCCCAATCTATAAAACGGGGATATTAATTTTAAGCACTTTGAGAAAGGACTATCTTCTTTTTATTCTTTGTACCAGCACAATGGAGTCCTAATCCTGATTGGGGCCTCTGTGTGTTACTGCAGTACAGATAAATAATAATTCCCTGTTTCAGTAATATATATTAAGGCTAAATTAATGTTTGTGAGGCACTTGGATACTATGGTGATGGGCCTACAGCTAGCTGATGTTACCTTCAGCAGAGAGTGCTCCACAGTATAGTATCCCAGATATACACAGAGAATGGAATGTATATAGTATTTGGCCACAGTTATTAACTTTATCACCCACACTAGAGGCACACTGATAACATCTCAGTCTCATAGATATGTGGACCTTAATACAAAGAAGAATAGAAAAATTTATTGGTGCTTACCTGGAAATTTTCTTTCTTTGAGTAATAAGGTCCACAAATCCTGCCCTCCCAAGTAGACAATATCGTTTGTATAAGCTGAGACAAAACATAGCATTCAGTAATTTGCCGAAGTCCTTCTTGTGCTCTGCAATGGACATGTATATTAGCAGGTGTTTTACCAGTTACATTATTATATTGTCTCTGTAGTTGGGTATTATCCTCTTTGGCTGTGGAAATTCTTTCAATTGTTAGGTTCTTCAGGGGTAGGGTTAGTCCCTTCCTGCCAGTGATGGGTAGGTCTGGTTCTGCCCCCTCCACTGCAAGCCAACTTGAACATTCCCTGTAACAGATCTGTGGGCCTTATTACTTGAAGAAAGGGAAACTTCAGGTAAGCACGGTTACATTTTCCTATTCTAAATGTTTGAGACAACAGTATTCTTGCATTACAAAAGTAAGTACAGCGCTAACTTGGTGTATCTGTGAACACAAAGGCAACTGTTTTGTTATTTCTCTTTGTTATTGCCAGGCAGCATGTATAATGTGCTATGTAAGGCCACACAAAAACCCAGTTTCTGGATTTATAATATATTTTACCTACATCTTAAAGCACAGAAGGAGTCAAAAGGACACAGTCTAATAATAATAATGAATACAAATTTATATAGCCTTTTGTGGGCCTGATTTTCAGATGAGTCTCAATCCAGTTTCTGATTTTCTGGATGCAAAGAGGTACTTAGACAGCCAAGTGCTGTGAGCTGTATTTGTAATTCGTTGTAGGTGCTAATTACACCTCCTAATTACAGACTATCATTGAAAATCAGGCCTTTATGTTCAAAATTGGATCAAGCAGACTTTCTCCTCGGAACACCCCTCTGAAGAAGTAGCATTACCTGCATATTACAGGGGAGGGTGGTAAATGTACATTGGTTAAATCAAGGCTAGTAGTGTTAGACCCGGGACTAGAACTCAGAAAGACTGAATTGCAGTTTTGTGCCCAATTGATGTTTTATATCCTTTGCAGAAGAAATATTGCATTAAGAACTCAAGCACAAACATTTGGGTCAATTAGCTCAATTGGCCTATCTTGACAATAACACTTATGTGGTAGGAAGAATGGTCTTAAAGGTAAAGCACTTGTCTGGGTCTCAGGGACCCCTTTTGAATTCCTGGCTCTTCTCTAGGCTTCTTTTGTGACCTTGGGGAAGCCACTTAACCTCTGCTTCTGTTCCCCATCTGAAAAATGGGGGATAATAGTACTTATATTGCCTCTTGTCTACTTTTTGTGTCAGGGACTGACTGTCTTTTATGCACAATGGGGCTTTCATTTCAGTTGGGGTCTCCAGGTGATACTGTAAAGCAAACAATAACCAGAAAGACCAACACAACCCATTGTTACATTAAAAAGACGACTTTAGATTGTTTACCTTCTTTCTGAGATCCACATACAAACCAACACTGATGACTTGTTCCCTTTCTTTATCTGTTCTGCAGGGAGAGGACACTGGGATGAGGACAGTGTTGTTAGCTCCCCAGATCCTGGTTCTGCTAGTGAATCAGGAGACCGATACCGTACTGAGCAGTATCAAAGTAGTCCACATGAGCCCAGCAAAATTGAAACTCTAATAAGAGCTACCCAGCAAATGATTAAAGAAGAAGAAAACAGGCTTCAGCTACAGAAAACAACCCCTGATCAGCTGGGCTCTATTAACGGAGCAGGGAAAAAGCACTCCATTTGTTTTGCAAACTACCAGCCACAGCAGTTGACAGGGGATGTCTGCCATGTTCCTACGGTTGCCAACACCTCTCCTTGTGAACACATCCAGCAACGAGATGGAAAGCTTATGAGCCCACATGAAAATGATTATGACAACAGCCCCACAACACTGTCTAGGATAAGCAGCCCAAATTCCGACCGCATTTCTAAATCTAGTTTGATACTAGCTAAAGACTACCTGCATTCAGACATGTCCCCTCATCAAGCCACAGGGGACCATCCAGCAGCTTCTCCAAACTATTACACCTCACATAGGCAGTACTTTGACAAGCATGCTTACACGTTAACTGGATATGCTCTGGAGCATCTATATGACAGTGAAACCATTAGAAACTATTCCTTGGGCTGTAATGGATCACACTTTGATGTGACTTCTCACTTAAGGATGCAGCAAGATCCAGCACAGGGACACAAGGGGACATCCGTTATAATAACCAATGGAAGCTGATGTTTTTTCTAAAATATTTTGTGCTCTAAAAAAATATTTGAAATATAATTGGAAGATATATAAGTTTTAATGCCCTTGTTGTTACCAGCATTTGATATATCACACTGCACTAGAGAGAATAACCTAAGGTACTGGGGATGAGTGAGTTGATACGTTACTGTAAAAAAAAAAAAAAAAAAAAGCACTGGCATTCAGGGTTATAGTGAATGGAGCTAAAGTCAAAGTTGCTGCCACATTATATAGAAAAGAAGATAGAGGAGGTCTGTGTTGAGAGCACATTGTGGCAGGCCAGCTGAGCAATTCATGCATGTTGTGTTGGAGTCAGTTGATGAAAATACTACCAAGGGCAGACTCTCTGAATTGCATGTGCCCCACAGGTCTTAGTCACCAAAACAGCTATGCATTCTTTACATGCAAAAATGTGGATCCTATATCTTTTCAAAATACAAATCAAATGGGTACATTAACTGATTTGTTTATTCACTAGACTCTAGCCATGTTATGTTGCTCAGTGGCATAAAGCATGTAGGACTAGCCAAAAGGAAAAAAGAGAGAGAGAGAGATTTTCAGAATTATTACTTTATTGAATAGCCACACACATAGTTACACACTTGCTTGATTTGAAAGACATAAATTGAGCAACATAGTTATGACTGGCTACTGGACTGCTTCCTCGTGCAATATTTAAAAGAAGGACCCAGAAAGGGGGGAGTTCTCAGCCTGGTTTTGAGTAATGCGGAAGATACGATTGTAACAGGAAGATATTTGAACTGTGATCACATTCTGGATGAGTGCATGAGATGTCTGGTAAAGTGAAATGGAAGAAAATTAGTGAAGGGAAAGGGGGAAAAGGAGCTGAAATAGAGAGTGGTCCAAGATGAATTATTTTAATCTCATAGTGATGTGTACCATGTAACAAAAAATATGCGGTGAGGAAAAAAATGTTCCAATTGGCTGAACTATTCAGGAGTGAGTTAGAACCATAGGAGGAATTGCATAAAATTACTGGAAAATTGGCTGTAAGGACTATAAAACACAACTATATTAATGTAAGAATATAAGAGACAAAGACAGACAAAGTGAAGACTGCAGGGTGACTGTGATAAATTCTGAGAAAATCTTTGGGCACATTAAGAAAGTGAAGGAGATTGTAAGGACTCAAAGTTGGAAGAGGTAACCTGTTGACTGAAGTGATGGGTGTGATTTTGAAAAAGGCATACATTCTTGTCTTGTTCACAAAGGAAAATAGGGAAGAGATATCAGGCACAGTTTTGTAGTAACCAGGGGAAGAGAAAAAAAGGTACTACAGGAAAAATCAGGGTCTTGAGAGAATATGGAGAATAAGAAATCCCAGTGTCCGATGACTGACTACAGCATCAGGGCCTGCGGGGACCTGCCTTAAATTAAGAGATGTGTCAAAGGAGGTAAGTAAATATATTTAAAAACCTTATGATCAGGGAGACACTGTTGGACTGGAGATGAGCTAATATAACACCTGCACTTAAAAAGGCAGCTAGGGAAGTTCATAGTAACAGTCATTGGCACAATCTTTCAAATGATTTCAGTGGGAGCTGGACCAGGCCCCTCCTGATTATACCAACCTAGAGTATGGGCAAGAGTGGGGGATGTTGTAAAAATGAGATGAGCATTACAGAATGGCTTGATTTATAATGTAAAGAAGCTAGATGCATGGGAGTTTACTTTCAATGGTCATAAAACACAATCCACCAAGTAGAAGGTTGCTCGGAGGGTTTGGATAAATTACAAAAGTATCACTCTTCAACGTAGGGCTAACCGGTAGCAAAATAATAATAATCTGGGTCACCAAGTAGAGATTTACTTGAAGACTGAGAAAATCACATAGCCAACTTGGAATACTGTTATATACAGTTCTGATCACTTTGAGGCAGATTGTGATATTCTTACACCACAAGCAATCCCATTTGACTTCAGTGTGATCATTCATAGTGAAAGATACTCTTCCAGAAGAGAAAGATGTTACAATCTGGCCTTTTTTATCTAAAGCTCATAATAGAAAAGGTAGAGCAGAACACAAAGTAGAGAGATAAAGAGAATGGAAGATCTAATAAGTGTTTAAATAAACTAGGTCTGTTATCTTTGGATAAGGAAAGATTTAGAGGGAATGTCACTGATGTGCACAAAGTTCTGCATGGAAGAGAGATTAGATAACAGTATAAGGTTATTTGAATTAGTGGCAGATATGAGCCAAGGGGCATTAAATGTTAGCCAAGGAAAAATGAGAAGGAAACAAATTTGGAGAGAATTATATTAAATGAAGCCTAATAAGTTGAATGAACTATAAAGGTCATAAACAGGAGCAGCTAATATAAATAATTAAAAAAAAGATAAAAACAAGGCAAGTATTTAATGCTGTTGAGAAAAATGCTAACAACTGCTAACTCAAAGGGGTGGATGGACCAAAATGGATTTCTTTCAGCCCAGTGATTTTATATATTCCTAAAAAGTTAGGAATGAGAGGGTATTTTTGATAAGTCTAGTTCTGGATACATCTTTATTTAGTTTACACCTATGAATAGTATTAACTTTTTATTTGGAGCCTCATTGTACAGTACTAAAATGTGATTTGCTGAGTAAAACAGAATAGAAATACATGTTATCATATGTTCCTTGGAATACTGCTAGTACATTACAAAAGTGACTCTAAGTAAATCTGAATATTATACTAGATTACATTATGAAAGGCACCTTCATAAATGACTGTACTTCTAACATGGTTTGTTTATATTTTTCATTTAGGAAAAAAGCAAGTAAGCTATGCAATAAAGATTCCCGGTTACTATTTACTGTGATCCCATATAGAATAAAAATTTCCAAGCAACTATTGTTAAATTAAATTTCTCCTATGCTGAGATTTTCCATAGTTTCATTCAACTACAGTGGCAAATGCAGGAAGGTGCAATGTAATAAATATAATATTTAAAATATCAATACAGTGGTCTGGTGCCCTCCACCTGCAGCCATGTTGTAAGACCAGCAAGACTGACACTTGCTCATTCCCCATGCAAGATGGCAGCAACTACTGCTCCTTCTTAGTTCATCATTGTCATTGACTGGAGGCACTTGCCTGTTACGGGCTATCTGATTCGCCATCCTGCTCCCTTAAGTAGCCAGCTTGGAGGGAACAATTTTATCTTAACTTCAAAGCTGGCAAGGAGCTTTCAATGTGATTTTGAAAAATTATTACAAATTATTTGTAAGCATAATTATTATGTAAGCTTAGGGACAGTTTGCAACCCTTAACTGTAGCATTCATTACTGCAAGTGGCATAACATGTACATTACTGTAGGGCACAAAGCTTACACTTGTTCATGTCATCAGTGCTTATTGTATGACATACTTTAATGAACTTCATATTTAGTTCAACTCCCCACTTAACCTCGATGACTTGTTCATGTCATCAGTGCTTATTGTATGACATACTTTAATGAACTTCATATTTAGTTCAACTCCCCACTTAACCTCGATGATAAAATGTAAAAATCCTCAACGTTCTTCAAGGAATGTATGTTTTAAAAAAAGAGATGAGCAATTTTGGAAAATTTGAAAATGCAAGATACAGTATTTGCTTTGATATTTTTCATTTTAGGGTATGTTTCAGTTCCACAAGTGCAACTAATACTATACTGATTGCACAGTAGTATGCTAGCATTTTATAGCATTATTTCAACAAACATAACAACAAGTGACTATGCTAATAAAACCGAAAACTGCTTATGACCCTTATCGAAAGCTTGTTGAAACCAATGGGAGTCTTTTCATTGAATTCAGTGGGCTCTGGATCAGTCTTTCTATGTCTTTATTTGATGTTAAGAAAAGAATGGAACTGTCTCTCATTTATACACAATTGCACTCAGTGGGCATAGTGTACATGTTTAAGGCCAGAAGCTTATACAAATTCTTAACTTAGAGTAAGAAACCTTACTCCTCAAGCAGTCCTATTGGTTTCAATGGATATATTTGTGGAGTAAGGTGCTAATCTAGCAGAATCTGGCTCCTAGGGATTTGGCACTCTTTTTTTTTTTTTGTGTGCACCTGGAAGATGTAACTATGAAAACTGTAAAGGGAAATGCCCCCCAAATGACATGTACTACTAATGCAGATTGTTTTTTCTATACATGCTTTGAATAGGTTTAGAAAAATGTGGGCAGCTCTGAACATTGGCGGGTGCCAAAGACCAAGAACATTTTGCTGTGCTTTCACCTTCTGGGGAGTAGCCAACTTACTTTTTTGATGATGTTCCCACAAGTACTATCACTTGGTGTAGTACAGTAAAATCCTATTTATCCAACACTGTTTAATCCACAAAGCCCTCCTCTTATCTGAATCTCAGTTATATCTCTACTGGCATGAAGCACTTATTCAATAATTTTCTTGATTACCTGAACCACCATTTATCTGAAAGGTATTGATAAGCTCCCAAAGTATTCAGATAAATGGCCTTGTGTGGTATTTCTGCAAAAGGCATGGATGCACTGGAAAAGCTGACTGTCTGTTGCAGAAGCACCAACTTTTAATTGCAGCACCAAAGTCCAACAAACTCATGGCTATCAGAATGGGTCTTCAGACCTTCCATATGAAAGTTCACTTTGACTTCAATTGGGGTTACTGCTCACGAAACAATTCCAGGATCAGACCCAGTTATGGGTATTTTGGAGGCAGTTATGGTTATTGTCTGGTAGCAAAGTATTTCAATTCAGGTTTTTCCATGGAATTCTTTTAAATTTACACATAGCAGCATAGGGCCATACCCTGTTCCTGTTGAAGGAAATGGAAGTTTTGCTATTGACTTCAGTAAGAGCAGGGTTGAGGAATTTAGTTCCACACAAATATGCATGCTGGTTAGCCCCAAAGTAATCCAGACTGTGATATTCAGGTAACTAGAACACCTATTTTATATATTGTTTTATTTAAAATGGCTATTAAGTATTCTGAGTGTCTGCAGTTAAAAAAACCGAACAGTGCTGTACTATCACTCTGGTACCATATACATCATTCAGTTTGTTGTGAATAAGGCCCCCGGAGCTCATGGGTTAGCAAAATATTTTTATTGCTCAGTGCTCCAAAGGGAATTATTATTTTGGACAAGGAAAATTAAGTGGCATTTTCTGCAGAATGATGAGTGACAGTGCAGCTCCCTTTTACAGAAAGCATCCTTGGAGTGTCTGACAGTGAAAAATTACACGCAAGGAAATTTAACTATGGTGTTCAGTTCATGCACATAAGAGTTGTGTGGATAAAACTTGGCTCCAACTGGTAAGAATGCACCCCTTTCTGAAAGAAGGTTAATTTATGGCTCCTGACATGAGACTATACATGAAAGGAAAGATCAAACATATAGGCATTATAGGAAGAAACAAAGGTTTTTTGGCTGGTTGTATCTTCTACTTAACCTCTCCTTTCAAATGCTAAACATAGGATTCTAGGGTTTAAAATAAAATTTTTAAACATTTTTATTTATTGAAATTTTGACTGCATGTGATTTTGCTCTTAGACACTAAAAAAGTAGGAAGTTTGGAAACACATGAAATAATCTTAACACATTATAAAACAGTACAGCAGTTCCATTTCTAAATAAATAAAGTTAATGGGTAAGAGTTGTTTTAAAGCACTGTAATTTTTTCCCAGTGGTAAATATTTCAGCACATAAAACTAGAAAAAGGCACTTCAGAAACAAAGACATGTTCATATTTGTTTTGATGAGCATATTTAAAAAAACCAAACAAACCCCAACTCCCCAAACCCAATGGATTATATTTATGAAAAAAGACACAGGTTGCCAACATTTCAAATGCCATGCCTTGCAATGTATAGGTTCTAGTGACACTGTAGCATAACATCTGTAATTTGAAGTTTTCCTTTGGAATGTAATGTAGGAAACACAATTTAGCTATGTTAACAATATCTTGCAAAGTGTTCCCATTTATAATTATTTATATTGTAAATAGCTTTCTGAAGTAAATTTGAAGTTAATGTGCATAAGATGTATTTATTATGTGAAGATTTTTTTGGTTTAAAATATAGTTACCAATATGCAGTTTTTGTCTGGTTTCATGAGTTTTTGAGCAAAGGACAATCCTTTACATGGAAATATTTTCAAGAATGAATTTTAATCATTGTATGAATATCTCAGAATTTAAAGGATGTACAGGAGAAATTACTTAATTGGATTCCATCAGCTTTATATTTGAACAAAGTTTATTGAAATGGTACGTAGCAGTGTTGACATGTGCCTTTGAAATTCATTGAATCTAAATGAAGCATAGTTGCATTTTATTCTTCATTTATAATTTGCAGTTTATAATCCACTTAAAATACCAAAACCAAGGATCACTGGACGCTAGGCTATGGCGAGGCTGAGACATACCAGTAACTCGCCAGTTATTTGCAATATTATACACACTGTTTAGCGTTTGTATTATGGCTGATGTACTGAAGTGCAATCCACTGCCAATGCCCAATTCCTGGTATGATTGGGTCTTCCCCTGTCCCTGGAAGCTTTGGTGGCTGCAGTCCACCTGTCTCACTTTACCTGGAATCCCTGCAGCTGCAAAGGGAAGGCACTATTGCAGGCCTTTGTGGGGGTAATTAAGATTAGTTGCACAACATCTAGGGACACATGCTTCCTGCAGCTACAATCCCCCCATGATAGCTCTGCTTCAAGTCCAGCAATGGTTGTTCTGGAGAACAGCAGTTCTGCAGAAAAGGACCTGGGGATTACAGTGGACGAGAAACTGGCTAGGAGTCAACAGTGTGCCCTTGTTGCCAAGAAGGCTAATTGCATATTGGGCTGCATTAGTAGGAGCATTGCCAGCAGATTGAGGGAAGTGATTATTCCCCTTTATTCGGCACTGATAAGGCCACATCTGGAGTATTGTGTCCAGTTTGGGGGCCCCCCACTACAGAAAGGATGTGGACAAATTGGAGAGAGTCCAGTGGAGGGCAACAAAAATGATTAGGGACCTGGGGCAAACGACTTATGAGGAGAGGCTGAGGGAACTGGTCTTATTTAGTCTGCAGAAGAGAAGAGTGTGGGGGGATTTGATAGCAGCCTTCAACTACCTGAAGGGAGGTTTCAAAGAGGATGGAGCTAGGCTGTTCAAAATGGTGGCAGATGACAGAACAAGGAGCAATGGTCTCAGGGTTGCAGTGGGGGAGGTCTAGGTTGGATATTAGGAAAAACTATTTCACTAGGAAGGCGGTGAAGCACTGGAATGGGTTAACTAGGGAGGTGGTGGAATCTCCACCCTTAGAGGTTTTTAAGGCCTGGCTTGACAAAGCACTGGCTGGGATGATTTAGTTGGTGTTGGTCCTGCTTTGAGCAGGGGTTTGGACTAGATGACCTTCTGAGGTCTCTTCTAATCCTGATATTCTATGATTCTATAATGGTTAAGTTGGTTTATTAGCTGGGTATCAAGTAGGAGGAAGAAGGATTCTGAGCCAGAAGGTTGGAGTGGAAGGATAAAAACCTGAGGGTGGGGAAGAAAGGTTTCTGAGCATGAGATGGGAGGAGTTATGAGCTTGGGAAGGGTGGGAAGAGAAGTTGTTCTGAAGCATGGTGCTGTGGGGAGAGTTAAGAGCTGGGGAGAGGGGTTCTGACCTATGAGAAAGTTGGGAAGGAAAGGTGGACATTCTAAGGTAGGGTATGAGGGAGGGGCTAAACTTTGGGGGTGTGGTTGGATGAGGTGTTTTGAGCAGTGAGTGGTGTTTTGGAGGTAGTCTAGAAGATTTAGGGGGCTGTGCAGCTGGGAGGAGGTGATGGATTGAGTGTGGGTGAATGATGGTATGTGTGAATGAAGGGACATAGGTGAGTGGAAGCTGGTAGGTTAGGAGCTACCTTGGAGGGGGCGAGAGAGAAGTTAGATGCTGGAATTGGAAGAAAACTGACAGTCATAGAGGGTGGACACTGTTTCATCCACTCTCCTTCTTACTGTAAAATGTCACAACTTTTCAGTGTGGAAAGAAGAGTGGGGAGTGGAGGAGCTGGGGAAAGAAGGAGGGGGCTTTTCTTTCACTGTCCCCATTAGCTGCCCTCATGCCTCACCAAAATACTTTCCCAGGACACCTCTCCCTGGTGCCCCAATTTTTTTACTTTGAAAATCTGCTTGCATTAGAAAAGCAGCTTGCATTAGAAAAGTAGGATACATGAGAGTGAGGGCTGCTGGTAAGGAGGCAGTGGGGCCTCTAGTTCCTGCAGCCCCATCAGTTATTTTGGGCACATATTTTTAGGTTACTACTTTATGAGACAGTCAAATAACAAAAGTTGTGTGAACTCTGTGACCTTTTACTGTCATATTGTTACCTCTGGGTGTAAACTGAGGGTGCACTTAAGGCTGCAAAATCATCTCAACAAAGTGTCTTGAGCAGTTATAACTGTCCTGTAAAAACCTAAATATTGATTAATTTTAATAGGAAAGCAATTAATTTCCTGTGGTTTGTCCCTTTAAGTGGCTTTTCTAATCATTGGCAGCACCCTCAAGCTTGCAAACAGCCTCCACCTTTTTGTGTGGAAAGGTCTGTCACAATTGCAGTCCCTATGGTTCGTGGAGCACAGGGACTACTTTGTTAGTGTGGTATGGGGGTCAAAGAGCACCCCAAAGGGAGCAGAGACAGGTGGAGAAGTGGCCCTCTGCACAACAGCCAATGGAGTAGATCAGCTACAATGGCACCATCCTAAAGAATGTACCAGACCTTATATAACTCACCATATGGTATGGAGACTCCGTACCACCTGCTACTTGGACCAGCTGGTATTTGCCACAATTTGGCCCTCTGAAATCTAAAAAAGTAGCTGGTTCTACATGCAAAGAGAGGAAATAACGTTAAGTGCAAACTTTCCACAAACAACACTTTAGTTCTCTTTGTAGATGTGACAAATGTGCATTTTTTTTAAACAGTAAGTGTTGGCTTTTCTGAAGGGCTCATCGTTGACCAAACTCTGCTTCCATTGAAGTCAATGGTAAAACTCCTGGAGTATGTCTACATGGAACACTAAGCCCTGGGTATGATTCAGGTATAAGCCCAAGCTTCCACTTCCCTCCACACAGAAATCAGTCTGACTTGGGCCTGGAACTCCTCTGGACTTGGGCCCATGGATCCTGTTAGGGGAGTGGGTTGGAGTATGAGTCCCACAGTGTGGATGCAGCTCAAGTCTGGGTTGTGAGACTCAGGTCTGGAGAGTCCACCAATGATATCCTAAAACCTGCTACATTTCCCAGCCCTTCCATCCCCAAACTTCCCACTCACGTCCCAGGAACCAGAAGCAACCTCCTGGTTCAAATGTAGCTGCTTGGTATTTAACCCTTCATTTCCATATGGACTGTTCAATATGAAACAATTAACCTTCATGGGTATTAACTATGGCCAGTATTAAGAACAAGTCCAGCATCAAGTGTGCTGCTTGCTGGCTAGAGGAACACAGCCAGATCCTGGTTACCTCTGATCTGAGACAAGACTCTCGATTTCAGCAAGAGCACAAGAAATGGACATTTCTACAAAGCTATATCTGAGCAGGTAGGGGTGTTGGGGATCGACCAGACAGCTGTACAATGCAGAGTGCAAATAGAGCGGCTGAAGACAGCCTACTGTCTAATGGCACCTTTGGGAACTCACCATCTTCCTGCCTCCTTTACAAGGAATTTGACTGGATACTGGGAACTATAGTGAACACTGAGCCCACTGTGTTGCATGACAATCTGCTTAGCAAGGATGGCATCCTTATAACCTCCCCAGTCACAGGCAGTGCCAGAGGAGAGCCAGCCATTGGATGAAGGGCAAGAAGTGACCCTCGTGTTGCGTCTGGTAACAGAAGAGGTTATGCTGCTGGAGCAGCTACAGCACATCCTCAGTCTGTTCGCCGAGGAGCTGGTTGGGGCTGGCTCTGGGGAGCAACCTGCTGCAGAACTGGCATCAGAACAAGCACTGGAACCAGAGTCAGAGCTGAAGCTTGGTAAGTTTCTGCTGCCCTGTTTGTTGTTGTTAATATGTGGATGGGAGAGAATTCTAGCTTGTGACCTTATTAAGTTATGAATACAAGCCATGGTTTTGATGTGCTTCCATTCAGACTGGAGCCAACACCATTTTCCTCATGTTCCCCACCCCCTCACTTTCCACCCGACACCGCATGGGATTTAAAATGGACACTGTGAAATGAGGAAAACAGTTAAACAAGCAGTTATGAACTTTTTAAATTAGTTAATGGCTGTTTGTTATAAGTAGGGGTTGGGACTCCTCAATTAACAGCCTCACATTCCCTTCCTATCTTATACAGCACACTTTATAAATCACCCATGCCTGCACTGTCCCACACAGTCTATAAATCAGTCCCCCAAAATCTGCTCATTCTGACTCCAAACAAAACTGAAGTGTGTATTTGTTCCATAGGTGGCTTAAATATATGAGTCCAAATTACAATGGAAGTTGGCTGTCTGGCTGTGTTAGCAGTCACTAGACACAGTCAGTTGGGTCTCTGCCTGGACACCGGGTGCTAGTAAGGAGGCTGTACTGTATCTCCAGGCTAAATCAGTATCTTGTTGATTTTACCATGAATTTTCACCCTTGCTGCCTGGTGCGGAAAGAAACTTCTCACAAAGTAGGAACTCCAAGAGCATGGAATACTTATTAGGGACAATTCTGTAACTCATAAGTCTCCTCCACTCTGAGATATGCTGGCCAGTCAGTCACTAGTTACCTAAATATCTCCTTAGCATAGACCGATAGTGGTCCTCTGATGATTCCACTTGGAGACATCCAGAGTATCAATGTTCTCCAAGGCTTGCCCTGCCTGAAAGGATTGAAAAGCCATAGTTAGTGATTAGATCCATTGTAAGTCCGTCCGTCCCCACTCCACTCCAGAAAAAAACAAGGGGGCGAAGTAGAACTCATGTCAATTGAATTTTGTATATATATCTTACCATGATGTGTGATGGCTTTCAGTGCTGCTCCAAAGGGCATCTGAAGTGGCTGATGATTTTTTTTTTTTGGTGAATAAAATAGAGCCCTTGGATAAAAAAAATCATATTTGACTGTGAATTAAAGCAGCCCCTTTGACAGAGTGGAAAATGTAATTTTATGTCAAGGTGAGACAATAATGGGCTCCTTCATTTTCCTTTCAAGGCCTTTCCACCTCCACAAACACACCAGGAGTCTGGGAAGCAAACCCACTTATTGCAGGCAAGGACAAAGAGAGTCCAAGATGAGTTGATGGGAGAGATTGTAGATAAAACGCATCAGCAGACAGAGTTCCAGAAGGAGCAGGCTGAGTATCAGAAGGCTAAACATGCAAGAAGGGTGGAAAGAGAGAGAGAGAGAGGTTGCACAGCGCGAGGAGAGATTGGCGGAGAGATTCATGGAGCATGTCTGCAGATTGAGGGAGGACAACACTGTACAGCAGAAGGAGCTATTTGAGCAATTACTTGCACTCATGGCTACCGATCTGCAGGCTCCACAGCCAACTTCAGCTCCTGCCCCATGCACTGAGTCCCTCCCACACTCTTGTGTCCTTCAGACTATGCAGCCTTTGGACAATTCAGGGGTTGGTTGGACTGTGTCAGAGGCAATGAACAGTACCTCGAACATTCATCCACTCTAGTCCAGCCATGGCCCACACATATAAAATGTACCAGAAACGCCAAGGAGAACATAGGGACAGAGGACACTGAGAAATAGTTGTCCTTGTCATTTGGTAACATGCACCTTTCATTGTTTTGGCACTGAGTTTGGTTATTGTGTTGTACATTTTGATTGCAGCTGGTCAGCCTTTCTGATTTTCAGACTGGTATGTAAATACAAGTGTAAAATAAAGCATTGAATTTGCTAACAAAACTCGAATAGCAAGTTTCATTAATAATAAATGTTAAAGGTGGCACAAGCTTTAATGCCATCACATCCCTATTCTCAATAAATTTCGTAATAAAAATGTAATAATTGTCTTCACAGTAAATGAGTTGAAGTACATGGCCAGTATTTACAAAATTCATAATACATAGCACCACATATTTTAAAAAATCCCACAGCCACCTCCCATCCATAAACAGCACAACAGCAAATACCATTTCATTCCCTCTCATGCACAGGACCATGCAAACCCATTATGTGGGTGCACAAAGCATCTCTAATTTCCATTGTGTGTGGGTGGGTCCAGCATCAGTCATGACAGGCACACTGTTTGGTTGCACTGTCAAGTATGGTCCCATAAGCCCTGGCTACAGGGGGTAAGTGGGTCCCTTAGAATAACAATGGGGAAAGTGACTCTATTTATAAGAGTCATTTGCTGGTAATGTTCCAGCTACTCCATGAAGGTGAAGTCCCAATCTCCAGAACCCCCTGGCATCGTGCACCCTGCTAGTGCATCCGGTGTCCATGAATCTGCCCCTGTGGATGACTAGGGCCTGTATGATGATGGAGAAGTACCCTTTGAGGTATATGTACTCATGCTCCTGGTGGTGGGCAAAAAATAGGCACATGAATCCCATCAATGTCCTCAGCACAGTTTGGAAAGCCCATTTTCTCCAAACCAGCAAATTCTTTCAGGAACATTTAACAGCTGTTAAACGTCTGCTTGGCAGTGCAGCAGGGGCCCAGGGCTAAGGCAGGCTCCTCCCTACCTGCCCTGGCTCCACGCTGCCCCCGGAAGTGGCTGCCAGGTCCCTGTGGCTCCTAGGCCCTGGGGCGGCCAGGGACTGGGAGGCTCCATACGCTGCCCCCACCCGGGAACCATGACCAATGGGAGCTGTGTGTGTGTTTGTGGCGGCGGGGGGCGGGGCGGCACCTAGATGCACGAAGGCAGCGCACACTGTGCAGAGCTGCATGGCTTCCCATGTGCCTAGAGGCTACAGGGACCTGGTGGTCACTTCCTCAGAGCTGCAGAAAGCACCGCTGGGACCCTACACCCCCTCCTGCACCCCAGCCCAAAGTCCCATCCCAAACCCCTCATCGCACACCCCACCCCAGAGCCCACAGCCCCAGCTGGAGCCCTCACCGCAACCTCCTGCCCCAGCCCAGAGCCCCCTCCTGTGCCCCAAAGCCCTCATCCCCTTCATCACTGCAACTACCTACCCCAGGCCAGAGTTCCCTCCAGTACCCCAAAGCCCTCATCCCCCACCCGACCCCAGAGCCCTCATCCCCTCCTGCACTCCGAACCCCTAGGCCCCAGCCTGGAGCCTCCTTCTGCACCCCAAACCCCTCATCCACAGCCCCACCCCAAACCCATACCCCTCCCGCACTCCAACCCCCCACCCCAGCCTGGTGAAAGTGAGTGAGGGTGGGGAACAGTGAGCAACGGGGGTGTGTGTGGCATGAGTGGGGGATGGGGCCTCAGTGAAGGGGCGGGGCATGGGTGGGGCCTGGTGAAGGGTTGGGGCAGAGGGCAGGGCAAGGGTGTTTGGTTTTGTGTGATTAGAAAGTTGGCAACCCTATTTGGGTACATCACAGTCCTGATTGCCTCATAGACCTCTGTACAACAACCCCCACAGTTGATTTGCCAACTCCAAACTGGTTAGTAACAGACCTGTAGCAGCTTAAGGTAGCCAGCTGCCAGATAGCTATATTGACTTGCTTCTGGCCAAGCATGGACTCCCTCATGTGGATTTCATGGCATTAGAGGCATGCGGATTAGGGCAAGTTGATCACAAAACTCTAGGAACATCTGCTTCTTTATGTGAAAGTTTTGGACCTACTGCTGGTAAATACAGATCTGCATGCTGACATGATCCCACCAGTCCGTGTTTGTGGCCCTGCTCCAGAAGCACAGATCTAGTAGGGAGGACGTGCAGCTAAGATAACAAGCATGGGCAGCTGGATCACAGCTGGCATGGCAGCATCCCATTCTGAAAGTTTCCTGTGACAGGGCAAAAACAGCCACTGAAATGTCCACCAGTGTCTTGCAGATGCTCTGACAGATTCCAGAACTAGGCCTGACAGCATGAGATGGAGAAGTTCTTCCACCAGGTAGGGATTCTTGTTGATGGCTCTAGCTGCTGGGAGTGTGTGGACACAAAATGGCTTGGCTGGATCTGTTGGTGAGCTAAAAACCACTCAAAACCCTTCTGTCTGACTCCTGAGGGATAGACAGACAAGTTCTCACAAACCCACCATAAGCCAAGCCCTAACGCAGGTACAGTCAGCAAGGGCTCTAGGAACGCTGAGATATGATGGTATATGCCTACAGAAGCTGAAGTTCTGACTTGGGGCTGCATAGTATAGTATGGACACACCCACATGGTTGTTAAACCTTGGTTTCCAGTGCAGCTCATGGACTTGGACTTGGAAACACAGATTCTGCAGGGGTGGGAGGTCACACAGATTCGGGCTTACTATGCTGTATAGACAAAACCCAGTGGCTTCAATGAGAGCAGAGTTAGGTGAACATTGAGTGTGTTTGAAAAAAAATCCCACCGTAAATATTTTAGAAATATTACAACACTCAGTTCAACTCTGCAGTATCCAGCCTGCTTGTTGGTGCATCTGGTGGTACAAGCCACCTTTTACTTTCTTAATCATTTTTAGATGGTCTAAAAGGTAGTATAGAATTTCTGCAAGTTACATGGCAGCCACCATTAGATAATGTTGCAATGCTGTGGTGCCCAGGGCTTGTACTTCAGGAAATGAGTATATCATAGCACTATTATCCAATGTTTTCATGTAGTTCCCAGAAGCATCATGTCACCAGTTTCTAGGAATGTGGCAGAAATAAAAGGTGGCTATTAGCAGATATACCTGCTGATTGGTTGGATCCCAAACGAGGGAATGTTATAGTCAGCTGAGTGCTTGAAGGATGCCAACACTTGCTGCTCACTATTTCTAGGGCCTTATTTTTTAGAAGAGTCTTCCCGTTTTGTACTCACCATTTTGCTGATGCAAATAATAAAGAGGAAGTGAAAAAAAATTGGATGCAACAGGAACAATTTTCAGATCCAATCAGGTAGACATCACATGCATCCACATTTATTTGTGACCATAGTGAAATTGTAGGCACAAAAGGGAAGGCTAGGTTAAGGCTCCTTTTAAAATCAGGTACATACGTTCAAATGTCCCCTCAAAATTTAGGGCTAAAGGCTCAGGTCACTGGATACACTTGCAAATGGGGGAAACATAGGTGGCCTTCTGCCAACTTTCCCTCTCAGTGATCCTGGCGGCAGCAAAGGACCAGTTTGGCCTTGGCACAAATTAGAACAGCCTTGAGGCCCCTTAGGTGTCCTTCAGCTGGTTCTGGATCAGTGAAATGCAATGTGTTCCAGGTATGCCTTTTCTTGCCCTAGTATGTCCACTCTGACGGCAGAGAGGCCAAGAATGGGTGTCTTAAAGTAGTGCAAAGGGGATGAAATGAGGGTCAGGATCCAGCTCTTATTTTTTTAAAATAAAAATGTGACCTTTTTAATTTAAATATTGTCTGTTTGTAACGACAGAACAATTTACATTGCATTCATGCATCTGTCTTCATACCTATTAGCCTCACTACCCAAAAAACGGTAGGCAGGAGCAGGGAGAATATGAGTCCATGTTCCCTTCACCTCCAACATTGGCTAGCAGAACAGACTGACTGAAGCAGGGAGTGCACACTGCACTTTCTTGGTGGGTGTAGCAAAGGCTGCACGCTTCTTGTGGGGCAATGCTTTGAAGCCACAATCAATCCCTAACTTGATTTAATTAATTAATTAATATAAATATAACAAGCACTGCACTCATCCCAAAGGAAAAAAAAATCCTAATCCCATTTCCAGATACTAGATATGTTGTCAATTATTTTTCAAAAATAACCTAGCACCTTGACACTATGGTGATGATTCTAGCTGCGATAGTTGTGCAATTTTTTTTAGTAGCAGATGTTTAGCACAATTTTTAAAGGGTTCTCCATAGAGCTTTTGCTTTCAATGTCATCAGATGTGGGTGAAAAAGAGAGTTAAAGGCATAATTATGTATTTAGCTGTCTGATTTCTGTCATTTTTACCCACAAAATCAGATGGTTTTTTTGTGTACTCCTTTCTGTCTAATCTGCCAATACAATTGAAAAGTATTAGAGTGATTACTGTATCCTCCCCAGTATGAAAATGTCCTTAGCTAAAGAGAAAATTCCAGCAGTTTCGTCTGGTTGGTTATCATCAGACAGACTGCTCATAGAAAACAGCTGATTCTTATTTTTCTAGCTGAACTGAAGCTTTGGCTTCCTGTGATCAATCTTCTTGGTCACAGCAGTAAATATACTAAACTGCAGGTGCCAGCAAGTTTTGAGACGGCCTGAGCGCGAATATGGCACTACGGTTCTGCTTTGTTTTGTGTGTCATCAAAATAGCCAACCTTGTGTACAACTCCTTGGCCTTTTTATAACTATGCTTTAGAACTTAGTATGTGTGGTATTTACTGGTGGAATTAGATCTCATGTGGGAGAGATGCAAAACAGCCAGTGGTTTAGGAGTATAGTAAATAATCTGAGCTTTGTTCAGCTTTTGCTGTAGGTCAGACTCTCTACATGGAGTAATTCCATATGGCAACCTGACTGGAGCTTACAGAAAGGAAACCTTAAAATGGTTCTTGGCAAAATCCATCCAGGCATCAGGAAACCATTCTGTTTCTGGTGAGGATTTCCTAGTAACTTTCTTTAATTTAGTTATTAAACCAACAAGCAAACAAAACACCACTTAAAACTTTTTTATAGGGTTCACTTAGAAATGTAAAAAGAAAGCTTTAACTCATGTCAAGGACTGTAGACCCCAAGAAGTGCGCAGGTGATTTAAGCTGCCTTTGCTTTGCTGCCGAGATGCACTTTCTGTGCTGTAGTTTCTGAATGGTGTAGCAGAAAGTCTCGCCCAGTGTGTCTCATGAATGTGTTTGGTGGGTGTGGCTTCTTATTCCCACTCTTTCCCCTTCTCTTGAGCACCCACACAGAGCTGGACACAGTATGGCCCCTAATGAGCTCATCAAGGGAATGCTGCCAAAGGAGTGCTATACCTTCACTAATGTTTAGTTAATTGGACCAGAGTTGTTGTTTTTTAAGAGTTTTACACAATTTTGCATGGTTTGAGAGTCCTCTTTAGTGTACCCCTCTGCATTTAAAGGTCGGGGTGAAATCCTGGCTTTATTGAAGTCAATGGCAAAACTCACCTTGACTTCAGTGGAGCCATGTTTTCACCCACGATGAGTAAAGTTTTGGAAAGTAGGCCCCTGAGACAGTGTAATATGCCTCTCCAAAATAGAACAGACAAACCAAAGTCTGAATAAATGGAGAGATATCTACTCATACTCAAAATAAACAGAATTAAAAAACGTGTGTGGAGGAAGAAATAAACACATATCCAACCCTACTTCCCCCTCCAGGTCATTTAGCTGAATGGTTTCAAATACGAATAAAAAGCCTGTGATAAAACTTTGGATAGACATTCTGACAGGGCTATTTTTGAAATGAGGCTCTGAGGAAAAAGCGTCTGATTAAAATCAATACAGCAAGACCTGGAATTTGAAAAGACCATTTCTAAGACCTGAGAGGGTCACTGAACAGAAGTGTCAGTTGATGGTATTCAGACCATGCAATTGCCTTCACCAAGGTGCTTCACTGTTTGCTTAAGTGACTTGTATTTGGTGGCTGAGCATACATTTAACAATTCTACCTGAGATTATACAGCGGGGGATGGGTAGGTTTTAAAAGCCTTCTGTAGTTTAAGGGTATATAATGCTGTGAGCTGCGGAGCCCCTCAGCACCTCACAGGCTCTAGCCCTTAATGAATAAAGTTTAATTAATATACCGCACAAAATGAACTGAAGAGATTATTTTTCTGGAGAACACTGTAAAGGGCTTGGATCCTGTTACATATTTCAGCTGCTTTTCTTAAAACATATTCCTTCACTTGAGAGTGTCTGTTTTAAGAAGTTGTAATTTATCACAAGAAACTCTTTTGGACAGACCTCAGTTAATGTTTCCAATTTACCTCCAGGCACAAGGAATCGTTTCTTTTTGTATAATGTAGCATTGCATTTGGTAACAGCTTCCTGGGGAGTGGTGAAATACAGTTGCTCTCACATAATCTGAAAATTCTTTAAATAGCAGTTGATGGTTAATTTAATTATCCTGATTAAGACTGAGCAGTGTATAGAAAAAAATAAATAACATGCATTTTCATTTTTAAATAATGCCATCAGTGTTTCTGTACTGAGATCCAACAACTGGATGTTTTAAAACCACTTCAAAGGTCAAGGACGGGCAGGTGGGAAGGAGATAATTAGTTTCCTGGTTTGTCCAAAATGAATGCATGGCACTTTGAGACCCTTAACACCAACTATTTTCACAGTGATTACATTTTTGGCACTATTCATGATATTCATTTTAAGTTTATCTACTTTATGAAGGTATCAGGAACTCATTCAAATTCAGTACTAGTTTATTAGTCTGACAAGGAAGTGCAAAAGAGAAAGAACCCTTGGTACAATTTGACCAGTCTAGGGCTTCACAGTGTGTTGTGGGGTTTCCTGCATCCATTTTAAATTATTGTTGGGTTGCCATAACTCCATTGATATAAATGAAGCTATGCCAGTTGACACCATGGGAAGATCTGGCCCTAAATATCTGAAACTATCTTGGTGATACCTGTTTTATAAAAGCCTAAAGCAGGATGGCAGATTATTTTATGTGGCTGAGCCTTGCTGAGGCTGTTAGCCTTCCATGCGAATCCCATCGGGGGGATTCTCAGCTAATTGGCTAAAATGACTTTATGAACCATTTGAGGTACCGGAATCTGCAAAATAGCAGGATCAAGGCTGAGAATCTGACACAATGTACATTTTACATCACTATTTACATCACTATTGAATGTGAAACTGATTTCAGAGGAGTTATGCTGAATGTATGCCAGTGAAATCAGAATCTAGCCCAATTCCATTGGGTCTCAGATTGCTAAATATGGGTAGCCACTGATCCCAAGCTTCCGTTTATTGGATTTGTGATTTTGTTTGAGGCTAGGTTTAAGACACATTAGTTTGTGGATTATTGCATTTCAGTTCAATTGATTTTTTTAAAAAAATATTGTTACATGACAGGATTTGTTGCTTGATAGGAGCTAAATAGGAGAAGATTTTATGTGTGTTTTGTTGCAATGGCCTTATTTTACTGTAATCCTTTAGTTGATTTGTATGGAAGCTGTATATTTAAGGATTTATTTCTGCTAATCAAGAATGCCATAATACTGTCTCCAGAAACAAGACCAATTTAAAATCCAATTGTAATTAGCAAGAAGATATTCATTGTGTAAACCAGACATTATTACAATGGCAATATAAATTCCATGAGGTGAAACAGAACCAGGAAAAGAGGCTTCAAATTCATCATGGTATAATGCATTTGCAATATGGATTGCACTTATCTTTTTATTTGCTACAGACAATGTAAATTATGTGCAACAGAATGGAGATTCAAAAAATTTAGCATCTTCATGACACTATAAATTATGGTGTATTGCATACACTAGAGGAAACAGGAATTTACTGATATCTGACTCAAGTGAAATGATATAAAAGGCAGTCTCCAAAATTGGTGATGAACTGACCCCAACAGATTCAGTTTGGTTGAGATAAATTTTAGGGGTGAGATTTTCAAAAATGTTCTGTGTTGGCCTACCTCTGCTCCCACTGAAGTTAATGGGAGTTTTATTGTTGAATTCAATGGGAGCAGAATTAGACTAACGTTGAGCATGTCTGAAAATCCCACCCTCCATTTTGGGGGAGATTGCATGAATATATCTGAGTTCTTTAAGATCTTCAGCCTTCTCCATCCTTCGCTGTCTCTCATCTTTTCCCTATGCTTCTTCTCTGCTCCCAACATTATCCCCTCTCTGTCCTTCCACCCCAACTCAAGTCTTCCCTTTTTCCTTCTTCCCCAACCTAATTCCAAACACTTTCTCACATTCAGCTCTTTCTCATAGCACAACATCCTTGACTGTATCTGATGACTTCTGTAATTCTTTCCTAACATGTGGGTTTTTTTCTTCTGCTTGCCTAGTCCCTAGATCCTGGTTGTTTCTTTTCTGTTCCCAAGAGGTTCACTTTCCTTGCTGATATTCCTGTCATGGATTATCAGGTTCTCAGCAGATCTGGCATTTTTTTGCTAATCTGAGTTTGCTCCTGTATTCTAACCTTGCAATCTTTAGGGCTTCCTCAAATCAAGAGAACCCTAGGATGAATTGCTCGGCTCTAACATGAAGAAGCCACCAACTGCACAAATTTGAATACAAGCTGGCTTTGGTCCAGTAGATACTTCTAGAACATAGAGTGCTTAATAGGGAGAGAAAAGTATATTGGCTAAGGTAGGAGTCGTTTGGATGTTGGGAAGGAATATAAAGAGGTGAGGGGAAGCAGAGAATAATTGTACTTATAGGTCAGGCTGGAGATTGACTGATACTACTTTGAGACAAGTGGAGGGAGGGACAAAAAAGGAAGCTGGGAAGGAAGTTAGGCATTTAAACTGTTTGTTATCTAGAGTTGGAGGCTGCTTGATGGTAATGGCCAGGAACTTAGTTTTAACTGGATTGATAACTAAACCAATGTGCACTCCTTCTTGCCCAACCAGATCAACCAGCCCTTCTTGCCCAACCAGCAGCTGGAGTGATTCACTAAACTGAGCCAACAAAGCAGTGTCATTGGCATATTTGAGATCTCAGAGAAAAATGGTGTTCAACTGAACGCCATCAATGGCTGCCTCCTCAAGTTTATCCATCAACCAATCAGTGCCAATATTGAACAATGATGGTGGCAGCATGAAACCTCACTGAACTCCTGTGGAAATAGGAAACACTGCCATGTATCTCCCATTGACTCAAACACAACTTTCTGTTTCATTGCAGAACTCTTCTATCAGTGACATTATATTTCCAGGGTTGCCAAGTTGCCTCATCAGATCACATCAGCTTGTTAGATGCAAAGGCCTGAAGGAAGTCTATAAAAGTGTTGCGTACAGCTTATTACATTTTCAGTCACCTTCTCAAAAAGCTGTTCCAAGGTAAAGATCTGGTCAGTAGTAGAACAACCAGGACTAAAGTCACATTGCATATCCCAGCCTTTTGCTATGAAGTGCATCGCTGATTCAAGACATTAACACAGAAGCAAAGATTTTCTCTAGGACCAGCAACAGCGTGATACCTCTATAGTTGCTACATTCAGCTTTTAAAGTCTATAAATATGTATATGGGGAAAATATTTAATAGTGGGCTTTCAAATTTAACAAAGAAAAGTATAATATGATCAAATGGATGGAAGTTGAAGTTAAATAAATAAGGCATACATTTTTAGCAGTTAGAGTAAAAAAACCAATGGGACAATTTACTAAGGTTAGTGGTATATTATTCTCCATCATTGTCAATTTTAAAATCAAGATTGGATGTTTTTCTAAAAGATTTGCTCTTGTAATTATTTTGGGGAAGTTCTATGGCCGATGTTATACAGGAGATCAGACCAGATGATCACAGTGGTCCTTTCTGGCCTTAGAATCCAAGGGTACATCCATACTACCCGCCGGGTAGCAATCGACTTCTCGAAGTTCGATATATCACGTCTCATCTAGACGCGATATATCGAACTCCGAACGCGCTCCCGTCGACTCCGGAACTCCACCACCGCGAACGGCGGTGGCGGAGTCGACGGGGGAGCCGCGGACTTCAATCCCGCGCCGTGAGGACGGGTAAGTAGTTCGAACTAAGGTAGTTCGACTTCAGCTACGCTATTCGCGTAGCTGAAGTTGCGTACCTTAGTTCGACCCCTCCTCCCCCAGTGTAGACCAGAATCTGTTAATAACCTTTTTTGAACAGTCGCTGGGGAGGGTATTAGTGTACCAGATGGTCTGGCTGAACCTATGAAGGCATAATACAAAAATACTCTTACCTGTCTTCAGCAAATCAGGGAGGATGTTATATATCCCACGTGCTGTCCGAGACTTCAGTTTATGTACTGCAATCTGGATCTCTTCGTGGCTGAGGGAAGGTGGCCCTACTGGAACTTCCCACCCGACTTCAAGCAGAAGAGGAGACCATCAATACAGCTGATCTTGCAGATTCTGTCTAATACTGCCACCCCAATTCTAAACTGGACAAACTTGTGCTACCTGCTACTACAGACACCACAAAGGCTGTAGAAATAGTGCCTGGCTACAATATGTTCTGAGTCAACCACCAGAATGCCTTATTTTTCTTACACAATAACTTGATGACATTTCCAGGTCGAAGCAATTGTGCCTTTGCTTTTGCTCTCCACAAATGTGTCTTTGAAGATTCAAATTATAACCTCACTTTTTTTCTTAGCTCCAGCTGCTGTTAGCATCTCCTCACTGATCCATGGTTAATATTTGGAGGGCTAAGGGACACAGCAATCAGCAGAGATCATTTAAAACAATGCCGTTCCTTATCAGATGACAGGAAATGAGACTTCATTTGATCTCAGTTACACTAATGTAAACCTGGACTAGCGCCACTGATTTCAGAATCCATCCTCCTAGGTACACTTATGAACTGATTCGCCTCTGAGGCTGGTTTTATTCCAATCTAACTCCATTGACTTTAATTGAATTACTCCTGATTTAAGCTTGTAAGAAAAAAAGTAACTCAGATCCAATGTGTGTAATGCTTGCACAAGGACTGTAAAACCAGCCTTTGACAACAACACCCACTGTGCACACTAATTTTGAGATGTTGCGTAGTCATTGTAAATCAAACCGCAGCTGGTTTTAGTTGATCAAATTATCCTTACTAATTTTTAAGCTGTCACGGGTAGATCTGAGGCAAGTATTGTGGCCAAGTTAGACTGATGGCTTTTCTTAAAAATGTACAAAGCATTCTGTCTTCAGTTCTGAAAGTGGAAACATGACTTCTTCCTGCCTTGCCTGGCTATGCAGAGCTTTCTGGCTCAAAGGTGAAACAGTCTCTGCTTTGAAAAAAAATTCCAAAAAGGTCAGTTCACATATTCTCTATAAGATATGTAGTGCTCTTTATAATAATAGAAAGGAATAATTCTCTCAGTTCTTATACCAATCTCTAAAAGGCAAACACAGATGAATATTAATAATGTCTTCCAAACATTTTCTCTTACAATTGGTTATTTAATTACTCATATTCCACGAGAGAGAGAGAGAGAGAGACAGTGAACCAGGGATTGCATTTAATAATGCAGTAGACAGAGAATCTATAAATAAGGTTGTCATGAGGGGGGAGGAGGGGGAGCTGGCCCTTTAAAGGGGGTTGGGGCTCAGTTGCACCTGTGTCAGGCTTAGCCTAGGTGAAAGCAGTAAGTCTACATGATGGGAGCATGTGATTCAGAACCAGGTCTCCTGGGAGATATAAAGGGCAGCTTGAGAGCTATGAGAGAGAGTTCAGGTAGAGACTTGAGTAAGGGCTGTGTGTGAGTTGTTATATACAAAGGGATGTGACTGCTGGAGGAAAGCTTGAGTAGGGACAGGGCTAGGGGTTGTGAGCCAGCTCGGAAGGCTGGGTTGAAGTTTTTGGTGGGGTTTTGAACTTCACATGAATGAACCAGTTTTCAGAAAAGGGGAGAGTATTGAGAAAATGACGGGAATATGAAGTTCCTTTCCTTGAGGAAGAACAGCAAGAGGATCTGAAGCCAGACTGGATACGACCTGCTACAAAGCTATTATCAGAAAGTGGAGGGGGGAGTTTTTAACTTATGGACCAGACTCTGATCCTCTTTCTCATTTTAGGTTGCACTTTACTCCATAAGTAATCCCACTGAAATCAGTAGGACTACTCTTGCAGTAAGGTACTATTCAGTAAGAACAGAGGTTTTAGAAATAGGTTGCGTGTGTTAAATTCTTAGTGAGCATTGATATCCTTGTCTAAATCAAAATTAACTATTTCCTGGGTCAGTCTTTTTGGCCAGTTTGTTGAGGGCCTTGATCAATGAAATGTACCTGCTACAGGCATTTAAACATATAAGTATGTCCGTTCCTTTAAGTATAGACTTAAGCCCCAATGAAGTCATTGTTAAGCACATGTCTAAGTACTATGTGGACTCAGCGCCTTAATTAAAGCGGATACATTTGAACTAGGACTAGGAAAATCCATTTGGGTAAAATAAGAACAAAACCTAACTTTTTCCAAGACTTGAAGTGAGTCTTTTTTGAGGTTCAAAATAGTTATTTCTTTTTCTCTTTGTTTGTATGGGTGCCTTTCTTCTTCCTGGTGAAAGGTTTCAGAGTGGTAGCCGAGTTAGTCTGTATCAGCAGAAAGAACGAGGAGTACTTGTGGCACCTTAGAGACTAACACATTTATTTGGGCATAAGCTTTCATGGTCTAAAACCCACTTCATCGGATGCATGCAGTGGAAAACACATTAGGAAGATATATATACAAAGAGAACATGAAAAAAATAGGTGTTGCCATACCAACTATAACGAGACTAATCAATTAAGGTGGGCTATTATCAGCAGGAGAAAAAAAAACCTTTTGTAGTGATAATCAGACTGGCCTATTTCAAACAGTTGACAAGAAGGTGTGAGTAACAGTAGGGGAAAAATTAGCATGGGAAAATAGTTTTTTACTTTGTGTAATAACCCATTCACTCCCAGTCTTTATTCAAGCCTAATTCAATGGTTTTCAGTTTGCAAATTAATTCCAGTTCTGCAGTTTCTCATTGGAATCTGTTTTTGAAGTTGTTTTGTTGGAGAATTGTGACCTTTAGGTCTGTAATTGAGTGACCAGAGAGGTTGAAGTGTTCTCTGATTGGTTTTTGAATGTTATAATTATTGACGTCTGATTTATGTCCATTCATTCTTTTGCGCAGAGACTGTCCGGTTTAGTCTCTAAGTGGCTTTTCTGTATGTTATCCACAGTTCAGTGGAGCTTTGTAGGACAACAACCCACTAGTGGACCACAACTAATTTTGGCAAGCCATTTTGTGTGCATTATTGACCTTTTCTTACTGTCCATAAATCCTTGACAATGCTAACACAAATACGCACCAAATGACCTTTCAAAAATGTTGGAAATAATCTGTTCCAGCTGAAGGAAGACAATGACCATCTGTACCATAGAGTGCTAGCAACAACAGCATTCATATGCCCCACTCTGATTCTCCCCACCCACAGGTCCAATGTCACTAAAAAGTAGGGATTTCATTGGCTGTCAACAGAAAAAGAATCAAAAGCTGATTAGCTATTTTCCCCTCCCCCAACAAGGTTCAAGTAACCACCACAGAGAGTATTGTGTCTTCTGATTGCTGCCTGAAAGAGAAACGGGACCCATTGGCACAAAAGCATTGTTTCCAAGTGGAGGAGTCTGAGGCCTAGCCTACAATTAATACTTAGACTGACCTAACTCACACCCCTGAAAGACATAGTTAAGCTGACCTAAGCTCCAGTGCAGACAGTGCTAGGTTGACGGACAGATGCTTCTGTCATCCTAGCTACTGCTTCTTGGAGAGGTGGATTTACTATAGTGATGGAAGAGCCCCTTCTGTCACTGTAGTAAGTGTCTGTGCTAGAGCAGTGCAGCTGCAGCGTTGAATCTGTTCTGTTGTAGTGTTTCTAGTGTAAACAAGCCCTGAGACACACATTCTTTGTTTGGTATCAGAGGGATAGCCGTGTTAGTCCGGATCTGTAAAAAGTGACAAAGAGTCCTGTGGCACCTTATAGACTGACAGACGTATTGGAGCATAAGCTGACAAAGTGGGTATTCACTTACGAAAGCTCATGCTCCAATACATCTGTTAGTCTATAAGGTGCCACAGGACTCTTTGTTGTTCTTTGTTTGGGGACTCTCCAGGGCAATATGGGACTGACAAGAGGATACTAACCAGGTCGGTCTGTCACAGGAACTAGTTGGGAGACCAGGTAAGGTCATAAGGCTGTTATCTATTCTGGGGAAGCACATCTAGGTTAGAGAAAGCAGAGCAATTGATCAAAGAACAGATACTAAGAAGTGGAAGATGGTGGTAAACTGTAAGCATAGGAAGCAGCATAAATCCAAAAAGCATCTAGATTAAAAACAATATCCAAGTAAAATGAAAGGACTTGTGTAGCTCGGGCTTGCCATGCTCCAGGATGTTTTTTACATAGATCATTGTGCCTCAAAATGATGGGAACTCAGTCGCTTTACTAGAAGCTACTTTGTCTCTAAATACTTGGCCAGCACTGGACTTATGAGTTCAGTCTCTAATAGGAACCTTTCCCATCATATTTTCTGTTGACAAGCAGTAGCAGTATATTTTACATCTGAGTGCTGTAGGGTACATCTCTTTCTCTTCCAGCTAGTTAGAAATTTTCTCTTACTCCTGAAGCTATGGTATATTTTCACATACATCATGGGTATGAGAAGCAGAGCACGGGTGAGTTTTGGAAGCAAGCATTAAACATTGCTATGTGTGAATGGGACTAGTGAGACAGCAAGATAGAAAATAAAAGAATTCAGTTTGGATAAGGATCTAAATGTTTTCCATAGATTTTTAAGGCCAGAAGGGATTATTATAATAATCTAACCTGATCTCCTCCATAAACAGGCCATAGAAGTTCATTTACTAATTTCTCCACTGGGCTCAATAACTTGTGGTTGAAGTAAAGTATATTTTCAGAAAAATATCCAGTCTTGATTTAAAGACTCCAAGGGATAGTGAATCTACCACATTCCTTGGGTAAGATGTTCCAATGGCTAATCACCCTAACTGTATTTGTGGGTTTAGTCAAACTTTTCTAAATCCTAGATGCTTTTCAGGTTCACCCAGCCCTAGTTACTGATCTAGTCTCACTGCCCTTATACTAAATCCAAGCAAATGGGCTAAATTTTTCTGTTGTCCAGAAAGACACACATAACTTTGGGTCTGCTTCAAAGGACTTCATCTGAAGACATCGGGTAGCTTCTGCACAGATTTGAGAAACAAATGCAAAGGTAACTATAAAGAAACATTTTTCCTCTTTGTAGATACACTAATGAAAATTACTAGTTCCTTTCCTGCAGCAAAGTGTGCTAGATAGTAAAAAAGGAATAGCTCTTTCTTTAATATATAACTTTTCACGGTGTATATACTGGTCAACCTTACATAAACAATGCAAGCCATCTAATACAAGCTGGCTGCTATTTAAAGTGTGGTTTCATGTTTATCGTGCCTCAGTGATTTTATATCAAATTCACTATGTTTAAAACTCACCCAAGATCTGAAAACCAAGTTGTGTTATTTCTGTATCTCACATCATCACCAGTAATAAAGATTCTACAAATGGAACTTAGTTAACAATTCTTTTGAAGACATTAAAACAAGAATAAAAATCCAGCTCTATTGGCTTTATTGGCATTGCAGAAATAACTTGAGTGTTTTATCAAAAAGTAAGCAAATTGGTTTCAGAACAGGGCATTTATCTGTTAAGTATAAAGATATTTTTGCACAGTCACTTTTCTGGCCATATAAGCAATTTTAAATGGAAAAATCTAGAAATCAATAACAGACAAGTTTATTAAAGTATGGTTCCCTACAAACTCATTAAACCTGAGTAATGAAAATAGCTCCTTCCATTGACTGCTAAAGAGATAAGGATGACTTATGTGATAACATCTGTTAGTAGGGTACCCCTTCCAGTAGTGTCATGGAATGACAGTACCCACCCCAAAATTCAGAGGTACACAAATATTAGGTATTCACCCACAAAAGCTTATGCTCCAATACATCTGTTTTGTCTATAAGGTGCCACAGGACTCTTTGTTGCTTTTTACAGATCCAGACTAACACGGCTATCCCTCTGATACTTGACAAATATTGGAGGAACTCATAGGGTACATTACGCACTTGATTCAAACTGAACAATTGATTTATGCGGAACCCATCCCTATGATGATGGGCACCAAATACATCTGTAAATAAATATAAAGGTGGCTCGTCTGTTTTATTATGGCCTCTTTGCTTGAATGAAGTACTACAAGCACTGAATGTATTCCGAATGCTCAGTTGCTTCAGGACTGCTCCTTTATTCAGTGATGTTAAAGGGGAAACTGTTTGGCTGGATCAGGTTGAATACTAGACAAATTATTTAGCTCATTTATTTGATGAATAATAACATTTTCCAAAAATGTGCTCACAGATTAATAATATTTGGCCAGACCTACTCTTCATGCTGATGGATCGCACAAAATCACAGCATGGTGTGGAACAATCCCATCACTGACTCCTCAATGTACACAGTACTCAAATATTTGCCTCACTCTTTGCCGACCAATCTGACTGTTGCAGATGAATGATATTTATCCCAGTTTCCTGAATGAATGATGAGAAAAGCCCTTAAAATGCAAGTGCTTAACATGCTGTTTAATCATTTGCACTGCACCAGTTCAACTTTTTTCTTTAATGTCTTCAGTAACATGGCATAATTATTAAACAGGATATTAATGTCTATTGGTTAGTATTACATTGCATCTATTGTGGGAATGGTACCATAAACTGAAGGATGTCATACATAATTGTTTTGCAAAAGAAGGATGTTCAATGAATACTGTTGAAGCTTCTATTTTTGCTCTTTAGCTGAGACATCAGATAAAAAATGCTGTCCCTTTCTTGTGGTTCTCCAAGAGAAGTTATGAATTCCACGGCATGTTTTGCCAACTTTCCCTCTTTGAGTTACATCTCCAAATATTCAAGTTTCAGTGTGAAATTTCTGGATTCTGAATGTTGACTACTTATTCCTATTTCTAGGATTGTATTGCTTGAGACATTATTCATGAAAAAGAGAGTGATTTCTAGTTTATGAATGAAGCTTAACGCAAAATTCTTCTTGTGTTTGTATTGGTTAGGAACAGACATTAGCAATCAACTCCATATTAATACAACTTTTTTGTTGTAATTACTTCAGAAAGAACAGTGAGATGATTTGAGTACAAAAAGTATAATATTAAACATTATTGTACAATATGTATTGGACAAATTATTGTATTTGATTCAATAATTTTGCCCATTGATGATTTATCAGCAAAACATAAGAAGATCCCAGAAAAAATTATCTCTTTCTTACAATGATAGACTAACCTAGATTTTCCAATGCGACATACCATAGCAAAACAGGAAGTGTTAAATGAGATTGATGAATTTACTGGGCCTGATTCTTATTTATATTAAGGCCACTTCATACTGCTTTGGCAGCATAATAAATTCTTAAAGTATAAATGAGAATCAGACCCATTGAGGTCAAAGGATTTATGCAAAATAGCATTGATAACATCATAATATTATTCTTTTTAATGACAGATGGCAAACAGACCAAAAAAACTTCCTGAGGAAGATCGTGTTTTTCAATGGTAACTAGAGAATAACAACAGATTAAATGTGATATTTGGAGCCAATCCCCCAAAGCAGACGGGGGAATGGTAATAGACAGTTGCAAAAAACATGGTAACTTTTCTAATCCTAGGAAGAAGATAACAGCCACCAGATAATATAAAAGTTGAGTAGGTTTATGGTTTGGGTCTTGGTTTGGTGTTCTTGTATGTCATTGGCATGTGCTTCTTGTTGATACATATTGTCAAGGGGGGAAGCATGAAGGAGCATACATCATTCCCTCTAATTTTTGGCACAGAAGAGAATAAATAAGAATACACCCCACCAGCGGTGGCTCTAGACATTTCGCCGCCCCAAGCACGGCAGCATGCCGCGGGGGGTGCTCTGCCCGTCACTGGTCCCACGGCTCTGGTGGACCTCCGAAGCCGCGGGACCAGCGGACCCTCCACAGGCACGCCTGCGTGAGGTCCACTGGAGCTGCGGGACCAGTGGACCCTCCGCAGGCATGCCGCCGAAGGCACCCTGCCTGCCGCCCTCCCGGCGACCGGCAGAGCACCCCCCGCAGTATGCCGCCCCAAGCACGCGCTTGGCGTGCTGGGGCCTGGAGCCACCCCTGCACCCCACTAAAATGGCCTGTTGGGGGCAGGGAGCTGTGCTTAAATGTGATCATGCCCCCAAGAGGAGATTTTAAAGGTGGGGCTGAACTGCAAGAGGGTGAAGCTGGGAGAAAGCTGCTGTATGCAAGTATCTCTCTCAGCAAATCAGTAAGAACTGCATTGCTAATTAGCATGCAAAGTAATAACGGCTGCAGTAACTTCCGCAGCTCTCTGCACTTTTATGTTTCTGCTTTAGTAGCTTCAGCTACTGACGTGGTCTCTGGTGCCTGTCCTCATGCTATCTGTACAGCTAGGTCTCTCAGTGTCTGAATATTCAATCTGCACAGGCTAACGCAGGGCTGTGTTTCCTTAGGAGTCAATACTTGGTAACGCAGTTTGTCCCTTACATTGCTAGAATGATTTGTTACAAACACTCTGAGTGAAAACTTGCATGAGCAAAATCCAGCCTGTAACAAATTCTGGCATCATTTACAACTTTGCAAAAATCAGAGTAGATCTTGGACAAGTGAATAAACTAATGTTCACTGGATAAAGACCAGGTGACTATGTTACATCTGATTCTATCCCCTAATTTGTAACAAAGGACCCACGTCACCACTTTTACCCATTGGAAATATATTTCACAGAGTGCAAAGCTGAATTTTAATGCAAATTAACTGGTTCCGTTTGCATGGTTAGAAGGTTAAAAATGGAAAATGAAAAATACCATTTCAATATCTGTGGCACACTTCATGATCTGCTAAGATGGTAGCAACTCTGTCCCTTTATTGCCACTCTTCAACATATACACTTACCTTTCAGATAATTGAAATACACATTGTAGAGGTTTCTTTCCAGATGGAGTAACTTCCTCCAAAACATTGTACCTCACAAATGCTGCCCTGCCTCATATCCATCCAATGCTGCTATTCAGGACCTAGACAAATCTTTTTAAAAATGTATTAGGTACAGGACTCCTTTCCACTACTTTAACATTCTGGGATTCTCAGCAACTGTAAATTGATGTATCTCCATAGACATCAATGGGCCTACTCCAGTTTATACCAGCTGAGATTCTGACCCAGAATGTAAAATTGGTGGAGAGGAGTCCTAGTGCCTTATAGCTATAAAAGCAGTTGAAGCTCACAGCAGCTTAGACAATCTAGAGAGGCATAGTCTGCCCTCAGTCTGCCCTCAGAAACTATGGTTTCCTTGCATAGATCAAAGTGTATAGCTAGGGTCCTACGAAATTCACGGTCTATTTTGGTCAATTTCACGGTTATAGGATTTTAAAAATGGTAAATTTCATGATTTCAGTTAGTTAAATCTGAATATCCATGGTATTATAATTGTAGGCATCCTGACCCAAAAAGGAGTTGTGTGTGTGTGTGTGTGTGGTGGTCGGCGGGGGGGGGGGGGGTTGCAAAGTTATTTTGGGGATGTGTGTGGTACTGCTACCATTACTTCTGCACTGCTGCTGGTGGCGCTGCCTTCAGAGCTGGGTAGCTGGAGACAGGGGTGGCTCTAGGAATTCCACCGCCCCAAGCAGGACAGCGCGTCGTGCAGTGCGCTCTGGCGGTCGCCGGTCCCGCGGCTCTGGTGAACCTCCCGCAGGCGTGCCTGTGGATGCTCCACCGAAGCCGCGGGACCAGCGGCTCCTCCGCAGGCACGTCTGCGGGAGGTCCACCGGAGCTGCGGGACCAGCGGACCCTCTGCAGTCATGCCTGCAGGAGGTCCGCCGGAGCCGCCTGCCGCCCTCCTAGCAAAATGCCGCCCCAAGCGCGCGCTTGGCACGCTGGGGTCTGGAGCCGGCCCTGGCTGGAGAGAGGCGGCTGCTGGCCAGGAGCTCAGCTCTGAAGGCAGAGCTGTTGCCAGCATCAGTGCAGAAGTAAGGATGGCATGGTATGGTATTGCCACCCTTACTTCTGTGCTGCTGCCTGCAGAGCTGGGCCCTCAGTCAGAAGCTGCCACTCTCCAGACACCCAGCTATGAAGGCAGTAGCACAGAAGTAAGCGTGGCATGGTTTGGTATTGCCACCCTTTTGCACTGCTGCTAGCAGGGCATCACCTTCAGGCAGGGCCAGATCCAGCATTTTTGCCACCCCAAGCGGGGGAAAAAAAAAGCCGCGATTGGCAGCCCTTTGGCGGGCGGCAGCTCTAATGCCGCCGTGTCATTCTTCAAGAGAGGGACCCGCTGCCGAAGAGCTGGACATGCCACCCCTCTCCATTGGCCACCCCAAGCACCTGCTTGCTGCGCTGGTGTCTGGAGCTAGCCCTGCCTTCAGGGCTGGGTGCTCAGCCAACAGCTGCCTCTCTCCAGCTGCCCAGCTCTGAAGGCAGCACAGAAGTAAGGTTGGCAATACCACAATCCTCTTAAAATGACCTCGCAAAACTCCCTTTTGGGTCATGACCCACAGTTTGAGAAACACTGGTCTCTCCTGTGAAATCTATATAGTATAGGGTAAAAGCACACACACCAGATTTCATGTCGGAGACCAGATTTCATGGTCTGTGACAAGTTTTTCATGGCCATGAATTTGGTAGGGCCCTATGTATAACATGCCTACTAAGACTGGAGGTTCAGAAATCTGGATTCTTATGCAAATGACTTAATGTTCTAATTTGCATATTTGATGAACGTGCATCACCTTATGTATGTAAATGACAGCAAATATCCTGATTACTAGAATGTAAGACTGATAAGGCTGCTGCAAATGTTAGGAACACAGGAATTTGTATGCTACTAGTGGCATTTTCCTAGGCGGCTGTCCAGGTAATTCTGGTGGCTCCTTGAAGCTATTCCCGGGTGCAGGGTTGTGGCTGGGTGTTTAGCCTCTGGCACTCCCTGCTGCATGCTTTGGGATGAGAGGGGTATCTGGCTGCTTTTTGCCATCATCTGGCTGAGCTGCTAACCCAGAAATGGGTGCTCCTGCCTGTTACCCTCGGGCTGGGGGTTGCTCTAGATGCTGCCTGGTATTGCTCTAGCCATAGGTCAAAGTTTATGGGCATGAGTGTGTTGGAGGACTTTGCTCCACGGACTTTGTCTGTCTGACTAGAATGCTCCTAGCTGGGTGTCTCTGTATGGAGAGATTCCAATGAGAGCACCCCAGCCATAGAGAGACAGCCAAGAGTGTCTTCTCAGCACTTCAAATTAGGAGATTTCAGCTCTTTGGCTTCTGCAGCAGCAGGAACTCAAACACAGCTAAAGGCAGGCTCCTCCTAGCCACAACAGGTAGCGGAAAGGCTCTGGGAGAGGCAGGGCTTTCAGGACACGTCTAGACTATAAAGCCTGATCCTATACAGTAGGCAGTGCTGCGGCAGTGATGTAGGGTAGCAATGCCTACATCTAAGGTTTCTGGCTACTTTGCATTATAAGACTATGTTTTCATTTTCCAGGAGGGCATCTGCCTCACACTGAATCTTTTTGGAAAGTCCAGCAAAAATAGTTCAGCCATTTTAGAGAATGAGATTAAGGAAAAATATATTGTTTTGCCCATGTTAGAAATAATTCTTACAACTGTTTTGTTGAAGCCCTAGTGGCCCTACATTTTGGAGAAGAGACTTGGAAGTTGGCAGGGGTGTTGCCCTGATGTCAAGGATTTGTTTTTTGCTATCCTGGTGAAAATACTTGCAAGTTTGACTAAGCAAAAAAGCCTCCGAAAAATCCCCTTTCCCACATGCTTAGTAGGTGGTGGTAGAGGCTGACAGTAAAAGCTCCTGCTATTCTGTCTGCACTGGGCATGCTCCAGCTCAGGCTGCTGGGACTGAGCAGGACTTTCTGTGCAATTGCTTCACTCCTCCTCCACTGTTGTGGGGCTGGGCACTGAAACTGAAAGCAGGGAGATTGTCCCTCCTGTTCTCTCAATTGTCCCCTTGCTGGGACCTAGGCAGTGTGGAGGAAAAGGGATAGCAGTGGAATGCAGAGGGTATAAAAGAGGGATGGAGAAGACTGGGGGTTGTACGTTGGAGGTGACAGAGCAGAGGTGAAATAGGAGCATGGAGAACAGGGATAAAAAGAGTTAAATGGAAGGGGCATGCTAAGAGCCAGTGACAGAAAAACAGACCACTAGGGCACATTCCCCTCCAGAACCTGGAACAGAATCCAGGATTCCCGAGTCCCAGTATTCCTCACCTGCATAGCAAATAGTTGTGAAACCCACTGACCAAGTGTGTGTGTCATCTCCCTCTAGTGCTGGTCCATAGAGAGGATGACAATCTACTAGTGCTATTAGTTACTTCATTAGCTCAAGTGGCAGAGGTCTGTGTGGCACATCTAAATGTTCCAGCCCTACTGATGACCTAGCTGGATGTCAATGTTGTTCCATAGAATGGAATTTCTGTTTAGTTTTTTTAGTTTCTTTTTAAGAAACAGAAGAAATTACGCACAAAAAATACATGAAAGGAACAACAGGTTGCAAAGTTAACCGTTCAAAAATTAGAAAATGCCATAAGCATTAATTCAGCCACCTTGTTGCATGCACATTATGATATAGTCTTTAATTACGTGATCACGTGCTACTTTTTCCAGAGGACCCTCACCTCATTCAGTGGAGTGGATGGACGGTACACAGGCAATGAATCAAGACTGTGGAGTGAATGATGCTGTTGTCTGTTATATCCCCTGCCTTATGTGTTGCTAGAAGAGAAAAGATGGTCTGGAGGTTATGATAATTGAATGCCACCTTGGAGGACTGGATTCTATTCCTGTCTCTGCTACAGAATTCCTGTAGTCAAGTAAATTAAACCAATGTTTCTCCAGGTGGTCACCAATTGTGTGTTCCTCATTTTCTGCTGAACTTGAGACACTGTAAGCTTGCCTTGCCAAAGTGCAGAGCACTCAAAACTGCAACTGAAGTCAATTGGAGCTGTGCTTTGAACATATAAAATCCTATAAAAATACCAAGTACTCTGAAAAATCAGGACATAGGCATCTCAAATTCAGCACCCAAAACTAGTGAACACTTTGGACAATTTTGGCCATATTCTTTCTGTATCTCGGTTCCTCATCTGTAACATGGCAATAATACTGCCCCCTCCCACACTTCCCAGGGATCTGTAAAGATAAATTACATGTTTGGGAAGCACTCATAACTAGTGTGATGAGCACCATAGAAAAGCACAAAATTAATGTATTTTGAGCAGAGTTTTGCTTGTGTGCAGTTGATATGGCATAGAGGTTGTACACTCAATGGGAGGAATTTTATGGAAATAATAGTATGAAATCATATAATTAAAGACTATTATAATGCAGCTATATAAGGGGGCTGAATTAAGGTTGCACAGGCAACCTTAATTCTGGCATTTCCTAACATTTCAGTGCTTGACTTTGCAACTTTAATGAACTTGTAATATTGGTACAAAGAAATATGCTACACTTGATCCTACTGAAGTATATATTATATGCAGAATTTCCCCTTTATTCAAAATAAAACAGTACCAGAGTAGATTTTCCAAAATCCTTTTATTGACCCTCACTTCAAAAACCTGGCAGTACCTAAAAAGAATGTAGTACATGAAAATTCTATTTCATTTTTAACCTCTGATTCAAAAACTCTGATTTTTCTCCCTGTGGAGCCTTATTGAGTCCATCAGAGCTGGCACCAAGTCAATATCTCACAGCTGAAACACTTTATTTTTCATTATTATGATTTTATATCCCTTCCAGACTTTAAAACTTTTTCCATCTTGCAGACCATTTTTCGTTTTTCTGGTTGGTGGATCAACTGCTGTCTTTAGTGAACATAGCTTACTGTTCTTTAATTCCTAGTGAATAAAAATTAAATCAGGGGTAGGCAACCTATGGCATGTGTGCCGAAGGCGGCACAGAAGCTGATTTTCAGTGGCACTCACACTGCCCGGGTCCTGGCCACCGGTCCGGGGGGCTCTGCATTTTAATTTAATTTTAAATGAAGCTTCTTAAACATTTTGAAAACCTTATTTACTTTACATACAACAATAGTTTAGTTATATATTATAGACTTATAGAAAGAGACCTTCTAAAAATGTTAAAATGTATTACCGGCACGCAAAACCTTAAATTAGAGTGAATAAATTAAGACTCGGCACACCACTTCTGAAAGGTTGCCGACCCCTGAATTAGATGAAGAAACATCCTTTTTCCGCAAAATAAATACTTGTGACTCTCCTAATTTCCACCAACAAAAACCTATGTGAAGCTCTCAGGAAATGTTGGATCAAAAGCACTTGATACATATTTCTGAAGTTGAGTGGCTGTCCTTTGGGAACACATTTTCGGCATCCCATGTTTCTCTGGATTACATGGTGTACAGTAGTGTTTAATAATACCTTTCGCATATAAAACATAACTCCTTTCAGCCGGAAATCTCAAAGTAAAGTCTAAATATTAAGACACACACACCATCTCTGAGAAGTAGGGAAAGTATTACAGTACAACCCGGATCTAATGACCATGAGTTAACCAAAAGTATGCATACTATAAGGGGTAACTGATGTATCTGAGATACCACTGTGTGCTATTTGTGGGTTAATGTTGACTTTTAATGGTTGTCTGTGTATGACACAGTGGGTGATGGTACAAACTCAAAGTGGTGAAGAAATCTTGCTGAGTTCATCCTTCAAAGACATTGCTGGAGGAGTACACTTTAATGTATACCTAGCATGGGACTGATCCTACCATGGTTGTCTGCACACATAATTGACTTTCACAGGAATTATTCACACATAAGGCTGGGATCCTAAATATGTACATGTATAAGTTCTGCATTTTCTTTATGGAAGCAGGGTGTGAATGAATGCTCCCCTGACAGCTAGCTGGGAGGAGGAAAGACTTTGGGTGTGTTTATGTAAATAGAGTTTGCTCCTGCTCTGCTTACATATTCAGCAGATACAGCGGTGTCAAAGGGATCAACTTTGGCTGGTGTTGGGTACAAATACCCATAGTACTGAATGCAAGGATAGTGAAATATGGTTAAAAATGTTGTAATTATTGTAGGAATACAGGAAATCAGGATTGTGCTTAACCTGTCCCAAATGAGGGGGGCCACCTTCAGTTGAAAGAACCTCATTACGCCAGGGGCTCGAATGTCAGACCCCTGTGAAAGTAAGAGGTGGGGGGACAGATATCCTCGCCAGGAGGCTGTGCACCCTCAGAAAAGGTCTTTCATAGACTGGTTTAACCTCCACACTGTTCAAAGAATCATGCTAAATAAGCTTCATTAGGAGCCTCTTTGTTTTTTTAATTGCTCAATCAGCACTGAAACCTGTTGTGGTAGGACTGTGTTTCTGCCCTGCCTGCCCAGAGCTAGAAATCAATGAGAGCTGAAATCACTTGTGGCAGGACTGTATTTCTATCCAGAGCTGAAAATCACTGAAAGCTGAAATCACTTGTGGCAGGACTGTATTTCTGTCCAGAGCTGGAAACCACTGAAAGCTGAAGTCACTTGTGGCAGGACTGTGCTTCTTCCCAGCCTGCACAGAGCTAATATCACTAAGAGACTGATATGCAGAGGTCACAGCAGAGAGGCAGGTGGCAGCAGAAGGTGAATGAGTGGCTGGTGAGGTGGAGAGGCGCAATGAGTGGCCAGCAGGGTGGCAGCAGAGAGGGGCGACGAGCGGCCAGCAGGGTGGCTGGTAGAGAGGTTCCGTGAGCAGGCAGCCAGCAGGCAGTGAGTGAGTGCCAGAGCAGCGGAGTGAGTAAGGTGACTCTTTACCCCACCGGGGTGTGCGGGTGGACTCTGCAGATGCACTTCTGAACTCTGGGTTTGCATTGACCAAGGACAGCAACTGTGAGTGGGGTGCAGAGAAGGGTTGGGCACGTGAAAGGGACTGTTGGGTTGCTATATTTAAGAACCTGAGGGGAAAAGGACACTGCCCAGCCTATGTGGGGGTGGGTCTTTTACTCATGGTTTATGTTTATGAACCCTGTTTGCGGTATTTTCCCAAATTAACGCTGAGTTACTTCCTTCCTTTTATTAAAAGTTTCTTTTCTACACTCAGACTCTGTGCTTGTGAGTGTGGAAGTATTGCCTCTCAGAGGTGCCCGGGGTGGTGTGTAAATTTACCAGGTTACTGGGTGGTGGTTCGAGCCAGTTCTGTGTTCTATCGATGGAAAGGAGCCCCTAGATATTGAACCCAGCCCTAGTGGCTGCTGCCTTCACCTGGCAGAAGGGTTACATTTACAAGTTTCTAATGTTTCTTTTCCAAGAATCAGTGATATCCAAACATATGAATTTACATATAACATGAGTATTACCATTTTCTCAGGAATAAATATAGTATAACTAAACTGTCCTGCAGAATGGCTATTTTAAGACATATTATGGAAGTAATCTTTTAAAAAAAAAACCTCATATTTAAATGGTAAGTTCCTTGGGGCACGGAGTGTCTTTAATTATATGTATTATTAAAATAATATTGTATCAATGTCTTGGGATAAATTAAGTTGCCAGTAATCCATTTTTCTTATTTTATAGCTATTTTATTTTTCTTCCTCTTCCTTCATTTATAAAACAAATTACATAAGCTCCCACTGCAGGCAGTAGAAGTAAATTCTGGAATATATGACTGTCCATGAGGAACAGTTTAAACAGATACAGTGGAGATGGTATAGATTTTTGGAAGAGAAACTGTCCTGGCCAGAATGCAAACCTAGCTTATGTACACATAAAAGACTATTTAAAAACATGTATTATATCAGTCACAGTATTAAAAGAGGGTTCAAAGGGACTCATAATAAAATCATATGGGGCTGTAGACCCGCCCAGCATTCTGCAGAATTTTACTAACAGCTACTCATTATACTGTAGGGGTCAGGTAAAGGCAAAATGGTGTAGTGCCAGATCATGAGAGAAAGGTGCTAATCTGCAGAAAATGTCTGGAGGGAAGTTTCTGTGCATCTCTCAGATGGTCTGGTGCCATGCTACTTTTGCTAAGGAGTAGCATTTTCTGCCTGTCTGAATGGAAGGACAAGTTGGGAAGGGAGCATGGTGAGACCTATATACCCCCAGAAGTACGTAGTAGTTGCAGCAGCTGCTGCTATGAGTAACGTATGACAAAATACTGCAGGAACCATTCATGGAAGGGAGGAAAACTACATAGGCCAAATCAGCCTACGTAGTTAGCACCTTTTGATGGCAGTTTTGCTTGGCTCTGAGTCTGGGCTGCAGGATTTGATACCATATAATTGGAGAGGAGAAGGTTGCTTATCAATTCAGGCCATCTGGAGCGCTGCTTTTGTTGAGGAACAGCATAGACTGCATTGTGGTTCACTGTGTGTGTGTGTGTGTGTGTGTGTGAGAGAGAGAGAGAGAGAGAGAGAGCGAATGACTGACAGCAGGGGACTAGGAGGAGAGGGGACTTGGTGACTACGATGTGAGCTTAAACTGAGATGCTGCTGTGCTACATTTATAAATCTCAGTAACCCTACCATAGGGTAACATATGGCTTTCCCTCTTACCCTCCCCCCACCCTCATTAGAAGGGCCAGTTCCATTGCAGCTGTCCACAGTACTCTTATTCCTGTGCCCCCTCACCCTATCAGTGTATAGCATGGTTTCCTGTCTTTGCATTCAGCATCAACATCCTTCCCTCCCCTCCCCGGGACTTGATAACTCAGCATCCTTCTCTTTCCCCATTACCTACAGTCATCTGAACTCTCACTACCTCTTTGGAGGTTCACCACTGCATGCTGGGCCTCCATAAGCCCTCCTCAAGGAGATGTGGGTGTAGTCTTTGTGACACAGTAGCTCCTTGGCCAAGGTGCTCATGTTCTTTGCAAACATCTCTCACCTCAGACCTGACAAACTCACCAAACCCATGTTTTACAGAATATTTATCCATAAAGAGTAACATGTAAGGTATTTACAGAAAGACTCAATTGTCATAAGATGTATGTAGAAGTAATATTTATGGAATAGCATATTTATAGTGCAAATATGCTTTATGGACTTGGAGTAAAAATTAGGCAGCAGAGGTAGTGTGTCACAATGATGGCCCATTTAGGTGGGACGGGGCATTTGTTACCCTGCCCTGTTTAGTCAGTGAGATACTGCAAGGCTCAATTATCTAGGCTTGCCCCCTCCCAAGACTATCAATGGAAAACCATCCGAGGCAATTACAAACAATAGAAACCACTTGGAGCTGAAAAAGGAACAGACAAAGGTTCACACTGTCTGTGAACAGAAACAAAAGGCTGCTTTAAGTATAACACAGAGGAGGGAGAAGCACTTTGTATCCATTCACTGAGGGAAACCCCTTTAGGGCAGGGGGCTTCTTCCAGGAACATTTGGATCCTGGTTCTTGTGACCAACCAGCTCTGAAACTGACCAGACTTTGGAGGCAAAGCCCATTTATTTTATAGGAAACAAGCTGGCTCCAGGAAGCAGGTGCTTGGGGCAGCCAATACAAAGGGGCGGCTTTCTGTTCTCTATTGGGGCGGCCTGTCTGGGTCTTCGGCGGTAATTTGGCGGTGGGTCCCTCAGTCCCTCTCTTCCTCTTTGAGCTGCCGCCGAAGAGGAAGAGAAGGAGTGAAGGGACTGCCGCTGAACTGCCGCTGAAGAATGGAGCAGCACAATTGAGCTGCTGCCGAAGTGCCGCCGATCAGCCTTTTTTCCTTTTTTTTTTCTTTTGCTGCTTGGGGCCGGCCCTGATAGGAAAGGTCACTATTGATAAGTATAGACCCAGGTTTGCATTTTATGATTTTATTCTGAGCTGTAACCAGTTGTTTCCATCACTTTTTCTCATTTCTAGTTAAATCTTTATTCTTTTAAAATGTATCTACTTTTGTTTTATTATAAGTGCTGCGTGGTTTACGGGGCGGGGTGGTTTAAGGTTAACAGCACCTCTGGGTGCAGAGGAGCTGGAATACTTGTGAGTAGCCAGTTTAATAGACTCTACATCACAGGTGGATGATTCAAAGGGGTTCAGGGATTGTGGTGCACCTACTGTTAACCTGCAAGGCTAATTTATAGCTGGCATAGCTCAGAGGAGTGTGCTTGAAAGGCTGGTGGTGTTAGGGAACCAACACTCAATTACCACAGGAACGATCCCCTCTCTCTGGAGGCACGGGTAATGAGAAGTCCTGGATGTCCGAGAACTGTTGCAATGATCTTGGGCTCAGCTCATAACTCCTATTCAAACATAAGTTACATGTGTGGGGAGGACCATAGCTTTGTGGTGCAAAGGAACACATACTGAAAAATCAGGAATGACAGATATAATTTATGCATTGGGCCAAATTCTGCCCTCAATTACACCTTGCAAACCCACTGAAGTCAGGTATACTGGGGCTGGGTGCAGAATGTGGCCCGCTATTTGTATTATAAAGTCTTCAGCCAACGTTCTAAGGTGGCACTTGATGATTAAAGAAAAGCTTTTTTTAAGATACCTCCCATTGCCATTTCTGTTCTTTGCTGTCAGCTTTCCTGTCATTCTTCTCCAATGAATGCTTTTTCTTTTAGTTTCGTGATACAGGTGGCTACCATTTGTAGTTCTATCAATTTCTCCGCCTGCTCCCAGGCAGCTATTATTTATGCCAGGTCCTGGTTATCCTCCTTTTTATTCATCTAGACAAGAACAGCTAGAAAACATTTTAAACAGCTTGAGGTAAGGGTTAAGCATAAAGATCACATGTTATCAGGCACAGCTTCAGGATAAATGGGTTAAGTCTGCTCCAACCCAATGTTCAGAAATTGTGTTTTTAACATGCATTTAATTTGTGCCACTCTTTCAGATGTAAGAAATGTGAAAACACAAGCCAAGTTATAAAGCTATGGCCCATAAAGGGAATCATCTGCAGTAGTTTAAAAGGTACACGGTGCATTTTTTCCCCTTAGTCCTTTTATGCAGGATCACATAGAATTTTTAAAAAACTTTAAAAAAACAGTGTTTATAATGGTGTATTTTACTGATAGGGTATGTGTCTTTGGTATCTATCTCTCCATAGAAGTGTGATTGCAGGGAGTCCTGTATTTATCCTTCAAATAATTTTTTTAGAAGTTTTCACATTAGAATTAATGACTGGTTCACAGCCCTTGTTACAAACAATAAATTATCACTACATGTCTTTCTATTGAAATATATTACTTAGCCATTCGTGATTTGCCATGGGATGCTCTCCAGATGTGTTGCATATGAAGTTCTCTGAATTTTTCACTTGAGTGCTATCAAGTTAATCTGTTGTTTAGCACACCAAAAGAATTGCTGAATATCTATTAAACATCATATGGGTCTGCAGTGTTCAGTTGTGAAGCTTTTTCTTTTTTTGGTGCTCTTTCTTCCCATTTCAATGATGATCTTTAACAATACCCCACTGTTGCATTGCTGTACTTTTCCTCCTTCAAAGTATAATTTTATGCTAATCCTTGAGCTGCTGAGGAGGGCATTAGCTTTCAACTGGTTTGCTAGCACAACAACTAAGAAAAAACTTAGTTACTTACAACCTGGATATCGTATAGACATTACCTATTCCTTGCATGGTTTAAACACTTCTTTGAATTTGGTAGACATTACAGAATAAGGATGTATGGTTCTTCTGTCTACTATATATCTCACGATCCAATTGTTGAGAGAACTGAGCTTTCATCTCTATGTTGGAATATGGCCCAGATTCTAGATTTCAAAGCAGCTAAAAGGAAGACAATCATTAAGACAATGTTCCCTCAAATCCCAGTTCAAATAATCTTAAAGTCTATGCAAAACACAAATGTTAACCCTGCAGAACATCCCAATCTCCAGAATAACCCACAAAGCTTTGAAAACACTCCCAACATATTTCTAAAACTTTTTTTTATTGTTGGCAAAATATCCTTTTGGTTGCCATTAGTTTTGCTTAAATCCTTTGGAAATATTCAGCGCTCCATGGTGTATTCAACAGTTCAGAAAAATGGCTCATCATCTCAGCTTAGCTCAGTCTGCACGATTGCTTGTGTACTTAGTTCCCACTTATTTTTTTCAGGTTCACTATCAGACTAGACAGCTCTGTCAACTCGAAAAGACATTCTTTTTTCAAACTATTGATCTCTGTTGCTCTTCCAAATCCTTTAGTATTGGCTCTTAGGATTACTATAATGCTATAATCATTCTGTTAAGGATTCAGATTCGTGGTGGACTAAAAGATGGTAACATCAAAAGGATTGAAATGCCCTTGAAGCAATCAATTTTTGTTCATCAAATACAAATGCTGAGAGGCTGCTTTCAGCTAATAATTTATAACTGAATTAATGACACATGGCTTCCGTCAGTAATGGTCTCTCTCTCTCTGGGATCTTTTTTTTTTTCTTCTGTGATCTGATTTCATATTCTGGGAAAGGAAATCGGAGTGCTAAAGAATTCAATCAAGAATGAGGACTCTCTGAAGTTAAAAGCTTAGTTTCCTTGCTTCAAGCTCACACTGCTGCTGAAATCTTTCTTTCTGTTTTAGCAAACTTGAATTCTTAAACTAATCCCACCTCTTCACTTTTAGTAATATTCCCACTTCTTTCTTGGTTATGTACAAAAGCTAGTAGAGTTGTGGGGAAAAAAATATGAACACACTTCAAATGTGTCCCTGTTGAGTTTGCAGATCTTCCATCAAAAAACTGTGCTTCGTGCGAAATTTTTCATATTACCAAAAATGTCAAAAGATGGATGCAAGATTTTTCCCTTCCTTTCTGAAACTGCACCACCACCATTTTTGGACGTCAGCAAAAATTTCAGAGAAGCTTTGTGCAGTGTGTTTCAAACTTGAATGGTTGGGTTTCATCTCGTGGTCAAAGTCATATTTCTTCCAGTTCCCTGATTACTTGAGCTTACTCCATGTGTTCAGAAGGGCCATCAAAAGCCCTTTACAGTCTTGTTATTTCAGGCCTCTGTGGAAAGAGGAATATGCCCTGAAAAGATGACAGAATGCCACATATTCTGGACAGGGATAGGATCCATAAGACAACACCAGGTAGGGGAGAAGTGAGGGATGTGTGTGTGTGGGGGGCAAAATCTTTCACAGTGCCTGTTGTGGAGTGGGGGATGTTTGGAGATGGAGGGCCATGAGCTTGAATAGGCATCAACATTTTTGGATGCTTTAGATAAACCAAACTCTGAATCTTTTAATGTTTCCTCATCCCTGGATTTATTACTGCATTTTTCCAACATTGAGGCTGTTCTGCTGTAAACCCTGGTATGTAGCTTTGCTATGGTGAGGTGCTGGTTTTAGAGTGCTTTTATTTATGTAGTCTTGTTCAGTTAAAGAAGTTTTTTTTTTAAATTCCCTGTATTACTAAAAGCAGACTAAATATTATTTGTGGGTCAGGGGAAGAAGAATATTTTTGTGCGACGGTGGAAGTGTGAAATTCCCTATGTTCTTATGGCCTTAAATCTAAAACAAAACCAATTTATCCTTCCACTTTATTTTTTCATGAAACAGAACAGTTGTAGAATTATGCAAAAGAATTTCATTCAGTTTTGCCTCTTTTTCCATTTGGGAATTGTCCACAGGAAGCTCATAATTTTCTTGAATGTACTATCTGGTGAATAATTGGTATGAATAATCCTTGGGTGGTAGGTCATTTACAAAATGTTCAGTGTGAGTATCTGCCATTCAGCATTCAGAATTTGAGATGTGCTGATTGGTTTTGGTTGCACACTTAGGACAAGTGGCATGTTTCAGTTCCCTGAGCATAATTCTTATAAATTAACGTGACAATCCTCATTCATCCTCCCAGGTAAGTTATCCCCAAATAATAACTCTGTCCCCACTTCTTCCATCCTCAGCTGCATCCTCAGCCACCTCTTCCACTCCATTCCTTTTATCCACTTCCCTACTCCTATCTTCTTTCCCACTTCTCCATCACTCATATTTGTGTATACTTTCTTTCTTTCTTTCTTTCTTTCTCAACAGGATCAAGGTTTTATTAATTTAATAATGAAAAGCACCGAAATCCATTCACATTTTAAAACCCACCATCCAAGTTTTAAACACACTGCACAAAGCTTCTCTGAAATTTGTTGAATTTGTTGAATCTCAGACAGAAATCAACTGATCAAATCCTGCAGGTGCTGAGTGCCCTCAGTTCCCACTGAAGTCAATTACTACTCAACATCTTGCAAGATCAGATCCTATATGAATAATGAAAGTTAGATGAATTTTTATAATACCAAATTATAAATAGATTTTCAAAACTTAAACTATATACACCAAACCAATTCCATACACTATTTATATTACTTGAAAAAACTGTACAGTATTTTTTTAAAACCCCTTAAATAAATCTAGACTTATTCCAAATAAAAGTTACAAAATAACTAAATTATAATAAAAATGAACAATAAAAAAAGCTTTTAAACTAATTGAAAACATCATAACATTAAGCTTTATGACAACCATGGGTTTTTAAAAGCAGCCAAACACGCAGTCTTTGGCAAGAAACCTTTTGTTTTAAACTCCCTCCCACTGAACATTTAATGCAGTCCAAATGTCTTTGCTGTTGTCTTTGCCCCATTCTCAACAGTATTTTTTGTTCTTCATGGAATGAAGGGGTTGCTGGTGGCCCAGTGGCTCATATATGACTATCTATAACTTTTTCAGCCAAATAGTGACTTCCATCTTCATCTCTTCCATCTTCATCCTCTTGCCAGTGTTTTTAAGGGGATGAGAATAGCTTGCAGGTTAGTCCTCATCAGTTGCGTAGCTGGGAGTGGAAATTTGGGCCCCAACTTTTGGGCGGACGGACTGTGCTAGCTCAGCTTCTCCCACAATGCCATGGCCTCTTCCTAGCCCTGGTGCCCCAGACATAGGGCTTCACTTGCTGAGCTGGGCACGTGTCTGGGGCGGCTCAGAAAATGGCCAGGCAGAGCTGCTGGAGAGTAGCTTTCTGAAGGGCAGGTGCATGGATCTGTCCTGTATTTTAGGTGCCCAAGTGATGCTCTGGGCTGCTGTGGCAGTATTGCACCCCTCCTCAGATTTCAGTGGGCCTGGATGATAAGTGGGTGGGCTGCAGCCCACCCAGCCCCACCTGTGGATACCCCTGGTCCTCATCCAAAGAATTGTGAAAGAGACCATGGAGAAATCCCTAGAGGGCCAGAAGATGTACAACAATCCTTGGTTTCAGGGCAACAGAGAACAATGGCTATTTCTTTAGTGTGTGGTGTTTAATGATAAGGTTCAATGTCTCTGGGCTGTTTTCATTGGTGGTGAGAGGAGGAATCAGATTGTGTATGGTATACCTCACTGTAGTATCTCTGTGCCTCACAAACATTAATAAATGCATCCTTACAACAGTCCTTTAACAGGAAGGCACAGCTGGGCACAGAGATACTAAGTTCCTGATCCTGCAAACACTTGGAAATGCACTTAATTTTATGCACAGGAGTAGTACTGACTTCAGTGGTGCCACTTGGATGCATAAAGTTAAGCTTGTGTTTGCAGGACTGGGGACTAAGTGACTTGCCCAGGATTTCACAGGAAGTCTGCATCAGATCCAGGAGTAGAAGCTAGATCCCATCAGTCCTACAGTGTTTTAAACTATTCCAAAGGTGGAATCATACACCAAATATTAGGGGAATAAAATGTGTGAATGCATATGGCTTGGAGGCATGTTATGAGGGGCATCAACAGGATAATAAAAAGTTGAATGACATCCCCCATCCCCCCAAATGCTGAGTGATTGCTCCTCTGAGATCTTTCTCACTATGACAGTGTTACTAACTAGAGTATTTCAGTGATGACTGAGCCACTTTTAACATAGTTTACATCAACAAAAAACTTACAGAGTGAACATAATATTAACATGGCTATTTATGATTGTTCCTGCATATGAGTTTTCGGCCCTGTCTTGGCTAGCAAAAAGGTTGTTTTTCATTTGTGCTGAGTCAATCAGATTAGCTTAACATGCTTGAAAGGCATCATCAATAGTTTTAATAGGCTATGTTTTAATCTAAATTCCCCCCCAAGCAACAACATTTTTGTTGTTCTGTTGCTGACCCATCAACCCTTCTGCAAGACTAATCATTCTCACACGTAGCTCCACCCTGGGTTTTGTATGTGATTGCACTTTTGGAAGAGCTTAAATTACCACACATGTTTAAAGTCTGAATTTTTTCAGAAGGTCAGTATTTGCATACACATATGCATGCCTAATTTTTGTATGACTATTCGCATGCCCATAAACTTGATTTATGTTTGTAGTAATTGAGCACAAATTAGTCACAAAATGCACAAGCATTTTTGCACATGTAGTTGCAGTCCTCAGTTTTTCAAAAATCAGAACCCTTACACTATTAACATTTGCAAAGAAAAGTTAATATTGGTGGAGTTCACACTGAAAAGCAAAAATCCCCTGAGGTTGACTGAAAAGCAGATTGCTCTTGAAGAAATTAGAAAAGAGTCTTTCAGGTCTATCAAACTGCCATCCATGTTCATACTTATCACGTTCTTTGCAAGCCATGCAAAGAACTAGCTTGAACTATTGGTAGGAAGCATGAGATCATGTGATACAGAATCATAGTTGCTAGCCAATGGAAACAGGCTTGCAATGAATAAATCCTCTTACAAAGTGGAGTTTTTCCATTCCTATCCTAAACAATATAAGGTCAAGTTGTATTGTGGTCTGAAGAATGGCTTATCCCTGGATCTTCTTCATCCAGTAATGGTATTGTAAGATGTGATCACTTATCTTGAATTATTTTGGGTATAAATTTTCATAAAAAATACACTCAGATGGATAGGCTATGACTCAAATTCTGAAGTGTTTACTCAGGCAAAACTTCTCTAACATGAATGGGCATTTCAAGTGAATAAAGTTTGAAGGATTTATTTATTAGTAATATTATTTATTACTAATATTGCAGTAGTGTTAGGAGGCCAACTAGCTCAGAGGCTCCCAATGTGCTAGGCACTGTACAAATACATAGTGAATGTGGTCCCTGGCTCAAAGATCTTACAATCATTTGAATTATTATTAACAAAACTGTGCTAGTCATATTCAGCCACAAGCGAGCATATTTCAGTGAGATTTGCCAAATAGGTATGAGCACAATATTATCAAAATATTTAAAAACATAGCATATGAGGTAATTAATAGAAAAATATAATTGGTCCTTTATGGGTATGCACTGTTTCTGATTTGGATAGAAGCCAAGGCATAATATTAATATCAACTCAAGGGGAGACTCCTGGTGAGACTCCTAAACACCTAAAACAAAAAGATTCAACAAAAGCATCAGTATTTTTATTTTTTCCATTTACACTGAAATGAGGTCCAGGAGGTGATGTCATTTTCTGTCATGTGAGATATGATCACTTGGGTTAACCTGAGCAATTCATGTGTGCCTTGCATTTTCTCACCAGTTAATAGAAACTGACATGTTCCATTCCAGCCCGCCCTCTATAAAGTGCCTTTGAAAGTCAGCTGAGCTCAGGACTTAAATCCACTGCTGGTAGCATTTTAATGACAACCAAGAACATGGGGCTGATTTTCAAACTTGCTTGCGTTTGCTCCGGGTTATTTTTATAAGGATTTCTTCACATAGAACTCATTCATTTGTAGCTTTCTATTGATTTTTCCACAACTGATGTGAAGTAGAATAATCTTTTAGGCTCTTTCTTTAGCTGCATTTCCCAGTGTTTTCCTCCATTAATCTTTGTAAACTCAGATCTTTCTGAGACTACGTAGTGTGTTTGCTATCCCTCTTTGCCATCTGATATTTATCTAGATATGATTGTGATACTCTTGAGGTTTCTGAAACAATCTTAGCTTCCCCAGCTACCTTTTTGCAGGTGGGTTTTCCTTTCTTAAAGAAATTTTACTGTCTTAATTTAGAACAGTTGTAATATTTTCAGTATTTGGCTACTGATGGCTCTTAAAACTAGCATGCTGGAGTGCTACTGATATTGTATTTGTCACCTTTGTGTCATTAAGTTGTCCTATTGTGTACATAGTTCTCAATTCTCTTACAGAATTAAAATAAAAAAGCTGGAAAAAAAGAAGATCTCTTAAAAAATAAGAGCTTTTGCTGCTCAGTTGACTATTTCAAACAAACATTTAAAGCTACAAAATGCAAAAAGAATCTGCTATTACAACACTATGGGGTCCGATCTTGCTGTTAGTGAAGTCAGAGGGAGTTTTGCCATTAACCGTATTTGGCACAGTCTATTTCCTGATTCTTAGCCAAAGTACAAACCATCAGACTATAGCACTTTAACTGTGGTTTAATTTCTCAATATGAAAAAGACACTAGATGAGGTTCAGGCATTTACAAGCCTCTAATTTTTCATTAGAGGTAGGAAAACTTAAGGAACACCCACCCTGCAAATGTGATTGTTTTTCTAATATATATATTGAAACTTGTTTTAGGTGACCACCCAAGGGACCAGTAAAAATGGGTTGCTTAGAAGAGCTGGCTTTCAACTGAAGGTTGAACAAAATTGTAACCTTGGGGATACTTTAAGGAGGTTGTTTAAAAGTGGGAGTAGCCTATTGGATGTGGTCCTTACTGCAGGTTTTACATAGCACATAGAAATCTATTCTCTAGACACAGATCTCTGGCACTTTCTCCTGTTCTTTTTTGACTACTGAAGGTACATTCCGGCACAAAAGTTCACCTGCAAGCTTAGTTAAAATAAAAGGGGGGAAAACAAACCTTTGAAAAGTGGTATTTTGAGAATGACGGAGCTTGAATAATTTAAAATATCAAAGGTTCAGGTAATCTGGCTGACAGTTAGATTTGTGGATATTTTATAGCTTGATCCATCTCCCTGTGCTATCTATTTTCAGTCTTTGGGGAGCCTTTTGAAAACAAAAATAACATTTATAGTATGATTTTGATGCTTAAGGCTTTCTTTCTGTCTTACAGATGCCAACACAATCAGACTCAGAACAAATTTCACTCTAGATAGTACCTGTTAGTCAATCATGCCACAGGTCTCCCCTTCCATGCATGCAAAAGTTTGTATATTCTGCTGGCCTAAGAGCAGTCCAACTTTAAACACATTTCCTACAGATCAAAATGCTTATTTTTACACAACATGCCTATTAACACCCAGCTGGCTCCTCGAACTCGAGAGAGAAATAATGTTGTTATGAGAGTGGAGAAGAACATAAAGCTGCTCATATTGTAAATTTTGGAAGCACATACACACCTTTAGTTTTGTACTGGGGGAACGCTAAAGTGGTGTTCTTGGTTTGAGAGCCAACTTATGGTGGATGAAGTGTTATAGAAGTAGATGTATGGTTGACAGATTCCGTATAATCATATTAGTAAAACTACTATTGTCACTTACTTGAAGGTCTGTTGGGTTTAAGCCCAAAGGGTCCTATCTGTGGGAAGACTGTTCCTATATGAACTTGAATCTCATGCAAGTTCAGTGGAAAAAAATGCTCATCCTTTCCTCCTTGGGTAACTCACATAAACCTGGTATTTACCAACATGTCACCCATATCAACCACAGAGTGGAAAATGAGATGGATTAAAAGACTGGAACAAATCTAAATGAACAAAGAACGCACATTTTTGAATGAAAACTTTAATATTTCTGATAAATTTGGCTCAAGACATGGCTGATTTACTCTACTGGCAGAAATGTCTGGCAAAGCTATGGTGATATGCCTTTTGTCTGTCTCTTACGTATTAATGCCCCCTTTATCTTAGAATCTTTGTCCTCTGCCCTCTCCTGAAGTGGTAATAATAGCAGAAGATAGGGAGACAGCAGTTTTTAGGGCATCAGAAATGGCAGCATGAAGATCAAACTACCCTGAAGAAGTGAAACAAACTGATTCCTGTTACTCACTGAGTCAACTGTAGCTATGTTAGAGCTAAATCCTATGGCCATCAAAATCAATGGCAAAACTCCCACTGTTTAATATGGCAACATCAGGCTCTTAATAAATATAGTATAAAATGTAGCATTTGAAGTCAATTCTGCTCTGACTTACATCTTCTGTAAGTTAGTCCAGAATTTGGTCCTCTGTATTAAGTGGCAGAGATGTCATCTAGTTATCCAAGCACAGGATTTGGAGACAGGAACTTGAGTTCTTGGGGGCAGATGTACCAGCTGAGAATGTATCCTTTTATTCCTGCTCTGACACTAACTTGTTTGTTGGCTTTGGATAAGTCACTTTTCTCTCTGTCTTTTCCTCCCTCTGTAAAAATAGGGATAATAATGCCTACCTACACTACCGAGGTGTTGTAAGCTAAGTTTAACATTAGCGTATAATTAACATTGTAAAGTATTTTGAAGATGCTAAATGTTGTTATGACTTAATCTACCACCCTCTGTACCCAGGAACAGGCAAATCCTATTTGCCTTTACCGAAATATAACCTCAAATGTGCAGTCAGTCTTAGCTGCCGTATGAAGCAGTGTCATTTTGAATATTTAAGGGGATGAGTACTATACATCACATGTACCAGTCTGGCAGTCACATGCAACATATTTCTTCCGAGTCAGTAAAATATTGATGAGTTAAGTGCTAAATGTCTAGGTGTGTGCAATGAAGCATAAATTACTCAGCCATTAAGCAAAAATCTCTATACGCTCCTGCTTACCTTTGTGAGAAGTATGACACATAGCAATTGGCAGAATTTTGTCAGGGGGAAATGTGCTGCAAAATAAGTAATTTTTAAAAGGTCAGTTTTGCAAGCTGAACAAAAGATAAACTAGCAAATGGCAACTGGGCCATCTGGCAAAGCTTTAAAAAAAGGTCCACCAGAGAGATTCCCACTCTTGGGAAGCAGTGCAAGTCAGAAATGTGCTGTACGTCACAGAAGCAAAAATTCCCAAGGTACTATTTAAGTATCATGCGCAATTAAGAGTCTCTGAGGAGCAGCTTATGGTGATAATGAAACAAACTGATTTGAAAAGATAGTCACGACAAGCACTGAGGGAGTCCTTGGTATAATACTCTGGATTATTTATGGACTATGAGGCCAAATTGAATGCCTTTGTAAGTAACATATCTGTAGGTGAGAACAAATGGGTGTAGCTACAGCAAAGAGGCAAAGTGGTAAGGCTGCATTAGGGAAAGCAGCAGAAGGATGTGAGATGATATCACATAAATAGCCCTGTCTCTCATGACATTGTATCATACACTGTTTTGTTAATTGCTTTTCCTTCTGCAGTCCCCTACTTGATTCTGCAGTAGAGCTCTGATGCTTAATTTGTGATGTCACATCAATTTCTGCAACAACAGGCTCTTATCGCTGACCGAAGAGAGCAGGCATGGTCCTGTAAATCCCCACCCAAGACACTCTTTTTAAAATCATTGGCAGTGCTGTGATCTGAACACTCACTGGTCCAAACTGTATGACTTTATTGCAGGATCCAGCAAAAAGAGTAGCTGGGTTGTGGAAGCCCTTATTCAATTGTTTAAAAAAAAGGGGAAGAAGAATAACCAGAAAGGGAATAAGGATGATGTCTACCCAATGGCCATATAAATGACTTCTTGAATAATAGTTGTCTTTTTTTCAAATTTGCACCAGTGTCAGAGCCTCGCTAGTCTGGACAAGAGAAGACTGAGCTGGGACATAACAGTCTTCAAGTACATAAAAGGTTGTTACAAGGAAGACAGAGAAGATTTGTTCTCCTTAAACTCTGAGAATAGGACAAGAAGCAATGGGCCTAAATTGCAAAAAGGGAGGTTTAGGTTGAACATTAGGAAAAACTTCCCAACTGTCAGGGTAGTTAAGCATTGGAATAAATTGCCAAGGGAGGTTGTGGAATCTCCGTCATTGGAGGTTTTTAAGAACAGGTTAGAGCAGGGGTGGGCAAACTACAGCCCGCGGGCCACATCTGGCCCGTGGGACCATCCTGCCCGGCCCCCCGAGCTCCTGGCCCGGGAGGCTAGTCTCCACCCTCCCTACTCTCCCCCCTCCCCCGCAGCCTCAGCTCACTTGCTCACTCCACTAAAGGCACAATGCTCTGGGCAGCGGGGCTGTGAGGTCCTGGGACAGCGCAGCTGCACAGCCCGGCCTTACCCAGTCTCTGTGCTGTGTGGTGGTGGGGGTGGCAGCAGCATGGCCTGGCTCTAGCCAGGTGGTGCGGCTGTAGTGCCGCCAGCCACCGGTGCTCCAGGCAGTGCAGTAAGGGTGCAGGGAGCAGAAGGGGCTGGATAGAGGGCAGGGGAGTTTGGGGTGGTGGTTGGGAGGGAAACAGGGGGTTGAATGGGGGCAGGGTTCCGGGGAGGCAGTCAGGAAGGAGGGGGGTTGGATGGGGCGGCAGGGAGCAGTCAGGGGCAGGAGTTCCAGGGGCAGTCTGGGGACCGGGAGAAGGGGTGGTGGGATGGGGAAGGGATCCCGGGGGTGGGGGTGTAAGGAATGAGAGGAGGGGTTGGATGGGGCGGTGGGTGTCCTGAGGCAGTCAGGGGACAGGGTGTGGGGGTGTGTGGATGGGGCAGGGGTCCCAGAGGGGCCCTCAGGGAACAGGGGGATTGGATGGGGCAGGAGTCCTGGGGGGCAGATAGCAGGTGGGGGCCGAGCCACGACCCCCTCCCCTAACCAGCCCTCCATACAATTTATGAAACCCGATGTGGCCCTCAGACCAAAAAGTTTGCCCAACCCTGGGTTAGAGAGTCACATGTCAAGGATGGTCTAGATCAGTGCTTCTCAAAGTGGTGGTTCGCGGACCACTGCTGGTCTGTGAGCCATCGGCTGCTGGTCCGTGGCGAGTTTCCTCATAAGAGCGTCAAATAGGATAATAATATGGCACCGGTCCCTGGCACATTGGAAAAAAAAATTGCCAGCCCCCCACATCAGATAGCTTGAGAAGCACTGAGATAATACTTAGTCCTGCCTTGAGTTCAGGGGATTGGTCTAGATGACCTCTCCAAGTCCCTTCCAGTCCTATGATTCTGCAAGGGTTTTTTAACAGTAATGAGGGCCAGTTCAAATGTCTAGGGGTTCCTTCTGAACCAGCTTGAACCCCTAGTCAGAAACCTGAGAAAGACTAAATATCTTTTCTGGATGGCCTTGATAGGCAATACTTCCCCTCTCACAAGCAATGATTCCGTTGTACAAAATAAAGCCAAACACAATACTTTATTGGGGAGAAAAAGGAACACAGAATAAACTTGGGAAAGCCAAGTTTAATTAATCAGTGAAGTATGGCAATAAGGCACCCACCCCGTTAGCAATGGTCTTAAACTCAGTCCTCCAGTGGCGGTCTGAGTGTCCATTAAGATAAGGTATTCTTGCAGCAATCACTTCCCACATCTGCAGTACCCTCATTCACTGTTTGTCTAGGGTAGCCAGAGTCCTGAGTTGGGCAGGTCTGTCTTCAGCTCCTAAGGGAAGTGCTGCTGGGTCTGCTCTAGGGGCTGTGCCCAGGGCTGCCCCGGGGGGGTGGGGCAAGTGGGGCAATTTGCCCCAGGCCCCGGGCCCCACAGGGGCCCCCATGAGAATATAGTATTCTATAGTATTGCAACTTTTTTTATGGAAGGGGCCCCCAAAATTGCTTTGCCCCCAGGCCCCCTGAATCCTCGGGTGGCACAGCCTGTGCCATCCAACCCAGTTATAGTAACAGATGACTACAGTTTATTTGATTGCTGGTTAGAGGGGCCCGGTAGTGAGGCGGTGTGGTTCCCCACCACCTCGGGGAGAGACGAGTCCCTCCGGACACCAGAGTGGGCAAAGCCAGAGAGCTTACAGCCCGCCCCCCCAGGGGGTCAGGCGTGGCACAGGAAGTGTAAAGGCCTGACTCACTGGGGGAGCAGCCACAGGGGAGGCCAGATGCCTCTGGCCTAGTTCGCGATTGGGAAACCCCAGCGGCCTGCGGTAAACCCAAGGACTGGCCTGACCTACCTTGCCCCAGCTACCTGGAAGAGTTGCTGAGCCTGCCCCGTGCCAGCCACCTGGAGGAGTTGCCAAGCCAACCCCTCGCCAGCTATCCCGAGGAACCCATGGTGCTGGATCCCCCTGAGGACACCACCCTGACTCAGGTACCTCAAGAGGGGGAGTCTGGAAGTAGCCTGGGGGCAGCCGACCCTAGTCTGGCTGCAGCATTACCGGAACCCATATCAGTGTGTTGCAGCCAGGATCCCCACTGAAGGGCCTGGGCTTACTGTTTATATACTGTTATTCCTCAGCCCCTCCCTGAGGGCCTGAGCGCCTGACTCACCATTGCCCTGCCCTGACCTAGGGCCTGGGCTTACTGTGTTTATTTCTGCCCTCACAAAAGCCACAGAGGAAGACTTGCGTGGCTGGACTAGTTCCCCGCAAGACCTCTTCCCGAATTTAGTGAGGCGGTGTGGTTCCCCACTGCCCTGGAGAGAGATGCGCCCCGGCTAACCTCTCTTCAGGCCCTTACTGGAGTTCCTCAGTGATGCTGCTGCCTACGTGCTGCCACACTCTATGAAGGCCTCCGAGAACGATCTGTGGTGTACAGGATCCTAAGTAGAGTCCTTACCACCTGGGATGCACTCCTAGCAGAAGCCCAGCTCCTTTCCTCCCAGCTCCACAAACCAGCAGTAGAAAACTGAGGCTTTGGGCAGGGTACTCCATCACCCCAGGTACATGCAGTGCAGTTCTCTTGTCCTGTAGTTACCTGACAGAGAGAACAACATTCTGTTACTCCCAAACTTAAAATTTCATTGATTTTTGACCAAAATGCCCCAAACAAAAATGCAAATGAGCACTGGCCCAGTCAGTCATCTCCCCTTGCTCATCAAAAGTGCTGGCAGAGAGCTCCCGTCCCTGTGGAGCCTTTGTTCATGTGGAGTTCTGAAGCAACTCTGGGTGCTCTTCTCCCTGTTCACCAAGAGGTATCAAAATTGAGCTCCTTACTTACTAGGGCTTCTGGTCACAGGGCTTACACAGAAAAACGCAAATAGATATTGGACTAATGTTACCCATCACAGAATTTGCAAATACCCCTGAAAACTCATCAGTTATTTAATTGTCTCTTGCAATCTTGTACATCAGTTGAGGACAGGAAGTAAAGCATACCATATTCCACTTCAATTGTAAAGAGAATTTTATGTAGGCAGAATATAATTACCAGACTTCCTGACCTAGGGCAGGTTGCTTGGGCAATTGCTGGCATAACTGACTATGAACATAAACTTAAAAAAGGAAGTGTTCAAGGAAATCCTACTGGATGCCAAAAAGTCATGGTTGCACACAAATAGAAAAAGCTACTCTGGGCAAGACACCATCTTGGTTAAAAGGCAGTGATAAAACAAACAAACAAAGGATGGAATAAAGGGGAAATAAATGGTAACAAGTTACAAGTTAAAAATGTAGGACACTGATAAGGGAAGAAAAGCAATCAATGAACTATCAATGGCCAATAGGGTTAAAGAGAACAAGAAGGCATTTTAAAAATATACTAGGAACAACAAAACAAATAATCTAGGTCAGATATAGGTCCACTGCTTGATACTGATGATAAGATTGGAAATATTGATGTAGAAAAGGCAGAGATGTTCAATAGACATTTCTGTTCTGCATTGGGAACTGTATTATATCCCATATAATTATGTGGATGACAAAGAAACTTCACCATCTGTAACAAAGGAGGATATGAGACAGAATCTGCTAAAATTAAATATTTTCATCTCAACAGGTACAGATAACTTACATCCAAGAGTAAAAAAGGGACTAGCAGTGGAACTCTTTGAACCACTTAGGTTAATTTTTAACAAATGTTGGAAATCTGGGGAAATTCCAAAGGATTGGAGGGCCGCCAATGTTGTTGCAATATTTTAAAAACATAAAAAGGATAACCCAGAGAACTGTTAGCAGGTAAGCTTGATGCTGATTCTGGGTAAAATAATGGACTGGTTAATTCAGGACTCTATCAACAAAAGAATTAAAGCTAAAATTATAATTAATGACATTCAGCATGGGCTCATGAAAGGTCTTTTCAAACAAACCTGGGGGCGTGGTGGGGGTGGGAGTTTGGACCGGATTACAGAACTGGTTGATAAAGGCAACTGTGTTGATATAGCATACTTGGATTTCTCTAAGGCAGTTGGCTTGTACCACATGACATTTTGATTAAAAAACTTGCATTATATGGGATTAACAGGGCATACATTAGATGACTTGCTGATAGATGTCAAAATATAGTTGTTAATAGGGACATATCAATGAAGGGGCTGTATCTATCAGTGTCCATCAAGAACTGGTTCTTGGTCCAAGGCTATTTAATATTTTTATTGACCCTCTAGTTGATGATAAAATATTTTGATTGGTAAATAGTTGGCTGAAGACACAACGATTGCTGCGGTAGTAAATAATTAGGAGGATAATTTACTGTTAGAGAGAGATCTGAATCACCTGGTTAAATGGTTACAGTCAAATACAAGGTAATACCTCTGGGAATCAAGAACACAAGTTATACCTACAGGATGGGAGATGCTATCTTGGAAAGCAATAACTCAGAGAAAGACATAGGGGTCATTGTAGAGAATTGTGTCAACATGAGCTCTCAGTGCAATGTTGTGGCAAAAAGGGCTAGTGCCATCTTTGGATGTCTAAGAAGGGCATATCATACAGAAGTAGGGGAGTGATCTTGCCTTTATACACAGCATTGGTTAAGACTACTACTAGAATGCTGTGTCCATTTCTGCTGTCCACACTTCAAGAATGAGTTCAAAAGAGGGGCACAAAATGATCCAGAGGCTGGAAAATGTACCTTAGTAAAATGTGAGAATTAAGGAGCTCACCTTATTCAGTTTATTGAAGCAAAGATTGAGAGGTGACTAGATCGTGGTGTATAGGAATTTACACTTGTAAAAGATACCCAATAGTGAGGGGCTTTTCAGTAGTTGTTCTGACAGAGGCATAACCAAGATCCAATGGCTGAAAGCTGAAGTTAGATAAATTCAGCCTTGAAATAAGATGGCGTTTCCTAGCGGTGAGGGTAATTAAATATTGGAACAATTTACCAGGGCTGGTGGTGAATTGACTATTGCTTGGAGTCTTTAAAATTAGATTAGATATCTAAAGAGATGCTTCAATCCAGCTTCTGGGAGAAGTTCTATGGCTTGTATTCATGGGCAGTTAGGCTGGATGGTTGTAATGGTTTCTTCTGGTCTTGGGATCTATGAATTTATGAATCTCCCAGTTCATTCCCTTCTTTCATAGGCCATAGTGAAAACAAGATTGCCTGCATTGCCCCCAACATGTTCATAATACTTGCAGCTCTGCAGTAAGACAATGATTATAATGTAATCTCATGCTTCAGGGCCTTAGTCGGTCACCTGAAGGGATCAGGAAGGAAATCTCACCCGCCCCCAGTACACAATTGGTCTGACGTATTTTTGTTGTTGTTTTTGCTTTGATCTGGACCATGAGAGATTGGCCACACAAGATAAAGTAGACTAGTGTTCTCAGGAGGTATAGAGAATTTCCTTTCTAGATGCTTATTCATGGATCATGCTCAGGGTAGAACGGATAGTCAGATCTGGGGTCAGGAAGGCATTTCCCCCAAGGTTAGATTGGCAGGGACCTTGAAGGGTTTTTGCCTTCCTCTGTAGCATGGGGTGTGGATTGCCTGCTATAATAACCTGGGTATATCTTAGCTAATCAATTCCCTGCCATTACAGGGACCTCAGGCATTGGTGATACCCCAGTCCCTCCTGTTCTCTCCCTGTGACACACAGTTTAGTCTCCTGAGGACTGAAATACTTTAGTCTAAGTAAAGTCATTGGGCTCAATATAGGGACATCTTGGTGAAAAGTAATGGCCAGTGCTATACAGGAGGTCAGATGAGATGATGTCATGGTCCCTTCTAGCCTTCAATTCTATGAAATTATTAAACTTAATCTATCCTATGCCTGTTTTCCATCTGTAAAAGTTGGGGATAACACAAAAAAGATGGTGTGAGGGATAAGATATGTTAACAATTGTGAGCAGGTACTTATATGAAGGACATATAAGTACCTGCTTAGATTCAAATTACCACCCCTACTCAGGATTAAACAAAGACTGTGAATGGCGAGCCAAATACAAAAGCAGTTTCTCCTCCCTGGGTTTTCACACCTCAGCTGCTAGAAGAGGGCCTCATCCTCCCTGATTGAACTAACCTCGTTATCTCTAGCCTGCTTCTTGCTTGCATATATATACACACCTGCCCCTGGAAATTTCCACTACATGCATCCGACGAAGTGGCTATTCACCCACAAAAGCTCATGCTCCAATACGTCTGTTAGTCTATAACGTGCCACAGGACTCTTTGCTGCTTTTACAGATCCAGACTAACACGGCTACCCCTCTGATACTTGACCCCTACTCTTATGATACAATAGAATTTTTAATAACTGTTAAGTGGTAAGGACTTTGGTTTTGCATCTCATCTATATGGTGCCAAATCTCTACTACTTTAGTGTATATTTCTATTACTTGGGCAGTGATTCCCCCTGCTGCCCCTCCTCCCAAATGAAACCTACGCACTCAAATAACATTTATAATTGCAAACTCAAAATAAAAGCATAAGCCATCTGGAAATGACCAAAATACTACGTAATAATAATGATGCCATGTACTATATACAGTCAATGTAGCACACCTATATATATATTGTCAGAGGTTTGTTTGTATATGTAGGGAAAAATAGTGTGCTTATCTATCTATCTATCTATCTATCTATCTATCTATCTATCTATCTATCTATCTATCTATCTATCTATCAAGAGAATGAGAGAAGCACACTATTCTTTTCCATAAAACTTTTCATTTAAATTCTGCAGCCATTGTTCTGGAGTAAATTTTCTTGTCACAGCGATATGGGCTTTTTATTTGATTCAATCTTATTGCATCATTAAAATATTGGTATTTTTTATGTTTTTCAAACATTTGTGGACACACCATTAACCAACATGAAACAATGCTGTAACAAATGCCTGTTTTATGACTGCTGTCAGACCATATATTGTCTAATGCTCTAACATTATCAGCAATCTAAACCTAAATTATCACAACCAAAAGTCTATGAAACACAATACACATATATAATCTCCAGGAGCCCATGTATTGAAACATTAGAATTAAAGGCTTGGGCTATCAATTCAGTCAAAAATGCAATTTTGCAAAGGAATTTTTCACTCAGGCAGCAAAAGAAAAAGGAAAGAAGCCATATGCTGTTATTGAAAGGAACACCCAACCCAAAGAAGATATAGTTCCCTGGACATTTATGTACTGTGAGAAGGAGAAAAAAATGCTGACAGAGGAAGGAAAGAATAATTTAGGAAAGGTGCAGTGTGTGTTTTCTTATTACTTTTAATTGCAAATATATTCTTGTTTAATTAAATTGTTCCATTACCAGTTTGCAAGACTGATTTGTGTTGTTCCCTGATGGGTTTTACTTGGCTTGACAATTCCACTATGTCTGTATAGGAGCAGAAGAATTCGAGGCTTTAAACTAGGATGACAAATTACTAACAACATATGGTTCACTGCAAACTGTGTGCAAATACTCTCCATGTTGCTGAAGAATGTTACTGACCAATGTGTGTTAGGAACTCTAGATTTAGCCTGTGATAAAGTGCAAGGTGTTTTGTTATGTAATTAGGCATAGTTGGCAGAGGTCTGTAGTAAACACATACCAAGAATGAATTTACTTTTTGTCTGACATCCACGTTTTACCCATTGTTAAATTTCTACGTCTCCTTTGTAAACCGTAGAAATAAACTATATATTTTTTTCTGGTTGTCTTCCTTTTTCAATGGTGATGACAGGATCAATTTCATTGACTTAAAATGACAATATTAATCATAAGGGGCTGTCAGGAGCTATAATGGTTATGTATATAGGGAAAGAGACTCAGTAGAATACTCTGCCTATTATAGTTCTCCCTTTTATTGTAGCCTTGACAGCAGCAGTTTAAGGAGTAAAAAGAGTGCTCCAAAATCTGGGCACCGGAGACAGACAATATGGAGAGGAGGGAAAAAAAGCAAACATGTCTGAAAGAAAGTGTTCAGACTTTCAAATGCAGTCCTAATCAAACAACAAAAGAATTTTGATTTAGTGAGACTCTAAAGTATGCCATTTACTTTCCATTAAAAGGGTGTTTGGGGGGTTGGCTTTTGTTTTTGTTTTAGTGTTTTCTTTCTGAACTGGAAAGGTAAAATGCACACAAAGTCTGCTACCTAAAATGATTTTGAACACAAAGGTTCAGTGTTTAGTTTGCTTTTTTGATTAGATGTGTCAGTTCCAAGAACCCCAACTAACCTATGCTCTTGTTTGTCCTGGTTTTATCTCCTCCTCCTCCTTGCAGAGATTAGATCTCAGCCATTAGAATCTCTCGTTTTTTAAATTTTTGTTCTCACTGCTTCCCCACTTTCCCTCCAAAAAGGCTATTCTGCTTTGGGAGAGCCATGTCTTTGTCATTTGTTATCATGTTTCACTGAAAGCAATTTGTAATAGGGTAGTTTTCAGATGTTTCATAAAATAAAGCAAAACAAAACAAACATAAAAGAAAATATGTTTCTTTTCCTGCAAAGAAAAAAACTGACTTTTTAAAATTTACATTATATTGTGCAGCTCTTTTATTTAATATATTAAGTATCTTGTCTTATTTTTCTTTCTGTCTATAATACAGTGCAAATAATTTCATCTTAAAAAAAGCCTTACTCTAGACTAGCTTGTGCAAGTCCTAATTGTTCTCACTTCATAGGTGTTCACAATCCATAGTGTCATGCTTTGGTATTATATGCAACCTATTGTTGAGCTTTTTGGATCTCTGCAATAATGTACAAAACTGTTTGTTTAATGCTTCCTTGTGTTTTTGTAATTGATATTTAATACAGTTTTACTCAGAAATAAAATGAAGATCTTATCATAAAATCAGATCCTCAACTGTGGCAAATCAGCATAGCTTTACTGAATGGAAGTACGCTGATTTGGTTGGCCCCTAAAGGGATGGTTCATAATAATCTGGTTTTCACTAATCCTTTTTTTTTTCAACAGTGCAGTATAACACAGACGATGCACATTTCCCTAGGAGAACTGGAAGGATGGTGTTTCTTAGTATATCCCATAGGCCCAATTCTGCAGACTTTATTTATGCAAGTATTGCTGTTGAGTTGAGTGGTACTATTCTCTGACTAAGGTCTGATCATTTGAGCAAGGGTTTTTTAGGATGAAAACCCATTTCAGTATTCTTTATTTTAACTGGATAAATATCTTACACTCCTAAACAGATTCCCTACACTGTCAAAGCTAGAAGCTAGGTGGAAAGGGCAAAGGGAAAAATATGGGTAATGTATAAATAGTATATCATGCTGCTAGAATTCTTAAGGGCAGTATCATTTAGAAATCAGATATAAATACAACATTCTTGTGACAAAGAATACAATAGAAATATTAACTGGTTCAACTTTTTCATTATAAATGTTTTTAATTAAAATGGGGAAGAAATAGAGATACTCTGCAGGCTACACAATAAAAAATAAGATTTCGGTTTGAAACAATGGAAAAGTACCAAGTATAGTTGGTTAAAAAAAGCTTGTCATTAAATAATTAAATAAATAAGATTTAGCAGAAGGATAGAATTTCTTTAGAATTATTAATCTTTCCTCTTTGTTATGTTTTCCATGTTTTGCAGTTTACATAAAGCTAAAATTGTGTCCTTTCATGACTGTGCAATGCCCGTTGAGTTTAATCAAAGTTGCATATCTGAGGGGAGAATATTGCCCTTTCTTTATTGTACCATTCCATAATATTATTCAGATTATATGCCAGTTTATGCAATTTTGGAATTCCCTCTTTTCAAATGGAGATGCTTTCAATAAGAACTACTCTTGAGGATTGCTTAACCCTTTGTTAAGTTTCCTCTCCTGCACTACAAATGTCTTTGGATGTGCCAGGTGTAGTACATAAGCTGTTCAGAACTGTATTTGTCTTTCTAATTTCTTCCAAATACTTCTGAGCAAAGCCACATTAAATGTATAGGATTCTCCTTTCACCTGTTCGAATTCCAAAAGGATCCACAGCTTGATTCTCCACTCTCTTACACCTGAATTACACCGGTGTTAGAGACAGAGAAGAATCAGGGTCTCCTTAATGAATTTTTTATTCGACTTGGTGTCCAGCATGTTCCAAAGATGACCTTCTGTTTTAATGGAATGTTATATTTTTAGAACTCATTGAATTATGTTTTGTGAACAGTTTGATTATTTTAGGCCATTTTTCTGTTTGCAAATTGTCCCCAAACACTTCAAAAATGTAACAAATAATTTTTAAAAAATATTTTGCGGATGAATAGTTTATTTGAACAAATTTCACCCTATGGATGGTTTGAAAGTTCTCCTTACAGAGTATTTATTCAGTTATTTGATATTTGGACTTCATCATTTGACTTGTGTGATTGGTCACAGAAATCACATGATGTTTCTATTCCCTGTTTTGACAACCCAATATTCTAAACTCCTTCCACTTCCATCTTAATCAAATTCAATAATAAAAAAAGGTAATAATTGGAGATATACCAGTCTCCTAGAACTGGAAGGGACCTTGAAAGGTCATCAAGTCCAGCCCCCTGCCTTCACTAGTAGGACCAGTTTTTGCCCCAGATCCCTAAGTGGCCCCCTCAAGGATTGAACTCACAACCCTGGGTTTAGCAGGCCAATGCTCAAACCACTGAGCTATTCATCCCCCCAACAAATTCAGTGTTATCATGAATTGAATTTTGTTTCTTTATTGAGCAATTTTCATCTTCCACCCTGAAATTCTCATTTCTGGAACATTCCTACAAACAAAATTTTCCTTGCATGGATATTGATGAAAAAGGGAATATAAAAAAGGTGTGAATGTGATAAATCAAAATGTCTGAGAGAGCTTTTCCTCGCTAGTCACTCAACACTATGTTTTTAGTATTGCCAGAAATGATTCCTGTTCCTCCTCCCCCGCCCCCCGAGCTGTCATTGCTCCACACCAAAGAAATTAAGAGGGAAATGCTGCTTTTACAATAATGGGTAAGGAAGGTCCAGCAGGCAGCTAAACTGGAATGTGTCTGGCATTGGGGAAGGGTAGGGGTGTTGGTGTGTGGGTAGCTTGCACAGTGGCTTTGCTACAAAGATGTGTTTTGTGAAGGCTTTTCAGACCCTGGGACACAGGAGGGTTCGAGAGACACTGTGTTGTGACCACTGCATGCTCCTCTATAATAGAGTGATTTCACTGCTGCTCTGTGGCCTAATTTATTATTATTCATTTCTAATATTCATTTTATATCATTTTCAGGCTGAGTTCTTGAAAGATTTGGATTTGATATTTTTATATTATTGAACAGAGTGGTGATGGCATGTATGCCTCACTGCAGTTCTCCACTCACTATGGAGCCACCATCCAGCATGAAGGTTTTTTTGTTTTTTTTAAATCACATATGGAAAATCTCAAAGTGACAACTACGAATGAGGGGAGTAGGAAAATCACCATTATTGTGAAATAACTATGAAGTGTCTATTAGTCATCCCCAGCACAAACAGATCTGTGGCTTTTGCTCTAATGGTCAAATTAAAGCTAAGTGACTCCAGTATAGTCTAACAAAATGATAACAAAGGGGATCTTTTGCATTTCAGTGTAGATGATATAATAGGTAATTGTGTTACCTTAAGAAAAACAACACCCTTGGCTAGTTAATCACTGAAAGAGACTGAATTTTGTACGGTGGGGTCGAGAAATGAGGTTCTTTAGGTTGAATAAGTAGTGAGGGTCTCCCAATGAGTTGAATAAGCTTTTGGGGATAGACGTAACTTTGTTTGCTTATCTTTAAAGGGTTGTTTAGGATCCACTATATGGAGAAAAAGAATTAAAAATAATTCTCTTTAACTATCCATAGTAACTTTTTACACCTCAGTGAGTATTTCTTAAAGCGTTCAGGATCAATTATTTTCTGAGGTTTTTTTAAAAAATAATAATAGCATTAATGTAAATGGTGGCATCCATCTCTTTGAACTGTGTCTTTAGTTTCATTTAATTTCATTTGATTAAAATATATATATATATATATATATATATATATCCACTTTGCTTTAGTGGATTTCTGTTTCGTAAGGCATATTTTGTTTGTTACACTTTTGTTTTTATATATTCTGGTTACTTTTAAAAGTTGTATTTTGTGCCACGCAAATGGGAAAATCTGGACGGAAGGAGCCTGGTTATTCATTTTTAACTTTTAAACTCATCACGGACAGCAGTGCAATTTCTTTCAAGGATACAATTGTTGCTATATATGTGTGGCTCTCCGAGGATTTCACATTTTCTCTGGTTTGGCATTTTGTGTATTATTCTCCGGAGTCAGTATGCAGTGTGATAGCTCTGCTATGGATATCAATTGTTCCTCTATCCTAAGTGTCCTCTGAAATTCAGTCTGGGAAATAGCAGAAGTAGCAAATATCATTTAGCTGTTCCTTAGAGTTGTCATTTGTCTAGCATGGAATCAGGAAAAAGGCAATGAACAATGTGGTGTATTTTCTTTTTAATTTTTAAAACATAGCCATGATTTTATTTCCTTATACCTTGAAGAAAGTAATTCATTTTAAATAGATGAAGCTCTGGTTAATTCCTAATCTGTTTGCTTTGCAAGACTCTTGGCTTTTAGGGGAAAGAAATCCAAGCCATTTCTTTGTGAAGCTTCTGTAGAACTGTTTAACTTAAAAAAAGAAATATGTTTTAAAGTTATTTTCATGATGCTGATTACTGTTATACAATACAAGAAAGGAGTCAAGCGGCTTTATAGATACTTTAAGAAAGTGTTTGAGAGAACGTTATTTTAGTTTTTTCCTGACTTCCAAATTCACCCACGTACTCACGACAAAAAGGAAAATTGAGAACGGGGTTGGCTGGGGAACCCTCCTAAAAAATCTTGATACTCAAATGGAAAAACAAAAATCTTCAAGTGTTCTCTTAAAATGACAGGCCACTCTATCACAATAATGCTCTATGAAATTATGACATTAAATTGTATTTTAAATTAATTTAGGATAAATTAATGTTTGTATAATTTTTGGAAATATAAAGTACAATGAATGCTGAATATTTTTTTCAATCAGAATTCTACTGCAAAGAGAATGGTTGTGGTCTAAGTACATGTCGAGTTGTGATGCAGAAGGGTGAAATAATTTTTGTGATAAAGAAGGATGTTAATGAGACTTCAATTAGCTTTTTTTGTAACTGTCTATTTAGAAAGTATAAGGAGTTTTACAAATCATCATACAAGGACCAGAAATGCAATATTAACAATTACAAAATAAAACATCGCTTTTTGTTTGAGACACATTTTGCAATGATATAGTTAAGTTCTCTTAGGCAGCGTTAGAGAGGATGAACACACTAGATGGTGCAAATGGTCAGACTATTATGCTGCAGTCTCAATGTTTAATAAATATTTCAAAGCAACTTTTTTTTATTTTACAAAGACTCCAATTTAACTGTTTGTCGTCTTCTCATTTTCTCCCACCACAATCATAGTTTTTTCCAGTATTGGGCACATGATATAGCCTCGGCTATAGCCTGATGAGATCTTCCATGGTGCACAGTTCCTTCAGGAGCCAGGAGACCAATGTGTGTTCCATGGTTTGTGTTCCACCACAGTCACATGTATCTGGATTGTTGGAATAGCCTCACTTCCACATGTTGACTTTGACTTGCTATCTGTTGTGTGGAGGTGATTTAAACATCTCCAGGTTGACCAAGCCTTCTATATGCCTACAGGAAGGCGTTCAGCAAAGTCAATGTGTATTTTGATGTCCTCGTCAAGTATTTTGAGCTTTGTGCACCACATTTCCAGTCATGTAGCCATTGGCGATTTTTAAGCAGTTCAGTTGCAGCTAGGAAGCTTGTTTGTGATTTCAGAGAGCTAACTGCTGTGGTATGCCCATGTAGCAGATGTCTGATATCTCTGACCTATTGCAATTGTCCCATTTTGCCTGTGAATTCTCTCCTAATATCTGGTGGAGTGATTCTGGCAAGTACATAAAGACTGTTCATGATTTTTGTTTTTTTGGTAGCAACAGCTGTCACACAGAATCCATCTTCTTCATGTGAGCTGATCTTTCCTACACCAGGCATCCGTATTCAGCTGTTGAATAGCAAAGCGCAATTGTGATGGCTTTTAGAGTTGCTGGATTGATTCCCATTTTGAATTTGCAAGGTTCCTGGCTATGTTGTTCTGGACACAAACTTTTCCTTTTGTCTTGTGTGCCTTGAAGGAGAGAGTGCAGTCTAGGATGACTCCAAGGTAGACAGGATTCCAGTAGTGGGCAAATGATAACCCATTCTAGATGTTGTTGAGTTGTCTATTGGCCTCTCAATTTTGAAGATGGAAGAGACTCACTTGAGTTTTGGCTGGGCTGGCATGCAGTTGGTTCTCGGTGTAATAGTATGAGAGCCCAGACAATGCCAATGGTAACATAGCTTTGATCTGGGTGAGATCCTTGGCTTGGGCAGTGATGCATAAGCTGTCAGCATAAACAAAACTTCTTGTGCTGAGATGGACTGGTTGATCATTTGTGTAGATATTGAAGAGTATTGGCAAGAGTATGCTCCTTTGTGATAGGCCATTATTCTGTTGCTGTCATTGGCTCTGCTTCCCATATAGCTTGACATAAAAAAGTCATTTCTCTAATAGAGATTGTATCAGTCATATGAGGTGGTGATCTTTCATTATGTGGTATATTTTAATGAGGAGCCTTCGGTGATTCACTGTGTCATGTGCTGCTGATAGATTGAGAAACACTGCACCTGTTACCATACCCTTTTCAAGCCATCTTCAGTATATTGAGTGATGTTCAGCACTTGATCAGTGCAAGACTTGTCTGGGCAGAATCCAGCTTACCCGAGGATTAGATGCGTTTTCAACAAGTGGTGATAGGCTGATTAAGATGAGATGCTCATACAGCTTGTAGAGTTGTGATATAGGCCTGAAGTTCTTTGGCTTCATTGCATCCTTCCCTGGCTTCAGAAGTGCCACAACATGTGCTCATTGCTAGGTCTTGGATACTTTATATGTGCTTGAATATGTGTTAAACAAGTTGAGTAACCAATTCTTTGTTGCTAGTCCAAAGTGTTTGATTTGTTTGGTGCAAATGTCCTCTAGGTTAATTTGGTCATTTTGTATTGTGCCCCAAAATTATAAGTATCCTGGTCTTCTTGTCACTTAAGCCATGTTTGGGGTTGTTTTTTCAGTGGGCTGCCATTTTATAGAGGTTGGTGTGCGAGCTGGTCTACAGTAACATTGTAATGTTGCTCTGTCTTCCTTGGGTCATTGTTAAGTTTCCAGATGGTTATCCATGCTTTGCTTGGTGCTGAGGGTCATGTCCATGCTCTCAGTAAGATTCTGCCATGACTTCTGTTTTTCCTTCTTTAGTGCAAAGTCCAGTTCTTTGCTGGATGAAATCAGGACTGTAATCAAGGTGGGACGAGTGGGGTGGCTACCCAGAGCGCAAAGCCATGGGGACAAAAAATGGGGTGGCATGAGGGGAAGCACATGGATCACATTTCCCCCAGATTTCTGCCTTCCATTTTGCACTGAGGTTTTCAAACTGGGCACTGTCACCTCCTGCTAGGAGCCAGTGGATCGGAAGCTCATGGGAGCTGGGGTGCTGGTTGGCAGCTGCTCGGCAGCCCTCCCTGTCCTGCTTCCTGAGCCAGGCCGCCTCTGCACAGCCAGGCGCTCCCCAGGCAGGGCAGGCAGCGCAGCTCTGAGCTGCACCCCCATGCACTCTTGCCTCTTTCTCAAAGGAGTCCAGCGCCGGCCGGTGACACCACCCAGAGTTGGCCTCTGCCCAAGGAGCCCGGCTGCCATGAGATGCTCCCCAAGGTGCTCACTCACCACTGCCCTTGAGCTCCTGGCTCTGGAGTCTGGCTGCTAGCATATCCCACAGTTTGAAAACCCCTGTGCTAAATGGAAGTCTGAAGTCTGAGGGAATACGTGACCCCATGTGCCCCATCATGTATTGCCTGCAAGTGCGCAAATATGCTTGCTCGCCCCGGGGGCTAAAATGCCTAGTTACGAGCGCTGGCTGCAATGCTGTCCTCAATGAATGGGTCTGCTCCAAACCTTGGCTTGTATGTTGTGTACAGATCCATTTACTTGCATGTTAGTCCTGGCACATAATTTGTTCTGCAGCCTGATGGAATATGCTTCTTTGAGGTGGGATGCACAGCACTGACAAACTGGTCATAATTTCTGGTACTGGTTCAGTCTTTCTTACAATGGCATCCAGGTCGTTGGTGAAGTCCTTCCATTCTGCTTTCTTAAAATTAAAGCAGTACCAGAATGGTACTGAGTTTGGCCCTTAGGGCTGCATCGATCTGGATAGTGATGGGCTGGTGCTGCTAATGTGAAATTGGACTTGGGTTGTTACACTAGCTAGGTTATTGCAGAGAAAAAGCCAGATCAGGGTTGTAGCCCTATTTCCATCTGCTGCTGTTGAAAGCCCTGGGGAGCTTGGGGTCATGAATAAAGCTTGCATGGTGTGCATCTGCCCATGATTCAACTTTTTCTCATTTTAATCAATTATGCTCTAGCCCCATTTGATGCAGTGACTATTAAAGTCACCGCTGGTCACTCACATTTTGTCATGTTTGAGTTATGTGGGCTAGCGAACAAGAATTGTTTGCAGGAGGTTTGTAGACAGACAGAATGGCAATGCCACCAATGTCTACAACCAGGACTTCAGTGTAACTATTATCAGTCATAAATGTTGTGTTGATGGCAAGATCAGGTTTGATGAAAATAGCACTACTGTATTGCTCATGTGGTCTTCTGATCGCCAAGTTCATCCCGAGTATCTGAGGGCAGATGTTGTTAATCCTTCTGTGTGTCTCCTGGAGGCATTGTTGTCGTCAGCACACATATTGGCTATAAGGTCCTATTTTGCACTCGAGAGCCCTTTGATATTTGCTAATCTTATTGTCAGTGCCGGCCCTGATCAGGATTCTTTTGAATGACATGACAACTGCATCGACCTTTAGGACCAGTGGCTCGGTTAGTCTGATGACTGAGTTGGTTTGCAGACGTAGATATATCCTTTGGTTCTATTGTAATAGTAGGAGTTTAGCAGGATTCGCAGATTCAGAGAATTTGTCTCAATGTGAACGCTTCTGAAATGCTGTCCTGGTGATTCACTGGGACAGTTCTATTATTTGTACAGGTTGTGCCATCTTTTTGTGTTTGCTGTTCTGTGTATTTCTGGATGTGGTACAGTACATGTGAATGCAGCATGTTCGTCTCTGAACAGATATTTTCTACAAAGATGACAAAAATAATCTTTAAATTAAATGTGAATGTGAAATCTAGTTAGAGGTACAATGATTAAATGAATATGGTAGCTGGCAAGTATTACTCAAACCATACTTTCATATCTAAATTAAGGTCCAATCTCATCCGCACTAGTATAGTATGTGTGTACAAATACTTAATCTCCTATACTGCCTTAGCCATGTCATGGCTCACTGGGACCAAAGGCTGAGAACAAAAGAAAATATGAAAATCTCGGCCCTGATCCACCTCCGCTGGACCCCTCAAATATGGCACCCTTTCAGTAGGGCTGCATATGAGTTCTGGGGTGTGCAATGCCATATTTCATTGAAGGATTGGAGTCATCAGTTGTAAATTTTCATCTCTCACATTCTGTGAATCTTTTGCCACTTAATTTCACAGTTAATATAATAGTTTGGATTTTCTTTCTCTTTTCCATTTCAGCAGTTATAAAATCTTTTTTCTTCAAGTTTTACTTTACCTACAGATTTGCAAGAACTGTATAATGTGAGATTAGTGAAGCAGGAGAGGCATAACTCTGATATTTAAAGGTTATACTCAGGCCAAAATGTTCACATTTGGGTCCTACAGTGGGGTACCTAAATCCTTGTTTAAAAAGAGAGTGAGTACTTTCGGTGCTGCTGGGTGGCTACTAGTACATAGGTCTAATACTGGGTGATCAAGGAGAGCTAACAACAGGTATTGGAGAAATTTCGGCTACTAGCTGCATTTGTCTTGGATAAGTTCTTAATGAAGGCCCCTATCTTGTTCCCATTGAATTCAATGGAAGTTTTGCCATGCGATTTGATGGGAGCACAGGACTAGGCTCAAAATTAAAAGGCAAGTTAATGACCATTGTCCATTCTGGAAGGGTATATTATGTGCTGGAATTCCATAGCAGCACCAACCCTAATTTTTTTCACATAAGGAGTCATTTTCACAAAACCAGTATCCTGAGTTATACAGAAATGCACAGACAAGTTTTTTTTAAAACCAATTTGCCACAAAACTCAAACAATTTGTTATTTTGAGGTTTGGGAGAAACCTCACTGAAGCTGGCAGCCATAACAGACACTTTCCATTCAAGCTAAATGAGAGAACATTTGTTTGTTTAGAGATAGCTGAAACATTAGGAGCCACCATCTAAAACACAGTCCACATGCAAGGCCACTCAAGATTCTGAACTATGTGGGTGGAAGGATTTTACTGGGGGCTGAATGTGAGTGCAGGGATGGGGGATTGATTTGATTGCAGCTATGCATCTGTGTGTGTGTGTGTGTGTGTGTGTGCAAGAAGGGGAGAAATACCACAAAAGCACACAGAAAGGGAACAAAGAAACCTTGATAGCATGACCCTGAGAGAAAGCTAAGAGAGAGAGATTTTAGGTAAAGGGCTGGCTGGGAGAAGCTTGGATCTGTGACCAAATAATCTATCTCCTGTTGTCTGATTCCTAGTGTGTTCAGGGAAACAGGACTTAATACATATTTTGTACATATGCAGGATTGCATCAAAGAAATACCTGACTCCATCATCAGTTTCTCCTCCTAATGGAAAACAACCTGCTAGAGCCCAAATATTAGCCAGCACTTCAGTCAAACAGGGGTAGCAATATAATTGTAACTAGAGACAGATCTGAGGCCCAACATCAAGATTTTGAACCTCTCCCAGAGTTTTATAGTGCTCAGATATGGGGTTTTGGTTCAAACTACTCTCCAGTATTAAAGTTCTTTATTGTTGTAGTGGAATGGTGTGAGGTTTATCTGAACAAGTCATTTCATGGTAATCCATGGAAGTCATCTAAACATATGTGAATGTACAGAAAGTTTAATTAAAGTGATATGAAAAAATACAGTCCTTCCTTCCTTCTGCTTGGGCTGATGTATGTAAAGATAACTCAAGTCCATGATGCAATGATTTTATTCTGAACATCCCCTTAATAGCTTCAGCTGTTCCAACCAGCTTGGTGGAATTGTAATTTTTTCAGGCAGCTTGGTGGCCTGATTTTACCTTTAATGTGAATCAACAGGCAAATTGTAATGAAGTCATAATCTTGGAAAAATACATGTTCATCAAAGTCAACCTCTGGTAAACAAATTGCTGAAGCTCTCTTAAACATGTCAGTTTTATGGTCCCATCTTACTCCCTTCCCCCAGTCCAACTTAGTAGTATCACATGCTGTATCTGCCGTCTGCCAGCACAGTGACATCTGTGTGAAGAGACAGACCAATCCAGAACTGCTACATTATTGGAATGATTTTCCTGTATGGCTCATTGTCAGTGAGCCAAATAGTTACATGTCAGTGAAAGAGCATTAGACTATTTTTTCTCAATTGTGTTTATATTTTATGACCAAAGTTTCAAAAGCAGCTTCTCAAACTGCAGACTCAGTCTCTTGCACTCAAATGCATGTGTGTGATTTTCCATGACTAGGGCATTTATATGCAAAAATTGGTAGGCTTTTTTTTACATCCTTATTAGATGACTGCATTATTTTGCACACGTAAATAGAGTTCACACAAATCAGAGTGTTCGCATGCACACAAGCACTTGTGGAAAATGGCATGTTCATTTTACAGTTTGTGCTCCTTTTTAGAATTTGGTTCTGTGATGTTAAAATTGATTCCAGATCTGCAAGTTTTCATTTTATGAAAATATTTTGGCCAAAAACAGAGAATAAATCTGGGGCTTTTTCCATGCGCTTTCACATTTTCCATTTTAAATGAAAACCAAACCAAAACGAAAAAGCCTTAAGTAGAAATTTGGGTTAAAGCCCAAATGGATAACCATCCGTTTTCTCACTAACTTTATTTTTTTCCAGCAGCTGGGGGAGCTTCTCTGGTTTTCACTATTTGCCAGGCCCAGGTTTTCTATCCTATTGAGCCCCACACCTTTCAGACAGATGTGTGTACATGAAGATCAGAATGAGTGTCTCTCTCTCTCAACACACACACACACACACACACACACACCCCTACCCCTACCCCTACCCCTACCTGTTTACAAGGGACAGCCTTGTATGACTTTTTAACTTTGCCCCATTAGGGCTAGAGTAGGAGCTATTGGGACTTCACACTAAAGAGTAATTTCACCAGACAGTGCTCTTGTGAACTGTGGCAATGAACCTCTGTTGGGAGCAGTGTCCCAAGCATTAATAATGTAATGGCTGTAGAACTGCAAACAGCAAAGCTCATTTCACCTCACTCAGCCACCGGGTGAAGACCAGGGCAGGTGTGTGTGTGTATGTGGGAAATCTCACAATAAATTTGAACATTGTGCAAATGCCAGGTGATCCCAAGATTTCCTGGCACTTTGAGTTGTTCTAATGTGTATTAAGGCTGGTGCCAGGCCTCCCTATCTCTGAGAGATGAACTGGCACTTCCCCCCAGTATTGGCTTGTTTATTTCACAATGCTAAGTAGGAGGCAAGGTTAGTACAATAGCAGTCTTAAGCACTTAATAGAAAAAAGTCTCTCACTTACAAGGGGAGCCCACTTCAAGGTTCCAGCATGGTGTCTTTTTAAGTGGAGAGGATCCAGAGTACTTTATATGTATTGTATACATTTACATTTCTCCACTTCCTTTCATGCTGAAAATGGTTGCCTATGATATTAGTGGGAGTAGCGATGGGAAATCTTAGGAGTCAGTCATGAGAAAAAAGAGCAATGTTAGATATTCCCACTACACTGTAGATTTCTGATTCAAAAGAGAAAATTGCTAAGCAGTATAGCATAGCTATCATGAGAGCACTTCAAGAAACAATGGAAACACCACGTTGGTGATATAGACGTACGAAGATTGATATAACTCTTACTGTCTAATATTGTAATATAGACTGTTTATTCCCAGAGTTCCTTCATAGTGGCAGTGTAAGATATTTGTATGTTACCAATTCCTGTATTTGTATCTTAAACAGATTATATAAGTTATAACTGATGAAATATGAAAAGATATATTTCCATACAAAAGAAGTTTACTGTAGCTTATTTTAGCTAAAACTGTAGTTAAACAACTGCTTTCAGTTAGTAACTTTTACATCATGCATACCAGAAATATGACAACTTTGGTATTAAAAAATACTCTCCAAAAATGGTCAGCTGATTTTTAAAAAAAAACTTATTTTAAGGAAAAGATAGTTTCATGTCTGTAATTACAGAAATACTGATGGGCCTGATTCTCATTTGCACTCAGGCCACTTTACACTGTCAGAGCAGTGGAAAGCAGCCTGAGTGCAAATGAGAATCTGTCCTTTTAGAGATAAATCAGTTGAAGTGAAAAAAGGTCATGATCCAGTTTAAAATATATGGAACTGTATAATTATTATCCTAACACCAGTTTTGGTTAAAGAGGGTCAAATTGTGGCATCCAAATGTAAACATGTCTAACAATTTGTTGTTTGGGTTTATCGCTGGTTAAAAGCACCATCTATTGTTTTTTGCCAGCAGTGACACAGAACATAAGTAACTCTACAGCTAAAAAATTATTTAGATGGAAAATAGAGTATCCCTTTTTGAATCTGTACTTTACATAGAATTGGTGATCTGATCACCAATCATGCACCTTTTCAAAGGAAGCCTCTTTGCCAAAGCAACCATGCAAACTGTGGATGGGGTTGTAGCACTGGGATGTTTGATGCTCCATTGGTCATATTGATGCCATTAGTATTCTGTATAATCAGAATGTTTCCGGCTTTGAGTAACAGGAGCCTGTGGGGTCTGAAGAGCTGCCCCGGGATTCTTCAAGAAAGTAGAATCTATTAACAGCCTACTACATCAGCCCATACAAACCCTTACAATCCCTGTTTGGGGAGCAGGCCTGTCTGCTACCACCAGGTCCAATTCTCCCCACACTGGTAGCACAAAAGAGGCTCTTGGTACACAGGCCAGGAGTAACCTCTTTGGCATCTGTGTAGAGAAAAGATGGAAGTGAGGTTGTTAAAAGCTATGATGGATAGGAGCTTGTGCAAATAAACTCTTCTGGGCCTTCATGTGCCATAACTGTGGAGTAACTCAGTTGCTGTTTCAAGCTCTCTTCTAAGCTGTTATTCACCTTGCTGAGGATTGCTCTGGTGTGCTAATCTTCTCCTGGAAAGTAGAGGAGATGGCCTGTATAGGTCTCAGGATTTAGCCCTATGTGTGCACCTTCAGACTTAAGGAAAATCTCTATTACATATGCTCAGTTTAGAGTTTTAAATGCTCATAAATTGGCTAAATCAAAATAATTAATTTTTCAAACCAAGCAAAGGTACTTGTCCTCAAAGAAGACATTGTCCAAGACAAGCTTAAGGTTTCAAACTTCAGCCATTTTTGCTGTAGTCCTTCCTGAAAAATGTTTTTAAAACAGGAAAAATGTGTTTTCTTATCCTGACTAAATCCAAAACAGCTGAAAGGATTTTGTTCTCTTTCCAAAAATGTTCACCTTCATGCAAAGATCAAGTATGGAATTTTTTCAGCATGAATGTTTGTGAAAGTAATGAGCATGTGAAAAGAGGACATTATAATGGAAGCCATTTTATAACCTTAGCTATCAAGGGCTACCATAGATTGCTAGTTCAATTCTTAAAGACGTAGGAATAGTGTGGACTCAGAAAGAGCATCTACTGCCAAGAAATCACATTGCAATGGGTTACAGCACATTACTAGTTTCTTATACCATTGTGCAGAAATGTGTCTTCCTGCTTTTGCCTTTATTATGACTTCCCACGTTTAGAGGTCTTTAAGGAATTATATGTTTAACAATAAACTTTACTCCCAGTCACATTGACACAAAAGCCTGGAAAACAGTTAGACCCTGAACACTGAGGATAAGGACATTACAGAGAAGCTAAATTATTTCTATGCATCAATCTTTTACCCAGTGGATGTTTGGAATGTTAGATGCCTATTTTTGGTAATAAAGATGAGGAACTGTCACAGACGGATATAGCTATAGATATGGGACTAGATCCTCAATGGGAGTTAGGTGCCCAAATACCTTTGATGATCTGGACTGTGGTGGCAGAACAGACTGATACTTTAAGAAGAAACAAATTACCGTGACCAGATAGTATCCATCCAAGAGATATGAAAGAAGTTAAAAATGAAATGGCTAGTCTGGTAGGCAAAACAAATACAATCATTAAAATCAGCTGCTCTTTTGAATAGACTAGGGGTGATCTGAGAATACGAGTAAGCTTTACCTGAGCAACAGACAGATTGGTTGATATAATAATTTAAAATAGTATTTTAAAACACTTAGGTGAACAAGATATGATAGAGTAAGCCAACATAGCTTCTTCAATGAAACATTAATCTATTAGAATTCTATAAAAATATTAAAAATAATAGATAAAGGAGAATTGGCTGAGAGTTTATTTGATTTCTGAAACACTTTTGATAAAGTCCCTCACAAGCAGCCTTCCCTCTAATTTTTTCCACCCATATGCAGAATGCATTTTGTTATGTGCACCAATATGGAGGTGATGTGTGACAGCTCTGGATGGGAGTGCGGGCTCTGGGTTGGGGCCGAGGATGAGGGTCTCAGGGCTGGGGCAGGGGATTGGGTGCGGGGTGAGGGCTCTGGCTGGGGGTGTGGGCTCTGGAGTGGGGCTGGAGATGAGGGATTTGGGGTATAGGAGGGTACTCTGGGGCTATGGCAGGGAGAGAGGACTCCCCACAGTAGCACCCTGGGCTGGGGGGAAGAGGCTCCTCTCCCCACCGTGGCAGCTCTGAGGCTGGGGCTGTAGGATAGGCGCCCCTTCCCTGGCCCCAGCAGGTCTGGGCTGGGGCTGGGTTTGGGCCAGGGGAAGGGTGCCCCAGCAGCACCTGGGGCTGGGCCGGGCTGAGATGCTCCGGCCGTATCTGGGTAGGTGCTGCCTCGGACGTTCCTGGATCTGGGCCAGGCCGGGCCACTCCAGCCACGCCTGGGTCCACGCCACCCCAGCTGCAGCTGGGGCTGCCGGGCTAGATTGGGGCTGAGGGAGGGGTGCCCCTCCCCTGGACGGTCCCCAGCTGTGGCAGGTCCTCCGGGGGGGTCCCTGAACGCCTGCACAGCTCTAAATAGGTTGTTGTGCAGCCACACAGCTTACAGAGAACTTAGCTCACAAGGCTATTGGGGAAGTAAATAGTCTCCGAGTGAGAGGCAAAGTGCTCATATATATTAGGAACTGTCTGAAAGCCTGATCCTTGTCTCACTGGAGTCAAAGACAAAGCTTGCAGGAATATATCCTCAGCTGGTATAAATTGAGTTTAATGGAGCTATGACAATTTACAGCAGCTGAGACTCTGCCCCTCCATTGCCTTCAGTTGTGTAAGATCAGGACCTAAGGGACAAAGAGTAGGGATAAATGATCAACTTTCAATATAGTAAAATGTTAACAGTGGAATATCCCAAGGTTCCTTACTTACTTACTGGTGTTTAATTTATTTATGAATGACCTGGAAAAGGATGGGAGTAGTCAGGATTCAAATTTACAGATGACAAAAAATAATTAGGCTAATCGAGACTAGATAAGACCGAGGCACATCAAGGGACGCTAACAACGCTTGGCAAAAGTGTAGCATGATGGCAGGTGAAATTCAGTGTTGACAAATTCATAGATTCATAGATTCTAGGACTGGAAGGGACCTCGAGAGGTCATCGAGTCCAGTCCCCTGTGCTTGTGGCAGGACCAAATACTGTCTAGACCATCCCTGATAGACATTTATCTAACCTACTCTTAAATATCTCCATTGAATATGCATTGAAAGGAATAGCTTGCACTACTCATGCAGTTTACTAAATTCTAATTTTACGATAGCCACTCGGTAAAAGAGATCTGGGTGTCATAGTGGGCACCTCAATAAAAATCTCTTCTCAGTTTGCTGATACAGTCAAAAAATGTACACAAAATGGTGGAATAAATAAAGAATGGAATAGACCATAATACTGCAAATATTACAGTGCCATTATATAAATCAATACTATGCCCTCATCTGGAATATTGTGTTCTTTCTGGGTATCCTAATCTGTATCTAAAATAATATAGAAGAAATGGATGGGATTCAGAGAAGGGTGAGGAAAATGATTAAAGAAATGAAAAGACTTCCACATGGAGTGTGGACTGCTTAGAGGGGTGATGATGACAATGATATACGTAATAATGAATGGTAAAGGGAAGGCAAATTGTGTGCTCCTAATTACAAGGACAAGGGGACTTTTAATACAATTTGAAGGCAGCAAATTTAAGTGATAAAAGGAAATTTCTTTGTACAACATGTAATTAACTTGTAGAACTCATTGTCAGGATTGCCTGTGACAGCAGGCAGCAGGACTCAATGACCCAGGAGGCCCCTTCCAGTCCTATTTTCCCATGTCACAAAATACCATTGAGTCTGAGAGCTTAGTATATTAAAAAAGTATTTGATTCTAATGATCTGAATTCAATATAATTCATTGAAAAAAAATAAACAAAAGAGATTGGGAGGGGATATAGAGTCTCATGTTTCTGAGCAAAAATCAACCAATACCTGAAAAAATTAGGAAGAAAATTCCCAAATTGGTAGGTTATTCCATAATTGTCTGCTTCAGAGTTTCTTGCATCTTCAGCTGAAGCATCTAGTATTGGCTATTGTTGGAGACAGGATACTGGACTAGATGGACCACTAGTCTAATCCAATGGCAGTTCCTAGGTTTCTAAAATAATGATCTTGCCCAAATAGGTCACTGCAAAATTTGTACACCCTTTCAAGACCATGTCCACAAGTCTCTGGATTGTGGTTGTTGCCTCATGCAGAATAAAAGGCATTACAGTGAACTGAAATAAATGCGAAGGCGTACAGAAGGGTTTGTATTCCCTGGAATTAGGTGCCATCTATTCCTGCAAATACCCTTTCCATAACCCAAGGGATATGTGAGAAGCTCAGCATGGTTGTTGTGGTGGTGGTATGCAAAATGAAAGAATGTCAACCATCTGCCCCAACCTTCCCCTGTCTTATCCACAGATTTCTGTAATGTCATTTTAAGTACCTGGCAAATCTCTCAACCAGCTTGTCTTTTTGATGATGGCAAGGTGACAATTTAATACTTTGAATGGCCACTTCTTTTTATAGGAGGCACCTGTGTGCAATGGGGAAGTACAATCCTGTTTTATAAATGGTAAACTTGGAAGTAATTTGGCTAATGCTAAACAGGAAGTCAGCAGTTGAGCTCAGGTCTCCTAAGTCCCAGTCCCTGCTCTAGCCGCTAGATCATCTAGCTTTAGTTTGGTTCTTACACCATTTCCCTAATTCCCTGAAGACATTCCCCTCTAGCTATGGATATATTGGGGGGCCTACCCTGTTTTGCCTGTGACCTCATTGCAATAATACTGGAAACTGAAGTCAAGACAGACATTCTTGTAGTTGGGGATATTTGTAATGGGATATATGATTCTATATAGGATATATTTTCTTGTCCCAACAGGATTATTAACTATTCTCCTTCTATTCCAAGAGGATTATTAACTAATCTGGTTGATTTTGACTTTTTAAAAATAAAATAAAATAATAAAGGTCTCCTTCTCTATTCCCAGTGGCTTTATTATTATTTTCAGTTGTGCTGAGTATTCCAAGTAAGAACATTCAAACTCCTCTTTGACTGGATGAGTCTACATTCCCTTCCGAATTTAGTACAGTTTCAACAGGACATTCTTCTGTTTCCAATCTAAATTCATTGTTTAGTGTTTTTTTGGCAGAACAGCCAGGAAATGAACCAGAGCAAAAATATATCATTTTAAAAATCAAACTTCCTGTTATAGATACTTTCTCTTTGTAGCCAACGTGATGTCAGGAAAATATGAAAAACAATTTATACTCAAGTGCTTAATCAATGTTACAATCAAATGCCTGAAAAGAGAGTAACACAGTAGCTCACATGTCAAGTTACTGTAATTATTGCTGTAATATAAGAGTTTGTCCTGTGTTAAAAGAGGGATGTTAGGCTTTTGGCCCCTGGAAAACCTTCTAGAAGAGAAGAAGCTGTTTTTAATGAAATTAAGTAAAATAAGGATAGCAGAAAGATACTTATCTGATAGATAAGAGTTCATTGGATCCTGATTTATCTTCTGTTATTCCAGTTTTATGATGGTGTAAATATATAAATTTTAGTGACTGGAGTAACATAGTGCTAATTCAGGTCCAGAGTATTTTAGCTAAAGAAAGAAAACAAGTTAACTTTGAAATTTCTATTAGCTCCTGTGTAAAAATGAAAAGAAATGGATAAATTCAATCCAGAATACTGGAGGTTGAAATCTTGAAGAACCAGTATGCTTTAATTAATGCCTCTGGGCTTTCTTTCAGTTCTTTAACTTTATATCATGTCTGTAATTTGGATCTGTGGCCAGACAGTCTGCACTTTGAATAGTAGAAAAGTGCTAGCAAGGTTCAGGGGAAAAGCTCTGCAAATTGTGAGCTCACCTCTGAGCGCTAGCCTGGATTATAGGATCACAAGTCATTAAAATGGAATGGTCTGTTTGCTGTTACATGAATGGAAACTATGTTTACTGTGCAGAACATTTGGTGGTTGGATTTCAGTCTGGGAATCACAGGATTGTTCACATTTCAGAGTGACATTCTGAACTGGTTTGGAAGTTTTTGAGCATCTCTGGGTGTACGTGTTTAGGTACCCACCTATCCATAGATGAGTTGGGTAATTTACTAATCATTGGCCTACAATTGCAGACTGAAGATAGGTCAAACAGGTTGGATTAGGGCGATGTAAATTCCGTCTCTTTGCGTTGTGTGTGTGTGTGTGTGCGTGCGTGTGCGCGTGCGCACACACAATTTGCCACACTTTACCTAAATTTTAGCAATACTATATTTTCCTTTTGTATCTGTCTTCAAATGCTGTATCCATTAGTAATATCTGAGAGCAGATGAATTGAGAGGTGGGGCAGATTTTGAAAAGCACTGACCAAGCTCTGCTCCTCTTGAAGTAAATGACAAAACTCCCATTGATTTCAATTTCAGCAGAGGTTAGGCCAATGCTGAAAACTTTTGAGAATTCCATCCTAAGAGTTCAGTAGTTAGGTATTCCATTTTGCTAAGTAGGGCAGTTGGCAGTAGGAAGCAAGGTCTCTTAATCTGTGAATACTAGTAACAAATGTGTTGGTATAAACTATTTAGCCAGTATTATCTCAATGCAGAATGAAACCAAATGTTGAAACCTCTTTTTTTTTTTTCAAAATGGAATTCTTGTTTTCAGTCAGCCCTATGGAATACAAAACATTTCATTTTGGAACATGTTGAAAAGAGATGTTTGACAATTTTGTTACTTTTTTTCAAAGTTTTTTTCAATTAGGAGATTTGTCAAAACCAACCCTTTCCGGAGAACAGTTTCAATGAATCTGCATTTTCCAACAAAAAACATTTTTTTGGATAATTCATTACCATCTCTCCTCGAAAGCAATAATGTGTAGACTAGAATGTCCAGCAGTGAAAAAGGACCCTGAGTTAATAGGTAGTTCTGAAAAATGACAAAATGGCAAAAATCAGTAGGATACTGTATCTGGGTAGAAGCTATATAGGAAGGATAAATTAGGTCTGGTAGGTGTTAGAATAGCACTGTCCCTAAAAGATTACATAGACTCATAGACTCTAATATGGTAAAATCTCTGAGTGGAGAGGACAGGACAGTAGAATTTGCATGGATACAAATATGGTCTCAGGACAGGGCCAGTGCTTCCATTAGGCGACCCTAGGCAGTTGCCTAGGGCACCAGGATTTGGGGGGTGGCATTTTGTGTGCTTCCCAAGGGGCGCACGGGAGCTTCTGGTTCCGCTCCTGTCGCGCCGCCGAAGAAAGACCTTCTGCCGACGTGCCACGGAAAACAGCGGCAGGCAATTGAGCAGCTTAATGACTGTCGCTGTCACCTGCAGCATTTCGGCGGAGGGTCCTTCTTCGGCGACGCAACGGGAGTGGAACTGGAAGCTCCCGCGTGCCCTGTGGGGAGCGCACAAAATGCCGCCCCCCTAACTCTGCCTAGGGCACCAGAAACTCTGGCACCGCTTCTGTCTCAGGATGATACTATCAGCTTCCAGATCAGGAAAAGGATAGTGGGCACAGTACAGTAAAGCATTTTTTTTGACACCTTAAACAATAGGTTCTTTGAACAACTAGCTTTGAAGCACACTAGATTTTAGAGCTTTAGTTAGAAAGGGGCCATAATCAGGCCACAGTTACCCAGCGGTGAATTTATTCCACTGTAACATTGTATACTGGTTCAGATACCACTCACATCACTATACAGGTTTCAGAGTGGTAGCCATGTTAGTCTGTATCAGCATTAAGTGACAAAACTATATCTGTCATATGTTTCATTCTCTTTGATATCTTCTGCTGAGGGAGAATTTTGTGTGCAGTGTAGTGTTTTGTTTTGGTAGGGTTGGTTTTTTTAAATGTACAGGGTATCACAGAAGAGTTCTGAATAATCATTACTTTTATATTCACATTTCACTCCAATGAAAGCTTTTGAGTTCATTAATACAGTTGTGTGAAAGCAGTGAAAATTTGGTTGTTTTTGGATGATTTTGTACCCCTTAAATGCATCTTTTATGCAAAAATCAACAACTGAACAATTTTTTCATCACAAATGTGAAAATTCCCATTTTATTTTTGTATTTGAACTTTAAAGCTGACTTCTGGTTGGGATAGACTCATTGGTGTATTGTTTAGTGAAATAGGCCCATTTTTGAGTTCACAAGACAACGAGAAGCAGGGGCGCCTCTAGGCCCCAGCATGCCAAGCGCGTGCTCGGGGCGGCATGCCACGGGGGGGGCGCTCTGCCAGGAGGGCGGCAGGTGGTTCCGGTGGACCTCCCGCAGGCATGCCTGCGGAGGGTCCGCTGGTCCCGCAGCTTCGGTGGAGCATCTGCAGGCGCGCCTGCAAGGTCCACCGGAGCTGCGGGACCGGCGACCGGCAGAGCGCCCCCCGCGGCGTGCCGCCGTGCTTGGGGCAGCGAAATGGCTAGAGCCACCCCTGATGAGAAGTCAATTGGATTGCTCATGTGCATAAAATTAAAAACATGGGTAAGTGTTTGCAGGATCAGGGCCCACCTTAATAATCTATTTAATCAATTTAGGAAATGGTTAAATATATAAAAGTAAAACACAAGGAAAAGAGTGAAATACAAATTTTCCATTGGTACTGGATCCATTCTTTTGACATATAAAAGCTAGTGTTTCCCCCGTTGCTTGTTGCAGGAACAATGCCCAGAAAAATATTTCTCAGTCCTTTCCTATACCCTACAGATCATGGGCCAGATCCTTAGATGGTTTATGAATGCTTTCAATGGAATGGTGCTGATTTATGCCCGATGAGGATCTGACCCTGTGCTTTTATTAACCAGTAGGATCATCCACTTGTACACTTCCTGCAGTCCTCCCTGAATAAGGACTGCCAGGATTTGGCCCAGTCAGTCTTTCAAAACTCTGAACTTCTACTGAGTTCATTTGGGAGTTGAATACACAGAAGGACTGAAGGATTGGGCTCATTTAATTACTATACATGCTAAAAATTCCAAGAGGTATCAGCATTGCTGACAGGTATTTCTGGCACACACCTCTCTTTTAATGTGATTAATAATTTCTCTCTTTGTAATGAAGGTTTATTTTATGGCGGTCTGGTGACGTTTGAAAACATTGTTTCTCAGCCATCATTCAAACTGTACCTTTGTCAAAAGAAAACAGACTGGTGTAGCTAGCTTTTCCTTACTTCCCTCTCCTTTGTACACTTACTGCACACCCTCTAAAGACCTTTTATTCTTCCTCAGGTTTTCAGAACTAATGTGCTTGGATTCTGATGCTCCTGCTGGTTTAAGTAAGAAACGCAACACTAATAAATTATAATAAATGGTCAGTCTCTGCAGGTCTTTGACCTTCAATCAGTAGGGGGTTATATGCAACACTTCATTTCCCCCTCTTTTAGCTCTAGCTGTTTCCCTTGCTGTTAGCCAGTGCCCTTGATTTATGGGTGGGCCACCAGCAGGGCATCTCACCTGCAAAAATACTTCACACTGTGTTGTTTATTGTACTAAGTAGGCTTCATGCTGGCTTAGGGTTTTTACAAGGCAAAGGAGCTGCTGTCAGCCCTTCCATCATCTGAACAAAACTGGCACCAAGTTCTCTCAAGTCTCTATATGAAACTGAGGAACGAGAAGCCAAAGTAAGTTACAGGCCTGTCTTCAATGCTTCAGCCTCTGTTGATTTGTCTGATTTCGAGTTCACTAGAAAACCAGAACAAACAAAAGAAAAATTAGGACATAAAAATAAACCACCCACTCCTGCCTACAAGGAGAAAATGTAAAATAATAATAGTTTGCCATTTAAAAAAGCTAATTTTCTAGTGTTTTAACTTAGTACTCACCTTATGGCACAATGTCTTTTCTAAGGTTTTAAAACAAAATATTTGGATCCCAGGAAAAAAGAAAAAGCCAGTATGAGGCTATGCAATTACAATAAAAAACATAGCTATCGCATGTAGCTACCAATGGAAAGAACTTTAAAAATAAAACAAAAATAATAAACAGATCGGTAGAGCTAGTTGTGTGTTGTTGTTTTTAATCAGTGTTTCATATCAATGAGCTTTTCATGGCAAGAATATTCCACATTTTACCAGCACAGCATCCCAGAATAAAAACAGTGGGATTATACCACTGGCTGTTTACTTTACATTTCTACCCTCTTGAAGGAACCTTTATGCTGCCAGAGTAGGGCCGGGCTCACTGGATCTGGCAGCAATCAGTAAAAAGTGCAAAACTTCAGTTGGTGGGTGCGCTTGAACAACATGTAGTAAAGGAATAGGGAATACTAGTTTGGAATGGAAATGCTTCATTCGCAGTCCCTAAAAATCTGGTTCCAAATTCTCTGCCTCTCTGTCGTTGCTCTGGTGGTAAAATACAGCCACAGAGGCCGTTCATCGGAATCAGTGGGGAAATCACTGGGTGATAAAAAGCTGTCAATAGCCATTTCGCAACTCACTGATGATGCAAATGGCATGTCCTGGGGATGAGAGGAATAGGCTTATATGGGTTTTCCCTATGTACTAGCAATCCCCAGCTCCTGGAACAGCCCTTTGACTGCTTTAAACTGTAAATTAATAAACCCTATGGTAAATTTTAAAAGTTTCTGATTTTGCTGTTTTTTTTGGTAGGTGTGCTATGATTAGCAAGGGGATCTCCCTGTCCATCCAGAATGAGGTGCACACTAAAGCTGGAACAGCAGGGACTTCCCTTCTGTGCAGTGAAAAGATCATCTCTTCTTTGCCCATCATGAAAGTTAGATTGAGGCATGAAGGGTCCTGGAAAGAAATCTTAGTGTAGTTCATTTTATTTATCGAATTGCAGATGAATTAATGTTGATCTACCTCTCTGTCTATACCTCTTTCCCAATGCAGTCAGGCAGCATTACAGTAGAATGGATAGGTGGATAGAAAGCTGGATAGATCATTGGGCTCAGCGGGTAGTGATCAATGGCTCCATGTCTAGTTGGCAGCTGGTATCAAGCGGAGTGCCCCAAGGGTCGGTCCTGGGGCCGGTTTTGTTCAATATCTTCATTAATGATCTGGAGGGTGGTGTGGACTGCACCCTCAGCAAGTTTGCAGATGACACTAAACCCTATGCTGGAGGGTAGGGATGGGATACAGAGGGACCTAGACAAATTAGAGGATTGGGCCAAAAAAAACCTGATGAGGTTCAACAAGGACAAGTGCGGAGTTGTGCACTTAGGACGGAAGAATCCCATTCACTGCTACAGACTAGGGACCGAGTGGCTAGGCAGCAGTTCTGCAGAAAAGGACTTAAGGGTTACAGTGGACGAGAAGCTGGATATGAGTCAACAGTGTGCCCTTGTTACCAAGAAGGCTAACAGCATTTTGGGCAGTATAAGTAGGAGCATTGCCAGCAGATCGAGGGACATGATCATTCCCCTCTATTCGGCATTGGCGAGGCCTCATCTGGAGTACTGTGTCCAGTTTTGGGCCCCACACTACAAGAAGAATGTGGAAAAATTGGAAAGAGTCCAGAAGAGGGCAACAAAAATGATTAGGGGACTGGAGCACATGACTTATGAGCAGCAAAGAATCCTGTGGCACCTTATAGACTAACAGACGTTTTGCAGCATGAGCTTTCGTGCATCCGAAGAAGTGAGTATTCACCCACGAAAGCTCATGCTGCAAAACATCTGTTAGTCTATAAGGTGCCACAGGATTCTTTGCTGCTTCTATAGAACCAGACTAACACGGCTACCCCTCTGATACATGACTTATGAGGAGAGGCTCAGGGAACTGGGATTATTTAGTCTGCAGAAGAAAAGACTGAAGGGGGATTTGATTGGGGGTGGGGCTTGGTCCTTTGTTTGAGCAGGGGACCTAGATGACCTCCTGAGGTCTCTCTCTTGATGGATTGACTATGATGCTATGATTCTAGGGATGGGCTAAATCCAAAATCTGATCAAGCTGCAGGAAATTAGGTTTAGAGAGATAGAAGATGAAGAGATACTGGATAGGTTGTAGGGTGGGTGAATTACAATGGTGGATAGAGGTTAAGAAAGTTTTTGCTAAAGTTTGATGGTACTATTGTTAATGCTAGTTTTGTACCCACCCTTCCTTTCATTCAACACATAAACTTTCCAACTCTCTTTGTCTTTACTTTTGTTTTTCTTGTTTGGCCTCTGAAAATCATCTGTGTCATGTGTGTCATATTCTCCATCTCCTGTAAAAATCCTCACTGTCAATAAATAAGAGGGTTTTTTTTTGTTTGTTTGTTGTTTTTTGTTTGTGTATTTTTAAAGGAAAAAAAAAAAAGAAAAGATGTGGAAAATAATAAAAAAAAAAGAGTAAAAAAACCACTTTCCTAATTCTTTCATTAAAGATTTGCTTTCTCTAAGGGACTCCACACCTACCAGAGTACATGTTATTTGTACTCAACTGCCATCAACATGATGCAGTTCAAAAAAGTCAACACTTACATGAATCCATCTTTATGCAGGTTAAAGAAACCTGATACTCCTTATCATTACTCCTGGGGCAGATACATCTGGGAGCAGCATACAGACAGAAAGAGTGGTAAGGGTGAAAAGTAAAATAAATTGTCCCTACTGAACAAATGTGTGGTGGTGGGCTCCTCTTTATGAGAGATGCCTGTACTTTAATGTGCATGATATCCATCATCATTGTTTGGCCCTGCCAATCTGCCAATGGTGCAAAAGATGCCTTTTTTTTTTTTTTTTTGTTAAAGTAGTAAAGAAGTAGAGGCATGCTTTAAAACAAATACATCTGGGGGGGACTAAGTGATGTATTGCATTAGTGAACTAGACTTTAATCTCTGGAGACCTGATTTTAAATCCTTCATTAGTATGTATGTCAGTGAGTGAACGTTTGTTTGTTGATTAGATGCCAAAAAAAAATTTTGCCAAAAATATATCTGCACAATTTAGCATGATTGGCAGGCTGTGCTCATCACAAAATGAGAATGGGAGATTTTGGCAGAGAGTAATGAGATTAAGCACACACAAACTATACATATTACTTACTTATCCATTATGTAGTGGATATAGCCATTTTATTACTCCCTCACTTTCATGAATTGCATATCTAATCTTAAACATGTACAATAACCAGCCAACCCCAAGAATGTGCTATACTTTAGTAAGATTGGTGAAGTTTGCTCACCAACTTCAAAGCATGCCGGCAGGAGCTCAACCGGAGCCGCGGGAAGAGGGGACCCGCCGCGGGACCGGGGAAGGGCGGCGCAGCACTCCGCGCTGCTTGGGGCAGCGTGATTTGTAGAGCCGCCCCTGCCCAGGAGTGGAGATCTGTTCATGTGGATAAGAAAATAACAGCACAGCATAGCCTAAATGGCTGACAACTACACCTGCAATCAGAACTGTGTAGACAGTCCCTTGCAACATTGTGGAGCCCCAGTGAGCACAAATGTATACAAGTGCAGTTCCAACTGGAGGATCTGGGCCTTATTTTGAAGCTTTCTAAACTGAGCTACATGAAGACTAAAAGTGGTTATGATTATTGAAAAGATTATTTACGAGGCAGGTATTTTTCATAATTTTTTAATCTTTTTTCACTTCTGTGCTGTTTTTAACCCCTTGGAAGTTTGAGGGTGAAATTGGCTTCCTTCCTTCCATTGGGTATCATATTGGTTTGTTACTGTCTAGGAACACTAGGCTGCTGACAATGATTTTTTTAAAGGAAAACAATAATACTTAGCTCATGTAGCATTTTTCAGCTATAGATCCCAAAGTTCTTTGCAAAGGAAGGCAAGTATCATCACACCCATTTTAAAAGCATTTTGTTTTGACTGCCATCCTCCTCCCCTATTGGAATAATGCCAGTTTACACCAGCTGAAGATTTTTCTCCTAATGTATAATATTTTGATAATATTTTGCTTATTCTCCTCTGGATTTGGCTGTCAAGCAACAGAGTCAATCGGAAATCTAGAATATGTTTCACCTTTTTTCTCATTTTGTCTGGGTTCAGCAGGTTGAGAAAGATGAAAGGGACTTGGCTTGAATGTTTCCTTTCTGTATTTTCTTGAACCGTGAAAATGATTCCATTTTTTCACTCACTCATTTTCCACTAGCATTGTGAATAGACATAATTAGAAAATGAGAACTTTTTAAATGCAAAATGTTTTTCTCCCCTTTCTTTTGTTCCTGAAATATTTCTAAATTTGAAAAATTTCACCCAAATCTATAGTTCAAAAAACGAGATGACTTTTTCATGAAAAAATTCTCAAAAAAGTCTGTTTTTATATACTTTTTCATTTAAAATTTAATATTTTTTGATCAGTGCGACTTGTGAGCTGCTTTATGTATGTGACTTTATACAACCACACAGTGTCTTATGGAATGATGCGATACTGAATCATGTTTCTGCTTATATTTTATTATCTGTACAACACTCAGGTTTTACATTTCTTATGCCCTATTAAATACATAATCTCAAGGTACACGTGGTATGCATATATTAATTCATGGTGACAGCATCTTCTTGTAACTGCGAAGAATCTAATGACGTTGTCTGTGAAGTATTTTCTATGTCTTGTTTTGTTATTTAAGTTCGACATTGCACAGTTGTGGCTATACAGTAAGTACCAAATTGTGATCAGACAGCTGTGCACATAAATCAACTGACTGACTGAATTTGCAGAGACATGATTAAATATATGAAATGTATCATAAATTAGATGTGTGTAAGTGGTTGGGAAATTACTTATTTTTCCCCAGCAAAAATGCTTGCTTGACAAACATAAAAAATGCTGCAACTGAAATTTATTAAACACACGCAAACTTCAACACAACACTGAAGCCTTGAGAAGGAAATGAAATCCCTAACCTTCAGGAAACACTGTGTATTAATTACATTGTCCGTTTTCATTTTGCAAAGCATATGACATAGAATTTTCTATTTATCTTCATTTCCTTTCCATTTTATCTATGTAGTAAATGAAATAGGAAAAGACAATTGTAAAAGTTCTAATGCTATCTCTCTTTCCACACCCCGAGGTCTAGTGTAGACTATCATTTCCTATAATTGCGCAAAGAAAATAGCAGCATGCAGTTCTGCAGCCTGACTGGCAGGTAGCCATCTCTAGCTCAGCATTGTGCAAAGGATTGTGCTCGTACTTGTCAGTCATTGCTTGGCAATTTATAGCTAAGATGAATATTTTTTTCCTCTTCCCACTACTGTAGGAATATGTGATTCACAGGATGGAAAATCCACAGCATGCATATTAGTTAACAGAAGGCTGTGACTACAGCTTAAATCTGGACTCAAATCATGAGGCCTCAGAGGACCTAATGGGTTTTAATTCATTTAAACTGACTAGCCTTGGCTTAACTACTCTACAGTTGTGGGTCTTTATCATCTAGAATATCTATTACGCTCTATCAGGCTCAAGCTGAAAAGAGAAAACATACTTCCAAATATTTTTTCTTTGTTAAGATTTACAGCCAAAAATTTAATTTTGTTACATGCTTACTAGTCTGACACATTTTGTTACATTACCTGGACAAAAACCACCCAATCCAACAGAATATTTAAATACAGAATGTAACTCTGAAGAAGTAGTGGAAATTCAAATTGTGTAATATGTTAATGCACAACTAAGAAAAAACCCACAGTAAAATGTGAAGTGGGGCACATAATATGACAATAGGATTGAATGAAGTAAGCAAGAATCCTTGCATAGGGCCCTTACTCTTAGATCAATTAATTGTTTAGTAGAAGACCATACGATTACATTAGAATAGTGAGAAAGACAATGTTGTGGAAGAGAACAGGCCTTTACGCTTGGGTTGGGTGCGGCAAGTCAGAGACAGTCTTTATTCTCAAGCAATTGCAAAGAGGAGAGAGAGCACACTGGCAGGGATTCACCTGGTCTAGGCAGGTCTCTCTGATACATAAACAATTAAAGCAAGCTTTTATACCTTTGTTCATATAATAATGAGCAACAGCTGCATTTTGTTATACATATTTCTTCCTGATATCACACTTTTCTCATTAATTTCTGCTATAGTCTGCATTCTATTCTTATCTAATACAAGGTCAAAACAACCTGTCTTACAGTTCTTTCCGACTCGCCTCACACAATCCCTGCCTAGACCCTGCCTTCAAGTCTTGCGTTATTGGAGTCAGTGTCAGCTTGACATTGTTTGCCTGACTCTTGCTCTATTCCTAGAGACCAACTAAGATCTCTATGTTCAAATTCCTTTTATCCATTTCTCTAGTTCAATACTGTCAAGGTTGGTAAACCTAAATTTTCACATACTTTTCTTATATCACAAAAAATCAAATCAAGAACTAGTTAGGGTATATTGATGAAATTCAAAATACACTATGGCTTGAGGTTCAATAGGCTTCCTGCCCATTAAACCCATGATTTGAAGCAGAAAATAAAATATAGTAAAGGAAAGAACAAACAAACACACCAGCTCACCTTTCCAGGTTACTCTGGGTTTTATGCTCCTCAGTCTAAGGACAATTACCAAGCTGTTCACAGCAATGCTTCCAGAATTCTCTAGTAGTAGTTCTAAGCCAAACATCTTAACTCAAAACCAAAACAGCCGGGAATAGTCTCAAAGCATAGCAAGAAGAATCCAGTTCTCAAGACAAGGTTCTAGCATACGTTGCGAGATTGTGGTTAAATGATTTTTAGGCTTTTTCCAGAGTTTAGTGAAATAGTGCATATTCTGATGGCCTGTCCTTAGACTGTGGCAGGTCTCCTCTGGAGGAAGACCTGGTCACTTACTCCACTATCACAACAGTAGTTCCATTAAGTTAAATGGGACTACTCGCGCAAGTAAAGCTGCTCATGTGCAATCAAACATTTTGGAGGAACAGGCCCATTTATAAACATCCACCAGACAATCCAACTTTTCATGTTTCTTAGCTTCTGCTTCACTGATGGATCTGTTTGGATTGCTGGTATTCACAAGGGTATTTTTCCTGAATGTCTGGCTTCATGGTACTATTTTACCTTTTATATATTACTAAATGCTGCAGGCCATTTTAAATCCCTTTGCAGCTTGCAGCAGGCCAATAAATATCTTGAACTGGAAGCTGACCAAGTTCCTTGATTATCCCAGAGTGCAAAAGGAGCTAACCTTAGCTAGATAGATTAGATAGATAGAATTTCTAAGGCGCCTGTCACATTTAGGTATTTCTCTTGAATTGGAAGTTGCCCAAGTTCCTTGAATGTCCCAGAGTGCCAAAGATACAACTTACAACTTATCTTTATTATGTCCAACACACCTAAATATTATTATTATTCACCAACTCATGGAAAAGTAAAAGTAAAAACTATATTAATGGTTCCAGTGCAAGAACAGCTGCTAGTTATACAATATTAATGCAGTCATGTCATTTCAGAGGACTCCACTATATTCACATTTCATCATTGTGCAGAGCGTGACAAGGTTGTCCATGCAAACTCAGTTAATGGAATAATGTAAGTCTACAAAAATGTGGGCAGTCTCTTTTGTGCATTGGGAGCAAAGAAGTCTGCTAGGGCAACCTTTGATAGTAATTCCTTCTTTACCTTAGTCACTCATCCTTTATTTTATGCTAAGCAATACAATAACTCTTGAGACATTGTTACCATCTGTGAGTACAGAACTCTACCAGCTTCAGTCATTGTTGAATGCTTACATGAGAAACATATTACACATATTGCACATCCATATTACACACCTGCCTTGAAATTTATATCGTATAAGGTCAGACATAGAGACAAGATGAAGAGGATTACTCTGCTACTGTATTCTCTTTGTCTCTCTCCTTCCCCCAGCACAGGATGCTTGGATGAAAGCTGGCAAATCAATTAAAATAAACCAAAAGCCTGTGGTGAAATGGTATCTACCTTGCCACTACAGATCTAGCTACAATCTATTTTCTGTTCCTAAGAAGCAGCAGGAAGAGGGATTAATTAGAAAAATATCACAGTTTAAAGGTTTATTTTCTTCCTACTTCTTCCTTTTATCACCTCCCTTGATCACATTTTATGTTGTGTCTCTTGCATGGAATATTTCATACTGAATATCAGTTAGACATTTGAGGCAATTTTCATTGGATTATTAGCTAAAATGTTAATAATCTGCTCTGCTTTATTTCAGGTATATTCTGGGCAGTTTAATCAATGACCTATCACTATACTGAGCAGAGTGTATATTATATTATATTATATTCCTGAAATCATCCAAAGAGTGCAGGTATTGAAAACGAGGGGCAAGATGCTTATCTGTTACATTACTGTAAATCTAAAGTCCATCGATCAGTGGACTTGTTCTGGAGTTTTACTGACATAAATGAGATCAAGGTAATATATGGCCTCAGACTCCAAGATGAATAACAAATTTGAAAAATGTAATTAAATATTTTATAGGAAAACCGAGCTTACGTATTGCTTACAGAAGTGTCACCTATTCAAGAAAATATTGCTAGAGCTGAGTGAATATTGCAAACTATTTTTCCAGACTCTCATTTGATGTGTTAAATAAATTTGCTTTGCTGTGTTCACCAGTTTGCTGGCAGGAATGTTTCTAGAAACAGTAAACAAACCAAGTGTTATTTTTCTGAAATTCCAGTAATGAATCCATTGAGAAAGCTGTAAACTGCTTGTCAATATTTTGTACCAGAAAAGGAGAGACTATTAATCAAATAAATGTCTTACATCAAATTCCAATTATTTGAACATTACAAACTCCAGGGTAATTTGTTATGTTGTTTTCCACAAAAAAGTCTGAAACAGTTATAGTATTATGGTACTTCTGAAAGTAATAATCACTCTTGGCTGGAGAGGAATTCCATTAAACCTATGGCAAAAACCTTCTTAATAAAAAACATACATTTTTATTTGACTCAGTGGGAACATTATTAAGAGGCTTAAGTTAGCATTAGTTTAAGTTAATAGCATATCAGATCAGAGCATTACACAATTATTATGTATGTATTTCTGTATGCTTGCATGTGCATTTAGTGAAATTAAATACTTCCTCTTCCCTTACAATAGGTTCTATTTTATTGTATTATGTTCTATGAATTAGAAAAATAATAATTTATATTATATATATATAATATAATAATACAATAATAATAATATATGGAGGTATACCTCTCATAGAACTGGAAGGCACCCTGAAAGGTCATCGAGTCCAGCCCCCTGCCTTCACTACCAGGACCAAGTACTGATTTTGCTCCAGATTCCTAAGTGGCCCCTTCAAGGATTTATATTTATATTCATAGTTTACCTTCATTATTCCATTTTTTACTTCCTGCCGCAAAAATAAAAAATAAGAAAATCCTTAGGGTCTGGTGAGATATTAGGTAAGATAAATATGGGTGTAGACTGTTTGTTGTTTTAAAATCCTTTTTCTCTTTGTTCCTACTATTAAAATACACAATATACTGGTTTTGAGAAGCCTGTCTGGTTGCTGTACACCCATGGTCACAGACTTCTGAAGAGAAGAACCTCAGGTGCCCAAACTCAGTCCTTACCCTTCAGGGAAAGAAGGGTGGATACATAAAGTTCTGTTGCTGAGGGCCTGGTTTAAGAGTGGGAGAATTATAAAACTCCACTCTACACCGAGATAAGTAAAGGCATGAGGACTGACTCTTGAGGACTGACGCTCAGAGAGACCAGAAAAGGAACAGAGGTATAGCCAGCCTTCTAACCATAACACTGCCCTCCATGACCCATTGGGCGTTGTAATCTGGTTGCCTCATATCCCTATTCTCCTTTATAGGCCAGGTTCCTAGCTGCATTATATCTCTCATGAGGCACCACAACCAGGGACTCCCATCTCCAAGAGGGGAGAGCATGGTGCATTATGGGAATTTTAGTCTGACCAGGGATCCTGGTCTATAGAGGAGAATGAGAGCACGAGGCATCTAAACTACAACCTCCCATAAGGCATTGTACAGTATTTCCAAATTGAAATAGTTTGCTTTTTGACCCAAAATTTTCAGTACACAAAGTTTTGCCCCCCAAAATCAACATTTTCCATGGAACCTGTCCTCATTTTCTGACTAGTTCTAATAACTAATTGTGACACAGAGGAGGAGAAGTGACATGAAAAGGAAAAAAGACAAACAAACAAAAAAACAGGACACAATGGGAAGCTCAAAGGACAGAATAATGAGAGCTAACATTTTTTGTGCATCACAGAACAAGAGAGATGTTAAGAGTGAATTGAAGGAGAGGGTGGAGGTTTGACAGACAGTAACTAGAGTGGGTGTGGGGACATTGGATTGTGGGGAAAGCTGACAAATGAGACATTGAAGCTGGCTTTGTTGACTGACTTCCATTAACTTCAGTTTTGCTGCACAAAAAATGCAGGAACAGAAAAAGAAAATAAAAAAAAGTTTAACCAATAAATACGGTAAATTTGTCCTGAAGTTAGACTCTGGTTCTGAAAGGCCACCAAATGGAGCAAATCCTAGAGTTTGGCGTCGACAAGAAAAAATGCCTTACTGCACACCCAGGCCCGAGAGTTCAATGCAGGGCATCAAGAAGAAGAGCCACCCAGCTGAACATAACTACAATGTCAATCCAGAGAATGAGGGGAGGCCTCTCAGGTAACCATTCCTGGGTCAGTTCAACATGTGAATTGTTTCAGGCAGCAAACCAAAGCAGATCCTTGAGCAGTAGTCTACTCTGCCAACAATGCCAGCGTTGTCCCCCATTTCTCCCTCTCCTTTCTATATGCATTGTTCTGTGTTGCCTTCTATGCCTGGAACATTCTCAGTTTGCTAAGCCATCACCTCTTCCTCATTCAAAGCCTTCTTAGAACTCCGCTTCTTCTGTGGTGCACACAAGCAGTGAATTTATGAAGGAAAAGGAAGCATTAAGTTAGCCTTGCCTCAGTGCTTCCCAATGTGACCTGTCTTCTGTTTGTCAAGGTTTTAGATTAGGGGCAGGGAATAGCTTTACATGTGTGTGTTGTTCTGGACTGTGGCACTGTGACTACTAAACAAATGAAAGCTTATGCCCAAATAAATTTGTTAGTCTCTAAGGTGCCACAAGTACTTCTCGTTCTTTTTAATAGATATAATGTTTACTACATCCGAGCAGATACACCACATAGTATGGACACCTGCCCCACACTCTCAAAAATTGTGTTTCAGCAAGTTTCAAGTTTACTCATGTTTCAACAAGTACTTGCCCTAAAAATAGTTATCTGTTTTATGCTTCAGTTGCTTAAAGCCTAGTGCTAAGGCTTAGCATATTTTCTTTAAATAAAATAAAATGTATATGATGCATTTTTCAGCACAATTAAAAATTAGCCCCTGAGAGAAAAAAATACCATGAGAATGAATTAATTGCTAGTGCTAGTTGACTGCCAGATAGGAAGAATCTGTAGTGAAAATGTGGTGTTATAAAAATGACAGCTCAGAGTCAGCTATATATGCTGCGTTATAACTTCCATGTCATGGTTGCAAAGTTTACTGCTTCTATGAAATGTATTGCTGAGCTCAGCCCTACTGCAATTGAATTAAATTATGAAGTTCAAGCTGGCATAGAAATAATAGACTAAGAATGCATACACTACAATCTGAGAATCTTCCACACCCCTCCCCATACCAAATAAATGGAAATATCTTCTCGCTATTTCTTGTTTTCTTTTCCTTTCTTTTTTTTTTATTTGCAGGTACAACTAGGCCATATAAAATTCTTAGCTATTTTTTGCAATTATTTTTTGCTGACAGAGGCATGCTCAGGCAAAAAAGACCCACCTTTACTTTGTAAAGTAATACATGTATGATTTGTTATGATTTTATTTTTAAAACATTTTAACACCACAGTATTGTCAACACAGACAATATGCATGGTATAATATGCATGGTAGAAAACATACCCCCTCCTCAGAACTGAAGCTCTGACAACTTGTGATAAGTAAACTCCATAGCACTCTTCATAACAGCAATGCCCTGGCCATTTTGAAAGTGGGTAGCATTCTACCTACCTACATTCCCCCATTGTCTCTGTTGGACAGTGTATTATTCAATTTCCGTCCTAAACTATTGTGTAGTGCAGTGGTTCTCAACATTTCCCATAATTTGGACCCATGTTACAAAGTGAAAAATGTTCATGACTTACCCAAAATAGTTTCAGGACCCATTAAATCAAAAGAAAGGGCCACTGCTGAAACGCATAGTATAGTGCGTTATGTGCTGTTAAATAGCTACCTTGTTCCATTATCATTTCAGTGGTGGATGAAATGATTCACTATATATCATTTACCTGCCTCACTGGGCTTTTGGAGAGTTAGTTAACCAACACATGAAAGGTGTTTTAGATGTCCAAGTATTAATTAATATCGTCTGTTAGGCAAATTCGTCGTGAAGTAAGTAGTTGTAGTTCCCTTGTAAGTTTCTGGCTATATTCACTGGTGACATAAGTGGTAGGGAAAGTTGTGTGTCAGATTGGAGGTGATCAGAAAAATGGCTGTAAGTGGTAAATCAACATAACTTTCCATGATCTGGCATTCTGTGGGTATGTAAAATGAATTTTAAATCATGTCTAGTAGTGAAATGAATTAATTGGTGGTTATCAGATAAAGCAGGCCTCCCTTTCAAGGGAATGTCCCCTGCTTACTCCAAACTAATTGCAGCACATCTAAGAATATGTCTGCATGGCAGCTGGGCGCGAACCTCCCTGCCCAGGTTGACAAACTTGTGCTAGCAGGGCTCGAGCTAGCTCACCAAAAATAGCTGAGTGGATGTTGTAGCTCTGGCAGAGAATGGGGCGAGTCATCCAAGCTCAAGTCCACCTGGCCCAATAGGCTTGAGCTTGGATGGCTAGTCCAAGTCTCCACTAGAGCCACAAAGTCCACACCGCTATTTTTAGTGTTTTAGCTAAAGCTCATTAGCGGGAGTCTGCAGTGCAGACATATCCTAATTGGCTGGATCGCTCCTTTCTGTGGAAAAAAACATGGAAGAAGCTTCACGAAGAGAAAATTTCCATGAGGTTCCTTCACAGAGTTACCCCAACATTGTCCCATCAAGGGGTAGAGTTTGGACCTGGGAGAATAGGCCATGGAGCTTGGACAGAAACCACATAGGTCCTCAGGGTTCCATGAGAAGCCACAGCCATCCATATGGAGGCCGCATGTCTCAACTGTAGATCTGTGCCTCTGGCTCCCAATCTAGTCCACAGATGTCTCTGGGATCCCTATGGCAAAGGGGGCTCTGTGGAAAAGAAAATACAGCCCCAGGCTGTTTTATCTTTTCTTTGAATCATCCTGCCCTTTCCTCCCTTGGTATGCTCAGTCCCCGACTCTCCTCCTGTGTAAGTACCTGGACTCAAAGAGACAGCTGAGCACCTTCTTCACCACAGGAGGAAAACCTCTGCATGAAAAGGCCCCATCACACATGGATCTGTGAGGCATCTTCCCCATTTTATTACTGTTATTTGTTGAATTGTATTTATCCAGTGTCTAAAATGTGCTAGGCTCTTCTCACAAACAAAACATGGTTTCTGCCTGAGGAGCTTGCAGTCTAATTTTAGTCATGATACAGTGAATGTGTTTGGGGGGAGGCACGGAGCAGGGAAAATGATTATAATAATATGATTAGAGGGTTAATTAGGCACTGTTTCTTTTTCTCCTTTTAAGCTGCCAGAGGGAGTGAGGGAGGCAGGGCTAGTAGCAGCAGGAGAATGTGGTTATGCCCTGGCAGCCAGGATCAGGGCAGAGTTCACCAGCAGAAGGAAAGGGGCAGATGAAGGCTTGGATGTGGGAGAAAAGGAGGAGATAATCATCCTGTGAGATGAAGTAGAGTTAATGAAAGCAGACTATGGGAGAGGGGAGAATGGACTGGGAGATGATGATGGGTAAAGGAAGAAGTGGCATGGGAGAAGGTAAGGGAGAAGAAAGGGCACAGTGCCTAGTGAGAAGAATAAGCATTGCTGTGGTCACCAGTGAAACAAAAAGAGTACAGAGTGGTGCTAATGTCACTGGGGTGAGGAAGTTATGAAGGCTGCACGCTCAGGTTGTGTGAAGAGGCCATTGGATGTACTTCTCTAACACCTTTCATTCCAAGATTAACAAGGTTCTTTACAAACATTAGCCCCACAACATCCATATTGTAAAAAATATAATGAGAGAATATTTTCATCCACCATTGAAAGACAGTTACCTCTGGCAAGGGTGTTTGACAGTGCAGAGCAATTAAATGTGGCTAACAGTTTGGGAGAGAAAGAAATACCACCCCCTCCAAAATTAAAAGCAGAGACATTTAGAAGGTCAGTAACAAAATAATATAATTTGCACTGATTTGGCATTCAGTGGATGTAATTTATTTACAAGCTGAGGTGGCAAACAGCAGGTAAGCATCTAAAAGGAGGGATAGGCATGACTGTTTAAGATTATGTTCCTCTGGGTGGCCTTGCCTGCTACTCCCTATCTCTGCATGTAATTTACACACACCTACCCTTGTTAACTGACCAATTTTCACCCAAGCATAATTTCATGTCACCTTTTTTTTTTCCTTCAAATTTTGTCCTAATGGGCATCAATTTCAATGGAGCTAAACCAGGGATCAGGCCGAGCAAATATATTTAAAGACTGTTGGTGGACACATAAACTGGTTAAATGGGAAGGATACTTTATTTAGGTAAAAATACAGGCTGAGGACATGAGGATATGCCACTTCTTTTTCCGTTTCCGCAGGCATGTATTGGCTCATTTGAAAACTGATCTCCCGGAAATCTGACTTATTTTTGATCAATACCATATATGCAACCATCTGTATCAGACTTGTTACAGGATATTCTTGTTATCCTGTAAATGTCAGATCCCTCTTTGAATCTTGGCTTCAGCAACATCCTGTGATAATTGTTTTGTTTCACAGCATACGGACAGAGAAAAAGATGAAAACATAAAATACTCTAGCTAACACTACTTTATTTCATAGAATTTAAAAGGTGTAACAACCCAAAAAAAACTCCAGAAAGAGACAAAGCGGGCTGCTCCCTAAAACAGAGAGACTCAACTCACCCCACCTTACTCTAGACTGGCTGTCTGCAAACTGCCTGGGCTCTGACACTTTGCTACAGAGACAACACTCCACATTCCATACCTCCATTCTTAAAGTGATAGCTTGCAATTCTACCACAGTCCTCAATACACCACAAGTTCTTCGATCTAATTATTTGTTGTGTGAAAAAGTATTTCATCATAACAATTACATATATTGTTGTCACAGGCTGATAAACAATATTATACAACTGCTATATATTGTTTTATTTTCTCTTTATTTTTTTTAAAGGGATTTGCTTTTAAAGCTTTAACTACATTGTTTGAAATTGCATGTAAGTATGGCATGTGGCATTCTCCCAGATATGCACAATTTGATTTCTCACTGCAAAAAAGTCCATAGCTTGCAGTATTAGCATGAAAATTTTGAAGCATCAATATTAATTATTTTTATAGCTGTGACATTGTTTAAGGACAATAATCACTGGATGTATTTTCATACATTTAACCATTTAAAATATATTTTAAAAAGGGAGTGTTTGTGCATTGATAGATTTTTTTCCCCCTTATTTACTCCATATTATAGAGGATGCAGCTGTTGATATCAGAGCATGGAACTGAAGGGGTATATTTTCAAAGCCTTGTATGAGATTTTAGTGGCATGACTTCTGTTAAAGCATGTTGGAATTGGATGACTAAAACTCACATAATTTTCTTAGGGAAAAGTATCCAATAAGTAGCCAACAACTTTGTATGAAGGTAGTTAAATTAAAACAAAAATGTGTTGAAGAGTTTAGACCTGGTTCTACCCCCATTGGATCAGGAATTTTATCACTGACTTCAATGGGAGTCCTGCTGAACTTTTGGATGTTGAAAATAGGCATAGATTGCAGTTATTTAAATGTTTTAAGCTTTGTGCCAACAATTGGAACACAGATTTTGAGTCAAATTTAGCAAAAGTATAAAAGTGGAAGTATTTTTCTTGTTTATAAGAAAAAGTGTTAATTACACCTCTATCCTGATATAACGCGACCCAATATAACACGAATTTGGATATAACGCGGTAAAGCAGTGCTCCAGGGGGGCGGGGCTGCGCGCTTCGGCGGATCAAAGCAAGTTCGATATAACGCGGTTTCACCTATAACGTGGTAAGATTTTTTTGCTCCTGAGGACAGCGTTATATAGGGGTAGAGGTGTATATCTTTTTCCTTACTGTGGATTCTAACATATGTTTTATATAACATTTTCTTAATAATTAATTATATTCCCTTCAAAAGGGAAGGATTTTATTTATGTTGTTACTTTGGTTTTGTTAGATGTCCCCTTCAATTTATAACTTTAAATCATATTTGATTTTACTATATATTATGTAATACTTATAGAATCACAGGGATTTATTAGGACACTGCAAATACCAATTCCAGTTCACACAGGCAGAACTGAACTTCCTGCTAATCTTCCACATCATATCAACAACCTAATAATAAAGAAGACTACAACTTCACACTAAGAAAGATATAGCACGATCTGCTGGTGGTGCTGTCTGTACTGATCATTACAATAGTTTAAATTTGGTGCCACATTCCAAATTCAACTTTCCCCTCTCTAGTTAAATAAGAATTTAAACAGAACTCCTAGGAAATCCAGGTAGTCTGCTACCCATGCAGGTTTCCATGTTCATCTGCCAGCTTGACTACATATTCAGTCATGTACACATCACTTGTATTTGGATCTAGATTATCAGTGAATGCAGGGTTCATGTCCTTTAGGTCAGGCCTTTCTATTGTGGACAGACTGTTGAAGACCACAGTGTGTAGAGATCCTGAGAACCCCCCAGCAATTCCTCCTCCCCAGCCAGTCTCGCATTATGACCACAGGAACCTTCTGGGTACATCCAAATTGCCAATTAGTTTAGCATTAGAGGATACTTCACTTTGATTGGTCCCTTAGAATATGTGCTAACTACATATGCTGAACTATCTGTTTGGTCTTGTATTTGACTGTGACACTCTTAATACTTTTCCCAGACCTGAAGAAGAGCTCTGTGTAGCTTGAAAGCTTGTCTCTCTCACCAGTAGAAGTTGGTCCTATAAAAGATATTACCTCACCACTTTGTCTCTCTAATGTATATTTAAACAATTTGTACTCTCTCCACAGGTGTCTTTCTGAGTGGTGCTTCATAATGAGCCACTGCAGGGCATTGTGGTCTGTGTATACTGTAAATTCCATACCTAATAAATAGGGATGATAGATCGAGGGCCTTCACAATAGCCAGGCACTCCAGTTCTGTAGATGAATACTTGGTTTTCATCTCATTTAACTTGCAATCTCCAAAAAGCCAACAATCTGTGCCTACCAAGCTCTTCCAATTTGTTCAAGTGCAAATCTGACAGCAACCTTTGAAGCATCATAGGTTACTAAGAATGGACAAGATGGATCTAGGAACTCACAGACTTTTTGGTTCTCTGTCCTGGCAAAGTTGCTTTTAGTTAGCAGGTACAATGGTGCTTCCCACTTTTGTGAATTTTTTTACAAATCTCCTGTAGAATCCAGCGAGGCCTATAAACCACTGTATCTCCTCCAGGTTTGTAGGAACCTTCCAGTTCATTATAACTTTCAGTTTCTGGGATTAGGACTCCAACCCATTCTCACTGACTATATGTCCTAGGAAGGTTCTGCAACTCTTTGCAAACTGACATGTTTGCCTCAGAGGGACACTCCCTGATTTAAGAACAATCTGATGTTGCATCCAATCATATCTCCCAAGCTCTTCATTATTCTTGGAGAACACAAAAGCATATAGCAGGGGTAAGCAACCTATGGCACACGTGCCGAAGGCGGCACACAAGCTGATTTTCAGTGGCACTCACACTGCCACTGGTCCAGGGGGGCTCTGCATTTTTATTTAATTTTAAATGAAGCTTTTTAAACATTTTAAAAACCTTATTTACTTTACATACAACAATAGTTTAGTTATATATTATAGACTTATAGAAAGAGACCTTCTAAAAACGTTAAAATGTCTTACTGGCACGCGAAACCTTAAATTAGAGTGAATAAATGAAGGACTCGGCATAGCACTTCTGAAAGGCTGCCGACCCCTGGCATATAATAAAAACAGCTGTTCTAATCACTTCCTTTCATTGTCTTCTATGGCTACTTCGGTTAAGTAAGCCCCCACCTCTTCTACTGACTTAGCTCTTTCACAGCTCTTGATCTCTGCCCTGTGGAAGGCTTTGAGACACCACCTACATTGAATACTGTCTCCAGCATCTAATTGTTCACTGGCTGCACTTCCTGGTCAGTCACTTTAACTGTTCTTATCCACAGGGGCGGCTCTAGGCATTTTGCCACCCCAAACACGGCAGGCAGGCTGCCTTTGGCAGCTTGCCTGCGGGAGGTCCCCGGTCCCGCGAATTCGGCGGCAGCCTGCGGGAGGTCCACCGAAGCCACGGGACCAGCAGACCCTCCACCGGCATGCCGCCGAAGGCAACCTGCCTGCCGCCCTCGCGGCGCCGGCAGAGCGCCCCCCGCGGCTTGCCGCCCCAAGCACGTGCTTGGCGTGCTGGTCCCTGGAGATGCCCCTGCTTATCCAGAACTCCCCCTCTGGTCCAGCCTGAAACAGAGTTCTGCTAAACAACAATCCTGACTGAATATTGGGAGCTTCAAACACACCGACAGGTTCACTGCAACAGTATTTTACCCTTAAGGGTATTACTGCATGAGGACCTGGCTTCACCACAACTTTATTCTGAGCCACCATGCACAGCAGTTCCTCTCTGTCACCATGTAGGCATGGTAGAGGCACCTCCAAGGCCCCAAGAGTTGCTCCCCACGTTTCCTCCTACTCAAATCCAGGTGTGGTTAAATATTGTCCAGAGACAAGTCTATTTTATTAACACACCAGGAGTTCTTGTGATGCCATTAGATGAAATCCATTCCTAATACATCAGCACTAGAAATATTGGTCACCACAAATGCCCATTTAGCATGCAGAGATCCCAAGTTTAATGGGAGCTGGAGTTCTGTTATCTGCAATGATTGATGATTAATAATCACTTATTTAAATCCTGAAGAATACATTTTCTTCCTTTTCAGTGCTGGGTGCTCACCCTGGTTTAGACTTATTTCAGATTCTGAGTCCAATAGCATTATTTCCAGCCGTTGATGTCTCCAGAAACATAGTAACAGGTATCTAGACAGCTCTTCACATGGGCCATTCTAATATCATCAGCAACTTCTTGATGTGGCTTCCCTCTGTTGGGGCAAATTCTATTTCCAATGGCCTTTGCCTCCGTAGCCCAGGCTCGCAAATGGCATCTGGCAGCACCGATTCAGGAAACAGTCTCTCCCTTCTGACCCCTGGGATACCTGTGAGTAGATTGCACTTGGGCTTCCTCCAATTTTTTAACCACTTCACTTGCAATCATTTCTTGAAGTGCTGCATCTGGTATAATGGAATCATCCTGAGGCTGGAAATTAACAGCTGATACCTTTAAGGACACACCAATTTCTTTCACATTTTGAACTTTGTGTATAATCTGGTCCACAGGTTTATCCAGTATGTTATCCTCCTTCACCTGCAAATGATGAAGGTCCCCTGCTAAACAAATTATAAACTGACTTTTCACCTAGGATTCTCTCATGGCTTGGCACTGGGCATATGACTCTGCATTGCCAGTTCCAGATTTGGAGCAACAGGTTCTGTTTCACTCAAGCCATTTCCTGGATAGGGAAAGCCGTATCAAACAGTATCCTCAACGCAAACACATATCTATGCAGGTGTTCCCCTTCCTGCATCCTCCTTGCTTGCCATTCCTGCCAGTACTTCAAAAGGGCCAATCCCCACTCATAGTAGTCATATAAGTGTTTGCATAGCTGTCTGTAGACTCATGATCTACACTGGAAAGCTGCTAGTAAAATGTTCTGTCATCATCATCCAAAAACTTTGCTAGGTACTGTGCTGCTTTCTCATTAGTCCACTCATTCACAGAGAACAACAGCTCAAAGTCTGTCAGGTACTCAGAGTCCAGTCTCCTCTGCATGACCAGTAAATTTACTCTCAGGCAAAAGTGTTTTTGCCAGCTTGAAGCCACTACCACCAATGATAATACTCACTTATAGAATCACCAACATTTATTTGGACATGGCAAGACCAACTCCAGTACACACAGGCGGAACTAATTGAATCTATTTCCCTATGTTAGGTTCTCCTCACACCTTCTATGGGTCATCTCAATTATCACTTCAAAGGTTTTTTTTCTCCTGCTGACGATAGCTCACCTCAATTGATTAGACTCTTCCACTTGGTATGCATACTTCCATCTTTTCATGTTCTCTGTATGTATAAATATCTCCTGTCTGTGTGTTCCATTCTATGCATCCGAAGAAGTGAGCTGTAGCCCATGAAAGCTTATGCTGAAATAAATTTGTTAGTCTCTAAGGTGCCACAAGTACTCCTGTTCTTTTTACAGGCAGAACTGAACTTTCTGCTAACCACTAAGGGTCAGAGTTGCATCATAATAATATACAAGACAACAACTTAACACAAAGATAAATATATAGCACCATCTACTGATGGGGGTGCTATCTGCACTGATCATTACAATCGTTTGAATTTGGTGCCATGTTCCAAAATCAATGCCCTGCTGTGCACAAGTGTGAGAGGATCATGTCCAACAAAATGACAATCAAATTCTAATAGACCCATGTTAAAAACATCTCAGACAGGTGAGTGGAGGAAGGGAAGAGGATGAGGCTTCAACAAGCCAAGCCAAGACACATTATTAGGACAGGTGATCCTGTCCCCTGTGGAGTGGTAATATACTATGTCCACTATCTTTCAGATCTTGTATGCTGGGAATGAAGTGCATGAAGTGGGAAGGATCATTGGATAGTGGGAAGGATTTGCTCCTATATGAATAAATAAGAAAGATGCAATGAGATGTAGGACAGAAAAGCTTCACTAAGAAACAATTCCTCCAGATTAGTTGTGAGGCCATACTTTCAGATAACCAGGGAAGAAAATGTAAAGCAATTATATAGATACTACGTATAGAAGGAAAAAAAATCAACTAACTCCACACAGCTTTATTGATCTGGAGGAGTATTAGTTTGGTTGGGCATGCATTAGTATGAGCAAACACATATCCATTTATCTTCAATCACATATTTATTGATTAGTTATTTTATTAGGTTAGAGTATTATATCAGCTTAGGTGCTCACTTTTATTGGCATATATTGGTGCAAACAATACTGGTTCTAGCAAAGATAGAGTGGGATGATCAAATAAAAGTGATGAATACTTTGAATAAGAACTCGTTTACTTAAAATTGGATTTTTTTATAACATTTCCTGAAGGTCTTGATTATGATTAGATAGACAGATAAGATGGTAATTCATTGACTTATAAAGCTCCCATTACCAGAGTACCTGAAACTCCAAGCAGGTGGTGGGAAGAGGTTTGGCACCAGGTTAAGAAAAACTGTATAGAAATAACTGAATAAAATTTCACTTTGTCCTGGACCTTAGAATTGCTAGGACCTGAGCAGAATTCATTACAAAGAGGAACAAGAGCCATTCTGTGGTCTCCACTACTTGGGGCCCACTTTATAATTGATGTAGAATGGTACACCCTGAATTTGTCTCATCTGAACGGTGTTTATAGAAGGGCGGAAAGCATTATGCTGAAAAAAATGACTCATTTTATGAGAAACATTTCTAATACCGGAACATTCGATCATACGTCATTATATAGTCAGAAAAAATAACTGTGACCCAGGCAGAAAGATTCCAGTGTTAACTGAGACCAGTCCTGCCATGTGTAGTCATGTGAATAACTCATAATTACTGCACAGCCAGGTAGAGGTTATTCAGGTAAATAAGGAGTGCACGCTTTGGCCTCTATTCTCTGCCTTCGGTTCTATATGGCTAATCTCATTTACTGTTCAGTCATAATTATGCTGTTGTCACTGTAATACTCTACACAAGATTTGTTTAACTAGATAGTAGGCCGGATCCTGTACTTCTCACTCAGGCATGAGGAGTTGCTTCACTGTGTGTTTTGACAGAGTGAAGTCTCTGAGACTAAGCTCAATATTAAATGCCTATTAAATGAACAGCATTATATAAATGATTATTATCATTGATGATTTTTGTACACTCTGAGAACTGCCATGAGATTTTTTTAAAAAATCCGTGATTATAAAAAGAAATCTTTGAATATTCATGTGACTTTATTGATTTCTCTAAATAAAGGTGGCCAAATAAAATAAAAGAAAATGTTCATAGTAGAAAAGAAAATGTAATTGAATGAACAAACATACTGGTTCAGAAGCATTGTCAGTGAACCCCCTGGCCATTCTCTCCAAAAGCATGGTGTTTTCACCAGTTTTATTTTTTAAAAAACCCAAGATAAAAATCCCCCCTCCTTCCAAAAAAAGTGAAAGATATTAATTCGCTTGTTAATTTGCTAGAACTGAATTCAGTTCATGTCATTTTTATCCATGAATGATCATCCTATTATGGACACACTATTCACTATGGCACTATCACAGACATATGTGTCAGTTCAAGCTGATCATGTATATTCTTGGAGCATTAAAAACTGCTTTTGTTGAAATAAACACATTTCATTCATACTAATATACATACAACTTTGTGTATATTGATACATGTTCAACTGAACTAATGCATATTTTACCAAATCAAGGAAGCTGTGTGACATCAAATGATTATTTCCTCCTCTGTAGATTCACAACCCCAACAAAGTGTCAGGTACTGTAAGCACATTACTGTCTCATTTTTCAGCACCAAAGCCAGGTCTTGTGGCTCCTCCTACTCCTTGGCTGTCTATCTGATTTTGGAGCTCTGGCAAAAAGCCTGAGCTCATTGATTACAGATCACTGTTAATAAAGAGCATTTGTAATGCAGCAGTGGTGATACAATCTCCACACGCCAGTTCATGATGGCCCTTCAGTCTCCACAATTAAGTCGTCCAGCAGGCATGCCCCCTGTTGCAGCTGCTCTGTCAATCTCATTTTGTAGTACAAATGATCTTAGACCCAGTGTTTGACATGGGGTTTTAACACCAAAGAAGGCAATTCTGCAACTTCAAATGAGCCTAATTGGTTGTGCGCTCAGGCGTTCACTCAAGCTGCTTCAGTCCATCAGAGAGAGATTTCCAACTAATTGAACAGCTCAGAAGAAAAAGAACCACAGAAATCACAATGCTCTGAGCCATTGGAGAGGGTTTTTCTTCATGATAAAAACCTTCAGAATAAGATTTTATTTTTTTTTAATCAGCCACCTGTCAATCTAGAAAGAAGCTTCATTGGTACAGAAGCTCTCAATGAGCTCTGGCCTAAAAATCAGTGGTTATTAATAGCAGGGTCCATAGGCACACATGCATTTTGTTCTATTAAAAAAAAAACCCTAAATTTCTAACACGGATTGCAAAAGTATTTTACTGAGACTGGAAAGCTTTTGCATAATGTATAGCAAGTACAAGCCTCAGGCCTGATCCTGAACACTCTGATGACTTCACTTATTCAAACAGTGCCCCTGAACACAATGAGACTACTCTGCTGAGCAAAGTTATTGACAGGTGCAAGCATTTGCAGGCTCAGACTCTATGAAAGCAAATATTTGCAAATATTTTCTTTATCTTATTTTTCTTATTTTTAATACAGCTGAGTTTAAATGAATATGTTTTCTCTGTTAAATCACAGGGCCTGTCTCTCCGCTGTATTATACCAGTTTTACGCTCATGTAACTCCATTGTCACTAAATAACTCCTATTCAAAAGGCAGCTCACAAAGGCTTTTAGTCTGCTACTGCTTACAAACAGCATGTGTGACAATGTAATGCATTTTTCATGAGTGATTTGCAAACATAATTTATGCCAAAATTTATTGTCTGCCCTCAAGAGGGTGGTTTCTCCTTTAAAAATATGGAAAAACTAAGGATACATTTCTACTTCCACCAGTCAGTAGGAGTTCTGAATTTCATTTCAATAGGCTTGTTCCTGGGAGGAGCTCAGTACTTTAGCCCCAGTCCAGGAAAGCACTCATGTACATGCTTAACTTTATGAGAATAATCCCATTGACTCCAAACACAAAGTTACCATGACAATTATTGCAATAGCACCTACAGGCCTCAGGAATCTGGGCCACGTTGAGCTATGCACTTCCACCCACATCATCAAAAAGAGTCCTGGCCCCCACACATTCACAATCTAAAGAAATTAAATTGCAAATCTCCCAACATTTTGCAATTGGACACCCTAGCAAGTTCCTAGGAATGCCTTTTTGTAGAACTGAGACTAAATAGTGTAGAAGGATGGTCGGGTGGTTAGGGTACTAATCTAGACATGGGAGAACTGGGGTCAAATCTCTATTCCACCACAGGCTTCCTGTATGGCCTCAGGAAAGTCATTTAAACCCAGATCCTCAAAGGTACTTAGGTGTCACTCTGCTCACATTGCAGTGCTAACCCCTAGGTGGCCTGCTATGTAGTGGAATCCTCAGCTCCAGGCTAGTCACGCAGGCTCCCCATGCTATGCCTGGAGAGAGTAAGGCAGCCAAGAAACGGATCCTCAAGAGTGAAAGGCCAAGAAGAGGGGGTTTGGCACCTGAGTAGATGACCTCCTACATCTCACTGACAGGCTGAGATAGGCACCTCTCTCCACTTGGGATCTTCAGCCACAAACCCTCTCCTGGAGCTAGGCACCTAAGCCAGATCAGCTACTTAGGTATCGCATACTTTAGCAGCTGAAACAGTCTGTCTCCTGCTCATGCTGAATACCTGTCTTACTCCTAGATGATTGTTGTGTGAGTGCTGTGCTGCCCTCCACCCCCAATATATTGAGGCCTGTTTGCTGCTTTGGGGTCTGACTGGTATTAGGTCTTAAGCGTACTCAGAACATGCCTACAGGCTCAGGCCCTGCTGATGAGTTAGTCATTCCCCTGCCTAGTTTGAGAATCCTGCTGTGGGGCCGTGGCTTGAGCTAGGGCCCTGAGGTGTTCATTAGCTGTGGAACAGCATTAGGGCTCAGACAGATTTGCAAATGCCAACTACTGGAAAGCTAGGTGCCTAGGGGACTTAGGTGCCCCGGGGTTAGGCAGCTGCCGAGTGGTGCTTTTGAGAATGTTAGTGATACCTAAGTGGTGGAATTAGGCTCCTAACAGGAAGATAATCACCTAAATACTTTTGAAGATCTCAGCATTGGCCTCCCTGTGCAATAAAAACAAGAAAACAGATTTTTCAATGATCAGGCTTCAATTTTATTTCATGTCCTTAAAATTCCTAGATTTCCTAAAATAAACTAACAGGTCCACCCTGCAGGCTTGCTACCCTGATTAGTCCCATTGATTTAAATGCTTATCAGTGTTTGCAGAATTAGGTCCTAAAATGGCAATTTACCCCCAGTGGGCCAGGCCTTTATTAGCTCACTACAGGAAACAAATAACGTATTGAAGCTGACGAGAGTTACTTGTATCCTGTGGTTGGGTAATAAATATATATTTGGCATTTATATAAAGCTTTTCATGTTCAGTGCATTGGACAGATATTAAATGAAGCCCGTGGTTCTGAACTTTTTGGCTGAAGTCTCACAATTCTGATACGTCCTGCCATTTTATGTGGCTGCTCCAGCTCCCCTGAAATCAACAGCAAAACTCCCATAGCTGTTAATGACAGCATGATCACACTATATATTTTCAGAAAGACTGGATTCTTTGGCTTACAGTGAAAGGCAGGAAAGAATATCGGTATGTTCAGATCTCATTTATTATTCTGGTGTTGAAACATGACACAGAACCTTAAAATTCAAGCATATGTAAGTTCTGTAGAAACTTAACTTTGTTCCCTAGGTGAAATCATTATACTTTAGGAACAGTCACTAAATTTCATTAAACCATCAATGATGATTATTTCTCAGGGGATGTATTTCCATGTAAATTACACTTCAAGAATATCTTTCCATAGAATCTGTGGAATGTTACTATAGGTAGGATGCTTAATGCACCAGTAATCCTATAGTAAAGATTGTAATTGCTGGGTCCCCTAACAGTAGGGAGGAGCTGTAACTACAGGCTTCCCTGCTGCTGAACTCAGCAAACAAGCTGCCCATGTGATTCCAGATGTTTCTGCTTTATTTAGGGCAATGGACCTCCCAGCAACAAATGCCAGCATGAGATATTGAAGCCACCCCTTGACACTAGGAACAAAGCATTACTAACCCTATAGCTTTGCAAAAAAATGATCTTGGGTCCTCCGGGGCAGGTGAGTGAAACAGACCTATGTCATCAACTTTCTTGGCCAATTGTATTGCCAAAAGTATCAGGTTCATTTGGACACATTGTAAGTATATTTCTAAAACAGCTTCTACAGAAAAATAGCTGTACTCATTTGAGGCTGTGAACAGGCTGAGCCAGTCCTTAAGCTGAGCACTAATTGATTCATGCACATGGTGTGTCCTAGAAGTGATAGCAACAGACAGGAGAATGGACAAGGTTGGGGTGGAGGGAATGGTCTCAGGCTAAGAGGGTGGGTGACGCCTGGAGAGGAAGACTGATGACAGCCGATTGAGTAAAGAGGACTAAAATAATAGGCAGTCTGCCAGAGACAGAAAAGGAAAGGGCTGGTGCAGATAGTCATCAGGTGTTTAGCATGATGAAGTTCATTGTCTACCCTGTTTACTTTGGTATTCAGCCTTAATGTCCATTTGGAGCCCACACAGCCAGGAGCTTTGTTGAAATAATAAAGCCTTCATGAGAAATGTATTGACAGAATCAGAACGTCACCCAAATGTTCCTTTCACAGTGGATATAAAATCTTAACGGCATGTCGGTTTCAAGAACTGTGCCATGGAAAGAATTGAATAGCCTGACGTTCTCTCAATGCAGTTCCAAAGACACTCTACATCTGTGCTTAATACAGCATCCTGCAGTGACAACTGTTTAAGTGGTTGATGTCTGAAATGATTTTCTTTCCCTGAAACACTAGGTCATTCTGATAGCACCTTAATTTTCTATCTAGGATACAATGGAAACGTGGTCATAGTAAACCAGTTAGTACAGTAAATTAGGAACCATACGTGTAAAAGTTCTTCCTGTATTCTGGGTATATATTGCATCTGTGCTGTGAGAGAAAAAAAAGTAGTAAATAATGTATAGTGTTTCTCTGGTTGCATTTCATAAAATATTCTGAATGACTAGTAAGATAAACATTTATTATTTGATAAATGTGTGGTGGGTTACTTTAAATGTGCACTTCTAGTGAGAGTTTTGCTATTAAAGAAAAAAGGAAAGAAGAAATCAAACAAAATCATTCTGCAGTGTTAGCAGGCACTCTTGAATTCAATGAAGGCTGTGGGTTACCAGCACCTCTGAAAATCATGCCCCAGATGTCTCAAGCTGGGCATGGAAAACCTATAGATTGCAAAATCAGAGACCACTTTTGAAAATTTTGTCTAGCTCCCCTGGCAATGGTGCATTTCTGACATACATGGAGAGTAGAGTTCTGAGGGTGCATTTAGGGAATATACCACCCCCCACACACCCTGTGCAGCATCGAGTTCATCTCTGTATTGCTCCACCCAGGGTTAGTACAGAGGGCTGCAATTACTACTTCTGTCCATAGGCAAGTTAGTGGCCACAGCCTTATCACATGAGTACCCCACACCCTGCTTTCAGTGTTGAGGAGACAATTCCATTCTCCCACTCTCCATTACTGGGGCTTTGCCCCCAAATTAGACCCAAAATCTCCAAAGGAAATGTGTCTTATCTTGTCTTTTCAAAGTCCCAGCTCCTTACATTCCTCAATCCTCCAGTCCATTCAAGATGTTTTTAGCATGTGTTGATCATAATTTGGTGGTCATTTTGTTGATCATGGCTCAGTTTTGCAGTCCTTTCACACATATGCAGAGGCATCCTGTGATTGGCTATACCAGCCCTTTAAAACTGAAGAGAGAAGATTCAGGGGTCACACTATCCCTCCTGAGGAGCTGTATCGTAAAGATTAACCTGTGGGATGAAGAAAATGTCTGCTGAGAAAGAAAGAAAGAAAGTGGTCTTCAGGTGCCTGGTTGTGGTTTGGGGAAGCCCAGGCTACTGACGCTGTCTAGAGCCCTGTCTATGTTAGAGAAATGTATCCTGTTGTAATAGAGAGAGAGCTGGCACTCTACATCAAAGACACCTGCTTTAGAGTTATTGACTTATGCCCAAATAAATTTGTTAGTCTCTAAGGTGCACACGTACTCCTCATTCTTTTGACTATATCTAGAAATCTATATGTATATATCTCTATATATGTATATATAGTGTGACGGGGCTGGGCAAGAACTGCTGACTCAGCCCTCTGTCATGCCAGCTCCCATTAAGGGAAGTAAATTGGAGATGGCTAGAGAAAATCTGCACCTAACTGGGGAATGGGAGACAGCTGCCTGCCCAATTAGCCTGGGACTCTATAAAAGGCTGGGAGGAAAGAAGATGGGGGAAGGAGGAGTGAGGGAGTGTGTAGCTCTTTTCTCCTGGGTGCAGACACTAGAACCCAAGCTGTGTATGGTAAAAAGATGGTGGGAGCATAACCTGTAAATAAACGGCATCAGTGGTTACTGAACTGCAGGGTCTCTGAGTGACTTTGTCAGCACAGCAGGGGCAGGAACCAAGAGGGCCCTGCTACAATATGAAATGTAAAAATAAAGAACTTGATAGCGATGAGTACAAATCAGCAATTAGAAATGCAGACAATTGATAAGAGAAGCTAAAGGAATCAATGAAAACTCTAATGCCAGTATCATTAAAGACTATAAGAAGGAATTATTTAAATACACCAGAAGCTAACAAAATCCTAACATTGTTATAGGTCACAAGGATAGCAAAATTGTCACTCATGATGCACAAAAAGCAGAAGTATCCCATAAGTATTTCTGTTTTGTATGTGAAAAGAAGTAGGATCACTATTCATATCTTACAACAATAAGAAAATATTTTCTATACCATCACTGAGGATGTTAAACTATTATAGTTAATATTATTTAAATGAACAGGACTGGATTATTTGCACCCAAATTATTGAGTTGTCCAAGGATCTCTCTGAACTCATAATGTTGATTTTTAATGAACCTTGGAACACTAGGGAAATTCCAGAGGATTGGAAAAAGCTAATATTGTGCCAATATTTAAAAAGGAAAAATTGGATAACCCAAGTTTCCTTTTGGCTATGTCAGGTTAGTCTGACACCATTCCTGAGCAAAATCATGGTAAGCTTGATATGGCACTTAATCAGTAAAGAATGAAAAGATTATAGTATAATTAATGTCATAACAACAGTTTATGGAAAGTAGTTCTTGTCAAACAAATGATAATGTTTTTTAATTAAATTAAAAGTAACTGTGCTGGACTCTGTTAGGCATTGGACTTAGTCCTGCATGACATTTTGATAAAAAAATTAGCACTGGATAAAATCAGTGTAGCCCATATAAAATGGATTAAAAATGGTTAAGTAATAGATCTGAAAAAGTAAGTGTAGATGAGAAATCTTCAGTCAGTGGGGACGTTTCTAGTAGAGTCTTTCAGAGATCTGCTCTGGGCCAAATGCTATTCATTATTTTAATCCATGATCTGGAAGAAAATACTTAATCATTGCCTGTAAAATTTTCAGATGATACAAAAATTGATGGGAAGAGGTCAATTATACAGACTTATTGGATCTCTTGGTAAGGTGGGCTCATTTGAACAATGTGTGTTTTATTTAGACCTGTGTAGGAGACAGAAGTTCTATTTCACAATGGATTTTTAAATTTAGACATTTAGCTTAATTCTAAATAGGAACAAACGCTCCAAATTTTTAAATTTGCCACAAAGAAAAAGTCTGATCTTTTTTTCATTTCAGGTTAATCAAAAGAGTTTGTTTCATTTCAATTTTGATGTTTAAATTTTGTATTATAGAATATAATAAATAATAAACAATTGAAAAAATGAAACAAAAAGTCATTTCAAAATGAAAAATTGGATTGGGAAAATGAAATTTTGGCAAAATCGACATGATTTAATGAAGTATTTTGATTTCAATGGAATTGTGTATTCCAATGGAATATTGTTCCTTCTGACCAGCTCTAGCTATATTACAGCCAAATGCAAGGCCATCCATCGAGGAACAAAGAATGTTGGTCACACTTACAAGAAGGGAGATTATATTTTGGAATGCAATGATACTGAGAAGGATTTGGGAGTCCCGCTGAATAACCAACAACTGAACATGAGCTTCTAGTGAGATGCAAAAATCCTTGGATTCCCCTGCATAAGATGGGGAATATCAAGTAGGAGTATGAAGGTAGTATTATCTTTGTGTATGGCATTAGTGAGACCATTACTGGAATACTGACCTGGTCTGGTGTCCAAAAAGGATATTGAAAAATTGGAACAGGTTCAGAACAGAGCTGTAAGAATTATTGAAGGTCTGCAAAACATGCCTTATAATGAGAACATTAAGAAGCTCAATGATTAGTATATCAAAGAGCAGGCTAAGAGGACTTGATCACAGACTACAAGCCACTACTTGGGGAAGAGATTTCTGAGAGTGGACAGCTCTTCATTCTAGCAGAAAAAGGCATAACAAGATTGAATGTTTGGAAGCTGAAGCTAGGCAAATTTGACTAGAAATAAGAAACAAATCCTTAATAGTGAGGAAAATTAACCACTAGGGACATGGTGGCTTCCCTGTCACTGGAAGTTTTGAACTCAAGGCTGGATATCTTTCTAAAAGATATGCTATATCTTAAACAGAAGTTATAGGCTTGATGCAAGAATTAGGAGGTCAGACTTGGTGACCATAATTACCCCTTGTGGCCTTAAAATCTATCAATGTAGTCGGGGCGGCTCTAGGCATTTTGCCGCCCTAAGCACGGGTGGCAAGCTGCGGGGGGCACTCTGCCGATACTGCGAGGGCGGCAGGCAGGTTCCCTTTGGCGGCTTGCCTGCGGAGGGTCTGCTGGTCCTGCGGCTCCGAAGTCGCGGGACCAGCAGACCCTCCGCAGGCACGCCTGTGGGAGGTCTGCCGAAGCCGCGGGACCAGCGGACCCTCCGCAGGCAAGCCGCCGAAGGCAACCTGCCTGCCGCCCTCGCTGCGCCGGCAGAGCGCCCCCCACGGCTTGCCACCCCAAGCATGTGCTTGGCGTGCTGGGGCCTGGAGCCGCCCCTGAATCTAGTGACTGGTCTGTAGGTTGTTACAGATGTAAATAGAGTCACATTAAATTAGCCCTGCTCTTTTAGACCCCAATCATACAATAGAATCCATGTGGGGCAGACCAGTGTGCCAACGCAGAGCCTCACTGAAGTAAAGACAGTTTCTTGCAGTCAGTGAGGTTCTCTTGAATAAGGGGTCTGCCCATAAGGATCTCATGGCAGGATTAGTCACTTAGATATTGCCAAAAGTGATTCTAGGAAGTTACTTATGGGAGTTGGCAGATTTACTGGAGATTTTTTTCCTTATAATCATTTTCTTCCTAATAAGCTGCAGCAGTGGCACCAAACCACCAAAGAACTGGGAGTTGGGACTCTTGGGTTCTGTTCCTAGCTACAACATTAACTTGCTGTATGACCTTGGATAAATAACTTAACCTCTTTGTGCCTTAAAGTGCCTGCTACCTCCTTACCTTGCTGAGGTGTTGAGAATGTTACTTAATGTTAGCAGAGCACTTTGAGAGCCTCACATGAGCAAGTGTTGTACAGCTGCCTCATATTTTTCCCATCTCCTAAGTGGTAGCATATTCTGGGGCTTTGCAGTAGGTCAGCTTCCAATTGGTAAAGAATTCAGTGACACAGAAACAGGATATTTTCTAATGTCATTTATTTATTAACAAACTGCATATTAGTCCAGTTTTTATATTGACTGCACACAGAGAGTTCCCTTCTGCAGCAGCTTCTCCCAAAATACCACTGCCCTGCTACCAAGAAACAGCTGCCTTGGCCACTGTTCCTCTTCATCTCCAATTGCATTAGTATACTCTGCCCCCTTTTAATCACTAGTTAGTGTAGAGCACTCTATTCTCTCTCCTGCCCAAAGCTCTGTATCTGGGAGACCCCAAGTCCAAAACTTAAGCATTATAATAACACCTCTGCTATAACAGTATTACTATAACATTAAATATTTTTCTCCTAGGAAAAATTGGGTCCACTTTTTTTTATAGCAAGTGATTGAGTCCTACAGCTGGTCTTACTCATCAGTTTTAATCCCTTTAGGTATAGTGAGCAAGGTAGCCTTGGCAGGCACTTTTGCTGTGCTGCCAGTTTAATGCAGCATCCCACAGCTTGCACAGCTCTGACAATAAGGTTGTCTTTTTCGGTGCCTGTAATGGATGGGGACTGAGGGGAGCTGGTTGACCGTCTCATAGCAGTGAACCAGTGATATGCAAAGCCCTCACAAAATGAGGACTTATGCTTCACTTTCTGTCTCTTCTAATATCCTTTCAAATTGTGTGACAGGGTTGAGAGACACGGTAAGAGAAAAGGGCATTAAGAGGTTTCCAATAGTTTTTCTCTTTTCCAGGAGTAGCATTAACATGAAAAGACCACGTTCCTGGCACAGTCCCATAGTGGACATTAATCTCAGCCCTCCACAATAGTAAGAAAAGGGAGTGAGGATCTCTAAAAACTCAGTGGTAAAAGGGGCCAGATCTGTGAATTATTTTTTACTCTTTCAGCTAGAGTGACGCAACTGAATTCACTGTGGACCAATGTAAGAAAGAAATGTCCTATTAGAAATTACCAACTATGGCTACTGTAATTTATTTTTTCAGTAAAAAACACATTTCCAATTTTTTCTGACCATGTAATAATTTTTATAAGTTTTTGCATAAAGTCTGAGTGATCATTTGTATGCTACTTGAAGGCCAGGTTTCTATTGCATAGTACTGGCAAAGGTTTATTGCCATTTCTCGGGAGACTGTTGAGGTAAAGGAACTCAGTATTTTCAATGACAACACTAGTGAAATTTCTAAATGCTGAGAAGATTTTCATTCTTGGTAGATCTGGAAGACAATATGACAATGGAAAGGTTATTGGTTACATAGCATTGCCGTGCTGGGTAAGTCAAAGTTGAATGGAGGGTGACTATTATATGGTCTGACTATGCCTCCCTCTCTCTCTCTTCATTTCTGTGTCTGATACCACTAATGTTGATATTGTTCTTGGTAACTGGCATAGTTCCTTCCCCCTCAAATCTCCAGGTATTTGCTTTCCTGGTTTTGCTCCTACCTAATTGTTCCTTGTTGGTGACTAGCAATGGAAACTCATCTATCACTAAATCTTCCTACTGTGCTGCCCTTCAGATTCTGAAGCTTTGCCACCTAACTTCTGCCATAATGCAAAGCTATTACTTCTGTCACCCAACCCAGATCATATGACTAGGGCAGGGAATTAAAAGCATTATAGGTTCCATCATTGGTCCTCTTCTGTATCTATTAACCTTTCTCCTTATTGAAGTCAAAGCCAAAATTCGTATTGTCTCGTTACTGTCAGGATGCATTTGAAAACTCAGAGCAGGTAAAAGGTGTATAGAAAAATAACAATAACAAAATTCAATTTACAGTATGTAGAAAATGCATTCCATTCATACACAAAGTGAAATACAAACCACCGCTATGGTTTATAGTCTCCCTTTTACAGCAAGAAATCTGTTCTTTACTTCTATTCCAGTTTTTAAATCTCCAGTTTGGCTACTAGTGAGGCTTTGCATTGATTTCAAAATGTTGTTGCTTACTTACAAAGTCCTTAATAATATTAGGCCCAAACATTATTCTAACCCACTTTCTATGCATTTTACTTGGTTGTGCAAAATAAAATTGAGAGGTTTGCAGGCTTCACTATGTAGGGTCAAATGTTCAAATCAACATACAACAGGTGAGATGTTCAAATGAATGCAAAGGTAATCTCCCATTTTTACAGACACAAATCAGGTAATTGTGTATGCAAGTGCCTATTTGCATATGCAAAAGATAGTTTACATATTCAAATACTATTGTTTCTTGAGTTAGGGCAGACCCTATGAAAAGAACATTAAAAATTGTCTCTTAGTGTTTATGTACAGATAATATCTTTTTATGATACTACATATTAGCTTTACATAGAGAACTTAATGTGTTTAGTTTTTTTAAATCAAAATTGAAAAGGTTTTGGTTTGATGCTGATTTTAATTGTAATCCATTTCTAAAGCACAAAGGGATTTTTGTAAAGGGTGTGATGAATCTGTGATGTTATTGACCTCAATCATCCATTACACATGCAATATTAAAAGGAAAACCAAGGAAGAGTAATCCATTGCTGGTCAGTGGTTATGAGAGCCATACTTTTCACTTTCTCATTTTTTTAGTTTTATCAGTATTTATCATATCCCCTTTCCTTGCATGGGTTGCTAACAATATAGTTTCTATAGCAACATTCATTGGCTGTTGAAATAATGAAAGCCACAGAAAGCTCTCCTGCAGTGATGCTCATGCTGACAGCTCAACTCCTATTTTCTTTGTCCAGTGTTTCCCATTACTTACAAGAATGACCCATTTATCAAGATACACAAGATTGCCACTAATTAGTTCTGAAATAGACTAATATAAGCTATAAGACAGCTAAACCTTTTTGTATCTGCAGGCTAACAGTTTAGTATTATTTTAAAATATGAATCAATTTCCTATACGGTAAATATAATTTCTTACCATTAGAAACATTTAAACTATGTATTTACAATATTGAAAATAAAGGAGAGTTTAGGTTTTTTTAAAACAAATTAAGCCAAGTGTAGCCTATTTACTTAAAAATTCTTTCTAACTAATTATTAATCATTCTGTCCTCCTGCATCTATGCCACTTGTGTTTGATCCCATCAGATTTCTCAAATTAAGCACCACCACCAGACAGACTCAATACCTGGAGGAGAGACCTCCAAGAAATATGTAGGTGCAGCAGGAAGTGGTTCCGGTCATTCAGTAGGTGGCACTCTTGTCTATGAACCACTACTGAAACAGTGCCTCAGTACATCAGTGAGCACTTTACTGTTGGAGGAGCCATCTTTCAGATGAAATATAGAGCGAAGCCTAAGGTCTTCACCATTTGTGGTAATTAAAGATCCTGTGACACTCTTTGTAAGTGTATAGGGTTAACCGGAGTATCCTGGTCACATTCCAGTGTAAGTAATTATATTCTGCCTAGTTGCATTTCCTACATGTACAGTATGTACAGTAAAGTAAATTCCCTACTGGATATGCTATCCTTCTTCATTTCTCCTCCTAAATTGTCATGTAGTGTTACTCTGAGCTGTTATACAGTTGCTGCATTCCATGTCAGAGTCTGGATGAAGTGATCCCACTATTGTCATTTACCTACTTAACAAAAGTTTTGTGTAATTAATTACTGATGGCTTGATTTTAAAGGATGCTGAGGACAATAGGAGTTGTGGTGTTCAGCCTGAAAAACAGGCTGAAAAAATCAGGCATTAAAGCTGTAGAGCTGCTTGAAATCTTTTAAAATAATTTTTTAAAATTCAAAAATAAGCTTTTTTGAAACTGGAAATATTAGTGATTTTTTGTCTTTTTCAATACTTTATGGATTAAACTGGAAAATGAAAAAATACTGTTTTGATTTTTATATCATTTCCATCTTTTCCATCCCTTTTTCTTTTTTCCTTTCCCCAAGTAGAAAGTAGAAAAAGTAGTGGAAAAAAGAGGGGACAGGTGAAAAAGGAGGAAAAAAAAGAGAAAAAGAGTTATGGGAGGGGAGAGAAATGTAAAAACTGAAAAAATGAATACCAAAAAATCGTAAAATACTTTCATGAAAACTTGTGAATAAACAAAGACATCATTCTTTTCTTAAATCTCCAGAATCTAAACTTGGTCACTGTTGACCATAGCAAACTTGGCTAGCACAAAGGAGTCCTGAGAGCAGGCAGTATGACTCGTGACAACATAGCATTGAGTTCACAAGACTGGAGGATACTGTGTTCTCCACAGAGTTAATCTCTCTTATCAGTAAACTGATTGCTCCTCTATTTGATAGCCTTTAATTTTTCTGTTTGTCTGACTCATTCCAATACAGGGAGCAAAGCATATGGTGGTGTGTGAAATCACAACCTTTGATTCAACCTTAAAATGCCCTCAAAATCAACTTGCAATGATGTTAATGAACCAGAATTGGTTATCTCAACTTTTGGTCATTTCGAAGAGCTTTTAATTGAACTGGATATGAACTTTGTTTTATCTTGGTATCCATGCATTTTCTAAGAATTCAGATTACCAATGGAATTTGATATTGAACTGTGTTCTCTGGAGAAATACATGTGGCATTTTCCAATATATCCACTTCTGGTTCCTGCAAACTAACAAACCAACAATCTCATCTGAATTGGTGTAAACTTGTTAAACTTGAAACTTGCCTATACAATTGAGTGCCAAAATTATTCTGCTGGATTTGTGGGCAAATGGTTTACTCTTTAGTATTTGGCATAGCATGCAAAAAAAAGGAAGTCTTCAGATGAGCATCTTGCATGGGGAAGAACAGGTCTTTAATCTACTCCGTAGTAGTGCTCTGAAGGCAACTAGGCATTGTACTGGAGATACTAAGCATACTAAGCTTTTCAGAATTTAAGAAACCACATCTCAGTGGGTTTAACTCTTTGAAGAGCATAGGGTCCAGCTCTTCACTGACTTAGGTGCAAATCTATGGAAGTAAGTAGGATTGCGTGGGTGTAACTCATCATAGAATTTGACCTAGGTGACTCACATCTTCCGTCACATCCCATTCAACGCATGCTGGTCTTGATTCAGTAGTGAAATCTGGAGTAAATCCATTCATATAAATGGATCTACTCCAGATTTGTACCATTGTAACTGAAATTAAAATATGGTCCCTTCAATTGATTAGGGTTGCATTTGGACAGAGCTTGACTTTGGGTTGTTGCAGGAAAAATGAAAGCTTTCTGTACTTTCTAAGGGTCCAAATGTTGATGGCTTGTAATGGAACTTCAAAACTACATAAGTTTTCTGAAGTTGTTCACTGTGTTGAATTTGTTTAATAAGTGTTACAGATCTGTTGCCCTCAGTTAATGGATATAATCCTAATGGCTGCATGGACACATTCCTGTACAAGAGAATTCACACCACTGTAGTGTGCTGTTGGAGCAATCGTCTCCCAAGACTTGGATGATAACGATTATATATTTATATTCATTCATAACTCAGAAACAACTTACTAGTTCATGAAAATCCAGACTTCCCTTTTAACTTTTTCAAGTGAGGTTGTCAAATCTGTATATTTCACTGTGGAAATTTATGGGCTTAGATGCCTTGGTTTGTAAATTATCTATGTGTTTGAACTTGCTTGAAGCCAAGTAAAATACATTCTATGCTTTGAATATTAAACCTTGCTCAGTATAGTTTTGTGAGACTTTTATTGAACAGAGAGGTCTATGGAGCTGAAATAAACATACATTTTAGGCTAGAGGTGGTGACACATTAAACGTTAAATCATTTTTGCCTTTATTTTTCTTTCTCTGTAAAATGTAGAACATTTATTAGACATCTCATACAGTAAAAACTGAGCTGAATGTTGGTTTAAAGATTGTGAATTTGCTTTAGATAGATTATAGTGACCATTATAGTATAATATTTCCAATCTATATTATTTTGAACTTTATTTACCTTACAAACAGGACTTAATTTGACCTACTGTAATTTTGACATGTACCAAAAGCTTTTTAAAAGCTACACTATGTTCAATTGATCTAGCAAGCTATTTGAACTTTGTTCAAAATCTTTTCTTATGTGAAGTTTGTATATATCACAATACAAACAATATATGATGGGTACATGCAATGGTAACTTTTATTATATAAAACAAACAATAGTACATATGTCAGCTGTACTTTCTCCACCTGGAGGATGAATATAGTTTTGATTTCTTCCTTTAAATCAGATGAATATTTTCATAATGCCTGATGGTCAGGTTGCTAGGGTAAAAAGAAGAAAAGACTGGACTTGTGGCTAATGTGCATGATCAGAAGGCAGGGCACCCGAGTTCTGCTCCTTCTTCTGTCTTTGACTCCCTGTCTGATCTTGGGAAAATCACTTAACCACTGCCTCAGTTTTGTTTTCTGTGAAATGGGGATAGTAATGGCACTTTACATTAACACACAGGTGCCAGCTTTCTCCAGGCCCTGGGGGTGCTCAACCTTCTGCTCTGCCCCAGGCCCTGCCCCCATCCAACCCCCTTCTCTCAAGCCTCCACCCCCCACCTCTTCCTTCCCCTGCTCTGCCCAAGGCCCTGCCCCCACCCCACCGCTTCTCCCAAGCCCTAACCCCCACCCTGCCTCTTCCTGCCCTTGCTCCACCCCCACCACACCTCTTCCCACCCAGTTCCCCCCTCCCCCAAGTGTGCTCCATCCCTGCTCCTCCCCCTGCACCTCCTGCATGCCGCAGAACAGCTGATCATGGTGGGAGGGAGGGGGAGGAGTTAATTGGCAGGGCTGCCAGCAGATGGGAGGCTTTTGGGGGGTGGGGAGGAGCTGGCTGCCACTAATTTTTTTACGTGCCCTATGCTAACAGGCCGTGAAAGAGCCTTAAGATTCTTGGGTGACAGGTGTCACACGAATGCCAAATATTCCGTTATGTACTAGGGACCCTTGTGCAAGTGAGGTTCTTCTGAGGTTAAGGGAAGGCTGAAAGATTTAAGTGCAGCAAATAGTCAAAGATGGGTGAAGCAAATGCTGAGGAAGGTTATCAGTTGTCCATAGTGAGAACATTTTTAATTTAAGGGAATAACATTTAAATATGGATGGTTTTCTATAATATAATAAGATTTTCTGTACTTCTGTAGGACAGGCTGGCTCAGAGTCAGTCATCATCCTGTGATTCAAGCCACAAAGTGCAGTGGTTCTAGACTGCCATTAAGGGCAAATCCAGCTTTTTAAGTCAAGTAGTCTAACAACACTGGGAGAAGATAAGGATACTTTTGAGAGATCCAAGAGATCTGTGTGCCAATATTGTCTGGCCCAAGCCTGATTATGACCTAGGCTCTATCTCATCATATGTTTTCTGACCACCAGTGGAACCGGTGTGATTGATAAAAAGTCATAAAGGAGTCCTTTGTTCAGGGACATAGCACCAGGGGAATAATTTCTGAGTTTCTGTCCATCACTGCTCCAGAAGAAAACTGAGAATACATAGCATTTTTATTGCTTGTTATGAAAAACTCTATTGATGTATGGCCCCACTTTTTGACTAATAGGTCCACTAATGCCTGTTTCAAAGACTGGTCATATTGGTCTCATTGTCTGTGAATAAGCCTGTCTGCTAACATTTTCATATCCTTCCATACAGGGAGATTGCCTACATTTTGTCACTCAGATTCATGCCCAAAAGGTCTTGTTGGATCCTTGACTTCTTCTGGATATTCAGGTACAAGAATTTTTAAATCTATTCTTGGCAAGACAATGTCAGCCTTTCCTTTTTGATATAATCTTTGCCACAGTGACACATGTCCAATTGGACTACTCTCAAATAACTTTAACTTCTGCTGGTGCAAAATGCAACTGCCAGCTTGCTAGCAGAATGTCTTTCAGAAAGCACATTAGAGGTGTATTCTATCGTCTTTTCCAGCTATAAGTCTATTCCTGGCCACAATGGAAAATGTTAATTTTGCTCCCTATTTTCTTAGGTCCTGGAAAGCTCTTTCCTCTTGTGGAGCTAAATGAGACGAGAATAATGGCAGACTTGCACACACATGTAATATCTGTTCTTTTAGCCTAGATCCTAGAAACTGGGTCCTGGTATTGCCAAGTTTGGTAAAGATTTATAATCCTCTAACTAGTTTTTTGGAGTAAGTCAGATAGATGACTTTCTACATCTCTTAATGACTTCATTTCAATACTGCATGCCTTGAATAGGTTCACTATGACCTGTTTCAGAGACCACATGCTGGTCTTGTAGTCTGTGAATAAGCCTGGAAGATATACTTTAATCAAACACAAGTTATTGGGCTCGATACAGGTGTAGCTGGGTGAAATGTAATGGCCTGTGATATACAGTAGGTCAGATTACATGATCTAGTGGTACTTTCTGGTCTTACACAATCTGGATCTATGAATAAAAGTGATTGAAAAAGCATTTTACCAGAAAATGTACCACGACATTAAGAGTTAATACTGGCTCTTTATTTAAAAATAAAAATTCACACTAAAACTTACATAAGGGACAAATCCTTAGTTTTTTGTTTAGTTTTTACACAAACTCCCATTGATTTCAGTAGGAGTTTGCCTGATAAAGGAATGAATATAAGCTGAGGGACAGATTCTGCCACTCTGATTTATAGTGAGTAGGAGAGGTAGCCCCTTTGAAGAAAATGGAACGAGCTGTGGAGTAAGGTCTTGTTCAGTTAATAAGAGTAGCAGAATCTGGCCAGGAATAAGGACCTCAGGATTTGGCGGTAAATATATTGAAAGTGTAATAAAATTCTACCATATTTGATTGATTTAATCTCTGAATGACATCCAATTTATTCTCTTCTGTCTGTTAACTTTGGCCTTCTGACAGTTCCTAGGGTTAATTAGAATTCTCTGGGTGAAATAGCATTATGAACACTATAGATTACAGCCCAGGATTCTTTTAGAATTAAGGAAGAATGATTTGTAATTATTTTAATGTCAAAGCATGCTCTTTTAATTTTGTCAATTGGTAAGATGTACTTCAAGGGTTAATCGTATCCTTTTGTTTTTACTATCTTCTTTCATAGTTTTATCGAGATTTTCATGGCCATTTAAATGGTTGACTTTATCTCTTAAAGAATTGATTTATTTTGGGAAGTTCTTTCTTATAGATACTGTTTTAACATATTTATATTAAAAGCAGCTCACATAAAACAACATTGCAATGTTTTACGTTATAATTTCCCTATAAATTTCCTTTTTCCTCAATCAGATCACATGAAAGAAAGTCTCTGTGTTTGGTATTATCATTTTTCCTGAACCTGCTTGACATTCCAGAGATGTCAGGCTTCCAAGGAATACATCTTTGATAGTCTGCCTAATGCCCATGTTTCACAAGGGAGCTAAGCTGAGCAAGGATTTGTGGTTTTTAGTTCTAGAAATTGTATAAAGAAATCGATGATCGTCCCACACAGAGTTCTGTATTAAACTGTTGTGACTATTCAGATCAAAGGGGAGTTCTTTCTTCTTTCTTTCTTTCTTTCTTTCTCCACAGTTTAAGGGAACACTCCTCTAAACGATTTTGGAAAAAGAACATTTTCATAGCCCCTTGCTGCTAATACAAGTATTGTTGCATCTAATCAACTAAACATTGTTCTATATCATAGGTGAATGTGACAAATATACATCTCCATTGATTCTTAGAACTTTAAAAATAATATTGGGACCATTTGATTTTATTTCATGAAATTTGATGCGCTGAAAAAATTCTCTCAGAGCTGAGCTTCGTTTACAACGTTGTTCCACCATAAAGTTTTGTTTTTGTTTTTTTTTGTTCAGCATTGTCTTAGGTAGCCAATTTGTCTTTGTTTTCATGGAGATAAGCTACTTTTTATCTCCTCTGTAAAAATTCAAAATTTCATGAACAAAGATATTGGGAATAACCAGAGATAATGCAAATTCAAATCATGATAAAATGCATGGTTAAAAATAACATGCTAAAATTATTTACCATATTTTATTACCATAAATTATTTACCAACTTTTTCAGACATGTTTTCTTCTTTCAGCAAAAAAGTCTGCAGAACCTCAATATTAACTTCAAGCCAATAGGAAATTTAGCCTTTGCTATGAAGCCAAATTAACCCCACAACCTTTATAGTAGTCATATTAAAGGGAGAGTAGCAGTGTCTGAATAGCTACAAAAATATCTTCTTTGGGTGCCAGTTCTTTATTCCCATCAGTCACAATCTTCCTTCCTGGAATTTTTTTAGTTTTGGTATAAACAGAAATGCCAAATTTCCAGTACTTTTGCTTCACCTTTCCAAATTAAAAATAGTTGCACATCAGACATGCCAAACCTGTGAGGAAAAAAATACAGAAATTGGGCTTGTTTTTGGCTTAATTGGTTTGTGAGTTGCTTGTTGACTAGTTTTTGGCTTCTAGCTTGTTTGGCTTGTAGCTTCTTTTTTTGATCAGCCCCAGCAAACAGGGGCGAGGGGCAAGCTGGGGTAAGGGGGTGGGGAGAGTCAGGGATGCACAGAGGGCCAACCACAGTTCCAGATTGCATGCCGGGGGATCTAGTCACATAGAGTGTTGGGGTTCTTAGGGACTGGTTTGTTTTGGCCTTGTTTTGAAATGGGATTAGCATGATTTTTGGTTTATTGTGAAAGTTGGGGTGCTCGTTTACCACGTGAAAGTTGGCAATTGTGTTGCACATACGGTATAGTGTCAGAGGCCGTATGTGTGCAACTGAAAGAACAAAGCTGGAGATGAAAGAAGCAACTTACAACACTCCACAAGATGAAAAAAACAAAATTAATTATGTCTTTTTCCCAGCTACCTAAAACTAGCTAAGGTAGAGTTTAATTACCAGAAAGGGATACAATCTGAAATGTTAAATTCATAATGCATTCCCCACCACCAAGAGGTGCAGAGGGGATAAAAAGAGTACAAATACTGGCCAAATCTGATTGGAAGCATGGAGTATACCTTGAAGAGGCATCAGAGATGTCTTCCCCAAGATGACAAAAGCAACTCTACATGACTAATCCCAGTTGCTTTTGTAGGGAGTAGTTGACTGGTCAAGGGGGAAAAGACGGAGAGCTACTCCTGCAGGAGGCATTATCCTATGGCAAACCCATAACATTTCCAATAGATTCCAGTAAGAGATAATGCTACAGTGAGCAGCATTAACTCCCACTCCACACTTTCTAGTCCTTGTGGAGACTGAAGTGAACAGTTCATAAGCATTTCTAGTAAAATATTGTCCACATACTCCTGAGTGAGATATGCTGCTGATGGGTAGGGAAAGGACATAGGAGAAGGACAGAAAGGAGTGTTTCTGCATAGATGTTGGGAAATATGTGCAGTTAGGACCTAGAATCTCCCCCCACTCCATACAGTGGTAAATCCCACTCTCCGTGGAGAAGGTGTTTTGTGCTTTACACAGCTTCACAGCCACGCAAATATTTTATCAATTTCCTCTTCTGTTTAATTAAGCAGATGGACCTGATTATAGCCTCAAATTTTAACTAAAGAATAAATAGTTTTTGAGAACTTAAATAATTATAATCCTGACTGTATATGTCCCACACAGTGGCAAAGACATATTTTGCTACAGAATTTACATGCATTAATACTTCTATCTGACATATTGCATTTAAATGATGGACCCAATAAAGGCAAAAGTTACATTTTCTTACCAATCTGATAAAAAAATTAATCTAGACAGTGGTGCAGGAACAATTTGCACAATGGAGGTGCTGAGAGCCATTGAACCAAACTATAAATCCTGTATATGATGGTAACAACTTCAAGCCAGGGGGTGCTGCCACACCCCCAATGCCCCTAGTTTCAGCACATAAGAATCTAGACCACACATACCAAACTATAAATACACATTTGACTAAATTTAATAGACACTTCCTATGCTGAGGGCAAAATTGCTTCTAAAATTGTAGGCATAATATTGTGTTCTCACGTTTTTGCATGTACAACATTCTGCAACTAAGTTTTAGCACTTGCAAAATCTGACCTGTATACATAAACTGCATTTTGTGTGTAGTCAGATGTCTATTAGATGATCTGGTTGGTGTATTCAAATACTAGGCCCAGTCCTTACTCAGGCAAAACTCCCTTTGACATTAAGACTGTAGGACTGGGCTCCCCATTTGTAGGAACAAATGTGGTACATGCAAAAACATAGTCATGAAAAATAGCACTCTGAATTTCACAGGCGAAAGGCCTGATTCTGCAGACTCTCATGAAAGCAGTCATTCACATGAATAAACCCTGACTCTGATATCACACTAACTTTATGCTGGTATAGCCCCTTTGACTTTAGTGGGGAGGCAAAGCTGCTTTTGTAGTAAGCCAGCCACTTCCAGTCCCTATTCAAGCCCAAATTAATTCTCTCCTGGAATTGACACCTCCTCATCAATTATTGGGAGTGGACCACATCCACTCTGATCGAATTGGCTCTGTCAATACTGGTTCTCCACTTGTGAGGTAACACCCTTCTCTTCATGTGTCAGTATATAATGCCTGCATCTGTAATTTTCACTCCACGTATATGAAGAAGTGGGTTTTTTACCCTTGAAAGCTTATGCCCAAATAAATCTGTTAGTTTTTAAGGTGACACCGGAATCCTTGTTGTTCTTGTTCACTAAAGGAAAGGAATCAAAATGAGGTAAAGAGTATTGAAAATGAAATTGATTGCGTATGCAGAACAAGCTTAATCAAAACCTACCAAAGTCCCTTTTTGGATACAGTGAATATTGGTTAAAGTCTGTTTTTCAGTCAAACAGTACTTTCTGATGGGGACGAAAGAGGTTAGTTCTGTTGTTTTGAGTTGGGAATGATAGTCACTTTCTTGCTTTAGACAGACACAAAAAGGAGAGACGAGGTAGGATAATAAAAATGGGGGAAATACAGCGTTAGTTGATGTTCTTAGGCTGCAGGGCGACTAGTCAGTCATGGCTGGATGCTTTGGGCTGACAAGTCAGCCACAATAGCTGTTGCTCTGGACCCTTAGTCACCTCCCTTACAGGGACATCATTTGGTTGGTCTGGTCAGGACTCTCTCCTTCACTGGTCCTTCTTAGGATGAGTAGAGCTGGATGGACAGTTTCATCCAGTCATGCTGGTATTGTACAGTATAGTTGATTCAGGCTCAGATGAAAAAGTCAAGAGAGAGAGAGAGAGAGAGAGGACAGATGAAAGATGGGAGGCAGGGGGACAGAAAGGAGCACACAAGGGAGGGAAAGAGAGAGCAGGCTCTCACATGTATCAGGTGGGAGTACCTGCTGGTGCAGTGATGATGGTCAAACATCCCCACTGAAGTATCAAGGTCTGGCAACAATCTGTCCCATAATGATGGTAAAAGTTGTTGTTTTTTTTTCCTCCCCCAAAGGTTTTTTTTTTAAGGGATCCCAAAAGGGTGATGGGTGGAATGGTCCATTCCCTCATTATTTTGCTCACCAATTAGCCCTAATTTCTAAAGCACCAGTTTTGGTCTATTAATTTCTGGTCCTCTACCCTCTTGTTTACCAGTCATAATTTTAACACAGTGGTATCAGTAAACTTTTTCTGTTTAAATTAATTTGATCTTTCTGCCTCCTTCTTACAACATTTTGTAAATAATTGTATATAATAGATTATTGTGACAATTTACAATTTATGCACTTTTCACCAGGTAACCTAACAATTAAAGTAGGCTGCCTAGGTCTCAGTTGTTATAACACACCACCATCCCTTGTTCTATCTTTCACACAAGCACAGAAAGATATAATTGGAATTTGTTAGTTTGTGACTTCAATTTTTACAGAGTTTAGCCTATAATTCCTTTCCATAAATTATAATACAGACCAAGAGATGAGATAACAAAAATTCTGAAAGGATATCATCTATGTTTCCAACCGAACATACTTGTTTTTCAAAGCAAATACTCAAATTATTTTAGTAATGGTTTTACATTGCACGCTTACATGTTACAAATACATTTAAAGATTCTAAAGCTGTACCTGGTTTATATTCAGATTATGAGTCTGAGTAAATTAAAGCTGGTACAGTGACAAGGAAAATGGAAATCATAATAATCAAAACAAGATTAGGGAATAAAACTGATTAAAGCGAAAATGTAACTTAGCTATATAAAATAGTGCTAATGGTAATAACTGAAGCAAGGATATTTAAGATCTAAGGATCTTGCATTCTTTTTTTATGATCTAATAGAAGCTACTATTACAGCACTATTGTTTTGTAGCTAAAAGGCCTCTGACTAAATGGAAAAAATATTCTTTCCAAAAGGATTTTTCTAAAAGACTTAATAAGCTGCTTTAACTGAAAAGGCATCTGAAAAAAAAGTCCTTAGATTCCCATGATAAGCCAAAGTTGCCTCTTTAAAAACTCTCTTTTCATGAATAACATTTAATCCATTATACTAACATTCACATACTACAGCATAAGCAACTGGGTATCACAGCACTGTTACGAGTTAAAGCACTAATATTTGGCACTTATGTGTGTAACTGAAATAATGTTTCAGCCTCCATAACAAGGGTGTGCTTTTCATTAGAGAGACTCTGTGTCTCTGGTATAAGATTCCATCTGACGATACTGGGACAGCCTAAGTGTGATGGCAGTAATAGGAGAGGCTTACTGTGAATGTGCGACTTATCTTCTTTAGCTATAAATAATAATAATAAATAAATGAGTGATACTTCTTGTTAAAGAGCATTTTGGAGGAAGGCCCTATCTGACAAGGTTCTCTTGAATGAAATATAGTACAAGTTCAATTTTGTAGACTTCAGGTACCTCTGACCTCTTGATCTTTTATGTCTCTATTTTTTTGGCTTGACAGACCACATGCCAACGTGCAGCCTCAAATTCCTCACCCTCATGATTTATTGTTTACAGCTGTTCTAACATTTCAGACATGGCAGCTGCTTTTCAGATGTCTTCAAATTAGAATGAAAGACTTAGAAAGAGGTTTTAAGGCAATAACCTGAGTGTCTGCAGAAAGAAAGGAAAAAGTTGATGAAAAAATCATCTGAATTCTGCTCTAAAAGCTCTCCATTGATCCTAGCCTTCAGGGCAAAGGAAAATGTTTGGTTTATTTCACAAGCTAATTAGGTGTGTGCGAACCTATTTGGCATTCACTATTGACTGGGCCTGAGCAAAAGTGATCAGTGGCAGGGTGCTCAATAATGGATCAATAACAAGCATGTGATTGGATTAGCTACTTGATCAATGCTTTGTGCTAATATATTAACAAGCAAATTACCAAGTAGCCCATAAGAGCAGAGTGCTGACTATAATTGCATTACAAACTATCGTGATCTAATGACCCTTGAAGTGCAAAAGGTTATTTATACAGTCAAAAGACCTGAAACTACTTTGTGCTGCACTGCATTCATATTTCAGAAAGCAAATCCTTTTCTAAATTAGCTCCCTATTCAGTCATATGATAAACAATGTGATTTGTTTTGTGCTTGCTTCTAAAATCTCCAGGCAAACTATAGCCACTTGGATAAGAAAGGGGGAAATAAGATTGTGGAAGAATTGGAAGTGACAGAGAGCAGTGAGGAAGGTTGTAGGGGAGCCTAAGGGTATGTCTACAGTACAAAATTAATTCTAAGTTATTTTATTCGAATTTCCAGAATCGAGTTCATACATTTGATGTTGTGTGTCCCCACTAAAGCGTGTGAATTCGGCAGAGTGCGTCCACAGTACCAAGGCTAGCATCGAATGGCGGAGCGTTGCACTGTGGTAGCTATCCCACAGTTCCCGCAGTCTCTGCCGCCCATTGGAATTGTGGGCTAAGCTCCCAGTGCCTGATGGGGCAAAAACATTCTCGCAGGTTTTCCTGGGTGTGTGCCATCACTCGCTCCTCCCTCCGTGAAAGCTACGGCAGATGCCATGCTGCCAGCAGATGGTGCAGCATGGTGCACCGCCTGTCTTCTGGTATGTTGAATCCACTTCGAATGTCCTCTCCTCTTTCTATCTACTCTTTCATCTAACCATTTCCCGCCGTTTCTCAGCCATCGTGAACAGAGCTGCACAGCTTCCACCACTTTCTCTAGATTGTCTGTGCTGAGCTGCCATGGAAGCTACAGAAGGCAACAATTCCCCGCTGTTTCTCGGCCATTGTGAACAGAGCCGCACAGCTTCTGCCACTTTTTCCATGTTGTCTGTCCTGGGCTCCCATGGAAGCTACAGAAGGCAACAGTTCCCTGCTGTTTCTCACCCATCATGAACAGAGCTGCACAGCTTCCGCCCCAAACTCTGCTCATGCTTCTGCCGCAAACTCTGCTCTCGCCACTTTTTACATGTTGTTGGTCCTGGGCTCCCATTGAAGCTACAGAAGGCAAAAATTCCCTGCTGTTTCTCGGCCATCGTGAACAGAGCCGCAGAGACAATCTGGAGAAAGCGGCAGACACTGTCCTGGGCTCCAATGAAGCTACAGAAGACAACCATTTACTGCCTTTTATCGGCCATCTTGAACTGAACAGCTCATTTCATGCCCTTTTTCAAGGATTACCCATGTAGGCGCCATTGCGCAGCAAACATGGAGCCTGCTCAGATCTCTGCTGCAGTTTTGACCATTGTAAATACCTCGCGCATTATCCAGCAGTATGTTCAGCACCTGCAAAACTGGGCGAGGAAGCGATGACAGTGCAATTACTATAATGATGAGAACATGGACACAGACGTTTCTAGATGCACGGCATGTGGCAATTGGGAGATCATGGTGGCATTGGGCCAGGTTCATGCCGTGGAATGCCGATTCTGGGCCCGTGAAACAAGCACCGACTGGTGGGACCGCATAGTGTTGCAGGTCTGGGATGATTCCCAGTGGCTGTGAAACTTTTGTATGCGTAGGACCACTTTCATGGAACTTTGTGACTTGCTGTCCCCTGCCTTGAAGCACAAAGACACCAAAATGAGAGCAGCCTAACTGCGGTGGGGTGATAGATGGAATGCATATCCCCATCTTGGCCCCGGCACACCGGGGCGGCCAGTACATAAACCGCAAGTGGTACTTTTCCATGGTACTGCAAGCACTGGTGGATCACAAGGGATGCTTCACTGACATCAACATGGGATGGCCGGGAAAGGTGCATGATGCTCACATCTTCAGGAACTCTAGTCTGTTTGAACAGCTGCAAGAAGGGACTTACTTCCCAGACCAGAAAATTATTGTTGGGGATGTTGAAATGCCTATAGTTTATCCTTGGGGACCCAGCCTACCCCTTAATGCCGTGGCTCATGAAGCTGTACACAGGCATCCTGGACAGTAGTAAGGAGCAGTTCAACTATAGGCTGAGCAAGTGCAGAATGGTGGTAGAATGTGCTTTTGGACGTTTGAAAGTGCGCTGGTGCAGGTTTACTGACTCAGTTAGATATCAGCACAACCAATATTCCAATTGTAATTGCTGCTTGTTGTGTGCTCCACAATATCTGTGAGAGTAAGGGGGAGACTTTTATGGCAGGATGGGAGGTTGGGGCAACTCGCCTGGCTGCCAGTTTCACACAGCCAGACACCAGGGTGATTAGAAGAGTGCAGCAGGGCGCGCTGCGCATCAGAGAAGCTTTGAAAGCCAGTTCCATGACTGGCCAGGGTACGGTGTGACAGTTGTGTTTGTTTCTCTTGAAGTTACCCGCACCCTATATATATGAAAGGAAATAAAGTCAAAATTATTTAAAAACTGTTCTTTATTATTTGATGCACAATGCATTGAGAGAAATTAGAAGGTAGACTGGGGGAGGGGCGGGGTTGGGTTATGGGAGTGGAGGAGGAGGGAAGGACAAGTCTAGAAACCAAATCAAAAGTTTGCATATGCCAGATTTCTGGTGCTTGGGTGATCCTCTGGGGTTGAGTGTGTGGGTCCCTGTAGCCTTCCCCATCGTGTCCTTGGGTGTCTGGGTGAGGAGGCTATGGAACTTGGGGGGAGGGAGTTTGATTATACAGGGGCTGCAGCGGAAGTCTGTGGTCTTGCTGCCTTTCCCGCATTAGATCCACCATACAGTGGAGCATGTCAGTTTGCTCCGCCATGAGCTTGACCATAGTGTCCTGCCTGCTCTCATTGCATGCCTCCCTCCTCTCTTCGTGTTCCAGTAATGCTTTACGGGACTCCGCAATTGTTTGCCTCCATGCATTCAGCTGGGCCCTATCAGTGTGGGAGGACTGAATGAGCTCTGCAAACATGTCCTCCCGAGTTCATTTTTTCCGCCTTCTAATCTGGACCAGCCTCTGGGATGGAGTAGATAGGGGCTGCGTTGAAACATTTGCACCTGCGGGAGGAGAAAAAGGGAGGGTAGTATTTTAAAAAATACATTGCAGAGAACAAAGGGGGCACTTTGGTATGAGTAAGCCATCACACACGGCCGGGCAACAGAATTCATCTTGCAGGCAGCCCCTAGGGGCACGCAGGGTTCTGTTTCTTCTACATTCATTTCAATGCTTTCAAACTGCTGGGCCCCCTTTCCCACAGCAAGAAATGCCTGGTGGGTTTGCCATATAAAAGGAGGGCCTGCAGGCTCTCTGGGATGATCACTGCACACAACAACCACCTGTCCCCCGCCCCCCACCACGTGGCTCCGATCAGGCTCAGAGCAGGGATGAGCCATTTACTCTAAACGCGAACAGCCCAGCATGGCTGGGTTCCCCCCAACCCCACGTGGCTCCGATCAGGCTCTCACTCACCAGAAGTACCTTCTCCAGGGTCATGGAACAGGAGCCCACCTTGGGAGTGGGGGGAGGCTATTGGATCCAGCATTAAGATTAGTTCCTGGCTAGGGGGGAAAACAGATTCCCCACTTGCCGCCTGTGCGCTGTCCTCCTCCTCCTCCTCCTCTTCGTCCTCCAATGTCTCTTCCTCCTTGTTCCATGCAACTGCCCCCTTGCAGGTGTCCTCGGACAGTGGTGGGGTAGTGGTGGCATCACTCCCCATAATTGCATGGAGCTCACGGTAAAAGTGGAATGTATGGGGCTGTGACCCAGAGTGCCTCTTTGCCTCCCTGGCTTTTTGGTATGCTTCCCTGAGCTCCTTAATTTTTGTGTGACACTGCTCTGTGTCCCTGGAGTAGCCTATTTCCGTCATGGCCTTGGAGACTTTAGCGTAGGTATTTGCATTCCTTTTTTTGGAATGTAGTTCTGCCATAACAGACTCATCTCCCCAGCATGCGATGAGATCCAGTACCTCCCATTTGGACCATGCTGGGGCTGCAAATCCGGGACTGCGTGATCTCCTGTGATGGTGGACTCTGCATGGTCGCCTGTGATGGTGGGCTGTGCTGATGGTCACCTGTGCTGATGGTGACCAAACAGAAAATGAAATTCAAAAGTTCCCAGGGCTTTTCCTGCCCACCTGGCTAATGCATTGGAGTTGAGAGTGTTGACCAGAGCAGTCACAAGGGAGCATTCTGGGATAGCTCCTGGAGGCCAATAATGTTGAATTGCGTCCACGATACCATTAACTCGGGATTGCAATCTCGATTTAAGCGCTACTCCACTTGCCGAAGTGGAGTACAGAAATCGAATTAAAGAGCCCTTTAAATAAAAAAAAAAGTTTGGTCATGTGGACAGAATTTTTTTTTTTCAAAATAACTCGACTAATTCCAAAATAATAGGCTAGTGTAGACCAGGCCTAAGTGAGTGATAAACTAGCTCTGGAGAATGTAAAGGGAACATTGTCAAGAAGCTGAAGGAATTTTCGAGAGGACCAGTGGGACATCAGATGGGTGGTAAACTGACACTGAAGAGAAGAGAAATTTAAATATGAATCTGAAGACTCTGGGCCAAATTTAGAAGTAAGGTACCTTATACTCATTAAGATACATTCTCAAAGGGAGTCTAAACAGGTATCATTTATATGCCAAGGGGCCACAAGAAGGTTTAAATGTAACTGCTTTAACTTACACCTTCCTTTGGCTCCTCAGCACATAAATTGTTTTCGTTAGATTCCCAGAAAGAGCAGTAGAGTGGGTCTTATCAGTATAAAGTGGGTCTGATTTACACCACTATATGTATCTCTTCTGAATTTGGCCCTTGCAATTTAAAACTAATTTGAAAGACAAATATAGTCATTCACTGGCTTATTCTTCTGCCTATATTTTATAGTACAGATATACTGGACCTGCTTCTGCTCTCACACCCAATGCATGGCGGTTGACTTAAAGGCATTCCCCCTGATTTATGCTGGTGAAAGTGAGAGCAGAAGCAGATCAGCAATCCGTATAACAAAAGCAGTAGTTTTAAAAATAACCACTTCTGAATCCCTTTTCATCATTGTGCAGCTGATGCTGCTATTCCAGGTCTCCAAGGCACAGCCTGCTTTTCCCCCCCCTTTGCTTTTCCTCTGTTCTTGGGGGAAGTTTAAATGATTGCAGTGAATTCTCAAATGTTATTTGCAGACAGCAGATGTCTCGTGGGGCCTGAATGCTTGTTGCTCTACTGAGAAGCAGAGGCTGAGCTATGTATCAGCTCAGGCAGTCGGTGAGGTGAAAGGCCTCAGCTGGGATCCCTGCAGAGTGCAGCATCCCTGCTCAGACTGACAAGCAGCGGCCCAGCAGCCTGGCTGTAGTGAAAGCTGCAGCTGACAAAACAACCTGCATGGCTGCTACCCTTGGAGTTCAGTTCAACGGAAGAGGGAACACTGTCAATCAATAGTCACACTGGTACAGTGGGAAACATAATAGCCAATTTAGCAGCTAAGTTTCTGGTGGGTGCTTGTCAGTTATTTCTGACTTTAAAATAAATGATGATATTTAGCCTTGAGGAGCCAAGTTTAGGCTCATTATCTGAAACATCAGAGCAGGCTGAACAAGCATGTATGCCCCTGATGAAAGGAGAATTTCTGACCACTTTACATCTCTGGATGTCTTTTTTATTTTACACAAGGCGTTTCTACTAGATGTGAAATGCTGAAATGATTTTGAACCAGGTGTGACTCATTTGACTTATTTCCCTTTTATTTATAGAATTGCAAAGTGACCCTCTGAAAGTGAATGTTTTCGCAGCAACCAAAATCTTTACAAATTACCTCACAGCAATCCATTTCTTTTAAATACCACAGGTTAGGCCTCTGTAAAAATTGCTGCAATTATCCATTCAAAAACAGAATTGGGTTTAATTCTTTTTTTTCCTTCAGTCTTAGGGCCTATGTACCTATATTTAGAAAAATAAAAATGTTTAGGTCCCGGTTCATATGATAAAACTAACTGACTGTGACAGAACAGTGTAGTCAATGGATCTGCCAATTGTTGGATCACTACAAGAAATCTTCTCAGCATATGCATGGTATATTATGCCACCATGAGGAAATTGCTCAAAGGAGGATTTCACCATCCCCCCTTCCTAGCACATCAAAATCCAGCTTTGCAATTTTAAATCCCAGTTTGAAATCGAGGATAGTAAAGAAACTGAAGAAAGGGCATAATTTCAATATAGAGTTGAGCCATTGCATCAGCCATAATTTTTTTTATACTTTAATTGGTTGTTGTTTCACAGGGTGAAAGATATACATACTTGTATCCACCTGCAGAGAGAGAGAAAGGAAGCGGCTACACTTTAGCTTGTCAATTTGCCTAGGGTATATCCACCTTAAGCTTGGGGCCTACAAATCCTTTGGAGACTTTTTGTTAAGAAATAGTTACTGTTTTCCTGAAATGACTGGATTTTTGCTTGTGTTTTCCAGTATTTGATCTTAAGAGATCAAAAATCATGACTCAGAACCCCAAAAATCCTGAGGTTATCCTAAAAAATCATAAGATTTTTCAAAAAGTCAAATCATGGGTTTTTTTCAATCTGTCTTTTGACTTTTTAACTCCCCTCTATTCCTCTGCCAGTGTGTGTGTGTGATAATTTCAGATTGCAAAGTCATGGTTTAATGCACACAAACATGCAAGCCTCTCCCTAGCTGCTCAGATAGGGACTTTACTTACTATTCTCATGCCTAAAATCCACTTCCTATTACTATCTTGACCAAGCAGCTACAGTTCTCTGCCTCCTGCTGTCCTGGGACTTCTCTACCTAGGACCCAAGAGTACCACTTCCTTGACTCCTCCCCTGCCCTGGGACTTCTCTTCTGCACAACCCCGACCAGCACCACTTACCTGCTTCTCCCCTCCCCTGCGTCTTGCTGCCCCAGGACCCACTCTCTGCACTAGGACCATACATGAAGGGAGGACTCAGTGCCAGGGCAGGTCTGTGTCCTCAGCCCTGAGGCTCTCACACACAGCTCTGCCCAGCCCTGGAAACTGTGGGGTTGAAGGAGATTTTCACCTCTTCTGCAGGTGCCAAAATCCCATGATTCATGATCACTTTGTGATGATTGGAAACATTGCCTTCTCCAGGCTGCTTGGAGGGGGCACCCACCTTAGCCATGACTACCCCCAGACTGGGGGAGCTGCCATTCTATCCTCTCTCCCCATCACTGTCCTCTGCACACCCCCCCGCCTTACTCCTTCCCCCACATCTCTCTGGCCCCCATTCTTTCAATCCCTAAATGTACTTCCTGCTCCGCCCAATCCCCTCCTCCCCCTCACTCTCCACATCCACCTTTCCACAGGGTGTCTGATACTCCTCAGAGCCCCTGTGTCGTGAAGCCCTCTGAACCAAAGAATTGCAGCCATTTTGCCTTTACACATGGCTTCAATTTTATTAAAGCCAATTTTATTAAAGGCAGCCTTTCCTGTACATGTAGGTTGACTGTAGGGAAATCGCCCTCGTACTGGCTTCAGCCCCATTCACGGTAATAAGAGATGCTGGCCATTTTTGATTTTTGATTGTGGGAAAATTCACAGTTTGTCAGGCTTTCATGAGACTGGTAACCCCCAACCCACACCCCAAAAATTGCTAAAGCCATGATAAAATGGCGAGAGTTGGCAGTACTGGTTTTCCCACAATTGTTCGGGTTACTAGATTTAATAATGTCAGTTAGTTGCCAAATTTTATCTTTTCTATCCAAGACATTTGCAAAGTTGCTAGAGGCACAAAGACTACCTGATATTGGTAAATGTATTTTACATGTATATAACTTCAGAATGGCTAAGCAGTTTAAAATAAATACTAACCCCTCCCCCATGCTATAAACACCCACCCACTCTATGGTACAGAAAAAAAAATTCTCTTCAAAATTATTAATAATAAAAACTTGGCATGACTGAATCCAGAGCAAAGTTTTAATGACAACTTATAAATCTTTTGAAACTTTAGCCCATAGTGTAGTGGCAAAAACCATAATGTATAATGCAGCAGCAAAATGCAATTAATTCTTTCATTCATAAGCAATTATTTCTGTTGTGAGGCATAATAGATATTTAATAAATGGTAAAAACATCATTTAATTCCAAAGTGTCCATAACTCACCATCGGGTTTATGGAATGCTTAAAAAGAGTGCTTAAAATATTGTATTTCTGATCAAATAAACCAAAAGTTCCTGTATAGCTATTAACTCTTGTGATGCTGCAAATAAACACTGCTAGCTCTGTTTTACGTTGTTTTCAATGTTGCTAGTTAAGCTTCTGAATAATACTATCATAAACATTTCTTTCTAGGGGATCCAGCTGTGTGGATCCAACTCTGCCATCTTCAAATGAAAGCTGGTTAACTGAAGTCTTTAGAGAGCACATCGGTTGTTTTGTGGATATAACAGGCTGGCTGGTGAGTCTGAATTGGGAATGCGAGGAGTTAGCAACTATATGTGAGAAAGAAAAAAAAAAGCAGACAATGTCAGTTCCTGAATGTAATGAAGGAATAGTGGATGACAAGATGGGAAGATTACTAATTGACTGCTGAGCTATGCAGATTATATCAGTATGCAGAAACTTTGCAATTTTGCAAAAAACATTTGCAAGAGAAATTGAATTTTTTTAAAAAGGTAAAACACAAAATACGTTTTTCTAAGTGCAAGTGAGCTTGTTTAATGTCCGTGTCTGGTTATGGGTTAATATTTTTGTTTTACACAGTTGTTGCCTTTAGAACATAGTCTATTATGTACCCAAGCAGCAGTGGCAGATTAAGACAATACAGGATCCTAGACAATCATGACATGGGGCACCTTATGGTCCTGCCCACATGGGCCCTCCAATGTCATGGCCCTGCTTCCCATTTGGGGTGGCAATAGCAGAGGGACTCCTTTTTCTGAAAGGCAGGGACAGCAGCATGAGGCCTCCTTCTTCCATCCAGGAGGAGCAGCAGCGCCCCCAGGTCCTTGAGAGTAGGAGTAACATCAAGTATGTATCCGATGAAGTGGGTATTCACCCACGAAAGCTCATGCTCCAATACGTCTATTAGTCTATAAGGGGCCACAGGACTCTTTGCTGCTTTTACATCAAATATGTTCTTTCCTCCCTGGCATCTTGGGTGCTTGTGCAGGGCCTGCTACCCCCTTCCCTCCTGTCACATAAAGTCCTCAGCTGGGATGGTTTTGGCAACCCCCCGTCCCTAGAGCACTGGGGCTACCATCTGTTGAGACGCATGTTCTCCCCACTCAGAGCAGTCAAGTTGCTTTAAAATTCAAACAGGCATAGTTATATGGGTACAGATAAAACTATAAGAGTTAGAAGCTAATTTTTCTTTTAAAATGAAAGCTGAGAGTCTGACATAATCACATCATGTTCCTTTCAAAAGTGGATTTACAGCTTTATATTGGCAGTAATTGGGTTTCATATGTGTAGTTTTAGAACTGAAGCTTCAGTAGCTTTTGAGCGCATCCTTTCCTGCAGAAGGGGGGAAAAAAGAATTGTTACTTACCTTACTGTAACTGTGGTTCTTTGAGATGTGCTGTCCATGTGGATTTCACTCTTGGTGATCATGCACCTCTTGCACACATGATCAGAGTTTGGGGGGCTAGAATTGTCCATTGTGGCAGCACCTGCACCCTAGATGTCCTCCCACCCATAGACATAAAGGGTGGAGCAGACCCTTCTGTCCTTTTCCAAAACAGAATCCCAGAGGAATAGAACTCCATACAAGCATGGAAAGAAGTGGGTCATGGAATCCAAGTGAACAACACATCTTGAAGAATCATAGTTAAAATTGGGTACATAACCATTCTTTCTTTTTTGAATGATTGTCCACATGGATTCCATTTTTGGCGACTACCAAGTTGATATCTGTTTGCTTGGAGGTGTCCTATTTAACCAATGATTGCAGAATAGCCCTCCCACAGTGAACATCCAATCTGGAATCCACTGCCAAAGAATAGTGTCCTGTAAATGTGTGGATCAAGCTCCACATTGCTGTCCTTCAAATTTCAGAAAGAGACAATCTTCAAACAGGAAACACTTTGCCTGAACTCTAGTGCAATGAGCTGTAATGTGGCTAGGTGGTTCTAACCTATCTTTGTATGCAGTTGGAGACACACTTAGATAGTCTCTGCGAGGCTAGTGCCTGACTCTTAACCCTCTCATTCTAGGAGCGTTCTTGAATGATTTTGTTCTGTTAATGTAGTATGAAAATGCCCTTCCTACATCAAGTGTGTAAAGTTTAGCTTCTTCTTGAGTTGAGTGAGACTTGGAGAAGAAAACAGTGAGTTGAATAAATTAGTTCATGTGGAACTCTGAAAGAATTTTGTGAAGAAACTTGGTCACATGCTCCTTATAGAAAATTGTATCAGGGATCCACCATGAGTGGCTGAATCTTATCTACCCTTCGAGCTGATGTAATGGCTACTAAAAAGGCAGCCTTTATTGATAAGAGGTAAAGGGAACAAGTTGCTAAGGGCTCAAAGGGAGGACCCATCAACTCTGTTAATATTATATTGATGTTCTAAGAGGGACGGGGCTCCCAAACTGGGGGGGGAAATGTGAATAAGGCCATTAAAGAATCTAGCTACTATAGGGTGAGAAAATACAGTAGTGGCCAGGATAGGAGGGTGATATGCAGTCTTTATGGAACTAATAGGAAGTCCAGATTGTTTTGGGGCTAGTAAATAGGCCAATATTGCTGAAATGGGTGTTGTCAGGGGACAGCAGGTGCTGAGATGCTTCTTGGATTTTTAAGTAAGTCTAGTTAAGGCTTTCCTCTTTGGAGCAGAATGTTCTGAACAGCTTCTTTCACCGAATATCAGCCAACCACCATCCAGGATATCAGATGTAAGGAAGCAGGGTCCAGGTGTAGGATCTGACTGTTGTTCTGAGAGAATATGTTGGGCAGGACTGGTAAGGTGATGAGGGACTGAATCCAAATTCTAGAACTGCCTGTCCCTTGCTGAGACTATCATAATCATAGGGGTATAGGCCCAGATACTTCTGACTGTCTCTAGATGATGACATCAAACCTGCTGCCATGAGAAAGATGGGCAGCACAAGAGGAAGAGGCACAGGACCTCCTGCACTGGAACCTCTGCTACTTCTTTGGTGGCTCTGGCATTTTCTATTATTTATAATAATAACAGGTAGAGGGCCTCTGTCCTTTGGAATCTTGCCTGCTTTCTTCTTGGGGAAGTATGTATTGACCTAAGAGCAGAGAGTGACTCTCAAATGTGTCAGTGAATGAAGGGCTTCAACAGTTTGTGTACTGAATAGATCACAGCCTTCTAACAGGAAATCCTAAATTGTCCAATGTCCAGAATATTGGAGCCATAAAGTCCATCATAACGGAAATGGCCACTGAATGTGCCACCACATTCTAAGGCAGCCTGCAGCAGTAATTGGGCTACTATTTGTCCTTCAGACACTAGAAATTTTATTTCCTCTCTATGTTCCTGCGAGAGCTTTTCTATAAATTGTGGCATCTTGTCCCAGTTGAAATAGTCTTATTTTGGCAGAAGCACTTAATAATTTGAAATGTGCATCTGAAGGTGCGCAGATGAATATATCTTTCTTCCAAATAAGTCAAGATTTTCTTCCAAATAAGTCCTGATTCTTGTGTGTCCTCTTTGAAGGCCCTTGCTATTGGATTTTTTGTGCACCTCCTCCTCTACTACCAGAGATCCCAGAACTTGGCAGGTGTAGAAATATTCAAATATGTTAGAGAGAACTTGATAGTATCACTTGGCTTGGACATGGGTGCCACAGTTGCTGGGGTGTGCCACAGATCCTTAATCAGTTCCAACAGCCTCTTATTGATAGGGATGGTAAGGCTACCAAGTATGGATCAGAGCAGAACGTCCAGTAAAATTTGTAGGATTTTTCTTTGCTGTAGTTCCTGAACTGGAATTTCTAAGGTATCTTCCATGCATCATAAGAAATTTTGGAAGACCACAAAATACCTGGTTGACTTGGAGTAGAAGGGAATGACTGCCTCATCAGGTGAGGCAGAAGATATTGTTGCTGGAATTAATTGATCTTTCATTTCTTTCAGGTTCTGTTCCTGCAGGAAGAAATAAACTGTCATACTCCTGCTTATGCTGGCTGTGAGGCTGTAGACATTGACCCTCTTGAATAGATCTATGACAGTGGCCAATGCCAGGTGCCCCAGAGGGAGTGAACCTAACAGGTAATGATCAAGTGATCTCTCTCCTGCCATCCATCCCCATCCTCTGACAAACAGAGGCTAGGGACACCATTCCTTACCCATCCTGGCTAATAGCCATTATGGACTTAACCACCATGAATTTATCCAGTTCCCTTTTAAAACGCTGTTATAGTCTTAGTCAATTTTCAATTTTCATCCACCTTTTCTATCCTGTCTGTCCTTCACCTTATGTCTGTCTGTTTGTTAGAACCCAGATAAATGAATACACTCCACACATCAAAACTGAGAGAAAATATAACCCTTCCCCTTTTATCAAAGAAAGGTTGTTGCTTAAACAAAAGAGTCTCTGATATTTTGCCTCCAAAAGAAAAATCTTTAATAGATTTTAATGAAGTTTGTTTTGCATAATCAGTCAATTCCAGTTTCAAATATAAATGCTTGTTTTAATTTCTTTCTCTTTCTTGTGTTTAATCAATAATCTTTCAATTTTAAAATAAATGCTTTTGGATGTTTGCCAAGAAACCATGTAAACCAAATCTCTGTAAAATAAAACCTGGAACCCAAGTATCACTGTTTTAATGTTGGACCATGAAAAAGTTTATATAAACACTGCTAACTCTTTTGGCCCTTGAATTCAGTACAATAGTACTGAGGAGTTGGTACCAGAGAAAGTATGGCCCTGGTTTCACACAGGCAGGGACTAGCTGATGCTGAGGATTCAGAGGGATCTGACTGAGGCTGTCATTTGCCTTTCAGCGGAGGGGCGTGAGCTGAGACAGAGATATGTTGGATCTTGTGGCTCACTTTCCTAAGCACTGGCAATAGTGACCTATGTCTATGTTTACTCTGGGAGTGATGCTTCTTCCTGTCTCTTTCAGATGATGATTGACTGCTCTGCCAGACTCAGTAGTTGAAGGGTTCAATCTTATCAATGAAGAACAAGCCAGGGAGCTCAAGGTAGAACTAGTTGGAAGTGACTGAGCTCGGTCGTTGGTGGGATGTTTCACTTCAGGGTCTGAAATGAACTAAGGAAGGAACTTTAGGTGGGCCTCCCTTGCTTTGTGTGTCTTCCTGGAGAAGGAACAACAAATTGAGCATCTGCCAGGGATGTGTCCCTCAGTGAGGCAAAAGAGGCAGCTAAAGTGCCCAACATTAAGTAGTATAGCAGCCTCACAAGATGGACAAATTTTAAATCTGGGGATGTTGCTTTAGCCATAGCAGCTAAGATCTTGGTACGGGGGGTATTCCTATTTATTACAAAAGTGTCCTCCTCTCCTTTTTTCCCAGTAGGCATAATACAAAAACTTGTAAATATACTGGTGACAATTAACTAGTAACACTGCAGGGATTCCTTCTCAGTGTCACAGGCAGAGAGAAGGAAGGTTGGATTCAAGTTCCCTTTATGCTTTCAAGTGGTGCGTGTGTGTGATGACATCTTGGGAAGCGGCGCAGCCTCAATGGACACTGCTGACCAAAAAGAATCTGGTCTCACATGCATGGAGCACATGTGCCTCAAGAGTGGAATCCAGGCCGACAATCACTCAGGGAAGAAGCAGTATTCTCCAAGGTTCTTTCTTTACCTTTATTCTCTGGATCCAACAACAGCTGGATTTCAGGGGGAGAGAGTGGTCAATGTGTATCTCTGTGTTTCAGATGTTGTTTCAATGTCTTTGGTAGCCTACCACCAAACCCATAATAGGTATTTTCTGTGCTGTAGCTAGGTTTTGATAGTTGAAAGGAATGACAGGACACTAGTACCTTCCATCCTCCAGCACCCACCAGCTAGCTAGCAGCTTGACCTGAAGTGTTTTAGAGATTTTCTACTTGAACTCACGGTCCTTTCTGTCTTTCATCCACCATCTCCCTTTGCTCTGCCCTGGGAATTCCCATACTAACTATGGTATTAGCTGGTAACTTGGGTTTGAGACTGCTTTTGTGTAGGGTGACCAGATGTTCCATTTTTAAAGGGATAGTCCCGTATTTAAGCCTTCTTGCAGGTGTCCCAACTTTTTCTTAAAAACTGGCAAATTGTCTCCCCCACCAATCAGTTCTGGCGGGTCCTGCTGATGGTTGGATCCCTGCTCTCCAGCTGCTCTCCCACCAGCAGTGAGTGGTGGGGGGGTCCAGTGGCCGACAATGGGGGTGGGTGTGCAAAAATGCAGCACGCGGGGTTGGCCGCTCCCCCTGCTGGTCCGTCAGTGAAGCCCCAGCTGCGTGTTGGCTTTTGGCCAGCAGGGCCCTGCCCCTCTTCCCATTTCTGGCCGGCACTGGCTGCACACTGTGGTGACTGGCAAGTGTGGGCAGGCACCAGGCAGCAGCCAGGTATGTGTCCCCTCTGTTGCCCAGCTGTGATGGGTTGGGTCACAAAGACCCCCTTGGGACTGCCACCTGATGTGCTGGAATTACCTCTGAGCCCATTTTCTACTGCCAGCTTGAGACTCCAGAACCCTGTCTTGTTGAGCCAGACATGCCAGTCTGCTGCAACACAGACCCAGGGTCTGAACCACACCCCCAAAGCTGCAGACTTAACTGAAAACAGCTTAGCAGGTTTCCTTTCTCCAGGGCCCAGACACCCAGCTCCCAAAGGGATCCAAACCCCAAATAAATCCGTTTTACTCTGTATAAAGCTTATACATTATTATAAATTGTCCACCCTCTATAACACTGATAGAGAGATATGCACAGCTGTTTGCTCCTCCAGGTATTAATTACTGCCTCTCCACCCCAAAGAGATGCCTGAAAGAAACTGGAACAAAGGACTGTAACCACAGTGGTGTGAGTGATTGCTGGACCCAGGCCATAAACCACAACGCTGGTCTGAAAAGGATTGGACCTATACTAGGAAGGAGTCTAGTCTGTGAAAGAAGCTTATTGGAACTCTGAGCGTGAGATTTACCTGTATTCAGTTTCTGATTGTATTAGGCTTAGACTTGCATGTTTTGTTTTATTTTGCTTGGTAACTTTGTTCTGTCTGTTATTACTTAAAGCCACTATAATCCTACTTTTTATATTTAATAAAAATCACTTTTGCTTATTATTAAACCCAGAGTTAGTGACTAATACCTGGGGGAACAAACAGCTGTGCATAGCTCTCTAGCAGCGTTACAGAGGGAGGACAATTTATGATTTTACTCTGTATAAGCTTTATACAGAGTAAGACGAATTCATTTGGGTTTTGGATCCCATTGGGAACTGGGCATCTGGGTGCTGGAGACAGAAGTAACCTGCTGGGTGATTTTTCAGTTAAAGCCTAAAAAAAATAATAATAGGGTAATAATTGGAGATACACCAACCTCCTAGAACTGGAAGGGACCTTGAAAGATCAGAGTCCAGCCCACTGCCTTCACTAGCAGGACCAATTTTTTGCCCCATATCCCTAAGTGGCCCCTTTAAGGATTGAACTCACAACCCTGGGTTTAGCAGACCAATGCTCAAACCACAGAGCTATCCCTCCCCACTGCAACTCTGGGGATGTGGTTCAGACTCTGGGTCTGTATTGCAGCAGGCTTGCATGTCTGGCTCAACAAGACAGGGTTCTGGAGTCCCAAGCTGACAGGAAAAATGGGCTCAGAGGTAGTTTCAGCACATCAGGTGACAGTCTCAAGGGGGTCTCTGTGACCAAACCCGTGACACCACTCATCAGCCATTTACATGCTCCCCCTCTCACTGTCCTCTCCCTGCTTTGCCCCTTTGCCCCCCCCAGCCCTGCTGCTCTTTCATACCCCTACTGGCAGGGCTCGTTCCTTTCCCAGTGCTGTGCAGAGAACCAGCCCCTGGTCAGAGCACTCAGCTCACCAGCTGCCTCGCTGGCAGGCTCCTTCCTTCCCCCACTGCCTCTGGCTGGGCAGGCGCCCTGGGGAAGCCATGAAGTACTGAGACTTGCATGTGCCAAAGCCCTGCACAGCTCTGGCATGGGGAAGCCTCTCCGCCCCTCAGCTAAGCTCTGGAGTGGTGTGGGGGGGAAGCAATTTCCAGCCTGTTCACACCCCGAACCTGCAGACTCCACATCAGTCTCCTGGGCAGGGGCTTACCCTCTTCACCCCCACCTCCCTGCCCTGGATCCTGCCCCCAGGGAGCACGGGGCTGCTCCATCCCCTAGGCACCCTCCCTTGCTGAGCTACCGCTCTGGCCAGTTTGGTTCACTGAAGTCCCTGCAGTCAGGTTCCCTGGGCCCTGGTGCACCATGCATCCTAAGGGCTTAACCCCTTCCTGCCTGCACTGTAGCTGGGGGTGGTGCAGGATGCAGCTGGGTTATGTCAGTGGCCAGCAGCAGCCTGGAGGTGTTAGCTGCCTTTCAACACTGTGTGGGGAGGAAGGGACAAGCTGCTTCCAGCCACAGGGATGGGGGGAGAAGAAGTGATGAGCTCTGCATAGGGTGACCATATTTCCCTATGCTGAATATGGGACACCTAGTAAAATTACTCACATTCAATTGAGTTCAATGGCAATCAATCAGAACTAACAAACAGTACAAACGTTCAAATTAACATCAAGTTGACTGAGGGCTTGTCTACACTGGCAATTTACAGCACTGCAATTTTCTGGTTTGGGGTGTGAAAAAACACCCCCCTGAGCGCAGCAAGTTTCAGCGCTGTAAAGCGCTGGTGTAGACAATGCACCAACACTCGGAGCTATGCCTCTCATGGAGGTGGGTTTATTTTAGCGCGCTGGGAGATCTCTCTCCCAGTACTCTTCCGCGGCAGCACTTTAGTGTTGCCAGTGTAGACTAGCCCTGAGCCCCCATTAAAAAGAAGTACTGTGTAGTTGGATTCTTTTTATTTAGCTTAGCTTTAAGCCTTTAGGGTTCACACAGGGAGGGGTGACACACACACACTCCTACTCCCCCCCCCCAGACACTTGTGTACACCTCTCTCACACAGGGGTTTGAATAACCAACTGACCCGACCCTCCCTGCCTGGCAGTTTCTGCCTTCCATGCCTGGCTGGGCCTCCGGGATGGACCCGCCTCTCCTAATACCTGGGGCCCCATCTTCCCGAGGCAACATGTGTGTGTGTGTGGGGGGGGGGGAAACGGGACACAGAGTCATATGTCCCCTGAGATTTCTGCCAGGGTTCACACCAGAATGTGGCCAGCAGCAGCCTTTTGGCACTGTGCAGGGACAGGCACTGCTTCCAGTTGCAGGGGAGGTGGAAGGGGGAAAGGGATGTCCTGGCCCAAGTCTTTGCAGAGGGGAAGGGAAACAGAAAATACAGGACAATTTGCCAGTTTTTTGGAAAAAGTTGGGACATCAACAAGAGAGCTTAAATACGGGACTGTCCCTTTAAAAACATGACATCTGGTCAACCTAGCTCTGCGTAATGTTGACCAGAGGAGCAGGGGCGGCTCTAGCGATTTCACCGCTCTAAGCACGGCGGCATACCGCAGGGGGCACTCTGCCGATCGCCGGTCCCGCAGCTCCAGTGGACCTCCCGCAGATGTGCGGGAGGTCCACCAGAGCCACCTGCCGCCCTCCCGGCGACCGGCAAAACGCCCCCAGCAGCATGCCGCCCCAAGCACGCGCTTGGCGCGCTGGGGCCTGGAGCTGCCCCTGCAGAGGAGCAGCTCTTTGCTGGGAGCAGAGCCGCAATCAGAGCCACATGGGCCATAGGAGCAGCCCTGGAAGCTGGAGCCAGAGCAGCAGCAGCAGCACTGGGGCTAGGGCTGGAGCTAGGTGTGGTGAGCAGCTGGGGAGAGTGAGGGGGACCCTGGGCAGAGGGCCCAATGCAGGGAGATGCCACCAGTCAAGGGCAGTCAAGTCTTGCAGGCCAGACTTGCGGGGAGGTGGGGGGCTGGATTGTAAGCCCAACAGGGGGTGGGGGGCAATGCAGGGAAGAAGCCTCAGAGTGTGTAGCCACCGCCAGAGCAGGGTCTGTCCCGCAGCATCCATGAAGCACAGCCAGGGCCTGGGCAGAAGGCCTGGGACGTGTGAGGAACAGACTGAGAATTTCCCTTACATTCCAGATACAGCTTTTTGTGGCTTCCCCTTGCCCACAGAGCGGGGTTATGTGTTTTCCTTTAACCTTTTCCATTTTTTCCTTATTTTTAATTAGTTGCTGTTTAATAAATTGTATTTGCTTTCAACTATATGTAATGATGAGTGAGTCAGAGAAGCACCCAGAGCGGAGACAGAACCCTGGACACCCTAACCCATGTCCTAAGTGACCACGACACTATTTGGGGTTGACACCCCCTCCCCCCAAAGAATCCTGGGCCCAGCTTTGTTGGGGTTATGAGGACTCTGCCACCCAGGAGAGTGGAAGGGGAGTCCTTGAGGTCAGGCAGGACTCTGAGTAAAGGGAGTGGGAGTGAGGACTCAGATCCTTTCACTAGCCAATTTCACCTGGGTAGAGTATAAGCCAGGAAAGTTCCCAACAATAGTGGGACCAATCCCCTGCTTACACTTACTTACTTTCTCCACACCAGTCATGATTTTATAGAACTCTATCATATCCCCCCTTAGTCGTCTCTTTTCCAAGCTGAAAAGTCCCAGTCTTATTAATCTCTCCTCATACGGAAGCCACATCTGCACACAGTGTTCAAGATGAGGGCATACCATGGATTTATATAGAGCCAACATGATATTTTCTGTCCTATTATCTATCCCTTTCTTAATTATTCCCAGCATTCTGTTCGTTTTTTGACTGCTGCTGCACATTGAGTGGATGTTTTCAGAGAACTATCTAAAATGACTCCAAGAGCTCTTTCCTGAGTGGTAACAGCTAATTTAGACCCCATCATTTTATATGTATAGTTGGGATTATGTTTTTCAATGTGCATTACTTTGCATTTATCAACATTGAATTTCATTTCCCATTTTGTTGCCCAGTCACCCAGTTTTGTGAAATCCCTTTGTAACTCTTCTCAGTCTGCTTTTGACTTTACTATCCTGATTAGTTCTGTATCACCTGCAAATTTTGCCACCGCACTGTTAATCCCTTTTTCCAGATCATATATGAATATGTTGAACAGTACTGGTCCCAGTTCACACCCCAGGGGGATACCACTATTTATCTCTCTCCATTCTAAAAACTGACCGTTTATGCCTAACCTTTGTTTCCTAACTTTTAACCAGTTACTGTTCCATGAGAGGATCTTCCCTCTTATCCCATGGCAGCTTACTTTGCATAAGAACCTTTGGTGAGGGACCTTGTCAAAGGCTTTCTGAAAATCTCAGTACACTGTATCCACTGGATCCCCTTGTCCACATGCTTGTTGACCTCCTCAAAGAATTCTAGTAGATTGGTGAGGCATGATTTCCCTTTACAAAATCCTTGTTGACTCTTCCCCAACAAGGCAACTCATGGTAGGGGGGCACATAGGGGTAAGTACGCCTTAGCAGCTGGCCCGGGCAGGGAGCAGAAGGGGCGGGGCCAGATCTGGAAGAGAAGGGGTGGGGCCAGAGCTTCTTCCAGCCATGCTGCCTGGGACACTGCCTGGTGCAGCGCAGCGTCAGGGCTAACTGAGAGAGTGCCTGGCTGCAGCAGCAGCAGGCTGCCCCAGCCCAGGTTCAGCTTCTGGGGACAGCAGCCGAGTGAGCCGGAGTCGTTTCCCCCCCCCCCCTCCCCCCAGGCATGATCAGAGTTGACTCCTGTCCCTGGAAGCTAAGCCTGGGCAGGGAGCAGGATGCCACTTCCCCACCAGCCCACCCATCCAGGCTCTCTCCCAGGCAGTTGCTGCTGCACACAGAGCATGCCGGGGGGTAGCGGGGACGGGTCGCTCAGCTGCTGTGTGGGAAGCCGAACCAAGGTGGGAGGCAGCCTGCTGTTGCTGCAGCCAAACAGCGTCTGGGAGCAGCTCCATCCCAATCCCTGCCGGGGTCTGGCTGCTGCCAGAAAGAGCAGCTGAATGTGCCGGGAGTGGGGGAAGCTGATGCAGCAGGAGGACAGAGTGCCCCCTCCCAGCTGGTAATGTTGGGTGGGGAGGAGGCGGGGAGAGCACGGGGACCCCAGGCTGGGGGTGGGGCAGAGAGGAGTCATGTGGGGATGTCACATGTCCTCCCCTTTAGTTGGTGGCCCCCATACTGGGGGGGCACCAGTCATTTAGACATGATGTGTCTGATAATTCTGTTCTTTACTATAGTTTCAACCAATTTACCTCGTACTGAAGTGAAGCTTACTGGCCTGTAATTGCTGGAATCACCTCTGGAGCCTTTTAAAAAAATTTGTGTCACATTAGCTATCCTCCAGTCATCTGGTACAGAAACTGATTTAAATGATAGGTTACATACCACAGTTAGATGAATTAATGTTGTTATATTTTCCAATAAACAGCATAGAGATTAGTACAATGAAACATTAGAAGTCCGTAATCTAAAGAGCCCTCTTTTATGAATACTTTTTGGTAGCATAAAATCCCTCAAATTAATGGCCTCATTATCAATAATGTATATTATTCTCATTCTCCACTGCATCACACCTTTTGTGTAATAATTTGCACCTGTGCAAAGTGGGAATAAAATATTATCATTGTGTTTGGTAGTGCTCTACTCCCACTTTGCATAGATGTAGATGAGCACATACAAGGTGTTAGGCAGTTAGATTTTATTTTGGTGAAAGACATTTCTTACACTTATTAGTACTTCATAAAAATAAACTTGATAAAAATTGGCAAACCACTATATCTGAACATACCAAACAACATTTCAGTATTGTTAACAGTATGAAAATCGTTGATGGATCATTTACAAACACCACACACAAAACGGCCATCATAAAAACCCACATGCCTTTGACCAAATACCTTGGGAATATACCTTAATTCACTAACAGTAAGGTATAATAGTGCCTCAGTCATTAATGCACAGTTAACTTTCAAAATCACATAGAGATTTTTCAGATAAAATAGAGTTTCTTCTACTTTTTTTATTTTGGCACTGATTTGCACCAAGATAAAAATTCAGTAATTCACAAATTGGTATGACACTTTTACAGCCTGGCTTAAAAGTGGCTTTTCTGAAAACACTGTAAGGCACCATTTGCATCACTTTAGTTAAGGTTGTATCAGTATTTTCACAGTAATTTTTTCAGGGCTTTAAATATGGCCATAAAAATATGCACCAGGCTGAACCACACCTGTAGACAATGTTTCAGACGAGATGTAAATTCCTTATTTTACACATTTAAGAGGGTACGGCAGTAACCAGTTACAATACTTTAGATAGCTATAGTAAAGAAATATGCATCCTACAGTTCATCCATACCCAAAACTCCCTTTACAGTCACATGGACTGAGGACCTGGCCCACCATTTTCCATTGCGTGGTTTGAACATGTTTTACAAGCACTAATTAGTGAGGTCTCACAACATCTTTGTAATGTCAGTAGTATTATCTCCATTTCATAGATGGGGATAGGGAAACAGAGGCACAAAATATTAAGTGATGAAGAAAACAACAGGTCTGCTGTTAGCCACAAGATTTTTCTTCATTACATAAAATATAATGACTTTTAGTTAGTCACTTTTCTGGACATAATAAAACTCTAAACAATAAATGTCAGTGCAAGGACACTTCCTGGGGATTAGTAATGGATGATGTTGAGCCAGTAATATTACTATTGCTGTTTAAGCTGGTGTTGAAAAACCTGGCTATATGGATTTTTCTATGAGTGATGCACTTTCAATTTGTACATACAGGAATTATATACCATGAATTAATACTAAAGAATTAATACCATGTACATTAGGCAACAAGGTTGCTTGAGTCATCTTTCAACATTGACTTATTTTAAAATTCTTTTAGCTGATACTAAAGTGCGTTGGCTTATTAAACATGGTAAATTGTTGATACCACTCCTGCTATTCACAGCAGTAGAACTGACTAAATCATCATCTTGAACCTATTAGTCATGGTGCATATTTTCCAAAAGTCCTTCTCCCAGTGTCCATTTGTGTGGGCACAACTTCGTACAGGGAAATCATTTGCACATGCAACTTTTGCACAAAAAATGATAGAATGTGCATACATAAAACCTATTTGTGGTTGATTTGCATGCGTGAATAAGTTGCACTGTGCACTCAGTAAGCATAAGACCCTTTGAGTTCACATATTGTTGGACAGAACATTCTACTGATGTTGAGCAAATAGCTTTACATGATGGAGTTACTTTTATTTTCTCATTTTTATTTTTGGAACCCTAGGAAATTCCATTAAAATGATATTAAAAGAATGTTAAGGTTGCAAAGTGAAGCAATTAAAATGCTGGAAGACCAAAGTTCAAGTTGCTTACACAACCTTAACTCTGCCCCTTTGTGAATATGCATTACAACATGGACTTTAAATATATGGTCACATATTCTTTCCTCAGGACCCTTGGCTCATTCTAAGTACAGATTGGAGGGTTAATGAGGTAGGGCAGGGGTCGGCAACCTCTGGCACGTGGCTCACTAGGGTAAGCACCCTGGCGGGCCGGGCCAGTTTGTTTACCTGCCACGTCAGCAGGTTCAGCGGATTGTGGCTCCCACTGGCTGCGGTTCGCTGCTCCAGGCCAATGGGGGCGGCGGGAAGGGCGGCCAGCACATCCCTTGGCCTGCGCCACTTCCTGCACCTCCCGTTGGCCTGGAGCTGCAAACCATGGCCAGTGGGAGCCGCAATCGGCCGAACCTGCCTACGTGGCAGGTAAACAAACTGGCCCGGCCCGCCAGGGTGCTTACCCTGGCGAGCCGCATGCCAGAGGTTGCCAACCACTGAGGTAGGGTCTTGTCATGAATGAAGTGACAGTACAGATAGTCCCTCCCTCTATATTGTTGACAGGGTAAGTTGGTGTGCAGTGGCTAAAACAGGAAATGGCTCATATTGCACAGAGTGGATCAAAAATTACATATTGCACTGTTGCCTCATTTCTGATCTTTCAGCCTGTACACTGACTGAGGCAGGGACTATGTGTACAATATATAACTGCAGTATTGTTCAACTAAGGACTGTGTCCCTTCATTGGAGTTACAGCAGTGTAAAATTGGAGTAACACATTCTGAATCAGGGCCTCAATCATAGTGCATACACACAAACGGGCAAAGTTAAGGATGTGCAGGTGACTTCCACTTTGGCATTTCCCAACCACTGAATGCTTCACTTTGTAACCTTAATGTTCTTTTCTTGTAGTTTTCTATGGAATTTTCTGTTGATAGGCAGATAGATAGGTAGAAATAAATGTATTTGTTTGTGCATTTCATATCGTAAGGACAATTTCATTTTATCTGAGGGGATGGGACATTGGGGATGAGTAGACTGAAGGCAAAGGGTTCTATTTTGTTTTGTGGGTTTGCTATAGACTTAAATGTTGACATTAATTCAATTTCCATTGTATTTTAAATGGCATTGTGTAAGCACAGCTTTGGGGCAAGTACTTTTTCTAAGCTGAAATATCCACATTTGTATATCTCCAAATCCTGAAGCCGTTACTCAGCTTTTGCTCAGTTTTTACGTAGGAATAACTCACTTTTGAGGGAATCCTGAGGGCCTCACCTGCTCCTTACTCACTTTTTACCCTGGGAAAATAGGGAGTTCCCTGGAATAAAGACTGTGAAAAGGCTTCAGGATGTGTGCTATAAAATAGCAGCAAAGAGTCCTGTGGCACCTTATAGACTAACAGACGTATTGGAGCATGAGCTTTCGTGGGTGAATACCCACTTTGTCGGATGCTATAAAATAGTTTAGAAAGCCAGATCCTCAAAGGAATTTAGGCACCCAATGCCATGAGAGTTAGGCACTTTGAGGATCTGGGCCTGGGATCCTCTGGAATAGTTCCAGCATACGTAAACAAATAGTTCTGGAATGTCCCTCAAAATGTATTGGTATGTTCCAGTCTTTACCCAAGTCCCCCTTTCTTTCACATTTTTTGTCCTTTTAAAAAATCTGGCAAGTGGGAGGAATAGGGGTGTAGTATAACCACTGAAACCCCCAATTAAATCATCACTTCAGGATGATAGGCACTAAATAAAAGCAAGATGTTTATTATTAAGTATTATTTTTATAATTGTTTTAAAACCAATTAATTTAGCATGGCTTAAGGAAACCTGATAAAATGAGAGAAGAATTATTTCATTGAATCATATGGCCATGCAGTAATATTGTTAACTGGTTTGCTACAATTGGTTGACAGTGCTCAGTAGTGAATTCAGATCTTATCCAATATTCCTCTCTAAAATGCAAAGGAAAACACAAATCATCTGATGCAAATACACGTTCAACCTTTTTATTTAATTGAGTTCATGAGTCACTCTCCTTTTATATTTTTATTTACTTATTTGGTTATTTTAGGCAATTTCTCCATTGCATTAACCACCTTAAAACCCTTCTTCAGACTAAGATCAACATCTGAGGCTAGAATTTAAACCTCAGAAAAGGTAGGAGAATCTTTAATTTCTGAAACTGAACAAGTAGACTTATCCAAACATCTCCAGGGCTTTAATGGAGGATATCTCTAATTCTCTGAATTGTATTCCTTTCACAGTGATATTTTGTAATTCCATTCTATTACCCTTGCTTAACATTAATGAGATAAAAAGATTACATTATGGCGATTGATGTTCTTCAAATTAAATGCACGTTTCCATGTACAAAGCTGTCTGCTAATTTAAAAAACATAGCATGTAACATAGAATCATGACCATGGTCATCACTCAGCTGGGATCAGATAGCATTTTTTATCTATTCATTGGATTTAACAAGGCATGAGATGGAAGCAGAATACAAAGTGTGGATAGATTATCCCATATCCCCGCTTTTGGCCACTTCTTGGCAATCTCAGCAAGGAAACTGAGGCTTCATGTTGCCATGGCAATAAACCTCAAGGTCAAAGGGGCATATGGAAGGTCAGGCTATGACAAAGGAACATCTGAGAGGCCATCTGGATGAGTGACCTGACATAATTAGTCATTAATCCCACTCTTGGGAACAATAGAGTTAGCCGAGAATGTGTTTGGACTTTGATCGTGGTCAGGGTGATCTCATGGGGAAAGGGAAAGAAAGCTCCACTTGGTAACTAAGCAGATTACCCTGGCATGCTGTTAACTAAAGAAGAGTAGGCAGAAGAGGCCAGTGGGATATACATTTTACATATGCTATGTTTTCCCTTTAGTTACTAGAGGCCTCCCTAGAGCCATGTGGCTCTCGGATTAGCTTTTGGGTAGTGGGGTTTTATTTTTACAGTTTTCAGTGAAAAGAGAGCAAGAGTCCCAAAATACATTACTTAAAATTCTCAGGCAACAGATGGGAAGAGAGCTGAAGAGCCAAAGGCATCAGCCAGCTTGGTTTACAGGTGTCAATATTTACTAAGCAGAGTTTGCCAGGGTGCCTTTTGGGAAAAGGGGAGAGAATGGTTAATCAGTAAAACAATCGCAATCAGTCCCTTTGTCTGTTTTAAATAGAATGGTTAGAATTATAAGATGACTGAGTGGATGGCAAGAGCTACCCATCAGCATCTGTCTTTCCTTTTCCCTTCCTCTCCCCTTCACTCCCCCTTTATGTCATGTTTTATTATGCAGACCAAGGCTTTGATCACAAGATATCCCTCACATGTAGTCAGGATTCTTCTACTTGAAGAGTTGGTGATGTTTTGTGATTGATCACCTACATTTTAGTAGGATGTGAACATGATAATGGACTATGCTAAATGCACACATTCTAAGACCCGCTGAAATAATTTCCCCCCCCTGGAAACAAATGATCATTTTCAGTGTGTCAACAGGCTATTCAAAGGAGGTAATAAATGTAATAGACTAAGGAAATGATCTGGCAATTACAGGAGGAGTTTACAAATAGATTTTTCAAAGCAATGAAGTGCAACACATCATTTGTTCATTTTCAGATCATGGTATTTGTTATTTTAATATTTTTTTTAAATAAAAACACCCTTTGAACAACAATTTTATTTTATATATATTTTTTGTGATCTCTGCCTTCATGGAATGTGTTTGCCTACGACAGAGCTGGCACTACATGTTCAAAGACTTTAGGAGCAAAGGCTAAGCCATGGACATCCAGCTACAGCCACATTTATCTACGTCCTGTACACATATGCAAACCAAGTGCAGCAGACAGCAGTTGGCATCTGATCTCTTCTCTTCCCTGTATGATGGAAATCAATTTTGCAAGCACATTTCCTCCACTGATAGGTTTCCGTACACTTCAGCCTTTATCAGTAATGCTAGCCTCTAGAAATTGGCCAGAAGCAGCACTTCTATTCTGTACTTTGTATAATGAATTTTAATACTGGTATCAGCACTAATGTACATATCAACAATACCTTCTATCTGAAGAGGGTAAACTCACAGCTTCTTTGCCATGACTGACACACCAAGGACTACTGTCTTTCCCTTGATCTATTTCTTTTATCTGGTTCTGCAATAAACTGTATTTGGGGAAAAAACAGTAACATACATGGTTAATCGGTGAGTATACATTCAATCCTTAGAATGTATGGATTTTCCAAGTTAAATCATCCTCTTTTCATTTTAGATAGCTGTGCCTATTTTGGTGTGGAAAAGAGTTTAGAAACAGAATGGTAAAGAAGGTATGTAATGTTCTGTGCAGTGTATATGGCTCCAAAGGCACTGTTCTTTTTGGGTGGAATCAGAGCTTTTCAAGTGACTGTGATGATGTCACTCTCTAATGGATGGCCAACAGAGTGGACGAAAACCTTAATATGCCTGGCAGCTCACAAAAATGTGCTCAAATGGCAGACGTCTGTTTTTGGAACAGAAGGTTCAGAGTAAAGCTGGTCAAAAAAAGTGACAATTCTTCATGAGTGAATTTTGTGGAATTTTTTTAAAATTCAAAGTTCTCCAGCTCTGATCCTGAGCTCTGTTCCCCATCCTGTGTTTGTGGTTTAGTTACTGATCACAGTGTCAGTATGCAAGTGCTTATGGTACAGAAGGTTTGTGGTAGAACAGAAGACTGTGATGCTGAGTCCTTCTTGCTCTTGTTTTGAAGAGATTCTCTAGCAGCAATAAAACACAAGAAAAATGCCAAAGGAGAAAGACTTGGGTGTCAGCTGAATAAGGGGTGTGAGTTATACTCCCCCTTCAACAACACGTCCAATTATTGGCACTTCATCTTCAATAACAAAGTATTTGAGCCTCACCTGCAGTCCAAGCCCCATGAGCCCAAGTCAGCTGTCCTGGACCAGCCGCAGCCAAATTTCACAGGTCTTTTATTTCAGGGTAGACATACAGGTCACAACAGGAGGACTAGAGATAATGGGGAAAAGCCTTTGTAATGACAGAATTGATACTGAGAGCCTCTAGACACCTTTTTTGTGAGAATATGACATATTAATAAGTCATATCCAGATAATATGTACTATGTTACTTGCCAATTAGGAAAACGGAGATGTGCGAATAGATATAAGCCATTGCCAAATGACATTGCTGGTTTGCATAGGATTCAGCTTGAATTGTTAAAATATTTGTGTTTCAAAATGATTCAGCCAATGCCACTGGTAAAATTCAGCAATTGAATTTACATTTGGTTTAATTTATTGGTAGTAATAAATAGAATGTCTGTTTTGTTTTGTTCCTCTAGCTGCTTAAATAATACAAAAAGGACAGTTTTTATTGTTTGTTCTATTAAATCTATATCATGCATGAATATGTTGTTTTCATCCTCTCCATCTTGTTATTCTTGCTTAGGACAGTTTTGAAGCCTGACATTGTCTCCTTCAACATTATCATCATGGGAGGGTTCAGAGCATGCATTCCTTGGTCTTTACTCTTTGTTCTTGAAGAAGGGTCACATTTTTTCTCTTTTATACTGGTGGCCAACTTCTCATGTTGGTGTAATAAATAAGAACAAGACAGGTGACTATTCCAAGGTGCTATGATTCATTTTGCTCATCCTTCTAAACCTTGTTTGGGGTTTTGCTCACGTCCCTTCTCAACATTACTGAACACTCAGGTGTAAGACATTCAGGTCCTGATCTTCTCAGATGAGTTGAATTGCAAGATCAGGCCCTTGGTCTCAAACATCTCTTCTGGTATACTTCCAAAGCCTCATACTCTTCCATACTTCCTGAGTTACTCTACATATTTTCACAATTATTACTGATCAAAAAATAATGTTGACATTTCAGTGAAATGTGCAAAATGGCTATGACATATTAGAAATATGCTGCTGATAATCAGAAAACTAGATAAATATTGGTATTATGTTATCTTGAGGAATTCACTGCATTGGGTGAAGACTTCCAGGCTTGCTATGTGTTTCCACAAAATAGAAGCCAGAGATTATTATTGGATTTTCAGTTACCTCTATAAAAGGCGGTCCCATAGATTCTAGCCACAAACAAAGACGTGGTAGTAAGATTATCGTCTGAATTTACTTCTCCTGCAAATGGGAAAAAAACCAGAAGATTTCATTTTTTTGTTACTGATAAAATGTGTTACTTGATAAAATTAAATATTAATTTTTAAAAAGGTGTGGTAGAATTGCAAATAAGTTCTCAAAGAGTGAACTTCTATTTTTTTTTTCAATTATTCCTTAATAAGAACTAGCAAGAGGCCATGGCATGGTACAAATTTTAGTGTGGCATTGTTTTTGAAAAAATTTCTAATGATACCATGCATAGTAGCAGTTTGCACATATCTGCCTGTCTGTCTATTTTAGTGTTGTCTAGACCATCGAACACTACAATAGTTCATATCCATATAATAAGACTTATAAAAGACTCAGATACTAGGTTGATGGGTGACCTCATAAACACCCTGGATAAATAGATAGTGTGTCATGTATCAAAGGTATATCACAGTGCTTGTAGTTCCATATTATGGCCTTTTTAGTCAGAGTGGGAGTGGAAGTGACAGCTATATTAAGGTTGAAATGCAACTGTCATTAAACTCCAATTGTATAGTTGTTCATATCTCCAGGAAATAAATTCCCTTAAGGCTGAATGAGTGAATGATAGAGCAGTAGAAGGAACCCACACTTCAGTCTTACAGTTGACATTTCACAAGTATAGACCAATTTGTGTGATTTTTTTTTCTTAATAGTTCACCAAACTCTGTGACAATCAGAAGGAAAAAAACAAACAAAGCAAAAATTCAACAAATCTCAATGTGCTTAGATATTCAGGTAAATCCTGAATCAAGCTGTAACATATTAGATAATTAAATATCTGTGCACTGTAGAATTTATCTTCATATTTCTGAAATCTAATTGCAAACTATTGATAAATGGACTTAGAATCCTGGCTGTAGATTGGGTAAACCAGTTAGTTACCACTACTGCACAGCCTTCATTTAACCTGTCTGTAAAGCACTTCTGCTGATGGTGCTATACAAATAAAAAAATAAATAATAATTTGATTGTACTAATTTTTAAGTGACTTTCATAGTACAACTCCGCTTTAAGTAAATGGTCCACAGTTAATGAACAGTTCTAAAATCAAGTAAATGCCAAAGAATGCAAACCATTATGATCTATTGCAGACCTTATTTACTGTTTATAAAACATTAGTAAGTACATATTTATATAATAAAATTGAAAGCTGCTGAATCAACTGTTCCAATTAGGTAACTAACATACACTGTACTATTTTATAATACATATGAATGTCTAAGTAAGCATAATATATTAAAAATATTTCTAAATACGTATTTATCCAAAAGACAAGTATTATCCCTAGGAAATGTTGATGAATTCTCATTGTCACACAGAGCATGATGAAGGGCTCAGGATCAGCAAAAATCAAATATATTGGGGTGAAAAGAAAAAGTTACATCTCTACCTCGATATAACACTGTCCTCGGGAGCCAAAAAATCTTACCGCATTATAGGTGAGACCGCGTTATATCGAACTTGCTTTGATCCATCGGAGTGTGCAGCCCTGCCCGCCCGGAGCACTGCTTTACCACGTTATATCTGAATTTGTGTTATATCGGGTCGCTTTATATCACGGTAGAGGTGTATTTAAAAAGCTCCATCAGTAACATAACTGCTGCTTTGAAAGATTACATTACTTAGGAGCTTAAATTCAGCTGTAAGTTAATGGGAGTTAGACACCCATGTCACTTGGGTGTTTCTGAAAATTTTACCCATTATAAATTATTTTATATGTGTTTATACAGTACTCACCACCATACTATCTGGATGCCCCACTAAATGAAAATACAAAAAATACTTCTAGCAGGAAGAATGAACCTCTCTGCGCCTTTCAAACAGATTTCGGACAGTGACCACATGCTGGTAGCTGATTTCCACAGGGACTGTGTCCTTTGCCTTATGAGATGGTACTTTGAGGTTACACATACCAAAACATGTGCACCTTTCAACATTCTCTGCTGGTGGCGAGAGTGAGGCTTGGACTGATTTCCAATGGAAGTGAGTTTCATAATCCTCCTTTTGGCCACCAGGAGGTTAAACCTGGACTCCGTAAAGCATCCACTTGAGTGTAGCTGATGTGCGAGGCAGCAGAGACAGAAACAGCTGCTGAATTAGCTGGGTTCTATCCTATTTACTGTGTTGTTGATAAGGATGAAGACCTTGAACTGGACCCACAATTTGACCAGCTGTGGCAGTGCAAGAGCAGAGTGATGTTTCCTCATCAGTCTGCTCTGCTTATCTGGTAGGGTGCTCCATGCTGTACCAGCTGCAGATTCTGGGTGAACTTTAGGGTCAGGTCCATGTCCAACAAATTTCAATAATCCAAGTTAGAGGTGAAAAAAGTATGACTATTTGATACAAGACAAGCAACATTTTTGAACATTGCTGCTATCTGGGGACCTGATTTTCCAGTGCCTTGTACCTTGGTAGAGCTTACACTCACTTTGCACTGGTGTAAATGTTACACAAAGTGCAAGGCATCAGAGGATCAGGGTTATGAGTCCACTAGGACAACAAGATTGTGTCCACGCTGACCACTGATCAAGAGGGAGTGGTACCTTTTCTAAGAGGTGAGGTCTCTCTTTCAAGCAATCATTCGCTTTCGGTGGCTGTTCAGCTGCATGAGTAAAATGTGTTTGGCAGTCTAACTCCATTTCCTATTGCATAAGTGTCCGCATCACAAAAAACACTTCAGCAATTGGCACCTTTGTTGGTAGTTTTCCTTCGTGGTCCCTTGCAATAGTTTCCCAAATCCTGCAAACACATGCTGACACCAAAAGTTTGACCCTTTATGTTGCAAAAATTCCACTGTGCTCTATGGTTAGCATAATATAAATGAAGAAATGAATAAATGATACATACACTATTCAGTGCTGAAAAAGTACATAACAGTCAAACAGTGTGGAGCCTTAGTCTATGCCTACACCACATTTTAAAAACCCATTGTAATGAGTCTCTGAGCCTGCGTCTCTGGACTGGGGCTTATGGGGCTTCGGCCACACCACTAAAAACAGCAGTGTAGACATTGGTGCTCGGGCTGTGTAGACATATGATTGAAGTCCCAAAGTTGTTAAAAAAATCTAACTGATGGAATTGTAAAACATTCTTAAATTCTTATATCAAGAAAAAGGGCTTGCATATTTTCTTGACACTGTTTACTTGAATGGGCTCTAGTCCTAAAGGGAAAGAAAAATAGCTGAAAGCAGCTTGCAACACTGCTGTAATTGTCACAAGATAATTAAGTGCTTTCAGCTGTGTCTATATTGTGGCACTGTTTACTTGGCTTGTTTACACTCAGCTGTAGGTAGCTCTACCAAACATTCTTGTATTTATTACTTTTCTCCTCCTTCTGTGTGGTTTTCCAAGAGGCGCAATATTGACAAACAGGCCAGACTTAACTTTCACACCTTGTCTTGTAAATAAATGGCTTGAAGACATGCTGATTAACACTGTAAGAGAATTTGCAGAATGCAGAGGGTAGCCTTTTCTTTGTCTGAATGGAACAGAATGACCCTGCAACTACTCCAGCTCCAAAACCACAAACTGTTTTCAGCACCAAGTGTGTTATTAAAGCTACCTAGCTTCTTCTGGGACCATGATAGAATCCTGAATACCAAATTCATCTGTTTCTTTTCAGAACATCAATGTTGTGTATATTACAGCTTTGTGGCAGCAACACTAATTATGGAGCTGCCATATCCATCATAAATCCCTATCTTCAGGTGCTTATAGCCTTCAAAAATATATGTATATCTTTTGGACTGAAATTTCTCATGCTTATTCTCACTTCAGACATGAAAAGTTTTGGAAAGTCTAATAAAAATCTGACTGTTTCTGAGTTATCCAAAACTGACAAAAAATGATTTTTAAGTCATTTCATGGATGCTTTTTGGCACTCTAACAACTCAAATGTGATTTTGAAAGAATTGACTTAAAAGAATAGTATATATGATATGTAGTCCTCAATTTGAAATAGTGGATTTGCAGCCTTGATTCTTCATTGGGCATTTTGCCTAGAATTCTGCTTCAGAATTGGACCTACCCTAGTGTGAAAATAGTCTGGTTTTAAGCCTTTGAAAATTAGCCCATGTACAGTATTACACGTTACTTTCCTTAAGGTCTTAAATGGCACTTCTCATTCACATAGGAAAGGAAGTATGGAGAGCCACAGACTGAGTACTCAGCACTCAAGTGCTGATTGTCCATTGTCTTGCACCTTTTGTGATCACTGCTATCTGGACTATAATGTGGATGTGGAAGCTACCAAATCAGAATAGTAGTTTTTTACACCCACTTTATTTTTGTATGTGCTAAATGGCAACCTAGGGCAGTGTTTCTCAAATGCAGACACCGTGGCTGCATGTGGCTACCAAGGAGTTTTCCTGAGGCTATGACAGCCTCCTGGGCAGAGATGAGGGAGGGGGCAAAGCAGCGGCCCTCCTTGCAGCCCTCTGCCCCCAGCTTCAGCGGCAGGACTCCGGTGGTGGGCTTCAGCCCATGGCGGTAGGGCTTCAGCAGGGCTGGCCTTACTGGGTGCTGTGGTCAAGCAATGTAATAGATCTTCCTGGTTCATAACAATTCACTGCCTTTGCAGAAACTTTGGGCCTGCTTCTTCACTCACTTACACTGGTTTTACACAAGTATAGTGTCACTGAACTCAGTGGAAATATTCCTGATTACACTGGTGTGAGAGAGTAGAGAATCAGGCCTAATAAGTGAGTTTCATGCCCTGTTCCATATGCCATTATTTTACATCTCAGGATACAGAGAAAAGATAAGTGGTCAAGGAACCATCCCAAACATGATGCCAATCGCCCAATTTTAACCTCATCACAACTTCAAAAAGAAGACAACAAACCAAAAAGAGCTTTGGAGAAATTTTAACATCTAATATTCTGCTGTATTGATAAACCCTACATCTATCTAGTTAAAACAATGATATTCATTATCATTATAGATAGCAACAGTGCCATTGACATAGCATTATGGGCCAGATCCCCAACTGGTATAAATCAGAATTGCTCTGTTGACTACCCTAATCACACCAATGGACCATCTCGCCCTGCCTGTAAAGAACAGTTTAGTGAAAAGAATATGTAGAACATAAAAAGTATTAGCATTCCATTATTTTTTCTAACAGCTATTGAATTGGCCATAAAACATCCCACAAATAGATGCAAGGGGCTCATGTTTTTAAAATGCTATGCATTAAGAAACAAAGTCAGAGGTTAGTATTATATGCAATTATGTAACCTGTGAATAAAATGGATATACATTAAATGTGTAGTTAGGCTGTAAATTCACTTAAGCTCTTAAAATTTACAGAGGAATACAAAAAATGCAAATTCAAAAAGAAAATCTTATTTATTTCTCTGTTTGTATGGTAATTGGCTGCTCATAATGAAATAATCTGATGCACAGACTCCTGCTAAATTAGACAACCTATAATGTACTGTCTTCAAGTAACTTCACATTCTCATTATGGCCTCCCTAATTTCCAAAGCAAAATTAATGTAATTAAGGATTAGATCAATACGTATTGATCTTGAGGTGCTTCAATGGAATACAAGAATAACAGATTAAAATGAAATTATTTTTGTTAGCATTGATTTATGCAGAAACAACAGCTCTGAAGAATTAGATTTAAAAATATTTTCTTTCCTGAATGATATCCTGTAGTCATCTTTGTGCACTCTGAGGAGCGAGATTATTTTTGTGTTCTTTGTTTTAAAGAAATGCAAAAGACTGCATTTTTTGATATTTGTTTGCCTGTTGTGGATTTTTCTCCTGGTATAAATCTAAATAGTAAATTTTCTTTTCATGGAGAAGAATTTTAGATCATGAATTATTGTAGAATAAGTTTCTTTTCCACATGTAAATTAAAACTGGATGCATGGTGGAAAACACCATCTGAATATACACCTGGTGGTATACTGGGAAATAGTTAAGTAGATGCAGAAAGGAACTTGAAGCTCCAGAATAAGAAATAAAGAAAACATTCATAGAAATCAAAGCAGCATTGCTTTTCTACATACTAATCAGCTTATTTCAGGCTAAAGAAAAATGACATTTCCTAGTGAAAGAAGGAAATTAGTTCCGTGCATGCCATCCAGTAGACGGACATATTGCTATTCAATTGTTTTGGGTTGACATTTATTACTAAGGTGCGAAGGGAAAATAATAATGTGTTGTCTTGACAGCTGAAGTTCATGTTCTAAAAGTTGCAGCTGGACTTAAGCTTCACATGGAAATTTCTCAGCTGGATCTAGACAAAGGATCACATTGCTCTATGTCTCCTCTTCAGCTACTGTAGAGCAACAGGCTGCTATTGGACGAAGGCCTTGTCCCAAACTCATAAGACCACGTTGATTGAAGTTGCTTTCCACATCTTAAGGTCTCTGTAGAGCGTCAACCCGTTTTTCTAACTCATATTTCATCACTATATTTCACAGAAGCTTTATGATATGTGAATAAATTCCCTTGCTGCAGGTGATAAATCTAAATGGCTTTGTTTAAAAGGGTAATTAATTTAGAGTTTTTCTTTCAATTTTCACACCATATGAACACGAATAAAGCTTTTCATGGCGTATAAATTTATATACAATGATTATCTAAATGACTGGCAGAAACAGGTGCACATTTAATTCTGTATAATGAATATTCCTTCTTACTCAAAGTTGAAGTTGCAGCTTTTGGTTACATTTCAGCCATTCATTTATGTTAACTGTTTGGGGAAACAATTTTTGTACTTATTAAAGGTGCTAACATTATTTCTGGAAAAAAAAAGAGGAAGAAGAGCTTTTATTCATTTTAGTTGCAAATATAAAGCTGCTGATCAACAGGTCAGGCCTATTAAGGTTTTTATGCTGCATAATTTTTATTGCTGAAAAGTGTTCTATGCTGGAAGAAAGGCTGTTCCAGCATGTAATAGTGCTCTCTATTAAAGAGTACACTGGTATATTTCTGATGCAATGAGTTGCATAGCAGTTGTACAATATGTGCCTCAAGAGCATCTTTAAGCCTTGTTTGTGAGGGGAGAGAATTGATCCCCCTCAGGCTTTGTCTTCAATGACAAAAGAGGTGTGTTTTTTACATCAAGATGGCTCTCTTAATGTAAAATCCTAGTGGAGACAAGGCACTGTAATTTTTACCTCAATGTAGCTAGTCATGGGGGCAGGTATGGGGTTGATGTTGACTAGCTACATTGAGGTAAAAACTACAGTGCCTCAAGATACACATATCATGATAGTGATCTCAAGTACACCCTTCTTTTTGCAATGAAGACACAGCATCTATCATTAATTTTCAACTTCCCTTTTTCTTTTGACCCATTTACTTGAAAAAAAAAATAAACCAACCCTCTTCACTTTAAAAGCAGCATAATGTCATCATAATCACAAAACTGGGCCAAACTGTTTGCCAGTTTAAGTTGGTACTACCCAACTGAAATCAGTGAAGTTTTACCAATTTATATGGGTTGAGAATTTGTTTCCCCCAACATATATGATTACACATCCTGTTTGATAGTATCATTTTCCAATGATCAAATGCCATATATGAAGCTTTACACGTTTCCAGAAAGAGTCCTGAAGAGTAGCAAGTATTTAAAATGCAACTGGCTAATACTACTATTGAAACCATGAGTGAAATCCTAGCCCCAGTGGAATCAATGGGAGCTTTGCCACTTACTTCAATGGGGCCGGAATTTTGTCCCTTAATTTTTATATTTCCTGACTTTTTATGATGTTTGACTGTGCAACCTTAACATGATATTTTGCATTTAATATTCTAGGCTGGTTTAAAGAAAAAAGTGGCAAAACAGGAGGACAGGACAAGGAAATCCAGGGTTATTTGACTTGTGGAACTTCATCCTTCACTGGCTTTGCTAGCTGGACTTAAAGTTCCTTTTGGATTCCAAAGGTTTTTTAGCTCACTTTTATTGTCTCTCACAGTATCTAATACAGATTTTCACAGTCGTTGTTGGACTCTGTTACGTGGTTGGACAAATCTTTCCAAAATTCCTTGTTCTGAAGCTATTTGGCTTCTGAGCTATACAAGTGCTACCAATTTTGCCTGTAAACACCTTGCTCCAGAGCTATCTTGTAGAGTTTATAATCGCCACTCTCTTTATTAGACTGGAATGTACGTTTGTTGAACCAAAACGTCTGCACTTGGGCCCTGCTTCAGCAAAGCACTTAAGCATATGTTTATCTGCTTTGCTGAATTGAGACCTTGGGCTCAGTGCTTCAGATTTGTCACTGAGGACTGTGAGAGGTCACCCAAATGAGAGCAAGGGGCCTCCCCAAAAGACTCCCGCAACAGCAGCCAAATTGCAGAATTTGTATCTGCCGATCAATGCCCAAAAGTTAAATGCAGCTCTAACTTCTGTGCTAACTCACTGCACCAGCTAGACTCCCATGTCCTCATGGCATTTAAAAAGAACTGCGGTGGGACCTGTTTATTTCCTAAGGCACTAGTATAATGGGTTCATGGTGCATCCAGGAATCAGGCCCAAAATGTCAGATTGTCCACCTCAGTGGAGTTACTCCTGATTTATACTTGCAGGAATTAATTCAAAATAAACACGTTGGTCCCTTCTATCATAAGTTAGGCAGAAGACACAACCTGTGTTTTGCTATAAATATCAGAGGGATAGCCGTGTTAGTTTGGATCTGTAAAAAGCAACAAAGAGTCCTGTGGCACCTTATAGACTAACAGATGTATTGGAGCATAAATGCAATTGGTTTTCACCCACGAAGGCTTATGCTCCAATACATCTGTTAGTCTATAAGGTGCCACAGGACTCTTTGTTGCTTTTTACAGATACAGACTAACATGGCTACTCCTCTGATATTTATAGCAAAACACAGGTTGTGTCTTCTGCCTAACAGTTGTATTGGAGCATAAATGCAATTGGTTTTACCCACAAAAGCTTATGCTCCAATACATTTGTTAGTCTATAAGGTGCCACAGGACTCTGTCGCTTTTTTGCTATAAGTAATAACTCAGTAAATTGAACTCACAAGGCAAATATAAGTGTGGTAGTGCCAGTCACAGAATGGAACTGGAGAGGTTGGCTGAAATATGAGAAGGCAGCTGAAAGATTGTCCCGTAGTATAAGAATCCAGCCAGTCACAGAGAGAGAAGTGACCCACAGTACACCAATCAACTTGCTACATTGTCAGCTGACAAAAAAGGCTGATGCCTTCACTATGTGTATGTGCCAGTGAATGGAGATTCTGGCTTGTGGACAGAAGAAGGGATAACTCATTTGGTATTGAAATGTTCCTCAGAAGGACTGATTTCAAAAGCAGAGGAGATTGTGGGCATGAGAGGGCAAAAGTATTTGCTGGGGAGGTAAAAGTCTCAGTCTAACCCTGAGCACGACGGGTCTTGGTAGTTGGTATTGTCAGATCTGGTGCATCTACAGGCCTCATGTTGCTTGTCCTTATGGGACTAAGCCAATACCATTGGGGGAGAACGGTCTCACCTGGAGCTCTTGGTCAGTAATGGTGGATGTTCGTTCTTTGGCTTACTAGCTAGTACCAGAGTTGATACTGCTGGATCTTAAGTGTGTGTAAGTCTTTAGGACCTGAATATGAGGACTCCCCTAATTTGGAAGGAGACAGGGAGGATCTCTTCTCTTGGGAGCAGATCTGGAAGGGGGTCTGTTCTTGTGTCTGTGAGAGTGTCTCTTACTCTCATGAGGAGCCTAACACAATGGATCTTTGTGTTTATCAGATCTGGCCTCTGCTCCAGAGCTCATGCATGGAGGGGCACTCAGCTTGATGTACAAGAGAGTCTCCCCAGCCTAGATCCAAATGGGGTCTCATGGCTCTCTCCAGGTGGTACTTCCTCATTTGATGGTCTGATCCCTATCAGATCTGGGGAAGGAAGGAGTGACAGATGCTGCACTTGGCAGAAATATGTGCCTCCCCAAGACAGTAAAGATAACACCGATGGTTGTTGCTGAGTGAGAAGTAGTGAGGAGAGGAGAGAGCCCACGTCTCTGGGCATAGTCCTTCTCTGCAGGGGCGTCTCTAGGAATTTGGCCGCCCCAAGCAGGGTGGCACACCGCAGGGGGGCGCGCTGCTGGGCACCGGTCCCGCGGCTCCGGGGGACCTCTTGCAGACGTGCCTGCGGAGGGCGTGCTGGTCTCGTGGCTCCGGTGGAGCATCCGCAGGCATGCCTGCGGGAGGTCCGCCGGAGCCGCCTGCCGCCCTGCCGGCAAAATGCTACCCCAAGAGCGCACTTGGCGCGCTGGGGTCTGGAGCCGGCCCTGCTTCTCTGTGTGGGGGGGTGTGTGTGAAGAAGGCAGGTTTGGGTCTTAAACGCATGGTGTGCATTTGTATCCACATGTGGAGTACACATAGGGACCAGCATTCAAAAAGAACAGCTTTTCCCATCCAGTTTATTTTCTCCTTAAAATCTAAAAAGAGTAAAATGTGATTAAATTAAATGCAAAAACTATTATTCAACATTAAACCTGCATAGCCAAAGTCAAAAATAGACAAGAAAGGCAAAAGTTTTCAACAATCACTCAGTCACATTCTACAAGTACTCTGTTTTGTAACCCTCTATTGTTCGTGTTAAATGTAAATCATAAGAGATGATTGATTACGTTGTAAAATGTATACCATAAACTATACAATGCGCAATGTGTCTGAGGTAATGTTGCAACAGCAATGTTAATTTTTATGTTTCCTGACTATCTGTGATTTTTAATTGTAACTTTAAAGAGTACATTTTTGCAATTAATACTATTATGTTCATATAGCTCTCACTTAAATAATTTGCATGTACCCTTGTGTCTATTGATAGACAGATTTTCCTTTAGGAACATATGACAACTGTCTTTTCATTGATAAATTTGTAGTGACAGTCATGACAAACATATGGATAGTAACAGTCTTGCCAGCAGAATGCTTATCTGTTTTACTAGTTCAGAAGGGTCTGATTGATGAGAAAGACCAAGGTCTCTCTAAAGATAATTTAGCCATTTCCATACAGTTTACGCTTGTGTTAGTTGTATCCTGCAGGGGAACTCCCAAGAGCTTTTCTCTGACCTTTTCTCTAAAAGGTAACACATAGGAGATTCCTAAAGGAACCATCATCTAACAAGAGTAATGATAGCTTCCATGCCTATTATCATTCAGAGAGAGAGAAAAAAGACTTTAAAAATGCAGTACCACATTCCTCCCTTGATGTTTCTCATGATCTATTAAGGTATTAGATGCCAGATAAATTAATCATTAAAAACTTACAGTTAAGTCTTTACAAATAATAACCATGTGTATTTTCATTATTTTTTATCTCAAAAATATATATTTTCTGTCACTAAACACGGATGATACATGACAGTTTGCTTTATTAACGGCTAATGGCCAGCTAAAGTTCATGAAAGGAGTTAGTTTCTTGAGCATTTCAATGTATTAAAAAATCAGAAGGACTAGAACATACCATCAGTTCTTCATTTCTGCAATAGCTCATGATTTGTCAATCCACTTTCCTTTCATGTTCTTTCTGCAGGGGTGAGCTATTGTGAGCTATTGCGATGACTATTTATTACTGCATGTAACCCTCCATTTGATTTATTTTTCTTGATCATTACTACTTTCTGAGATGAGATACTAGAGAGCATTTGCTAAGGAACTAATTTTATTGAAGCAATTTTCCATCCTTAACCAGACAGATTTTATAGTAGTATAAGCAAGAACCAAAATCCATATTCAAAAAAACCTTTTCACATATTTAGGTATATGGAAATAAAATATGGAAATAAAATATTTAAAAAAAACATTTTAAAGATCTAATTCAGAATAGTGATGACATGTCTGAATCTCACTTCAGTCGTGAGGTCCTATATATTTTCTTCAGGAGCTGTATTGATTCAGTCCTATGAGGTACACCAGAATATCTCTGATGACCCCAACTACTTTCTACAGATTTTAAGCTTTCATTAAAAAAAAGAAAAGAAAATTTCTATTCCTCATGGTTGCACACTTAAGTTCCCTAATGTGAACTAGTCCAGTGCCGTATGTCTAAGTATATAAGCAGACAGGCACATAGGGTACAGCTATATCTGAACTGGGAAGCGTGATTCCCAGCTAGTACCTAAAAATAGCAATGTGTCCACGGCTGCATGGGTGGCTGCTCAGGCTAGCTGCCCTGAGTACAATCCTGCCCAACCCTTGGGTACGTACTTGGGCAGCAAGCCCAAGCTGCTGCCCAGGCTTCTGGGGACACATTGCTGTTTTTAGTCACTAGCTTGAGGAGAGCTAGTGCGGGTACCTCTACACAAGCTGGGAATTGCACCTTTCAACTTAAATGTAGACGTACCCATAGATTCATATATTCCAAGGCCACAAGGGACCATTTTGATTGGCTAGTTGACCTCCAACATAATACAGATCATAGAATTGTCCCTAAACATTCAGTGAGTCAAGTTCATTCTTGGTGTACCTCCAACTCAAGGTAATTTAGAAGAATTAGGCATAGTAGCTGTTAGAGCAATATTAATTGTCCTTCATTCATTTCAGTGGGTGTTAACTCAGATGACCAAAAGTGTCAGTTAAATGTCTACACTGTTAACTGTTTCAGTGCTGATCATTATAGCACGGACATCCAGCTTTTCTGGGATAGTGGGAAGAGTTAGAGTAGATTTTGTTGCTTTCTTCCCTGTTACTTGTGGAAATTTTGTAGAATCTACACTAGAATCTATAATATCTCATGGACCAAGGGAATAGGATGGTTCAGGTGTTTGGTAGCAGAGTATGGAACCTTGCACTTCTATGTTACCAGAATCAGGTTAGTAAATTAAAGTTGTTACATCTGATGGCTGTTTGATGGCCTATGTGAAGTGAGCTGATGATCTCATTTCTGTTCCTAGTAGACATGTTTTTACATCAAAGAAAATAACCAAAAATGATGCTGAATGTGATATCTTAGCAATAAGATCAAGGGATGAACAGACACTTAAAGAGGTGCTTCATCAAGAAAAGAGTTGAAGCACACGGATGGGTCACTGTGGGAAAGGCCTTTAATTACAGTCTTCCGGGCTATGAAACTAGCACCTTTCACAAGCAGTTTGTCTTCAATTGTAGGCTGAGGTGTCACTATGGGGAAAAGCACTGCAGGATTTTCTTTTTCTTTCCATGAGATCTTATGTGGGGCTTTAACCCTCCTAGCTGGGGTAGTGTAACTTAGGTCGACTTACCCTGGTAATGAAGACAAGCCCTGAGTCTTCAGACTCACACATACACTCTAGCCCTATAAACAGCTGTGGTTCGAATCTGGGCTCTGATGCCTTGGAAGAAGGTGGGCTTCAGAGCCAAGCTCCAGCCCAAGCTGCAATGCCTACACTGCTGTTTTTAGCACCACAGGGGGAGCCTCACAAGCCCAAGTCTGTAGACCCAGGCTCTAAGACTCACTGCTGTGGGTTTTAAAACACATATAGACATACCCACACAGGCTGCACCTAGTTCTGGGGACTGTCAACAGGGTAAAATCCTGGCCCCGCTGAAGTCAATGGCAAAACTTCTATTGACTTCAGTGAGGCCAGGCCTTCATCTGCTATGCCTAGATGAGGCACAATTTATCTATGAACTTACCCTGGGACAGTGCACAACCACACTGCCCTCGATACCTCCACAATTGAGCCCATCCTGAATATATACTGATGACATACAGGGTATATATATTCTCTGATATATACTGTGGTCTGTGATTTGAAATTTGCCAATAGTTTCCCATCATGAGGAACTTGTAAGAAAATATCCTACATACCAAATTTAAAATCTAAGGGGAATGATAGGGAATAGCAAGCAAATATTGTATAGTGAATAATTTCTTCAACAAACTTTGCTTCTCTTTCTATTTCCAAATTATCTGAACAGATTTTGATTTTCCTGTATTCTTCATCAAAATTATTCACCCAATAATTCCTAGAGAAAATTCTAAAAGATCATTGTGAGTATCTGATATTTGAAATCTGAACATTTTGATAATGTGTATTCCTGTTCCCTAAGTGGATGAGCATAGTTCTTAGGTTTCTGATGTAAATACTCATGATTACAATTTCAAGATTCATTTTCTATGATTACTCTGAAATATTTCACTACCTGTTTGCACAAAGACTAGCAAAATGGGCCCCAAACCCTGGTTGGAGGGGGTTTGATTTCTGTCTTGCAGCAGGTACTTTCGGGGTGTTTGACCTGTGTCATGAAGACAACTATATACAAGAAACCCATGGATCACCACACCTACCTTCATAGATCAAGTAACGACCCCAAACACACCAAGAAATCTGTTATCTACAGCCAGGCACTCAGATACCACAGAATATGCTCTGAGGAGAAAGTCCAGGATACACACCTTACCACACTCAAAACTGCATTCACCAAAAAAGGACATTCCACCAGAGAAGCAGCTCGCATCATGGAACAGGCCACCCAACTACCCTGAGAGAACCTGTTTCAATATAGATATAAAACCCCTCTGGCCGCACACCCCTAGTTGTCATCTACCACCCATATTGGAACCCTTACAGGGGGCTCATCAAACAATTACAACACATGTTCGATGGGGACTCCATCCTGAAAGAAATCTTTCCTGAATCCCTTCTTCTGGTCTTCAATCAACCCCCCTAACCACTCCAAGATCATCATCAGAAGCAAGCTCCCCACAGACTAGGGCATACCAACTCAAAGTGGCACCAGACCTTGCCAGAACAGCAGATGGAAAATCTGCTGCCATATCTCCACTGCTACAATGATCAATACACTTTTCAAGATCCATGGGTCCTACACATGCCTATCACAAGATGTGGTGTACCTCATCCAGTGCACTGAATGCTAGAACAACAACTATATGGGTGAAAACAGACAATCACTATGTGCTTGAATGAACTCACACAGGAAAATGATAAAAGACAAAAACACCCTATCACCTGTGGGAGAACACTTTTCACAAAGTGATCACTGTATAGCTGACCTTTCAGTCCCTATCCTCAAAGGAAACCTGCATAACACTTTCAAAAGGCAAGCTTGGGAGCTTAATTTCATATCTTTGCTAGACACTAAAAATCATGGTCTGAATAAAGACGCTGGATTGCTGGCTAATTACAACAATCTGTAACCCACTAACCCACCTTTTTTCTCCTATGACCACAGGAGTGTTAATGGACTATTTCACCTTGAACGGTCCCTTAAAATATGTGCTAACTACTTATGCTAAACTATCTGTTCAATCTTGTATTTAGCTGTGACACTCTTAGTACTTTCCCAGACCTGAGGAAGAGCTCTGTGTAGTTTGAAAGCATGACTCTCTCACCCAGGGCCGGCTTCAGGCACCAGCTTATCAAGCAGGTGCTTGGGGCGGCAACTCTGGAGCGGGCGGCACTTTCGGCTATTCAGCGGCAATTCGGCGAAGGGTCCCTTACTCCAGCTCAGAGCGAAGGACCTCCCGCTGAATTGCCGCAGATAGCGATCGTGGCTTTTTTTTTGTTTGTTTTTTGGCTGCTTGGGGCGGCAAAACCCCTGGAGCCGGCCCTGCTCTCACCAACAGAAATTGGTCCAATAAAAGATTACCCACCTTGTCACTCTGTTTTACATTGTATTAGTTAACATGCTTTCTAACAGGATTCACTTATCCGTGGAAGACAAGTCTAACATGAATTTATTTATTTTTTTGAAATTGTAGGAATTATTTTGCAATATTCCCCCATCTCTAGGATGAAGGTAGCATTGTTACTTTAACAGAGAAATTGAGACGTTATTCCCATCAGATAGGAGCTATCTCACCTGACACTGATCTCATCACAAAACCCATCAGTTCCATCTTTCTGGTAATGCTATTTCTCTTTTGTGCCTATGGACTTCATTTATTGTTCGGTGATATAAGAAAAGAAGGGATGAGAAAACTGAAGACTAAACTTCCTGAAAACGATGAAAATCAGTTATGTTCAGGCTTGGATAAGCACCACAAACATCACTGACATTGGAGGGTAAATGGAAGTTTAGAATTTGGGGGAGAGAGAAGGAGAGCCCAGTTGTCACAGAGACCAAGAAGCTGACTGATGCTTCTCTTGCTTTCCTCCTCAAGAATAGGATACTAGGCAGAGCTAGAGGATCAACAATCAGCTACTCACTTTGCCTGGTGGTTGCAAGATTTGGCAACCAGGACCTGTCTGTCTTCTCCCAACATTGCATAAGCAGGAGACAGAAGAAAACCCCTGACATCCTCTCCTCCATCCCAGCAAAAAGGGACTGTAAAGACTTTAGACCTGGCTGCAGTTCTCCAACCAACCTGGATTCACCGACGAGATGTACTGTAGAGGGTCCTTCAGGCAACTACTGGCTGAGACTCAGATGGAGAGAGAAAAGAAGTAACAGAGCAACAGGTAACTAGAGATGTGGGAAGCTCATGGGGTATTCAGCAAAACTGAATACTGGGTGAAGTACCTAAACAGACAGTGCAGACATTCAGCTAAAACAGAATACCCAATCCTTTCACCAGCTTCTGGTTACTAGCATTTTGTGTGTTGATTCAAACATTTTATTTGCTTTCTGTGCCCTGTAGTCCTTTGTAACATTTCTCATTTGATTTCTATTTTTTTGTCCACTGCTTGAGACTTTGGGTTTGAATACTTTAAATGTAGATGTGAATTACTGTCCGTAGTATTTTCACAGTTAAAATGTGCAATGCAACTTATTGATTTAAAACATTTTTATTACAGGAATTTAAAAAGGTGTGGTATGAAGGCAACATAAAACTACCATGGGCTCTCTAGTGTGGAAATGATAGAGATGCAGGACTGCCAGGGGAAAAGAATGTTATGTGAACAAAAGGGAGTGGGGAAATGGTGGAGAAGCACATCAGAGACTGATCCTCTTGCTTTGCAGACTGGCTGTTTCTAGGGATAATAAAAACTAGAGCTATGAGGGTAATAAAACCTGTGCTAGACACATCTTAAAACAAGCCAAAGAACAAAAGAAGCACTTTCTCCCCAGATGTTCTAAATTTCCCAGAGAGCATTCACCTACAGTAGCAATGTGCAAAGGTACTGATTTCATACATAGGCAGCTTGGATGGGGGGGGAAATATAGACATATAGCAAAAACATTACAGTTTGCCTTTTTTTCCTCTTTAAATGCCTATATTACTATCAAATATTTGACAATGGTATGGGAGACTTCCAGTTTCCAATTTAGATGTGTGTACTGCTGGTAGGAGTCAGGACTCCTGGGCTTTATTCCCACCTCTAACAATAGTATTGGTTTAATCAATTAACCTTTCTGTGCCTCAGTTTCCCCCATTTAAAATGTTTAACATACCTATCTCTCATGACTGTTGTGAGGCATAATGAATATTTAAGCTCTGACATTAGAAATAAAAGTTACTATGTAAGTGTAAAGTATTTTATTATTATTATAAACTAGGGTTTCCCTTCATCATCTATATATGGTTTCTCTGTGCTACATCAATACCATCTAAAAACCTATTTTCAGCATGTAAATCCAAATATAACATTTCCTTCTTGGGGGCTTCATTCGTATGTATCTGGACAAGAGCATTCTTCTGAGCAGCAGTCCTCAGGCTTTAAGAAGAAGACAGGGGCCTAATAAACCCAATAGGTCTACCCTGGAGAAATGAAGTGCCAGATTCAGGCATCCCAATGCCTCCACCTTGGGAAATTGGACTTTTAGTTCCCCCAAGGAAACTTTCATGGGACACCCAGAGTAACTCACTTACACTAATAGAAGCAATGCTGATAATCTAAGGAATGTACAAAGCACATTCAAAATGATAAGAAAATAAAAGGAGATGGGACATTCACCCTGAATGGCTTTATTTAAACTAACAAGGGTTCAGAGAGAGGGATAACTCAGTGGTTTGAGCATTAGCCTGCTAAACCCAGGATTGTGAGTTCAATCCCTGAGGAGGCCGCTTAGGGATCTGGGGCAGAAAATTGGTCCTGCTAGTGAAGGCAGGGGGCTGGACTCAATGACCTTTCAAGGTCCCTTCCAGTTCTAGGAGATTGGTATATCTCCAATTATTATTACCTTAAACAAAATATAGGACTGTTAAAAAGGTTGGTTATGCAATTCTGTTGCAAATAACATAAATCTTCATAATCCAACCTTCCCCAGAACACCCTCATTGAATGGATACCCTCATGCAAAGACTAAAAGCATTATGCATTAACTAGAAACAGAATATTCATTTACTAAATACACAGTCTTAAGTGGCTAGCCAGTAGGTGGTGGGGCACTACTTGTTACAGAATGTTGGGATTCAAAACAGGGATCTTGTAATAGCAACCCCATATCTAGCTTCTCCACTGAAGGAAAGCAGCATCTGCCCAGGATGTGGGAAGCTTGGATCTATAAGAGTTTTCTCAGGTACTCAAGGGAAAGTGGTTAGACAGTGGCACCTAACTTTCAAAAAAGAGCATACAAAAAAGATAGTCTCCAGATTCTGTTAGAAATGTTTCCCATCTTCCCCCAAGGAAAATTTAGACTTTTCAGAATAACAGTGAAACCAGACCATTTTTGGACAAAACCTGAAAATTGGATTCAGAACTGCAGCTTCAGTCCTTGTGTGAATAGTAGTTTGAGTGCCTCATGTACCAGTTCTTCTCCATAACCAGGTGTGATGATTTGGGAAATCTGTTTATAATATTTATTAATCCTGTGTGAGATTATGAACTCTCTGTATGTATTTTTACCAAGCTGTAAACAAGCCTGTAAAATGCACAGTGCCTTTGCCTTCGCCATTGTCTGTTTACCTCCATATTGGACTGAAATTCCAAAGGCTTTTGGCAAAAGAATAACAAAAGGGGGTCACTGACTTAAAGTCAAGAAGTAGATCAGAAGGCTCACAGCTGGGAGAGGGTGTGTTAAAGCTACAGGGGAGTCTGAAGAGTCAGCACTGAGCCCAGGGACAGCAAGTTCCAGCTCTCGGGGATGGGGGTTCCAAAATGAACTCTGGCTTCTTACAACTATCTTACATAGAAGCACTTACATTCAATCTATAACAATAGGTTGAAAACCAGCTTCCTTTACAGAGTTCTATTTTAGCCCTCCTGTCACTTTGGCTTCGAAAAGTCTTTGAGCCAAGATTTTTTAAAGGAACTTGCAATTTCAGGTGTTTCAACTTTTGTGTGCCCAATGTGTCACACCAGAAGGGGGACTGATTTTCAGTTTCTGTATAACACAGGCTGTAGAACTTACCCAAAATAATTCCTAGACTATATCCTTTAGAATCACATTCACTCTTGATTTAAAAAGTACTAGTGATGGAGAATCCACCACAATCCTTTCATTAAATTTATATAATTCTATTTTTTTAATAAAATGTTGTGAGGTATGAAGTCAAAATGCCTCACAGAAGTCTAAGGGGTCGAACTAAGGTACGCAAGTTCAGCTACGCGAATAGCGTAGCTGAACTCGAGCTACCTTAGTTTGAAGTACTCACCCGTCCAGACGCCGCGGGATTGAAGTCCACGGCTCCCCCGTCGACTCCGCCACCGCCGTTTGCGGTGGTGGAGTTCCGGAGTCGACGGGAGGGCGTTCGGAGTTCGATATATCGCGTCTAGATTAGACACGATATATCGAACTCCGAGAAGTCGAACGCTAGCCGCCGACCCGGACGGTAAGTATAGACGTATCCTAAGTATATTATATCATCACTATTAACTTTATCAGCCAAGCTTGTAGCCTCAACAAAAAAAGAGATTGAGAATTTGACAGGATCTATTTTCCAGAAACCCATATTAATTTGCATTAATTACAGTACCTTCCTTTAATCTGTTATTAACTGAGTCCCATATCAGTGCACCATTATCTTGCCCGGGATCAATGTCAGGCTGACAGGCCTATAATTACTTGGTTCATCCCATTTACCTTTTTTAAAAAATTGACACAGTACTAACTTTCTTCTGGAACTTTCCCAGTGCTCCAAAAATTATTAAAAATCAACATTAATGTCTCAGTGAGCTCCTCAGCCATCTCTTTTAAAACTCTTGGATGCAAGTTATCTGGACCTGCTGATTTTAAAATGTCTAACTTTAGTAGTTTCTGTTCAGCATCCTCCTGAGATACTAGCGGAACTTCCCCTCTCTTCCATTTCTTATATATTATTATTTTTATATTTTATTTTTTACAGCTGGCTTCACTGTCCCTCTCAACCAAGTTATTTTTTTAACCAGCAAAGCCTTCCTCTTCAATTGTGGGATTGTGGCGTTCTTAAATGATTGCCAATTATCATTTTCTGATTAAATACTTCCTCACAGCAGACTTGACTCTATATTTTGGCTTACTGTTTGCCCCTACTGATTCCTTCTGTCACGTTTGTTAAGTGCTACTAATCACAAATATAATTGTTATGCTTCTGGGTAAGGGTTTGTGAATAGAAAGTCAGTATTTGTTAAGTTTACACGCTGGTATCCGAAACACCAGTTTCCTCCTATGTAGAACAGGAAATAAAGTAACAGCAGTGTCTTAGAGCCTAATGTGTGGTGACTGTTGTTTTAATGACAACCACTGTATCCCTGTAAAAGTTTCAATATTTTTGAACACTATTAACTTGGCTAATCTGAATATTTTGCTGTCAATGACAGTCCTTACCTTTTCTTAGAGTTTCATGTTCATATTCAGCGTCCTGATAACCAGGTTTCAGAAGTACCAAATGCTTCCCCATCTGGGAAAGCCATTTTAGTGCTGAAAATTTGGCTGTGCTACATTAAAACAACATTTCTGGAAGCAAGGCCAGCTCTGGGCCAGCACTTTTGAAAATGGCACTTCAGACATGGGTATGGGAAATAGACATTTTATCACCCACATGTCTAACTGAATAAAAATAAAATAGCTTATTAAAACACATTCCTTACATAGATTGTGTATTAATTAGTGTTGCTTTTCTTCCTTCCTTCTTGCAACACTCAACAATTCTCTCCTAGACAGGAGGATCAGTAAGTAGCTGCCTGACACGACAGCTGCTGATCTTGAATTACGTACTGCGGCCTTTTCCAATGGGAGCGATATATAGGCTCATACCTGACAACTACAAAAAATAAAAACATGGCTGCATAACCACACAGAGCAGGAGGTTGCCTAGGGTAGCAAAATATAATGGGCTGCAAAATGTTAAGAGACTATTTGCACACTGGCAGCCTACTGTTGCTGCCACAGCCCAAACTATTTTATCTAGAAAGTTAGTTGGTTGTTTTTGTTTTTTTCGTTTAGTTTGTTTTTTTGGTAGGGAGGAAGTGAGTTCCCCCTTCTACTGCCTACTCTGTGACATGTTGGGTGTGCAACTTTAGCCAAGAAAAGCAAACACTTTCCAGTTTGCCTTGAATAGAGGTGCCCTAAGTTTTTGAAATTGAGGTCTGTACTGGCTATTGCCAGAAGCAGGAGAGTCACCTATAATGTGTGTAAAATGGAGTAAATTACAGCTAGCCCCTCTGCAACATGAAAGTTTGGGACATGGAGAACCCAATACTTTATCTAGATCCAAGAAAAGGGCTGTAGTAGGGATCAAGATGCAATTTAAGAGGCTGGTATCTGTAGTCTTTAGGGGCCAAACTGATGTGTTTTAAAGGGGGTTGGATTATCAGTGGCAGCCCAAGGTGTTATGGAAGAGCTGATGGTTGCCTTGCCTCATGTAGTAACCTGAACAAAGCTGCAGCCATCACTTGGCCTTGGAATAATATATACTTGTTAGGGCTGTGGGTATAAATGGGCTGGGGTAAGCCTGGGATATGTTAGAATGCTCTGAAGTTTAACATCTGAAGGGGAGGGAAGTGGCAGTGACAGTTTGGGGTGACTCTTACCTCCCTATCACTTCTGTCAGAACAGAAATTACCCTCAAGGTTTAATAAAGCTATGTTGTGTTGCTGTAGGTTTGCATGAATACCATCAGTGACATGCTTCTCACCCTTCTTTAAGTGTTGCAGAGTGATGCAATTAGCACCCTATATTACAATCCTTAACATATAAATTACAAAGAAAAACACTGAAAAACTAAACTTTTAAGTAGATTTCCAAATAATTGTTTATAGCTAACATTGGTTGCCTCACACTTTATTCATTTAGAGGTAAACTAGCACATGGAAACCTATTACCTTCTGATTAATTGTCCCAGGGTAAGATTGTAACCTTCTATTTTTTCATGCTCTCCATACTAAAGGGTCCTTTATCTGGAATTAGTTCAGCCTTTCTCTTCAGATATGCTCTACCTTTAAAGGTTAAAGGGTGAAAGGTCCAGTTCATTTTTAAAGGACTGTGATCAGATATGTTGTCATGATTTAATTTTTTTGGTGCACAGAAATCATGCCAGTTCCTGAATAATATGAAAAGACATTTACTACAAGAACAAGAACACAAAAAGAGCTTGGTGAATAATGCAAACCTTTTCCATCCATATTTTGTTCAATTTTAAAAAAGAATTTGGGTACATCTATACTACCCGCTGGATTGATTTACCCGGATTGGCGGGTAGTAATCGATCTATTGGGGATTGACGCAATAAATCGATCTGCGAATCGACGCCCGTACTCCACCTCGGCAGGAGGAGTAAGCAGCATTGATGGGTGAGCTGCGGCAGTTGACTCACCGCCATGAGGACGGCCAGGTAAGTCGAACTAAGATACTTCGACTATTCGCATAGCTGAAGTTGAGCATCTTAGATCGATCCCCCGCCCCAGTGTAGACCAGCCCTTTGTTTCAGCAATGATTGTATCTCTTGTGCTGGCTTTCTGCAAACAGTTGGAGCAATTGAGTTTGTATGATGCAAATAAGCACATTTGAAAGCTGTATGTATAATTATTTAGAGAAACAGTTTTTTAAAATTCCTACACCCAAGTAATTCATGCTGGAAATTCTTATGGGCTCATCCAATCAGGGAACAGAAGCATTACCATATGACTAACCTGAGCTATCGCAATTAACCAATACTGCTCAGTTTTGAATACTTGCAAGCATGCTTATTGACACAGACAAAGTCAGCGAGTGTAAATTTCTCTAGGGAAACGTTATTTTATTGTAAAACATACCTAACCTTTAACATTTGCTTTGAGATTGGGAAAACCTTCCATTGGTTATTTAAAAGTTTGGATGTGTTTTAGCATCAAACCTACACAGGAAAAGTTAAGCTACAAAGAGAAAAGTGGCAGCCCAAAGATAGAAAAGAGCAGTGATGAAAGTAGCATACATTTCTTACTGGTACGCTGGGAAGGACACAAAGGGTGGGGGCACCAGCTAAAGGGGGGGCATGTGACCTCCCCATCTGACCCCCCAACATGACTCCTCCCCACCCTGCCCGCAGCCAGGGCCCCTGGGCTCTCCCCATCTGCTCCCCATGAACCATCCCTGGGCAAGGGGGGCTCTGTTCTCTTCTCATTGCGCTGGAGATTTCTGAACCACAGGGCTCCCTGGAACTGCAGCAGCAAAAGGAGAAGAATGTGGGGCCACTGGGTGGCCCCACAGTGGCAGCTCCTCTGGCACAGCTGTACTGCCCCCGGCCCTTCCAAGCAGCTGCCTGTCCTGAGTCCTGTCTGGGATCTGTATAGCAGCCCCACTGGATGACAGGACTAGGGGGTGGGAGGGCGTGGGAATGGTACAGTCACACTGGAGGAGCTGCCAGAGTTGAGTTACCTGGCGGCCCCACGTTCTGTTCCTCCTGTGTCTTTCTGGTATGGAGTACCAGCTATAAATACCTTACTGGTACAGCAGACCAGACTGGACCGCCGTACTTGCACCACTGGAAAAGAGGAATTTTGAGATAAAACACAGATACAAAATGTCCTTTCTTCCCACATCACAACTAGCAGATTGCTATGGTGATTAGCCCTATAGGCACCCTTCTTTTTAGGGCCAAAGGTTCTTGCCTGTCATTTAGGCCCAAAGGCAATCATTGCTCTCATGTTGGGTTTACTGATGCCATTCTTTTTGGTGATCTTCTCTGTTCTCTAGCCTGCCTGACCCCCCTATAGCTCATTAGGTTGAAAACTCAAATGCCCTCCCTTCCATCTTCCCAATGTGCTGCTTATTGGATTCACTGGCAGGGCCATCCTTACCCATATGCAAAGTATGTAGCTGCGTAGGGCACCAGGGAATTTGGGGCACCACGTTTCCTGGTGACCTGCGCAACTGCGTAATGCTCCAGCCCCTGCTCTGCCTCTTCCCCATGGCCTCCACCCCTGTTCTGATCCAGCCCCACCTCCACTCCACCCCTTCCCCAAAGCCTCTGCCCTGCTCCGCCCTGCCTCTTCCCATCCCTGCTCTGCCCCAGCCCTGCCCCCACTCCCCTGAGGACTGCTGCAGGGGATGGGCCTGCACTCACCACATGGTAAGTGGAGCAACCTGGCCCCAGCCTGCTCCACTCCCCTGGCTCCCAGCCTCACCGCTGGTGAGTGCTGGGGGGCAGTTCCGCCTCTACCCCCAAGGCTGGGAGCCAGGGGAGCAGAGCGAAGCAGGCTGGGGCCGGGGGGGGGCAGTTTTCCCCCTGCCCCCCAGCCCTCTCCCTGCAGAGGCCTGGGGCCAGCCCCACCTCCCCCACAGTGGCCTGGGGACAGCCCCTCCACGGAGGCCTGAGACCCCATACAGCCCCCTGTGTAGGGCACCAAAATGGCTAGGGATGGCCCTGTTCATTGGGTCCACAAACCATGGAGTTTGGGGATGATCAAGCTCTCTGACTAGGCTCTGTGGGAGCACAGAAAGGAGGACAGTGGATTGATGAAGAAAAATGGAGAGTGTGAAATGAAAAGGCACATCAGGCCCTCTGTCTACCACAAGGTAACCTTTAAAAAATCTTGTATCATTAGGCATTCTCTATTATGTAATATAATATCATATGAAATATCTGATTGATCTTCAGAGATGCTAAAATATACAGTTTCATATGTTACTGTTAGGTTAATAATTCATCACTAAAATACATTCATGAGGTTTGGCTTAGCTGACTTGGGAAACAATTTTCAAAAATGCTTTACTCAGGAGTGTAAATTCAGTTTTCAAAAGTGAATTAGGCTGGCTGGACTAGATGACCTCCTGAGGTCCCTTCCAACCCTGATATTCTATGATTCTATGATCCACAAAAGGATTTAGGCACTTAATTGCCACTTTCGGTGCCCAAGTCCTATATTTAGGCATCACTGAGATCCTCAAAATCTCTGCTCAGCTGCTGCCTAACTCTATAGGTACCTAAATTTCAGCTGTTGAAGTCTCCATGGTGCCTATGTTTCTGCCAGTGAGCATGAACAGAGCCTCCTGGGTCCCTACCATACACCTAAAACCTAGTGAGATCCTCCAACTAGGCATTGCTCTGGCTTTCTTGTTTGTAGGGCCCAATTCAGTAGGTGTTCTCAGAGCACACCTAACCCCACACAAAATGTCCACAGGAGGTGGTGCCTTTGCCTTCCTTTTAACTTTTAGTCCAGTAGTTAGAACACTCATTCAGGAGGTGGAAGACCTGGGTTCAAGTCCTCCCTCTATTTGATGTGGAGAAGGGATTTTAACTTGGATCTCTCACTTCTGCCCAAAGTCTCTCTCAATTTCTCCTGTTGAAGCTGCTCCACTGTGTATAAACAATTAAACATTCATTGGGCCAGAGGGAGAGTGAGAATGACTCTATAGCCCAAAGGTTATGGCATTTGCCTGGGAGAGACAGATTCCAGGCCCCCTATTCCAAAGAATATTTAATTATTTATATGCCCAGATGCTCAAAGATATTTAGGGTGCCTAAATACCTTTTGAGAATCTGGAACTAAGTCCATGAGCGGCAGGTAAAATAATATATGGAGATATACCTAGCTCATAGAACTGGAAAGGACCTTGAAAGATCATCAAGTCCAGCCCCCTGCCTTCACTAGCAGGACCAAGTACTGATTTTGCCACAGATCCCTGAGTGACCCCCTCAAGGCTTGAGCTCACAACCCTGGGTTTAGCAGGCCAATGCTCAAACCACTGAGCTCCCTTCAGGGAGGCTAGCCTTGGCTCTGCCCCTTTCACCTACCCCTGCGGCTGGAGCCCTGAGACCCCCCTCCCCACTGTGACTGGAGCCCCAAGACCCTCTCACCCTCCCACCCAGAGAAGCCTTGAGGCCTCCCCTTGGCCTGAGGAGCCCCAAGCTGGCCGAAGCAACTCCAAACCAGCCGAAGCCCCGAGACACCCCTCCTATGTGGCCAGAGCCCCAAGATCCCCCAACTGGAGGAGCCCCGAGACCCCACCTTTGGCCAGAGGAGCCCCAAGCTGGTAGAAGGCCCAAGACATGCCCCCTTCCCAGAGGAGCCCCCACTGACTGAAGCCCTGAGCTCCCTGCCCAGAGTCCTGGGCCAGCTGCAGCTGCACCATGCTGCGCCATGCTGTGCTTCCCCTCCCCAGACCCCAAGATGTCCAGAGAAAAGCATACGGCAGCATTTCTCTTCTCTGGAAGAAGCTTTTGTTATTCCCCATGCAGGTTCCGGGGCGGTGGCGAAGGCGGTAGCACATACCACCTCCTCCACCACCCCAGAACCTGCATGGAACATAATAAATCAAAATCTTCCCCCCCAAACCCTGCAACTAAGGGTCCAGCGGCCGTGGCAGCGCCAGGACAGACTCAGCCTCCCCTGGCCTATAATACCCACCTCCCATGATTAAGTCACTTCTGAAAATAGAATTTAGCCATCTAATTCACTTAAACCTTGAAATGCTAAGCAGAGAGCAATGTCTAAATACTTTTTAAAATGTGGGGACCACTGAAAATTTTACCCTTGGTCTAGTGAGCCAACATTTTGATTAAGGACTTTGTGTTACTATCATTAACTCTGCTATGTTTTTATTTATAGTTTGGTGAGGTGGTAGCAACTTTACTCCATTCATTTAAGTATTAATTGTGTTCCTCAACTTTTGAATTCCTTTCTGTGGATTCATGCCTGTAGATAGAAGTTGACCTGACATAAATTCTGGATGTGTTAAAAATCCTAACCTGAATTTAAACCTGAATCTTTAAATGGCTCCTAGCTTTACAATAAACACTGTAATCTTACACTGGGATATGGTTGGGTGGCCTGTTTGGGCGTTTGTGATAAAATCTTTTGTACTGGAAATTGATATTTCGAATTGGGATTATTTAAAATATTATCATCAGTAAATTTTAGATTTTCTAATGGTTTGGGGTTTTTTAAATTTTGGGGTGTATCTAAAACCTTTGATAGGTGCCAGAGAACCAGAATGAATGAATAAATAAATGGACTGACTGAAAACCTAACTCAATATTCCCATACTATGGGGTATTTAAAATCTAGATCCAAATTTTGTGTCTTGAGCTGACGTCTGCTATATAAAAACTCTATAGGCCAAATTCTCCATTTAGATGTATACACATTGCCTCTTTTGACTTCAATGGAAATAGCATGAGTACCTCCAAGGGCAGAATATAGTAGTACCACAATAGAATTAGCATTTACACTATGGAGTCCTCTTGGAAAAAACTATGGGAATCTAAACTTCTGTATTTTCTGCATGGATAACATGGTGATGAGTAGAATCGTAGGACTGGAAGGGACTTTAAGAGGTCATCTAGTCCAGACCCCTGCACTCATGGCAGGACTAAGTATTATCTAGACTATCCCAGACAGGTGTTTGTCTAACCTGCTCTTAAAAATCTCCAATGATGAAGATTCCACAACCTCCCTTGGCAATTTATTCCAATGCTTAACCACGCTGACAGTTAGGAAGTTTTTCCTAATGTACAACCTATACCCTAGCTGAAATTTAAGTCCATTGCTTTTTCTCCTATCCTCAGAGGTTAAGGAGAATATTTTTTCTCCCTCCTCCTTGTAACAACCTTTTATGTAATTGAAAATTGTTATCATGTTCCTTCTCAGTCTTTTCTTCTCCAGCCTAAACAAACTCAATATTTTCAATCTTCTCATGTTTTCTAGACCTTTAATCATTTTTTGTTACTCTTCTAAAGACTTTCTCCAATTTGTCCACATCTTTCCTGAAATGTGGCACCCAAAACTGGACACAATACACCAGTTGAGGCTTAATCAGCACGGAGTAGAGTGGAAGAATTACTTCTCATGTCTTGCTTACAACACCTGCTAATATGTCCCAGAATGATGTTGCTTTTATTGCACCAGTGTTACACTCTTCACTCATATTTAGTTTGTGGTGCACTATGACCCCAGATCCCTTTCCGCAGTACTCCTTCCTAGGCAGTCATTTCCCATGTTGCATGTGTGCAATTGATTGTTCCTTTCTAAATGGAGTACTTTGCATTTGTCCTTGTTGAATTTCATCCTATTTTCTTCAGAGCATTTATTTAATTTGCTCAGATAATTTCGAACGTTAATCCTATCCTCCAAAGCACTTGCAACCCTTCCCAGCTTGGTATCATCTGCAAACTTTATAAGTGTACTCTGTATGCCATTATCTAAATCACTGATGAAGATACTGAACAGAACTGGACCCAGAACTGATTCGTGTGGGACCCCATGCAATATGCCCTTTCATCTTAACTGTGAACCATTGGTAACTACTCTCTGGGAACAGTTTTCCAACCAGTTATGCACCCACCTTATAGTAACTCCATCTAGGTTGTATTTCCCTATTTGTTTATGAGAAAATCATGTGAGACAGTAGCAAAAGCCTTACTAAAGTCAAGATATACCACATCTACTTTAGCTAAACCTAAGATAGCCAACTGCATTATTATTACTGGAAAAATATTTAAGGTGATTAGCTCATAATTTTAATTACGTATTTTTAAATTTTAAAACATAGGTGTATACTGATTTGAAAAATTTTGTCATTCTCTCAGCCAAGCCAGATCAACCTTTAATAGACACTCTCCCAAAAGACATAATCAAATGATTCTTCCTGTCTTCATTATTGCAGTAATAGCAACAAATACTACTGGGTCCAATCAGCATTCATGGACATCATTGATCTGACATGTTGAATTATAACTTAAGTTACAGTTAAATTCCCTATGTATGGTAAAATGGAAATCCCATCACAGGGATTAGCATCTTAATATTACTGAGCAGAATAAAATGAAAGACAATAGATACATAAACCTCCATCGTTTTCTTCAGGTCTTAAAGCTGAAGAAGTTTACTGTAAAATAGTAACAAAGAGCCCTGTGGCACCTTATAGACTAACAGATGTATTGGAGCATGAGCTTTCGTGGGTGAATACCCACTTGGTCAGACACATGTAAAATAGTGTCTTCAATCAGAGCTAGTACTTTTATTTTTCCTTCTCTTATCTTCAAGAGACCCTTCTGCATTGTGTGGTTTCTTCTTAACAATCTTGAGCAGACGGCACTTTTTTCCACCAGATTTTTCACCTAAGCTTTAATGAACAATTTATTCATTGTCTGCTTTTGTATTTTATTAGCAGTTGTTAAAGTTAATAATGCCTTAGTGTTTTGTATTATAATGAAAGAGGAAAATTTAATAGATTTTGTGAATTTCACAAGTCAGTGTGAAATATCATTCTACTTTGGCCCCAATTCAGCAATGAACTGAATGGGGTTTGTCTATACACACACTTAATTCAGAGCAAGCTAGTGTATAAATCTACTCTGTATTAGCCTGCTACATACCAAGTGTCCATGTTGATTCTGCTGCCATGCAATTAACATTCCCTAGTGCATTTTGATCTATTCCTATTTCAGAGCAGGAGTTCATGTAGAAAAGCCCTATCACTTGCTATACTTTAACATGTTTGTCCTCCCTGTGGGAGAAGCAAGGAGTTCAGCCTGCAAGTCTGAAGTCAGTGGAATTGCACCAGGGATGAATTCAGCTCCAGCTGTTCAAAATCCAGTGCACTGTTTCCAACATTTAGGGATTCACATGCTTCAAGTAATTTATAAGTAAGTGCCCAAATCATGTTGGAGACTTCACAATTAATAAAGAAAGAATAAATCTGGGAAAATAGAAGTGCAATTGATGAGAGGAAAGGGCTGTCCAAGGATAATATTGCTTGACTTCCAGAGGTCATTTCAAAACAAAAGTATTCCAAAATCTTTGGAAGTAAATATTTACAGAGCTGACCTTTTCATGTTTTTCCTAAATTCTGCATTGTTCAGAGATTATATAACCAAGCACATATCCATATAAACAAAAAAGAATATGCAGTCAACAATGCGTGCTTTTACATTTTACTTTCAGATGATTCCAACTCTCTGTTTTTCCAATGAATTTCTTCTCAGACCTGCCATTGAGCTAAGCAAACAGTGTTAAGGATGCTCTGATTTTACTTATTCCAGCATAATAAAAATAATAACATCTCATTGTTTTCTTTGGGTGGTGATAACTGGACCCAGATTACATTCTCTGTAAATTTTCCTGTTTGCTACCCTCTTCCTCTTCGTTGATCTTCACTTATGTTAGCTTCAACTTTTTCCTCCTTTCCATTTGACTTGCTGACAGAACTCTCTTTTATTCCTGAATAGTATTTATATTCAACTCTCACATGATGCTAAAAAGTACATACACTTGGAGCCATTTAAGATGATGATCCTTTTCAAATCCTTTCCAACCAATCCCCCTAATTCATACTTTGTACAAACTTTGCAGGTGTTTGACACCTGAACTCTATCTGGATATGAATTTTGCAAATGTCCTCAGAGACAGTGTTGCTGCTAATTCTGAAGAGAGAGTAAATGTACTCCAAATATTGTACTAAATGTGGCTAAGTTTAAATGACTCAAATGCATCCATTTATCCTGTAAGTCTCATCCTCCAAGATGCTCAGCACTCTCAACTCCCATTAAAGTCAGTGGGAGACTATTTAAAGCATTGGGCCTCAGTTTAGCAAGCTACCTAGATAGGTACATAACTTTAAGCACATGAGTAGTCTCGCATAAGTCAAAGGAACAATGCATGTGCATCACTACCTTTGTGAACTGGAGGCCTTGAAAACTAGAAATTAGAATATAGAGAATCCTGGACTTTGCTGGATGACAATGGAAATAAAGAAAAATATAAATAATATACACAAACTTGTATGGTTTGAAATATCTTAATTTAACAATCAGCTCTTATTGATTATCAAATTAATCATAAAAATAATTATGAAAATAAATTTTAGAGGCAGCTTTGATGTGAATAGAATTTTCAGCCTAACTGAGCTGAAGGTGAAGGATGAAAGATATTCCTCAACTGAAAGTCAAAGCAAAATAAGCAATAGTTACCATGCTTCAAAAGCTCAAGTATTCATTTTAAGAATTTGAAGAGTTTTTGCTACCAGTGTAAAGGGACTGGAAATTCTACTTTAAACTAAGGAATCTAGTGCTCATCCTTCTGTACCTTAGCTTAATTAGCAGAATAACTTCAGTTTAGAGACACGTAATTAAAAGAAATGAAGCCTCATCCAAATAATTTGTGTAGATTTAAATAGTGAAGCGGCATTAGCATCAATGGAGAAAAATCTTTGCTAACGTCTACGTATCATCTGCATACAGATGAAAAAGTACATTATGATGACAGATAGAGTCAATGAAAGGCCATATGTAAATTAAGAACTCAAGGACCACTGTCTAAAGCCCTGGAGATACGTACACAGCTGATTCTGCATGAAAGATAAAAAAACTATATAAACAAATTATTTATTAATTGGCTATAATGTGTGGCAAAATCTTTTTTATTAATCCAGTAGCAGATGCTGGTGAATATTCAGCGTAAGATAAACTCTTTTCTATGTTAACATTCCTAGAGCTGTGATTATAGCCCATGGATTCATGGCCATAAATGGCCTCTAGGGATGAGCTGTGTATAAAAGAAAGAATCCAGATTGGGAAAATAAGTCATGACCAAATATTAATACAAATTTGCATAATTTCAGTGTGTCAATTTAGAGAGAACATCTTAGTACATGTACTTTAGAAGAACAAATGGACAATGGTGGTAGCTAGTGAGTGGCTGAATGTTCAATTTAGTTTTGTATTTTGTTTTGATCAACACTAGGACCAAATCCATCTTTATTTCTGTCTTCAAGTCCTTTTATCTAGTAATGATGGACAGTATATGAAGGGAGAAAGCAATGCTGCTCTTTACTATAACAAGAATGATTTGTGTCCTATGTCAGTTGTATTAGACCAGCCAGAAAGCTATGATACAGAGCTATTACCTCTGATACAACCAGCTGAGCAGCTGCCATTTTCCCAGCCAACAAAAATAACTACTTCTACACTAGGCAACAAAAACAATGATGCCACACCTGCTGCCTTAACCATCCAAGAAGATGGTGGGCTATCATTCAAGCCTATGGAAATAGGGTCATATAAAGCCAAACATATGCCTTTGCCAGCTCAGCTGTTATCCTATCTTGGCACAGAAATATTTCTGCCAGCTGAATTCCGATTTGAGTTGCCTAACAGACGGTAGTCCATGGTGAAAGTGTGAGATACAAGATCAGAACATAAGAACGGCCCTACTGGGTCAGACCAAAGATCCATCTACCCAGTATCCTGTCTTCTGACAGTGGCCAGTGCCAGGTGCCCCAGAGGGATTGAACAGAACAGGTAATCATCAAGTGATCCATCCCTTGTTGCTCATTCCCAGCTTCTGGCAAACAGAGGCTAGGGACACCATTCCTGCCCATCCTGGCTAATAGCCATTGATGGACCTATCCTCCATGAATTTATCTAGTTCTTTTTTGGACCCTGTTATGGTCTTGGCCTTTACAACATCCTCTGGAAAGGAGTTCCACAGGTTGACTGTGCGTTGTGTGAAGAAATACTTCCTTTTATTTTATTTGTTTTAAACCTGCTGCCTATTAATTTCATTTGGTGACCCCTGGTTCTTGTGTTATGAGAAGCAGTAAACAACACTTCCTTATCTACTTTCTCTACACCAGTCAGGATTTTATAGACCTCAATCATATCTCCCCTTCACCATCTCTTTTCCAAGCTGAAAAGTCCCAGTCTTATTAATCTCTCCTCATATGGAAGCCATTCCATATCCCTAATAATTTTTGTTGCCCTTTTCTGAACCTTTTCCTATTCCAATATATCTTTTTTGAGATGCGGAGACCACATCTGCACACAGTGTTCAAGATGAGGGCATACCATGGATTTATATAGAGCCAACATGATATTTTCTGTCCTATTATCTATCCCTTTCTTAATTATTCCCAGCATTCTGTTCGTTTTTTGACTGATGCTGCACATTGAGTGGATGTTTTCAGAGAACTATCCACAATGACTCCAAGATCTCTTTCTTGAGTGGTAACAGCTAATTTAGACCCCATCATTTGATACGTATAGTTGGGATTATGCTTTCCAATGTGCATTACTTTGCATTTATCAACATTAAATTTCATCTGCCATTTTGTTGCCCAGTCTTGCAGTTTTGAGAAATCTTTTTGTAGCTCTGTCTGGGTCTTAACTATCTTGAGTAATTTTGTATCATCCTCAAATTTTGTCACCTCACTCTTTACCTCTTTTTCCAGGTCATTTATGAATATGTTGAATAGGACTGGTCCCAGAACAGACTCCTGGGGGACACCACTATTTACTTCTCTCCTTTCTGAAAACTGACCATTTATACCTATCCTTTCTTTCCTATATTTTAACCAGTTACCAATCCATGAGAGCATGGGAAGTCCTAACACTTATATTTGGAAAAACAGAATTAACAGTTTTGTTCCCTGGGGCCAGATTCTCAGTTAGTGATTTTAATGGAGTTTTATCAGTTTTCACAAACTAAGAATCTGACCTTTATATCTGTATTTTATACAATGGGGATTGTGAAATGAGCCATCTTACTGGCTTATGAGTGTCTGCCTCTAGAAGCATCTTTCATAAGATCACAAGTCAGTACTTATTAGCCAGTTTGTTCTCTCTCAAATCATAAAGTCAATGGTAGGAGATGGGAAATTGTAGGAAAGTCCCTACAATTTTTATTTATTTATTATTGACAATAAAACCATGTACTACTCATAATGGATCATAAAGTCTGCAAGTATTATTGGGAAAATTATAATTAAATTTCTCAGCTGTCAGTCATTAAAATGTACAACCAGTGGGAGCAGAGGAAGGGGCTTTAATATAATCCATGTAAGCAAGAGAGCCTCTGCCTTGAGCCCAAATCAAAGCTTAGTAATTGCAAAAGTCTGCCTTTGGCATTCCATGACGCTCCCTTTCAGTACTAACTCCTCTTGCCAAATATTGCTAATGTCAACTGGCAATAATATAAAAGGGAATCCACAGCAACTAGAAAGGGTTTTTTTATGCCACACTGCATGTTTTCACAGCAGCTGAGATCTCCAATCTCCAGATGATAGATATTGCTCCTGAATGTGGTTATCTGGTAGAACCTCAATGTACTGAAGTTAGCACTTTCAGTGTATATACCTAAATTTAAAAAGCCAAATTGTCAACACATAATAATGATGGTTATAAATGGCTTGCACTATTGCTAAGATAGAATTCCAACTTTAAAATATAGCATACCTTCAAAATTACTCAACTGCTTCTCTTTAAACAGCATGATTTTTAGGTATCTAGAAGCCCTGCAAAACTTTGAAGAAAATCAGTTTAAGAATGTTGGAGGTATGAACATTTGACTTTGATAATGCATCCTGAACTGGAATGACCATAATTACTGTTTCCTGAATGTTCCAATATGGCTCATGATTTGGAATGGGAAAAAATTGGGGATGACCAAAAGCTTGAGATAGATGAAATTTGGCTAATACAAGTCACATTGTTTTAATGAGCTAAAATCACAATGAAAAGAAAACAAAATATGAAGCCACCAGGATCTGCCACACAATTGCCTTGCCATAAGCTTTTCTATAATATTTTCCCACCCAAAGAGAAGATTAGGGACAGGATAAAAACTGGTGAGCCCGTTTGCACAAAGAGATGGTTTGGTGAGGAGGGGTTGAACAATTACACATTTAAGAGACAGTAGTGTAACACTGACAGACCCCTATCATGAGCAGGCGGGATGAAACCTGGGACCTCTGCAGCTTAGTGTATGAGCCTCTGCTACATGGGCTAAAAGCCACATGCCTCTTAGGTCAGGCTGTAGCAGACTCATCGATCTCTAGCTGGGCTAGGTGCCACTACAGGGGGACAGAGCTTCACGCTAAGCAGGCATGGGTTACATAGGCACTCTGTCTTCCTGAAGGGAGGCATGGGCTAAAGGACCCAATAGCCTGTCCTCAAATTCTACTGACCAATTACAGGTTGTGGTCCAATGTTCCCCAAATACTTCAAGGGCCCTAGTAAACAATACCTTTTGAAAAAGCAGAAGGAACTTTGCGTTTGTCTCACTCCAATCTCCACATGGTTCAGAGAAGCAGCTAATCAAGAATGGATCTGAAGAATGTTATCTGTGAAGTATTTTAAAAAAATGTTATAGCAAGAAATATTAAAAGCAGTTCTGCTGTTCAGAATATTCCATATACTCTGGTGAGGGAGAACTGCTTTTTTCCTCCCTAGTAGGCCAGTGCATAAGATTAAAACAACTCCTTATGCTGCAACCAGCCAGTTTCAGAATACGCCTTCCCTGAGAGCCGCACTCTAGTCCCCAGCACTTAGTGTTCCAGAATATTTTCTACTCAGGTCCAATCTGGAATGATTTGTTCCTGGCAATTATTCATTCAAGGGAACATCCTGGTCCCTTTGAAGTCAATGAGAGTTTTGTTGTTGACTTCAGTAGGGCCAGGATTTCACTTGCAGTCCTTGATTCTTAGCTGTCATAGGACTAGTTGGAATTGCTGGAAAGACAGTATTTTTGCAGAAAAATTCACATTTTTTTCTGTATAAGCTTCCCTATAAGCAGATTCCCTTTCTTTCTTATAGTCCTTTCTCCATCCTCTCACTTCAATGACTCAGTTTCTCTCTAGTTCTAAACTTTCACATTTTTTGCCTATTTTCAATTGGTTTTTTAGTTCATTTTTATAATTACATACACAATGGGCAGCATTAAAAAATAAATATTCAACATAGCATTGTATAAATATATCACTGCAGTGTACATACATTTTAAACATAGGAAGTACTATGGTAAAGGCAATGCCACAAAACAGTATTTGTTTACTTTTAATGGATCCTACTCAGGTAAACTTTTTTTAATTTATTTTTGTTCCTTACACATTATTATTGGCACTAACAAAATTAACAACAAAAACACACATATTTAGCCATGTTTTCACCCAGGCTAAGACGTATCAGGTTTCTACATATCAACTTTCAGCTCAAAATGATTATTTTCACTGAGTTATACACATTTGAAAATACAGAGTTCATCTGGAACTGGAAACAGGACTATTGGAAAGCTATAATTAATGAAATGGTTAATCTATTTTATAGTTATAAATAAAATCTATAACACTTTATTATATATTTATAGTAATAAATAATAGTTTTATCGTTATAATTTTATTCTAACTTTACAAAAATTAATGATTAAATAATCAAAATACTTCTATAATATACATAAATATTAAAGCTGACTGAACTATTTGTTTTGAATATTTTTAATGAATTTTATCACTTTTATCCCTAGCAATTCATTCCCAAACCAATCCTGATTTCTGTGAATGCATTTCCTGAACATAATTATTTGCCAGATAATTTCAGTGAATAATTTTCAGCTTTTTTTTTTTTTGGTTCATTTTTTTTTGCAATCTGTTTCACTATTCTGTACTTGTTATATTGTTTGTGAAACTGATCGCTTAAGTCATGTGGTATTGATTCTGTTACTTGATTTGTTGCCACGTGTTTAAAAAAAGGGAATAACAATTTTAGCAAACTTCTGGTATGAATTCTTGGAGTAATAAAATATTACTCAAAAATCTGTGAAACTTTCATGATTTGTGAACATTTCCAGCCAGCAACTTGAAAGATGATGGCTCAGGGGTCTGACACCCAACCCATTAAGTCAATGGAAAAACTTTCATAACTTCAGTGTACTTTGGATCAAGCCTTAAATCACAAATGATTTACATTTTCCCCTCTAATTTGTGATCATAACAAAACATTTTCAATAAAATTATTAACTGAATCTGTGATTCCTGTTTGTACATTATCTGAGGTTACAACTAGTGATCCCTTTGCTCTCACACGCCTGACTCTTCAGGAACTAGTTCTCTTATTTTTATGGTGTTTTTAACTAGGTTTTATAGATTTGGGGGTATGACTAAGTAATCTGTAAAGATAATTTAAAAATTAAAAATATTATAGCTATTTAATTTTTAAATGAATGCCTACAAAATTTTATTTTTAGCTATTTTTATTTTGTTTCTGGAAAACCAATGAAATAACTTTAAAAATATCTAATTTTATACTGGATGCAAACGAAGTTTAAAATAGACAGCATCCAAGACATTCCTTGTTTTACACAAAGACCTGGAACAATACTGCTGATTAAAATTTTCACACATTGTCCTGCCAATGTGACTTATTGCTGTTTCTGGTTAAAATACACCAAAGGTTGACATTGAGACCACCACGTTGGTGACAATTAGTGACAGCATCAAAGACTGAAATTCACTGTTTACCCAGGGTGAGAGTTTCAAAATAATTTAGGGGAACAAGTCTGCTAAGTCACTTAACTCGGATCCTCAAAGGTATTTAGACACCTAACTCCCATTGATTTTAATGGAAGTTAGGCACTTAAATACCTTTGAGGATTTGGGCCATAGGCACTTTTGAAAATTTTATAGCAGGGATGTGGTACAACACTTCTGCACAATGCACTGGCCAATGTGACTCAATGCTATTATGTTTAAAAACACATCTAGTGTGGTGTTGAGACGACTACAAGGTGACAATCAGTGCTGCTTCACTTCTTGAATATATTCATGGCTAAATATTTTAAAATGTATTTTAAATAGTAGTATTGATTAGATCATGTTTGCACAGTGCTTTGAAAATGTAAAGGGCTATATATAAGCTAGGTGTTAATTATTATTATATAATGTAATGAAGACCATGTTTTAGTAGTGTTTTATTTGGTATAATTAATTAAGCCTGAGGAATTTAATGAGCTAGACAGTCTTGGTATCCAATCCTTGTGTTCAGAGGAAAATGAATTATCTGTGGAAAACAACAACAATGCCTGTCTTATCTGTCTTGAATACTAAAGGACTGATAACAAATTGTTGACAGAGCATTGTGACTAGCATTAAAATTAACCTGCTTGCCTGAGATGTTTCTTTCCTTTATTTTTGTTCCTAATCTTGATGCTGAGATTGAACAGCTGCTGCGTACCTGGTGGCAATGTGAGTTTGTCAGGCTAAAAGAAATCTTCCTCTTCTTGCACTTTACTGGGACTGAGACAACCAAGCTCTGTGGAGTAAAGAATAGGAAGGAAATAAAACATGTATATTGACATCTAATGGTGGGTAACATATATCTTAGCATATGCACAACGTGCCTCAGGTGGCACATGACCAGGATTCATCACTGAATTTGGTCTGCTGGTTGGATCATTAGCTTCCCCGGCGCGGGCCGGGTACTGACAGGGAGTGCAACGTGAATACTGATCCATGACCCCTGTAACATATATGAGATGAGCTGACAAACGCTGCTCTCTATCACTACTGCTGAACAAACTATGCAGGGATGTGGAGGATGCGTGAGGAACTCTCTGCTGGCGTGACTGATCCTGAGGCTACACAGGCTGGTGTCGTCACAGGTGCCAAGGAGCTGCTCATCCTTTCCATAAGTCAGAACCAACAGTGTTCTGGAAGGCAATGGGGAATTCATGGTAATTAACTCCCTGCCACCTTTGCTGGTCCTCCGTGGATTCTATTGACTTCAATTCACCCATGATTTTAGGACTTTGGGCAAATGCCTGTGCAAGCAAGCAGTATACAGGATCTTAAGTCTCTTAGTCAGCAGCAGTACTGGAGCTTGTCTAACCTGTTCTTAAAATCCTCCAGTAATGGGAATTCCTCAATCTCTCTTGGAAGCCTATTCCAGAGCTTAGCTATCTTTAGAGTTAGAAAAATTATCCTAATATGTAACCTGAATCTTCCTTGCTGCAGATTAACCCATTACTTCTTGTCCTACCTCTGGTGGACATGAAGAACAATTGATCACCATCCTCTGTATAACAGCCCTTAACATATTTTAAGACTATTATCAGGTCCCCATCTCGGTCTTCTTTTCTCAAGTCTAAACATGTCAAATTTTCTAAACCTTTTATAATTTTTGTTGCTGGACTCTCCAATTTGTCCACATCTTTCTTAAAGTGTGGCATTGCAAACTGGACACAGTACTGTAACTGAGGCCTTACCTGCTGAGTAGTCCTGAAGTACTACCAGCCAAGAGAGCCACTGACAATCCAGTGTGATGCATCAGAGAAAGGATTGAATGTAGCTCTTTTACAGGAGCAGCCTGTTGCTTATGCCATCAGAGCCCTGTCTGAGACTTAACAGAAATGTGCCTTAAGAGAAAAAGAACTTCTGCCTGTGGTATTTATAGTGGAAAGATTTCATCAATATACCTATGACCAGCCAGTAATAATGCAATCAGACCACAAACTCCTAGAGACAATCATGGCTCTTATTAGTGTTGCAGTGTATACTGATGCACCTCCAGCACTACAATGTAGAGATCAGATATTGTCCAGGAAGGTCACTGGTGTTAGCTAACACCCTGGGCAGGGTATATATACACATCTAGCATCAGGGAGTGAGGGGAAAGGGATCAGATATTGGCTCCATTAACATGTTGCACTGTCTTTAAATTTAAACAGTGAAGCTGATGGAAATCAAAGAGGCTATGGAACAGGACATGCAACTACAGCAGTCAAGAGAGTGATACAAGCAGGGTGGCTGAAGACAAAAGCTAAGTAACTAATAGAAGGAAGTAGAACCTATAATTTCAAATGAAAGATGGGCTGAGAGTGCAGGATAGAATCATATTTCAAGGACAGAGAGCTGTAGTCCCCGCCTCATTACAGAAGTATGTAATGCAAAAATTCATGTATCATTCACAGTTGTCTTAGACATGACATTCTAATTAAAAAATTAGTACTGTACAATATAAAGAAAGTGTTAAACTGGCTAACTGACAGATCTCAAAGAATATCTGTCAATAGGGAACCATCACTGAATGGAGCTGTTTCTAAGGGGCTCCACTGGGATCAGTAAAGGCTATTCAACATTTTAATCCATGATCTGGAAGTAAAATATAAAATCACTGCTGATAAAATCTGTGGATGACTCACAGATTGGTGGAGTGGCAAATACTGATGAGAACAGAGAAGTCGCAGAGAATAAGATTACTTGGTAACTTTGGCCCGTTCATATAAAATGTGTTTTAATACAGGCAAATGCAAAGTCATACATCTAGGAACAAAGAATGCAGATCATACCTGCATATTAGAAAGCATATGTTGAAAATTCTTTTCAGAATCATACTGGACAAACAATTCAGCATGAGCTCCCAGTGTGATGCTGTGGCAAAAAGGGCTAATGGCATTCTTGGATGCATAAACCAGGTTGCAGTGAGTAAGCGTAAGGAGGTGATTTTACTTCTGTATATGACACTGGTGAGACTGATATGGAAACACCATCCAGTTCTGGGGTCTACATTTTTTAAAAAGATGTTGAAAAATTAGAGAGGGTGAAGAAAAGAGCCACACAAATTATTCAAGGACTGGAGAAAATGCCTGGCAGTAAGAGACTTAACAAGTTCTATCTGTTTATCTCATCAAAAATGAGAGTGAGAGATGACTAAGGCCTGGTCTACACTTGGACTTTAAGTCGAATTTAGCAGCGTTATTTCGAACTAACCGCTCAACCGTCCACACCAGGAAGCCATTTAATTCAAACTAGAGGGCTCTTTAGTTCGAATTTGGTACTCCACCCCGACAGGTGGAGTAACGCTAAATTCGACACGGCTAGCTCGAATTAGGCTTGGTGTGGATGCTAATCAAACTTAGTAGCTCCGGGAGCTATCCCACACTGCACCACTCTGTTGACGCTCTGGACAGCAGTCCGAGCTTGGATTCTCTGGCCAGCCACACAGGAAATGACCCGGGAAAATTTGAATTCATTTTCCTGTCTGGGCACTTTGAATCTGACGTCCTGGTTGGACATCGGGGCGAGCTCCGCAGCACCTGCAACGATGCAGAGCTCTCCAGCAGAGGAGTCCGGGCAATCCCAGAATAGAAAGAGGTCCCCAGCATGGACTGACCGGGAAGTCATGGATCTGATCGCTGTGTGGGGCGAGGAGTCTGTGCTCTCGGAGCTGCGCTCCAGCAAGCGGAATGCAAAGACCTTCGAGAAGGTCTCGAAAGCCATGAAAGACAAAGGATACAGCCGGGATGCGATGCAGTGCCGCGTGAAAGTCAAGGACCTAAGACAAGGGTATCAAAAAGTCAGAGCGGCAAACGGACGCTCCGGAGCCAAGCCCCAGACATGCCGCTTCTACGAGGCACTGCATGCCATTCTAGGTGGGTCTGCCACCACTGCCCCACCAGTGACGGTGGACTCCGAGGACGGAATAGTGTACCGGGACAGTTCCTCCTCGATGTTCGCCGATGGGGAAGATGAGGAATGGTCTTTGGAGGACGGCGCAGGCGACAGCGAACCCACTCCCGCTTTCCCTGACAGCCAGGATCTCTTCATCACCCTCACAGAGATCCCCTACCAACCCTCCCCTGCCGTTAACCCGGACTCAGAATCAGGGGAAGGATCAGGCGGTAAGTGCTATAGACATGTAAACATTTATTTTTTATAAAATAGGCATAGAAAAAATAGAAATACTATATAAAAATTTTTCAATGTAAAACTATATAAAAAGTAGGTCCACACATATAGGGATTGAACAATAATCCTCTTGGGACAGTTCAACAAAGCTCTCAAAGAGGTGCTCGAAAAGCCTCCGCAGGAGGTTCCTGGGGAGAGGTGCCTTGTTGGGTGCTCCGTGGAAGCACACTCTTCCGCGCCAGGACATCCTAATGTACATAGGAACCATCGCCTCCACCAGCATTGCTGCATATGGTCCTGGTCTGTGCAGGGCTTCTCTTAGCATCCGCTCTCTCTGACTCCGAGTGACACGCCTCAGGGTAATGTCATTCTGGAAGTGCTGCATCTAATTAGGGCAATTAGTGTACTGTTACTATTGTGAATGGTAGACTTTTACTTTGCATAAGAATGACCCTCGCTTAACAGCCACGTGTTGGAGGCCACAGAGGAAAAGCATACAGTGATCTTTCCCGTGCACTGCCGGGAGGGGCTGGAAAAGGCTCAGACTTTATGCTTTCCAGATTGCCTTTAGCGGGAGGGCACAGCTATCCATTAACTGTTAAGCAGACTCTACTGTAAGGCTTACCAGGACTGGCTGCTAGACGGATTCAGCTGTCCCTCCCCGCTTGGCGTCTCTCCTGTGCAAGACCGCAACCACTGAAATCGTATTCCGAAATCTCGAACTTGTCCTGAGATCTCGTGAGACTAGATGCCCTGTATGGTCTTGTTCACAGAAACTGACTAGACTGTGTTCACTGTTCGCAAACATGTATCTGTTCAAGGAAATCACTTACTTTTTCGCATCACACAGCTTCGGCTCTTTCCCGGACTGCCCCGGCATCCCCCTGCAGAGGCTGGCTCAGATTAGGCGAAAGAAAAGACTAGGGACGAGATGTTCCAGGAACTGATGGCCTGCTCCAGAGCAGAGGCGGCAGAGCAGAGACAGTGGAGGGAGACCCTGTGTCAGCAGCATCGCACACACATCAAACGGGAGGATAGGTGGCGGCAGGAAGACCAGCAGGCGACTCAAACGCTGCTTGGTCTAATGAGGGAGCAAACGGACACGCTCCGGCGCCTTGTAGATGTTCTGCAGGACCGCGGGCAGGAGGAGAGAGCCCCCCTGCACTGCATCTGCAACCGCCCTCCAACGCCAAGAAGTCCTGTCCCCCCCTCACCCAAAGTTACAAGAAGGAGGGGCGGTAGGGGCCGTGAGAACTGTCACTGCACCGCAGCAGAGCGCTAATGTACAAGACACCTCTCGCGCTCTAAATTTGTAGAAGTTCTTCCCTTACAGGATCACCCAGTCCCAAATCCAAGTTTCAACCCCCCACTGTGTATAACATTATTAAAAGCGGTTTGCTGTTACTCTCTGTTTCCGTCACGTTTCTCGTGTCAGAAGACTTTGTGTGTAGGGGGGGGGGGGTTTCAATTGCAGTGCATAGCCCACATTACCAGGGTACAGACTTGGGGGCAGGGTCAACTGCAGGGCACACACAGACTGCAGTCACTAGGCACCAGGGTCAGTCTGTGTGGTGTATGCTGCCCCGGGTCATTCGTTGATGTGTATGCTTGTCCAGGGTCCTGGCGCCTGCCATCCCCGAATGTAAAGGCAGGCTTCCCTTACCATGCACTTCGACCGTAGCCACGAGCCTCTCCGCTGCCCTGAGCCCCAAAAAGAGCCCTCATCCAGGGACAGATACTCACCCTTCCCCCACACCCCTCACCCCTTCCAACGCCCAAACCCACAGCCCACAGCCATCATGCAAACCCCTATCCAAAGACGGCACCCCTCGCCCCTTCCTGCAAACCCACCCATTCCTGCAAACCCACCCCTACATGCACAATCACTGTAAACCGTCCCCCACCCCACAGACCTATGTAGGAGCAGGAGGCTGTCCGTCCTGTATTGGACAAGCGGTCTGTACATCAGTGCACACCGAACCCAGCACAGTATGCTTCCATGTTTCAACCCAGGAACAGAAATGCAAAGTCAACGAAAGATTTATTATTAATTACTGTTACATTTCATTAGTTTTAAAACGTGCTTTGGAAGTGGGGGAAACTTGGAGAACCGGGTTTGTGAGCTCAGATCTAACTCGACACATACAGACACAGGCCCATGATCAGGCTCTCTTAAAATCAAGTGGACAGTCACAGGTTACCCTGCTCTGCGAGGAAACTAGCTTTCAAAGCCTCCCGGATGCACAGCGCTTCCCGCTGGGATATTCTCTCGGCACGGGTGTCTGGCTGATCGTAAACAGCAGCCAGGCGATTTGCCTCAACCTCCCATCCGGCCAAAAAGGTCTCGCCCTTGCTCTCACACAGATTGTGGAGCACACAGCAAGCAGCAATAACTATGGGGATATTCTTTTCGCTGATGTCCGAGCGAGTCAGTAAGCTCCGCCATCTCCCCTTGAGACGTCCGAAAGCACACTCCACGACCATTCTGCACTTGCTCAGCCGGTAGTTGAAGAGTTCCTTCTCACTGTCCAAGGCGCCTGTATAGGGCTTCATGAGCCAGGGCATTAGTGGGTAGGCCGGGTCCCCGAGGATCACTGTAGGCATTTGCACATCCCCAACCGTTATTTTGTGGTCCGGGAAGAAAGTACCTGCCTGGAGGCGTTTGAAGAGACCAGAGTTCCTGAACACACGCGTGTCATGAACCTTGCCCGCCCACCCGACGAAGATGTTGGTAAAACGTCCCCTATGGTCCACCAGTGCTTGCAGCACCATTGAAAAGTAGCCCTTTCGGTTAATGTACTCGCTGGCCTGGTGGGCTGGTGCCAGGATAGGGATGTGAGTCCCATCTATAGCCCCAGCGCAGTTTGGGAATCCCATCGCGGCGAAGCCATCTATGATGACCTGGACGTTTCCGAGAGTCACTACCTTTGAGAGCAGTTGCTCAACGATTGCGTGGGCTACTTGAATCACAGCAACCCCCACAGTAGATTTGCCCACGCCAAAGTGGTTCGCTACTGACCGGTAGCTGTCTGGCGTGGCAAGTTTCCAGAGGGCTATGGCCACTCGCTTCTGCACACTCAGGGCTGCTCGCATCCGTGTGTCCTGGCGCTTCAGGGCAGGGGACAGCAAGTCACAGAGTTCAAGGAAAGTGCCCTTACGCATCCTGAAGTTTCGCAGCCACTCTGTTTCATCCCAGACCTGCAGCACTATGCAGTCCCACCAGTCCGTGCTTGTTTCCCGGGCCCAGAATCGCCGTTCCACACCATGAACTTGACCCATTGCCACCATGATCTCCACGGCGCGGCGTACCCTGCTTTCTGAGAGGTCTGCGCCACTCTCCTCACCGTGCTGCCGGAGCCTCCTCGCCCGATTTCTCAGCATCTGACTGTGGAAAAGGTGGACGATAAGGTGCGAGGAGTTGACAACGGCCATAAGTGCAGCGATGATCGCAGCGGGCTCCATGCTCGCAGTGCTGTGGCGTCCGCGCTGTAACCAACCAGAGAAGGGCGCGATCAGATTTCCCGCCGGCGCTTTCAGGGAGGGAGGGCGTGATTGACGGTTCAATGACGACAGTATCCCAAAACGGCCCTCGACACATTTTTTCCCCCAGCAGGCATTGCGAGCTCTACCCAGCATTCCAATGGGCAGCGGGGACTGCGGGAACTGTGGGATAGCTTCCCACAGTGCACCGCTTCGAAAGTCGACGCCGGCCCCGTTAATGTGGACTCAGAAGTTCGAATTAGTGTATTTAGTATGGATACACAAATTCGACTTCATAAGGTCGAATCCACAAATTCGACTTAAGTAGATTCGAAATAGTCCTGTAGTGTAGATAAGGCCTTAGTTATGGTGTATAAATGGAGAGAAAATACTGGGTACTAAAGGGCTGTTTAACCTAGTGGAGAAAGGCATAAACAAGAACCAATGGCTGTAAGTGGAAGCTAGATAAATTCAAATTAGAAATTAGGCATAACTTTTTAACAGTGAGGTTGATTATTGGAACAAACTACCAGGTGAAGTGGTGGATTCCCCATCAAGTGAAGACTGGATGCCTTTCTGGAAGGTATGCTTTAGTGAAACATGCTATGTTTTTGTCAGAAAGAAGGTGCTATGCTCGATACAGGGGCAATTGGGTGAATGTAATGGGCTGTGATACACAGAAGATCAGATTCTACGATCTAACGGTTCATTCTGATGTTAAATTCTATGAATATATGATATAGTCTTTAATTATATGATGGCATATTATGTATTTCACAGGACCATTACCTCATTTAGTGCACAGCATGGGCACAGAAAAGGCAGAATTAAAGTTGAATGGACAATTGTAAATCTAGGATTTTCTAATTTTTCAGTGCTTCACTTTGCAATCTTAACATTGTTTGAACTTAATTGTTTTATATACAATATATATTTAAGACATACTATAGGACAGTAGGATTACAGGACAGCCTGTTGGACCTTGTATGGGATGATGAGAACAGTCTCAATAAGTTAACTGTTCCTTTCTGTCAGTTAATTTTGGTTGTTTTAGTAATCCTTACACGTCAGTAATATGAAAACAGATCCTGTTATTTAAAATGTTTACAGAATATAGAATACAGATGTACAAGTATTACTATATTGTACGAATGGACAAATAGGCAATTAAAGACTGCATTGAAATTAATTACATACAAGAGGACGAAGACAATCTTAATTTTAACATTTCCTGGCTTTTGAGTACTTAAACATGCAACTGGAATGTTGCTTTAATATAGTTATTGCATATTTAATATATATTACACAGAAAAATGACCCTGAAAGAACTTTATTAAGGTTGCAAAATCAAGCACTCAAAACTTAGGAAATACAAGCATTAAGGCTGTCCGTTCAAACTTAATTCGCTCCCTACTATGAGTATGCATTACGATACAGTCTTTAATTATTAAATTATATATTATTTTTCCACGGGCCAGTGGTTGATTCAGTGCACAGGATGGACCTGCTTTGGGGATGAATCAGGGTTGCATAGTGGAAGACACTTGTCTGTAGGAATTGAAGAAGTTGAAAGTTGTATAGTGAATGAGATAGGCGATTGCAGGAAGAGAAAACATTGTCTCATGGTTAAGGCAGTCCTGGAGAATGCTGTCCTGGAGAATTGGAATCTATCCCTGCCTCTGTCACAGAGTTCCTATGTGATGCTAAGTAAGTCACTTAAACCGAAGTGGTGGTCACTAATTGTGTGTTCCTCATTTTCTGGGTGTCCAACTTGAGATGCTGGGGCCAGACTTGCAGAAGTGCTAGGTACTCACAACTGCTATGGGAGTCTATGGGAGCTGTACTTGAATACATAAACTGCTATATAATGCAAAGTAGTCTGAAAAATCAGGTCTTAGGTGTCTCAAACGTGCACCAAAAATTAGTGGCATGAAAAAATTTGACTTTAATCTCCCTGCACCTGAGCGCCACATCATAGGTGGACATAATGCCTCTGCCCCCACCAGGGCCAGCTCTAGGATTTTTGCCACCCCAAGCAAAAAAAATTGGCTGCCCCCTCCCTTTTTTTTTGTGGCCCCCGGCCCCACCCCAACTCCACCCCTTCCGAACCACTTCCCCAACTCCCCAGCCCCGTCTCCTCCCTTGGGCGTGCCACATTTCCCCCCATTACTTCCTGGGGGCCCCCGTGACCTCCCGCCCTAGCTCACCTCCTCTCCTCCTGCTCCCCCGGGCGTGCCGCATTTCCCCCCCATTACTTCCTGGGGGCCCCCGTGACCTGCCGCCCTAGCTCACCTCCACTCTGCCTGCTCCCCTGAACGCACCGCATTTCCCTCCCCATTGCTTCCTGGGGGCCCCTCGCAACCTCCCGCCCTAGCTCACCTCCACTCTGCCTGCTTCCCTGAATGCACCGCATTTCCCTCCCCATTGCTTCCTGGGGGCCCCCCCGCGACCTCCCACCCTAGCTCACCTCCTCTCCACCTGCTTCCCCGGGCGTGCCGCATTTCCCCCCCCATTGCTTCCTGGGGGCCCCCCGTGACCTCCCGCCCTAGCTCACCTCCACTCCGCCTGCTCCCCTGAATGTGCCGCTGCTCCACTTCTCCCCCCTCCCTCTCAGGCAAGGGGGGAGAAACGGAGCGGCAGCGCGTTCAGGGGAGCAGGCGGAGCGGCGGTGAGCTAGAGTGGTGGGGTGCAGGAAGTAATGAGGGTAGAGGAACCACTCCCTGCTCCAGCTCACCTCCACTCCACCGCCACCCCTGAGTGCCCGCTGCTCGGTTTCTCCTCCCTCCCTCCCAGTCTTGCTGTGCAAGCCTGGGAGGGAGGGGGGAAGACGTGGAGCAGCGGCGCATTCAGGGGAGCAAGCAGAGCGGCGGTGAGCTGGGGGGGAGTGCAGGAAGTAACAGAGGGTAGAGGAACCACACCCCACTCCAGCTCACCTCTGCTCACTGCCACCTCCCCCGAGCGCCCTGCCGCTCGGCTTCTCCTCCCTCCCAGACTTGCTGCGCGAAACAGGTTTTTCACGCGCAGCAAGCCTGGGAGGGAGGGGGGAGAAGTGGAGTGGCGGTGGCGCGCTCAGGAGAGCAGGCGGAGGTGAAGCGGAGGCAAGCTGGGGCGGTGAGGGCACTTTTCTCCCATGCCCCGGAGTCGGCATCTATGATGGCCAGTGCCAGAATTCTGCCCCTAGAAATGTGCTGCCCCAAGCACCTACTTGTTTTGCTGGTGCCTGGAGCCGGCCCTGTCCTCACTTCACAAGGGGTTTTATTAAAAGAAAATAATTAACAAATGTAAAGCATTCAGTTACTATTGTGATGAGTTCTATAGACAAGCTCATGAGGAAATTAATTAATTCTGTCTTCAGAGCAGGATTTGAATTTTGTGCAGTAAACAGGGGTGAAAGTAACATAAAAGTCTCCCCCAGCCAGTCTTCCACGCTGCCTGGCCCACACCGCCTGGGGCTCCAGTGGTGATTTAAAGGGCCCCAGGGCAGCTGCCCTTTTTGCGTCCCCCCCCCCCCCCCCCGTTGGTGGCCCTGAGCGAGGCAAAAGGGGCAGTGACAAAGTGCAGCCATGGCAGTGCTTTAATGTTGACTGTATATGGGCCACTACCAGAGGCCACTTCCTACCACTACGCCATACTGGCCCATGTTCACCTCTGGCAGGAAATAAGGCCTAGGACCACATACTGAATAAGAAGATAAAACAAAATATTTAATATCTGTTCATTAACAGTCCATCCTATGCATTAAATGAGACAGAGGCCTATGGGAAATATGTGATCTTGTCAATAAAGACTATCCTATGCATATTCACAAGGGGTGTGAATTAAAGTTACACAGGCAGTCTTGATTCTGGCATGCCCAATCTTTTGAATTCTTCACTTTGCAATTCTAAAAATGTTCTTTTAACATAGTTTTTTTGTGTGTAAAATACAATAGAGAAAAAATGTTCAAAAATGGTTGATTGAGGTTCACAGACAAAAATGCAGTTATCACAATTGCCTGTGCAGTTATCACAATTGTGTGAGGAAATCAGATTAATGTGCATGCATACGGCTAGTTAGAAATGTAAATGTCCTCCTGCAGCACACACAAGCATGAATACACTTTGCATACAGATCTCTGTGCTCTATTTATATGAGCCATTGCACACACACTCAAAGGTTTCCTTTTGTGTGCAAACCTGCTGCCTCCATCTTTGTTTGTCTCTACAGTGCTTTAGGGCATATATGAACCTTAACTATAACTAATGCAACATTAGCCATTATACCCGCATGGCTCATTTTACATTTACAACAACATGCAACATACTTTGTTACATTAATGCACAACATATTCCATAGGAATCCATGAACCAATTCTGATAAAAATAAGAACAAGCCTGAATCTTCAGCTAAAACTTATTTTCACTTTCACCTACCTCTGCCTTTTTGGACTCTAGCCAGGATGAGAACCAAAAGTCATAAGTATTGCAAGAGAGGCTGTTCTGATATTTTGGCTCAGTTGCAGGCAGGAAATACTAGGAACCTTACCAAAAGCAAAATGAAAGATTATCTTTACATTTTTCAGCTCTGTTTTTCTGACACAAGAGCTTAGGTGGTTCAGATGAGTATTAAAACTTTTAGGTTTTTCTGAAAAATGAATCTCAGAATTTTTGAGGTTAAACCATCACTAACATCTAGTTATTAATGTTTTCAGCTAATTATTTTGCCCAGTGGCAGCACATCACACTGCAAAGCACTAGTCCCAAATCCAATCTGGAATCAGACTTCTACTCTGCTGTGAGAAGCCAAGCAGCTACTAAGTCTCCTGTTGTAAGATGTAGGCCTTATCACTGCACATCACTCCTGCCAGGCAATTTGTGCATCAGCATGTAGCACCAGTTAAATGGAAAAGGCTTTAGGCCATCATCTGGAGCTGAAAGTGAAGCGTCTGCTGCATAGGAGGGGAAATTGAGAAGTAAAAATAAAAATGTCAAGGCTGAACAGGCAGGAAAAACCCATAATCTGTTTCTACTTTAGGAAGTGTTACAGCAAAGTCATACTGAGGGAACAGGTAGGGGTATAATTACAGCAGGAGCCAAGAGACACCGCTCTTCTTTCTGAGCAGAAGTTGTCCTAATGAGAGGTTATCATCTGGAAGGCTGATAATAAAAAAGTTTGGGGCTAGATTCATAAGGGAGACTTAAGCCCCTAAATGCCACTTTAGATCCTAAAGTCAACATTTAGGCACCACTGGCATTCATATAACTCCCCCTCAGCTGCCACCTAACTCTTTAGGTGACTGAAGTCCCCAGGCACCTACGTTTCTACCAATAAAGTCCCCTAGGCACCAAAGTTTAGCAGCCAAGCACACCCAGAGCCACCTCAGTCCTGACCCTGCCAAGCAGCTCAGCACCTAGCTCATGTCTGAGCCATGGCAGGATTCACAAGCTAGGCATTCCCCCCTATCTCAGCTACACAGCTGTTCCCATATGCATGCTCTGAGCAAGCCTAAACCCATACAAGGGGCAGCCAGAGGATGGGCTCCCTTTTACCTAGTAGGCCAGTTTTAACAGTACTCACATGGGCTGTGGGAGACCTGGGTTCAAATCCCTCCTCTGGCTAATATGAAGCAGGGATTTAAATACAAATCTCCCATAGCCTAGGAACATGCCCAAATCACTGCGCTAGAGGATGGATGAGACTCTTTCAGTCTCTCCTGATGGAGCTGTTCCACTTTGTATCAAATAACTAACTATTCATTGGGCCAGAGACACAAAAAGCAAAAGTAGATGAGAATGACTCTCTAGCCTGGTGGTTAGCATATGCATCTAGAAAGGGGAGACCCAGGTTCCAGTCCCTGCCCCTATGACTATTTAAGTGTTATACAAAGTGGAACAGCTCCAACAGGAGAGATGAAGAGAGCCTACACCAGAGCCCACTAATTAGAGCACTTTCCTTGGATATAGGAGATGTGGGTTCAAATTGCTGCTCCACAACAGGCAAAGAAGAGATTTGAACCTGGGCCTTCTGCACTCCATGTGAGTGCTCTAACCATTGGGTAAAAGGGACATGCACCTTCTTCTTGATATTTCCCATTGACTATCTTAAGAGGTTCCCTGCTCAGCTTCCTAGTTTCTGAGAGTCACTTTTTTAGGCACTAAACTCTCCCTATGCATTGCGTGGGGAGCCTGAGTGCATAACTCAGGGCTGTGAACTCCAGGCAGCAGGGTGTCTAAAAGTTAGGTGTTGCAACACCAAAGTCCCCATTGAGAATTTACCCATTATGTTTAATAACAGTTTTTCTCTAGAGGACACTGAAGTCTTTTTACAGACCCTATGTATAAGAACTTCATGCCCCCATGAAATCAACGATGCACTGTGGTAGCTCAGCAAGAGGGGAAAATGGGGAAAACCATGGGAAATTTAGTCTGCCCTGGAAGTGTGGCCTATAGAGAAGAATGGGGCATGAGGCACCCAAACTACAGCTCCCCTGGGGCATCACAATGGGGTTTTTGTTTGTTTAGCCAAAAGTTTTCAGGTTTTGATATTTCACCAAAAAGTCATTTTTTTCCAAGGAAAAAAACCATTTGCTAACCAGCCCTATTTATAATGGGTCATGGCAGGGAAATGATGCTGGTTGCATTACATAGGGGGCATTCCCATGAAAAAAGGCACGGTGGCTAGGGCATTTCTCTGTCCCAGCTATTCCTTGCTGCTGAAATGGCCCCTTGGTGCCATAAGCAGGTGTGTACAACTTATACAGCCCTGCTTCAAGTTGTACTGGAGGTAAATTAGGCCCCCACTCAGTCCCCAAATTGGGGCAATGCAAAGGTGGCATTGAAGTCAACTTTGTCCCCACCCTGGTCCTGTGCTAAGTGCAGCTTTATCTGAACCAGAGGATCTGGCCCTCTCAATCTTCCTTTTTCTCCATGGCATGTAATCTTGCAGTTCTTTCTCATGTGAGCAGCCCATTAATAAACAGAAGTCACTGGTACTACTCATCTGAATCAGGGCAGCAAGATTAGGCTCATACCTCTCAACATAACTTACAGACACAACACATGTCATCTACTGGCAGCCATGAATACTGCATTATAGTAAGTTTATATAAAACTGTAATTTACACTATACCGTTATCTTCATAGATAGAATAAGTATTAACATTACAACAACACCCAGAGGCTCTCATCTTATGTTAGGCAGTGTCCTACATAGACACTTCCTGCTCTGAAGAATATACAATCTAAATTAAGACAAGATATAGCAAGTGGGTGTAATGAACAGAAGAAGGTAAAGGGGGACGGAGGACAAAGGTAACAATGATGGGAATAACTGGTTATATAGACTAGTTATGTGCATAGAAAGATGGTCTAATATCATTCAACATTTCTTGTCTTCAATTATAAGTAACAAAAATATAATAAAATAAAGGTAATTAATCCCTGGACACCTGTCTAGCTTTCTCAATGAATAGTGTTATTAACTTGTGACATTTGATTAAAGAATAAACATGTCCCTTAATGATAATCTTACATATCCCTTGTGTCAATTTCTTGCTTGATAAATAATTCTTTTGGTTCTTATGCACAAAGGTCTGACCTCCACTTAACAAAAAATGACTAAAGACAAATGGTGTGATTTACCCTAAGTGAGTTAGGAGCACAAGTTCCCTTGAAATTCAATGAAGGGAATAATTTGAAAATCACACCAATAAATTACTCATAAATTGGTAACTTCCCCAAATATACCAGATGCAAATTAAACAAAAGGCACAATACTAGCACCCTTCCTTGGTTTACAAAAAATGAACGGACACTTCGACACTAAATACACTAAACTACAGGAATCTTAAACCTTTCCCGTATTACTCTGGGATTAATGAGTCAGTTCTGCAATGGTAGTTAGGCACTTAACTGCCATCTGTGCCTTTGAAAATCTCCCCCTTTGATCTCAAAGATTTTTAGTTCATCACCAAATTGAAAAGTTTATCTCAGCTATATACAATCTACTCAATATATTCTGAGGTTCATTAAGTCACTATAACATTGTAGCTTTTTCTTTAACTAGATAAACCAAACACTAGTCTTTCTACATACGTAGGGCTCCCTCCCATCTCTCTAGTGTTTGAGTACCCTTAGCTTCTTTCCCCAAGTTATATTCTTAAGATTTAGCAGTCTATTTGGGCTGTGCTGTATTCTCTCTGGGCTTGGCTACACTTACAAGTTGCAGCGCTGGGAGTTACAGCGCTGCTCATGCAGCTGTGTAAGGGCCAGCGCTGGAGTGTGGCCACACTGACAGCTACCAGCGCTGCAGTGTGGCCACACTTGCAGCACTTTCCAGCGCTGTATTGAGAGGTGCATTGTGGGCAGCTATCCCACAGAACACCTCGTCCCGTTTTGGCGCCGTTTTGGCGCTGAGTATTGTGGGAAGGGGAAGGAAGTGTGCGGGTCATTCCGCTTCCTGTTTGCCAGCGCCCCGTGGTGCATCGCTTCACATCCCAGCATTCATTCCGGCAGCGTTTGGCGCCATTGTGAGTGTCTTTCTGTTACTCTCTGTGAATCGCGATTTCTGTGGCAAATGGAGCCCGATCTGCTGAGGACTCTGCTGATGAGTGTCACCAGCACAACACGTTTGGCAGTCGAGCTATTCCTTCAGCTCCAAAGTGACAGTGAGGAGTCCGACGATGATATCAAGATGGATTTGTCTGCCGCGTGTGACACTAGAGTGCTTGCGGCATTCACGGAAATGCTCAGCACCGTTGAACGCCGCTTTTGGGCTCGGGAAACAAGCACTGAGTGGTGGGATCACATCGTCATGGAAGTCTGGGATGACGAGCAGTGGCTGCAGAACTTTCGTATGAGAAAAGCCACTTTCATGGGACTGTGTGCTGAGCTCGCCCCACTCTGCGGCGCAAGGACACAAGATTGAGAGCTGCCCTGACGGTGGAAAAGCGGGTGGCTATTGCAATCTGGAAGATGGCAAATCCAGACAGCTACCGGTCGGTCGGGAACCAGTTTGGTGTGGGAAAGTCGACCGTGGGAATCGTTTTGATGCAAGTTTGCAAGGCAATTAATCGCATCCTGCTAAGAAAGACCGTGACTGGGGAGCGTGCAGGACATTGTGGATGGCTTTGCACAAATGGGTTTCCCTAACTGTGGAGGCGATAGATGGGACGCATATTCCTATTCTGGCCCCCACCTGGCATCAGAGTACGTTAATCGTAAGGGGTATTTCTCTATGGTTCTCCAGGCGCTTGTGGATCACCGCGGGCGTTTCATTGACATTTACACAGGCTGGCCTGGAAAGGTGCATGATGCACGCATCTTTCGGAACAGTGGCCTGTTCAGGAAGATGCAGGCAGGGACTTTTTTCCCAGACAGGAAGATCACAGTAGGGGATGTCGAAATGCCCACTGTGATCCTATGAGACCCCGCATACCCGTTACTGCCTTGGCTCATGAAACCCTATACAGGGAAGCTTGACAGGAGCAAGGACCGGTTCAACTACAGGCTGAGCCGGTGCAGAATGACTGTGGAGTGTGCTTTTGGGCGTTTAAAGGCTCGCTGGAGATGTTTGTATGGGAAGCTAGACTTGTGGGAAAGCAGCATCCCAGAGGTTATAAGCGCTTGCTGTACCCTCCATAATATTTGTGAAGGGAAGGGTGAAACATTCAGTGAGGCATGGACCACCGAGGTTCAAGTCCTGGAGGCTGAATATGCACAGCCAGAGAGCAGGGCTAATAGAGAGGCCCAGCACAGGGCTTCAAGGATTAGGGATGCCTTGAGGGAAGAATTTGAGGCTGAAAGCCAACAGTAATGTTTGCTGCCTTGCATGGGAGTGAATTGCACTGCTTACACTGTTATTCTATTATCCATAATAATAATATGATTTGCAGTGCCTCTTTCTTTACTGGGCTAAGGTGTCTTTCACTATCTGCTATAATAAAGACTGTTTTCAAAGCCAAGAATTGTTTTATTGAAAAGAAAAAAACTTCCTTGACAGACAGACAGACACACAACATTTCATTAACACAAGAGGGCAAGGGTGTGGGTTGGTGAACTGTACAGTCACAAGTTTGCATATGCCATGTCTGGACTGCTGTTTAATGAATCCTTCACTTCAGGGTGCATATACTGCATGGTGATGGGGGTTGAATGCAGAGGGTAAGGGTGGTGGTAGGTATCAGGGCTGGTTGGGGAACGTACAGGTGTTGGAGGCAGCTGGTGGTGGTAAGAGCCTGGATGCTGGGGAAAGGTGGTTGGAGCTGACATTGGGGCACAAGGCACAAAGGACGGGGCGGGTGGGGGAGTAGCACGGTAGTGCTCTGCTTGCATGGCAACGAGTGACTCTATAGACTCCGCTTGGCGCTCCAGGATGCTTAGCAGCCGCTCCGTGCTTTTCCTCTTGGCCACTGCATTTCTCTTGCGGGTCCTGCTTTCTTTCTCTCGCCACTCCTTCAATTCTTTTCTCTCTGTAGCAGAGTGCTGAAGAACAGTTTTCAGCATGTCCTCTTTGCTCTTTCGGGGATTTTTTCTCAAATTTTGAAGCCTCTGTGATGTTGAACATCTGGGCAGTCCAGTCAAGGTCACTGTACACACAGAAATGACAACATTTAACACGGGCAGCATTGTATCCACTATCTCCAGACATGAATTGTTACACTGAGGGAGTTCTCACTTGCAAGTTCTCACTTGCATTCTTTATCCCAAAAGGAAAACACAACAGAAGCCACGAAATGGTGAGTGAGGAGTGGGGCTTGAGTGAGAGGGGAGCTGGTTGCTTCGGGTAATCTGGAGTGCTAGAGGGGTTGAGTGAAGATGCAGATGCAGGGGTGATCTTATCTCCCTATCTCTTCACTAAAGAGTCTCCCAACATTTTTCACAGGACTTAATCCTGGAAGATGTTTCCCTACTGCGAGTCACTAGGGAACAGCGGGGGGCTCTTTTAGAGCAATGTGGATTCCGCCCGGGACCCTATGCGGCGTGCCTGTGTTCAGAAATGGTCCCCCCCCCCCTGGCCGAAGAGTGGCGCGGACGCGTCACTGGGACAAGGGACACACTGGCTCTGCCTATAAAACTTCGCAGGCATATTGCCAACGATCTTGAAGAAGCTAAAGCTGAGATAACTGAAGCAGATTACCGCGACGTGATAGACCACATCAACGGGCTATTCCACATCTAGACGCTGCCATGCATGCATCCATAACCCCCCTTCCTCTCCAGAAACATTTCCACCCAGAAAATAAAAGCCGCTTACCGGTACACCGCTCCTCTGCTTGTCCTTCTGCAACTGCTGGCTGCTGCTGCGATTGGGTACTTTCCTCCTGGCTTGAGAAGAGCTCCTGGCTGCATGCCTCCAGGGAATCTGCGGTTTCTTCCCCCATCCCAGGAGCTTCACTCGCGGTTTCCTCTCCCCCCCCCCGCAGCCTCCTCCTCCTCCTGTCCCCCAGCCTGCTCAGAAGTGTCCATCGTTACCCTGGGATTGGCAGTGGGGTCACCCCCAAGTATGTTGTCCATCTCCAAGTAAAAACGGCAGGTCGTGGGGGCGGATCCGGATCTGCGATTCCCCTCTCGGGCTTTGTAATAGGCACTCCGCAGCTCTTTAACTTTCACCCTGCATTGTAGTGCGTCCCGTTGATGGCCCCTATCCAGCATGTCCCTTGCTATCTGCTCAAAGATATCGTAATTCCTACGGCCGGAGCGCAGCTGTGCCTGAACAGACGCCTCACCCCAAACACTGATGAGGTCCTGCAATTCACCTGTGCTCCATGCTGGGGCTCGTTTGCCGCGTGGAGGCATGGTTACCTGTAACCTGTAACTGATTAACTGATTGCACTCCACACCTGGCTGCAGCAAACAGGAAGGAGATTTTTAAATTTCCCGGGGCATTTAAAGGGCGGGTCACCTGAGGCAAGAGCAGTAGAGTGCAAACTGATGTGCAGAGTGGCTGAACAGGAATTCTGGGATAGCTCCTTATTCCCTGGAGGACAGGTAAAGCGCTGGTGAGTGTCCACACCTGCTGAGCAGCGCTGGTGTCACCAGCGCTGCACTCCTTATACCCCAACCCGGATGGGTTTTCAGCCAGCGCTGCAACCAGGGAGTTGCAGCGCTGGTTGTGCCCTGCAAGTGTGGACGGGGTGTTAATTGCAGCGCTGGAAAGCCTCCACCAGCGCTGCAACTTGTAAGTGTAGCCAAGCCCTCTGTGTTAAGGATAAGTGAAGTCCCAAAATTTGCTACCTGTTGTACCCCACTCATCCCAGTTATGGCCCCAGTCCAGCAAAGCACTTTAGCATATGCTAGAAGCATGAGGATTCCTATTGACATCAATAAGACTACTCATTTGCTCACAGTAAAGCTCATGAGTAAGTGCTTTGTTGGGTTGGAGCCTATATGAAAGATTACCTCATATGGAGCTCAGATACCATGCCGATGAATGGGGCCAAAAAAACCTTAGACAAATTAGATTGTGGAAGTTGAGAGCACCTACTCAAGTGAACAGCTAGTAGTGGGGTGGCAGTAGAGTGCTCTCAGTGAAGGGTCTAGAGTTCACATCCCTCCATGGCTCACCAGAACTTGCATTTGGTGACTTATTGGGAAAGCTGCAGGACTGATTTGTTCTCCCAGGCTTTTCCTGCAGAGGGAAAAGGTTGACTGAGAAACCGATTGACTAAAATGATGAGGGAAAAGTTGGGTGAGGAGTTATTTGTTGCTGGGAAGCTATTAGAGATTGTTACTGTTTTTTTCCTGTATTATCTGTGAGTGAAGATCTGTTAGTACTCTCATTTTAATAGTTTATTAAAATTGTTTCTGTATATTTTTACAGCACAAAGATCCAGGGACAGGAAAAATATTGGATACATAAATAAAATAAACTCTTTTCCAACTGAAACAATTGTTATAGTCTTATTCCCACTTTTAATTCTGTTTTCTATCCAAAATTTTACTTTGTCTAATTTTTCCATTGTTCTTTATTTTAGCTATTTATCTCTGATGTGAAATCTGGCCAAATGACTATCAAGAATCTACCTGTAATTTAACATCCATTGCACTTTCCTTATCTACAATGTTAGTAATATCTTTAAACAAGACATCCCCTTGTCTGGTTCCATGCTGCCTGTCCTTAATCAAGAGGTGCCTGCCCAGCGTGTAGTCCACCTTTAAGATATTTTCTAGAGGTGGGCTCAATCTAAACACCTAGAACTTCTAGGATGGACAGGGAGGTGTGGTTTGCAGTTCAAACCTAGCTAGGGATCCAAATTTTGCACATAGCCACTCTCTCTATAATGGTCTGTACCAAATCCCAGATTTGAACATGTCCACATTTTTGGCCCATCACTAATATTTCCCAATATTTAAAGTAGCTGATCTATAGTTTCCTGATTAAAATTTTACTGAATAACAGTTATATCTGCCACTTTCCAGTCCCCAGGAATCTTTCTCAAATCTAGTGAACTTTTAAAATTGTCAGCTTAAAAATTCACTCATTGATTTTTTTTGCTAGCTTCCTTAAGAATATGTGCAGAGAAGACGCTTGGGATACGTCTACCCTTCAAGCTGGAGGATATGAGTCCCAGTTCAAGGAGACATACCTGCTCTAGCTCTGAGCTAGTGAGCTAAAAATAAAGTGGAGCAGCAGCTAGTCACCTTGAGTACATGCCTTTGTCTCAGATGGGTGCAGGGGCTCTGGAACATTTTGTATAGTGCGGGTGCTGAGAGCCACTGAACTAAACTGTAAACCCTGCATATGATGGAAACCATTTCAAGCCACGGGATGCGGCGGCATCCCCAGCTCCTCTAGTTCTATCACCTATAGATGGGTGTGTACTCAAGGCGGCTAGCCCTTCCAGCTGCTTGCACTGCCACAGCTGCACCCTATTTTTAGCATACTAGCTCAGTCAGCGCTAGTGTGGGTATCTCTCCTCAAGCAGGTAATCACACCCCCAGCTCAAAGTGTAGTTGAGTGCCTTTCTTAAACTGCTGTACTTAACAATGCAAGCGTTTAAATGGTCCTAATTAGGGTTTGATGTTAACATGTTAATGATGCTTACACCTTTGTTACTGTTAGTGAAAACAAGATGTCCTACAGCAGGCCTGCACAACATGCGGCCCGCGAGGGCTCACTGTGCGGCCTGCGAGGGGTGAGTAGGCAAGTGGCGGGTGAGGGAGGGGGACTGAAGAGGCGGGTGGGCAGTGGCGGGGGGTGAGGAGGTGAGTGGGGTGGAGGGCTGAGGAGGCGAGCGGGTGGGGGGGGGCAGGTGAGCTGGCAGCGGGGGGGCTGAGGAGGCGAGCGAGGAGTCAGTGGCTGACCTATTCTACTGATCTGGTCTGGCTCCCATGCCCTATCCAAGGGTTGCAGCTGTCTGGAGGTGCCTGCCTTCCACGCCTTCCTCATTCACACCTCATTCATTCAACAGGGCAATTGATTACAAAGTGGGGGAAGATCTTATTCTACTTCTAGCAAAAGACATTTTTCTTTTACCTTAATTACACTACCTTAGGGGCCCGTTTATATTACCAAGGTTCAATACTGCTGTTTCGGTGGGGCAGCACTGGGGAAGGAGTGTTTGTTTCGCGGGGAGGGGTTGCTGGGGATGGTGGTCTTGTGTTTCGGGGGGCTTGGCGGCACTGAGGGGGGTGTGTGTCGGGGCCGGGGGGGGGTTGGCCCTCAGCTGTTTTCTTTGGAGTAATATGGCCCTCGCCGCTTTACGAGTTGTGCAGACCTGTCCTACAGCATATAAATCACAACATTTTCAAAATAATAACCCACCTTTAAATTTACAGTTTGTCTTATTAGCTTTAGAAGTATTTATGCAGAATTGTGGATAATTTGGATACCAAGAGATATATTGTCAAAGCAAAGCAGTGGAAGTTCCCCAGCTATTTTCGTTATTGTTGGCATTTGGTTACATTCTAATTTCTGTTTATAAATGATCTTGTATTGGCAGTAATAGAAACCATTAATGAAACTTTGCTCTCTTGTGGTACTTAGAAAATAATTTGTACCTTGGGTTCTATAAAATGGAACACAGGATATTGCACACTTACCGTCCCTGGCTACACTGTAGTTCAAACTGAATTAGCCACAGCCATATTTAAAACAGCATTAATAGTAGCAAAGTTTCTGTGATCAATCAATCAAACTATACTGAAAAATATTACAAAACCATGAGGCAAATTAAGGAAGTGTTAGATTTTGTAAAATGGTGTATAACATATCTGAGACCTGCCTGTACTACCCAGGGAAGCTTAATTTACTCTTTAGTCATGCTAGCTAAACCATTCAGCCTATAGCACATCTAATGCAGGAAGTGGAGAGAACCATGAAACACCATTGCAAGATTAACGGATGCAGTAGCCAAATTCTCATATTTAGTATATGCATAAAATGCAGAAAAGTTAAGAAATAGGTTCACACCTATAGTATAAAGGAAAAAGCTTTACTTATACCCTTAATACTGGTGCATAATAAACATTATTCTCAATTTCCTCTATAAGATGAAGCACTAATGATGCTTCAGCCAGGTAGTGTAACTCAAAGCACGTCAGAAATGACAGAATAAATTCTTGCTTTCAAAGATGATTTTTTTTTCATCTCAAAGGAAAGAACATGGAGTTGATTGGTAGACATATCAGGATTATGTACAAACTGCGAGAAAACAAGATTCACCACATGAAGAAATTATTTGCAGCTACTTTGTTATAACTTTGTTAAATGTGATATGGTCCTGAAAACTGAGAAGGTGCTGCCTCCTGGAGGATGAAATCCAATCAAGAAATCCAAGCAACATGTTTCTCAATAGAAAGAGCACTAATTACACACATATTGTGTATGTATTCATGTAGAAAATTATGAGATATATAAGGGTTTTATGATACAGTATAAAACATATTTATACTACAGTATATGTATTGGAAAAGATACAAATACTGTGAGAGACATCTTTGTGTGAACATCAGTAAACCAAAATTCTCTGAGAGGCAGTTTTTCTTTTGCTGTAATACTTAGGATTAGCATTTCAACTGATCTTTCTTTTCATCATCCAGAAATCAAGCATGGGTATTTTGTCTACAACATTGGGAACCACCAGCAACTCATAATATGGCCATGCCGGTACAAGTTGCCAGATGAGACATAGGCACCCATTCTTCACATGGAATTTATACTGATCTTACTATGACAGAATTTGGGGACATAAAAATGAATGTTAAGTATGAATTACCTGTGATTCAATGTGTTCAGTCTCATGTGTCCTTGCGGTTGTATCTACCATAGGTCAGGGCTATATACTGCAAATGTATCTTGTTGGGTGCATCCCTGTAAGAGGGTGCAGCTGAAGTCACTGACTTGGCCCTATAATGGTCCAGGATGCTCTGGGATGGATCCATTTGCAGGATCTAGTCCTTAAAGACTACTTTGCAAATAGAGTTATTATCATGTATTGTCAGTTGTAGTGAAGCTCATGAGAGACTGTTTATTTTTCAAGTCAGCAATTTTATTACTAAGTCATTTTGCAATTAACTTTAATCAATATTTTATTAATTCAGCTCAAAAAACACAATGTCCCATTGTTAGGGGGTAGAATTTCATCTATATCATGTGAGTCATGCGTGAGTCATGACTTGTGAGTGGGTGAGTGCACACATAAAAAATCCTGTGCATGATTGTGAAAGTGTCTTGCATGACATGTGATGTAAAGACACTCACATGCTCACTTTTAATGAATATAGAGAGATTTAGACAGATGGGTTGTGCAGGGTCTTGAAAATGAGGATAAGAAACCTGAAGAAGATGCAGAAAGCAAGAAGTTGCCCGTGAGAGGGTCTGAAGAGAGCAATAGCATTGCCAGGAACAAAAATTTTGGGGAAAAGAAATAATAGTCCTTAAACTTTTATTGAACTTCATTTCTCAACACATCTCTAGGCAGAAATGTTTTCCAAACATAATTTTATAAGCTTTCATTGCAATCAGCAGATGAAATTACATCTGCTTAGCATCCATCCAGTTTACATCATTGTAGAATTTGGCAGTACTGCACTCAGCTCCACTACCAAGCCCTCACGGGGAAAATATTACATGAATAGTATGTTTTTATTTAGTTTTTACTTAACATAACACAATGATGACACAAATGGATTTTATTCACTTACTTTAAGTCTGTATCTTGAGCTACTCACTAATGAATAACACTGAAATAACAGATTCAACCATCTGGCTTTTTGAAGTCTTTTTAAATGCATTACCAAACCACACAGAGTATTTTACCAGGAAACAATGTTTTCCTGGACAGTCTGGATTCCTTTCCACAAGACGCAGTATGTACCGTATAGAAGGAAACTGTCACTATTACTATCAATTTAAATAACTAAATATCAAGTGGTGATAGATACTGTATTATATATGGGGTTTGAGGTTTGTGTGTGTGTCTATGGGGGAGTTGGAACACTCAGATAGATAGATAGATAGATGCAATGGTTTATACCACCAGTGGTTCTCTTCCTGTGTCCTGTGGCCCATCCAAATCTGCATAATGAAGTATTTGAAAATCAAGCAGTAATGGATGGGAGAAGGTGAGAGCTGGTAGGTGAAACTGATTCATGAGAGGCTCTCTGTCTTATAAAGTGGTCCACAAAATATAAACTACACAGAATCATGGGTCTCTCTGTCTGAAACCTTATAAACCTGAAATAACTCACTGAAGCTGTTCTGCATGTAAATTTTACAGGGAGCATCCAACTTAAAAATGTAAAGGTGAGGACAAGAAACTTGAATTTGACACTTTAAATTTGAAGGCTCTATATAACTTTCAGTTTTATGTGTTAAAGGGACTCCAAGGGCATACAATGTGGCTGCCCCTTTTTTCAGTTCTTGTTAATAAAACAAGGAGAAAATCATTTTCCCACTGACAGATGGGATCGCAGATGTGTCTTTCTCAAATATCCTTCCCATGCCAGAGCATGAGAGGAAGGGAACAAAGGTGCCCACTTGGGATCGCCATAAGAAGGTGGTCGCAACAAAGCCTGGATTCACAATTAAATAAGGAGCAGCAATGATGTACTTGGTATCAAAACCAACAGGTGGCATCATCAGCCACTCAGTTTCAGTCAAAATTAAAAAATAGGTTAAACTGATCCAATTCCTTTTCCTTGTGCTGTCACCCTCTCCTCATTCAAATCTCTCCTCAAGACACTTCTTCTTCAATGCTCATAAATAGCTAGTAAATAATATTGAAAAAAACAAAGCCTGGTTAATTTATTCCCAGCTCTGGATTCCCTAGCTCCTCCTGTCTTCTCTGTGACTGTCTTGTAGGCTGTAAGGTCATCTATTACATCATTCTGTTATTTGTCTAGGGTGATAGAGGTATATGGCCAGATTTTTCAAAAGAGATCAGCCTCCAATTAAGTAACCCCCATTTAGGTACCTAATTATATGTTCAGAATCCATTGTCTCATTGCGACATTGTATGGCCAAGTTATCAAAAGATCTTAACACTCAACGTCCTGAGCACTTCTGGAATGCTGGGCACTTATTTTGGTGCCTAAAGGTATGTCTATATGGAAGCCGGAAGCAATAATTTCCAGCTGGGGTAAGCATAATTTCCAGCTCTAATCAAGCTAGGGCACTAAAAAGAGAAATGTAGTTCTGGCATTGCAATCATTGAGAGGAGCTATTCATCACAAGTACAATTCCATCCATGAACCAAGATATATACATGGGGCAAGTAGCGCCTTCTGCTGCTTGTGCCGCTGCAGCTACACTTCTATTCAAGTGTGCTAGCTCTCATCAGAGCTAGCGCGGGTGTGTCAATCCAAGATGGAAATTACCTCTTCCTGCTGTAGTGTAGACATACCCTAAACAGGAACATAGTTCTGTTGATAATTTTGGCCATTGTGTGAAACCTATTCAGAAACCTCTTTGTTGTATCAAAAAAGAAAAAAAAAATAGGAGTTCAGATTGAAGGTCTGACTTTCTGCAGCTGTACTGGTACCTGCTTCATGTTGTTGACTGATGTAATTTTGTACAGATTAAAATATCATCCTTTCACAAGGCACTTTTCACGTTTCTGTTTCCTAATTATTTTGTTTTGCTAAGACTCATACACACTATAATATGCAGCCTGCGGGCCTACTCAGAAAAATGAAAGGTAACATCTGGGGAGAATCAGCTATGTAGATATTTGAAGAGTAACAAATACTTGGAAGCATGGAATGATTAAAAAATACAAAAGTGTAGCTATCAGTTCTTTTTGCAAAACATTTACATTATTGACTGAATTTATACAAATTTATATGTATATGTAATGGGTTTGGGGAAGACAACATACTAACATCAGATATAGTATTTCTTTCCTCTCCCTGTACCTCTGCTTACCTTTGCGTTGTGGTACAGATCAGATTTTAGTTTCTTCGGGATTTATATAGTATATATAGACAGAGCGATTTTGTAACACACTTCTTCTATCAGAGATTAACTCTGAATAGTGTTAATAGTATACACACACACACTATTCAGAGTTAATCTCTGATAGAAGTATGATGCAAAATCTCTCCATGAATACTTTATTTACACACAGAGACATGTGCAGACACACAGAGCAGTTGCTTATAACCCTTGAAATAATAACGCTTTTAAAGACAACATTTTCAGTGCTTGTTTCCCTGAGTTTTAGTACTTGTTACCATCATAAGATGAAATGCAAAATAGAATGATATGCACACACACACACACACATACACTTCACTGAGGCTCTTTTCTAGGAGAATTTACCTGTCTCAATCTCTGTTAAAGAATGTTCAGCCCTCCATAGAGCATGCCAGATCCTTAAAATCTGGGAAACAAGTGATAATTCCATAGTATCCTTCAAGTGCCCTTTAACTCTTGGCAATGGCAAGTCCTCTCCTTTTCCAGTGAGATGAGGGAGACTGCAGTCTAAATCCAACAAACAATCAAAGTCCCTGGAAGACAATCCTTTCACCAGACCTTTCTGGTCCTTCAACTCACTGCTGAGTTTTCCCATTGGTGCCCACTTCTTCTATTATAAACTTCTCTCCACCCTCTTAAGTTCCCATTGGTTCCACTCTCAAAGAGTGACTCTGGCTCTGTCCTGCCAGGCTGCTTGCCCACAACAGAAATCACCCAAGTAGCTTCAAACAGCCAATGAGCATGACTAATACCTGCCATTTCTGGATGATCTTATCTCACCCAGTAGAGTCAGCCCGCCCAACTCCATCAAGTCTGCAGGCACCCCAAAACAAAAGCCAAGAACAATGTATCCTTCCCACTGTTTCTTCCCTTACTTACACCCTAAATTCTGCAACAGAAACATGTAGGTCACACACACACACACACACACACACACACACACACACACACACACACAATTCAGTTTACATTTCTGAAAGTTTCTGGAATATTTCCACAAGTTAAGACAATTGTATGGCTTATTATAAATATGTAAATATTAAAATACATTGGTGGCTGTTTTAATTTTAGAGCAGAGAGCATTTTATCGTCCTGTCGAGCTATAAACTTTCTTGATAATGGCTCCTTTACCACCACAAACATGTCCTTGAAGAGAACGACAAGGGAAACACAGCTCTTCCCTCCTAGATTTCAAGGAGAGGGGTTTGAAATATGAACATCTTTTGCTCTTCATCTAAAATACACTGCCTACTGATGTCTGTCTGTGATTTAGAAAGCAACCACACGTCATTTGGTGCACAGAGGAAGAATAAGTTCACTAGAACCATCACCATGTAGAATTTTCAAAGCACAAATGCATATTGCACCCTCATTCTCTAGCCCATACTCAAGTGAGTAATTTTTATTCACAACTGAGGATTTGTGAGATTCAGCCTAAAGTATGCAAAATGACCTAGTACAAGTATGAAGATTAGTATCTTCATGGCTTCATTTTCTTAACGGATAAGAATTTACATACTATGGAAGCACTTAGATATTATTTGATGGGCACTAGAGAAAGTCCTAACATGACACAAATAGATCCCATTCAGACTGTGGGTTAAAGTATATTGGAAAAAACTGTTTTTGGATCCTCCAATTTTTATTGACATCCAAGGAAAAGCCCATGGGTTTTATACATTTCCACACTGCTAAATCAACAAGATAAATCAGCTTTCAGTCATGGTGCTGCATATACCCTGACTTGTTTCACAAACCACTCTATTAGTACTACTGCTGTCAAATTTTGTAATACTGTGTTTTGTTCCTTAAGCCTGGATGAACTTTGGCCATTACGGAAGAGTCAAGCAATATTTTCCTGAGAAGCTGTTGGTCAGAATCTCAACAAGAAAGAAAAAATGGAGTAGAAATCTGTGCCACAAACCTCTGTAGCTAAAAATTACTCTAAGATAGCCAGAAACATTTGGGGCCAGTTCTGAGTATGTCAAATGAGAGCTGCAGATCTCCATGGGGAAATCCTCTCCTCAAAACCATGGAGCAAAAATGTAACTTCTTCACAGAAGCTATGACACCCTAAGGCTGGCTGGAAGACAAGAATTCCATTTTCTTTAAAAAAAAAAAGAGAGAGAAGGAGAGAAAAATTGGTTGTCATTCTGCATTGGAACAAGAATGAGACTATTCTGAAATTTTATTTGGCAAAGCAGGATTTGAACCTGGTCCTTGCACGTGCACTAGGGAATACCCTAACCACTAAGTTATTATCTAGCTTAGAGTGTGTTTTTTCTCTTCTGTGCCTCTGGCCTGCTTCCAGAAATACAATCCAGGACCTGAAAACCCTTTCCAATAAATGTTTTCTTGAATCTGATACGTTTCCACAAAAAGTTTCAGTTTTTCCAATGAAAACACAAATTGTTGAAAAATTCCTGACCGATTCTATTCTGACCAAACAGCTGGAATAGCCTCTGCCTTACTAGAACGCCATCTCTGCAGTGGGGAAGACTACATAGCTTTTCTGACCAAACAGCTACTGTGTGCTGCTCTGCAAGATGCTTTCATACAACTAGGTTCCACAGTGCTTGGGTGCCCTGCACACTTGCAAAAGTAGAGATACTTTTATCCAAATCAGATTGCATCCATAGAAGCTCAGTAAGCAGTTTCTCCCTACTGACTAACTTATGATGGGACTTTTCCTCAGATGGGCCCCATCGCTACACTCTGGTTGCCAGCCCCATTTCAGGCCCACTATGAAGATGTAACCCATTGGTAAATGTGTGTTACAGGTCCCCCTCTATACCGGTCCATGGAAGGTTTAAGTTAATATAGCCCCACCTACAGATCTTTACCTCAAGCTGAAGCAGCTTATGCTTTTGGGTCTGGAGGTCTGTTGTGCAGTCCTCGGTGCATAGGCCAACCATGTCGGCTAGAGTGGCAGACTGTTCCTGGGCAGCGGAGGAATTGGGTAGCTATATAGGGTTTATGTTGTTGTCTCTTCAGGGTACGTGCAAGGTCTCTGCAGGATAGAACTCATGTTATGGAGCTGGGACGTGCTGCTCGAGCCAAGATTCACGCTGCAAACACTCCAGAGCCATACTAGAACCCTTGTTTAGCCTCAATAGCATTATTATATACAGCCTTCTGCACAGAAATACAGTATTCTTGTTATAAAATGTGGTTTTTCATTTTAGCCATCAGTATTTCATCTTTTAACCTTTCCCTTTTAGATCACACGTTACCCAGAGAGCCAGTGATATCTTATATAACTCATTCCATGGGGATGCAGAGTCAAGTTTTGATGTGTACCAGGAAGCATTTCCTCTTTTTTCATTTGATCAAACCCATGCTTCTTGACTGAATTTTCATTTCTTTTTTCAAAAAGTTTCCAAAAACTGGGGTGCGAAATACATTTGTACTTGAACAAAGGAGAGAAAGAAATGGCAGCAAAGCTAATACAACAGCTCTAGCAGACAACAAGATGAAATAGCACTCTGAACGCTAAAATGATGGGTTCTAGCACATCTCAGGAGCCTGAGGATGCTGAGAACATGACTGCTTCTGTGAAGTGAACACCTTGAATTATGTTTTTAAAAGTTTTGGGCGTGTTATTCATATTTTTTCATGTAGCAGACTTTGAAAAATGCCTTCAAAAAAAATCTCATTTTCTTAAAAAAACACTAGCTTTACTAGTGATTCTACTTGCCCCCATTATATTGTGATCTCATGCTAATTCACCCTGCCAGCCTAAGGCTTGCCAGCCTTAAATCTTAATTAAGTCCTGTTCTGAGGTCTTAAGTGGAACTTAAATGGTACAAAAGTCTTGTGCCAGCTGTCTGCATAGGAGTGAATCTGACCTATTGAGTGGTCAGAAATACCCCTGTAAATATCTTGCTAGCTCTATGTGCACGTCCCCACCCAAGCCTTGGGTAGGGGAGCTTCCCTTGATAAGTGTCTTTACTTAACAGTGTTGACAGGTTTGCTGCCATCATCAAGAATAGACTGTCTTCAGAAAGCTAATTCCAAAAATTGCAATGCCAGACATGTGGATTCATTTGTGTCAGAACATCATTGCTAGTTTTCAGAGGAGATGCTTATGGGAATTAACATAAAATGCCCCGAGTAATGTAAGTATTAAAGAACATACAACAGGCCTTGTCTTCACCCCGATCATGCAAGATTGTTCAATCAGGACACTTTCTGGGTGGGTTTTTTTTCCCCCAATATAATTTTAAAAGTTTCAGGCCAGGGGATTTCCACCACCTCACATGGGAGACTATTCTACAATCTCAAACTAAAAATATTTTTCTGATATTCAACCCATTCTTTTCTTTTTGTGATTTCACCCCAGTATGTCTAGTTATACTTGTTTATGTTACCCCAAATGGCTCCTTGCTATGTACAGCCTTTAAATAGTTGTAGGGAGCTGTCATGATCCATAGCTTTGTTGCTTAGCCAAGCTTTATATATTTAGCTTTTTAAATATTTCCTCACTGTTTCCATCTTGTCATGGCTTTGTCAGGTTTGTATGGGCAGAAGCTCCCTCCCCAAGAATTCTGTGCTAGATAGTGTTGGTGAGAACCAGACCAGAGCAGCAGGTTTCAGAGTGGACCTCTGCTCAGGTGGGTAGATTGAATCCTACCTCCTCTGGAACAGACCCCAACCTGCCTGAAGATAGGGAGTAGTGCTCCAGAATGTCTGAAGGCCCAGCTTCCCCCAAGAGGAGTGTTGGCAGCAACCTCACCAACCCAGCAGGTGACATATAAGTGCCTCTTGCCAGTGCTCTCAAGGAGGGATAGAGCCATGGCATTGGGGGAGTACGAGGGGGTTCCCCCCATGTGAGGTGTATCTATGGCCCTGGTCTTTATCTAGTCCTGGCAGACCTGTGAAATTTTAGAATTTCCACTGCACCTTCATATACGAGATCGTAACTCCTCTGACATAAAAAGATGTTTCACTTTTGTACTTAAACATTCAGGTAATGATAAATGACATTGGGTTTTTTCATGCTAATTAGTCTAGGGGTGTTTATTGGTGCACTAAAACCATCAGACCTACAGCTGCAGGAATCAGAATGTGACTAACTGTAATAGGAGTTACATGGCTAAAACCCAGTGCATGTGGTTGGAATTTTACTCCACTGAATCTACAGTACCTCTTTACAGACAATGAATGATGTTTTTGTAAGTTTTAAGTTTGGAGATTCTTTTTAAAAAAATTGAGCTACCGCATATTACTTAAAGCAGAAGCTGATTGTTATTACACAGACTATGCTTCTTGGTTAAAAATGTCTTTCCACTGATAGAGCTCTAAATCTATTGAGCAATATTTCCCTGATAAACAGACCAATCAATGGTTATGGAAACATGGTATTCTGGATTTCACCTATGTTCTATGCACTTTCTCTCTTCTGTGCATTATTCCCATTGCTGGCTTTGTCTCTTAATTTGTGCTACTAGAGAATTCCTTGTTGTGTCTCTTTGGCATTGATTATGATGTACTGGCACATGTGCAGAGAAGTTTAAATTGTTTGGCACTGATCTATAACTGTCTGGTACAAGATCTGGTTTCTCACAGTCTAATTAGGTTAGTAATTTTCTGAAGGCTGTTTGTCAATCTTACTCTCAAATTGAGTAGCATTTTACTTAATGGGACTATTTACCATGAACAGTACTATTCAAGTTGAGTAAAGGAGGCAGAATCAGGCCGTGAGTGACTTGTTCTGACCAAGCCACTAAGGGTTAGATTGCACCCAGGGCTGGCTCCAGACCCCAGCGCGCCAAGCGCGCGCTTGGGGCGGCATCCCGCGGGAGGGCGGCAGGCGGCTCCGGTGGACCTCCCACAGGCATGCCTGCGGAAGGTCAGCTGGTCCCGCGGCTCCGGTGGAGCATCCGCAGGCACGTCTGCAGGAGGTCCACCGGATCCGCGGGACCGGCGACCGCCAGAGCGCCCCCCGCGGCGTGCCGCCCTGCTTGGGGCGGCGCAAATCCTAGAGCCAGGGCCGGCTCCAGACCCCAGCACGCCAAGCAGGCACGTGGGGCGGCATTGTCCCTGCAGGGCGGCATTTGGCTCCGGCGGACCTTCCGCAGTCATTCCTGCGGGAGGTCCACTGGAGCCCCGGGACGAGCGGACCTGCCGCAGGCATGACTGTGGAGGGTCCTCTCTTCCCGCGGCTCCGCTTCAGCTCCCGCAGGCATGACTGCGGCGGGTGCGCTGGTCCCGCGGCTCGGACGGAGCTCCCGCAGGCATGCTCCACCGGAGCCGCGGAACCAGCGCACCCGCCACCGGAGCCGCGGAAACAGCGCACCCGCCGCAGACACTTCTGCCCCGGCCGCGGGACCGGGGAGAGGCGGCGAGCGCACTGCCCTGCTTGGGGCGGCGTAATTTCTAGAGCCGCCCCTGCCTAGAGCCGCCCCTGATTGCACCTAGAAGGCACAGCCTTAGGATCCTGCAGAGCCATACTGCCCCAGGAAAAGTACTGAAGCAAGGCAAAATGCACTTGCAGCTTCCTAGTGTACAGGGAAGGACACAAATTGCTATGGCCTAATACGTAGGGCCCTACCAAATTCATGGCCATGAAAAACACATCACGGACCATGAAATCTGGTCTCCCCCCAATGAAATCTGGTCTTCTGTGTGCTTTTACCCTATACTATACAGATTTCATGGGGGAGACCAGCATTTCTCAAATTGTGGGTCCTGACCAAAAAGGGAGTTGCAAGGGTCACAAAGTTATTTTAAGGCGGTCGCAGTATTGCCACCGTTACTTCTGCGCTGCCTTCAGAGCTGGGCGGCCAGAGAGTGGCAGTTGTTGACTGGGTACCCAGCTCTGAAGGCAGCGTCCCGCCAGCAGTTGTGCAGAAATAAGGGTGGCAATACCATACCATGCCACCCTTACTTCTGCACTGCTGCATTCAGAGCTGGGCAGCCAGAGAGTGGTGGCTGCTTATTGAGGGTCCAGCTCTGTAGGCAGCCACAGCGCAGAAGTAAGGGAGGCAATACCATACCAGGCCATCCTTACTTCTGCACTGCTGCTGGTGGCTGCTCTGCCTTCAGAGCTGGGATCCCGGCCTGCAGCCACTGTTCTCCAGCTGCCCTGCTCTGAAGATAGTGTTGCTGCCAGCAGCAGTGCAGAATTAAGGGTAGCAGTACTGCAACACCCACCACAATAACCTTGCGACCTCCCCCCCACCCCACACACACAACTCCTCTTTCAGATTTAAATAGCTGAAATAACAAAATCTACTATTTTTAAAACCCTATGACCGTGAAATTGACCAAAATGGACCGTGAATTTGGTAGGGCAGTACTTATACAATGCCAGCACCACTGTCTGGAATGGAGTGTGGGCAGAGACGCAGAAGCTCCTCTAGCAGTGGCACGAGAGCAGTTCTGGACTGGACTGGAAGACTTTAGGTGACCAGGAAGGGGGTGCACAGTGTTTGTGTGGTATAGAGCTGAGCACTCTAGTATGTCCATATACATTATTTCTCAAATCTCTCTGTAGCAAAAGATGGGTACTTTAAGAATTGTAGTTCTCACTGAATAGAAACAGGGCATGTATTCCACTACCAGCTGTGCTTTAAACTATCCACTGTACACAGAGTGTAATAAAGCCTTAGTTTATATGAGTGTAAAATGTATGCATACAGACTAAAATCCCGAGTCTAGTCCCCAAGTTCCAGGCCATGTTCTGGGCAGATGTACTGCAGGGGCAAATTATGGTGAGGGATCTTCCCTGGCAAGCCACAGAGTAGCTGCAGAGCTACACCAGGAAGCCTAGTCCAGCTCATTGATTTACATGGCTCCCTGCAGTGCAGAGGGACACGAAGATTCACTTAGCAGAAGTTCCGCTAGTACTAACCCCAGCCGTCTCCACACAACACTTGCTCCAGTGCCTCCTATCCCTTGCACACTCATCATTCAGTGATCTGGCTCCAAATTCCCTCATCATGGCCACAGTGAGTGATAGAGGTCAGATTTAAGTCTACTGCTAATGTACGTAGAGTATACCCTACCCCTCGTTTGGAGTATAACTGCACCAGTCCCATTGTCTGGGGAACCTCTACACTCATGGAGAAGAGAGGTGGATTTGTCTCATACTGTACTATTATAGAGATACCATAACCTTGCTTGCAAATAAAACTGAATTTGAATTATGAAAGCATTGATAAAAGACTAGGCCTGGTTATGTTTTTAGGTATTCACTCTGGGGGCCAGATCCTTACCTTCTATACACTGACATAGTTCCACAGAAGACAAGTTAAGATTTTTGCAGTGACTCATCCCTTATCATAGATGGTAGCAGCTAGGATGGCATTAGGGAGCACTTGAATGCCTTATGTTTCTATGGATATTTATGGAATCTTATATTATTAAGAACAGCTACTACTTCGTATGACTGTCTTTTTTGATGTTGCATGAAATTAAAAGTCTGAAAATGTTGATTGCTCCATTTTCTTTCAATAGAGCCAACATTTCAGCTTGAATTTATCTTGCCCTTCTAGTTGTAGTTTCATAGCACAACAATGACATCCAGTGGCTGTTAAATTCATCAACCATCTCTCTTCCAAATTTGGTACTGTATTTAATGTATTAGATTTCTTGTTGGTAAGGCTTTACATTAAGGTGGAGTTATAAATACTCAATCTTTAATAAATGCTGTGGGTTTTTAATTGCAGTGTAGACATAAGTGGTCCCATCCTCTAGATCTTCTAGGGGCAGCTGGTAGCTTTTCCAGCCATCTTTCACCTTGGGCACAGAGGACAAGAAGGAAGGAGATAACCATTGCCCACCAGCCCTCACCTTGCAAAAAAATGTCAGGGGTGAGAAGGGCCTGTGCCTTCTCCCTTATCAGGCAGCAGTTATGAAAAAAACAAACAACAAACAGGCCAGATATGAGTTGTATAGATTTTGACCTACCTCCTTAGCAAGAAATATTTGAGATTTTAACCATGCACAAGATATGTGATGATGGCAAGAGATATTGTTCACACCTACACTACTTTGATAGCATCATTACATATAAAAAGCTACCTAATGATACTAACAGTGCACTGTAGGTGTGTACAACATCTCTTGCCAGTATCACATATCTTCTTTTTCCCCACACAACAGATGTAATGTGATAAAATGTGATAAAATGCCAGTTATCCTCCAAGCCATATCTACTCTAGGAAAGAGATCTTTCAGTAGGTGTTCCAAGTGATTAGCTGATTGCAGTCAACACAAGGTTCCTCCTAGGACGGACCACAGCCAACTAACACTTTTTTATGGGATTAAACCTTGTCTACAAATCAGCTAACATTTTAAAACACAACCTATTTCTCCAGTGTAGACATGGCACAGCTAATGTTTGAATTTATTGAGTGTCATTTCACAGGTAACATGATTATCAATTTCTGTTCCAGTGGAGTCTAAAAGTGCCAAATTCAGATATGATCCTTGTTGTGCCAGGCATTGAACAAACATATAATATGTTATATATAAGACAACCCTGTCTGCAAACACCTTACAATCTAATAGACAAGATAGAAGAAGGGTGATGGGGAGATGTAATATATAAGCAGAGTGATCTGAGTGGAAGGTGGCAAATATGTTAGTTCCATTTTTTAAAAAAGCTTTGTTTCCCCCTCCTCTTTCCCCCCAAATTATACATAGTGTGGATATTAGTATGAATAAAGGGTATGGTGAGATAATGAGCTCATAAGAGTGTGAGAACTGGGAAAAGGAAAGGAAAATTTGAGGGGAAGAGGGGGAGGGAAGATGGGAGGTACAGAGAATGAAGTTGCAGCACAAGCACAGTGGGCTGGTCTACACTACGGGGGAAAATCGATCTAAGATACGCAACTTGTAGTCGAAGTATCTTATATCGAATTACCTACCGTCCTCACGGCGCGGGATCGATGTCCACAGCTCCCCATGTTGACTCCACTACCGCCGTTCGGGTTGGTGGAGATCCGGAGTCAACAGAAGCGCGTTCGGGGATCGATATATCGCGTCGAGACGCGATATATCGATCCCCAAGAAATCGATTGCTACCCGCCGATATGGTGGGTAGTGAAGCCGTACCCTGAGTGGGAAGGAATTAGAGAAAACAACCACTCAGCAAGGAGGAAAAAATGCCCAGAATCAGAACATTACAATAGAGTTGGTCTGAAAGTTCCAAAAGTTACAAAGGTGCTGCTGCTAAGATGTCTAAATTCTACAATGAATCCCCCTCAGTCACAAAATCAAGGACAAATAGAAAAGTGAACTAAAATAGTTATAGCCAATTAAACCAACTGATATGTGACAGGACATCAAAATGTTTCCACTTCGCTCCACTTACTTTTTTTTCAGAATAAAATTTTAAATAGATGCTATTGGCGCTACGATAATTTCTTTGAGGTTATCTTAAAGCAAGGTGACACACGTTAAAAGAGGATGACAACATCAAGAAAACTTGTTGTGTATCCCGTAGTCAGGAGCTATGGAATATGTAAAAGCCTAGCAAAGATACTTCTCCTCTCCCAGATTATGTGTTCTCAGTCTATTGGACTTAATAATGGTGGTTAATAATATAAAATGGGGGGTGATAGTGTATTTAGGCCCTGATTCTAGAAAGCAATTAAACATGTGCTTAACCTGAAGGATTTACCTAAGTCCTACTTGACTCCCTGGTTCTGACTTCAATAGAAGTTGTGGGTTCCCAGCACTTCACACAGTGAGATCTTATGGCTAAATAAACTACCAAATACACTTCTAATAGAGAAGTGAATACAGGAGGATTGACACAACTGGAAAAAAGAGGGTGATAAAACAATATTTGGAGTCAGGCTTCCATAAAATAGTTCATGAAAAATATATTGTGTCCTGCCTCCATAAAACAGCTCATGAGAAATATGTTACCTATTTCCCCTAATAGTTTTGTTCTTGTAAAGAATCATGGTTGTTTTTTATGGTCCTATGCATGTTAACAGAGAAGCTGCAATAACACTTTTGTATATATTCAGTCCAAAGATTATTTCATTGTAATAGTGTCAATGGGTCACTTTTGCAGTAAGTTACTCTAATAAAATGGGGGAGGTGGAACATAATCCACATACTCTCTTCCCGCTTTGGGGATCAAATACCTTTGGGGAAGTAGAGAGGGAGAATTGTTTCTGTACTTCCCAGGACTCAGGGACTCACACTCTATCTCCCTTATGTGGCCTGAAGCAGGAGAATGCCCTCCTATATCAGGGAGAAGGAGAATCTGGCCTGGTGTGTGTGTTTCTTTCTTCTCTCTCTCTTCCAATTTTCTGGGTTAGAGGGAATGTGAATAATGCATTAACTGCATGGCTGCTGCATCTCAGTATTTCATTGCCATTCTCTTCTCTTCCGGCTACATTTGGATCAAAAAAGCTCAAATAATTTAAAAGCACCTAATAAGAAGTATGATTTTATATAAAAGCCCTCAGGTTTTAAAGGCAAGTGAATCTGAGTGTGGGGGAAAAGGAACTGAATATTTCTCCTGTGATCTGCTCAATTTAATTGGACAGCTGCTGCTCTGTGAAGGTTTCTATTTCTCTCTATTTCCCAGTTTAGCTGGGATGAATGCGGTGTCATTAACAGTTTGGTTGTCATTTTTTATCATTCTCTTTCTTGTATGTTTGGTTTGAGATTAATGCATTCCAGTATATCTTAGAGCATAAAAGAGTGGCATCTTGTGGGAATATTCTACTTTTAAAGAAAAAAGGAAAGTGGAACTTTTGGGACAACAATTATCTGATTCTATTTGTCTGCTAGTGACTGAGTATAAATTGCCTACAGTTTATCTTTGGAGATAAAACATAGTGGTATATGCTGTTTCTGTAGTGTGTTTTCCATTTCCATCTATTTGGTTAATATGTTACAGGGAGAAAAAGATGGGGTTTCATTTTTCTGACTTGTTTGGGAACTATTCTGAGATGAGCAAATCATTTGCAGTGAAGAATTTATTCATCCAATTTCACGTCTGTTTCTACTCACAAAACTTCTGATTTTCTCAGAATTATTTCCTGAATATTTTCTGCTAGTAATTCTTGATCTTGAACCCATTTGCACAAAGTTAATTGACAGTACCCAAGATTCCAAACACAAGCCAGAGTGATTAGTTTTGATAGGACATTGATGATAATCTTCCGTGCCCTGAATGGATGAGCATAATTCCCGAGTGTGCCAGAGAAACACACTCCCATCACGCTCCTGTGGCTTAAGCCTGGAATAAATGGGGAGGCATTCATCCTCCCCACCCCATTTTGGGCATGGTGGACCCCCAAGTAGAGAAGAAGCAGCAGCCCCTGAACTCCTATCAATGCAGTCTATGTAAGAACCAGGCAGAATTTAGCCAAGAGCTAATATTAAGGGTTATATTGTGCCTGGCCCTACACAGGTGAAAGCGCAAAAGTCACAGGAAAAATACTGAAGTATAAAATGAATTGTGCAGAAAAGGGCTAATTAATTATTATGTGAACTGTCTCTCTTTTTCTCTCTTCTCTAATGTATTTAATTCCAGCCCACACTATCTGACAAATGGCATTCTCTCTAGGTGGCATGGCAAAGGCAAACATGCAATAGAGGTGTTTTAACTTTTAGTCCAAATCAACATAAATTCTTCTTTAATTTGTATTTATTATCAGAAAGGCTTCAATGTGCCAAGTCTTACAGCCTCTACAAAGTTTTAAAGGAAAAAAACTTACAGATACATAGTACACTAAAAATAAACATTATTTTCAATGTTTAACATCAATCTACATCTGTGATCAGAGTATAGTTGAAAGCGATTTGAGCCTGGTCTCCCACATCCTGGGTGAATACCCTGATGATGATGTTCGTCCATCGTGTTCGAAGAAGACCTTGACATCTAACAGGTTGTGAGCTGTCCACGGTGCATCTGCAAATGGCTGGTAAGGCCAATACGGGCACGGAATGTTCTGCCACATGTCGGGCAGACATGTGTGGGCACCACTGTTACAGCATTTGCAGCTCTGGCTTTACGGAGTGCACGCTTCTCTTGTGCTATGGTTATCCTTCTGGCTTCAGATGTCTGGCAGCCTTGGTGGATCAGTGTACGCCATGTCGATCGGTCTTGTGCCAGGGTTTCCCAGGAGGTGATGTCGATATCCAGGGACTTGAGAGAGGCTTTCAGCGTGTCTTTGTATCGCTTCTTTTGTCCCCTGTGCGATCGCTTTCCTTGAGACAGCTCACCATAGAAGAGCTGTTTGGGGATGCGGTGGTCTGGCATCCTTACAACGTGGCCTGCCCAGCGAGTCTGGGCTTTCATAAGCAGAGTATGAACCAACGGCAGGCCTGCTCTGGAGAGGACTTCTGTGTCTGGCACCTTATCCTGCCACCGGATCCTCAGAAGTCTGCGGAGGCAAGTCATGTGGAAGTGATTCAGTTGCCTAGCGTGCCTCCTGTATACAGTCCAAGTCTCACTGGCATACATCAGGGTAGTTAGCACTACTGCTCTGTAGACTTTAAGCTTTGTAGCAAGGCTTATTCCACGGCGGTCCCACATGTTAGTCAGCAGTCCGCCGAATGCAGAACTTGCCTTGGCGATTCTGCAGTTGACCTCGATGTCAATTGTCACTGCGCGGGAGAGGGTGCTGCCAAGGTATGTAAATTGGTCCACTGCTTGCAACTTTTGTCCCTTCACTGTGATGGTGGGCTCTTGGTGTTGGGCTTTCGGAGCTGGCTGGTGCATCACTTCGGTTTTCTTTATGTTGATGAGGAGGCCGAAGTTGTCGCATGCTGCTGCGAATTTGTCCATGCTGGCTTGCATTTCTTGCTCTGATCCAGCATTCAGGGCACAGTCGTCAGCAAAAAGGAGGTCTCGTAACACAGTCTCCTTTATCTTGGTGACAGCCTGGAGTCTTCGCAGGTTGAACAGTTTCCCATCACTCCTGTATCTCAGGCTGACTCCCAAGGAACTGTTCTGAAAGGCATCTGACAGCATAGCTGAAAACATTATGCTGAACAGGGTTGGTGCCAACACACACCCTTGCTTGACGCCGTTTGTGACGGGAAAGGCCTCTGAAGCTTCTCTGTCGTCCAGAACATGAGCCATCATGCCGTCGTGGAACTGACGTACCATCAGGATGAATCTGTCAGGGCACCCAAACTTCGACATGATGCGCCACAGACCTTCACGACTGACATTGTCAAAAGCCTTGATAAGATCCACGAAGATGGTGTACAGTTCACGATTCTGCTCTTGACACTTCTCTTGGAGCTGTCGGACTGCAAAGATCATGTCCACAGTGCCACGCTCTTTGCGGAAGCCGCACTGTGTCTCGGGTAGTAGACCCTGTTCCAGGTGGTCAATCAGGCGATTCAGCAACACTCGTGCAAGGATCTTACCTACACTAGAAAGCAGTGATATTCCTCTATGATTATCACAGACTTTTCGATTTCCTTTCCTCTTGTAGAGGTGTACAATGGACGCATCTTTCAATTCCTGAGGAATGGACCCTTGATTCCAGAAGGACTGGAACAGCTGAGTGAGTTTGTCGACAAGCACTGCACCACCATCCTTATAGACTTCTGCTGGGATCGCGTCAGATCCTGGAGCCTTGCCACTGGACAGCTGACTGATGGCCTGTAAGGTTTCAGTCTCTGATGGTGGAACGTCCAGGCTGTAGTTGATATCTGCCTGGGGCATTCTGTCAATCGCCTCGTTATTGATGGAAGATGGGCGGTTCAGCACGGATTAAAAATGCTCAGCCCAACGCTGTAGAATCAGAGTCTTCTCAGTAATGAGAGTTGCACCATCTGAGTCCAGTAGAGGGGAGCTCCCTGAGGGCCGAGGGCCGTACAAGGATCTGAGGGCTTCATAGAACTGTTTAGCATCGTTTCTATCAGCAAACTTCTGGATTTCATCTGCTTTGGCACTCAACCAGGAGTCCTGCATCTTACGAAGCTTGCTCTGTACGGTCCTGCGAGTGTTGTTAAAGGCATTTTTCTTAGCTGTTGACGACGGGTCATTCTGATGAGCACGGTGAAGGTGGTGCTTTTCAGCAAGTAAGGCCTTGATCTCTTCATCGTTTTCATCAAAACAGTCCTGCTGTTTCCTGTGTGAGGGTCCAAGAACCTTTAGTGCAGAAAAGTGCACAATATTCCGGAAGCGTTCCCAGTCCTTCTCAGCATTTTCCTCTAATTGCAGCTCTGAGAGTTGGTTGTCAAGATCTTCTGCTAGTGAAGCTGCTGTATTGGGGTTCCTCAGTTTACTGACATTGATCTTTTTCATCACAGCTTTGTTTCCCTGCGGACGTCTCTTTGGCTTGATGTAAAGGCTTAATTTGGAGATGATGAGTCTATGATCAGTCCAACAGTCAGCACTCAGCATGGCCTTGGTCACCCTTACATCCTGTCTGTCTTTCCTCCGCACAATGACATAATCAATGAGATGCCAGTGTTTGGAGCGTGGGTGCATCCAGGATGTCTTTTTGCGAGTGGGCAGGCAGAAGATGGTATTGGTGATGATCAGATCATGAGCCGCACATGTCTTCAGTAGTAGTAGGCCATTGCTGTTGCATTTGCCGATTCCATTTTTTCCAATGACGCCATCCCAGGCAGAGTGATCAGATCCTACTCTCACATTAAAATCGCCAAGTAGAATCAGCCTGTTGGTGCGCTTCACGGATGAAAGTAGGGCATCGAGATCTTCATAAAACTTGTCCTTTACTTCATCCGGATTCGTCATTGTGGGTGCGTAAGCTCTAATTAGTATAGCTTGCTTTCCTCTCGGTAGTGGAAGATGCAGTGTCATGAATTGATCGTTCATGCCCTTGGGAAGACTGGCAAGTTTGCGGACAAGATGATTCTTAACCGCAAAGCCAACTCCAGATTCACGACGTTCGTCACTGCTGCGTCCACTCCAGAAGAATGTGTAACCACCTCCTATTTCTGTGAGCTGACCTTCGTTGGCTAGACGAGTTTCACACAGGGCCGCAATATCGATGTTAAATCTTGCGAGCTCTCTGGCGACCAGGGCTGTTCTTCTTTCTGGTCAATCTGCTGAGGGGTTGTCTTGAAGCATGCGTACGTTCCATGTACCAATAGTGAGTGGTGTCATCTTACGTTTTATTATTTGAAGTTTTGTTGTTCGACCACATAAGATGGGATCCCTTCCAGCCGCGGTAAGCTGGCCAGGGTTCTGTGAAGCAAACAATGTTTAGGGCACCTTTTCTAGCCCCTTCCTCTTACTACGGAGGTGAGCGGTGCGGTCCTAAAAAGGGCTGCTCAGTCACTCAGGTAGATGCCGAATCCAGCTGTTGCTTCGGTCAGCAAGAAGACGACCATTAGACCTGAGCCACCTGTGTGCAGGTCCGCGGCTACAGCTCCCAGTGTATCCACACCTGCTGCTTCATCGCTCGCCCATCGCCACAGGACTTTGAAGTTTACGGGAGTTGGGGGGGATGTCAAGACTTGCGCGTGAATTGGATTAAAGTGAGGGAGAGGTGCGCATAGTCATCCTCACTCTCTCTTCCCAGATTCCATCTTGCTCCAATGGCAGGACAAGAGTCAAGACGGTTGGAGATGGGCTGGGCGCAGTGGTTGACCAGGGTGTCTTTCGCGTCTTGCCGTGCTCTTAGTGTACCACATCGCTTGCAGAAACCGCCTTCATGACCGTTGGTCCTATTCTGAAAGGTCTCATCCGCTCAATCCGCCGGAGTCTGTCTTCACATGCTCGGGATAGACAAGGCCCTATCTCACCGGAGGTCTATGCCCGACAGCTACCCTCAACTTGGTTTGGCCAGCCTGTCGAAGCTGTTGCCCGGGGTGTGGCCGCTGCGCATGCTACAGCTGCTGGGAGCCACAGGTGAGAGCTGAGTGACAGGTGGGGACCAAAGGTGGACGAGCTGCCCTAGAAGGGCACGACATGCCCCTACAACCAGAGGTGCTACCCCTCCCTGAACACCCCATACACCCCAATGATGAATACCCTAATCACTGGGATAATGGCTAGAAGAGGACCACCATCTCCTCAGTTGTTTTTGCAAGAAAGGACTTGGGTTCGTAAGATCTGGAGAGGATTCACAGCTGTGAATTGAATTACAAGTGGAGATAGGCACCTCCCTCCAATCTGGGTGTAGGGGCCTAAATCCCTTTGCAGGGAATAGGCCACACATTCTCCTAAAGCCCATGAAAGCTTATGCTCAAATAAATTTGTTAGTCTCTAATGTGCCACAAGTACTCCCATTCTCCTAAGCATCTCCCATTGGCTAGTTTAGGTGGCTATCTGCTCAGCTTGCTGGAATTTTGTGAATCCCATTCTTAGGCACCTAACTCTCCCCATAGATGGCATAGTCAGCCTGGACACCTAACCTGGAGCTATGGATTCCAGTAAGTGACAAGGCACGTAAAGTTAGGTGTTGCAATGCTGAGACTAAGCATATGTCCACACTTCAAGTGGGAGGTGTAATTCCAACTAGATGAGACATACCTGCTCTAGTTCTCATCAAGCTAGCACAGGTAGCCAAGGCAGCACAAGTGGCAGGAGGCACCAGTTGCTGCAAGAACATATCCACCCAAGAAGCTAGGGCACATACTTGGGGTGTCTATCTTCACCTGCCATTTGCACCGCCATGGATATACTATACTGTTAGTGAACTAGCTTAATCAGAGCCAGCACAGTACATCTACTTGAGTTGGAATTTACATCTCCAGCTTGACATGTAGATGATGTACCCTACGTCCCAGTTGTGGATCTAGTCCTAAGGGCAGAGTCATGCAAATCTCCAAAGTGCCTCTCCACCCCCAAGTCAGATCCACAGCATCCAAAGTGAAGGGTCAAGTAATAGAAGACAATTCTGAGTGTGGTTAGCTGACATGCAAAGATGCATGGGTAGATCTCTGTAAGACAAGAACTTGGCCCTTAGTCATTAATTTTCAATTTATAAAAAATCAAAAAAAATCCAACTGCAAATAAATGAAACCCAGTAAACGCTTCCAAAATTTCCGTAATGTCTATGGTTTTTCACAATTAATAAATACAGGCAGGCAGAAAACCATAATTGTTTATAACCAAACTTTTTTCTAAAATTAATCTATGATAGCTTTATATTTCCCTACCTTTATTAATCTCCCCTGGGGGAGGGGAGAGAGAGAGAGAGAGAGAGAGAATGAACCAGGTGTGACAGAAGTCAGTCACTTCACTTAATATATTACTAATATACTGAGATCCTACAGTGATGAGAGCGAAGAGAATAGAATGTGCTAAATAAATGGCCACCAGATGGCACCACAGTTTGAGATTAGCAAAATGTCAGCCTAATTGTTTTAGCTTTTAAAATGCCTTAAGGCAGGGGTTGGCAACCTTTCAGAAGTGGTGTGGTCTTGATTTATTTACTCTAATTTACTCTAATTTAAGGTTTCGCATGCCAGTAATACATTTTAGCATTTTCGGAAGGTTTCTTTCTATAAATCTATAATATATAACTAAACTATTGTTGTATGTAAAGTAAATAAGGTTTTTAAAAATGTTTAAGAAGCTTCATTTAAAATTAAATTAAAATGCAGAGGTCCTGGACAGGTGGCCAGAACCAGGGCAGTGAGAGTGCCACTGAAAATCAGCTCGTGTGATGCCTTCGGCACAGAGGTTGCATACCCCTGCCTTAATGCATCTGTTGCAGCATTAATGAATAGTGTATTAGAGAAGAGTCCTTGAAGCAAAGTAAAACAAATCTCATGTGTTCTATTAAGAATAAAACATTCTGGAATCTCTCTCCTCTTGGTACTCGGTGGATTTGTGTCCGCAATTTTCATTAACATTAATGGGAGTTCAGAGTTAGTCTCATGAACACCAACAGAACAAACACTTCTGTGAAGATAAGCAAGGGTATATTTTGTTTTACTGGCCAAAATATACAGTGTCCTTTAAAAAAACAGGGGTGGGGGGTTTAGAAGACACACAGCATTTGGCTTTTTAAAACAAATTTACAGTTACCTTTACTGTCCTGTTTATTTAAAAATATAAATATAACCACCACATTGTAATAATTTAGGATAAAATATTTTTAAACTCTTATGAAATATGTACGTGGCAGAACCAAGGAGACTATCGCTTCCAAAATCCAAGAGTCCTAGGGCCAGATCCTATGCTGGCGTAAATTTACACTGAGGTACACCATCTGCCCCCTAGCTTTTTGTTTGGCTAGTCAACTTGAAATGATTTCTCTTTGGAGCTAATCCCAAAATTAAAAGTATTCTGCATCTGTGGGGACAGATCAGAATGTTACACAAGCCAGAAGTATGATTATTATGCAGGCGTTATATCTTGTGGCATTTTTATTTTGAGAACAAGGTTATAGGCTTTTTTTTTAAAAAAAAGGATAAATCCCAACTCGCACAATAAAAAAACCACTATTTAAAATATGCTCTAAATCAATATTCTAAAGCATATTTTTCAGCCTCTTGGACAAATAATCTCATAGGGGTGTGTAATAGTCCGGTGTTGGGGCCGTGCCCTCTCAGGGGCCGTTGGGAGCCAGGCCGCCTCACTACACGGCCCAAATCAGTCTCCGGGTTCTGAAGGTCTTGGGGTTCTGCCCCTCATGCAGGGGCTGAACAGAAGGCACACGGTTACTGCAATGAGTCCCAGCCCTCAGTCAGGGCGGGGCAGCAGACACTAGGTCTAGGCTCAGATCCTTCCCGCAGGCTGAGCACCCATACAGTCAATAAGCCAGTTCTAAGCTCCGGTCCTGGCAGCCGGAGCTGAGCCGTTACAAAGTCAGTAAGCCCCAAGCCCTAGCTCAGGGCGGGGCAGCACACAAGAGTCCAGGAAGCTCAGATCCTTCCTGCAGGCTGAGCAGTCAAAGTTAACAAGCTAAGCCCGGGCCCTCAATCAGGGCGGGGCACCCAACACAGCAGTTCTAGGCTCAGCTCCTTACAGCAGGAGCTGAGCAGCAATAATAGTTCAGGGCTCCGGTCCTTACATCAGGAGCTGAGCAACAATAAGAGTTCAGTGCGCAGGTCCTTGCATCAGGAGCTGAGCAACAATAAGAGTTCAGGGCGCAGGTCCTTGCATCAGGAGCTGAGCAACAATGGTCAGTAAGCCCCAGCCCTAGGTCAGGGTGGGGCAACAAACAATAGTCCCAGGGGCTCAGGTCCTTGTCCCAGGAGCTGAGCAACAATAGTCAGTAAGCCCCAGCCCTAGGTCAGGGTGGGGCGACAAACAATAGTCCCAGGGGCTCAGGTCCTTGTCTCAGGAGCTGAGCTACGGCAATAGTTCCGGAAGCCCAGGCCCTTAGTCAGGGCGGGGCAATAAACAATAGTTCAAGGCTCACGTCCTTGTAGCAGGAGCTGAGCTACAACACTAGTTCAGGGAGCCCAGGCCCTTAGTCAGGGCGGGGCAGTAACCAATAGTTCAAGGCTCAGGTCCTTGTAGCAGGAGCTGAGCAGTCACAACAATACCGGGGCTCAGGTCCTTGTGTTAGGCGCTGAGCCACAGCAGGTAAGTGCAGGCTTCTCTGCCTGACCGCTGGTAGGAGGGGGAGTCTGCCACCCGTGAGTGGGGTGGCAGGGGGGCACAGGCCCACCCACTCCACTGTGTCCCAGCCCGGGGCCCTAACAGCGGCAGTCAGTCTGCTGCTGTGTTGGTGGGGTCCTGACCGAAACACACCGACATCGGCTCTTCCTCTGTCGTAGCCAGACTGGGGTCAGCTACCCCCGGGCTACTTCCCATCTCCCCCTCCATGGGTACCTGCTCATCGCTGGGCTCGGCAGCGGGGTCCCACACCATGGGCTCCTCGGCGTGCTGAGGGCTGTCTAGGTCGGGCCGCTCCTCCGGACTCGGGTCAAGGGGCCGCTCGGGCCACTCCTCGGGGTACCGGGCTCGGGGCAGGCTCGGCCAATCCACCTCGGGGTACCTGGCTCGAGGGAGGCTCGGGCGGTCCACGTCAGGATACCGGGCTTGAGGGAGGTTCGGTCCGTCCACGTCGGGATACCTGGCTCGAGGGAGGCTCGGTCCGTCCGCGTCAGGGTACCTGGCTCGAGGGAGGCTCGGTCCGTCCGCGTCAGGGTACCTGGCTCGAGGGAGGCTCGGTCCGGCAGGAGCCCGGTCAGGAGCGTCCGTCCTCTCCGGCCGCTGGGCTCCAACTGAGTGCTGAGGCCGGGCTTTTATACTTCCTGTCCCGCCCCTTGACTTCCGGGGGGCGGGAACAGGTGGTGGTGGCTCCACCCACTGAGGTGGCTCCGCCCACTGAGGTGGCTGTTCTGGTTCCTCTCTCTCAGGGGCCGTCGGGAGCCAGGCCGCCTCACTACACGCCCCCCCCCAAGGCTGGTTCCCGTGCAGCGGGGCCAGCCCATTCCACACCCCCCAGCCGAGAGAGGAAGTCCGCATTCGCATGGTCCTTACCGGCTCTATGGCGGACCGTGAAGGCAAACGGCTGGAGGGCCAGGTACCAGCGCTGCACCTGCATATTGTGGTCCTTCATTCGGGCCAACCACTGAAGGGCGGAATGGTCGGTGACCAAGGTGAAGGGGACTCCCAGGATGTAGTACCGGAGCGCTTCACAAGCCCACTTCACGGCTAGGGCTTCCTTCTCGACCACCGCATAGTTCTTTTCGCGGGGGAACAGTTTCCGGCTAATGTAAAGAACCGGATGTTCCTCACCCCCTACTTCTTGGGACAAGACAGCCCCGAGTCCCACTTCTGAGGCGTCGGTCTGTAAGACAAATGGCTGGTTAAAATCGGGGCTATACAAGACCGGCTCGCTGCAGAGGCATGTCTTAAGAGTCTGAAAGGCCCTGTCACACTCATTAGTCCAGTTCACCTATCGTGGGCTGTCCTTTGTTAGGAGCCCCGTTAAGGGGGCCGTAATTGTCGCGAATTGGGGAATGAACCGCCTATAATATCCTGCCAAGCCTAGAAATTGCCGCACCTGGCGCTTTGTGGTCGGCGGGGGGCAGTCTGCGATGGCCTGGACCTTTCCGATCAGGGGTTTTACCTGCCCATGCCCGATAGCATACCCCAGGTACTTAGTCTCTTGCCAGCCGATGCGACATTTTTTTGGGTTGGCTGTTAATCCGGCCTCCCTCAGGGACCTCAGGACAGCTGCAACTCTCTCCAGGTGGTTCTCCCACTGCGGACTGTAGATAACAACGTCGTCTAGATAGGCGGCCGCATAGTCCTGATGGGGCTGGAGGAGGCGGTCCATTAGGCGCTGAAAGGTGGCCGGGGCCCCGTGGAGGCCGAAGGGCATCCTGGTGAATTGGTAGAGACCTGTGGGGGTGGCAAAGGCAGTTTTCTCCCGGGAGGCGGGTTCCAGGGGGATCTGCCAGTACCCCTTACTTAGGTCCAGGGTGGTGATATAGTGGGCCTCCCCCAGGCGGGCCAACAGCTCATCTATCCGGGGCATGGGATAGGCGTCGAATTTGGAGATGGCGTTAACGCATCGGAAGTCAATACAGAACCGCTGTGAACCGTCGGGTTTGGGCACCAGCACTACCGGGCTGCGCCACTCACTCTGTGATGGCTCCACCACCACCAACTCCAGCATCGCCCGTACCTCTTTCTCCACGACCTGCCTCCTATGATAGGGCAGGGGCCGAGTCATCCCCCGGATCACCACCCCAGGCTCTGTCTGGATCCGATGGTATACCAGGGAGGTGTGTCCCGGTTGGTCCGTAAAAGTGTGGGAAAAAGCTCGGAGGAGGCACCGAGTCTGTCGGAGCTGTTCCTCGGTTAAGGTCTCCCCGAGCTGGGGTTCCTCGGTGTCTCCAGTATGGGGGACCTGGGGCCCCAGCTCCGATTCTGGCGGGTAGGGGTTAATCAAAAGCCCTTCTCGCTCCCTCCAGGGTTGGAGGAGGTTGACGTGATAACGCTGGGTCTTTTTCTTCCGGTCCGGCTGATTGATTTCATACGTGACTGGGCCCACCTTCCTGACCACCTCATAGGGCCCTTGCCACCGGGCCAGGATCTTCGATTCACTGGATGGGAGGAGGAGTAATACCCGGTCTCCGGGTTGGAAGTCCCGAGTCTGCGCACCTCGGTTATACGTCTGGGCTTGCGTGGCCTGGGCGGTTTTCAAGTTTTCCCGCGCTAGATCCCCCGCCTGCCTAAGGCGCTCCTGAAGTTGAAGCACATACTGTAGGAGACCCTGGGCCGGGGAGGGAGCCTGTTCCCAAGTTTCCCTCATGAGATCCAACAGGCCCTGGGGTCGCCGTCCATACAATAATTCGAAGGGGGAGAACTTTGTCGATGACTGGGGAACTTCCCGTATTGCTAGGAGCAGGGGCGGAAGGAGCTGGTCCCACCGGCGAAGGTCCTCCGGGGGAAACCGACGCAACATCCCTTTCAGCGTCCGATTGAATCTCTCCACTAATCCATCGGTCTGGGGATGATAGACGGAGGTTCGGAGTTGCTTGACCCCCATGATTTCACAGACTTGCTTGAGCAGCTGTGACGTGAAATTGGTCCCTTGATCCGTGAGGAGCTCCCGGGGTAGGCCGACGCGGGTGAAGACCTTCACCAGTTCCATGGCAATGGTGCGGGCGGAGTTGTTCCGAAGAGGAATGGCTTCGGGGAACCTGGTGGCATAGTCCATCAGAACTAAAATATATTGGAACCCCGCACTGCTCTTCGGGAGGGGGCCCACCAGGTCCACAGCCACGCGTTCAAAGGGGGTTTCCATTAGAGGCATCGGCACCAACGGGGCCTTAGGGGCCCGGGCGGGGGCGGCCAACTGGCATTCCGGACACGAATTGCAATAGTCCTTTACGTCTTGGTACACCCCGGGCCAGAAGAAGCGCCCCAGGATCCGGGCCAGCGTCTTGTCGTGCCCGAGGTGCCCAGCCGCTGGGACGTCGTGGGCCAATTTCATGACCGCCCGGCGGTGACACCGCGGCACGAGAAGCTGTGTCCGGATGTCCCCGGTGCAGGGGTCCTTTTCCACACGATAAAGGCGCTCTTGTCGGAGCTCAAAGTGCGGCCACTGCGCCGCTCGCTGGGAGTCGAGAATAGTCCCATCCACAGAGGCCAGCTGCTCGTAGGTCCGTTGGAGTGTGGGGTCGGCCCGTTGGTCCTGGCAAAAATCCGTGGAAGGCGAGGGATCCTCTCTTCCCCCTCGGGGAGGGTCTTCACGTCCTCCCATGGGACTGGTAGGGGCGGGGGTTTCCATCTCGTCCTCCCCGGTCCCCGATGCCTCTCCTCCCAGTGCTGGCGTGGCCGGCGGGCTACCCTCGAGGTGGCGGCATAATACGGTGGTGAAGTCGGGCCAGTCCCACCCCAGGATCACCGGGTACGCCAGCCGTGGCGCCAGCCCCACCGTCATTCGCTGGGTGACCCCATCAATGGTCAGTTGAGCCTGGGCACTGGGGTAGGGTCGTATATCTCCATGTATACACTGCAGTGGAATCTTCTCCAGGTGGCCGTCCGCCGGCGGGCCTACGGCCTGGCAGACCAGCGTTTGGCCACAGCCGGAGTCGAGGAGGGCCACTGCCTGGCGACCCTCAATGACCACTGGCACGGTGATCTTGGCCCCTTGCGGGCGTCGGGCACGGCCTTCCCCGGAGTAGACTTGGCCAAACGCACACTCCAGTTCAGGGCAGTCCCACTGCAAATGGCCATACTTTCCGCAGGAGAAACAGGGCCCCAGGGTGGCTCGCTCCGTTCGCGACCGGGCCCCGGGGTTGCCCCCGGGGGGGTTCCGGCTGTATCCTCTGGCTGTGGGCGCCGGGGTCCGTGTGGGTTTCCCGGAGGGCACGGCCATCCGGGCCCGGCCCTCTACGCTACGGGAGGAAACACTTATGGCTGCCAGGGGGGGGTGGCCCCCTCTTTTCTGGGTTGGGGCGCTCCGTCCGGACCGGGACCGCCCGGCTAGCTGACCCCGACGGGGTCTCAGCTGCGAGGAAGTCCTCCATTAAAGTAACGGCCGCGGACACCGTCGTCGGCCTGTGGCGGAGGACCCAGGATCTTCCCCTCGGTGGAAGTACATGGGCAAATTGTTCCAATACAATCTGTTCCATCAGCTCTTCTGATGTCCGGCATTCAGGCTGTAGCCACTTTTTGCAGGTCTCCCGCAGTTCCTGAGCCACCATCCGCGGCCGGGCCCCCGGGGGATAGGCCAGGCTCCTAAACCGTTGTGGGTAGGTCTCTGGACTCACGTCCAGTGCGTCCAGAATAGCGGCCTTCACTAGGTTGTAATCCTGGGCCGCTTCCACCGACAGGCCTCGTAGATCGTCTGGGCAGTCCCCATTAAGTATGGGGCCAGGATGGTGGCCCACTGGTCCGGGGTCCAGCCTGCGACGACAGCCACCCTCTCAAAGGTGACGAGAAAAGCCTCGGGATCATCCTCGGGCCCCGTCTTCGTCAACCGAATTGGGGGGCTGGGCCGCGGGGCCCCTGCGGCGCCCCCGGGTAGGGGTTCCCCCGGTCGGGCTAGGGCCGCTGCAAGCTGCTGGACACATTTCTGCTGAAAGTCCTGGTGTTGGGTAACCAGGTCCGCAATCAGCTGTCGTTGTTGGACCCCCAGCTGCTCTACGAGCTGCTGCTGCTGTAGCTGCTGGGCGGCCAGGTGCTCCTGTTGGTGTCGCACCTGGGCCGCCTGCTGTCGCTCCTGGCTCTCGGTCATGAGGGCCAGGAGCTGGGATAGGTCCACCTCTCTGGTGGGAGGTCTCTCTCCCGCCGCCCCCTTTTCACCGGTGTCTAGAGTTCGTGCCCACATTCTGGGCAGAAAGGTCCTCAGAGAAGGCACCACGTATAATAGTCCGGTGTTGGGGCCGTGCCCTCTCAGGGGCCGTCGGGAGCCAGGCCGCCTCACTACACGGCCCAAATCAGTCTCCGGGTTCTGAAGGTCTTGGGGTTCTGCCCCTCAAGCAGGGGCTGAACAGAAGGCACAAGGTTACTGGAATGAGTCCCAGCCCTCAGTCAGGGCGGGGCAGCAGACACTAGGTCTAGGCTCAGATCCTTCCCGCAGGCTGAGCACCCATACAGTCAATAAGCCAGTTCTAAGCTCCGGTCCTGGCAGCCGGAGCTGAGCCGTTACAAAGTCAGTAAGCCCCAAGCCCTAGCTCAGGGCGGGGCAGCACACAAGAAGAGCCCAGGGAGCTCAGATCCTTCCTGCAGGCTGAGCAGTCAAAGTTAACAAGCTAAGCCCGGGCCCTCAATCAGGGCGGGGCACCCAACACAGCAGTTCTAGGCTCAGCTCCTTACATCAGGAGCTGAGCAACAATAAGAGTTCAGGGCGCAGGTCCTTGCATCAGGAGCTGAGCAACAATGGCCAGGAAGCCCCAGCCCTAGGTCAGGGTGGGGCGACAAACAAGAGTCCCAGGGGCTCAGGTCCTTGTCTCAGGAGCTGAGCTACGGCAATAGTTCCGGAAGCCCAGGCCCTTAGTCTTGGCGGGGCAATAAACAATAGTTCAAGGCTCACGTCCTTGTAGCAGGAGCTGAGCTACAACATTAGTTCAGGGAGCCCAGGCCCTTAGTCAGGGCGGGGCAGTAACCAATAGTTCAAGGCTCAGGTCCTTGTAGCAGGAGCTGAGCAGTCACAACAATACCGGGGCTCAGGTCCTTGTGTTAGGCGCTGAGCCACAGCAGGTAAGTGCAGGCTTCTCTGCCTGACCGCTGGTAGGAGGGGGAGTCTGCCACCCGTGAGTGGGATGGCAGGGGGGGCACAGGCCCACCCACTCCACTGTGTCCCAGCCCGGGGCCCTAACAGCGGCAGTCAGTCTGCTGCTGTGTCGGTGGGGTCCTGACCGAAACACACCGACATCGGCTCTTCCTCTGTCGTAGCCAGACTGGGGTCAGCTACCCCCGGGCTACTTCCCATCTCCCCCTCCATGGGTACCTGCTCATCGCTGGGCTCGGCAGCGGGGTCCCACACCATGGGCTCCTCGGCGTGCTGAGGGCTGTCTAGGTCGGGCCGCTCCTCCGGACTCGGGTCAAGGGGCCGCTCCTCGGGGTACCGGGCTCGGGGCAGGCTTGGCCAATCCACCTCGGGGTACCTGGCTTGAGGGAGGCTCGGGCGGTCCACGTCAGGATACCGGGCTCGAGGGAGGTTCGGTCCGTCCGCGTCGGGATACCTGGCTCGAGGGAGGCTCGGTCCGTCTGCGTCAGGGTACCTGGCTCGAGGGAGGTTCGGTCCGTCTGCGTCAGGGTACCTGGCTCGGGGCAGGCTCGGTCCGGCAGGAGCCCGGTCAGGAGCGTCCGTCCTCTCCGGCCGCTGGGCTCCAACTGAGTGCTGAGGCCGGGCTTTTATACTTCCTGTCCCGCCCCTTGACTTCCGGGGGGCGGGAACAGGTGGTGGTGGCTCTGCCCACTGAGGTGGCTCCGCCCACTGAGGTGGCTGTTCTGGTTCCTCTCTCTCAGGGGCCGTCGGGAGCCAGGCCGCCTCACTACAGGGTGTTGCTGTAATTAATACAGCTGTGGTACATCCAACTTCTTAAGGTACTCAGTAGCCTGGTAGCTGTACCATAACTCATGGATAAGTGCTAAAGGCATCTCAGCCTCTAGGTCCTATAAACTCTAGCCTTGGGGGTTCCCAGTAATCACTAAGGCCTTGTCTACACTGCTACTTTACAGTACTGCAACTTTCTCGCTCAGGGGTGTGAAAAAACACCCCCTGAGTGCAGCATGTTCCAGCACTGTAAAGTGGCAGTGTAGACATGCCCCAGCGCTGGGAGCTACTCCCCTTATGGAGGTGGTTTTTTTACAGCGTTGGGAGAGCTTTCTCCCAGTGCTGCCACGGCAGCGCTTTAATGTTGCTCGTGAAGACATACTCTAAAGGTATATCTACACTGGCAAGTTTCTGTGCAACAAGTTATACAACTATTATTAAAGCGCTGGAATTAAACCGCTGTTGCGTGTCCACACTGTGCCCCTTGCGACAGTGAAGTGCATCCACATTAGCAGCTCTTGCAATGGCAAAGATAGCAGTGCATTGTGGTAGCTATCCCATTGTGTAACTGGCCGCAGGATGCTTTAGGAAGGGTTTGCAATGCCTCATGGGGCAGGCACAGTGTCACATGATGCAGGTTTCCCAATCCCACTGTTCCAGGGCATCCTACTACGTTGCCAGCTGCTTTTCAACTGAAGTGGGGGGTGGGCAGAGTGTGTGACAGGGAGTGTGTGTGTGTGTATGGATGGGAGGAGGAGAGACAGTGTGTTTTGGGGGACAGAGAGTGTGTCAGCATGCTGGCTTGTAAATTCAGACAGCTGCAGGAAGCAACCAGTCCTGAGGCAGGGGGAGGTGGAAACCCCGACATCAGCCCCCGCTTACCCCACAAGCTCTCTGCATAGCTCTCTCTCTCTCTCTCTCTCTCACACACACACACACACACACACACACACACACACACACACACACACACAGACACCACTCTGTGTTCAACAGCATGAGCATTCCCCATTAATGGTTTGCTTTGTGTCCCAGAGTAGATCAGCACAGCACACAATGGCTGTCAGAAACGGGGGTTTGAAAGGGGAGGGGCACATCTCCAGTCCAAAACAATGAGCAGAGTGGCCACTTGAGGAATTATGGGACACTTCTGGAGGCCAATTGATTGCTTTCTGCACAGTAATGTGTTTACACTGCCAATAAAGCGCTGGATCATCTGCACTGTAAGGCTTACGACTCTCATGGAGGTGGGGTTTTTGCAGCGCTGCAACTGAGCAGTTTCTGCGCACAAAGTGGCTTGGCAGGGTGTACACCTTGGGAGTTACACTGCAGAAAGCTGCTTTACTGCGCAGAAACTTGCCAGTGTAGACAAGGCCATAGATACATGGCTGCAGTGCAGTACTATTTTACCAGAGCAGACAAAAAAGAGAAAGGTTGAAAGTGGCATGCACCATGACATTTCATAGTAAAACATAGCCATTTCTAACTTGGCCCTTGGGGCACAGTCCCCCCAAGTGTTAGGACTCCTCAGGACTAGTGCCCTATCAAGTCCACTACTCTATTAAAGGCAAGATATGGAAATTTCCTGCAATATCCTTGAAAGACCTTACAGTATTAAATGTATATATTATTGTGGGCTGGGATTGTAGGTAACCTCTCTAGATGGGGAGATGTGACTGATGTAAGAAGTGGGAATTCAAAAGACTACATTGAAAATGTGTGAGACAAGTATGGACTTCTGGGACAATAAGCATTAAGTGGATTTCCTAGGGATTCCCTGAGGAGAGGTTAATGCAACTTCCCCAACTCCGGTTATGCAAAAACCTAGCCTTTGAAACTACACCCTGAGGAGAGGTTTATTGTGTGATGATTACCAGTTACAAAAGGCCAAGGTCAAAGCCCTGAGCTGTATAAAGAAATGACTCATCTTCCCAGCCTTCCTTGTGGATCTTGATCTCAGTTCTGGTCACCAATACAGTCCTATTTCAATATAACTACTTCGCTCAGGTGTGTGAAAAATCCACACCACTGAGTGACATAGTTATGCTGGCCTAACCCCCTGTATAGACAGTGCTATGTTGGCGGGAGAGCTTTGGCAATGACATAGTTACCACCTCTCAGGAAAGTGGATTAACTACGCTGACGAGAGAACTCTCTCCCATCGGCGTAGAGCGTCTTCATTAAAACGCTACTACAGTGGTGCAGCTGCATTGGTGCAACTGTGCCGATCAGGCAGGGCGTGCCTGCGGAGGGTCCGCTGGTCCCGCGGCTCCAGTGGACCAGTGGACCACTGGAGCCGCGGGACCAGCGGACCCTCCGCAGGCACGTCTGCAGGAGATCCACCGGAGCCGCGGGACCGGCGACCGGCAGAGTGCCCCCTGCGGCGTGCCGCCGTGCTTGGGACGGCGAAATTGCTAGAGCCGCCCCTGGTGCTGATGCAGCATTTTAAGTGTAGCCCTGAAAAACTTGTGGTCATGAGGAAACCCCAGTTGTGGGTTTTGAAGGACTAAAACCTTCCAGAGCCCTAAGCTGCAGTCAGGGGGTGACCTGTGGTAAGTTCTTTAGCATGCATGTAGATTCCTTTATTGTTTTAATATATTTTCTCTCTGATGTTTTACCTTAAGAATAAATGTGCTTGCTTAGAAGGAGCTGTGTGGTAACTTATATTTGCAGGTAACATATTGGTCATAGCCTTTGGAGAGAAAGCAAAAACACAGATGCTGGTCTGTTTAGGCAGTCTGGTTTACAGGGGATATCAGAGTGGAAATCCAGGGACCTGTGCAGCCTTAAAACCCCTGGTCAGGAGGGAATGAGATGCAGGTCTCTGCCCAAGATAGGTGATGGCTAGGAGCTGGAAACCTCTAAGTGGGTGCCCTTGATAGCCCATGGAGGGTGAAAATAGGTGCAGTTACTCTGAAAATGTGACAGGTAACTTGTGGGTTTTCTGGGAAAGATCTGTTCATGGTGTTTCCCACTGAAGGGCCCCTCCCCTGCTGTTGGAGTAATGCTTCTCACAAATCCTGTTAGTGGGCTACTCCAACCCTGCTGGCAACTGTACAAAAAGGTCCCACATAGTTCTTTGCTCTATATGAGTTCATGGATGGTCCAACAGTTAGGGCACAAGCCTGAAATCTGAATGCAACTCCCTGCTTTGCCACAGAATTCCTGAGCGACCTGGAGAAAATTCTTTATCCTTCTGTACCTCTGTTCCCTCATCTGTAAAAAGGGGATAACAGCACTTCTTTATCTTGTAAGGCTAGTGTGAGCCTTTAAATACATTAAGATTATGAGTTGCTCGGACACTACAATAGCAGGGGCAGTCTAAGTACCTGAGGCATATAGCTGTTCTTGACAAGGACAGCACTCACTTTTTTGGATCCAACAGATCCAGTCAGAGCACAGTGATCACTTCCCAGGCTAATTCCCTGTGTCTGGTGCAGCAGTACCTGTTGGCTCAGGGAACCCAGTCTGGACAGGGTCTGATTCCTGCTCCAGTCACTGCATACCCTCCCATCACCCTCATGGCTGCTTCCCTCAGGGAAGCTAACCTACTCAGTCTCTCCTGGTCTTGGTCCATTCTGTCTCTGTCTCTCCCAAACTCTGCTGGTCAGCTGTGCCCTCCCCCTGAGTCCTCACCCAGGTCTGGACCCTGATTCCTTCTCTCCTTATTCAAATACAGCAGGCCCACCACCTGTGTCTTTTTCAGGTTTTAAAGACTGGTTTCCTTTCACTACACAACTCATTCTTCCAGAATGTTTTTTCCTATTCTCTTCCTGAAAAGAATACAAGACACTTTTTCTTACTTTTTCCTTCTACGGTGCTTGTTTTTACTGCTGATGTCGTTTATTAGAAATTCACCAGTCACATTCATCCCGCCATGCTAACACCAATATGTCATGGTTACAGGACTAGCTGCACCGCTGTCTACTCTTTGTCTTGCTGGGTGCAACCCCTCAGCCACAGGCCTTGTACCTTAACATCTCCTAGGGCAGAATCCCACAATTCTCTGCCTCTCAGACTGGGCCCAGGACTATAGTACCCTGTTTACCAACCATGATTACTCATCAGACCCTAGCAGGCTCAGCAGGTTTGAGTTCCCCTTTCATAGCATCATAGAAATGTAGGACTGGAAGAGACCTCAATTGGTCATCTAGTCCATCCCTCCAGGACAAAGTTTACCTAGACTAGGGGTAGGCAACCTATGGCACGTGTGCCGAAGGCGGCACACGAGCTGATTTTCAGTGGCACTTACACTGCCCGGGTCCTGGCCAACAGTCCGGGGGGCTCTGCATTTTATTTTAATTTTAAATGAAGCTTCTTAAACATTTTAAAAGCCTTATTTACTTTACATACAACAACAGTTTAGTTATATATTATCGACTTCTAGAAAGAGACCTTCTAAAAACATTAAAATATATTACTGGCACACGAAACCTTAAATTAGAGTGAATAAATGAAGATTCGGCACACCACTTCTGAAAGGTTGCCAACCCCTGACCTAGACCATCTCTGACAGGTGTTTGTCTAACCTGTTCTTAAAAATCTTCAAGAATGGAGATGCTAAAGCTACCATTGGTACTTGTTCCAGTACTTAAATATCCTTACAGATAGAAAGTGTGTGTTAATATCTAACTTAAATTGTTTTTGCAACAGATTAAGCCAATTACCTTTTGTCCTACCGTCAGTAAACATGGAGAACAATTGATAACTGTCCTTTTTATAACAACCCTTAACATATTTGAACATATGCAGTATTTTCTCAAAACTAAACATACCCAGATTTTTTTTTAAACCTTTCCTCATGGATCAGGTTTTCTAAACCTTTTATCATTTTTGTTGCTCTCCTCTGCATTCTCTCCAGTTTGTCCATATCTTTCTTTAAGTGTGGTGCCCCAGACTGGACACAGTACTTCAGCTAAGGCCTCACTAGTGCTGACTAGAGTGGGACAATTACTTCCTGTGTCTGACATACAATATTCTGTTAATACACCCCAGAATATTAGCATTTTTGCAACTGCATCACATTGCTGGCACATATGTTTTTTGATCCACTATAACCCCCAAATCCTTTTCTGCAGCACTATTGCCTAGTCAGTTATTCCCTATTTTATATTTGTGCATTTGATTTTTCCTTCCTCAGTTTAGTACTTTGTCCTTTACTGAATATCATCTTGTTGATTTCAGACCAATTCTCCAATCTATCAAAGTCATTTTGAATTCTAATCCTCTCCTCCAATGGGCTTGCTACCCTCCGAGCTTAGTGTCAGCCACAAATGTTATAAGCACACTCTCCACTCCATTATCCAAGTAATTAATAAATAGGGTGACCAGATGTCCTGATTTTATAGGGACAGTCCTGATATTTGGGGCTTTCTTATATGGGTGCCTCTTACCCCTCACCTTCTGTCCTAATTTTTCACACTTGCTGTCTGGTCACCCTATTAATAAAAATATTGACTAGTACTGGACCCAGCACAGACCCTTGTAGGATGTCACTGGATGCATCCTCTCAGTCTGACAGCAAACCATAGATAAGTACTTCTTTTCAATCTTTAGACATTTCCCTAGTTTGTTCACTAAACTCAAGATATATCATGTCTACTGCTTCCTTCCTAACTGTTGCCGGCACAAGGCCTGAGGCTACAGCAAACAGTGATTCGTTGCCCGGAGTGCCTCGCTCCAATTAGACACACCAGGGTGGAGAAGCAAAAAAAAGGTTTATTTGAGATCTCAAAGCGCAGGATGCTTGGAGGAACACACCTCAGATCAAGCACACCTCATACAAGCAGCTCTCTGTCTTTATACATGATCTTAGCTAAGCATGTCTATTACCCCCATGCCCAGCTCCCCCTTACCCCCCCTCTTCTTCCTCCTTTTCAGTTCCCATACAGCAAATACATTATGAAGCAGCAATTACTCTAAACAGGTTAGATCATACTTGGCAAAAAACATATTATCTCGTTAGTAACTTTTCTTGACCGGTCATTCTGTTTCACTCCCTTTAGCCAGGTGCAAGCAGGCTGTATAATTGCCTCCTGGTACTGATAACTAGTTGCCACACATTCCATTCTTTCCATCTAGCCTGTGGAGTTAATTAAAGTCTAAACATGGACGCGGTTCGGACAAGCAGAGGCCTAATACAGGGAGCCTTCATTGGCACTGTCATTTTCCACCCCTCTGTCAACACTGGGTCATGCCTGGTGCCACCAACAATTCCCTCCTTTGAGAATACTCAACAAACCTTTGGCTGAGTGTTCTCATATACCGTGGACAAAACATAATTGAGTTCTATGGAGCTGGGGCTGTCAATGAGAGGGTACATAGGGACCTTCGGGGCACGGGGGGTACAAAGTTTACGGAGGAGCAGTTAGAGAGATTAAACTCTTGGGCAAAGCAAATCTTCAGGTTCTCATACGTATTTGACTCTAATTTGTTAGGGATTCCCTCCATCCCGCATGTGCCTGGGGAGAAACGGGAGTCAACGAGAGGAGTGTTCCCATAGCAAAGAGTAACATTGTGGCAAACCCTAGGCCTGGATCCATACTGGGCCAGTGATCCTAAGGCCTAACAATTACAATTCCCCAAATACCCACAAAATTACTACCACTAACAACAAGCAGATTAAAAACAAAAGGGACCAGGCCCACAGGTTAGGCTGGCCCTGTGAAAATAAACACAGCCAACGCTCAGAGTGTTCACGGGGAGTGCGCTGTAACTGTCCAAAGGGGCCACAGGGCATTCCCAGCAGGCCTTACTGTCGCCTGAATAACAGCTTAAGTCCCAGATCGTCGTTGGCAGTCTTCTTCCGCAGGTTGGACGGTCCACCGTTCAGGAGCTGGCACTGCTTTCAGACGGGAGTAGTGGATCCAGTTCTTGTATCCCTCGACCTTTGCTGCTGTGTGGGTGATCAGCAGGACGGTGTGAGGTCCCTTCCACTTCTCTTGGAGAGGCTCGTCCTTCCAGGTACGAACGAGAACGGAGTCACCAGGCTGCAGGGAGTGGACAGGGGCATCCAGCGGGAGAGGCTGCAAATCTTTGGTATACCTGTGGAGAGAACAGAGAACAGCAGACAGAGAGCACATGTACTGAGATAAGAAACCGCAGCCTACCTCCCACTCCCCTAACAGAACCGGTGTACCATTCATAGGCCATGCCCTCCCAAACATAATCTCGAAGGGACTAAGCCCTAACCTGCCCTTTGGGAGAGCACGAACTCGGAGCAAAACAAGGGGTAAGGCATCAGGCCACCGAAGAGAAGCCTCTTGGCAGACCTTTGAGAGATGCCGCTTGAGTGTCTGATTAGTACGTTCCACTACTCCACTGGCCTGTGGTCGCCATGGAGTGTGGAGCTTCCAGGTGATTTGTAGAACATCCGAAATCCCCTGAATGACTTGCGATGTGAAGTGTGTTCCATTGTCAGATTCCATCCACTGGGGGAGTCCAAAGCGAGGAATGATCTCCTTGACAAACTTGAGAGCCACTGTTCTGGCAGTGTTGTTACGGCATGGGAAGGCTTCAGGCCATCCGCTGAATCGATCCACCATGACAAGGAGGTACCTGAACCCTTGGGTTCGGGGGAATTCAGTGAAGTCTACTTGCCACACCAATCCTGGCCCTGGGGTAGGTTCCAGAGTGGCTGGTGGCACTGACACTCCTGGTCGAGGGTTGTTCTTTTGACAGACTAAACACTCAGCCTGTACCTGGGAAGCCAGGGGTCTTAATCCAGAGGTTAGAAAATACTTATTCATAAGCTGGGTGAGAGCCTCCCTTCCAGCGTGAGTGGTCTGATGTAGTTTCTGTAGTACTGGCCGTATTAGGCTTTTAGGTAGGAGGATTTTTCCTTCTGTGGAGTGGAGCCATCCCTCCTTTTCCTGGAGCCCAAGGGAGTCGGCCAGATTCCTTTCTTTACGAGAGTACTGAGGGGCTGGGAGCTCACCCACTGATGGGATGAGGGCATGCACATGGGCCTTCTCAGCTTCCAATGGTTCCAGGGTGGCAGCCCGCTTGGCTTCCCTGTTGGCCCTGGCGTTGCCCTTGGCTACATCCTGGTCTTCTCGTTGATGAGCTTTGCAGTGCACCACTGCTACCTCTGAGGGGAGCTGCACCGCTTCCAGAAGCCAGAGAATCTGTGTCCCATGCTTGACCGGGGACCCCTGAGCTGTAAGCATTCCCCTTTGTTTCCACAGACCTGCATGAGCCAGAGACCACCCTTAGTGTCCAGCAGGGCTTGAACCATATGAGGGGTATACACCTGCACAGTCCCCCCCAAAGTCAGTTTCTCTGCTTCACCAAGCACTAGGGCAGTTGCCGCGACAGCTCGCAAGCAGGCTGGCCACCCCTTGGCAACTTGATCCAGTTGTTTAGAGAAATATGCCATAGGACGTTTCCAAGTGCCTAATAATTGAGTAAGCACTCCCAGGGCTACTCCTTTCCTTTCATGCACATACAGTTGAAACGGCTTAGAAAGGTCAGGCAGGCCGAGTGCCGGGGCTTCCATTAGCTTTCTCTTTAATACTTTAAATGCCTTGTCAGCTTCTGAGGACCAGTGAAAGGGGTCGTGATCCATTCCCTTAACACATTCATACAAGGGCTTAGCCCACAGTCCAAACTCTGGGATCCATATTCTGCAAAAGCCTGCCATGCCCAGAAAAGCCCTGAGCTGTTTACGATTGCTTGGGACAGGAATCTGACAGATAGCTTCCTTCCTTTCATTTGAAAGCTGTCTCTCCCCCTGTCTTATGTGAAATCCTAAGTACTGTACTTCTGAGAGGGCAATTTGAGCCTTGCTTTGAGCTACCCGGTATCCTCTGAGTCCAACAAAGTTCAGGAGGCTCACAGTGGCGTGGAGGCAAGGGGTTAATCCCACCGCCCCTATTAACAGGTCGTCAACATACTGCAGGAGGAGAATCCCGTCCGGAGTATTCCACTCCTCCAGGTCTTTGGCCAGAGCCTGGCCGAACAGCGTGGGGGAGTTCTTAAATCCTTGGGCTAACACAGTCCAACAAAGCTGCTTTTTAACCCTTCGGTCGTCTTCCCACTCGAAGGAGAAAATCTCCTGAGATTGTGTGTCGACCGGAATTGTGAAGAAAGCATCTTTCAGGTCTAGGACTGAAAAGTGGGTGTACTGCCCTCCTATAGATGCCAACAGTGTATAGGGGTTTGGAACAAGGGGGTGCAGAGTCTTAACCCGTTCATTAACTGCCCTCAGGTCCTGGACCAGCCGATAGGTGCCATTGGGCTTTCGAACAGGCAGGATGGGGGTGTTCCAGGCTGACTGACATTCTCGCAGTACCCCGTACTTCAGAAACTGATTTATAGTTTCCTGCAGCCCTTCTCTGGCCTCCCTCTTGATCGGATACTGCTTGATCCGCACCGGACCTTTTCCTGGCAGGAGCTGAACCTTAATGGGGGTGTGATGTACTGCCTTTCCTGGGACCCCCGATGCCCATACTAGAGGAAAAACCTGGTCCTCCCACTGGCTCCACTCTGGGGCTTGCATGGCTGAGGGCTCAACCACAAGAGTCATTATCCAGGCATTCTCTGGGGGCAAGGTGAGGGTGATTTCATCTTGGGTGAAGTGCAGGGTGGCACCTAAGCGACAAAGCAGATCCCGTCCCAGTAGAGGCGTTGGGCAGTCAGGGAGGTAAACCAGCTTGTGGGAGAGAGTTCTGTCTCCCAAAGCACATTCTGCTGGGGCATACACTGGACATTTGATTCCTTTTCCTGTAGCGCCGACCACAGTGAGGGAATCTGCCACGGGCAGCTGGAGGGGTTGATTTACAGTGGTTCGAGCTGCTCCAGAGTCTACTAAAAAGTCTATTTCAGAATTTCCCACCCGCATTTTTACTCGGGGTTCCGGGGGCAGGATAGTCCGTCTCCCCTGACACCCCTAGTCTTGATTCTCTGCTGCCATCATAGGGGTATCTTCCCTCTCGGGGCACTCATTTTTCCAGTGTCCCTCCTTCCGGCATATGGCACACTGATTGCGACCCAAACGCCTTTCCTGTGAGCCAGGGCGCCCACGTCCACGACCTCTCATTCCCCGGCCCCTTCCACCACCTTCCTGAAACTTCCTCTTGTCACTGGCCTGTACTGCTGCAACCATCATCTTCACTTGCCTTTTTTCCTTCTCTTGCCTTAGCTATAACCTGATTCCTCTCCACTTCAGACAACAGGGTCCTCATAAGGATATTACAGTCATCCCAGTCAGGCTTGTGACTGGCAAAACATCCCTCAAAAACCGAAATAAACTTGCTGGGATTCGTGGAGAATTCCCCTGCCTGTGCCTTAAAGGCTGCTAGGTACACTGGGTTAAAAGGCACATGTGAGTAAACTAGCATAGTAGTGGCCCGGCGCCCCTCTGCTCCCGGGCGAGCCACCACAGTCTCAGTAATCAACGGATAAAATCCCACTGAAGGAGCAATCTCTGAAACCTGAGGCACCTGGTCTTTATACGGTGGGGGTGTAGGAGCCGAAGGGGACACCGACTCTGCCATTACAACCGGGGAGGGGTTCGGGGAACTAACAACAGTGACTGCCGAGCCTGTCGGAGTCAGATTACACTCTTGCAACAGATCTGACCTATCTCTCAACAACATAAACAACTGTGCATACATAAATTCATTCCACTTATTCATTCGCTGACAAAACAAAGCTAATTGAAGGATCGTGTTGTAATTAAGTGATCCCTCCGGTGGCCACCTTTCCTGGCCCTCTAGCTGATACTGAGGCCAGTTTACTGTACAGAATCTTTTCAGTTTACTTTTAGTCAATGGATCTTTTTCAAACACTTTCCAATTCATCAGAATGCATTCTAAGGGTGTACACCGTACCCTGCCTGTACTCTGTCCCTGCTCCATACCTATGGGAAGACACTGGGCGTCCCCAGGTCTTAACAGGCAAACAAAAGGTTAACAGCACTGGACTGTTCCTACCTTATTCACGAGACCGGTTCCCCACCGTCGCCCGCAGCTGCTTCTCCACTATCTGAGCGCGTTGCACCATAGTGCCCTCCGGGGTCGACCACACCGCGTCTCCGCCGAGGCCCCCGATGAAGTCACCGGTGCGCGCTGGGCATCGGTCGTCGCCGCAATCCGTCGACCTCCAGGAGGGGTCCGGGCAAGGCTAAATTTAGCCTCAAGCCCACCCAGGGACGCCAAAACTGTTGCCGGCACAAGGCCTGAGGCTACAGCAAACAGTGATTCGTTGCCCGGAGTGCCTCGCTCCAATTAGACACACCAGGGTGGAGAAGCAAAAAAAGGTTTATTTGAGATCTCAAAGCGCAGGATGCTTGGAGGAACACACCTCAGATCAAGCACACCTCATACAAGCAGCTCTCTGTCTTTATACATGATCTTAGCTAAGCATGTCTATTACCCCCATGCCCAGCTCCCCCTTACCCCCCCTCTTCTTCCTCCTTTTCAGTTCCCATACAGCAAATACATTATGAAGCAGCAATTACTCTAAACAGGTTAGATCATACTTGGCAAAAAACATATTATCTCGTTAGTAACTTTTCTTGACCGGTCATTCTGTTTCACTCCCTTTAGCCAGGTGCAAGCAGGCTGTATAATTGCCTCCTGGTACTGATAACTAGTTGCCACACATTCCATTCTTTCCATCTAGCCTGTGGAGTTAATTAAAGTCTAAACATGGACGCGGTTCGGACAAGCAGAGGCCTAATACAGGGAGCCTTCATTGGCACTGTTATTTTCCACCCCTCTGTCAACACTGGGTCATGCCTGGTGCCACCAACATACCCATTAAGTAAGTCCTCCCATCCCCCAAAAAGAAGAAAATTAGGTTAGTTTGGCATGATTTGTTCTTGGCAAGTCCATGCTGGCTATTACTTATCATCCTATTCTCCTCTAGCTTTCGGAGCTTGCATCCAATGGTTAATACAGATGACTGAACAGCTTTCTTAAAACATGGTATTGTTTAAACTTAGCAGCAGGAACAAAGCATAACATAAGCAAAAAAAAGATTTTAAAACAATGAAAGGGCTGCGTGCATGTCTATCTTACCCTGTCATAGTGGGCCAGGCAAGTTTTGCTTCTTCAGACCCTCAGAAAAGGCTCTATGCCAGTCTGTTCTCTGTGAAAAGTGCCCGACAACTGCCTCCCCACTCTCTTCAGAGAGTGACTTCTTAACTATTTAGTGTCCTTTTAAGCTTTGGTCGCCAGCCTTGGCAAAACAAGTCTTCTTAAGAAGCCACAGCACCCAGTCTCAGAGCCCAGGTCAGCTATCTCAGGCTTGTGGGACTTGGGATGCGGGACTATACAATTGTAATATAAATGTTTGGACTTGGGCTGGAGCCTCCCCACTCTTGGGGTCTTAGATTCCGGGCACCAGCCTTGAGCCCAAACACCTACACTGCAATGTTATAGCCCCACAGCCTGAGTCCTGTGAGCCCAAGTCAGGCGACCTAGGCCAGGTTCAGCCATGCCATGGTTCTTTTATTGCAGTGTAGACATACTCTTAATGACCCCCACAATGTTTACTGGGAGGTTGCTTAACTAAAGCCATTCTGTTTCCATCCTGCTAGTTGACAGTGCACAATGTATATTGTAAATGTTTGGCATTGGCACAGGAACACAAAACATTTTTGAGATTATATCTATCTATATATGAACTGATCAATTTATATATACATATATAATGTTTACTTTGAGATTGATGAAATTATAGAAATATGCAATCAAATGGTGATATATAATAATGCTTTTGGAGTCATTAAATTATCTTTCATTTGCTACTTATTTTTGCATTAATTTGTAAAAGATTTACGTGTAAATTAAAATGTACATGTTTGAATGCTAATGCCAAACATTTACAATACATATCATGCACTGGCATTTACAAAAAGTGATCTGTCAAAAGAAGATACTGACTTCAAAAGGTATGGCCAGGTACACTGAATTTGTAGTATTTGCATTGAACAGTGAATGAATTATGTACTGTCAACTTGCTTGCACAGGAATAGTTAAACTTAATCACTCAGTGATGTATTTATACTGAAAATATTATAAAATAAACCTGATTAGAAATTTAAATCTACTGTATAAAGTACATGTTCATGTGATGTCTCTTAGAGGCTAGCATAACAGCTGTCTAATGGGTGTTCATTATCTTGTACATTAATTAGATGTCAAAGAGATCTCTACAGACTAAACAAAGCCTGTTGGTCTATAATGTGACTATTAAGTTCTTAACAATACAATCTTCACAGGAACAAGATAACCTTTAGTAGGAAGTCCCATTGCATACTCAGATCTCCTTCATGCTATTACAGTTTAGCAGGTTCAGTAATGAAAAATAAAGTCACTCATAAGTAAAAGTTATTTATGAATGCAAATTAATCTTTTCAAAACAAGCTTCTCAGAAATCAGCCTTTCTTGTGTAGTATGTAGGGGCTATTTTTCATCTAAAATTTACTTACCCTAATCCAAAAAATAAAACTGCATTCAATTCAGAGTCATTCACTAGTGTCTCAGTTTGATACTAATGTAATTAGAGAAAAGAGAATTTAACTGAAGTGCATTAACAGATCATGGAATAACTTAAATTGCTTAATACAGATTAAAGATACATAATTTGCACATTGTTGTTACTATATGCATTAGAATTGAATGCATCAGTACTTATGATTTTTAATGATGAAGTCCCAATTCTACAAGGTCACTTTACAGGATCAGACTCTAATCTCTAAGGCCTTGTCTACACTACAAGACTATTTCGAATCAACTTAGTTCGAATTTGTGGATTCGACCTTATGAAGTCGAATTTGTGTATCCATACTAAATACACTAATTCGAATTTCTGAGTCCACATTCACGGGGCCAGCGTCGACTTTGGAAGCGGTGCACTGTGGGAAGCTATCCCACAGTTCCCGCAGTCCCCGCTGCCCATTGGAATGCTGGGTAGAGTCCCCAATGCCTGCTGGGGGGAGAAATGTGTCGAGGGTGGTTTTGGGTAAGTGTCGTCATTGAACCGTCAATCACAACCTCCCTCCCTCCCTCCTTGAAAGCGCCTGCGGGCAATCTGTTCATGCACTTTTCTGGTCAGTGACAGCGCGGACGCCACAGCACTGCAAGCATGGAGCCCGCTGCGATCATCGCCGTTTTCTCCTCCTCGCACTTTATCGTCCACCTCTTCCACAGTCAGCTGCTGAGAAATTGGGCTACTTTTCAATGGTGCTGCAAGCACTGGGGGACCATAGGGGACGTTTTACAAACATCAACGTCGGGTGGCCGGGCAAAGTTCATGATGCGTGTGTTTTCAGGAACTGTGGGCTGCTCAGACGCCTGCAGGAAGGTAGTGTCTTCCCGGACCACGAAATAACTGTTGTGGATGTGCAGATGCCTATAGTCATCCTCGGGGACCCAGCCTGCCCGCTAATGCACTTGCTCATGAAGCCCTATACAGGCGCCTGGGACAGCGACAAGGAACTCTTCAAATACCAGCGAGCAGCGAGCAGCGTGACCTGTGACTGTTCAGTTTCTTTACAGAGAAGCTGAACCTGCCCCTGTTTCTTTACCCAGTTACTGTTGACTCTCCTCTTCGGTTACATACCCCGTTCACCCCGTTACCCCCACTTCCAGCACACGTGTAAAAATAAAATACATGTCCCATTATTACTTAACAAAGGTTTCTTTATTCATGACTTTTCGTGAAAGGGTTGAAACTGGGACGCAGGCTGTGCTGGGTAGGGTGTGCGGTGATGTAAAGACCGCCTCTAAACTCAAGGAATGACAGGCTCCTGCTCCTAGAGCGGTCCGTAGTGCCGGAATGCTTCTTTCAACGAAGCCTGCCATCCCTCTTTATGGAATTCTGTGTGCGGGCGGATATATGACCTTGTGGTGGAGGAGGACGGATACAGATTCCTCAGCTGCGTGACTCAGCGGTCCAGGACAAGGACCGCTGTATAAGATCTGTAACCGCCCTCCCCCGCTGCAAAGTCACATCTCCCCCGCCCACACAGATCCTGGAAACCACCTCCAAAAACCGACCAGGGTGCCTACTGACTGCACCGTGTGTGTGACCCGCTGCTGATCCTGCCCCCGTGTCTGTACCCTGGGAAAGGTGACTGTCCTATGCAATTAACCACCCCCTTCCCCACGCCCCCCATTCAAACACAGTCTTCTTTGAAAAAACATAACGGAAACAGTAATTAACAGCAAAGCATTTTTATTAATTAAGTAGACAGTTAGGGGATGGGACTGGGATTGGGACTACTGTGAGTCTGGAAGTGAAGGACTTCGGCAAATGTAGGGTATGAGAGCTTTTGGGTACTTGAGCACTGTGCTGTGGTGCAGTGACAGTATTCATGTCCCCGGCCGCCCCTCCTCCTGATTATTTTCGGTGAGGGGGGTCTGGGACTTTGTGGCAGGGGAGTGCGGTTGCGGATACACTGCAGGGTGTCTCTGTCCTCCTGCCTGCGGTCCTGCAGAACATCCACAAGGCGCCTGAGCGTGTCCGTTTGCTCCCTCACTAGTCCAAGCAGCGTTTCAGTCGCCTGCTTGTCTTCCTCACGCCACCTCTCCTCCCGTTCGCTGTGTGAGCGCTGGCACAGAGAGACGGTCTCCCTCCACTGGCTCTGCTGGTCCGCCTCTGCTAGGTAGCAGCCCATACGTTCCTCGAACATCTTGTCCCTTGTCTTTTTCTTTCGCCGCCTAATCTTTGCCAGCCTCTGCGGGGGGGATGCTGTGGCAGGTCTGGAGACAGTGGAAGCTGTGAGATGGGAAACAGGGAGTGAATTCCTTGCGAAGATACATTTTTGCGAACAATTAACTGAGTCTAGGCTGTCTCTGTGAATTCTGGGTTGAGACCCCTGTGCCTGCTGGGGCACAAATCATTTTCGCGGTGGATTCTGGGTAAATGTCGCCAGTCATTCCTTCCTCCGGGAAAGCAACGGCAGACAATCATTTCAAGCCCGTTTTCCCAGAATTGCCCTGGCATACGCCATAGCGTGGCAACCATGGACACTGTTTTGCCTTTTGTGTATGTCACCGTATGTGTACTAGATGCCGCTGACAGAGGCGGGCCAGCAGTGCTACACAGCAGCATGCTTTTGCTTTTGCATGACAGCAGAGATGGTTACCAGCCATATTGTACCATCTACCATACCATAAATTGGTAATAAGATGGTAATAAGATGGGCATGGTTACCAGCCCTTTTGCACTGCCCCATGTGCCAATAGGCTGATGATGAGGACGGATACCCATCTTTTTGTACCATCAGCCATCCATAGCGTGGGGGGAGCAAGGATGTTGGTGTTGAGTGCTGCACCATTGCGTCTATCTGCAGCAGTCAGTAAAGATAGGGTGAGATGTAAAAGAGTCAACAGAGGATTGTTTTCACTTCTGGTGGTGGGTGGGGTGTGTGCGCAAATTGCCGAACTATGCCCTGACCCACCGCAGACACTGTGTTTGACCCTAGAAGCATTTGGAGCTCATCCAAGAATGCAAATACTTTTCGGAGACAGCAGGAACTGTGGGATACCTTGCGTCCTCATTCCCCCCTCCCTCCATGAGCGTCCATTATATTCTTTGGCTTTCCGTTACGCTCGTCACGCAGCGGTGTGCTGAGTCTGTGCTATGCCGTCTGTCCGTAGATTTTTTAAAAATACTTTGGACCAGGCGTAAAATTACAGTAATTACCCTAATTAGATGCAGGAGTCTCCGAGCGAGATCACCCTGAGGAGGGTCACTGAAGGAGATAGAGAGCGCATGCTGCGTGAAAGCTAGCACGAACCAGGGCCCGATGCAGCCGTGCTCGGGGAGGCAGTGCTCCCTGAGTACCTCATGAAAGCCTTGCGCGGAAAACTGTGCTACCACGGAGCACCCAATAAGGCAGCTCTCCCCAGGAACCTCCTGCTGATGCTTTTCGATTAACGCAAGGACAGCTTCGTGGAGATCTCCAAGGATGATTTCTGTTCTATCCCCATATCTAGAGAGACCTCCTTTTCACACAGTTAAGATTCCTGTTATATTAAGAATAAAAGTTAACATGGTTAAAGCACTTACCGACTGCTCCTTCCCCTGATTCAGGGTCCGGGTTAATGGCCGGGGAGGGTTGTTGGGGGATCTCCGTGACGGTGATGAATAGATCCTGGCTGTCGGGGAAACCAGCGTTGTAAGCGCTCTCGCCTGCCTCGTCCTCCACAAACCCTTCCTCATTTCCCCGTCCGCGAACATCACCGAGGAACTGGCCGTCGACACTGTCCCATCATCAGAGTCCACGGTCACTGGTGGGCAGGGGCGGCTCTAGGCACCAGCGGGCCAAGCGCCCGCTTGGGGCGGCATCCTGGGGAGGGCGTCATTTGGCTCCGGTGGAGCTCCCGCCGGCATGCCTGCGGCAGGTCCACCGGAGCCCGGGACGAGCGGACCTGCCACAGGCATGACTGCGGCGGGTCCCGTCTTCCCGCGGCTCCGGTTGAGCTCCCTCATGCATGACTGAGGCAAGTCCGCTAGAACAGGGCTCCGGTGGACCTGCCGCAGGCATGCCGGCGGGAGCTCCACCGGAGCCAAATGCCGCCCTCCCCAGGAAGCCGGAGCCGCGGGAAGAGGGGACCCGCCGCGGGACTGGGGAAGGGCGGCGCAGCGCTCCGCGCTGCTTGGGGCAGCCTACTTTGTAGAGCCGCCCCTGCTGGTGGGGCAGTGGTGGAAGGCTCCGTAGCGTCCGTTTGCCGCTTTGATTTTTTGGTAGCCTTGTCTGGGGTCCTTGATTTTCACACGGCGATGCGTTGCATCCTGCCTGTATCCTCTGTCTCTCATGGCTTTGGAGACCTTCTCGTAGGTCTTCGCATTCCCTGTTTTGGAGCGCAGCTCCGAAAGCACAGACTCCTCGCCCCACACACCGATCAGATCAAAGAGTTCCCAGTCAAGTCTATGCTGGGTCCCTCTTTCTATTCACAGATAACATGAACTCCTCTGCTGGAGAGCTCTGCATCATTGCAGGTGCTGCAGAGCTCGCCCCGATGTCCAGCCAGGACGTCAGATTCAAAGTGCCCAGACAGGAAAATGAATTCAAATTTTCCCGGGTCATTTCCTGTGTGGCTGGTCAGAGAATCCAAGCTCGGACTGCTGTCCAGAGCGTCAACAGAGTGGTGCACTGTGGGATAGCTCCCGGAGCTACTAAGTTCGATTTGCATCCACACCTAGCCTAATTCGAGCTAGCCATGTCGAATTTAGCGTTACTCCACCTGTCGGGGTGGAGTACCAAATTCGAACTAAAGAGCCCTCTAGTTCGAATTAAATGGCTTCCTGGTGTGGACAGTTGAGCGGTTAGTTCGAATTAACGCTGCTAAATTCGAATTAAAGTCCTAGTGTAGACCAGGCCTAAGACTATATATCTTTATTAAAAAAAAGTTTTATAGAAAGATAATTAACGAGAGCTCACTATCTTGATGTACAATCCCATTAGACCCAGCAGGAAGAGACATGACCGAACCAGTTTGTGGACTTTTTCTGAGCTGATTGATCAGAATATTCATCAATTGAAACCAGTCCTTGGGGAAGTAAGCTCTGGCTCTGATCAAGTCTAGAGTTGCTCAAATGAATTATATGGTTTGTGTTGGAACTAAATTGGACTTTTCTAGATTTATGCAGATTCCTCGTGATATTAGAAGACTGAGCAAAGTTGAAGTTGATGTTATTACCTCCCAAAGAGACTTCCCCATCAGAAGCCAATCATCTAGATAAGGAAAATCTATCACGTTGTGATGTCACAAGTGTGCTGCCACAATTGAAAGCACCTTTGTAAATACTGTGGGCACTGCTGCCAGTCCAGAGAGAAGCACCCTGTATTGATAGTAGTTTTTACCTATCCACTCTGGGAAAAGGGTGCAGGGCCCAATAGGGGTCACCTGATTCTAATATTGAGCAGGAGGAAAATCAAGTAAAAGAGGATATAGCAATGGAGAAAGGAACAACAGAGGATAGGAGAATGGATAACAAGAGGAAACAGTGCTGATACCACTGACAGTAACAGTCAGGTAGGCAATACTGGTAGTGAAATGACGGTACCTAATCTGGTGAGGAATCTGGGTGAAGCCAAGCAGAAACAACTAAGATGTCTGTACACTGATGCAAGGAGACTGGTAACAAAATAAAGGAACTAGAACTACTGGTGCAGGAAGTGAAACCAGATGTTATAGGGATAATGGAAACACCTGGGAGGCAGGAGAAGTGAAGCAGCGATGGTGTGCTCGGGGAGGAAGCGGGGCAGGGGTGAGCTGAGGCCGGGGGAGGAGAGCTGCCACAGGGGGGGTGCCTCAGGGTGGAGAGGGGGAGCTGCCCCGGGGGGGGGGGGCGCGCGTCAGGGCAGGGGCTTGGGGATGGGGGAGGGTGCAAGGTGGAAGTTTCGCCTAGGGCGCGAAAGATCCTTGCACCAGCCCTGAGCACAAGGCAGGAATCTTTTGTCTCTCTGGGTTCCCACCCCTCCTTCTAAATGGAAAAGCAGCAGGTTTAAGATGGATTCCAGTACCAGGTGACATGGTCACATGTCCTGTGAGAGACCCCAAGCCTTCATTCTTCCTGGCCTGACTCACAGGAAGGCTTGCAAGTAAACAGAGCCATTTACAACCAATTGTCCTAGTTGATGGGAGCCATCAAGATTCCAAACCACCAGTAGTGGCCCACACTTTGCATAATTACAACTGGACCTCAGAGTTATATTTCATATTTCTAGTTTCAGATACAAGAATGATACATTTATACAAATAGGATGACCACACTCAGTAGATTATAAGCTTTGTAATGATACCTTACAAGAGACTTTTTGCATGAAGCATATTCCTTGTTACATTATATTCACACTCATTGGCATAAAATCATATGGAGTGCAGCGTCACACTTAATTTAAAAGAAAAATGATCCAAGAAGAAAGTCAGAATGGAACTGTGATATTTCTCTTATTAAAAGATTCAATTTAGATACCAAATGAACACAGGTTCAATAGACACAAAATCAGGTCAGCTTTTCGAATGCAATTAAATGTCACTTATCATTAGCATTTTTAAAAGAAAGACAGAAGAGTAAAATGCAAGTTCTGCAGCATCTAGCAAAAGTCTGCAGTGATATGCTGAGTCTCTGCAATGAAATGTGCTAGATAAGATAGGTATTCATTATTGTTAACTTTATTTGTATTTTCCCCCCGATATTGCATAGTATGATTTCTAAGCTTTACCTCCTATTTAGACCTGCTGATGTTCAGGGCCAGGACATGTCCATGCTCAATAAATAGTACTATCTATAACGTCAGTTTCCTGTTGGCCACATTTTGAGCAACTGTTTTTAAGAAAACCATTTGGAAGCAGTTGCTGTACATCAGTAGCCAAAAGGAAAGGCATCTAATGTAATGTACCAATATGCAGCTAGCAGGTCAGTTTGAAACAAATCCATGTAAATCCCAATGAAATAATGGAAGCAACCTTTCCCTATTAGGGAGAATTTTTAGAAAACAATTGAGGGAGCTCAAAGGAGAAACTAAATCTAAGAAGTGTTACTTATTTAACTAAGATATTATCCAAAACCAGTAGAACAATTAATTACAAGAATAGATGCCTGGGGAAACACAGCACCACCATAGTATGTATGACATTCTCCGGAAAACACATTTTAGGGAAATGAGACTATTTTACCACAAGTTCTTTTGTAAATCAGTTTGTTAAATGTTTTTGGATCCTTCAGGATTAAAGAGACCATATAAATGTGAATTGTTATCTGCATACATGTAAAATGCTCAATTCTGCTCATTTAAATCTGACAAGCAAGTTGCTAATCTTTGTGTCCCCCATCTTCTGCCACCAGTTTTGATTCACTTGGCCAGTTCAGAAAATGATACAGTGGCTTCCCTGCCAAAACACTGCAGATGTATTTCATTTTATTTTGTCCCTGGTCACTGTTTAAGGGACAGGTTGAAAGACCTGATGTGCATGCAGGTCAATGTTATTAATTTCTGTAAAAAAATAATTCACATAAATAGCACAAAATTATATTTTCATCAAAAATGTCAAGTAAAATAACACTTGTGCTGTCAATTCTTAAAGTGGTTTCTGATTATAAAATTGCAGTGATTGGAGAATCAATAAGCAACTTTTCTGTTTATTATCTTTTACATTTTATAGCATACATTTATTCTCAGTGTTTTACATTCACAGTTTACTGTGGGATAAGGTGAACCAATCTAGCATTATTGGGTTCAGTGGGTAGTGATCAATGGCTCGATGTCTAGTTGGCAGCCAGTATCAAGCGGAGTGCCCCAGCGGTCGGTTCTATGACCGGTTTTGTTCAACATCTTTATTAATGATCTGGACGATGGGATTGTAAATTGCCACGTACACGCAGGGGCGAAAGAAAATGCAGGCCTGTTATTTACCAGGCTTCACGTGGCAATAGACTATATTGGTAAGGGATGCAAGGAGAGTATGGGTCACGATGCAAACTGCAGACACACACACAACTAAAATTAATCAATTTAAAGTTTTATTGGGGATAATTACAAGGGGTAAGAGAGCAGCGTATGATTAGCTAATAGAGTTAATGAAACTTAAAACACACAATGACTAAAATATCTACTAACAATATTTATAAACAAAGATGCAGCATTTAGTAATAACCGATACTTACAAATACAAACCAACGCATAACGACCGGCAAACGTAGAAACTCTGTTTGAAACACGTGAGCTGAGAGAGAGGCTTCGAGGTGATCAGGCTCGGTTACGGGTGTACACAGGATACACAGGATTCGTTTTTCTTTCTCCTCTCCCTGCCTGCACATGGCAGGCAGGCCTATTAAAGTACCAACTATGACATCATAGAAGTGTCATAGGGGACGGGGCCCAAAACCTGTTTGTGTTCGTTTCTGATTGGCACAAGGAAAGTTTACACCAAGTAGGGGAGCAGGTGCCTTAAAGTCTGGCTTCGCCCCCAAAAGGTGAGGAAATGCATATTGTTTTAGAATGCGTTCAACGCTGAATGACAAAAGAAGAGGCCAGGGCAATACCAGTATGGGCAAGTTTTACAAGATGCAGACAGGAACTCATCTCAACAGGGATAGATTGCACCTCAGCAAGTTTGTGGATGACACTAAGCTGGGGGAGAGGTTGATATGCTGGAGGGTAGGGATAGAGTCCAGAGTGACCTAGACAAATTGGAAGATTGGACCAAAAGAAATCTGATGAGGTTCAGCAAGGACAAGTGCAGAGTCCTGCACTTAGTATGGAAGAATCCCATGCACCGCTACAGGCTGGGGACTGACTGGCTAAGCAGCAGTTCTGCAGAAAAGGACCTGGGGATTACAGTGGACAAGAAGCTGGATATGAGTCAGCAGTGTGCCCTTGTAGCTAAGAAGGCTAATGGAATATTGGGCTGCATTAGTAGGAGCATTGCCAGCAGATTGAGGGAAGTGTTCTGCCCCTCTGTTCGGCACTGGTGAGGCGACATCTGGAGAATTGCTTCTAGTTTTGGGTCCCCCACTACAGAAAGGATGTGGACATGTTGGAGAGAGTCCAGTGGAGGGAAATTAAAATGATTAGGGAGCTGGGGCACATGACTTATGAGGAGAGACCGAGGGAACTGGGCTTATTTAGTCTGCAGAAGAAAAGAGTGAGGGGGGAATTTGATAGCAGCCTTCAACTACCTGAAGAGGGGTTCCAAAGAGGATGGAGCTAGGCTGTTGTCAGTGGTGGCAGATGACAGAACAAGGAGCAATGGTCTCAAGTTGCGGTGGGGGAGGTCTAGGCTGGATATGAGGCCTGGTCTACACTAAGCGTTTAAACCGGTTTTAGGAGCGTAAAACCGATTTAACGCCACACCCGTCCACACTGAGAGGCCCTTTATATCGGTATAAAGAGCTCTTTAAACCAGTTTCTGTACTCCTCCCTAACGAGAGGAGTAGCGCTAGTATCAGAATTACCATATCGGATTAGGGTTAGTGTGGCCGCAGATCGACGGTATTGGCCTCCGGGCGGTATCCCACAGTGCACCACTGACCACTCTGGACAGCAATCTGAACTCGGATGCAGTGGCCAGGTAGACAGGAAAAGCCCCGCGAACTTTTGAATATTTCCTGTTTGCCTAGCGTGGAGCTCAGATCAGCACGTGTGGCGATGCAGTTAAAAATCAAAATAAAGAAAGAGCTCCCGCATGAACCATGCGGATGTGATCACTGTAAGGGCAGGCAAATCTGTTCTATCAGCGCTCCGTTACAGAAGATGAAATTCAAAATCATTTTTAAAAAATCTCCAGACAGATGCCATAACAGGGGCTCAGCGCACTGCTGCGTGACAAACGTAACGGAAAGCCAAAGAATCAAATGGACGCTCATGGACTGGAGGACTCAAGCTATCCCACAGTTCCTGCAGTCTCCGAAAAGTATTTGCATTCTTGGCTGAGCTCCAAATGCTTCTAGGGTGAAACACAGTGTCTGCGGTGGGTCAGGGCATAGCTCGGCAATTTACGCACCCCACCCACCCACCCCCAGAAGTGAAAGGGAAAACAATCCTCTCTTGACTCTTTAACATGTCACCCTATCTTTACTGAATGCTGCAGATAGACCCGATGCTGCAGCACTCAACACCAACATCCTTGCTCCCCCCCGCCATGGGTGGCTGATGGTGCAATACGACTGGTATCCGTCCTCGTCATCAGCCTATTGGCACATGGGGCAGTGCAAAAGGACTGGTAACCATGCAGACTAGCATCGGTGAGGTCTATCAAGGGTGCCTGGCCCTAATTTTTCCTGGTAGATGGTACAGTATGGCTGATAACCATCGTCGTCATAGCAACAGGGGGCTGAGTTCTGTCAGCCCCCACCCTTCATGTGTAAAAAAGATTCAATTGCCCCGGACTAGCAGAGGGATGCTGGGCTCCTCTGCTCCACACTCCTTACTGTCCTGTCTGGACTATCATAGCAGCTGGAGGCTGCCTTCCACTCATTTCTCACTAACAAGTCAGTGTGTCTTATTCCTGCATTCTTTATTACTTCATCACACAAGTGGGGGGACAATGCTACAGTAGCCCAGGAAGGCTGGGGGAAGAACGGAATCAACAGGTGGGGTTGTTGCAGGAGCACCCCCTGTGAATAGCATACAGCTCATAATTTCTGCAGGATCTGACACAGAGCAGCTGTGCTCTCTGATACAGTGGTTCTGTAGTACACTTGCCCATATTCTAGGCAGGACTGATTCTATTTTTAGATACCAAAAAGGAGGGATTGACTCTGGGAGTCATTCCCAATTTTAACTTTAGCCCCTGGCTAAGAGCAGCCAGGGGCACTTATGACAGCAGCAAATGGTGCAAAACGACTGGTAGCCATGCTCATCTTTTTACCAATTTATGGATTGGTAGATGGTGCAGTATGGCTGGTAACCATCTCTGCTGTCATGCAAAAGCAAAAGCATGCTGCTGTGTAGCGCTGCTGAATTGCCTCTGTCAGCGGCATCTAGTACACATACGGTGACAGTCACAAAAGGCAAAACAGGCTCCATGATTGCCATGCTATGGCATCTGCCAGGGCAATCCAGGGAAAAAAGGCGCGAAATGCTTGTCTGCCGTTGCTTTCCCAGAGGAAGGAGTGACTGACGACATTTACCCAGAACCACCCGCGACAAATGATTTTTGCCCCATCAGGCACTGGGATCTCAACCCGGAAATTCCAAGGGGCGGGGGAGGCTGCGGGAACTATGGGATAGCTACGGAATAGCTACCCACAGTGCAACGCTCCAGAAGTCGATGCTAGCCTCGGACCGTGGACGCACACCACCGATTTAATGTGTTTAGTGTGGCCGCGCGCACTCGATTTTATACAATCTGTTTTACAAAACCGGTTTATGCAAATTTGGAATAGTCCCGTAGTGTAGACGTACCCTTAGGAAACACTATTTCACTAGGAGTGTGGTGAAGCACTGGAATGGGTTAACTAGGGAGGTGGTGGGATCTCCATCCTTAGAGGGTTTTATGGCCCGACTTGACAAAGCCCTGACTGGGATGATTTAGTTGGTGTTGGTCCTTCTTTAAGCAGGGGGTTGGACTAGATGACCTCCTGAGGTCTCTTCCAACCCCAATCTTCTATGATTCTATGTCATAATAACAGAAATAGGCAGTAAATAATGTTACTTCCTGTACCTAGTTGCAGAGGTTTTCACTCTAGCATTTGAAGTTCTAGGTACAGGATTGGGTATCATATATAGCCAGGTTGTCTGTCCACAGGCATAGAAGAGAACTTCCTTTGGGGCATCTGATGTCTTTACCATGAATCTGTGTAGAAAAATCACTTTATGAAAACTGCAGAAATTGTTGATGGTAGTATATGCCAAAAAGAATACGGGAAATAGCTTCTATCTTCAATTTAGTAAACACTGGTCCATACCAAAAGTCTAGATCAGAACTTCCCATCCCTCACATGGAAAATATGTGTTCAAGTTCCATATGTAAGGCTTAAATTAAGTTTTGGAAAAAAAATCTGATATTACACCATGACAGGTCATTAGAGTTTGAAAGAACAGAGTTTTCATTGAGTGAATACTGTTGTATTCCATCAGTATACAAATCAGCAATGCAGTAAAATGAAAAAAAGCTAAGACTTATCAGTTCAACAGCTGTGGCATGGACGAGGAAGATAAGAAATGTTTTTCTCATTAATCTAGTATTAACAATGCTACATTCAAATAAGAAGAATCTGCAGTAACACTTAACAGTTTTATAAAGATTGTATGGTGCATAGTAATAAGATAAATAAGACAGTTGGGCATTATTAGAAAATACATTAGCATTATATATTGAGTTGATTGCCATCAAAATGGCTGTTAAACATTTGTGACAAATGGCTCTTCTCTACAGACAACTACATGTTAAAAAGCAATTCTATTAATAGGAAAACAACTTGTATTTGGTTTGATTTAAGCAGAGATAGCCTTAGAATGATCAAAATCTTAAATCAATGTTGATTTCACCATGCACACACAAACTAGTAAAAAATAATTCCATAGATAATAATAGAAATATACAGACAGGCAAAGTAAGAAAAATGCTGCATGAGAACTTATGAGAGTCTGATTTAAGGGTATTTACTTTGTGCATTTTGACAAGTAACATTGACAATTTGGATTTTAACAGTTTATAAGTTTTAACTATTTGAATCTCAACATCTGTTGTAATTAAATAATTGAATGACCCTCTACATATTTTCCTGCAACTATGAAAATGTAATTTTATAAAAATAAAATTTACTTTAAAATAAGACATATTATCAGTGGAAATTATAAAAAAGTTAAAATAACATTCTGTCGCACCCTGGGTATAGGTTTGTTCATATAATGTGAGCATCTGTATTTAACATTTCTACTCATCTCCTCTCTCTTTTCCTTCTATGAAGCTGTCATCTACTGTCCCCTGGCTCCTCATCTTCCTTCCTCTCAGATTTCCACAGCTGGTTGTCATCCCAGCCTGCACTCTTATCACAACCCCCATGACCACTCTGATTCTGCAACTTTTCACTTCCTTTTGCTTGCTTCCTCTTTCAGTGAGTAGTTCTGGACTGAATGTCCTACTCAACACCTTGATCACGCTCTTGACCCAATCTTCACCAGCATCTGCTGTCATTTTCCATCTCTGATCAGCACCTCTCCTTTGTCAGAAGAAAGGGAGTAAGGGAAAATTTAAGACTCCAGAACTTTACCACCTGGCACCAAACAAGGCTGCATTGTGATGTGTGACATGATTCTGCTGAGGATAGATGTATCAGATTCTCCAATGAAATACACTAGTACATATTTGTATGCCTGTGCTAAATTCCATTAATTTCATTTGAGACCATAGACTCAGAGACTTTAAGGCCAGAAGAGACCATCATGATATAGGAAGTCAATCTCCCATTCCCCTACCCAGGCTCTCTGTCAATCTGACATGGGGAAAAATTCCTTCCTAACCTCAAATATGGCCATCAGTTATATCCTGAACATGTGGGTAAGACCCACCAGCCAGACACCTGGGAAAGAATTCTCTTTGAGGAAACTGTTTCAAGTTTGAGGAAATAATCTAAGTCAGAAGTAGGCAAAGCAGGCAAAAGGAACAGAAAGAAAAAACTTTTGAGCGAAGAGGTAAGAAAGAGGGAAGGAGGAGGAGGATGAGCTGGTCTTGGAGTGGTTAAAGCACACAATAGGTAGGTTAACAGGTAAATCAGAATGCAGAAGGTCAGTAATATTGTAAAAACACCTCATGACAGCACACTCTAATATCAATCAGCTAAAATGATTTAAATCTATATCTGTCATTTTGATTCTATTTTACCTATTATAGTACCGGGTACATACTTTCTGATAGAAAAGTTAAATGTCCACAGACTTTAGAAGTAGATATTTGTTTTGTTTCAGCATTTATCAGAGGCAGGTTCAGAGAAGTAGTTTCCATGTCAGTATCCACCTTTGTTTTAACTTGAAAGGTATATAGCAGCAGGAGACCATTATCCCATAACAATACAGTGGGTTCTGAATTAATGAAAAGGGACCTGGCATACGGAGCTGATTAATGAAAAGGGACCTGGCATCTGATTAATAATTCACAGTTACTTCTGCTGCCACAGGCTGATGACCAATTATATTAATTCAAGAAAAAACCCTTACATACAAGTGAAAGGACAGTGTGTCTCCTGATAGCATATAACAGAATGTCAAGTATCAGAGGGATAGCCGTTTCAGTCTGGATCTGTAAAAAGCGACAGAGAGTCCTGTGGAACCTTATAGACTAACAGACGTATTGGAGCATAAGCTTTTGTGGGTGAATACCCACTTCAGATGCATGTAGTGGAAATTTCCAGAGGCAGGTATAAATATGCAGGCAAGAATCAGTCTAGAGATAACAAGGTTAGTTCAATCAGGGAGGATGAGGCCCTCTTTTAGCAGTTGAGATGTGAACACCAAGGGAGGAGAAACTGCTTTTGTAGTTGGCAAGCCATTCACAGTCTTTGTTTAGCCCTGAGCTGATGGTATCAAATTTGCATATGAACTGAAGTTCAGCAGTTTCTCTTTGGAGTCTGGTCCTGAAGTTTTTTTGCTGCAGGATGGTTACCTCTAAATCTACTATTGTGTGTCCAGGGATGTTGAAGTGTTGTCCTACAGGTTTTTGTATATTGCCATTCTTAATATCTGACTTGCATCCATTTATCCTTTTACGTAGGGATTATCCAGTTTGGACAATGTACATGTACATATTTAATCAGCTCAGGATTAAACAAAGACTGTGAATGGCTAACCAACTACAAAAGTAGTTTCTTCTCCCTTGGAGTTCACACCTCAACTGCTAGAAGGGGGCCTCATCCTCCCTGATTGAACTAACCTTGTTATCTCAAGACTGATTCTTGTCTGCATATTTATACCTGCCTCTGGAAATTTCTACAACATGCATCTGATGAAATGGCTATTCACCCATGAAAGCTTATGAGCCAATACGTCTGTTAGTCTATAAGGTGCCACAGGACTCTTTGTCGCTTTTTACATATAACAGAATGGTATTTAACCTTGTTCACAGAAAATCACAGGGAAAAAAAAGAACAGGAAAATAACAACAATATCAGAAAAGAGAATTGTACAAGCACAGAATATTAGAGATTACAGTTATGAGGAAGTTTCCCTACTGAGAAGGTCAAATGGTTGACATTTTTGAAGGTGAACAGGAAAGCTGCTTGAGTTGATGGGCATGCTGCTACAGCTGGGGAATAATTTATTAAACAAATGAAATGTCAGTCATGAATTAGAGGTCATATTAAAAAAATAAAAACCACAGGAATCAAGTGTGCATGTAGGAGATCAGAAAGCCATTCTTCTGTCCCTACCATAGTTCATTGACAAAATATTACAGGAAGCAATTACTCAGAATTTTGGGACAGATACAAGGACCAACTGAATTCAATGGAAAGGCTCCCATTAACTTTAATGTCCCAGCTCTCCACAGACAAAAATAAATGAGAGATCTAGTGTAGCATTCTCAAAGAAGCAGGAAGTCTTCAGATTACTGTTAAATAAAAGCATTTAACTGTTATACCAACAGTGTAATTGATGCAACTGGATTATTGTTTATTATTTCTATTGCAATAGCATCGAGAGGCACAACCAAGAACCAAAATCAGGGCCTCTCTGTGCTATGCACTGCATAAACAGAAGCAATCCCTGCCCTTAAGTGCTTAGTCTAAATAGACAAGGCAGACAAAGGATAAACGGGAAAACAGGCAGAGAGGTGAAGGCCCAGATCCTCAAAAGTACTTAGGTGCCTATGTCCACCATTTAAGTGTCACTGATATTTTCAAAACTTCCACTCAGGTGTTGCCTAACTCAGAAGGCACATAAATCCCCTAGGAACCTACATTTCTATCATTTCTATGTAGCATTCACAAAGCTGCCTAAGCTCTGATGCTGCCCCACAGTTAATGAGCTGCTCAAAACTTTAACTCATGCTGAAGCCATGGAGACTCTGAAAAGTGGGATTCTCAAATTAGGCAGAATGCCTATCTCACCGGTAATACCTGTAGGCATGCTCTGAACATGTCTAAAACCTGATACCTGTCAAATCCCATAGCATGAGCGCTAGATGCAGGCCACTGATAGATGCTGGGGAAAGAGTGCCAGGGAAGTGTAGTGTGAGAGTGACAAAGGTATTGAGCAAGAGCAGGAGACACAGAGACGGGGGAAGAGAGACAGAGGTGGTTTTGTTGGTAGGTCATAGCCATTTGTCCATTTTTTTTAATGGAGATTTTTCTGTGATTTGTCCCCAGTCCAATACTAAGACAAAACCCGATGAGGTTCAGTCTGGTATCACAGATGGGGATATCATTTTGAAGAGCACTCCACTCTGCCCCTGCTGGCGTGACCTCACAGGCATGGAGACTGTGAGGTCATGCCAGCAGGGAGGGGCAGAATTATCTTCAAAATGGCATCCTCCATGCAGTGTGACCATACAAACACTGTGTCTGAGGTCATATCAACAGGGTCAGGCTCACACCATTCTCAGAAGTACTGGAATGTCCGGTATTCTGTGGATGTGACTGTGGCCACCCTAGGCTGACCTGGTTTAGGTTCTTAACTCCAGGAGAGGGTTTGTGGCAGAGTATCCCAAGAAGAACCTAGCTTTGGCCCATCAGCCAGGCTCACTAGGTCAGCTGCGCTCTCTCCTCAACCCTCTCTTCAGCACTTCACTGCTGGGCAGCTTAGGTGGCTCCCTGCTCAGCTTACTGCCTTCTGAGGATCCCTTTCTTAAGCACCCAATTCTCCCTATGCCTTGAATGGGAAGTCTGGGCACCTAACTGAGGGCTGAGGATTCCACTGGGGGACAGGGCACCTGGGGTTTAGTTTTTGCAATGCTGAGCAAAGCAATGCCTAAGTACCATTGAGGATCTGGTCCTGGATATCTTCATATCTCTCTAGCCTGTTTCCTTTTGCATTTGCACTTCCTGATAGATATAAGGAGTATTTACAAGATGGCACTAAGCCACATCTACCCTCAGTTCCATGCAGGCAAGCTCAAGGGATGGGCTTTTTTCCACCTGTTATGACCATGTGCTTGTTAGGGAGAGAGAGGGCCATAGCACGGTGCGTGTGCACTCTCACTCACACAAATATCCCTACTATTAGAACCGGGGCAAGAAGTATGAAGAAGACTAAGACAATGAAGATAATAAGAGAGAAACTAAGTTCTAAGAAATCTTGCTCATCTTGGATGTGAGGAGATGAGAAAAAAAATAGTTTTTTGTGAAGAACGCTCACATAGATCATGAAATTTTGTAATTTAGTGCGCTCAGATACCATGGTGAAGAGTGCAGAAATAAAGTTGGATAGACTGTATAGTTACACAGAAAAGGAGTGTTCGATATGGAACAACAAAAGAAAAGAGACAGGAGGGGGAAAATACAATCTTGAAGAAAGAAGCAGAACTGGAGAAGAAAAATGCTTTGATCAGAAAATAGAGGTATCACTTTAAAATGTATATACTGTCTTTCATCTGGAAGGATCTCAAAGGGCTTTACAAATTACTGGTGAAATTCTGCCACTGGATAGAATCGTGTGACTCTCATGGACACTAAACCACTAGAATAAATCTAATTAGCTAGACAGGTTGATTCATGTTTTCCCAGCGGCCATATGTTGCTCATGTAACACTGATACCATTTAACACCATATACATTTTAAAGCTTTCTTCTAATCAGCTTATATTTTCATTCCCATTGGAACTCCTCATAACTATGATGAACAAAGTAATTTACACAGTAAATTACATTTAATTCCATTAAAGAGGGACAATGAACAGCAAAACGATGTTACATTTGAATATAGTCAGATACTTATAGCTATATTCTAAGCTGCTGCTGAAATATGATTAGCACAGCTAAGGAATGTAGGGGATAAAAGGTTGTTCAAAATCTGTTAACAGTGTAATTTAGAGCAGCTTCAGGGGTGCTCTACATTATTTCTGGCTGCTCAGAGCCTTAAACAGCCATTTTGAAGCCAGGGATTCCTGGGGTATGCCTGAGGGAGCTGCTCAATGGGAGCTGCTACACCAGCTCAATGACACTGAATGAAAATAGCCAGGAAGACAATTAAGTTAATTCTCTGGCTAATTTTCACTACTGGTATGGCACAAAGCAGCTGGAGTAGACCTTAATCTTTGAAAAGCTAAAATCATCATTCATTCATGCCCGTCACCCCAACCGGGGTATGGGCCGCCAACAGCAGATCTCCATAGTCTTCTATCCTGGGCCATTCGCTCTAGCTGGTTCCAGGTATAGCCCATTTTTTTGCTATCAACCTGAAGGTCGCGTCGCCAGGTATTTCTTGGGCGGCCTCTTTTCCGCTTGCCTTGGGGGTTCCACTGCAGTGCCTGTCTGGTGATGTTGGTTGGCTGCTTGTGTAGTGTGTGTCCTATCCAGCCCCACCTTCTCCTTCTAATTTCTTCCTCTGCTGGGAGTTGATGGGTCCTCTCCAAGAGGTGGATGATACTGATGGTGTCTGGCCAGCGGATCTGGAGAATCCTTCTGAGGCAGCTATTAATGAAGGTCTGGATCTTCCTGGTGGTTGTTTTGGTTGTCCTCCAGGTTTCAGCTCCATACAGTAAGACTGATTTCACGTTGGAGTTGAACAGTCGAATCTTTATTGCCAAAGACAGCTCTCTGGAGCTCCAGATGTTCTTGAGCTGTAAGAAGGCTGCTCTTGCCTTACCAATCCTTACTTTGATGTCTGCGTCTGTGCCACCCTGCTGGTCGATGATGCTACCTAGGTAGGTGAAGGACTGCACTTCTTCCAGGGGGCTTCCATTCAGTGTGACTGGGTCGTTGCTGATGGAATTGATCCTAAGGATCTTGGTCTTGTCCTTGTGGATGTTGAGGCCAACCTGTGATGACGTGGCTGCCACTACATTGGTCTTCTCTTGCATCTGCTGTTTACTGTGCGAAAGGAGTGCAAGGTCGTCGGCAAAGTCCAGGTCATCAAGCTGGGTCCACAATGACCATTGGATTCCATTCCTACGCTTGTAAGTGGATGTCTTCATAATCCAATCGATGACGAGAAGAAAGAGAAGTGGTGACAACAAGCATCCTTGTCTGACTCCGGTTCGCACCTGGAAGCAGTTTGTGAGCTGCCCTCCATGGATCACTCTACAGTGTATGCCGTCGTATGAATTCTTGATCAGGTTGACCACCTTTGCTGGGATGCCATAGTGCCGAAGGAGCTTCCAGAGGGTCTCTCGATCCACGCTATCAAATGCTTTCTCATAGTCAACAAAGTTGATGTACAACGAGGAGTTCCACTCCATAGACTGCTCGACTATGATGCGGAGCGTTGCTATCTGGTCCGTGCATGATCTGTTCTGCCGGAAACCTGCCTGTTCATCTCGTAGCTGTGGATCGACGGCATCCTTCATTCTCTCTAAGAGGACTCGGTTGAAGACCTTCCTGGCACCGACAGGAGTGTGATTCCTCTATAGTTGGCACAGTTGCTGAGGTCTCCTTTCTTGGGGATTTTGATGAGATATCCCTCTTTCCAGTCAGCCGGAATCACTTCTTCTTCCCATATTTTCTCAAAGAGGGGGTACAGCATTTCCACTGAGGCATCCAGGTCTGCTTTCAGGGCCTCTGCTGGGATATCGTCAGGTCCAACCGCCTTCCTGTTCTTCATCATGGTGATGGCTTTTCTGATCTCGTCTCTGGTTGGTTTATCGCAATTGATTGGGAGGTCCTCGTTGGCTGGGTCGATGTCTGGTGGATTTGGTGGTGCTGGTCTGTTCAGGAGTTCCTCAAAGTGCTCCGCCCATCTGTTCATCTGTAGTTCTATTCCTGTTATAGACTTTCCCTGCTTGTCTTTAACGGGACGTTCTGGCTTGCTGAACTTTCCAGACAGTCGCTTGGTAGTATCGTACAGCTGTTTCATGTTACCGCTGTATGCTGCCTGCTCTGCTTCTGCTGCCAGTCCATCCACATAATCTCTCTTGTCCTTCCTAATATTCCTCTTCACTGCTCTGTGGGCTTCAGCATACTCTTTTGAGCTTTGGCCTTTGCTGCTCTAGTCCTGCTGTTGTTGACTGCTGCCTTCTTCTTCTTTCTGTCTTCTATCTTTGTCAAGGACTCTGCTGTGATCCACTCTTTCTGCTGGTGTTTCTTAATTCCAAGCACTTCCTGGCATGCTGACCTAAGTGTGTCTCTCACTTTCTGCCATCTGTTGAGTACACTGTCTTCCTCTTCCTCAGACCGATCCTGTAGTACTGAAAACTTATTCTTCAGCGTCAATCCAAAATCTTCCTTGGTCTTATGGTCCTTCAGAAGGTTGACGTTGTACTTCGCTCTTCTGTCTGACGCGTCTATCCAGTTCTTCTTCAGCTTCAGCTTCAATCTGGCCACCACTAAGTGATGGTCGGACGCCACGTCTGCTCCTCTTCTAACTCTAACGTCCTGCAAGGATCTTCTGAACTTCTTGCTAATGCAGACATGGTCGATCTGGTTTTCTGTCATGCCTGCTGGCGATACCCAGGTACTCTTGTGGATCCGCTTCTGAGGAAAGATGCTGCCTCCTATGACCAGATTGTTAAGTCCACAAATCTCTCTCCATTCTCACTCATCTCTCCCAGAGCATGGGTCCCCATGACTTGTTCGTATCCTGTGTTATCAGGTCCAATTTTGGCATTAAAGTCTCCCATAAGGATGGTCATGTCTTTGTCTGGGAGAGTCTCTAATATTTTCTGGAGTCTGTTGTAAAAGTAGTCTTTGTCCTCCTCTTCACTGTCATTGGTTGGAGCGTAGCACTGAACAACATTCATCTTAATCCTCTTCATTTTAGTTCTGAAGGATGCTGTGATGATCCTGGGACCATGTGCCTCCCAACCAATCAGTGCTCTCTGTGCCTGCTTGGACAACATGAAGCCTACTCCCTGTGTGTGGTGTGCGTCGCTCTCTTCATGTCCTGAATACAGCAACAGCTCTCCTGTCAACAGTCGTCTCTGTCCAGCTTGCGTCCATCTTGTCTCGCTAATGCCTAGTAGGGTCAGGTTGTTGCTCCTCATCTCTGCTGCAACCTGCGCCGTCTTTCCTGACTCGTACATGGTCCTCACGTTCCATGTGCCGATGGTAATCCTCCTGGCTGCAAGAAGGGTGATCGGCTTAGTGGCTTCCTCGCGGCTTTCACCACCCAGCGTCATGCATCTTCGAGTTGAAGACCCTTCTTTTTCCAGGCTAAAAGTCTCTGTTAACTCTATTGTTGGCGTTTCTGTAGCAAGCTGATTTTTACAGGGTGGAGTTGCTAGCCCCATGCCCAACCCTCCTCCTTTACCCTGACTTGGGACAGGCAGATGGCCCCAAAGGACCTCTCTGGTGGAGTTGAAAAGCTAAAACTTTTGTAAAATAATGTCACTGTGCAAGCTTACCCTGCCTAGAGCCAAATGTGTTCTTGGCCAATTTACTTGGGGTTTTACTCCAAAATGGACCACATAAAGACCTACATAGACAAGTCTGTCATATGGCTATAGCTATAGTTCATGAAACACAAATGCCACTAGTGGCATGCTCAATTTTATGTATAAATCTCTATACAACATGGGCCTGATTTCATTTTCATTTACATTAGTTTTATAGTGGTGTGATCCATTGACTTTAATGAATTTACTCCTGATTTACTCAATGTAACTGGAAACAGAATTAGATCCTTTAACATTAAAGGAATGCTGTCAAAGTTGGCAGGCTCAGTACAGATGAAATATATAAAAGACAGGAGTAGATGTGATGCTATGAAGGCCGTAGAGTCCACTAAATCTCAATGGCTTCCAATTTAAAAAGTAAATATGAAAAACAGAAAAACTGGTGGACACTGCCTAGAGCAATATACTGTAGAACATTTACATTGGCAAAAGGCAAACTCCATATCTTTCCTACAGAGCAAACCAGAAAGACGTTCAATTGGACTAAATATTATTACTATGAAAAAAGGGAATATTGGTTGATAAACTCCTTGCCTATCAACTAAAAAAAGAGGCCCAATTTAGAACTAGTACAAGGCACCAGGACACCAAAATGAACAACAGAACAGTTTGTATCTCCAAAAAAAAATCACCACCTCTATTATAAAGAGATTATTAACAATATTTACCCTCTCTCATTGGACCCTGCTTCATGAGTGCTGCTTGACAATCCAGTTAACGTTGTGAATCTAAACACTAGTAGTCAACAAAGCTCCCGGCTAGACAGATTTTCAACTGACATATGAAAATCTTCAAACGGTAATTGCTGAGGCCTTAAATGAAGTAATAATTACAGGAATCGCTCCTTAATTTCCTCTCCGAACACAAGCAAATATCAGGGAACTAAAATATAATCAAACCTTTATAGAAGGCCATCTCTGTCAGACAATCGCCTACCCTGACATATTGACCACACTTGTGTTCTACCTTTAATATAAAACTTTTGTCAGCATCTCGAGAATAGTCTAGTTAGACAGGATTCACTGTCTAAAACCCACATCCAACTTAATTGCATTCCATTATTCTCTTTATTTACAGAATGTTGCTCATATAGTGACTCACTGATGCAGAGTACCTGGATAATATTATTCAAATGAGTATTTTTTGGCAAGAATGTGTCATGCTTTTTCCAAGTATTACTATTCCCAATGTATAGGGAATAGTCACCTCAAAACAGGAAAATTTATCCATGTATCATCTGAAAATGTCCTTTCTTGGAGTAATGAGGTCCACAGATCCATGACTTTGGGTATTCTGCTCTGTGCAGCCTTGGAGGCAGACCAAACCTGCTAATCAGAGGCAGTGGAAGTGTGGTTCCACCTCTGAGAAATCATCAGTTGAGACACTTCCATTGCCTAGGAAAATCAAAGTACTCTATATCAATAAGGAAAATTAAGCATTATGACTAAATAAAACAATTTTTTTTGCAGAACAAGGGATATAAAATTAACATGGCACACATTTAAATGGATTGAAAACTAGCTAACTGGTAGGACTCAAAATGTTACTATAAGCAGGGGTTTATCACACAGGTGTGTATCCAGTGTGGTCCCACAGGGATCAATTATTAACTCTACACTATTGAGCATTTTTATCAATGACCTGGAAGAAAACATAAAATGATCAGTGATAAAATTTGCAGATGGCATAAAAATCAGAGTGGCAAATAATGAAGAGAACAGGTCACTGATTCAGAGCAATCTGGATCCCTTCATAAACTGGGCACAATCAAACAATATGAATTTTAATACACCTAAATGTAAATGTATACACCTAGTATCAAAGGACGTAGGGCTCTCTCCTGGGAAGTAATGACAGTAAAAAAGCTTTGGGAGTCATAGTGGATAATCAACTGAACATGAGCATCCCAGTGTGATGCTCTAGCCAAATGGGCTAATGCGATCCTTGGATGCACAAGTAGGGGTAGAGATGTTATTTATCTCTGTATTTGACTCTGACACTGGTGTGAACACTGTTGGAATATGGTGTCAAGTTCTGGTGCCCACAATTCAAGGACATTGATGAATTAAAGAGGGTTCAGAGAAAAAACACAAGAATGATTAAAGAATTAGAAAACATGTGGTGAGAGTGATCCAGATTGCAATTTGAGTTCTCTCATTAGCACTGACCCCCCCCCCCACTTGGTAAGGCAACTCCCATCTTTTCGTGTATTGTATATACCTGTCTACTGTATTTTCCACTCCATGCATCTGATGAAGTGGGTTTTAGCCCATGAAAGCTTATGCCCAAATAAATGTGTTAGTCTTTAAGGTGCCACGAATACTCCTTGTTGTTTTTAATCTATTTAGTTTAACAAAGAGAAGGTTAAGAAGTGACTTGATTACAGTCTATAAGTATTTACATGGGGAACAAATATTTAATAGGCTCTTCAGTCTAGCATAGAAAGGTATAACACAATCCAATAGCTGGAAGTTGAAGCTAGACTAATTCAGATTGGAAATAAGGTGTAAATTATTAACAATGAGAGTAATTAACCATTGGAACAACTTACTAAAAGTCATAGGATTCTCCATCACTGACCATTTTAAAATCCAGATGACTATTTTTCTAAAAGATATACTCTAAGAGTTATTTTGGGAAAGTTCTACAGCCTGTGTTATACAGGAAATCAGACTGCATGATCACAATGGTCCCTTCTGGCCTTAGAATCTATGAATCTATGAATAGCAAACTGAGTGTCAATTAATAATGCAGTATCTTTTTCCAATTAACAGCCCATTCGGGGGGAGGTATGGGGATGTGGATCATTACTCCAATAAAGGAAGTTTTCATGTAAGACATGGATAAATTTTCCTATTCTTATTCCTATCCACAGATCCAGGACACTGGGATTTTTACAGCAGTGTCCACTTGGGAGCAGAGGGGGGACAGGAACTATATGCAGTTACAGACCAATGCAAAAGGGGATAATCCTTTCCTAATATTTACTGGGATGCTACAGCAAGGAGCAACTGTGTACTGGAGGCAGCATCAGATCATGACTGGATGTCCAACTTGTAAAATTGTATAAGTGGTCTGACTAGATGACCAGGAGGCTGCCTTACAGATTTTCTTGTATGAGGCATATGATCTTGCTGCCCATGAAGTTGCCACGGCTCTGAGGGAGGGAGCTCTGATACTGGAAGATGGAGTTACACTTTTCGACCTGTATGCTCCTGAGATGATATCTCAGCCACACCTGGAAATGGAGGACTGTGAAGCCTTCTTTCTGTTTAACACTGGATAATAACGCTCAAACAATCAAAGCGTTTACCCTACTGACCTGGAGGTGTGCGGTGAAAATGTGCTTAGAGCTCTGCAGTCATCCAAAGTATCCAAAGAGAAATTGTGGCAGTGTGATGGTGCGGGGACAGAAGAAGGGAAGAATAATTTCCTGTGTTCTGTGGAGCCTGAGTTAATCTTTAATATGAAGACAGGGTCAGTTTGGAGTACCACTTGACCCTCATAGAACATGCAGCACTGAGGTTCCAGGAAAAGAGCTCTGAACTCAAATACCCTGCAAAAAGACATGATGGCCACAAGAATAGAAAACCATTTTAATGGTTAGAAAGTAACGAGACACCTTCACAAGTAGTTCAGATAGAGGACCTATAATGGCATAGAGAACCAGGTAAAATAATTGTTTATAAACATCAGGAAGATGTAGAAGAGATGCTGCTCTCAAACGAAAAATGCTGGACATCTGGGTAAGATGAAATTCATTACTTGTCTACTGCACAAAGGATGCTTGACAAAGCAGCACTGTACTTTTGAAAGTCTGAACTGCTCGGCCTACCCCAAGTCCATTTTGAAGAAATTATCAAATCTGTGACTGATGCAGATGGGGAAGAGGGGTGAGGACTTTGTCCTGCCACCAATGGTTAAAGCTCAACCAGGCCCTTCAGTATGCTAAGTTAGAAGATTCATTTCTGGAAGCTAAAATTGTGGATATTAGCTCTCTGAATAACTTCTTCGGCTTGAGAGATTCTATTCGTGAACCGGGCAGCCAGGCTCAGACTGTGTGGATTAGCTCTTTTAATATCATATCTCTTCTAGATGTAAAGCAGATGGGAAGTGTTTGTACCATCTCAAGGAGATCAGAGAACGAAGGCCTCCTTGGCCAGAATGTGGATACCAGAATTACCAGTACTGCTTTTCTCCTGAACTGCAGCATTCTGGTGAGGAGAGAAAAAGGGAGGGAAGGAATATAAGAGTCCCTTGTTGCTATCTTTTCAACAAGGTATCTATCACTTTCGTGTTGTGATCTCATTGCCAAGAGATTGACACTGAAATCTTGTGATTCAGGTGGGAGGCAAACAGATCTGTTGCTGAAAGACTAAATTTCTTTACCAGGAGATGAAACACTTCTCAGTATAGTTCCCATTTTAGATGCTCCCGTTGCCTGCTGAATCAGTCAGCCATAACATTCACTTTTGCCTTGGATATGAAGGGAGCAAATTGACTGCAGATTCTTCTTTGCCCAAGTCATCAGGGGGTGAACTTCTCTTTGAAGGACTGTAGATCTTGTTCCTTTTGTTTGTTGATGTATGACATGGCTGAGGTAAGTCCAAATATGGGAGCAGTGCCTTGAGTCCATATTGGACTGCCCTGAGCTCTCAGCAGTTGATGCTATGAATGCTCTCTTGTTTGGACCAGATTCCTGGGACATTCCTTGACTCCATAGGAATGACTTAAGAATCCTTCTGGGGTGAGATATATTCATATTCATATTGCGATAGATTCAATGTTGCAATGACTAAATTTCCTTTGTGGATCTAATCCTAAAATCTTTAATTCTCTCATTGTAACTCATGCTTTCCACACATCAAATCATTCTTGTAGATCCTTTCTGAGTTCTCTCCAATTTTTCATCATCTTAGGTCACAGTATTCCAACAGTGGTCTCATCAATGCCATATATAAAGGTAATACCTCTTCCTACTCTGATTTGATCTTCCCCTATGCATTCAGAGATCACATTAGCCCCGTTGGCTCCAGCTTTGCACTGGGAGCTCATGTTCTGCTGGTTATCCACCATGACCCCAAAGTCCTATTCAAAGTCACTGCTTTTCCAGATACAGTCTCCTATTTTATAAGCATAATCTGTATTCTTATTCTTAGTTGTATGATTTTGCGTTTGGCAATATTAGGTGAAGCAGGCACAGTGAGGTATAACTTTGTACTTTATTTGCTTATTTAGCATGTTGAATCATTCTGCTCTGAATGGAGGTGGCATCAGAAAAGGTTTGTGATAAACATGCAAGTACAGAATCAGATGCCATTTGGCTCTGATCCAAAGCCCACAGAAGGTAACTGAAAGATTCCCATTGGCTTTAATGGGCGTTGGATCAATTTACAATTTAAATGTATCTTTATATTCACAGGAGAGTAAAAGAAATGAAAGATATTTAAAAATGTTTCCAGTGATAAACAAATATTTTATTGTAATGAATTTATAGCCTGTAACTTTCCTTCTTCGTCCCAAAAAATCCGATATGTATGGGTCTCAATTACTTTGTGGGCAGTTAAATGAAATCAAGATATACAAAGAAACAAGTCAGATCAAGTGATTTAATATATCTTTACGAGTCAAAGAATATTAACCATATTCTAAAATCAATGTAAATAATTGATTTTTTAATTTTGGTACAGGACAGGTTGATTAGGCTCTCTCAGTCAAATAGCAAAGGAAAAGTAATCACTGGCAATATGGTCTAATTCAGGGCTCGGCAATCTTTGGCACGCAGCCCATCGGGGAAATCTGCTGGTGGGCTGGGATGGTTTGTTTACCTGCAGTGTCCGCAGGTTCGGCCGATTGCAGCTTCCACTGGCCGCGGTTTGCTGTTTTCGGCCAATGGGGGCTGTGAGAAGTGGCGTGGGCTGAGGGATGTGCTGGCTGCCACTTCCCGCAGCCCCCATTGGCCTGGAACTGTGAACCACGGCCAGTAGGAGCTGCAATCGGCTGAACCTGCGTACGCTGTAGGTAAACAAACCGTCCCGTCCCGCCAGCGGATTTCCCTGATGGGCTGCATGCCACAGGTTGCCGAGCCCTGGTCTAATTTAAATCACTTCAGCAAGGATCAGGCATCTCTTTGCTTATATAAGAAGGCCCATGAGTACAGTCTTCCCATCTCTTTTGAACTAATTAACTGATGTGGTAATGGCATTGAAGGAGGTAGCACTTTCTGAATACAACACTGAACTAAATTCTAGGAATGGGGAATGCTATGGATTAGGAGAGTCCCCCATAAGTACAGTATTTCAGAGAATATCTACAAGAAGGCACTCAGTCAGTTGAAGTATTTTCAATATAGCACATTTTACCTCCAGCATTACAGATATGAAAGAATCATCTTTCTTTTGAGGTATTATTACTTCTCTGGAAGGCTTTTCTGATTCTTTGCAATATTCAGAAATTTACAAGCACAATATTCCTTTCTCAGCAGGCTTTGCAGTACTGAAACCCTTAACCCTAGTTTTGCTGTCAATCACTGAGCAGCCAAAGCAAAGGAATTCAGAAGAGACTACAAAATAGATAGATTTCAGAGTAGCAGCCGTATTAGTCTGTATCAGCTAAAAGAACAGGAATACTTGTGGCACTTTAGAGACTAACAAATTTATTTGAGCATAAGCTTTTGTGAGCCCACGAAAGCTTATGCTCAAATAAATTTGCTAGTCTTTAAGGTGCCACAAGTACTCCTGTTCTTTTTACAAAATAGATAATGTTCAGCTTACTTGGTTATTTGGCATACACTGCAAATCAAGCATGTTTGATTCAGGCAGTATATGTCTGATAATGCTATTCAGATATTCCCTGACAAACAATTTTTACTCAAATTCTAAATCTTTCAGAAGAGGTATAGTTGAGTGGCAGTTTATTTGTAAAACCTGTTTTCAGAAGCTTGGTACTTTCAGAGAAAAATACCATTTGGATGAAATTTCCTATGCTTGTGGTCAGCCCAAAGGCTGGTGAGGGGATGAGGGGGATCCACAAGTTTGGTAAAAATCTGTTCATCCAGTCAGTTATGCCAGCACAAATACAGTGTGTTTTTCACACTTTGAATCTTTCAGCTGTTTTTTTTCCCTCCAATGATATAATTAACAGGTCTGTCCAAAAAAATCCAAACACTGCTCAGTACATCTTTCTCTGATAATTAAAGAAGTTGAAATAAGAGGATGAGCTCTCACAGCACCTGCCTTATAAGAGGGGGCAACTATAAGAGAGAGGAGGGTGAAATATAAGTGATTTGAACATCTGAAGACATTCTTTAAAAAACCAAAGGATTTGAAATTCAAATCATGTGTGTAGTATGTAATTTTCAAAAAATATTTACCAACTCAATGTTGCCAACTTTCATTATTTTATCATGCATCTTGCAAATATTTGGGGTTTACCTTAAAGTCCCAGCTCCTTGAATCATGGGATTGTGTGAAAATTCTCAATTTTCTTTTTTTTATTAAAGGAAGTTTATTGCCATCATGGCTGTGGAGAAATGCTGAGAGAACATGAACCCTAAAGGCTCAAACACCAGAAAGCCAATAAAAGGATCTCAAATTCATTATTTAAAAATCTTGTGATTTTTAACTCAAACTTGCAATTGGGTGGGGCGGGGGGGCTGACTCATTATTTTGGAATATGTGACAACACTGCATCTTGGGGCACTGAATTTGATTTAGTTGGGAATTGGTCCTGCTCTGACCAGGGGATTGGACTAGATGACCTCCTGAGGTCCCTTCCAACCCTGATATTCTATGGTTCTATGAATTCCAGATCTGTTATTAATAAGCATTGTTTGTGTTATAATTGCACAGAGGCCAGTGACCCATTATGCTAGGAACTTTACAGACATACAAACAAGATGGCTCCCTGTCCAGGAGAATTTACAGTCTAAGCTACTGTACACATGTGATTGTGCCACTAAGTAACAGACCACAGTATAATCAGGTTCAACAGCCTTGCACTGGAGATCTGAAGAAGTAGTATTATGGAGTATGTCTACACTGGAGCTGGAGGTGTAATTTCCATCCTTGATAGACATACCTAGTCTATCTAACTAGTTCTGATCAAGGAAGCATGCTAAAAATAGAAGTGTAGTCATGGTAGCATGAGTGTCTAGCTACCCAAGTACATACCTCAGTGTCAGCTAGATTCACATTTAGGGTATCTGGCGTATGTTGCCATTTTCACACTGCCACAGATACCTACTTCTAATTTTAGTGCACTGGTTCGATCACAGCTAGCACAGGTATGTCTAACCAAGCTGTAAATTACTCCTCCAGCTACGCCGTAGACATACCTTATGACTCTACATTTCAAAAGAAGGGAGTTTTCTAAAAAATTAGGCTATTAGCTAGAAACTGTCTTTACAGCTAGTAAATGTGAGACACTATCAGAAATAGTTATAAAAAAAGTAATTGAGCAATCTATGAAATTTGCTGCCTTTGCATCAGCAGGCTCAGAGAGTACTCAACTGAGATCTCTGGAGGCACTAAAAATTGATAGCTAAGCTATTAAAAAAGATGTAATTAAATATTAAAACCAGTGGTTACATTGGAGACCTAGAGGGTAGCCTATCTTTCAACAAGGTGCTGAGAATCATTATTATACAGTGAGTTTTGTCGGTACAAATAAAAAAAGTTGAAAAAAAATCAAGAATGATAAAGTATCCTAATGAGCACAATAGGACATGACCGAAAGGATCAAGTTTCCACTACCAACCCAGGGTATCCAGATGCAATGGGAAAGGTCAATTGTGCTACTAGAGGTTTGTACACGTGTTCACCGGGGCTCGACCCTCTCTGGGGTGGAGGGGAGCCACACCGGCTCACTACACACTGGTGAATCCGGGGAAATAGTCCGGCTGGGGTCTCCCTCGGCAGTCCTTGCGGCAGTCGCCTGCCCTGTGGGGCAAGAGGCTCAGGCCCTTCAGCAGGGCTGAGCCATAACAAAAGCTATGAGCCTGGCCCTAGGGCAGGGCGGGGCAACTAACACTGAGTCAGGAAGCTCAGGCCCTTAGGCAGGGCTGAGCAACAGTAACAGTTACGGCCCGGCCCTAGGTCAGGGCGGGGCAGCAAACACTGAGTCGGGGAGCTCAGGCCCTTAGGCAGGGCTGAGCAACAGTCACAGGCTTCAGCCTCCTCAGGCCCGGGAGAGGGGGAGTCTGCCACCCCGGAGTGGGGTGGCAGGGGGGACGCAGGCCCTCCCACTCCACTGCGTCCCAGCCCGGGGCCCTAGCAGCGACTGACGATCCGCTGCTTAGTCAGTGGGGATCCTGGCCGCAACACACTGACATAGGCTCCGGTAATGCTGCAGCCAGACTGGGGTCGGCTGCCCTTGGGCTACTTCCAGACTCCTCCTCGGGACCTACCTGGGTCCTGACGTCGGCCTCTGCAGGGTCCAGGAGCATGGGCTCGTCGCGGCCGGGGCTTGGTGGCAGGTCCGGCAACTCCTCTGGGAAGTCGGCACAGGGTAACTCCGGCAGCTCCTCTGGGTAGTGGGCGCGGGGGAGCTCCGGCAGCTCCTCCAGGCAGCGGGCGCGGGGGAGCTCCGGCCAGTCTGGGCGGCTGCCTTGGGCTGCAGGAGCTTCCCAGTCTCGAGCTCCCTAAAGGGCGTCTGCTCTCTCCGGCTGCTGGGGCCGGACTGAGCTCTGAGGGCCAGCCTTTATAGTTCCGGGTCGCAGCCTGACCCTTTGAGGGGCGGGCTCAGAGCTCTCTAGCTCCGCCCACTCTGGCCTCCGGCTGGGCTCTTCCTCCTCTGGGCTGGAGGGGAGCCACACCGCCTCACTACAGGTTGTTAACCAATTATGCTTTCCACAGTTAGACATGCCACAATAGTAGAACATTTATAAACCACAAAGAGTCACACTTTCAAAAGGACTCTCAAAATTAGCCTTTTAGACCTTACCTTTACTTTAGTGCCTCCTGTGCTGTTGACACATGAGGTAGTTCAGTTCCTCCATTGATTACAGTCACTTGATAGTTCTTCTCAGGTGATGCCAGAGCATTCAATATCTTCTTCATTGTTCTTCCTTGGCCTTCCTCACTTTCTCTTTCCTCACTCGTGTATTTAATTCAGTGCTTGCTTAGTATGTTTCCCAACTTCCATATGGTGTATGTGTCCCAACCACTGAGCCTTCTTTCTTTGATGATATTTTCTAACATGTTATGCTCCATCAGCTCTCTTACTCTAACATTCGTTATTTTGTCTCTCCATGGAATGTGTAATATATTTCTTAGCCATCTGTCATGGGAAGTCTCCTATCATTTTTTAGCCACTGTATTTGGCCAAATCTCTGTTTTGTACAGTAGCATGCTCAGTACAATCTCATGTTATAATCTGACCTTTAGTCTGGCGTGCCTTTAGACCTGTGATGAAAATGGAAAATAATTTTGTTACTTTGTTTCTGTTTCTCAGGGCATTTTCAGCCAGCTTTGCCAGCCTTACTTGTGCATGTGCAAAACACTTAAGTGTACACTTTTTGAGCACTATCACTGGTGCATGCAATTGACAGATTCTGTGGCTTGCATGCACAAGTATTTGAATTTACTCCCTGTATGTGCAAGTGACAGTGCTCAAAGAAGAGTTCAAATGTGTTCACTTTTTGAAAGTGTGGTAATAAATAAAGGTGGGTAGAAATCAATATAGAAAGCAGTTATACTGTGGATTTTTATATTTTCCCCCAATCATATAAAAATGTAATGAGGATGTGACTATGCCAGACACTTATTTTACTCCCATGAGGTGAATATATTTATTTTAATTAATGTTCAAATTTCTTGCTTTATAATGTAGATGGATACAGTTACAACAGGTGGATAAATAGGTCAATACATCATCTCAAATTAATTTATAATCTCCGCCAGTAATTGACTTTCAAATGTTCACACTGTTGCCAATTTCTGTAGCACTTTCTATTTTAAGCCACCTTCAGTATTAAATAATTTATAACATGCTATACAGCAGTCTTTTGATTTTAAGTGTCATTACTTTTCTGCTGGTTTAGTTACTGTATCAGAGCAATGATAAGCTAATACTTTATCACTGCAAATAAAACCAAACTCTCCTTTAATGCAGCATTATGGTTCGGAATTTAAACACAGAAAAATAAAGAAATTCCCATGCAACCATAAATTGGCTCCTGGCATAGAGATATCAGAGGTTAGTGAAAGAAAATGCTTAGATTCCTGGGTGAAATCCTGGTCCCATTAAAGTCAATGGCAAAACTTCCACCAACCTTAATGAGGCAAAGATTTCACTCACACCGTTCATCTCCCTGTCAATGTAGTATTTTATATTACTCTATGTGCTGTTAGGCCTCTGCCTCAATATATTCCAACCCACTAAGGTTGCCAGACGGCATACGCCACCAACAAAAACTGTAAAAAGCAAGAAAATAAGCAGTTAGGTCATTCAATATCTTATCTATAATTCACTCCTTCATTCCTCATATTAACTTTATCTTCCTTCCTTCTATCACCAACAGCCCACAAATAGCCACACTCTTCCTGGAAGGCATGAATAAAAGGGAGAAGGCACAGAGCTGATAATGGGGCTGTGGAGCACCACTAAGCAATGGCATTTCCAGCTGAGTCACAGGTCCCTGCCTACCATTTCCAGCCCCCTTGGAGAGTCTAACTTCCTGGCCCTGATGGACAATCTGGTTCTCTAGACTCCTCTTCACCCTCCACCCCCACCCAATACACACATACTCTAACTCCATTGCAAACAGAATATATTTTTTCTTATTTTCCCCCTCTATTCTTATGAGGGTTCATTTCCATGATTTTTTATTGTAATGGAATAAAATGAATAGAGTCACAGTTTGGAACACATTTGCTCACAGATAAGGCATATCATAGGGCTTGTTGAATTTAGTGGCATGGCTTAGTGCACAACCTAAGGGATTACTTAGCTGATTATAAATGCTATCTATTTTGTCATTGATGTTAATTACTCTGTTCCCTTTGTTTTGGCAGATACATTGATGGCTGTATCTTTTCCTGCCTATCGCTCAATTGTATAGGTAATGATGTGTTTCTTATATTATATATAGGGGATTCATATTTTAAATAAAAAAAATCCACACCAAAACCAGATTAAAGTCTGGATCTTTGCCCAAAATTGGATCTGAGCTCCATAGATCTGTATCAGGCAGAAACAATTCATGGACCTGAACACTCCCAAATTTGGGCTTTGGAATCCAAATGTGGAATCTCCCTGTCATGCCTGACTCATTATAAACACAGGATCAAACTGCAAACTCAGATCCTAGCCAAGGTACAGGGATTTGCTTCTGGCCAATCTCAAACTCTGACCCAAAGTGAGTAAGGAACTTAGAGCTTTATTATGCATAAGCATTTTAACCATCTGCAATAAACAAAGATGCATAGACAGTTTGCTTTTAGAGTGGTTTAAAAAAGTTAATAGATAATTAAAGTAATGAAATGGCTTGCTCTGATGCTCCTTGACACAGTATAATGGTATATAGACAGCCATCTCCATAGCAAAAAATATCTACAGATTTGGTATAGCAGACCGTTTTAAGATCACTTAACTTCATAAAATATATAAGCATATAATTTGAATAATTTACAGAATATGCATTTAACATAAGTGAAGTATAAATTCAAGATGAACTGATGTCAAAGTTGGTCCAACTAAGAAAAATTGATTTATAAACTCACGTATCAGATATCTAGCATCTGGGTCTAACTGCAAAATACATCTAAAAACCAGTATTCCTTTGGGACACAAGAGATTCAGTAATCAGGCTTTGCAGTGATTACTGTCATTTTATTTTTAGCTCATATTTATTATATATCCTCAGCTGAGTACTTACTTTCACCAAGTAGCTAGAAATCTAAGCTTTTGCACATCAGTCAAGTCATACAGAATGATAGAAGATAAAATGGGACTCCTTTGAAGGTAGCTGATATATGGTTGGTTTCTTGCAGTTATTCACATAAACAAAACCACCTTAAACCCATAAATTTACCTTTAAAAAAAGTGAGATTAAAGAATTACAGCCCTCATTCATTTTCTTCTTTGTATTACCATATCACCAAATACCCCTAGACATGGATCTGGCCCCTCTTTGTGCTAGGCACTGTACAGACACAGAACAAAAAGGACAATCCCTGCCCCCAAATCAATTTAACTTTAAGACAAGTGACAGATGAATATGGACAGACAGACTGGAGTACATGTAAGCAATGAGACTTGCCTCTCCTCCCCCTCTACCTGCCATCTGGGCTTGGGAGAAAACTGCAGAAAAGAGCCAGTCGGAGACTCCAGCCAGGAGGAGCAGAAGCAGTCAAAGCTGAGACTTCCACACTGAGGCAGAGTGGGTAAAATGGGACCCAGTTGGGGCCACCTATCCTGCACTGGAGCCCAGATGATGACCCTCAACTCCACCATCTGGGTTTGGGAGAAAATTGCAGAGAGGAGCCAGCCAGAGACTGCAACTAGGAGGGAGCAGAAGCAGCCAAAGAATCCTTTAGACATTTGGACAACTTCCTACAATTTTTTTGACTGGACTTTCTCTACTATGTGTTGATTGGCTGTTTGCTCCAGCCCTCCCTTTCTCCTCCTCTCTCCCTTCTTCAGTTTCTTCCCTCCTTACCCTCTGTCCCCTCTTCCCTTTCTTTTTCATGTGACTTAGCCCCCTCCTGAGTAAACCCATACACAAAAGAGTAGCTGTAGCAAGGAGGCGTGGCCTCCCTTGGAGCAGACGGAACAGTGCAAGTCACCTGTTGGGCGGAGCCAGGAGGATCACAGAAGGATGCAGAGAGGCATGACAGGAAGACGAAGTATAAAAGGCCCGCCCAGCAGCTCAGTTAGGAGAGAGCTGATGAAGGAAACAGATGTGTCTTCCCTGTTGCTGGAGTGGCATGCTGAAGAGAACCACAGGTGCCCCAAGGGCCTGCATGAACCTCCAGAGAGCCCTGCCACTCCTTACACTGAGGAGCAGCTACCACTACCCTTGGCCATATATCCCAGGGAGACTGAGGATGACTCCTGGACACAGGAACACCTGATGGTGAGAGTAGGAAGCCGCCCAGGGAAACCAGGCAACAGTCTGGTTGAGAGCTGTCCTGATATGAGGTCAGTGTGTTGTGGGTGGATCCCTGCTGACCCAGTGGTGGACTGCTAGGGCCCTGGGCTGGGCCTGCATGCTTCCCTGCAACCCCACCCCAGTATTCACCCTCCTTAGGCCAGGAGGTCTGTGCTCCTTGGACACCCTTATCTGAGCCCCATAGATGGTGCTTGGTGCTCACCCATGCCAGAGCCCATAGATTGGGCTGATTGCAGGCCAGAGCCCAGACTGTTTATATCCCCACCCTGATTGAAGGCTGGGGCCCACCGAGAACCACCAAGTCCCCTTTTGTTTCCCTTTGCTTGGTGAATACTCGAATAGACTAAACTGTGAGGAGGTGTGGCCTTCCTCAGAGGTGGATGTGGAGCGATGGCCATGCCAACCTACAGTAGCATTAACATCATGTTTGCTGCCATCACACTGTTCATTCTGCTTGTATATTCTATCCATTTCTTCACCCTGTGTCTGTCTTGTCAATTAAGATTGTAAGCTCTTCAAGGCAGGGACCATCTACTATTTTGTGTTTGTACTATTCTTCCTAGCACAGTGGGGCCCCCATTCTTGTCCTCTATGCACTACAGCAGTAAACATGTTATAATTATTAAACAATGATATTGCTCAGTGATAGAAAGGGATCTGAGCACACCAGTTGTCTGACCATTGTCAGGTGTTTGTACACATGGCAAGGGAAAACTTCTAAGGAGAAATCTGGAGGAGGATAATGAGGTAGCTTTGTGGCTATTTATGGTGAGCTCCTCCTAAACATGAGGCACCATCACAGAACACACAAAGGTGCAAATCTAAAAATTTAACATAGGCAGGAGTAGACATTTTGATAATGAATGAGGGATAATAGGTAGGGTGAGGGCAGGTCATAAAGGGCCTTGGAAGTAAAGGCAAGCAGCTTACGTTTGATGCAATAGAGAAGGGGGAGCAAGTGGAGGGAAGCAAAGAGGGAGAGATATAGTCAAAGTGACAGGCGAGGAAAATCTTTGCAACAGCATTCAAAATTGCATTTGTCAAAGCCAGAGAAGAGGATGTTGCAGTAATTGAGATGTAAGATGATGAGACCCTGGACAAGAGTTTAGCTGTTGGACGGATAGGAAAGAATTAATCTTAAAGACATTATGCAGAAAATCTGCACATTTTTAGATGTAGTCTGGATGCGAGGACCTAGGGAGAAGTCCAAATTGAAAATGAAGGCCATGTTTATAGACCTGAGTGACAAACCGAATGGTGGGTGTCCACAGTGATCAAGAAAAGAGGTAGCAGGGAGGGCTTAAGAGGAAAGAGTAAGTTCTGTTTTAGTCATGTTGAGCTTGGGCTGATGGCAAGACATCCACAAGTAGATGTCAGAGAAACAGGCCAAGATTTTAATTTATACAGAAGGAGGCAAGTCTGGAATAGAGAGGTACATCTGAGTCATCAGTATAGAGATGGTAGCTGAATATGTGTATGTGGATGAGATGCCTTGTAGAGGGAGAAGAAAAGGGAACCAAGATTGAACCCCTGTGGAACCTCCCCACCCCCACGGAAAGTTAGAGGAGGGAAGAGTAGGATTCTCCGAAGGACATACTGAAAGCAATTACTGAGGTAGGCAGAGAACCAGGAAAGGATTGAGTCTGGAAGCCAAAGGAGGACAAGAATTCAAGAAGAGCATTGTTGACAGTGTCAAAAGTAGCTGACAGGTCACGGAGGAGCAGGAAGGAATAATGGTTCTTAGATTTGGTTAGGAAGAGGTCATTAGAGACTTTGGCTGAGTGATTTCAGTGATGTGCAAGGGATGGAAGCCAGAATTCAGAAGGTCTAGATTGGAAAAGAGGCATTTCAGACAATGAGTGTAGACAGCTCATTTAATGAGCTTAGAGATGAAAGGGAGAAGTGATAGAATAGTTGGAGATGCAAGTGAGAACAGGTGTGGGTTGTTTTTTTTTAATAGAGATAAAGCATGCTTGTTTTGGGAGGGCGGGGGGAGAGCCAGAGAAGAGTGAGGATAAGGAGAATAAGGGAGGAGATGAGAATGGAAATGAAGGAGAACAGTAGATGGGATGGAGTCGCTGAGGCAAGTGGAAGATAGCAGATGAGAAACTTCTACATCAGTGACATGGAAGGAGAAGAGCGTTTGTAGGAGGGAAAAGACAAGTCACTTGAAGGGGAAATATTGTCTTATTTTGTAACTTCTCTTGAAAGAAATTGGCAAGATCCTATGCAGAGAGGAGTAGAGGCAGGGAGGAGAAGATTTGAGGAGTGAGTCAAAGATGGTGAAAACTCAGCTGGGATTAGCCATGTGGCAATCACTGCAGGACTGAAGTTTAAATATTGAAAACTTTTGGAACTATGGGATGCAATATAATTAATGATGCAGCACTGACTGATTCCTGTAACTGTATTTAGGAGGTCATTTAATATTGCTCATGTTTTTTAAAAAAATGTATTATGTGAATTTCCTTAGGCAATTAAAGTAATTGTCAAGGTGTCCAGGATGATTAACACACTTATGTAACTGTCTACTGGTGAAATTAGCCCAATTATATTAATTTCTCTAATAGCCATAAATATGGGTCAAAATATGTCATTTGCTACAAATCTTTCGTATACATCTTTTTGGTAGTTACATCATGTAGCATTATTATTTCAGTGTTGTCAGTTGGTGTCATTAAAAATATACCCTGTACTTATAGTGCCGTCTTTAGCACATGCTATTACTGTACACTAGATAGTGACCCTAGGGCAATTTTGTTTATCAAATTATTCCACCATTTGGTAGCTACCTGCAGAATTTTGTGACAAATTAAATAAATAGCTTTGAAAATTCAACACTGGATAGAAGAAATTTTATAAAATATTTGGGCTACTTTTTTTAAAGGCACTGGGTCACCTAAAGACACAGGTAAGCACCTAAGTGCTTTTGAAATACTCACTAAGCACCTATAGTAGCACATCTTATATAAATCCTAATTTGGCACAATGACTTGCTCTGAATCCCTTGGGTGGAGGGAGTTAGAGGGCTTGGTATATAACTTGTTTTGTGGGGGGATGGAAGGCTACATAAGGGAGTCTTCCTTTTGACTTTGTTTTTAAAAGTCAGACAATATGCATTTTTATTTATTACTGTGGCGCCTAGTTCTAGCCCAAACAGAAAACAAGGATGATTCCTGCCCTAAAGAGCCTACAATTTAAGTACAAGACAAGAGACAGGTGGATGTAGACAGTGATAGAGTACAAGGAAACAATGAGACAATATTAACCTGTGTGATTACCAGAGATCTCTTCACACCAGTTGCCTAACCATTGCAAAGTTTTGTGCAGGCATCATGGAAAGTGAGAGGATAAAGGAACTGTGGTCCAGGTGGAGGCAGAATTTGACTTCTCAGTAGTGAATGAGATATGATCGCTAGAGTGGGGATAGGCCAGGAAGGGTCTTGAAAGAGAAGACAAGTAGCTTATGTTTGATGCAATAAAGAGAACCAGGAAAAGGATACAAAGAGGGATGACATGGTCAAAGCAACAAGCAGCATTCTGAATGGATGTGAGGGGGGGCAATATTGCATTTGTCAAGACAAAATAGAAGGATGTTGCAGTAACTGAGAAGTGACACAATGAAAGCCCAGACCAGTGTTTTAAGTATGTGTATGAATAGTAGAGGCAGTATCTTAGATATGTGATGCAGAAAGATTCATCAAGGTTTAGACATATCTTCTCCCTAGGTCTTCATATCCAGGCTAACACCCAGGTTATAAGCCTGAATGACAGGTAGGCTGGTAGTGTTATCCATGGTGTTTGAGAATATGTGCCTGGAAAATATCATTTTAGGTGCATTTTCCATATTGAAATAGATGCATACCACGTTACTTTGGTGATCTCGGTCACATTCTTGTATTTCACAAGTGGGCTCTTCCAGTCCACAATCCTCCCAACCTCTTTACTCAGGAACAAAATGTTTTTCGCTTCCAAGGTACAAAAACAATGTTAATATAAACAGAGACCTTCTTGATCCAAGCTACTGTTTAAAGGTCTCTTCTTCAAAGGTCTGGATCTCCTTCCTTTTCCTTTTTGTAAAAGTATATAAAGCAAATCTGCCTGCTACCTGCATGTATCCTTAGCCCTTTCCTGCCTGGTCCCTGAATCCCTCCAAAAAGCACAAGGGAGCTTTTCTGAGTTTGTCTTATGTGGCCCCAGCCCCCGTATCCAGATGCCTTTTGAAAAACAGATGTGTAATATATCCCTTTTCAAGCAGGTAGCCATACTAAAGACAATCTCTGTATGTTATCATTGGCGTTGGTTGGCAGCCTCAGAAAAGAGACCAAGGAACAATGGGCGTGAAGGGCTAAGCTAGAATTTTTTAATGACACTAAGGAAATTAGGCACCCCACGCCAATAGAAAATCAATAGGAGAGCAGCACAAAATTTCTTGGGCCAATACCATACTATAAATTATCCCACTGAGCTGGACAGAAACATATTTATGGTGTAACCCTTCTGCCAGGTAGAGTTGGCAGTGACAAGGGCCAGGTTCAATATGTAGGGATTCTCTTTCTAACAGTACAACACAGAACAGGCTCGAGCCTCTACCCATAACCTGGGAAAATTACATACCATCCCTGGTGCCTCTAAGAGGCAATACTTTCCTGCTCACAAGCACTAAGTCTGTGTAGGGAAAAGAGAACTTCTAATAAAAAGGGGGAAGTAGCCTGGCATTAATTTGGGAAAACTCTGCAAGCATGATTCAGAAGCATATGACCATGAGCAAAATACCCACCCCAGAGTAGATTGGACAGTGTCCTTTTCCTCAGAGAAAGTCCAACCAACAAAAGTTTCCTTCAACATGCCACTCCCCTCACACCCCACTCATAGCTGTCCTTGGTCAGCAAAGACCTAGAGTACAGGGGTGCATTTGCATGAGTTCCTCTGCCACTGGCAGCTTGCTCGCTCCACTGGCCACTTGCTCACTCCACCACTTCTCTCTCTGTGACCACTGGGGTGTCTTGGGGGTCCCTCCACTTAACAAAGTTCTCAGTGATTTCAGCTGTTAGTGGAGGAGCCTCACTGCTAGTCTCTCATGTTGGGCAGTCTCTTTCACCACAGACACCGTCTTTTCAGACTGAAAAACAAATATAATGCTTAGGCCTGGTTATCAGTGATCCACAACAAGACTCTCAATTAAGAGTTAGTCAGTTCTGTCATTACACAGTGGAGAGAGGGAGTGTCAAATGGTGTCTAGGATCCTTAGGCATGGGCCACACCCCCAGTAGAAACACCTATCTGCACCCTCTCACCTTGCCCCCTGCACAGTTCAGTTGAGGGTGAACCCCTTAAGGGCATGCCAAGCACAGTTCTGCTTCCCTTGACTCACAAAACAAGAACAACCACCACCCTTTATTACCCCTGCACCCAATAACAAATGACTTGCCAACCAATATCCGCCAAAAGTGATCATTTGGGCAAAGCAGCCCCATCATGCTGCGCACCTAGGAAGAGTGGGTATGTCTAGACAAACAAGGTCAGTTCCTAAAGTCTTCTCCCCCAGCCCATCATGAGATGTTAGGGGAAAACTCATTCATCTCCTGCTTACAATGGGATGATGTAGGGAATCTAGCACTATTTCTGCTCATTCTGTACTTAACCAGCTATGTTCTCACTGTAAAATATAAGTGTGTTTTTTACATTGAAATAGCTGTTAACAAGTTAGCTATCTCAATGTAAAAACACACTTTTTGCAATTTAAAAAAAAAAACAGGAGTACTTGTGGCACCTTAAAGACTAACAAATTTATTTAAGCATGAGCTTTCGTGAGCTACAGCTCACTTCTTCGGATGCATAGAATGGAACACACAGACAGGGGATATTTATACATACAGAGAACATGAAAAGGTGGAAGTATGCATACCAACAGGCAGAGTCTAATCAATTGAGATGAGCTATTGTTAGCAGGAGGAAAAAAACTTTTTGAAGTGATAATTAAGATTGCCCATAGAAGGTGTGAGGAGAACTTAACATAGGGAAATAGATTCAATTGGTGTAATGACCCAACCATTCCCAGTCTTTGTTTAGGCCACAGTTAATAGTATCTAGTTTGCAATGAATACATAACCAAACTATTTGGATAGAATACCTGGAATAGGGTTGGACTCACCACTGCTGGCGCCTCCTGCCGGTCATTCTGGGAATTAGCTCTCGACCACTGTGGAGCACCCTCGACACATGCTGTCAGGCCCATCATTAGCTCTGCTGCCCTGGGACCCACGTGGCTCCCTGCTCAGCGGCATCATCCTCCAGACAGTCTCCATTTACTTCAGGACACTGCCCTCTGGCAGTGCCCACTAGTCCCATCTCACCCCCTTCCGGGGAAGTGTTGGTAACAGCAGTCCTTCCATCCGTACCTGCCTTGGTGGCTAACCGCAACCCTGTAATCTAGCCCCTTATCTCAGGGGCCAGTTGCAGTCTGTCTCGGCCCCTCTTCACAAACACCAGGTGCAGTACAAAGGGGGGCCCAGAGTAGTGGGTGGGCCTGGGTCCCCAACCCACGGACCCTCTAGTGGTGGCCTCCCTTTACCCTTCTTCCTTTCCCTTTCGCCTGCTTAGTTCCCCTGGGCCACTTCCCCTTTAGCCCTCTGCACCTTCCTGACCCTTTGCAGCAGGGCCACAGTCCCGCAGATAATGGGATGGAACTACTATCTGCTCCTCCAAGCCTGCCCAGCACTGCCTTGTCCAAGGTGCTGCTCCTTTCATCAGGAGCTAGTCCTTCTCCCTTGCCAGCCAGGGAGTGACTGCTTCTGCATAGCTGGGCAGCCTTTCTATAGGACCTAGCCTGGTCCTGATTGGCTTTCTCCCTCCCTGCTCTGATTGGCTGCAGGTGGACACAGCCTCTCTGGCCTGGTTCAGCCCTTTTTGCTCAGAGGGTGGGGCACTGCCCCACCACAATACCATAGATTCTAATATTGTCAATCTGGCACTTTTCACAAGTAATCAATTATCCTTAAAAACAGGAAAAAAGTGTATACCAGTCAATCCAAAGGAATCCATTGTCCATGAGAACAGATTAATTTGGTAAATTTCATGTTTTCCTAAGAGCATTTTAAAGAGGGAAAAATTCACCACCAGGAGGGCCATCTTTGCAAATGGCCTTCTAAAGTGTGTACACAATATTTGCAGACATACCCACATCTATGTGCAAATTAGGTGGTTCAGTTAGGTAAATAAATGGCCATTAGTGAACACAAATTGGCACTTGTGCACAAAGTTATCCATTTTAAATGTGTAAATGGGGGGGATATATTTGTAAACAGTTACACACACCAGTGTTGTGCACATGGCCTAGGAAACCATTTGAAAATTTGGCCCTTAACACTGCACAGAACATGCATGTCCAACTCTTTGTCATTAGGACCTAAAAGAAGAATAGTTCTAATTTAATTTCTCAGAGCTGGAGCATTATTTCTGTAACCAGGAGGACATTTGTTAACATAAGATTTGAAAATGAGCATAAAGAACGCTTACTTACCCTGCAGTACCTGTGATGCTTCAAGATGGTAGAATCAGTGTGGACCCCACTGCAGATGTGCATGCACCTCAAACATCAAGGCCAGATATTTTTTTACTAGCACTGCCCATCAGGACTGCACACACATGCTGTACTTCTTCATGCTCCTATATGAGGCAGAAAGGGTAATGTGTTCACAACCTTCCCTCAGTTTCCTCACAACTCAAAGCCCATGATTCTGAAGACTCTGAAAATCAAAGATGAGGATGGACTATGGGATCTACACTGATTACAGCATCTCAAAGAACCACAGTTACTGTAGGATATGTAACTGTTCTCTGCTCAAGTATGCATCAACATGGATCCTACAGTATATGAATGGCAAACGGTACCCTCCATGGATGGTGGAACTGAATGGTTTCAGACATATTATTCTGAGGATCAGAGGAATATGGGGGTCTCTAAGAACATCAAAGGAGGAAGGCTTCTGGTAGGGAGCTGGGGCTCATTCCTCCAAAGCAGAAATTCAGACACTTGGTATTATCCTTTGTGGTGAATAAGTTTATGGTGGGAATATCCCACCAATGGAATATTGGGCCTAGGATAGATTTCCACAGTGATCACTCATGGTTGGTTACAACATTTCTACTCAGGAAGTCTACCAGGTCATTGCTGACCCCTAGAAGGTGAAGAGCCAGCAGGATCATTCTGTGCTGATAACACCATTCACAGAATTTGATGGCTTTTTGGCAAAGGAGGGATAATCAAGCATCACCTTGCTTGTTTATGTAGTGCGTCGCCAATTCATTGTCTGTCAGGATTTGCATTATAGAGTTCCACACAATGGGCTGATGCTCCTCAGCTCTGGGTCATTCAGGTGTAGTCCCAAGTTGTCCTGAGACCAAGTGCTTTGCATCTGAAGATGGTTCAGCTGAATGTCCTGACCTGTCCCTGAAGCATCATTGTCGAGGACAGGAGCAAAAATATCACCTGTTTCCTCATATTCACTGGGTCTAGCTATCAAGAGAGCTTTTTCAGGACTTGAGGCAGGACTGTGACCCACTTGTTCATGTCCCATCTGGCTGTGGAGTATACAGACCTCAACCATAGTTGTAAGGGCTTTAGGTGAAGTCTGAGAAGCAGTGTCATCTACATGCATGCCAGCATGTGGCCTAATAGTCCCAGATACATAGGCACTGTCAGTGTCAGTCTCACCTGTAGGTTCTTTACTGTTGACTGAAGAGATCAAAAACTATCCTCTGGCAGGTGAGCTCTTATTTATCCCGAGAGAGAGGATTTCTTGGATTCACAAGGAGTCCTGGTTGAGGGAACAGGGAAAGGATGAAATCTATGGCTGTCTCAGCCTGCTGCTGGGACCTGCCCTTGATCAGCCAGTCATCCAAGTACTCCTAGATATGGTTTCCATGTTTGTTTCCTTAAATGCATTGCCACTACCACCAGGCATTTGATGAACATTCTGAGTACCATGGAGCACTCAAAGGGCAGAACCCTGCATTGATAATCGTTGAGCCTTGCTGCATAAGTTTAATACTTCCTGTGAGCTGTATGGATAGCTATGTTGAAGTATGCATCCAGCAAGTCAAGAGCCATGAGTCAATCTTGAGCTTGTAGATAAGGAATGATGGAGGCAAATATTGCCATCTTGATCCTGAGATGGCATATGTATTTGAGTCTCTTCAGGTCTAGGAGGAGGAAGACTCCCTTTTTGATTCAGAATGAAGAAATACTGGGAGTAAAAGTTTCTTACCCTTTACTCCTGAGGAAGTTGTAGACAAAGCAATGAGGCCACTTCTGATCATAATAGACTCTCAGGGAAAGGGTCCCTGAAGAAAGACGGGGCAGAAGGATTCTGGAACCTACCAGAGTCCCCATGCAGAAGATGGGTGACACTTGGTAGGCTCAACTTGTGTTTAGACCTTTTATTGTTTTTTCTCTAATGCCTTTGTCCTAAAAATAATGTGTGTGCTTTGTAAAGGCTGGCTGGTCACTGCTATTCACTGCAATAGCCAGGGCGGTGGGGGAGAGAGAGAGAGAGAGAAAGACACTGCAGATGCTGAGCTATGGACACACCTGCTGGGATAGAAACAGGGAATCGCAAGTGGCTGCAGCCTAAACCTGAAGTCTGGAGGGAGATGGGTACCTGCCCATAGGGAAGTGACTAGAGGCCTGAAATGTAACAGGGCATCCCTGGAGCAGACCACAGAGGGATCAGAATACAAACTGTGACATACATAGTGGCATTGTGTGCAATGTATGATCATGTGAATTGCCAATAAGTGCCATCGGCAGTGAAAGTAAGTACTGTAGAAAGAAAAACACAGGAAAAAGTGACCAATTGTCTTTTTTGGGAAAGAATAGTGACAAGGGAGACAAGAAAATGAACTATGAACAGCTGAAGAAAAGTAGGCTGCTTGAGACATGCAGAGAGTGGCTGCTCATGGGCAAAAGCTGCGGGGGGACACCCAGATCACTGGCAGAGTACAGAGGGCAGGGAATATCTTGGAGATGACTCCCCAGCGGGAAGCAGGGATGAGAGCTAGAGAAGCAGCAAACATACTTGAATAGACTACTTTAGCAGCTGTTGCAGAAAAGCCTACTGGATGAAGAGATGAGGTAATGGCTATCAGCCTGAGATAATAGGTATCCCTTGAGCAGACCACAGAGAGGTCAGAGGTGCAGATAATCCCGACACTGTGTCTGTTGGTCTAGGGTAGTCAAAATAGGGCAGATTAAGATTTTCAGAAGATTTAGAAGAAGTTTAGCCTGAGCTAAGAACTAGCAAGTCTGACACTGGCCAGTTTTGTCTTGCCACAGATGGTAAAAGGGACTGAGAGAGGGTCATGGCTGCCCTGCCCTTTATGCCATATATGGGAGAAAAAGGTGGCCCAGGACACCCCCAACAGATACTGATAGTTAAGTCACACGCACAAAAAGCACATGCACACCTAGAGTTGGATCCACGCTGACACATACTTAAAGAAGAACAAACGATACAATTTTTCAAATAGCATGTAAATTTCAGGGCCACAAGAGTCCATTTAATTGTGCAAGTCTCATAATTTTAAAGATCACATTAATGGATACTAAAGTGATGAATACAGATACAACTGTCATTTGGTTATAATCAAAGGTTTGTCTACATAAAATGAGCACTGCAGGAAAAGACCTGCATTAGGATATATTAAGAGCAATGTGATGAATGAAGTCACCTGCCAGCCTAAAAACATATCCTGGATTTATCCTCTTTGGCATTCAACTGCATGGTTTCCCACACTTACTTAGAATGACAGTTGCTCATTTTTACAGTGAATGCCTCCAAATCGTTAGAACTGACAGACACAGATGGTTCTGCAGAAGGTTTCTGATATACTATTTGCAAAATCTGGTTTGGACTGGGAGCAAGCTGTTTATTACAGAGTATGGTATAACATGTTGATAGTGGTGAATCAATTAGGGTTTTTTCCCCCATAGACTATATGGCAAAGTAGCATTTACTGCCAACAGTAAAATGATTAAGTAGAAAATCTGGAATCTATTTTTGTCACGTGACTAGAGAGAGCATTCCCCTTCATAATCATCTGGAGTTCCCAAAAAGCAACTCAGATTTATAATATCACAGGCTGAGAGGATCATTATCTGACTAGGGTGTGATGGATACATTATGTGCAAATTGTAGCTAATCTGGATGAACTGCCATATTCTGCATTTCAGTGGCCAGATTATTACAGAGTGTTTGACATTTTTTGTTGTTGCACCTTCCCTCTTCCTCTATTCCTAGCATGATTGGGCTGCCTCTGTTTTCTTTAGGGACTGATCCAGAGCCCACTGATGTTAAAGGGAGACTTCAGTGGACTTTGGATCACACCTCTAATGTTTGTCTTTTCCCTGTCTACTTTGCATTTTTCCCCTACATAATTTAATGTTTCTGCTTCATTAGCCTTCATTTATTATTCTCCGTCTTTCTACAGTTTAGCCATTTCTGCACATACCATTTGCACAGGACAAGTGTAGTTCAGGTTCTCAACATCCTAGCCCCAACAACTGTATCTTTCTTTTGTGCTCAGCATTTTGTACTGAAGGATCACTATGTGAAGTCCCGAAATCAACCTGTCAGCTTTGTTATATCAGTGTGTCTTTGGGACCTGATTATCTTTGCTCTGTGAATGCTATTCTATACAACATTTGCAGGTGGCTGGAATACTTTCATCCATATATCAAGGGGCTTTGTAATATCCTGGTTTTCTGCATGAGTTAGACATTTGCATCTAACACTATGTAACCAGTTTTTCTTCATTGAACAAATAGAAACAAGCCTTAATTAGGATCTTTCATTTCTTGCTCATCTACAATTTTATGATCTTCTTATTTTGACAGAATAGAAAAATAAAAATGTCCAGTTAACAGCCAGGTCTCCATTGGACTCCATAGGAGATGGGACTGGAAAGTTACAGACATGTTTTTTATCAATTAAATTTTCTTACTGAAGTATAGATTCTGTTTGTCTACACTGCATCTTCAAGACTGAAGCTAATTAAACCAACCGACACTAAAATTCAAGCAGCATTTCTGATACCATGTTTCAGCAGAGGCTTTTAAAGTAACAACAAACATGGAGTCAAATTACTTGTTCATTAAATTGGCATGGAAAAAACATAAGCCTCATTATAATTATTTTGTTCTATAATAAAAGTCAACCAAGAAGAATCAACAATATCTACAGACATAGCTACAGTTTTTCATAAAAGATGTTCAGAGAACTAAGATATTATGATGGGTATACAGCACCATAAGTGTGCATAGTTCCTGAGCCTGATCCAAAGCTCACTGAAATCAATGACAGTTTTTCCATTTGCTTGGATGGGCATTGGATCTAGCCCAGAAGGTGAAAGAAGATAGATGAATGGGCATGACTTTGTCTAGAACAGAAGATAAATTACATTTATGTAATGCTGTAGAAATAAGGCTCTGACTAAAGTGGCTATAATTGCTTCGAAATCCATTAGTCATAAGAATCTACAATCAAATTGGGAGTAATATGCTCCTAAGTGCTATATTGCAAGGATGGTTTGAAGGATGGTTACATTGATCTTGATTTGTTTATTTAATGTGATATTTTCCATGGTCTAAAGATATTTGAACAAAGACATTTTTACATTCCTTATCTTATTTTAAGATTCTGTTTTCCTCTAGTGCCAAAAATCACAAAACTTTTCTTGTTGCTATCAAAAATCCTTGATTGTAGGGGGAAAAAAACGAGCTTTTTTAAAAGAATATAAAAAGCACAGCTCTCTACTTAGTAACTTCAGCTAACACTCTTTATGTTATATCGATCAGATCTCCATTTAAGGATTTAATGTATGTCTACTCTTCATGTGTTATGGGTAGCAATTAAGAAAATTCTGGACCAATTATAAACAGTTAAAATATTAAACACTCAGGCCTGGTCTACATTACAAAGTTAGATTGACATAAGCCGCGTTAGGTTGATTTAATAATGCATGTGTCTACACTACTGAGTCCCTTCCACCGACCTAAAGGACCTGTAAAGTCAACTTCTGTACTCCACCTCCGCAAGAGGCATAGTGCTTGAATTGACATCCACAGGTCAACACAGGGATAGTGTAGACACTGTATTGTGTAATTCGAATGAATTGGCCTCCAGTAGATACTTTCTCTGGACAGTACTTTCAACTCCACTGCACGTCAGCCAGGTACACAGGAAACCACCACCCCCTTGTTAAAGCCCCAGGAATTTTTGAATTTTCATTTCCTGTTTGATCAGCATGGAAAGCTCATCTTCACAGCTGATCATGGATGTTCAAGGCCACAAACGCACTCCAGCATGGAGTACACAGGAGGTAGTGGATCTTATTGCTGGGTGGAGAGAAGAATCTGTGCAGGCAGAGCTCCAATCCAGCAGAAGAAATGCTAACATATATGCCAAAATCATGCAGGAAGAAGGGTTACACCAGGGACATGCAGCAGTACCGCATGAAAATAAAGGAGCTTTGGCAAGTGTACCAGAAGGCAAGGAAGGCAAACAGTCATTCTGGTTCTGAGCCACAAACATGCTGGTTCTATGAGGAGCTGCATGCAATTCTTGGCAACGACCCCACCACTACCCCAAAACACTCCGTGGATACCTCCCAGGAGTCCAAGGCGACCTCAAGCAACAACGAGGAGGACATTGTTGACAAGGAGGAGGAGAATGCAAGGCAGGGAAGTGGAGGATCCATTCTCCCCGACAGTCAAGTACATTTTTTTAACCCTGGAACCCATCCCCTCACAGGACCAATTGCTGGCGGAGCATGATGCCAGGGAAGGCACCTTTGAGTACACATTTCCAGTCAAACTGTAGGGGTTACATGCTAATATTTTTAATGTTGAAGCTGAACCAAAAATAGGTATAGTGGTTATCGGTGGCCACTCCAGCTACACAGAGGGTGTTCTCCAAAAAAGATTGTTAATGTGCACGAGGATGTCCCAGGAATCCTCCATTGAGATCTTTAGGAAGCTTTCATGGAGGTACTCTGCAATCCTTTGCAGAAGGTTTCTGGGAAGGGCTGCCTTATTTCGTCCACCATGGTAGGACACTTTCTGCACCACTCCAGTATTAACTCTTCTGGCATCATTGCAGCACGCAGCATTGCAGCATAAGGACCAGGTCTGTACCCAGATGCTTGCAACATCTGCTCCCTTTCTGCTCCCTTTCTGCCTCTGTTACTTTCAGGACAGTGATATCACATATGGTCACCTAGGGGAAACAGGGAAAGTTTTAAATGTTATCCCTTAAACTGCAAACAATTCACAAGTAATCCTCCCCTGTTTGGTGAATTCTGAGTCACAGAACCACGCTTTCCCAAGAGTGCCCTGGTTGTGATTGGAAGAGATCACCATGTATTGCAACCAGAATTAAAAGGGAGGAGCGCTTCCTATTTGTCTCCCTTCCCCCACCCCCAACCCAGTGCCACTTTTGTAACAATCAAACTATTTGCAGGGCTTTACACTGGTGCCTGTCCTCAAGCACTATCTAGGTTGCTAGGGGAAAGTATGTCATCACAAAAGCTGCAGCACAAGACCTTTTGCCCATGCCTCGTGACCTTACTCACCATGGCTGGAGCAACAAACCAACTCTTGCAGTAACCAGCAGTTGTGATTACATTGAGGCTTACAGGGAAGTGCATTGAGGGGTGTTTTTTTTATAAAAATTAACCTTGCACCAGAAACAATGTATGCACTGTCCATGCTACCCTTGAGCTTTGTATTCTTTGCAACTGAAAGCTTGTCCATCGGCGCATCCTTCAGACTGGGACAGAAAAGACTTGGGAGGACATGTTCAGTGAGCTAATGCATGCCTCTGAGAGTAACAAGATGGAGCTCAGCGCATGGAGGATTGCACTGTCTGACAGCCTGCACAAGGATAGCGAGGACAGGAGAACATGCAGGGAACATGAGTGTGACACTCAGGACAAGATGGTGCAGATTATGAGGAAGCAAACAGACATGTCGAGGTGTCTGGCTGAGGTTCAAGAAAGGCAGCTGAATGCTAGAGTCCCTCTGCAGCCAATGCTGAACCTGCTGCCATCATCGCAGAGTTCCACATCCTCCTCCTCCCAGGATGTCCTAGGAAGTGGGGCGCGGGAGAGGTCCAGTATCCCTTGCACTCAACTCAGCTTCAGGGAAGGGTACAAGGACCAGAAGGCGCCCAAAGGTGTGGGAATGGTCAGCCATGAACCCTCTCCTGGAGTTAGGTATCTAAGCCAGCCCTTTCTTGTGAAGGAAAAAAAAAAAGAGAGATGCCATCACAGAATAGCCAATAGCCCAGTGGTTAGGACACTTACCTGGGATATGGGCTCAAATTCCTGTTCCAGAGCTGGTTGCCCAGATGAGTACCTTAATCACTGAGCTACTGGCTATTCTGTGATGGCAAGGTACTCAGCTGGGAGAACAGACCTGGAGCAGTACTTGAGTCCACATCCCAGGTAAATGTCCTACTCACTGGGCTGTTGGGTATTTTGTGATGGGTCTCTCTCAGTCTCTCCTGTTGGAGCTGTTCCAGTCTGTATAAATAATTACATATTAATAGGGGTAGGATCTGAATCTGGGTATCCCAAATCCAAAGTGAGTAAACTAGCCAATGGATTATTGAGTCAATTTCTTGGTGTTACTAAATTCCAAATAATATCTGAAGAAGTTATGTTCCCCCAGTCATAGCTTCAAAAGGTGTATATATATATATTCAACACTTTTATCATTCCTCAATCATTCTCTCCTGTCTTGTAAACAGTTTTGTAACTCTTCTCTGAAAATGTCAGACTTTATGGGGTAGGGGAAGGTGGTTCTACCCACAACTCAATCTCTTCCCTCTCCTCAAATCAAAATGACAAGACACTTCCAGTCGTTTGTGCAGATCTTAATATTATTAGCCTCCTTCCTCTTTCATGCATTCTTTGATCAACACTAAAATAGTTGGCAATAATGATTGTCAGGTTGTAATTAGACATCAGAGTTAACACCCCACTGAGATGAAGAGGAGCACTTTTCACCTCTCCTATTGTTTCAAGCTGTCTGAAGCCTCATGCAGGCAGTACTTTGTGAGCTTACATTTGGAGGATTTTAAGGTATCTCGCTATAAAAATCTGGATACTTATTTCCCCTCACTCCCAACCTCTACCTCTTAATTCAAATGAAAGTTTATTGTAAACTCTGGAGCATATGATGCAGTCACCAGAGAAATAAATGGCTTTCTGAGATTATACTGTGGTTCTCTAAATTTCTCAATGACCTCCAGTTCCTCAGCTGTTAGTACACTTCAGCTACATTGCCTTCACCTGAAATATTTGTCCTTGATTTTTATTAGTGAATATACAAGTGAGCTATTTTTCCTGGGATGAGAATGTCAAGCTGACAGCAGTGGCCATTGACTATTATGGAACAGTTTTTCACGTATCTTACCAAGCAATAGGCTGCCAGATCAGAAAAAAAAAACTAGTGGTTTTTAACCCACCTTTCCATGGTCTCTCCCTTAGCTGTGCTGAGCACTTCTTGGATGGACCCATAAACCTGGCCCAAAGTCATTTATGGTACATCTTCAAATAACAATACAGCCATTCTGAAGAAGAGCTCTGTGTAACCTTGAAAGCTTGTCTCTTTCACCAACAGAAGTTGATCTAATAAAATATCACCAGACCCACCCTTGTCTCTAATCATCTACAACAGTGCTTCTCAAAGTCAGGCCGCTGCTTGTTCAGGGAAAGCCCCTGGCGGTCCGGGCCGGTTTGTTTACATGCCGCATCCGCAGGTTTGGCCGATCGCGGCTCTCACCGGCCTTGGTTCGCTGCTCCAGGCCAATGGGGGCTGCGGGAAGGGGTGCGGGTCGAGGGATGTGCTGGCCTCCCTTCCTGCAGCCCCCATTGGCCTGGAGCGGCGAACCGTGGCCAGTGGGAGCCGCGATTGGCCAAACCTGCGGACGCAGCAGATAAACAACCGGCCCGGCCAACCAGGGACTTTCCCTGAACAAGCGACAGCCCGACTCTGAGAAGCACTGATCTACCATATGCAGATGTTCAAAAAGATGAATATTCATATACTTTAGAACCTTACCAGTAAATATACCAAATAGAAAACTGTTTGGTATAAGGAATGTATGGGTCACTGCATGTTCCTAGCACACTTAGAATTAGTTTCTAAACAACTCTTTTTTGTAGCAGGCCATTATTATAGTATATTAGCCTTGAAATACCATAACAGAAGGTAGGGTAACGATATAAAGTCTTCTTTCAGTGGAGAGTTAAAGTTCATGGGTTAGATTCTTAGTGTCCCTCCAAGCCATAACATGCACATGCTATTTGGTATTTGTCACACTCTTCTCAGACCACTGTGCATAATTAAGCTATGTAGTGATGATTGCTCTCCATGATTGTTCTAATTTATTCCATTCTCATGCACCTGAATAAAGTTGTAACTCTAAGGGGAAAAAAATTAGCTGAGAAGCATAATTAAAATTAATCATTAGTAAGATCTCAATGTTTTACCTACTGTAATTAACCATTAAAATCTAAACTGACAAGTATAATTGGAAAGATGAACTGGAAAGTATCAATATTTTACTTAATTTTCTGTACAGTTTTAGCAAAAATTACAGCATGAAAAAATTGAATACTGTGTTTACTATATTTTGCTAGAGATAGTGTTAGGAAAGGCCCCAATTCTGTAGTTACGTACATGCTTAATTTTACACACAAGTTATATTAGTATAACCTAGTGTAAAGTTATGTAGTTAATTACTTAAGTTTTGTTATTGTTGTTGTGACACTGAGCCAGAAAGGGTTAAGTAACTAGCAGGCTAAATGACCCAAATTCAACCTTTAAAAACATATTAGAAAAGTATATAAATGGTAATCAGGGCCATTCCTCATAAATAATTAGCATAGCCATGTTAGATAGACTAGAGCTTTGAAAGTCACACCTGTATAGTTAGAGAATTAGAGACTGTTGTGAGGCAATGTGGGTCCCCACCACCCCAGAGAGAGACAAGCCCCTCCAGACACCAGAGTGGGCAGGGTCAGGGAGCTCTAAGCCCGCCCCCCCCCCCCCAGAGGTCAGGCGTGGCACAGGAAGTATAAAGGCCTGACCCCAGAGCTGCCAGGGAGACCAGACGCCTCAGGCCTACCTCCCAGTCGGGAAGCCCCAGAGACCTGTGGTGAACCCAAGGGCTGGCCAGACCTGCCCCAGGCCAGCTGCCCAGGGGAGTTGCCGAGCCTGCCTTGCACCAGCTATCCCAAGGAACCCATGATGTTGGACCCCCTTGTGGACACCATCCTGACCCAGGTACCTCGTGGGGGAGTCCGGAAGTAGCCTGGGGCAGCCGACCCTAGTCTGGCTGTAGCACACCCAGAACCCATGTCAGTGTGTTGTGGCCAGAATGCCCACTGATGCAGCAGCAGGTCGGCTGCTGCTGCTGCTGCTAGGGCCCTGGGCTGGGACGCAGTGGAGTGGGAGGGCCTGTGTCCTCCCTGCCATCCAACTCGCGGGTGGCAGTCTCCCCATCTCCCAGGCCTTCAGACCCAGGGCCTGGGCTCACTGTTGATCAGCTGTTGTTGATCAGCCCGTGCCTGAGGACCTGAGCACCTGACCTAGGGCCTGGGCTGAAGACTAACTGTGTTGTTTCTGCCCTCACAAAGGCCACGGAGGAAGACTTCTGCGGCCAGACTAATTCCCTGCTAGACCTCTTCCCGAACTTAGTGAGGTGGTGGGGGTCCCAGCCGCCCCAGAGAGAGACGAGCCCCGGCTAACCTCTCTACAGAGGTAAATACTAATTGTATTTGTATGTGTTTATCTATATCTTGCTAGATGTTAACCATGTAACCAGATTAGTGTGTGGATGTTAATTCCCTTTCATGTCCTAATTACATTATAGTATGCTTGAGGATATTCAGTTAACCTTAAGATCAAAGATGTATTGCAGGAAATAATGATTTACATTGTCCTCAGTTTAAATTTCTGTGCCATAATGGAATGCCTTGATAGTTTAAATGGACAATTGCCTTATGTTAATTAATACAACTAGTTTACCTGTGTATACATAGGAAACAGAATTGACTTCAAAGCCACAAAGTATATTATCTATTCTTCATCCGGTGAATGCCTGCTGTGTTATCATGCTGTCAAGAGGCTATAGTAGCCTGCCAGAGATCTATGAAAGAACCCTAGGACTTGATCCTGTCATCTCAGATCTGCTTAAGCCTGGTTAGGGGAAGCTCGAGTCACAAGACTGAGGTCTTCATCTCCAATCTGAATTACCCTGCTAATTTTCATGGAAGAATTTGAACAAACTGTATATATGGATGGCCTGTTATACTATAATTTTGAAATTAATTCCAGAAGAATTTTATAAATCAACATCTTCACCATCTCTGCTATGAAACTGACCTAAGAACTTTGCTCAAATCTGTAGGTAGGTATCTTTTAACCAATACTCTCTTCTTTTTAATAAATCTTAATTTAGTTAATAAGAATTAGCTGTAAGCACATATTTGGGTAATTCATTGACCAGATGGTAATTTGTCCAATCTCTTGCGATTGGTAGAACTTTATATATGGTAAAGTTTCTCAGCCCAGCAGGTTTCAGCAAACACTGAGTGGAGTCCAGGGTGCAGTGGCTGTCTGAGGCCCTTCCAGCCTGTGTTCAAGACCTGGGGGCATCACACAAGACAGAGTTGATAAACAGGTTTTCCATTAGACAAAAGACATTTATTCACCTCTTTCCCTGTTGGCATATAAATTAAGCCAGTACATTGGCTGCATACGAAGTCAGCAGGGGGATATGAAATGAATAGAGCAGCAGCACACAGGAAAGTAAGCTATAGGTTATCCTGACTGGGAGTACAGACAATGAACTTTGGGGATATACGCAAAAAGACACCTCTTTATCCTGCACTTAGGAAGTAAACAGACACCACATTTATATTCATGAAAACAGGATCTCTGCCAGCCTTGGTGGAAGATGCTTCAAAAGACTTTGGGTGAGATAAGAAATCTTAACAGGATAACCTCTTGTTTAAAGTTTAGTCTCTAGAAAGCATGTTACAATTTTGTTTTATATGTAACCCTTTTGTTTCTTTCTATTATCCTTACTCACTATCTCTCGAATCTTTGTTAATAAACTTATCCTTGATTTCACTAGGAGACCTGGTATTTCTGTGAGTGTTCAGTGGATAAGGGGCTGGAAACTACAGAAGAATGCTTCAAAGGGGTTCATGGGCTGGGGTGCATCTTCTGTTAACCTGCAAGGCAAAGTAAGGGCTGGCATAGTGCAAGGGACATAGTTTGGGTGGCTAACAGGCTGGTGGTGTCAGGGAGTTGACACCCAGTTAAAGTCTCCCTCTCACTGGAGGCAAGGGGGGGGAACAAGATGACTCACAGTTCTGGGGAGCCCAAGAACTGTCACATTTCTGTGTTAGGAAATATTACACTGTGATGTAATATTCTATGATCTAATGTAGCCCATCAGTAATATAGAGAGAATATAGGACTGTCTTTTTTTTTATTGTGCATATACAGTGCCTGGCATAATGGCAGCCTGAACCCAAACTGGGGCCTTTAGGCACTATTGCAAAACAATTTTAACCTAAGAATCTCTCATATCACTTTAGAAATCCCAGACAAACTATGTTAACATGGAGTGATAGTTGAACCCAGATCTCCCACATCCCAGGGGCATGCCCTAACCACTAGGCTAGTGATGGTGAGAAACTTGATAGAATAACCATGCTGTATGATCTCCAGCACCCAATGGTCCATGGTGATCTTGCCCCATTTATGGGCAAAAAGGGCAAGATGGCCCCCAAAAGTGACGGAGGCTTGAAGGTGGTGACAGAGGGGGCTCGCAGTTCTAGACTTGCACGTCAAAACTAAACCTCGGGTGGTTGACGAGGCGAGGAGGAAGAGGTGGCTGTGGCAGTAGCCAAGGCCCAGGGCTGCTAGGACTGATGTCATTGCTGTGAAGGGACTCATCATCTTGTCCTCAAAGGGGAGGGTCTGGATGGTGGTCTGGACCTCCTGTGGGAAGCCAGAAGACTGCAGCCATGACTCCCTGCACATGACTACGCCAGTTGCGAAGGAGCAGGCAGATGTCTGCAGCATCGACTGCTGCTTGGAGGCTCACCTTGGGTGTCAGGCAATCTTCCTCAAGAAGGGCCTGGAAGCATTGCCATTTGTCTGATAACAAGTCGTCCAGGAACTCCGCTAACATGGCATAATTGTTAAAGTCATATTTTGCTAGCAGAGCTTGGTAATTAGAGATGCAAAACTTCAACACCATAGAAGAATAGACCTTCCAGCCCAGAAGGTCTGGGCATTTGGCTGCCCTGTTTGGGGCAGGAGGCACAGCCATGTGTGTGCTGCCTTGAGCTTTTGGTCTCCGCATGAACCACCAAGGAAGTGGGGGTTGGGTGGGAGAAGAGAAAATCTGCTCCCTTAGAGGGTACAAAGTACTGGCACTCTGCCTGTCTGGGTGTGGGGGCACAGGAGCAGGGCATGTGCCAAACAGTCCACACTGGCTGCAAGATAGCATTGTTGATAGGCAGCATGACACAAGTGGCCCTCGAGACTAGAGGATATCCACCAACAGGTGGTGGTGGTGGTCCTGGACCACCTCCAGGGGTATGCCCAAGTCACTAGAAACCCTCTGCAGCAGCTCCTGGTACTGCTTGTGATCATCAGGAGGTGATGGGGGGTGGGGATTAGGGCATTGGCTGGAGATGAGGAGGCAACGTTAGGGACTGGTGGAACCATCGGTACCAACTCCAGCTCCAATTCCAAATTGCAGCTGGATGGATCTGGTGTGGGAGCCTGAACTGAAGGGCACAAGGCCTGAGAAGGTGGATAAAGCTGGTGGTAAGGGTCCAGGATGGCCAATGTTGCTAAGGGGTCAGGTCCTGGTGGTACAGCCAACCCCAAAGGTAGCGCTACCAAGGAGGTGGTGGGGGGGCACACCCCGATACATGCACTGGCTGTGCCTGAGAGTCCGAGCTGCACCGGGACACAGGAGAGAAGGACGGGTCTTCCCCCAAGAAGGCTTCTGAATCGGAAGAGACATATGGAAGCAGGTGAGCCATCAGTATGGGAGGTCCGCAGCCAAGGTCTGGGTAAGATCCATGCCCCAATAGGAGTGGTGCATCTGCTGGAGAGGAGGGTTTCTGTTCCCATGAACAGCAGACAAAAAGGGTAGGGAAGATCCAGATGTGCCAGCAGGAGGAGTGGATCAGTGTGGCCAGGTGTCCGGGGAATGTCTCTAATATTGCCGGTGGAGTGTGGTGACATCTGCGGTACGGTGTGTAGAGATGGCTGTTGCACCAGCAGTGCATGCACCAGAAAGTGTTCCTGACTGGCAGCCGATGCATCCAATGGTGTTCCACCACTTCCCACTTCTTTTTAACTGCCCTCAGAATAGAGAAGCTTGGGTGTCCGTGTAGTGGTGTCTGCACCTGACGTCTCACCTGACTGGGTGCGGCACAGGGAGGGAACACTGAGCTTGGGAGCAGTCTGCAACAGGAACTTGCTGCAATGCCCAGGAGAGCGTTTGCAACTCTCATGCTGGGGCTTCTCCAGTAGTGACTGCACCGCCAGATCTGAGATGAGAGAGGCACCATCAGATCTGACAGTCCTGTATTGGACTGGGCATGTGGCCGGAGAGCCTCTTCCATAAGGAACTTGAAGAGGCAGAGTAGGTGAGCCTCATGAGTAGCAGATTTCGCATCGGGCAACTAGATGGGTGTCTCCGAGGCAATGAAGGCAGTAGTGGTGCTTGTCGCACATGGAGAATGAGCAAGAGCACGGCACACAGTTCTCACACCCGGGAACGCAGGGCAAAGTCCCCAGAGAAGCAGGGGGAGAGCCCAGCTCCAAAAGGGGCTAGGGTTGAGACTAACTGTACTAACTAGCAACACTAACTATAGTAAAAGGAAAAAAAGAGGAATACTAACTATGTATAATGGACAAGTGTTCTTGCAGGCAAGTTCTGAGTATGGAGGAACAAGGAATCCGACTCCAACCATGCAACAGTAAGAACTCAGGAGGTGTCGTCCCACACGGCATCATATAACCTCAACTGCACCATGAGGCTACATGTGGCGCACATGTGGCCCAACAGATACTGCTACAAAAATCTTCTAGCTCCAGTGTATGGCACGAATGCGCACCAGGAACATATAGGAACCATCATTCAAAGAAGAACCATTAATACTAAAAAAATTGTAGCCTATGCAAAAAAATTCTCTGAATATTAACTATATGGGACGTTTGAGTCTCTTCTATTCTGTTACTGAGATAAGAAACTAAACGCCAGTGCCAGACTAGTTAAGATGCCCATTTTTTAATTTTAATTCCTATAATTAATTCTGAACAGATTTACTTGTGAATTCTTAGAAAATTCATTCTTTAGTCAAAATGTAAGTGCTGTTATTTTGAGAAGGCTATGTGTTATTTTTCATAAATAACAATGAGACTGAATCTCTGCTCTAAGTGCAAAATTCAACTCAGCCTTAATTGTGGAGCCACTACTGGTGTCTCTATAAGAAATAGAAGTCATGTGTCTGCTAAACAAGTGCATGCTTTAAACTTCCTAGGAGTAGTTTAAACCTGTGACTATTTATTATTCTGCACATTTCAATTAAAGTGTATCTCCTCAAAATGGATAGGATTTTCAAGGTGTTCTACACTGACCAGCTCCTTGTTGCTGAATTTGCTGCTGAAATGAAATGAATTATCTTCTACTAGAAGTGATATGAATTGTCATTACCAGATTTATATAAAATCTGTTTTTCTTGTCAAGAATGTTAGTTTTAGCCAGCAAAGTTAAATTACTGCATTATTAGCCAAAGCATGAATAGCTTGTTTGAAAGTGTTAAATTTGTCTTAAAGAAAATTCTGACCATGAACCTGAAGGAATGCACTGAACTCCAAGAACTGCATAGTGGTTTCTGGTAGACAACAATTTAAAAGCTTATCAGCTGCTAAGATTTACAGATCTCTCATCAAAATGGAGTGTGAAGTGCAATTATCATTACATTTCATCTTGGCAGGTAGTTTCCAACAAGTACTGAAATTTACTAATGATGAGAAAGGTTCCCTTCTAATACTGAAGTACCTCCACATTTCTCATTATCCAGGAGATGCAGTAATAGTTGTTCTTTGGGATTGAAGCTCCTATTGTGAATCTTGTTAAAAATAGCTACTGGTACCAATACTCTGCTCTAGATTATATTTTCTCTGTAAACTAATGAGATCAGATGAATGTTCTGGTGCCATCGCCCCTTTTATACAAAGAATATTCTCTTTCATTAGAGACTAATTTAAATGTAAAGTAGGAGTGTTCATATAATGCTTTAAAAATTACAACAGGCTATGCTGACCTGACCTTATGTCCTGGGAGGTGGATGCAGGCAGCATGAGACATTACAGAAAGGTTCCTAAAGGTCATCTACCCCTGTGACCACTACCCTATGCTGCTTGTCCAAGTGGGCACCAATGATACTGCCAGCCATGACCCTGAATAGATCAGCAGTAACTACAGGGCTATGGGCGCATGGGTGAAGGAATCAGGGGCACAGGTGGTTCTCATCCATCCTCCCTGTTGAGGGTAAAGGCCCAGGCAGGGACATGTGCATCCTGGAGTTGAATGCATGGCTGCACAGGTGGTGTCACCTGGAGGGTTTTGGCTTTCTTGACCATGGGATGGTATTCTGGGAAGAAGAACTTCTGGGCATTTTTTTATATTTTTTTTTAGCCAAAGGCAAAAGTACAATAGCTGTAATTATAAGCAATATTTTGTGTTACACAAACTTGGACAAAGCAGTAAAGCATTGGCTGTTACATTTCATGAGTTGGAAACTGGCTAATATACTGCCTTCATTGTTACTTGCATTACTCAACAACACAAGCAAAAAAACCCCCCAAAACCTGGACCCAACTAGGCAGAGTCTGCGCCTGGGTCAATACAGATGCAGACTCACATCCACAATAAGGAATAGCTCAGTATCCACACTTAGAAAATTAAGCAGCAAAGAGTCTTGTGGCACCTTATAGACTAACAGACGTTTTGGAGCATGAGCTTTCGTGGGTGAATACATGCATCCGACGAAGTGGGTATTCACTCTTTGCTGCTTTTACAGATCCAGACTAACACGGCTACCCCTCTGATACTTTAGAAAATTAAGATGTTTTTGAATATTCCTTAACCTAGCTAGCAGCTGTGGTCAAGAGTGCTTTTTCTCCTGTGTGCCTGCTGAGAACAATTCAAACTCTTCTGATGTGGACTTTGCCTTTGTCAGTTTGAGCTTGGAATACTGTAATGCACTGTACATGACCCTATACTGGGAGATCATCCAAAAGCTGTTGTTGAAGAATGGTGGCTGTCCACTTATTAAAAGGCGCTTTACACAGAGAATATATTAAACTGGTGTTCAGTGGTTGTTAGCAGCAATTTATTAGCTTTTGGGTGGAGTTTAAGCATTGGTTTGAGAGCTGGCTACAAGAGACCACCTTTTTCTTTGTATGGTATTGCACAGATCAGCCTGTGCATCTTGGAGGCTGCCTCCCTGTTTGTGCTTTAAACTTACAGTTGAGTTCAGATGGGATGCTTGAGCTGAGGAGTCCTAGTTTATTTTTCACTGGGGCAGGATGTTCTAGCTTCCATCCTTCAAACCACTCTTGGTCTGCATGCTGAAAGACTCTGTTCCCGAGAGGCTAGGTAGAGTACAGAGGATATTCATTTTTGTAGGCAGCTTTCTTAGTTGCACTTCTTACAATAATGTAAAATGACACTGTTACTTTGAAATCCAGTCAATTTCAAAATAGGAGTTAAAAGCAATTGCAGGTATTACACCTGACATTTGGGGCCAGTTATTGTGAGTTTAGAATGACTTTTTTTCCATTTTCAGATATTTTTCTTTCCAACTGCTGTGTGATAAATTCAAACACTAAGGAAAACTGAAGCTGTCTAGACACAAAGTGCTATCAAATGATCAAAATAAAACAGATTTGACATTTTTCCCTAATCTTTTTCAGATATAGCAATTTTAGGTATTACTTACAACAATAGTATCAATGGGTAAAATATTTTCAGAAGAGAAGGTGCCTTCTGAAAGTGATAGAATCTTGTTCAAGGTGATGGTTAAGACTTGCAGTCTAAATGGTTTGAGACCTGGCTACAAGACACCACCTTTTTCTTTGTGTGGTATTGCATAAAGATTATTGTTACTGTGTGTTTTAAATTGTTATTGTTTGTGCATTTAAAAATACGATAGACCATTTTATATATTGAAAATAAATATTAAACTATTACTTCTATGTCCTTCTAAAGGGAATTTGTGTCAATAATATAAAATTGATTTATGTTTTTTGATGGAGTGAGATGTACAAAAAGTTCTTCTGTAAAGGTAATTTAAATTTCAAAAAATGGACTAAATTGTATTTTTGACTTCAATGAGGTTACACCAGGAATAAATTTAGCCCTTTAATTTTTGCCAGATATGTTATTAGGGGAGAAGAGAGAATGAGAAAAGGCATGTGTTTAAATGCTCTGAATTGACCTCAGGCTGGAAGGGAAGTTAAGATGTAATAGTCCAGATATTATCATATCTAATTAAATACAACAATGACCAGATAGGTAGGTGCCAAATACAATGATAGGGCCTGGTCTAACAAACATCCATGTAAGTAACTTTATGTATATCAATAAACCCATTGAGGTCAGTGGAACTCGTCACCTCTGTGTCTGCAGGATAAGTCCTTAAGTCAGTTTCCCTTGTGGGACTTTCACACACAGCCACGATGATCAGAATGTCCCATTTGCTTTCAGCAGGCAACATTCATTCCTCCTAGGCACTGGCTCCAGTTTCCTCATAGCTGCAGCTGTATTTGTGGGTTGGGACTGAGGCAAACTGCTTTGCCCTTATCTTTACAGGAGTTACACATTTGCACAGCATGTTGCAAAAGGGAGGATTTCCAGCTGGTTTTGTTCACTAGGTTTTGTCCCTGTTTCTGAGCTGATGAGGTGAGGGACAATACTTTGCAGAAGCAGGCAGCTTGATGGGGAGGAGTCGAGAAACAAGAATGAATGATCAGATGCTGCTGCTGCTGCATCCATAGTAAGTGTTAGTTTGCTATTCTCTGAGGCAGCACTGTAGATGCGGGTCTTAGCGCTCCTTATCAGCCTAAGCAGAGCTTTGCCTTCCTTCTATGTTAATGGAGCATGCAATGACCTGGCACCAGTCAGCCAAGAATCAGGGAAAAGCATGAAGCAGGGAAAGCAAGTTTCATCCAGAAAATGATCATGCTATAGGGTCTTTTACTTATTTATTTTGCAGGGGATGGCAGGCAATGAAAACAAAACCAATCAATTGAGGTAACAGGATAATACAGATATGGGAAAGTTTATATTTCTGGAGACCCCAACAGGAGATTATGTTGCTTGTGTCCTTTGAAACTCTAGGATGTTTCTTCTCATTCATTCATTCTGATTCCAGTTTGGTGACCTGCACCCTCTAAACCATGGCATTTCTCTGGAACAATTTGTCTGAATAAGGTAGGTGTAACAGGGCATTTATTTTCCATTTGCTGGATCCTAATGAGGGAGTTGATGAATCTTTAACTCTGATCCTTTTCTTAATTAAAACTGCATTATTTGTGGATCTTAATTACTGGAAAATATTGCAACACAGGGAGTTTAAGCCTAAAGTTTGTTAGTTTTCTAAACTTTTGTCTTGGTTTGGTGGATTTGTGACACCAGACTGTAATGAGGTTTTAAAATTCCTTCTCTAATTTCTTCATTAAGATCTGCTCTTAGTAGAAAGTTACATAAACCAGCACAGGCTGAAGAAGGTTGGTTTAAAATTGGAATAGTAAGAGCTCAGACTAAGGATGTTTTAGACAAGGATGCTGTGAAGTGAATTAAGGGATGATTTTTTAACATGTAGATCTGGTAGTATTTTGGACATCAGAGCTAAATGTGTAGATCGAAAGGACTAGAATCTTTCTTTTAATGAGAACAAAATCATATTCTCTTAATTTCCTCATGAGATGAGTTAGAATGACCTTTTAATAATGATTAAATTATTCATGGTAAAATTGCCTCATTCCATTAAAAAAGAAGCTAGTGCTTTGAGAATTCAGCAGGAAAATATTAAATGTAGGGTTTTTTAAAAAAAGTTGTACTGTACAATAGTTAATCATTAAGAGCACATTTAACAATATAAGGTAACCACCACAATTAAAAAACTGTCTGCTCCATGATGTGTATTCACTTATTACTTACATCTCCATTTTGATATGAGAGTAGACCATAAAATATTTCCTGGGTGGTCTGCCTCAGTGTACTTTCACCATCAGAATAGTAATAAATATTTGCTTTGTATTGTTAAATAAAAGGCACTTGCAGATTTACTGGGACATACTATATTTAAATATGGATATTTAAGGGGTACCGCCACTGGAATTTTTTAAAAAGTATTATATAAAAGATCAAAAAGAACAACTTTTACAATTTAATTAAAGTGTCCTGAATCAAAGATGATCTTAGCCAGATATTAAGAGCATTGTCCATTATTTTCACTTTCTGTCATTATATATTATAAAATGAACCTATTCAAAAAGTAGTTTATATTCAACAAGCTGCCTTGCAAGCCCATAGTCCTTATTTCACAGGGGAAATCTTCGGAACAGCATAAAAGCAGCAATAGTTATTATAGAACCAAAATGAATACTGATTATTCTCTTATCTCAGCGCATATTTTTCAAATTCAAGAACACACAAAACAATAGCTGGTTACCATGAAATCATCATATTAATGCACAAGCAAGGACATTCCAAAGACTCCCTCATACTGCCATACTGTAGTGCAGCACATATCGTGTGTAATAGCACACATGGTTCTGAGATGCCAGAATCCCGAGGTCTGACATAGTTTTTAAAATACACAAAGGTGGACGCTGCTAAACCCTTTAGCCGATATTGAATTTTGGTCCTTGAGGCAAAGTAATTGGGTTCTACTGCATGGCAGGTGGGGGCCAAGATACAGGGAGGTATATGGTGGGCGGAGCATAGGGCAAAGGAGGCATAGGTGGGGCCAGAAGATCTGTCACTAGAGATTCTTCTATCTCCAGAAGCAGCCCACTGGGTTGAAGTAGCCTCTGCAGAGCAGCTCCCATACAGACCAGAAGGTGATTCCTTCCTCCTGCATTCTTTGCCCTGTGTCCAGTCCCTTGTTCTCCTTGTGGTTGCTCAATGTCTGTGTGTTCAGACGAGATCTCACTTCCACCATTGTAAAATATTGTGCTAACCCCATCAATTTACACAGCTTATACAATATTACCAGCCTCAATGGCCAGAGATGAATAATTCTAAAGAGTGATGTCTACCCTGCAAAGCCACAACTTGTTAGCTGTGGTTTACACAGGTCTCTGATCAATGGGCAGCTACAGCTGAGGCTTCTATTCTAGAACCCAGGTTTCCTTTAGAATTACTTGAGCCAAGCAAACAGGCCTCTGCTCAACTTTTCCCTCTCTTTTACCATGCATTACCCAATTCCATTAGCAGCTCAAAACACTCATGAATGTTCAGTCATGAAAGCATAACATGGCCTGAGTGTTAATGGAAGTCATTTCTGCTGATGAGCATTCCTGTTTGCTTCCTCTGAAGAGAAGACCTAGAAAGTATGAAACAGCATCTACCTGTCATGAATAACATGGTACACAGGGAAACGGGCATTTCTCACATATTTTCATCATTGGTCTTGCTTAGCAGTTCTCAAACTGTGGTTTGGGACCCCAAAGTGGGTCGTTACCCCCATTTTAATGGAGGTCGCCAGGGCTGGTGTTAGACTTGCTGGGGCCTGGGGCTGGGGCCAACGCCAAAGCATGAGAGCTTTAGCCCTGGGTGGCAGGGCTCAGATTACAGGCCACCCGCCTGGAGTCGTGTAGTAATTTTTGTTGTCAGAATGGGGATGCAGTGCAATGAAGTTTGAAAGACCCTGGTTCTAGCTCAGTATCCTGCTTCTCCTATTGGATTTTTGGTTTTTTGGTGCAGGGAGAGGGGGCTTATGCAATAACTTCTTGCCTCAGAAATGCACGGAAGCTAGAAAATTCCACAGAGTCTATGATAATGAAGTCTAATCCTACCATCTGTTGGTAGCATGCTATTATTTGTAATGTGATAGTACATAGGAATCCCAGTCATGGACCAGGACCCCACTGTGCTAGGTGCTGTACAAACACAGAACAAAAAGATGTCCCTGCCTCAAAGAGCTCACAGTCTAAGCATAAGATGAGAGATGGATACAGACAGATGGAGGAACACAAGGAAACAATGACATATACTGGTCAGCATGATGCATAGTGTTTGGGCATTTCCTTAACCGTTGTCAAGCTTTTTGTAGGCAAAGGAGAATTTTAAGATTTGATATGTACCTCCTAAGTGTGAGGAGCAGCATGAGAAAAAGTATGAAGATGCTTGTTTGAAAATGTAACAAGTAAGCAGTGAAGGCTGACATCATTAACAGACTGGAGGTAGGATAGTATGTTCCAGTGGAGAAAGCACTGGACACAGGAGACATGGGCTTATCCTCAGGTTTACCAGGAACCTGTTCTGTGACCTTGAGTAAGTCGTATGTTAACCTCTCTCTACTTCAGTTTTCTCATCAATAAAATAAGGATATTTGCTAGCTCTTGTAAAAGTGCTTTGAGATCTCCTGCAGAAAAGTGCTATAAGTATTAATATTATTTCCATTTTGTCCTCTGGACAGGTCTCTGATTGCAGTGGATTTCTGAATTTTGCACGTTTTCTATAGCTTTTTTCAGACAAGGTACCATGAACGAGTAGATACATGACCTCTACATTACATGGACTTCTGAACAAATGTCCCAGGGACAGATTGTTTTCTTTCTCTCCCCCTTGACATCTAAAATGGATTAAAACATAAGGGTTGCTTGTAGAATTCATGGTTTTATTGATTGGGCTACACAAAGTAGATCAACATTGGAAAAAGTAATTTTAGAAGATGAATGGCTTCACATATGACCAGTCCCAAAGCTTTTATGATGTTATGATGGGTTGGACTCCCCTCCCCTTCTGGGATGCCACCTGATGTACTGGGATTTCACTGAGCCTCCCCTGCTCAATCAGCCTTGGTTCCCTGTTGCTGCTTTGCTGAATTAGGCTTTCCAGCCTCTTGCAGCGCACACACACAGGTAGGGCCATGCCCCGTTGCAGACACAGACTCTCCTTTTGGGGAAAGAAACCCAAAATAATACTGTCTTGTGCTGTATAGAAAAATCTGTATAGCACAAGGTCATAAAAATCTGCCCTCTTCCTTAATGTGAAGAGAGATGTGCATGTGCACACTTTTTGCGCACACACACACGTTAAATATTGTGTAAACTGGCTTTTATTACAAACAAGAAATAAGTTTATTAACTACCAAAGGTGGATTTTAAGTGAATATAAGAAATGACAGAACAAAGCAGATTACTTAGCAAATGAAACCAAACACCCAAAATAAGCTGCTAGTACTAAAGAAATTGGTTACAAATAGTATTTCTCACTCTAGATATTGTTGCAGGCAGATTTCAGAAAGTCTTGGAAGACAGCTGCACTGGTATCCCTCTTGAGACCTCAGGTATTATTACTCAGAAGCGAGATGCCCTTCCAGCTTGGTCTCAACCCTTCTCCCCCCAGTTCACTTCTTGCTTCCAGGTCTTTTTTTCAGTGTCTCTTAGGGTGGGGAGGCAGAGGAGAACCATGATGATGTCACTCCCCTGCCTTATATAGCTCTTGTGTAAAGCGGGAACCCTTTGTCTTCTAGTGGAAAACCACTGCCATTCCAAAAGGGCAGGAGGGGTATCCAGTACCAGGTGATGTGGGCCCATGTCTCTGCATGGCTGTGGCAGCCATTGGTCATAAGCTGTCTCCAGCACCCACAGAAAGACTAAGCTCTTTCACAGTCTCTGCTAATGGCCCGTTAGCCCTGTCTGGCTTTTCCATTGTGTATCTGAAGCGCTGGTTGGGGGTGACATCCAACATAACACGTTTTAAATACAGAGACACACTTAATATTCCTAACTTCAGATACAGAAATTATACAGGCATACAAATTGGATAATAACATTCAGTAAATCATAACCTTTCCAATGATATCTCACATGAGCCATATTGCATAAAGTATCTCAGTTATGTCATTCATATCATAACCATATTTTCATAAAAATATGGAGTGAAACATCATAGATGCCTTTCACAGATTAAAATTACTACATGCCAAAACTTCACCAAAATACGCTGAATATCCCCCTTTGCCTGATTATCATGCATTCAGTACATTTTGGTAAAATTACTGGAATATAGGAATTTCATCTTTGCAGGCAACCTAAAGACTTGATAGTAATTCCATACTGACAAACATGAAGTACTAAACAATGACACCATTAAAACTGTTAAGCATGACTTCTCCTGAACTTCCAAAGTATTAGCCTTTCAAAGTCAGGCATTACAGTACAAAATAAGGCCCCAGTCCTGCACATCTGTATGTGTGCGCTTTACTTTAAACACGTTTCCAGGACTGAGGTTTTCTCCCATCAATGCGCACGTATAACTCACTCTGGCATCAGTATCAATTCCCACTAACATCAAAGAGAGACTAGACCTCACCCCCATTTCCCTGAATGTTTGTTGAGAGAGACCATGTTTAAAAGAGATATATTCATTGTCTGGCTCAGCAACATTTATCAGCTGTATCCTGCCATACGTCTGAACGTTTAATAATGTACACCTCTACCTCGATATAATGCTGTCCTTGGGAGCCAAAAAATCTTACTGCGTTACAGGTGAAATCGCGTTATATCGAACTTGCTTTGAACCCTGGGAGTGCGCAGCCCCGTCTCCCCGGAGCGCTGCTTTACCGTGTTATATCCAAATTCATGTTATATCAGGTGGCGTTCTATCAAGGTAGCGGTGTATTTATTTACAACAGAATATATTTAATCAAGGATATTAATAGCACACATCAAACCAAGTACAGCCAGTTACAGGAGGGTATAGACTGAGTTACATGGAAGAGTTGTGGGAAGAGCCAGATTATTTAATTCTCATTCTCCCTTACCAAGTGGTGAGTCAGAGGCTTTTGGGATTAGAGCTCAGTGGGGGTTTTCCTGACCTCTGAGAATTTTTGGGATTTCACATTTCCTGTCCTGAATTGGGACAAAGCTGAAGTCTCCAAACTTTTCACAAACCAGAGTCTGAAAATATTTTTTGATTGAATCAATTAAACCATTTTAGTTTGATAATTTCAAAATGTTTTATTTCAACTTTGAATTTTTTCTGTACTTTTAAGTTTTTTACTATAAATTTGCTTAAACAGAAACAGAGCTTTTACAGTTTGAAAATGTCAAAACAGGATGTTCGACCATTTTGAAATTTTAGTCAAATGTTTTTAATATGAGAAATTCCTGCAATGTTTCCATTTCAGCAAATCATCATTTTCTGGTGAATGAACTTTTTGTTGAAAAATTCATGACTACCATTAATTGGGATGCATTTTTCCCTTTCCAGAGAAATGAGGGCACTGGTGTTTCTACTTTTCCTCCTATGTGTGGTTTGGAGACAAGAGAAATCCCAGTGACTCAAACACTGCTGAGTCATTGGGCAGAGTATGGAACCTGCTGATTAGAATGCAGAACAATACACTACCCAACACATTTTGCAAGTCACAACTCCCTGCATCAGGGAGGATGTATCATGTCCAAAATGTAATTTGTAAATTATTGGCCTCCAGGTACTCAAACGTATGTGATCTGATTAGTTGATCAAGGCAATAATAAGGAATACTGCTATTTTATTCATTCTTTACTATTTAAAAACAACCAAAGAACCACCTGCAGTCATCTTGCTATGGTGAAATCCTGGTACAGTCAAAGTCACTATCAGAACTCCCATTGACATCGCTAGAGACAGGATTCCCTGGTGTGTCTTTATAACACATGTTCCTATGTCTGTTAACCTCATTTTCCCTCTTTCCACATATTGTTTGTTACACCTATTTGGTGTATCTTGTCAAAAATTAGACTAAGGTTTTTAACCTTATATTTTGTGCGTGTACACTGCCTAGTACAATGGAGCCCAGATCTTAACTGAGATCTCTGAGTTCTACTGTAATACAAAGAATATCTTTCCTCTGTACATCTCAGATGACTTTACAAAGAAATAGCATTGTCCGCATTCTACAGATGTGGAAGCTGAGACAGTAAGAGCATAAGAGACCTGCTCAAGTGGCTTAGGCAAGAACTGAACCCAGGTCTTTTGCCACCCAGAACTGTAGCTCCATCCAATAGAACACAGGTAATGGGGTTACAGAGAAGAAAAAGGATCAACAATCAGTCCAGTGGAACCCCCTTCCAATGGTTAAAATTTGATGAGTTTTTATTTCACAACATCCAGAATGCTTGACTAGATAAATGTTAAACAAGCGCATTAATAACAGAGCCTTGAAAATGAAAAAGTGAGTACATCTTTCAAAGAAGAATTTGATAATGTCAAAGGCAGCAGAAAAATCAAGAATTGTAACTGATATCCAACTTGGATCATAGCCAGTGGTAAGCTGGAGCCAGTTCACGCGAACTGGTTGTTAAATTTAGAAGCTGGTTTAGAACCGATTGTTAAAGGGGCGGGCAATTGGCAGAGAGAGGTTTTTGTGTCATTACACCAGCCCGAGGGCCGCATCCGGCCCGTGGGACCATCCTGTCCGGCCCCCTGAGCTTCCGGCTGGGGAAGTTCACCCAGCCCCTCCCCCATCTCCCTCCCTCTCGCAGAACCCCAGCGCGCTATGCTGCCGGCGCCAACGCTCTGGACCACTGCTGGGCAGCTCGGCAGCTCCTGCCACTTTGAGCGGCATGGTAAGGGGGTGGGGCTGCGAGCTCCAGTGGGCCACACGGCATCCATACATGCTGCCCTGAGCGGCATGGTAAGGGGGCCAGGCTGGGGCTGGAGGAGGGGTTGGATAAGGGGCAGAGAGCAGTTGGAGGGGACGGAGGTTCTGGGGGGGTGGTCAGGGGATGGGCAACGGAGAAGGTTGGGTAGGCATGGGAGTTCTAGGCGTCTGTCGGGGTGGTGGTGGATGGGGAGTCGGGGCAGTCAGGGGACAGGGAGAGGGGTGAGTTGGGTAGGGGATGGGGTCCTGGGGGGCAGTTAGAGTTGGAGGGTCTTGGGAGGGGATGGTCAGGGAGAGGAGTTGATGGGTTGCGGGTTCTGAGGGGGCAGTCGGGGGCAGGATGTGGGTGGGGGTCAGATGGGGGGGGAGGGCCAGGCTGTTTTGGGAGGCACAGCCTTCCCTACCCGGCCCCCGCTACAATTTTACAACCCCAATGTGCAGGGCCGGCTTTAGGAAGTGCGTGGCCCGATTTGAACAGTTTCGATGGGGCACTGACAGAGATGACTTAAAAAAAAAACCACATTAAAAAAAACACATGGGGCTTGTACTCACCAGGCAGCGCTCCGAGTCTTCGGCAGCACTTTGGCAGCGGGTCCTTCACTCGCTCCAGGTCTTCAGCAGCACTGAAGGACCTGCCGCCGAAGTGCCACCGAAGACCCAGAGCTAGTGAAGGACCCACCGCCGAAGTGCTGCCAAAGACCCGGTAGGGAACTGGTTAAGATTTTGGCAGCTCATCACTGATCATAGCAACAGATAAATGCCACATTTAGCTCATCCATGCATGAATCAGCCCATGGCAAGGTGGGGTCTAATAAGAGAGTGATATCTATTTGATTAAGTTGCCACTAACTCCTCATTCAATTTGTATAAATTATAGGAGAAAGCAGCTAATCTCCCCTGCTCCCTCTTTCTAACTGTAAATGTGTGACGTGTTATTGAAAACAAATCAGTGTTAGGCCAAACTCCCCCATATAATACTCCCTTACAGCTATGAGTAGTCACAATGGTAGGGAATATTTAAAAATATAACTATATCCTAGCTCTCAAATCTATGGGCTAATTAAAAGCAAGCAGGAAGACTGTTAACCAGGGGAATATTTGTATGTAAATATTAATGGGCAAATATAAAAAAACAGACAACAAATAAATAGATAAAAAACAGACAAACTGTTAGGCAGTAAGAATAAACTCTTCACTCTAAGAAGCCTCATAAACTCTTTCAGGGGCTCCACATTTAAATGTAGACAAACCACTGATGGATCATTCTTTGACAATTTGGCTTGCAGACCACAAAGAAATCCATGGCTCTGTGGTCTAACAAAGGACCCAGCTAGAGACTTCAGTTTCTTGCTTTTCAGGCTCTGTTTGAAGCTTAAACCACTCCACTTTTAGTCCTCTCTGAGTTGAAGCTCTTTGGGTATGTCTACACTGCAATTAAAAGCCTGCAGCCTGAGCCTGAATGTCTGCACTGTAGGCTGAGCCCTGTGAGCCTGTCAGCTGGCACGGACCAACTTTGGGTGTCTAATTGCAGTGTAGACATAACCTGTGACATAGGGTGACCAGACAGCAAATGTGAAAAATCGGGATGGGGGGGTAATAGAAATGTATATGAGGAAAAGACCCACAAATCGGCGCTGTCCCTATAAAATCGAGACATCTGGTCACCCTACTGTGACATTACAGGGTGCAATCCAGACTACTAATGAGCTGTGTCACCCCTGCCCTTCAAAAGTGGGTTCCTCACAATTCTTGTTGCTGTAGCTCCCACCTGGGCTGCTCACAAATAGCCTTCTAGCATGCAAGTGACACCCTGAGTGTCTGAGTATAGCTGCAGCCCGCCAGCCACACATCAGTCACACTCTGGCTTCCACCAGCCTTTGTTTCCACTTGCAGGGTGACCCCAACTCACTCCCAGACCCAGATTTTCCCCAAAAACATGTGTTGGGCACTGTCCAGCCCTCTTCTACACAGTCCAGATATATTACGTCTGTTTCCCCTTCTAAGCAGATCAATACACATCAGTTTGCTACCATAAAGTGAGTTACCTACACAGTTCAGTTTAAAGACAACACTGGATTAGTTTTAATTAAAGAATCAAACAAATTTATTTAACTACAAGGAGAAGTTTTACCTGAGTACAAATATACAGCATTAAAGTTGGAAATGGTTATCAGAGAATTAAGATACGTTTTACCATTGGGAAGCTTTTTAACAAACGACTTGGTTCAGGATAAAATGCTAACTACATGCGCCCAGCAACAGGACTGACCAAACCTCAGGTCAGGATCTCTCTGTAAGTCAAATAGGCTGGTTTCTTTTGTCGTCTTAAGTGCAAGAACAAAAGCTGGACAGGGAGAGATACCTTGGTGTGTTTTTGCCTCACTTTATAGTCCAGTTGCCATTTGAAATGCATTTTCCTGTGGGTCACCCTAGATGAAGTTCATTCCTGATGTAAGGAAGGAGACAAGGCATCTCTTGGTGAAAGAGGTTCCATGCTGCTGTTTGCTAAGATGTAGATCTGTTTGTTCCTGACCCCCTTTTTTGCCGAAGTATGGCCACTGAATAGGTGATGGCTCATCAATTTTGATGACACCTGGCTAAGGCATCAGCTTGTTCTTTGTCTTTGAGAAACTGGTTTACCCACACTTGTCTGCTAAACACATTTCAGACCTAATTTCAGCATATGTTCATAATGTTGATACACACATTTCATCATGATATTATTGACCAAGGAGTTATTTGCTTTCAGATGAAACCTCGCAAGGCATATTTTGTACAAAGATTATTACAACAGTGTGTAGGATGTGAATATAGGGGTGCATCCCATCACAGCCACACACACTATCCATGAAGTCCACAGCCCCAACTGACTTTACTTGACTCTTGCCAAAGTCTTACACAGTGACTGAAATTTCATTTCTGGTTTCTAGGCAATTTCATTCTATTTCCCCCATGATTTACAAAGGCATTTGAGACATATTCCATCACATCAAATCTTTAAAAGCTTGAAATTAAAGTAGTTTTCATGGAATTACCAACCTGAAATCCTGACTGACAGGTTTCATAGTCGTCAAGGTCAGAGTCATGAAAAAAACATTGTCACTTGGCTCTAAGCCATACATGCAAGTACTCAAGAAATAAATGGGAATAGAGAAATGGGCTAGGAAATGTCTAGCATCTGAGGAACCAGCACATTATGAAGGGGGAAGAACACTGTAGAAGTAAGTAAAATGTGAATAGAATTTCCTTTAAATAAGTAATTTAAACAGCAGCAGAGGGGGAAATTCCAGTGTTCAAAAAAGAGTTAGTAATATTGCAAGTGTGTTCTGCTATAAAGGGAAAAAAGAAATTTCAGAGGACAACAAATAGTTTACTGCTTTCGTTTGCTCTATGAAGCTAATGTGTGCGTACTAATGACATTAGCAATGAATGAAACAGAAAACAAAGGAACTAAAAGATTTCAGGGAGCCCAGCCTTGCAGCAAATGAACTCCTCAATTCTGTGTTTCAAAATAAAGTAGCAAACTCGCTAGGAAAGGGTAGGATAAAGTAACATATCCAAGAAGGTTTGAGACAAAAAAAATACCCCACACACATACACCTGCAAGCCATTTAGGATTATGTCTGTTAGTTATATCTGTGATTTTCTCATGTTATAGTGAAAAAAAGATCACAGAAAAAGATGCTGAACAAGGAACTTTATTAGAATAAGTTATTATTCCTAAGCCTATTCCTCCTCTTTCTCTCTGCTTCACTATAGAAGTTCTGTCTAGAAATTTCCCCAGTTCTCCTTCCTCTTCATTTCTTACAAAAGAGTAGAATATAAACAAACAGTACACAGAGCCCTGCAAATCTCCAACCCTCACAATTTTTTTCTTCTGTCTATCAAAATTAGTATTTAATAATAAGTTACAGATCTTGTGAACTTCTTGTTCCCCCATACAGTCACCAAAAAAATCTCTATTTGGGCATACTTTGTCTTGGCATTTGAAAGCCACCTAGACCAACATGCTCCAGGTTTCCAGTCATCTCTATATAATTGGAGTGGTTAACTGTAGCTGCTAACTTTGGCTGATGCAGCTGTAGCCTTGGACAAATGGTAAGACATCAGCACTGGGAATTCTGTTCTAGTTAGGTTTTTACACTGAGTGCATATAAATTTCCACTTTTTCCCAAGTTTGCAGAATCTGGGTCATTTTCCTTTGGGGGATTTTTGGGAAACAGGGATTGTAGACAGGAGGCAAGAAAAGCAATGTATTCTGAATAGCAGAATAGAAATTCAGTTTGGCACTCTGAGGGTGGAATGGGAGTTGCTAGAATCCTCTCTTTTATCCATTTCCTCCATCATTTTGGAAAGCAGTAGGAATGGCACCATGTGGCCTGAGCAGAGTGCATAATGTACCTTTTTTAAAATCAGGTAATTATCTCTGACCACTGTCCCAACGTCCTCTGTGTGGTGTCAAAATTGATACACACATTTGCCTCTGTACTATGACCTCTTGGGGGCCCGACTGTGATGGGTTGGGTCACAGAAACCCCCTTGGGACTGCCACCTGATGTGCCTAGACTACCTCTGAGCCTTTCTCTGACAGCTTGGGATGTCAGTCCCTTGCCTGGTTTGAGCCAGACATGCTTGCCTGCTGCAAACACAGATCCAAGTCTGAACCATGTCCCCAACAAGCTGCAGGCTTACCCGAAAACAGCTTAAGAAGTGCTCCTGTCTTCAGCACTCAGATACCCAACTCCCAATGGGGTCCAAACCCCAAATAAATCCATTTTACCCTGTATAAAACTTATACAGGGTAAATTCATAAATTGTTCACCCTCTATAACACTGATAGAGAGAGATGCACAGCTGTTACTCTCCCCCAAGTATTAATACAAACTCTGGGTTAATTAATAAGTAAAAGTTATTTTATTAAATACAGAATGTAGGATTTAAGTGATTCCAAGTAATAACACACAGAACAAAGTTAGTTACCAAGCAAAATAAAATAAAACATGCAAGTCTAAGCCTAATACAGTAAGAAAACTAAATATGGGTAAATCTTACCCTTAGAGAGGTTTCAATAGGCTTTAACAGACTGGATGCCTTCCTAGTCTGGGCCCAATCCTTTCTTGGTACAGGCCTTATTCCAGCTCAGGTGGTAGCTAGGGGATTTCTCATGACTGCAGCCCCCTTTGTTCTGTTCCACCCCCTTATATATCTTTTGCACAAGGTGGGAATCCTTTGTCCCTCTCTGGGTTCCCACCTCTCCTTCCAAATGGAAAAGCACCAGGTTAAAGATGGATTCCAGTTCAGGTGTCAGACTTCATTACCCACTTGCCCAGCACACAGGTATACAGGAAGACTTACAAGTAAACAGAGCCATCTACAGTCAATTGCCCTGGTTAATGGGAGCCATCAAGATTCCAAACCACCATTAACGGCCCACACTTTGCATAATTACAATAGAACCTCAGTTATATTTCATATTTCTAGGTTCAGATACAAGAATGATACATCCATACAAATAGGATGACCACACTCCGTAGATTATAAGCTTTGCAATGATACCTTACAAGAGACCTTTTGCTTGAAGCATATTCCGGTTACATTACATTCACCCTTATTAGCATATTTTCATAAAATCATATGCAGTGCACTGTCACACCATGCACAGCTGGGTTCTGAGTCACAAACAACCATTATCTATATGAATTCACCTCCCCAAAACTGCTCTTCTACACAGTGGAAATGTCTTGATTCTGTTGAAAATGGAAGCCTTTCATACCGTAGACATGAGGACAGGATTTGTCATTAAGAGTAAAAATTCAGTGTCCCAATATTATCTTGGATTTTTGTGCTTTTTGACTCTTGCTGTACTTGCTAAAGTTTGGTCCTGTGCTAGTGTTTGGGTGGGACTGAGAAGTATGGCAGGGACTATGCCACAATTCCAGTATCACTTGGAATAAAAAATTGTTTTTGTCCATTTTAGCAAAGCAGAAATTATGCAGTTTTGTCTTTGTAGCTGAGTGCTGATTTATGTTATGACACCAGACATAGATGATTTGATTATGCATTAGTTTTATGACTCATCCAGCCATTTGTAAGGTAATATGTTGTCAGACTGAGTATCCTAGATATGGAACAGAACTTTTTAGCATTTGAGGTTATAAAGAGAAGCTGGCAAACTTGAACTCTTTGAAATCAGCTCTTTTTTATTGTCGACTTTCTAATACAACACTTAGAATAATATGTCCTGAATGTTTTGGGGGAAATAACATAAAAATGTTGAGTTTTCCCGCTGTTGATGTTTATAAGAGTTCTAGTGCTGTCAAAGGCACAGATTAAAACAAATCTCTTTTCTGCTAACTTCTTTCAGATACTGTAATTTTAGGTGTTACATGTAACTACAGTAGATCCAAAATTTTGAGACAGAAATGTGATTTTGAAGTTGACTGTGTCCCTTTAAACATTCAGAGCTCAGTCTTGCACCACATTGGCATATAGAACCCCCAATGATGTCAGTAGATGCAAGATTTCCTTTTTAGTCAAGAGGAGTTGTTTAAATGGAATGGCTAGTGAGAAAATGTAGTTCAAATGAAACAAACAAAACATTCTACTTTTTACAAAATTTCCTATCAACTGTAGTCCTCTAATATATTTAGTAGTAGTGCCTTTAATGTATTTAATACACTTTTGAGTAATGTACAGTATGAGCAAAAACTAAACGTTTTGTAATAGTCAATCTTTATTTAGCTTGACAGAGAGTGAAGTTTAATGGTTAGAGCAGGGGGCTGGCTATATTTTATTCACAACATGGACAAGTTACTTAAGCTCTTTGTCCCTCAGATCACTCATCACTTACATGTGCATAATATTTACTTATTTCCTGGGTTGTTTCCTTGTGATCCCAATCTGACTGTCTGTATCCATCTGTTGTCTCCTGTTTTGTACTTAAATAGTAAGCTCTTTGGGGCAGGAAGTGTCTTTTTGGTCTGTGTTTGTATAGCACCTATATATAGTGGGGTCCTGGTCAATGACCAAGGCCCCTAGATGCCATTGTACAAATAATAAATAATAATTAGTAATTAATGTTTGAAAAGTGCCCTGATAATTTTGAATTCAAGGCAGTATAGAGGTGTAAATTATTGTTACATTACTTGTTCACATGAATGCTAGCAGTAGCAAGTGTACTTTCTGGTATATCTTATTATACCAGAATAGTACAGCATTAATAAATAGGAAAGGAAGCTTTTTATGTGCATTAGGAATGCTGCAGAAGAATCTTTTAGCAATTTTTAGATGATGTGTTTTAGAAATCTTTGTGCCTTTCAGTTTGATTAATTTGTTCTATTGGTGGTGTATGGCTCCTGGTTTTTGCAAGAAAATAACACCTGTGCATTTTCATTTTACTAGCGCCTGTCTCACATTTCATATAATGCTAATAGTACCAAGTCCTGGGCTTTTGGTGACAATGAATGGCAGTAAAACTCTTCCCCTTGAGAACTGGTAACAGAGTTCTTTTATTCTCCAAAACATAAAGGAATTTTAAATTTCCAGTCAGAAACCTTCTGCCCTATCTTAGTGAGAGAAAATATTTGATTATGCATGCAGTGTACACTAATGTAGTTTGGCATGAGCAATTCAAGTGTCACTGCCTCCTCCAACGAGAAAGTATCATTCTAATAATAAACCCAACTGAATATAAATTCTTTAGCGAGTGGAAATATACTGCATAATGGGGATTTTTTGGTTGGTTGTTTTTTATTTTATTGTAAAAGTTTCTCACAATCTACAAAAAACATTGGTTTCTCATTGCAGACTTTTATTATAATTTATACTACAGTACCATCTCGAGGCCCTAGTCAGGACTGGGGCTCCATTGGACTAGGCACTGAACACACGTACAAGATGGCCTCTGCCCTGAAGAACTTGTAATCAACATACATGATGATCTCAATTGATTAGACTTTTCCTGTTGTTATGCATACTTCCACCTTTTCATGTTCTCTGTATGTATAAATATCTCCTGTCTGTATGTTCCATTCTATGCATCCGAAGAAGTGAGCTGCAGCTCACGAAAGCTCATGCTAAAATAAATTTGTTAGTCTTTAAGGTGCCACAAGTACTCCTGTTCTTTTTGCGGATACAGACTAACACGGCTGCTACTTTGAAACCATACATGAGAGACACCGTACATCTATTATTGCATAGTTATTATAACATCTTCAGCCCAGATCCCCAGACATATTTAGGCTCTTAAATGCCATTGATTTCACTGAAAGTTAGGAACCTAAATGCCTTTGAGGACCTGGGACTTACTCTGAGGCCCAGATTCTCTGGCCTGGTCTACACTAGGACTTTAATTCGAATTTATCAGCGTTAATTCGAACTAACCGCTCAACCGTCCACACCAGGAAGCCATTTAATTCGAACTAGAGGGCTCTTTAGTTCGAATTTGGTACTCCACCCCGGCAGGTGGAGTAACGCTAAATTCGCACTTGCTAGCTCGAATTAGGCTTGGTGTGGATGCTAATCGAACTTAGCAGCTCCGGGAGCTATCCCACAGTTCACCACTCTGTTGACGCTCTGGACAGCATTCCGAGCTTGGATTCTCTGGCCAGCCACACAGGAAATGACCCGCGAAAATTTGAATTCATTTTCCTGTCTGGGCGGTTTGAATCTGACGTTCTGGTTGCACATCGGGGCGAGCTCCGCAGCACCTGCAACGATGCAGAGCTCTCCAGCAGAGGAGTCCGGGCAATCCCAGAATAGAAAGAGGTCCCCAGCATGGAGTGACCGGGAAGTCCAGGATCTGATCGCTGTGTGGGGCGAGGAGTCTGTGCTCTCGGAGCTGCGCTCCAACAAGCGGAACGCGAAGACCTTCGAGAAGTTCTCTAAAGCCATGAAAGACAAAGGATACAGCCGGGATGCGATGCAGTGCCGCGTGAAAGTGAAGGACCTAAGACAAGGGTATCAAAAAGTCAGAGCGGCACACGGACGCCCGGAGCCCAGCCCCAGACATGCCGCTTCTACGAGGCACTGCATGCCATTCTAGGTGGGTCTGCCACCAGTGCCCCACCAGTGACGGTGGACTCCGAGGACGGAATAGTGTACCGGGACAGTTCCCCCTCCCTGTTCGCCGATGGGGAAGATGAGGAAGGGTCTTTAGAGGACGGCGCAGGCGACATCGAACCCACTCCCGCTTTCCCTGACAGCCAGGATCTCTTCATCACCCTCACAGAGATCCCCTACCAACCGTCCCCGCCCGTTAACCAGGACTCGGAATCAGGGGAAGGATCAGGCGTAAGTGCTACAAACAGGGAAACATTTATTTTTTAAGAAACAGGGATTTATATAAAAATAGAAATACTATATAAACATTTTTAAATATGAAACTAAACAAACAGCAGGTCTACACAAACAGCAATGGAGCAATAGTCCTCTGGGGATATTTCAAAAAGCTCTCAGAGAGCAGCTGGAAAAGCCTCAGCAAGAGGTTTCTTGGGAGAGGTGCTTTATTGGGTGCTCCGTTGAAGCACACTCTTCGCGCCATGCCATCCTCAGGTAGAGGGGGACCATCGCCTCTACGAGCATGGCAGCGTAGGGTCCTGGTCTGTGCAGGGCTTCTATTAACATCCGCTCTAGCTGTGTGCGCCTGACACGCCTCAGGGTGATGTCGGGGTGGAAGTGATGCATCTAATTAGTCGAATTAGTGTACGGTTACTAGTGTGCCTGGTAGACTTTTACTTTGCATAAGAATGACCTCGCTTAACAGAGTTTTACTTTGCATAAGAATGACCCTCGCTTAACAGAGTTTTACTTTGCATAAGAATGACCCTCGCTTAACAGCCACGTGTTGCAGGCCTCAGAGGAAAAGCATACAGGGGTCTTTCGCGGTCACTGGCGGGAGATGCCGCATAACGCTCATCTTTTCTGCTTTGCACATTGCCTCCAGCAGGAGAGCACAGCTAAGCACTATCTGATAAGCAGTCTGTACTGTAAGGCTTACCAGGACTTTGTGCAAGAGGGATGCAGCTGTCTCTCCTCGCTTGTGCGCTATCCAGTGCAATCGCGCCGCCAATGAGAGCGTATTCCGAAATCTCGGACTAGTTCCGAGATCTCCTGAGACTTGGTTCCCTGTTTGGTCTTCTTAACTGAAAATGACTAGACTGTGTTTACTGTTGGCAAACATGTATTTGTTCAAGGAAATCACCTACTTTTTCGCATCACACAGCTTCGGCTCCTTCACGGACTGCCCCGCCATCCTCACGCAGAGGCTGGCTCAGATTAGACGCCGAAAGAAAAAGACAAGGGACGACATGTTCCAGGAACTGATGGCCAGCTCCAGAGCGGAGGCGGCAGAGCAGAGACAGTCGAGGGAGAGCCTGTGTCAGCAGCATCGCACACACCTGGAACGGGAGGATAGGTGGCGGCAGGAAGACCAGCAGGCGACTCAAACGCTGCTTGGTCTAATGAGGAGCAAACGGACACGCTCCGGCGCCTTGTAGATGTTCTGCAAGACCACAGGCAGGAGGAGAGAGCCCCCTGCAGTGCATCTGCAACCGCCTCCAACGCCAAGAAGTCCTGTCCCCCTCACCCAAAGTGACAAGAAGGAGGCGGTAGGGGCCGTGAGAACTGTCACTGCACCGCAGCAGAGCGCTAATGTACAAGACACCTCTCGCGCTGTAAATTTGTAGAAGTTCTTCCCTTACAGGATCACCCAGTCCCAAATCCAAGTTTCAACCCCCCACTGTGTATAACATTATTAAAAGCGGTTTGCTGTTACTCTCTGTTTCCGTCACGTTTCTCGTGTCAGAAGACTTTGTGGGGGGGGGGGATTTTTAATTACAGTGCATAGCCCACATTACCAGGGTACAGACTTGGGGGCAGGGTCAACTGCAGGGCACACACAGACTGCAGTCACTAGGCACCAGGGACAGTCTGTGTGGTGTATGCTGCCCCGGTCTTTCCTTGATGTGTAGGGTCCTGGTGCCTGACATCCCGAATGTAAAGGCAGGCTTCCTTCACATGCATTTGGACCGTAGTCACGATCCTCCCCGGTGCCCCGAGCCCCAAAAAGAGACCTCATCCAGGGGCAGATACTCACCCTTCCCCCACACCCCTCACCCCTTCCAACGCCCAAACCCACAGCCGTCATGGTAACCCCTATCCAAGGACGGCACCCCTCGCCCCTTCCTGCAAACCCACCCATCAGTGCACACCTTAACCAGCACAGAATGCTTCCATGTTTCAACGAAGAAACAGAAATGCAAAGTCAACGAAAGATTTATTATTAATTACTAAAACATGTCCTTAGTTTTAAAACGTCCTTGGGAAGTGGGGAAAACTTGGTTTATGATCAGGCTCTCTTAAAATCAAGTGGACAGTCACAGGTTACCCTGCTCTGCGAGGAAACTCGCTTTCAAAGCCTCCTGATGCATATCGCTTCCGCTGGGATATTCTCTCAGCACGGGTGTCTGGCTGATAATAAACAGCAGCCAGGCTATTTGCCTCAACCTCCCATGGGGCCAAAAGGTCTCGCCTTGCTCTCACAGAGATTGTGGAGCACACAGCAAGCAGCAATAACTACGGGGATATTCTTCTCGCTGATGTCCGAGCGAGTCAGTAAGGTCCGCCATCTCCCTTGAGACGTCCGAAAGCACACTCCACCACCATTCTGCACTTGCTCAGCCGGTAGTTGAAGAGTTCCTTTTCAGTGTCCAAGGCGCCTGTATAGGGCTTCATGAGCCAGGGCATTAGCGGGTAGGCCGGGTCCCCGAGGATCACTGTAGGCATCTGCACATCCCCAACCGTTATTTTGTGGTCCGGGAAGAAAGTGCCTGCCTGGAGGCGTCTAAACAGACCAGAGTTCCTGAACACACGCGCGTCATGAACCTTGCCCGCCCACCCGACGTTGATGTTGGTAAAACGTCCCCTATGGTCCACCACAGCTTGCAGCACCATTGAAAAGTAGCCCTTTCGGTTAATGTACTCGCTGGCCTGGTGGGCTGGTGCCAGGATAGGGATGTGAGTCCCATCTATAGCCCCACCGCAGTTTGGGAATCCCATCGCGGAAGCCATCTATGATGACCTGGACATTTCCGACAGTCACTACCTTTGAGAGCAGTTGCTCAACGATTGCGTGGGCTACTTGAATGACAGCAATCCCCACGGTAGATTTGCCCACGCCAAAGTGGTTCGCTACTGACCGGTAGCTGTCTGGCGTGGCAAGTTTCCAGAGGGCTATGGCCACTCGCTTCTGCACAGTCAGGGCTGCTCGCATCCTTGTGTCCTGGCGCTTCAGGGCAGGGGACAGCAAGTCACACAGTTCAAGGAAAGTGTCCTTACGCATCCTGAAGTTTCGCAGCCACTCTGTGTCATCCCAGACCTGCAGCACTATGCGGTCCCACCAGTCTGTGCTTGTTTCCCGGGCCCAGAATCGCCGTTCCACACCATGAACTTGACCCATTGCCACCATGATCTCCACTGCCCGGCGTACCCTGCTTTCTGAGAGGTCTGCGCCACTCTCCTCACCGTGCTGCCGGAGCCTCCTCGCCCGGTTTCTCAGCATCTGACTGTGGAAGAGGTGGTCGATAACGTGCGAGGAGTTGACAACGGCCATAAGTGCAGCGATGATCGCAGCGGGCTCCATGCTCGCAGTGCTGTGGCGTCCGCTGTAACCGACCAGAGAAGGCGCGAACAGATTTCCGCCGGCGCTTTCAAGGAAGAGAGGGAGGGCGGGATTGACGGTTCAATGACGACACATTTTTCCCCAGCATGCATTGGGGAAATCCCTAATTCAATGGGCAGCGGGGAGTGCGGGAACTGTGGGATAGCTTCCCACAGTGCACCGCTTCCAAAGTCGAAGCTGGCCCCGTGAATGTGGACTCAGAAGTTCGAATTTGTGTATTTAGTATGGATACACAAATTCGACTTATTAAGGTCGAATCCACAAATTCGACTTAAGTAGATTCGAAATAGTCCTGTAGTGTAGACAAGCCCTCTGTCAGCCCTTTGCACTGCTCAGGTAGAGTAAAGGGGCCAGGTGCAGCCAGATCTGGACATCTGAGATCCCACACCCCACATACCTGTGAATGAGCTCTCAGGTGGCTCCGAGTTGATGTAGCCAGCACCTGTACCTCCAGCCCATCCCTCACTCACTTCTGTCATTGGAGTTGTGTTGAGGACATGGCTGAAGCATGCTGCATTCCTGTTAAACTCAACTGGTGTACAGTCCCTTATGGATTGTTAGCAGCTGGCATAAATGAGCTCAGTGGCTCTCAGCCTTTCCAGGCTACAGTACCCATTTCAGGAGTTTGATTTGTCTTGCTTACTCCCAAGTTTCACCTCACTTAAAAACTACTTGCTTACAAAATCAGACATAAAAATACAGAAGTGTCACAGCGCACTATTACTGAAATATTGCTTACTCCTCATTTTTACCATAGAATCATAAAATAAATCAATTGGTATATAAATATTGTACTTACATTTCAGTGTATAGAGCAGTTTAAACATAAGTCATTGTATGAAATTTTGGTTTGTATTGACTTCGCTAGCACTTTTTATGTAGCCTGTTGTAAAACTAGGCAAATATCTAGCTGCGTTGATATACCCCCAGGAAGACCTCTGCGTACCCCCAGGGATACACCGTACATAGGCGCCAACTCCATGGGTGCTCCGGGGCTGGAGCATCTATGGGGAAAAATTAGTGGGTGCTTTGCACCCACTGGCAGCCAAGCTCCCTGCCCCCCACCTCCGCCTCCTCCCCTGAGTGCACTGCATCCCTGCTTCTCCCCCTAGCTCCCAGCACTTGCCGTCGCAAAACAGCTGTTTCGTGGCATAACAAGCTCCGGGAGGGAGTGGGAGGAGCAGGAATGCGGCACACTCAGGAGAGGAGGCAGGGAAGAAGGGGGGCCGGGGTAGGGATTTGGGGAAGGAGTCCAATGGGGCAGGGAGGAGGCGGAGTTGGAGATGGGGTTGGAATGGGGGCAGGGCATGGGCAGGAAGGGGTGGGGCAGGGGTAGAGTTGGGGTGGGGAAGGGGCCAGAGGGGGGGTCAAGCACCCACCGGCACCAGCAAAAGTTGGCGCCTATGACACCGTACTCCTGGTTGAGTATTAGATTACCCCAGGATGATATAACCATTTCAGAGCCCAGATTAGTCTAGAAAATCAGAGAGCCATAACCAGCCCCATGTCAAGTTCCACCAACCCACCCTCCTTCCAACTCAACTGCACCAGGCAGAAACCAGGCAAAACAGAGAATCTGAGCTGACTGTCCAATTGAAAATGTCAGTGATAAGAGATCTAAGTGAGACTGAGCAGAGGTGATGCCAGCGACTCCTCAGTCCTGATAGGCTGATGTAAATGGCATAGCACAGCCCATGTAACTGCAGAGTACTATTTTTACATATGTTGTCCCACAACTTAACAGCTTAAGTGCTTCCATTGGCTTCTGCCTTGCAGGGCCAGCTCCAGGCACCAGTGCAGCAAGCAAGTGCTTGGGGTGGCCAACGGAAAGGGGCGGAACGTCCGGCTCTTCAGCAGCAATTCGTCAGCAGGTCCCTCTCTCCTTCTCGGAGGGAAGGACCTGCTGCCGAATTGCCACCGAAGAATGGGGCAACGGTGGTAGAGCTGCCACCATAGAGCCGCTGATCGAAGCTTCTTTTTTTTTCGCCTCTTGAGGTGGCAAAAGCCCTGGACTGGCCCTGCTTTCTTGCCAATAAGCGATTATATTTAGAGATGGAAGGTGGGCACAGCGTGAAGGAGAAATAATTGTTCCATCCTAGTAAGACCTATGAGGTAACACAGGAGAAATCAATCAAGCTACATAAACAAAGAGGCAAGGGGCAGAAAAGACACGAGAATGGTACTGCACTAAGGTGAATTCTGGCAAAACCTCTGGAATGAACTCTCTTTGTAAGCTACAGAAAAATATATACCAAAGTCTAGCCTATTAATCACAAGCAATTAGACACACCTTGCCTATTACACTCAAATAATCATTAGACTTAATCTTGTCTGTCATATTACAATAAAATGGCCTTTCCTTCTGGAGTTAATTCTATACTTGTCTCTGTAGTGATATACCCCTGCCAGGACACTAGGAATTATGACTAAAATAGTACACATCAACAGCTCTTGAATAGCTACCTAACATCTTAAAACAAATATCCATATATTTCTAGAAGACAAGAGGGGTAATTAGCATCTTGTACAAAAGCATCAGCTTGGAAATAAAGATACGGGATACTCAGAAATAACAATACTGTCTCTTCTTATTGTGCTTTTTGAGTGATTTAGTTATATTTTGATATGAGTCTCCATCTATTTGTGCTACTTAAAAAAATCACATTTCTAGGTCTTGGGTAAAGCTTTACCAACCTGTTGTCATAAACTACAAGAATTTTAATGCATGAAATGCTTTAAGACAACAGAAAATCCCAAATCTGTTGATGTAATTAATCATTTAGGGACCAGATTTTACCACTCTTTTCATACTGCGTGAAACAGATGTGTCTATAACTATACTACTGGGAACTGCTTTTCTAAATGCCAGATAAATTAATACTGTTTTTCCATCTCAACATGGTCGCTAAAATCAATGACTAAAGTTGACATTCATCTGCCAAGCACCAAAGCATTCAATTTTTCTTGTACACTTTCTACTGTTACATTTAAGATATCTGAACACATGACATTGAAAGAGAGAACAAGATGGATAACTGGTAACTTACAGAATAAGAAGACAGAGAAATCATGGCCACAATTTTCAAACTAGGAACCTAAACTTGGGCTGTTAGTCTTAGATTTTATGTATCTAAATATTGGTCTGGACTTTTATTTTAAGTGGGAGGTCTGTCAGCATCTACAGATTTCAACCTGTAATGATCCCACATGAATTGTGGGTGGGTTGCTTCCAAAACATTCAACAAACAGAAGGTAGATGAAAAGCAATATGATTTATTATTTTTTAAAATCTCATGATTTTAAGCCAATCATGTGTTGTATTAATTTAGATGGAATATATGAGCTAAAGGTGTTAACATGACCATGACTGTGCAATATTAAACAGTGTTAAACAAGGTTTAGGATTTAGTATTCAGAAACCTCAACCTGCTTAGTTCCACGGCACACACACCATTAAAAATCCTTTTTACCTTTTATTAAAAATATATAAAAAAGAAGGGAAAACAGTTTAAGTAATTGAAATCTAAAATATTAAACAGGGCTTTTATTTTAACATCTCTTGTTCCTTTTCTTTTTAGCTGGAGAGAGTTTTTCAAATGAAAAAGACTGTTGTTTAACAGTCATTTAGATGGTATCAAATTTGGCAATAACTGTTCTTTATGGGGAAAGGGGAGAGTTGAGATGGGCTGGAGAGGTCATTGCTGCTGCAATTGTTAAAATTTGATCCCATTTCTTAATAAGACGAAACAAGACAAAACACAAGATGGAGAGGAAAGAACTGCAATGATAGAAAATGCAGCTTCCGTGCCTGGTGGTTGACTTTTACTAGCAACCTCACTCCAAGACCTGGCAAACTTGTGCCAGCATCGGGCTATTTAGGGCACTGCTGTTAGCTGCCATAGGCGGCAGGTTTGCATAATTTTTGGTGGGGCCCAAAATGGTGGTGCCCCCCCACTCCCGCCCTGTAAGCCGATATAAAATGAAGCTACAACACCTCAGTACCACAAGATTACAAGGTTGGAGAAGGGGTAGGGGGTTCCAGGGGCCAGTCAAGGGACAAGGAGCAGGGGGGGTTGGATGGGGCAGAGGTTCGGAGGGGCAGTCAGGGGACAGGCAGCAATTGGATAGGCATGGGAGTCCAGGGGGTTTATCAGGGGACAGGTAGGGGGTGGTCCTGGGGGAAAGTTGGGTGGGGTCTCAGGAGGGGGCAGTTGGGGACAAGGAGAAGGGAGGCTTAGATAGGGGCTGGGGTCCCAAGGGGCAGTTAGGGGCAGTTGTCTCGGGAGTGGGTAACGGGGGACAAGGACCAGTGGTGCTTAGATAGGGGGTGGGAGTCCTGGGGGGCAGTTGGGGCAGGAGTCTGGGGAGGGGGCAATCAGCGGCCAAAGGCTGGGATTCAAAGGGCTCTGAGCTGCTGGCAGCCGCGGGGAGCCCTGAGTCCTTTAAATCCCAGCCACCGCGGCTGGGATTTAAAGGGCTCTGGGCTCCCCGCGGTTGCAGGCAGCCCAGAGCCCTCTGATTCCCAGCCGCGGCTGAGATTTAAAGGGCTCTGGGCTCCCCGCGATTGCAGGCAGCCCAGAGCCCTCTGATTCCCGGCCGCGGCTGAGATTTAAAGGGCTCTGGGCTCCCCGCGGCTGCCGGCAGCCCAGAGCCCTCTGATTCCCGGCCGCGGCTGGGATTTAAAGGGCTCTGGGCTCCCCGCGGCTGCCGGCAGCCCAGAGCCCTCTGATTCCCAGCCGCGGCTGAGATTTAAAGGGCTCTGGGCTCCCCGCGGTTGCAGGCAGCCCAGAGCCCTCTGATTCCCAGCCGCGGCTGGGATTTAAAAGGCTCTGGGCTCCCCGCAGCAGCGGGCAGCCCAGAGCCCTCTGATTCCCTGCTGCAGCTGGGATTTAAAAGGCTCTGGGCTCCCCGCAGCAGCGGGCAGCCCAGAGCCCTCTGATTCCCGGCCGCGTCTGGGATTTAAAGGGGCAAAACCTATCTCCAAATATTGGTGGAGCAGAGCCCCTGATTTTGAATATTCCTGGGGCTTTAGCTCCACGAGCCCATATAAGTTGGTGCCCATGTTAGCTTCCTCTTCCTGGTCACAGACTCACAGCAAAGTTGCAAAATACACAGTCTTGGCTGGCTAAGCCAGACTCATTTTAAACAGGAAGGAAAGGGGGTGAGAGATAGGAAAGAGAAGAAATAAGGTAGGGAAGGAAAAGGACACCTGGAGGGCAGACATAGCCTCACATCCCAGCTGGCGTTCGAGATTTAGCGGAGACTGGCAGAGATGGTGATGTCATCTGTCTCCCTCTCTCTGGCTCAGTGTGGTCAGCACATCTTTCAGGATTAGTATCGAAGAAGGCCTGGGATCCCAGAATATGATGGGGGTAGCAGCAATGATGGTAAAACTCACTCCAGTAGCCATTTTTTCCTCCCCAATGTTTCTTTAAGGACCCCAAAAGGGAGTGGTGAGTGGAACAGTCCATCTCCTCATTATTTTGTCCACCAGTTAGGTCTAGTTTCCAACACACCAATTTGGAGTTACTGGTTTCTGGTTCCATGCTTCTCTTGTTTACCAACGATGATCTTAATACAGTCCTTGAATTATATCAGTAGATTTTTTTGTATGAATCAATTTAGTCCATCTACATTTATTATCATAGCTTATTGTGGATCTTATGAACTTTTCACATACTTTTTACAGTTGAGCTCAGTTATGTGGACTACAAATTTACCCTATTACCACATGGTTAGGAGTGGTCTTATTCATGATTTTTAAATGCTTGAAGTTGGTAGTACTACATAAAAAGCATTTTATAGTGGAGACACAAAACTAGAATTAATGCAAAGAGAAAGTTGAAAAAAAATCAAACAATCATAAACTAGGAATTCAGAATTAGGACTGAAAGCTCAACATTAACTGTATCCCCCTTGTTCTTCTGCCTTTCAAATAAGGTTGTTCTTTGTAGCATTCTAAAGTGTTTGTTAAATAATGTGATTTATAATTTCATACAAACCAGAATTGTTTCTAGAACCTTGCACACAGTGGATTACACTGTCATACACCTACTGAGCAATCGTCAAATCTTCATAGTCTCAAAATCTGACCCTCTGATGAACTTCTGCATTTCACACCTAGGCCTCCCCAGAAGTCGAGATTAGTTTGGGATGGTTTTCCAACTCAGGGACATCTATATTCCTTCCACACAGAGCTGTCAGGCAAAGGTCTCAGAGGCAGAATTGAGCCCAGAAATATTTCTGACACCACACAATGGCTTCCACTTTGACAGTGGTATTTCTTTGAAGTTATTTCCCTGACTCTTCCCCTTCACTCCTTTGAGGCACCCTTAGAGACAAAGAGATAGCGTTTGTCCCCTTACTGTGCCCGGGACATCACAGGGTTAGATCTTGTGTAGCTGCTTCCTGGCCACTTGCTCTGAGTGACCAGGTACTGCTGTTTATCCTCCAGAAAGGGGTATGCCCTGAACCTGGCTTACAGTCTGTTGGTACAGATTGGACAGTTTTCAGAAGGGGACTCCTGCAGTCTAGTTTCAAAACTACTCCTAATGAAAAACCTCTCCTTGTTACCCTACAGAATCAGAAGGTTTACCCCACAGAACTCAGACTCACTCATTATTTTTACTTGCAATTATGTTAATGTTAAAATGTGAGAGACTATGGATTGTGAATGAATTCAATGTGGGTTATTGTTAACATTTCCAATAATAATAATAATAATAATAATAATAATAATAATAATAATAATAATAACAACAACAACACCTTGTCTCCAGCAGTTCTCACTGCTGGGATTTTTTTTTTAATGGAATTGTTCTGCTAAATGTCTCCTTTAGGCTATAACTTTCCAAGGTTCATCCCCTTCACTCCCTCAGGGTGTGCGGCTGACAGCTTTGTGAGGACAGAATATAGATCTCTCCAGGCTGATCCTGTTTCAGTCTCTAAAACACCCTGAGGCAAACCACTACACCAAACTCTGCAGAGTTCATGAATCCTCCATTCCCTCTGCACAAATCCTGCCAAACTCCCCAAGTACCTCAAAGTCACTATTCTCCTTTGAACCACATCAGACAGAACACATACATTTTCTTTATAACCCTCTTTGCATTGTTTTCATATCATTTTTGACAACCTGCTCCCTTAAGCTAGAAGGCATCCTTACAAATTAAACATCCCTCTTCAGCAGCAAAAACAGCCAAATTGCATCATTGTCTCTTAGCCCAGGCCACAGGCAGCAATCCACTTCACTTCTGAAATCACTTTCCTCATCTCTCAGTGAAATGGGAAATATCCCAGAATTTACATTCCAAGCACTAGAAAAATCACATAATCTATGGAGAATCTGGCTAGACAAATTGACTGGAAATAAGGTATACACTTTTAACAGTGAAAGCAATTAACCACTGGAATAACTTACCGTACATCTTCTAATTTTGAGAGTCTCAATTTTTGGGTACACAAGGTGAGATAATATCTGGAGATTGATTCTTGGAAGCACTAATCACCCTCAACACCAAATGAACTCCAACTGAGAAGCTGAGCACCTCTGAAAATCAGGCCCTGATTGACTCAAGTGGGGCACTCAAAATTAGAGATCCCTTTTGAAAATTTGGGCCTAAGTGACTTATTCAACATTTCATAAATCTGTTGGAGATCAAGAAATAGATGCCCAGGGGATTTCCATGGTTGGAATGAATGCTGTGACCTAAAATGACCCATTAAAAAAGTTCTGTATATTTTAATATAGATACAAAACATGTCCCAGATTTTTTTTAAAGCAATACTATCTAAGTCTGTTGAGTTCATTCATGAACTCAAACAACCACTTGGAAGATTTTATTCATGAAATTCAAACTGTAATTAAAACTCATGTGTCCCAAGCTACTGTGCTTGACTAATGAAACATTCAAATTGTAAATCTATGAATAATTTATTTTCTGTTACTGTTACAGATTTAAGGCTCTAACATCTCTGAAGAATGAATGAAATCCAGCCTTCCTGTTGGAATAGCACACCTGTCTTGTTCAACAAATCTTGGAGTGGAGGGCATTACTACCAAGTGATCAGTGCAGCAGAAACAATCATCCTTCCCTCTCTAATTGGGATTATCTGCTCAATGGGATTAGTTGGCAATATCCTCATTGTGTTCACTATAGTAAGGTATGGAATTTAGCATATGTGCTGCTGTAAACAAATCATTTGAATACATTGAGGAATGGAATTGTCCAGCAAAGACTAGTACAATAAATAATTCATGGTCTATGTAGCCATTTTGACACACAGTTCTGTCTAACCAAATTTGGGCCATAATTCAAGAAAGCACTTAAACATATGATTAGGTCCCTCCCTTCACAGAGAAGCACTTAAACACATGCTTCACTTCAAGCACATGTTTACTGAGTTCAGTGGGACTTAAAAGCACACATGTAAGCTTTCTTCCTCAATAGGGATGCTTTTTTGAATTGAGAGTTTAGACACTGATTCAGCTCCCACTGAATTCAGTGGCAAAATTCCCATTGACTTGGATAGAGTAGAGCCTTAAGCTTTATCAAAAAAATTTCATCACCTTCCCTCTCTGCTAACAATGCAGTTTGATCCAGTTAATCATTCTGAGTCAGGAGAGAAAATGCTAAGAGGGATAATCCGTGCAAGAGATTTGCTACTCTGTGACATTCAGACAAAAAAATATAAATGCAAACATCTGACCCTTGCATACATATTATGTTTTCTTGCTCAGACATCCATCTTGGAAGCCAAGTGACCTATTTTGAGACTTTTTAAAGTCATATTTTTAAAGTAATTCTATAAAAACAAAAACAAATGAAACATTCTCCATTTTCTGTCTTGAAAACAGTGTCTCTACCTAAGCTTATTTTTTATATCAGACTGCTATCTACATTCTCCTGGTTAGTAGTAATGGCCTCCCAGAATTTCATCACTTTCCTCAGCATGACCCTCTACTCCCAGTAACAGGAACTTCTGTGCCAGTTGAGAATTCTCTTGCAGCTTTAAGTTTGCTTTGCTATGATCTAGCAATGTCAAACAGACTTCTTGGACCTCAGGATCTGGCCCAATTATCAATTATAGTTTTGTACAACAAGAAAATATCTTTAATCTCCTGATTCTACCAACAGTTTTATAGTGAGACTCAACTGCATGATTTCACCACAGAATTGAAAGACATGTTTAATCAGAAGCTGATCTGATCTAAGCACCCGTAAATTATTATAAACATGATAGACTAAGGTTAATACATGTCAGCATCAGCAAGATTTAATAAATGAACTCTGTCCATAGACACAGTGAACTTTAAGGGGGAAGATTTCCAATGACACAAAAAGGAATTAGGCACCTAATAGCCTGCTCTGCCTTTGAAAACCTCCCTTTGATGCACTAAGACTACAAGGCTACATTCACAAAGGAGCTTAGGTGTGGTGACATTGACTGCATTTTAGGCACCTAGAAAATCACTGGGATTTACAAACCCTGAGTTTGGCACCTGGGCTCCCTATACAATAAATGGGGAGAGATAGATGCCTCAGAATGAGATTCACAGAAGCCAACACGCTAGGTGGGGAGACACCTAAGTTAGCCAATGGGAGATGTCAACGTGAGGGCTGTATCCTAAGTCCTGTCTCTACTACCCCTCAGGGGAGTATTCTACTCACTGGGCGATCGGATATTCTGATGTGGGACTCACTCAGTCTCTTCTGAGAAAGTTGGTCTACTATGAATAACTAATGAAAGGCTCACTAGGCCAAAGAGAGGTGACTCTGTAGCCTGGTGATTAACACACTCACCCGGGATATGGGCGAGCCAGTCCACCTGCTCCAATGACTTTAAATTATGTAGTCACAGTGGAAGAACGTCAGCAGGAGAGATTGAGGGATGCCAACAACAGAATGTCCCATAGCTCAGGGGTTGAAGCACTCTTCTGAGAAATGGCAGTGCCTAGTTCAAATTCTTCCTCCCCCTCAGGCAGAGGGAGGATTGGAACCAGGGGTCTCCCGTGGCCCAGGTGAGTACCTTATCATTGGGCTAAAGTTATGAGGGAGGCCCTCCTCCCACCACTGTTTTGTATAAGTCCACTTATAGCTGCCTGTGACAAGGTGCACTCACCACTGTGGCGCCTCCTGCTAGTTGTTCTGGAGATTAGCTCTGCCCACCAGGGCACCCTCATCTGCAGATGTCTTGCTGCTGTCACTTCTGCTCAAGGACCCACATTACTCCCAGGACCGTGATGTCTTCTTCAGGACACAGCATTGCGGCTGTGCTGTGCTCTGTAATCCCCCTTCCAGGGGAATGTCCTGCAGTCTGATGGTCCAGCCACTTCCTCAGTGGTGAGTGGTGGTGAGAGGGGGACCCAGGCCCACCCACTACTCCAGGTCCTGGCCCAGGGACCTTGTAGATGGTAGCCATGTGTTGCGTCCCCTCCAACCTCTCAGTCTACTTCCCTGGGTAGCTTCCCCACAGCCCCAGCATCTTCTCCGCCCTTATCTCAGGGCCTAAACATGCCAGTCTTAGCAGTCATCCAGGAGCTTGCTCTCACTCCCCTGACCCCACCCAGCACTGCTATGTCCAGAGTGCTAGCTTTCTTCCTCCTCTAAGGCAGCCCATCCTCCCTCCTCCAACTCTAGGAAACTACTGCCTCTGCTCTGCCCTACAGCTCTTTTTATATGGGCCTACTCAACCCTGATTAGCTGCTCCTCACAACCCCTTTCCTATTGGCTGCTTTCTGTGCAGCTTCCCCAGGGCTCCATTAATCCTTTACTGGCCAGTGTGGGGTGGATGCCCCATCACAGGACTCGATCCAATAAGCAAGCTCTGAGCATCCTTACCAGATTGAGCCCCTCAAGGTAGGTGGAGAAAAGCCTGGTCAGGGGCTGCATTGCGCATGCACAGAAGCAGAAACATAGGTCCCTAGGGAACTTTGACTGCAAAAATTTAGATGCCAAGTGAGGTTAGATGCCTACAGAGTTCAGCAGCAGCTGAGCAGAGGTTCTGTGAAGCCCAGTGGGGCCTGATTCTGGGACTTAGGCAACTACAATGGCAGTTAAGTGCCTAAGTCCTTTTGTGAATCTAGCCCAAAATGTCTAATGTACTGTAGAAGTTGGCACCAAAACCAGCTCCCGATCTTTGTGGAGAAGACCAAGGAGTTTGTATGGGCTGGAAGTAAGGGTAATATGTCTGTGAAAATGAATGAATGGATATAAAGGAAGAGAATATTCATTGAGCTTTTAAAATTAATAATATAGTCTCTGAAATATTATAATAAAAGAAAACTAAAAAGGAACAAAGGGGTTTCCCCCCCCCTCTTGAAAGGCCTTTGGCATGAATAACAAGAGGAGGCAGAAGAGAATAGAGACAGACAGTGGCATTAAAAATGTTGTAATTATTGACAGTGAATGTGCTAGATAAGCAAACGGAAGAGATTACTCTACACTGCAATATGAAGGGGGAGGAATAGCTCAGTGGTTTAAGCATTGGCCTAGTAAACCCAGGGTTATGAATTCAATCCTTAAGGGGGCCTGTCATAAACAGTTAGTTAAGGGTTAAGGTTTTTGTCTACCTGTAAAGGGTTAACAAGCAGTACCTGTGGACACCTGACCAGAGGACCAGTGAGGGACAAGATTATTTTCAAATCCGGGTGGAGGGAAGTTTTTTTTTCCCTGTTCTTTGTTTTCTTAGAGAGTCTCTCTTGGGTATTAAGAGAGTCCAGACATCTTAATCAAGTCCTCCCAGGTTTCTGCAACAAATTCTTCTATTCAAGTTAGTGAGTATTAGCAAGGAACTAGTATTCTTATACTTTTATTTCTGTATTTGCAATTCTGTGATTTGTTATAGAATTTCTTTAAGTCTGTACTGATATTGCTTTTACTGAGAAAGAAAGGAGGGGGAATTCTCTCCAGAGATTAATAAGTTAGACCCTGTATTGTTCCATCTTGGTTACAGAGACAGTGACTTTTCTTTTTATTCTTTAATAAATTCTTTTCTATTAAGGACTTGGTTGATCTTTCTTTGGGTGGATTCTCAGGGAAAGAGGAGTGGGAGGTATCCCTCTGTAGTTAGATCCCGGTGTCTCTCCTAGGAAAAGGGAGGGGGGAGGAAGCAGGGGGGAATGGTTTATTTCTCCTGGGTATAAGAACTCCATGGATTTGGGGCTCTTGGGATCCCCTAGGATTTTGGGGAAGGACTGTGTCCCAATCCACGTAACTGATTGGGTGGTGGCAGTTTTACCAGATCTAAACTAGGATTTTAGTTTAGAGGGAAACCAAGGCAGGTCCCCACATTGGAACCCAACAGCTCTAAGTGGGGGTGAGACCTATGACAGGGCCACTTAGGAATCTAGAGCAAAATCAGTACATGGTCCTGCAAGTGAAGGCAGGGGGCTGGACTTAATGACCTTTCAGGATCTTTTCCAGCTCTCTGAGATAGGTCTATCTCCATGCAGTCTTTTTTTTTTTCCTTTTTAAGGACTATATAAAATGTTCACCTTTTGCTGAAAAGATCTGCTTCCAATATGTATCAGGTCATATCTTCTTTCTTACTGAATACATTTTTTTTACTATTTTTTCTTCCGTAAGCATCAGAGTCAACTGCTGAAATAGAAGGTGGATTCTGTCCCTGCTATTATGTCATCAACAGGATTATTAACAAGTTCCAGTAGCAGAATTTTTATTAATAGTGATACAAGATCCAGAAAGAATCCTGTGCTTTCAGATTGCAGTTTGAGCTTACAGGATTGGCAGTTAGAAAATACTTATTTTTATGTGCAAATAAAGCTGATTTGATCTGGACTCTATAATGGGACCCTATGATGCGATTTTTAAAAGCTCCCCAAAAATGCACTTTGGGCAAAATTCATCCATATGCAGAAGGTCAGCACTAAAGTCCCATTTGAGCCCTACTAAATGGCTCATTGACCTTTTCCTGGCCTTCTGAAAATGAGTAGATTTCACCCACAGGGAAGGGAGAGTAGAGTTTCTCTATACCCAAGTACAAAGAAGCAATACAGAACATGCTAAGAAAGGTTGAGAAGGGAGGAAGGGCAAAATTATGCAGATGTCACTTCGGGTATGTGAAGTGTGACCTTGGACTGTTTTGCTGTATGTTCTCTGCTCAGATGGAAGAGAGATGTGGACAATTCCTCTGCACCAAGAAAGAACTGGAAAGTATAGTCCGTTTTTCCTGTTTCTCCATTAGACTGATTTCAGAAACGGAAGCAATAATAATGTTGGAGGCTTAGAATTCCTCATACATTGCATCAATATTGGAACCATTAGGTATCTATAAATGATGTTTTCTGGTTTGACTGAGATTCAGTTAATTTTGGTCTGTAACCAATCCCTAGAGAGATTTCGTTGTGTGTTTGTGTATGCAATGGTTTAGATCAGGGGTTGGCAACCTACGGCACGTGTGCCAAAGGTGGCACACAAGCCGATTTTTGATGGCAAGAGGAGCGGCTGAGCCGCTTAGTCCGCCGCCGCTCTGGGGTTCCCGCTGCTGGCCCTTTGCCAGCTGGGGTCCCACCCCTGCTCCCACTCAGCACCCGCTGCTGGCCTGGGCGAAGGAACCCCAGGCTGGCAGTGGGCTGAGACCATGGCTGGCAGGAGCCGGTGGTGGAAACCCCAGAGCAGCAGCAGGCTGAGCTTCTCAGCCCGTCGCCACTCTGGGGTTCCCGCTGCTGGCCCCTTGCCAGCTGGGGTCCCACTCAGCGCCCGCTGCTGGCCTGGGAGAAGGAACCCCAGGCTGGTAGCGCACTGAGACCCCAGCTGGCAGGAGCCGGCAGCTGAAACCCCACAGCGGGGGCAGGTGGAGACGCTCAGCCCACTGCTGAAACCCCAGAGTTGGGCGGGCTGACCCACTCAGCCCGCCGCCGCTCTGGGGTTCCAGCTGCTGGCCCCTTGCCAGCCGGGGTCCTGCCGCCGGTTCCACTCACCTTGCTTCCAGTTGGAGTTCCAGCACAGGCCCCCTGCCAGACAGGGTCCAGGCCTCCGGCCTTGCTCAGCCCTACCAGCCGCCAGCTCCATTCACCTCAGCTGCCGATCTGGGGTTCCACACGGTTAACAACTGATCATTCAGAAGCCTGTGTGCAGCTTAAAGTATCTAAATAGGTGCCATCAGACACTGGAAAACTCAGCAAGGAAAAGCAAGGGCAAGGATCACACTAAACTGATAAGATCTGCATTTTAATTTAATTTTAAATAAAGCTTCTGAAACATTTTGAAAACCTTGTTTACTTTACATATAACAGTAGTTTGGTTATATATTATAGACTTATAGAGAGACCTTCTAAAAACGTTAAAATGTATTACTGGCATGCGAAGCCTTAAATTAGAGTGTATATATGAAGACTCAGCACACCACTGCTGAAAGGTTGCCGACCCCTCGTATAGATCATCTGTCTGGTATTTAAGCTGAGAGGAGCCACTGATTGGGAGCAAATCCTTTTGAGATTCAAAACATCTGCTGAGATCTCAAGGTGCTAGTTAGTGCAGGCGCTTGGACTGGAATAGGATGAATTATGATTTGTGACAGCACACAGTGCACTTCCCAGGTCCCCCAAAGTTGTTATTGAAATGACAATTAGTGTAAGAATTATTGCAATATCAGTTCAAAGTACTATTTAACACTCCTTTTTGTAAGAGAATTGGGATCAGCCTTTCAAATCCCTTCCTCATTAGTGTGACTGGGAGGAAGAGTGTTAGCTAGAAGACTGAACTAGCTAGAGAAATGACACATTTACAGAATCTGTAGAACTGAAATCTTGATTATTTAAGTTATCTCTCATGGGGCTATATGAATGTGTCAATTATTGAACAGCAAATCGCCCATATGGCTTATCATGGCTTGGGGAAAAAGCTCTGATTGTCAATGTAATTTCTGTGGCCTTAGCAATTGCTGAAAGAGTTTTAAACTCAATAGAGGAAAAGGAAACATAACTGAAAAGAGAGAAAGAGGGTTTGCAATCAAGTCTATAGGCTGCATTTTTGATGGGGTTTCATTGATATCATAATGCCACTATATAAATCCATGGTACCCATGCATCTTGAATACTACATTAAGTTCTGCTCACCCCATGTCAAAAATGATATATTAGAATTGGAAAAGGTGCAGACAATGGCAACAAAAATTATTAGGGGTATGGAACAGTTTCCGTATGAGGAGAGATTAAAAAGATTGGAACTGTACAGCTTAGAGAAGAGATGACTGGAGGAGGGCATAATAGAGGCTGATATAATCATGAATAATATGGAGAAAATGAATAGGGAAGTATTATTTAGCCCTTCACATAACACAAGAATTAAGGATCAGCCAATGAAATTAATAGGCAGTAGATTTTAAACAAACAAAAGGAAATACTTCTTCATACAATGCCGTGTCAACCTGTGGAACTCATTGCCATGGGATGTTGTAAAGGCCAAATGTATAACTGGGTTAAAAAAAGAATTAGATAGAATCATAGAACCATAGGGTTAGAATGGACCACAAGAGTCATTTCCTCCAGAGCAGATTGGCCCTGGAGGTTTTTTGCCTTCCTCTGCAGCATGGGGCACAGGTCACTTGCTGGAGGATTCTCTGCAGCTTGAGGTTTTCAAACTACAATTTGAGGACTTCAGTAACTCAGACATAGGCTAAGGGTTTGCTACAGGAATGGGTGGGTGAGATTCTGTGGCCTGCATTGTGCAGGGGGTCAGACTAGATGATCATAATGGTCCCTTCTGACCTTAAAGTCTATGAGTCTATGATCAGAGGGGTAGCCGTGTTAGTCTGGATCTGTAAAAGCAGCAAAGAGGCCTGTGGCACCTTATAGACTAACAGACGTTTTGGAGCATGAGCTTTCGTGGGTGAATACCCACTTCGTCGGATGAGTCTATGAGTCATCTAATCTAACCACCTACCAAAATGCAGGATTTGTTCCTAGAGGATAGGTCCATCAATGGCTATTAACTAAGATGATCAGGGACACAGTCCAATGCTGCAGGTGTTCCAAACCTCCAACCGCCAGAAGCTGGGACTGGATGACAGGGGATGGATCACACAAAATTGCCCTGTTCTGTTCATTCCCTTTGAAGTATCTGGCATTGGGAACTATCAGAAGACAGGATCCTGGGCTAGATGGACCACTGGTCTGACCCAGTATGGCCGTTCTTATGTTCTTTTGATTCGGATAGAAATGGTGGTGTTGATGGATCATAAACAAAATTTCTTAAATAAAATATAGGTAAACTGTAACCAATACATTGGTATTAAAATGATTTAGGCAATAACGTGTATCAAATGGGTCTCTACTTCAGTATTGTGGCAGCTCTGACAAACTACAGGAATTTTCAGTATCTAGAGAGAGCTGTGCAAAATTCAGCATGCAAATAAGCTCGCTCCCCCATCCTTTGTACCCTCCCATCCTCTGGTCTCTAATTAAATATGCATAGATCCTTGTACCTTGCACATACAGCATGGAAGAAAGCATGTCATCTCTCCCACAACAATTACTGTGTTCTCAGTATGGGGGTGTTCTTTGTCTTACACTCGGTCCCAGGCTTCAACCCTCTCTGACAATTCCATGTTGACGCTAACAGCGGGTGGGGGGGGGGGGAGCCAAACAGAAACAGAGACATATTTTCAAAACATCCAGAGAAAATATTTGCACTTGAAAGGTTCACGTCTTTTAGTTTTGTGTATTCAAGATCTTGTCTCTTGCTCTTCAGTTGCACTGACTCTAATAGTGCTTCAGTTGCCTTGGGATGCTTGCTACACATTCTTTGCTGATTATTGTAACATAAAATTTGACAGAGTAGAGAATTTGAGCTTCCAACTGTAAGTTCAGAAATGCCTGTCAGGCTCTCTCCCGTTATTATGCATGAAGCAGTGCACAAAAGCCCTACAACAAGGAAAAACCGAATTTCACCTTTCTGGTAAACATGTTTACATGCAACATACAAAAGATTTATTTTATCTGGAAAGTCTGAGTGTTTAAACATAATAGCACCACTGGATGCCTGAAGAGCAACAGGGGGTTTTCTGGAGATCTTCTAGGCTCTTTCAGCATAGACAAGGTTATAGGCTGTTTGTCTATAAACATGGGAGGAAAGAACAAACAAACACAAACAAGCATCTCCACATGCTCCAATTATCAGTGCCAGCAAACAAACATTATAGCTTTGTACTTCTGTTTTTTCCACATCACAGCCAGATGAGGTAGAAGCATACTTCATTACTTATTAGAATTGTGTGAAACAACCATTTATGTCTAGCTGGCTCCATTGAGCTATAATTTGTGTCTTTGGAAATACTCTTATTTCATACATTTGAGGACTTAGTGGCTGCAGTACAAATAAGAAGAAACTTGGGACACTGTTTGTGTGGGTGTTATTAATATTATTTGTGAAGTGCCAATAGTGTGGTCAGTGTGCTGAATGCAGTATGCACAAGTGGGAATGGAATTTTCTTGCCTGCAGATCTGCCTTCTTACCTTTTGTGTCTTTCAGTGAGATTGACACATAAGCCTCTACCCTCTACTGGAAAGTAGACTGAAAAGGAATATTATAGGCACCCACTGCTTTCAGAAAACCTTTTGAGGCTGTATTGGGTTGTCTGTTCTTTGTTGGGGAGAAGATATACCGGTACTCATAATATGGCCCTGATGCTACAAAGCACTTTAACACGTTTCACTTTAAGCATGCAAGAAACCCAGTGGGACTGTTCTCGCCAGCTGCGGTCAGTGGGTCTATTATTTACATGCACCACGCCTGCACACCCCTCTCTCACACATACACTCTCCCCCCAGCCCACAACTGAGGGCTGTGCTGAGCTAGGAACTTAATTTTTGTAAAGGACCAGATCCTCATCCTCCATTGAGGAGTTCACTAATTTACACCACCTGAGCATATAACCCACTGTCTGCAGATATCATTGAACACACAAAAGCTGTGCTATAGGAACCTAATTACATTTGCAAAGTCAAGCACTCACAAGTTAGAAAATGCCAGAATTAAGGCTGCCTGTGCAACCTTAATTCAGCCCCTTTATGCATATGAATTATGATACAGTCTTTAATTACATGATCGCACATAATTTTTCCACACAACCCCTGCCTCCTTCCATGAATAGGATGGACAGTGCTCACTGAATGAGCAGCTCTTCAATATTTTATTTTCTCTGGATTGTTCAGTGCATGGCCCCAGGGCTTTCTTTACTGCACACTGTTCAAACCCTGATCCAAAGATGGAATTATTAATTTCCTCATGGGCTTTTATTATTAGTTATTATTTGTATTATCATAGCCGTAGAGCCCCAATCATAAACTGGAACTGGGACTCCATTGTGTTAGGTACTGTACTCATCACTATAATATCTGAGTGCCTCACAAACATTAATTATTATTTTTTCACAACCTTGTGAGATGAGATGGTGGTATTATCCCCATTTTACAGACAGAGAACTAAGGCACAGAGATTAAGGACAACTGGGTGCCCAATTTAAGACGCCTGATTTTCCAACATCTCACGGCACTATCTAGCACTTTATATATTCAAGAACAGCTCTCATTGATTTCACTTGCAGCTGAGAGTGCAAATCAGACCCCAGGCTATCAACTTGGGCATCCAGAAAAGAGGAACACACAACTAATAACCACCTGTGAAGAGTTTGGTTTAAGTAACTTGTCCAACATCGCACAAGAACTCTGTGGCAGAGACATGAACAGAATCCAATTCTTCAGGCAGTATTCAGCTGCCTTAACCAGGAGACAATCCTTTCTCTCCTCCAATCCCTTTCCTGCCTCTTTCGCTACACAACTTCCAACTGCTGCAATAAATAAGGCAGAGGTCCTAGAGACAACACCCTCCTTCAGTACATGACCCTGACTCACTCCTCGAAGCAGCAATACGGTGGAAAAATAATATGTGATCGTGTAATTATAGATTTCAGAGTAGCAGCCGTATTAGTCTGTATCCGCAAAAAGAACAGGAGTACTTGTGGCACCTTAGAGACTAAGGCTATGGCTACACTTAAACTTCAAAGCGCTGCCGTGGCAGCGCTGGCCGCGGCAGCGCTTTGAAGCGCTAAGTGTAGTCAAAGCGCCAGCGCTGGGAGAAAACTCTCCCAGCGCTGTCCGTACTCCAGCTCCCTGTGGGGAATAACGGACAGCGCTGGGAGCGCGGCTCCCAGCGCTGGGGCTTTGATTACACTGGGGCTTTGTAGCGCCGCAATTTGCAGCGCTGCAGAGGGTGTGTTTTCACACCCTGCTGCAGCGCTGCAAATTTGTAAGTGTAGCCAAGCCCTAACAAATTTATTTGAGCATAAGCTTTTGTGGGCTACAGCCCACTTCTTCGGATGCATGGAATGGAACATATTGAAGAGATATATATACACATACAGAGAGCATGAAAAGGGCAACTCTAAGAGGCCAATTAAGTAAGGAAAAAAAAAACTTTTGAAGTGATAATGAAGATAGCCCAGTACAGACAAGTATCAGAGGGGTAGCCGTGTTAGTCTGGTTCTGTAGAAGCAGCAAAGAATCCTGTGGCACCTTATAGACTAACAGATGTTTTGCAGCATGAGCTTTCGTGGGTGAATACCCACTTCTTCGGATGCAGTACAGACAGTTTGATAAGAAGTGTGAGAATACTTACAAGGGGAGATAGATTCAATGTTTGCAATGGCTCAGCCATTCCCAGTCCCTAAAACACTCAAAAACCAGTAGGAGAACACTTTAACCTTTCTGGTCATTCAATGACAGATCTGCGGGTGGCAATTTTGCAACAGAAAATCTTCAAAAACAGACTCCACCAAGAAACTGCTGAGCTGGAATTGATATGCAAACTAGATACAATCACCTTAGGTTTAAATAGGGACTGGGAATGGCTGAGCCATTACAAACATTGAATCTATCTCCCCTTGTGAGTATTCTCACACTTCTTATCAAACTGTCTGTACTGGGCTATCTTCATTATCACTTCAAAAGGTTTTTTTTTTTTCCCTTACTTTATTGGCCTCTTAGAGTTGGTAGGGCAACTCCCACCTTTTCATGCTCTCTGTATGTGTATATATATCTCCTCGATATATGCATCCGAAGAAGTGGGCTGTAGCCCACGAAAGCTTATGCTCAAATAAATTTGTTAGTCTCTAAGGTGCCACAAGTACTCCTGTTCTTTTTGTAATTATAGACTGTATCATAATGTGTTTGCATGGGAGGTGGAGCAAATAAAGTTTATATAAGTAACCTTAATTCTGGTATTTTGCAACTTTTGAGTGCTTGACTCTGCAACCTTAATAATGCTCTTTTAACACAGTTTAACATTTGTGTAATATATTTAAAAATGCTAATATAGGTCACCAGCCATAGAATAAAGAAGCTACCATTGAAGATGAATACATTATATGATAATCCCTCTGGGAATGAGCGGGGACATCTTTGCTAGTTGAGCCAGAAGAAGATAAGGTACAGGAAAGGGCAACAAAAATGACTAGAGGTATGGAACAGCTTCCTTATAAGGAGACTGGGACTTTTCAGCTTGGAAAAGAGGCAACTAAGAGAAGATATGATGGAGATCTATAAAATCATGACTGGTGTGAAGAAAGTATTATTTACTCCTTCTCATAACGCAGGAACTAGGGATCACCAAATGAAATTAATAGGCAGCAGGTTTAAAACAAACAAAAGGAAGTATTTCTTCACACAACGCACAGTCAACCTGTGGAACTCCTTGCCAGAGGATGTTATAAAGGCCAAGACTATACAAGGGTTCAAAAAAGAACTAGATAAGTTCATGGGGTATAGGTCCATCAATGGCTATTAGCCAGAATGGGCAAAGGATGCAAAACCATGCTCTGAAGTGTCCCTAGCCTGTGTTTGCCAGAAGCTGGGAATGGGCGACTGGGGATGGATCACTTGATGATTACCTGTTCTGTTCATTCCCTCTGGGGAACCTGGCATTGGTCATTGTTGGAAGACAGGATACTGGGCTGGATGGACCAGTGATCTGACACAGTATGTCCGTTCTTATGTTCTTATATAATGGGACATGGAAGGATGCATTTATGATAACTGACAAGTTGTGGCATTATGAGGGCATATGGTCAAAACAAACAATACAAACATTTTAATTCAAAGTACCAAAATTCACTGTCCTCTCTCATTCCTCTCGTCCCCATTATTTCCATTCTCTCTTTTAGGTAAGCAAACAAACAAATCTTGCCATGTCTCACATCCCCTTGCAGCCCTGTTAGCAAAGGAGATTCCTCTCATTCTCAGATATATAATTATACACTTTTCTTCATCTGAGGAGATATGTTCAGCATTTGTAAGTTGCTACTTGCTTCAAGTGTGGTGGCTTGCATGGAAAACATTTTGCTGAGGGACTACTGAAACTCATTTTCACCTGTGATCTAAACTACAACTAGAACCCAGACCATCGGAGGTGACCGATTAATGTTTTAGGGCCAGATTTGTAAAAAGTGCTGAAAGCTGCAGAGAGGTACCCAGCGGGATTTTCAGAATTGCCCCTTTAAAAATCTAGCCCTTGGTTCACTGCATCATCTAGTACCCAGGTCAGAGGGCCTGAGTCTCGCCTCTCACTTACAGTAGCTTTACCTCATGACACTCCATTAACTACAGTGGAAGTATTGAGAGTGGAGAATCAGGCCCAGAGATTTTTTAAATTTTTATAAATTTTTTGAAAGAGAAGTTTGGGTTACCCAGGTGGGCATTGAAAACTAAACAGCATTAGCTCAGCAACATTGATGTTGACTATGTCAAGTAATCTGTTTTCCCCATTTATTTCAGGTCTAGAAAAAAAAACATTCCAGATATCTATATCTGCAATCTGGCTGTAGCAGATTTGGTTCATATCATTGGCATGCCCTTTCTCATTCATCAGTGGGCCCGCGGAGGAGAGTGGGTGTTTGGCAGCCCTCTATGTACCATCATTACATCCTTAGACACATGCAACCAGTTTGCATGCAGCGCTATTATGACAGTCATGAGTTTGGACAGGTACGTGGTTTAATCTGAATATATCCTAATTCTGTACAACAAATGCAACACTATTTTAATTTCATGTTTAAAAAGAGCTTTTCACAAATCCATCTTTATTAATTCGAGAATAAGAAATGTTATCTTTTCTGCAGGGGTTAGTTTACAAACAGTATGAATACCCTTTTCTTGCTATTTTAGGCCCCAGGTTAGCAAGGTACTTGAACACATGCCTAATTTTAAGCATGGAAGCAATCTCATTGACTTCAGTGGAACTATCTTGGGGTTAAAGTTAAGCACATGCTTATGCAGCTTGCTGCATTGGGGGTGCAGATTATATTAATAGTCAATTTCCCAAAGAAACTATATATATTTTAATGATTATAGTGTAATAATAATAAAAATGGCTTCATGGTGAACTACAGAAGCCTTGATTTTAAAATAAAACAGTGACAAATAGTATATCTGTTTACATTATTTCTGAAAACCATTTTTCTTATTGAAATTCAGTGACAGTATTGACTGTACAACAGGAGTCTCAACTTTAATCATGTCAACAAGTTCCAAAAGCAGTTTTTGTGTGGTTCGGATCTTAAAGAAAGGTGTGATCATGGACAGGAAGGGCAAGTGTACAGTGAACCCAGGATGCTTTTACAAGTGTGGTGGAAAGCGTGAACAAAAATAATACCACCACCAATTCAGGAATAGAAGGAAAGCATTAAGGAAATGTTAAGGAGAGATATGAGTTAGGATAATAAGAGGTGAGGGGTAGAAAGATTGATTTGTAAGATGTTGCTATGAAAGGTGCCAACTAAAACCATGGGCGTGGATTATATCATCAGAGGAGAATAAAGAGAGGACTAAGGATAGAAATTTGAAGGTATATCAATGGAGAATAAAATAGAAAAATGAAATCTAGAAACAGCTTTAAAAGTAGGTAACTACAGCCAGTTTTTCATGGGCTAGATAAGTGTATTAACATTAGACGTAGCAATTGAATGACAAGGAATTGAATAAAAAAAATGAGAAAATGATAATTGTCGCTCAAATCCAGTTTTTAAGGTAGGGACCTGGCAGAGCTGCCAACAGGGGGCGCAAAAGGGGCAGCGACGTTAAAGCGCTGCCGTGGCAAAGGGCCCTGTTTAAAGCACTGCCGTATCAGCGCTTTAATGTCATTGCCTCTTTTGCGCCCCCCAGGCCACCGACGGGGCGGGGCGGGGAGAGGGAAAGGAGCAACTGCCCTGTGGCTGGTGATTTAAAAGGGCCCGGGGCTCAGGCTGCTGCTACTGCAGCAGCGACTGGAGCCCTGGGCTCTTTAAATCACCGCTGGAGACCCAGGCAGTGTGGGCCAGGCAGCGCAGATGGGCTGGCTGGAGGACGCTGATCCCCGGCCCTGCCCCTTCTGCCCGAGGCCCTGCCCCTTGGGGGGCAGAGTCAGCCCCCATACTGGCAAGAGCTCAATTTTACTTTCACCCCGACTGTGTGGCCACTTCAAAACAAAGATAGGTTGAGCACGTTGGCTACCAGATCCTTATTTGTATCTGTCACCTTGCTGGATAATATTATTTTCCCTAGCAGTGGTCCTTCATGAGTTACATTAGAGAGCCATCCAGTCGTGGCATTGATATCATAGCCTTTACACCCTGAAAAACAACTTTATATATGAGTGCTTCAAGAAGTGACATAAACAACTGCCTCTCCATGGTTAGCTGGAAATTGCATGGGCTGCCTAGCAGTGTTTGCCTTTCATTTACTTGATTTAATATTTAATAATAAATCATTTAAGCAAAACTCTAAAAACTACTTGGGTTGCTAATGCATATTGTCATTTACAAGGTTTCCCACAGTGACACTGAGGCATTTGTGCTGCTTAATATAGATTAATGTTGATGTCACAAACAAACTTTAAGTACATAAAACAAAGCTGAAGTCGTGGCAGCAGAACTTTAGTCTGTTGCTAAAGGGACACATCCTCAGGAACAACTCACAGCTCCTGTCCTTCTAGTGGAGGAGGAGACACACATCGGAACTTATTCTGATGTCCTTTAAATCAAAGTAAATCCACTGAAGTCAGTGGAGTTACATCAGTTATGTACACAAGTTATGTTGACTCAGCTGCATCACTGAGAGATGTGAACAATCCATGCCCCTGAGTGACAAAGTTATGACCCAACCCCCAGTGTAGACAGCACTATGTTGATGGAAGCAGCTGCTATAGCAGTTTAATTGAAGACATAGCCTTACTCTGCTCCCAGTCAGGGCTGGCTCCAGCCACCAGCGAAGGAAGCAGGTGCCTGAGGCGGCCAATAGAAAGGGGTGGCACTCCGTCCAGTACTGGGGCGGCACGTCCAGGTCTTCAGCAGCACTTCAGCGGTGAGTCCTTCACTCCGTCTCTTCTTCTTTGGCGGCACTTCAGCGGGAGCTCAACCATTTTGTTTTTGTTTTTCGCTGGGGGCGGCAAAAAAGCTGGAGCTGGCCCTGCTGCCAGCGAAGGAAGGGTCAAACCTCCAATTCACTGAAATATGAGCAGGATCCAACGTATACAATCGAAATCCATCAAGTAATAAACCAGGAACTGGGGACACTAAATTAGAATTGCAGACTCAATGACATTTGAGTAGTGTTAACAGAAAAGCATCTTGAAACTTCACATTACAGTTATACTGAGTTAGTTTAATCTTTCTGATAACCAAGGGTTAGTGGCAAAATGAGTTCTTTCAGTTACATTCTTATCTCACGGGATTTCTTTTAAGATAATGAAATGAATTTTAACACGTTTTCTTTTACAAAAGTCTGATTTGAAAATGTTTTAACACACCAGAGCATGATAGACAATATAAACCCCAGGGGTTAAATTCAGGTATCAAAACCTCATATAGTCATTCTCAATTTTTTTCTATCTGCCAGATAGAAATGTGCAGATAATGCAAAAACTACCACCCGCCTCTCCCTATGGAGGAAAAAGCCTCCTTGCTTTATATTTTTATTAGTATTCAAAAAATATATTTTAGTAAATTAAATGTGTCCATAAAACTAAAATATCCTAGTCAAGAACTGAGCAAAACTAATCACTGTGAGCCTGACTCTACTTTTACATCAGTTTACACTGGTTCCACTCTACTGTCTTCAGTAGACTTATTCCTGATTTGCACTGGACTATGTGAGACTGGAATCAGGCCATCAGTTACAAAACTGTTAGAGTTAGGCCTCAGCCATGGGGATCAGATCCAGATGTCTGTGGTCCTGCTAAAGTCAGCAGCAAAGGTCCTATTGATTTCAGTGGGTCCAGCAGGATGAGACACTTTAGATTCAGATCTAAATCTGAGCTTCCCTAGAGTCTGGTGTTCACATTAAGGCCCATTATAGAGCTAGTCCTGAGCCACAGGAGCGCCACCAGCTTTTTTGGGGCCCTAGGCGGCGGAAGGTCCCGCCCTCGAAATGGCGCCCCTGACAGAGACGGCAGAAGGTCCCACCCCTGCAATACCGATGACGACCGGGGCAGCCAAAGATCTGGCCGCTGCGGTCACTGCCCCCAAAATGTTAGTGCTTTAGGCGACCGCCTCGGTTGCCTAATGGGTTGTGCCGGCTCTGCTGAGCCATGAAGCTGAGTTTGTGATGTAAAAACATATCCAAACATGCCTGATGTTCAGTGGAACAAAAATTGGTCCAGTATTCCAGTTCAGGCAGATCTCTAATCTCTACATAAGAACATAAGAATGGCCATAGGTCCATCTAGCTCACTATCCTGTCTACCGACAGTGGCCAGTGCCAGGTGTTTCAGAGGGAATGAGCAGAACAGGCAACCATCAAGTGTTCCATCCCATTTCCATGCCAGTATTCCTGATTAAACTCTCCATTATACTCGGTTAGTTCACAGTTCACAGAAAGAAGGCAAGTTCAGTATCTTAAATTTATCTACTATATAATAACTACATATTAAAAATTAAACACATCTAGGACTTAAAATGTTATATTATTGGAGAGACCAGATACTCCCTCTGCAGAATGGCAAGAACAGAAGTAAACATGGAGAAAAAAGGCAAAGGGGCTGTAAGCTATGAGGCATATCTCCCCTAACTTAACACACTCAGGGTATGGCTACACTTGCAGATGTGCAGCACTGGGAGTTACAGCTGTCTTCGTACAGCTGTGTAGGGAAAGCGCTGGAGTGTGGCCACACTGACAGCTACCAGCACTGCAGTGTGGCCACATTTGCAGCATTTGCAGCACTGTTGGGAGTGGTGCATTATGGGCAGCTATCCCAGCATTCAAGTGGCTGCAACATGCTTTTCAAAAGAGGGGGGTGGGGTGGAATGTGACAGGGAGCGTGGGGGAGACAGAGAGAGTGGATTTTTGGAGCTGACACTGTGTGAGCTCCCTGCCTTGCAAGTTCTAAGGACTGGAAGATACACAGCACCAACCTTCAATCATTTAAAAAGTTTGGACCCCTTCCCCCACCCCTCTCTTATTCAGACCCGATAAGCCGCTGCTCCAAAACGGACTCCCCCCTCCCCCCCCCCCCGCCGTGTTGCTTCTCTCCTCAAGCAAACACTAGCTGTGAACATTCCAAAAGAATCCCCCTGCCTGCCTCTGCTGGAGCAAACAGGAGCTGTGTTTGTTTTTTAGATAAGCAGCTCCGGGAGCCCCGAGTTCACAACAAAACAGCAGAGTGGCTGTACAGGCATTCTGGGATACCTCCGAATACCTCGGAGGCCAATTACAGCGCTTTTGGTGGCCACACTTGTGGAGCAGCGCTGCATCACCAGCATTGCAATCCTTATACCCCAGGCAGAGCAGGAGTACAGCCAGCGCTGCAGCCAGGGAGATGCAGCTCTGTATGTGCCTTGCAAGTGCGGACGGTGACTAAGAGTATGGCTACACTGACGAGTTGTAGCGCTGGTAGTTTGAAGCGCTGGTCGTCCAGCTGTGCAGGGCCAGCGCTGCAGTGTGGCCACACTGACAGCTACCAGCGCTGCAGTGTGGCCACATTTGCAGAATTTGCAGCGCTGTACTGAGAGGTGCATTGTGGGCAGCTATCCCACAGAGCACCTCGTCCTGTTTTGGCGCCGTTTTGCCGCTGAGTATTGTGGGAAGGGGAAGGAAGTGTGTGGGTCATTCCGCTTCCTGTTCCAACGCCCCGTGGTGCATCGCTTCACTTCCCAGCAGTACAGTTTCCCCGTCCACGTTTCTAGCCATTGTGAGTGCAGCACGCTTTCTGTGTGAAATGGAGCCTGAGCTGCTGAGGACTTTGCTGATGACTGTCGCCAGCACATCACGTTTGGCAGTTGAGCTATTCCTTCAGCTCCAAAGTGACAGTGAGGAGTCCGACGATGATCTGGATTTGCCTAATGCGGGTGACATGAAATTGCTTGTGGCGGTAACGGAAATGCTCAGCACCGTGGAATGCCGCTTTTGGGCTCGTGAAACAAGCAGTGAGTGGTGGGAATCACATTGTCATGGAAGTCTGGGATGACGAGCAGTGGCTGCAGAACTTTCGTATGAGAAAAGCCACTTTCATGGGACTGTGTGCTGCGCTCGCCCCCACCCTGCGGCGCAAGGACACGAGATTGAGAGCTGCCCTGACGGTGGAGAAGCGTGTGGCTATTGCAATCTGGAAGCTGGCAACTCCAGACAGCTACCGATTGGTCGGGAACCAGTTTGGAGTGGGAAAGTCGACCGTGGGAATCGTTTTGATGCAAGTTTGCAGGGCCATTAATCGCATCCTGCTAAGGAGAACCGTGGCTGTGGGGAATGTGCAGGACATTGTGGATGGCTTTGCAGAAATGGGTTTCCCTAACTGTGGAGGGGCAATAGATGGGACGCATATTCCTATTCTGGTACCACCCCACCTAGCCTATGAGTACATTAATCGCAAGGGGTATTTCTCTATGGTTCTCCAGGCGCTTGTGGATCACCGTGGGCGTTTCATTGACATTTTCCAGGCTGGCCTGGAAAAGTGCATGATGCACGCATCTTTCGGAACAGTGGCCTGTTCAGGAAGATGCAGGAAGGGACATTTTTCCCAGACCGAAAGATCACAGTAGGCGACGTTGAAATGCCCATTGTGATCCTTGGGGACCCCGCTTACCCATTAATGCCTTGGCTCATGAAACCCTATACAGGGAAGCTGGACAGGAGCCAGGACCGTTTCAACTACAGGCTGAGCCGGTGCAGAATGACTGTGGAGTGTGCTTTCGGCCGTTTAAAGGGGCGCTGGAGAGCCCTTTATGGGAAGCTAGACTTGGGGGAAAGCAGCATCCCTGCGGTTATATCCGCGTGCTGTACCCTCCATAATATTTGTGAAGGGAAGGGTGAAACATTCAGCCAGGCATGGACCAATGAGGTGCAAGTCCTGGAGGCTGAATTTGCACAGCCAGACAGCAGGGCTACTAGAGACGCCCAGCACAGGGCAACAAGGATTAGGGATGCCTTGAGGGAGGAATTTGAGGCTGAAAGCCAACAGTAATGTTTTTTTGCCTTGACCAGGAGTGACGTGCACGGGTTACAGTGCTTTTAAGTGCCTGTGTTTTCCTTGCTGTTTGTTACCTGTGTTTTCCTTGGGGTTTGTTATCTTTCACTTTATGCAATAATAAAAACTGTTTCATAATCAAAAAGAAATCATTTATTTTAAAAAAAGCAAATAAACGGGCAGGGGGGTTGGTTGTTGAACTGTACATTCATAGTTTTGCATATGTACTGCCAGGAGTGCTGTTGTGCACCTCAGGATTGTACTGTTGCATGGTGATGGGGGTTGAGTGCAGAGGGTAAGGGTCATAGTTCTCTGGGCTCATAGGTGACCGTACAGGTGTTGGGGGCAGCTGGTGATGGTGTAGGTAAGAACCTGGATGCTGGGGAACGGGACTTGGAGCTGACATTGGTGCATAGGGGAAAGAGGTTTGGGAGGGTGGGGGTTTGGCACGGTAGTGCTCTGCCTGCATTGCTACCAGTGACTGCATACAGTCTGTTTGGCACGCCATGAGGTTTATAAGCTGCCTCGTGGTTTTCTTCAGCGTCAACGCCTTTCTCCTGTTTTCTGTTTCCTTCCAGTGCTGCATCTTTTCTCTCCATTCCTGCGCAGTTTTATTCTTTGTTGCACACTGGTTCATAACTGCCTTCACCAAATCTTCCTTGCTTTTGTTAGGCTTCCTTCTCAGGTTCTGAAGCTTTCTTTCAGTCATTGATAACACTGGACCAGGACTAGTCAAGGACACTAAAAATTCATCAAATGATGCATTTTAATAGAGCCTGCATTGTGTATAATCTGAAGTTAGTTTCAAGTCTCACACTGTAGCATTCCTCAGACATTTCAAACACAGCTAGAGAATTCACAGCCTCTCAGAAATGGTAAGTGAGGGTAGTAGTCAATAAAACCTCCATGTCCCTCAGGAATTAACCCTGGGGTTCCTGCCGTGGTTTGCCTGGGCAGGGTGCTTTTTGCTTCATGGGTACACTGCCTTTTTTTGGGCTTTGTTAAAGGCAGGAAGCAAGCAGCAGTTGGAAGACCTGCACTGCCATGTCCCTCAGGAATTAACCCTGGGGTTCCTGCCGCGGTTTGCCTGGGCAGGGTGCTTTTTGCTTCATGGATACACTGCCTTTTTTTGGGCTTTGTTAAAGGCAGGAAGCAAGCAGCAGTTAGGAGACCTGCACTGCCATGTCCCTCAGGAATTAACCCTGGGGTTCCTGCCGTGGTTTACCTGGGCAGGGTGCTTTTTGCTTCATGGGTACACTGCCTTTTTTGGGGGCTTTGTTAAAGGCAGGAAGCAAGCAGCAGTTGGGAGACCTGCACTGAACAAAGTCCCTCCATTTCCCACAGGAGTTAATACTTGAAGATATCTCCCTGCTGCGGGTTACCTGGGAAGCAAGGGAGGGTCTCCTACAACAATGCGGATTCCTCCCTGGCCCCTATGCAGCTTGCCTGTGTGCAGCCATGGTCCCCCCACCCCTTCTGGAACAGTGGCGCGGACGCGTTAGCCTGACTGGGACAGGGACCACACTGGCTCTCCCTTTAAACTTGGTCATGCGAATTGCCTATGCTCTTGCAGAAACTTTTGAAGAGATTACAGAGGCAGATTACCGCGACGTGATAGACCACATCAGTGGGATATTCCATGTCTAGGCATGCAAGCATGCAGCCATACCACCCCCCCTCCTCTCCCAAAACCTTTGCATTGCAATAAAAGTTGCTTACCTGGGACCTGCTCCTGTGATTCTTCTGCACCAAGTCCCAGGGGCTGCGACTGGCTAGCTTCCTCCTGGCTTGAGAAGAGCTCCTGACTGCATGCCTCCTGGAGTCCGGGGTGTCTTCCCCCACCACAGTAGCCTCACTGTCTGCCTCCCCCTCTCGCTCCTCTACCAGCTCTGAACTGTCCATCGTGGTCCTTGGATTTACAGAGGGGTCACCCCCATAAATCGCATCCAGCTCCTTGTAAAACCAGCAGGTCGTGGGGGCAGCGCTGGATCTGCGGTTTCCCTCACGTGCTTTGCAATAGGCACTCCGCAGCTCCTTTACTTTAACCCTGCACTGCAGCACGTCACACTCATGGCCCCTTTCCAGCATGGCTCTTGATACCTGGGCAAAGGTATCATAATTCTTACGGCTAGAGCGCAGCTGTGCTTGCACAGATTCCTCCCCCCAAACACTGATGAGGTCCGTCAGCTCGCCATTGCTCCATGCTGGGGCTCGTTTGCCACGTGGAGGCATGGTCACCTGTAAAGATTAACTGATTGCACTCCACACCTGGCTGAGCAAACAGGAAGGGGATTTTTAAAATTCCCAGGGCATTTAAAGGGCGGGTCACCTGAGGCCAGGGCAGTAGAGTCTGACCTGATGAGCAGAGTGGCTGAACAGGCATTCTGGGATACATCCTTATACCCTGGAGGCCAATCACAGCGCTGGTGTGTGGCCACACTTGATGACCAGCGCTGCAGCACCAGCGCTGGAATCCTTATTCCCCATGCTGAGTGAGGTGTACGGCCAGCGCTGCAGCCAGGGAGTTGCAGCGCTGGAAGTGCCCTGCAGGTGTGGCCACTTACTAATTGCAGCACTGGTGGAGGCTTTCCAGTGCTGCAAATTGCCAGTGTAGCCATACCCTAAGTTGCAGCGCTGTAAACCCACCACCAGCGCTGCAACTCTCCAGTGTAGCCAAGCCCTCAGAGCTGTCTGTGGCCCGCATGTGTGAATGTTCAATGGAAATGGAGGAGAGAGGTATGCAGCCAGCTGCAGCAGGAGAATGCAGCTGCTCTAACATGCTGTGCTTTCTTCAGTAGGCATTTGAGAAGGTTCCCCATAACACTGAAGGTAATATAGCACTAGAGGTTTGCCACCTTGTTAAGGTTGGCAAGGGTTTCCACAGTTAAGGAGGACCCCCCTTCCCCCCCACAAAAAAAAAGCTTTGGTGAAAGGGAGGAAGAATCTTGAGAATGGCCTCTTCATTGCTCGTCCTGAAGTGGAGCTCAGCCAGAGATGTTAGTACTGGGCAATGCATTCTCCCAGGATGGGACATCAGGGCTGTTCTGAGAAGACTCAGTTTGCCTATCCTAACACATCCTTCCCAGGAGCTCGACTGACAGTACAATTAGATTAGATGGAGTCTGGCTCCTTTTTTAACAGTGTACACTGAATGTGAATTGCAGACAAAACTGAAATCAGTGAGAAAAGCAGCATGCACAGACATACTACAGAAAGGAAAACTATGTTAAAGCCAAGGAAGTGAATAAATATTTCAGCCCAGATTCATTCTTGTTGCTACAGGAAGGGATAAGTTACACCTTCCTGCACCAGCCTGAACTCATGCCCTTCAGGGTAAGTTTGATTCACACCAAGGAAAGGAACTGCTGGTGCATACCCTGAGCCAAATCTAGCCACATGAGCATCATAGAATATCAGGGTTGGAAGGGACCTAAGGAGATCATCTAGTCCAGCCGCCTGCTCAAAGCAGGACTAATACCCAACTAAATCATCCCAGACAGGGCTTTGTCAAGCCTGACCTTAAAAAACTTCTAAGGAAGGAGATTTCACCACCTCCCTAGGTAACCCATTCCAGTGCTTCACCACCCTCCTGGTGAAAAAGCTTTTCCTACTATCCAACCTAAGTCATCCCCCCATCCCCACACACTGCAACTTGAGACCATTACTCCTTGTTCTGAGGATATACTCCTGTCAGTCAATTTAGTGATTTCCCTTCTCATGCTAGATTTCATTTTATCAGCTTTGGGTTCTGCACTGATGAGTTCACGGAATGAGAACTAGAAAATTTAATGAATTTAGAAACACAGGGCAGGAATGCCTAAAAATGCCTAAACAAGTAATTAAATGATTCAGAAATAAAGTCATCATAAAACATTTAAAGCAATAAAAACACCTAAGGGCCAGATTGTGATATCCTTATTCACATCAAGTAGTTCATTGCCCCAGGATTAATCATATTGAAATCAATGAGATTACTGTTGGCATAAGGTACTCATAGAATCATAGAATCTCAGGGTTGGAAGGGACCTCAGGAGGTCATCTAGTCCAACCCCCTGCTCAAAGCAGGACCAAACCCAACTAAATTATCCCAGCCAGGGCTTTGTCAAGCCTGACCTTAAAAACCTCTAAGGAAGGAGATTCCACCACCTCCCTAGGTAACCCATTCCAGTTCTTCACCACCCTACTAGTGAAAAAGTTTTTCCTAATGTCCAACCTAAACCTCCCCCTCTGCAACTTGAGACCATTACTCCTTGTTCTGTCATCTTCTACCACTGAGAACAGTCTAGATCCATCCTCTTTGGAACCCCCTTTCAGGTAGTTGAAAACAGCTATCAAATCCCCCCTCATTCTTCTCTTCTGCAGACTAAACAATCCCAGTTCCCTCAGCCTCTCCTCATAAGTCATGTGCTCCAGCCCCCTAATCATTTTTTTTGCCCTCCACTGGACTCTCTCCAATTTATCCACATCCTTCTTGTAGTGTGGGGCCCAAAACTGGACACAGTACTCCAAATGAGGCCTCACCAGTGCTGAATAGAGGGGAATGATCACATCCCTCGATCTGCTGGAAATGCCCCTACTTATACAACCCAAAATGCCATTAGCCTTCTTGGCAACAAGGGCACACTGTTGACTCATATTCAGCTTTTCGTCCACCGTAACCCCTAGGTCCTTTTCTGCAGAACTGCTGCCCAGCCATTCAGTCCCTAGTCTGTAGCAGTGCATGGGATTCTTCCGTCCTAAGTGCAGGACTCTGCACTTGTCCTTGTTGAACCCCATCATATTTCTTTTGGCCCAATCCTCTAATTTGTCTAGAGTTTGTCTAATTTGTCTAGACTGTCTACTCAGTCTGAGTAAGATATTGCTATCTAAATAATTGTGAACCTGATTTGCCTGTTTAAATGTCCAGTAAATCAACTTCAGGTCTTATGGTATAGTGTATTTGGCTGATCTCTTTTTCTGTAACTCAGGTGGAAAAGTGATGGGCCAATCTCAAAAGCTTTAGCATTGGCATTCCAGTCTAATAAGCACCCAGAACTCTGGTGGCATCTCTAAATCAGAGTTTACAAAACTGGGATGAGATTCATAGGAGAACAGGCTTCTCCATAAGACTCTGTATTGCCAGTTTTGATCCTAAAGATTCATGGGCCCAAAATAAAGAGGATGGGGTTCTTACTTCATCCAAACTGGTTCCCCAGTTCTAAAAAGGCTCTAGAATAATAAGACTGATATACTTTGCACTTATGTAACACTTTTCATACAAAGATCTCAAAGCACTATACAAAAGGTGGATAAATATTATTAGTCCCATTTTACAAGTTGGGCACTTGAAACACAGAGAGGTTGTATGTCCAAGGTCATACAGACTCAGCAGCAGAACTGAGATTAGACCGAGGTCTCCTTGCTCCCAGTCCATTGCTCAACCAGAAATCTCATTTTGCCCTAAGCTGCCTTAATGCCTCTCTGGTCAGGTAAAGAGACATTAAAGTGGATGTAAATATAATTTATTCCACTTCAAAGCCCCTTTACACTGCCCTTTGTGCAAATGAAAATTCCCCTCCCCACCATGAATGAAATTGTATTAAATGTTTAGATAGCAGACATTCACCTTTGAACTGCTTCAGAATTCTTCATCTTGGATTGAAAAAAAAAACATGTATGCTAAAATTAAGAAAATATAGTATAAGCTTTTTAAAAGCAATATCAGGCAGCACTCAAATTTGCAAATACATATTTTCTTCACTTTTTATTTTGCCTTCACTCTTAAAATGAAACTCCATTCTCTATTCAAACATACAGTACATAGTAGAGAAAGGGTAGTGTATGTTCATAGAATTCAAAGTCAGAAAGGGCCATTAGATCATCTAATCTGACCTCCTGTATATCACAGACTACTAAATTTCACTTAGTTGCCCTGTACTGAGCCCAGAAACTTGTGTTTGGCTAATGCATATCTTTCAGAAAGGCATCCAGTCTTGATCTGAAGAACACAAAAGATGGAGAATCCACCATGTCCCTTGGGAGTTTGCAGCCTGAATCCCCCTCACTACCATTTTCCAGTTTAAATTTGTCTGTCTTCACCTGCCAGCTAGTTAGTCTGTATCAGCAAAAACAAACTCCTTGTTGGTCTTGTTATGCTTTTCTCCACTAGATTTAAGAGTCCTTTAGTACCCAGTATTTTATCCCCATGAAAGCATTTATACACTGTAATCAAGTCATCTCTCAATCTTTTTTTTGATAAGCTCAAAAGGTTGCTAAACTTGCATTGCTCCTCTCTACGGTCTCAAGAATCCATTTCTTCCAAACAATAGTTTCATTAGTTAAAGAAAATTACAGAGTAACGATCTGCAAGTTTACTATAGATGCACCTGCACATTATTGTCTTTTCTAATTTAAAGCCACCTTAGAAGTAAAAGATTCATAGGCATTTATAAATCAAAGACTGTTGCATTAATTCAGTCTGTGGCGCAATGATGCTCTCCATCTCAGAATATACTGCAGATGTTTCCAAAAATTTAGACTGGAGCATGTGTGCTATAAAAAAATAGATGACTGATAAAAAGAATAGAAATAATGTATTTTCATAAACAGGAATCACTTTCAAAACTCATTTATTATGATTATATCATCATTATCTAGCACTACAGATGTACATCACACTGTGAAATAGGTAAAATGTGTAAACAAATAAGACTGAGTGTTACCAGATTTTCCCATTACTTTGAGATACGCTCATTTATTAGGGTTACTCTTCTTGGAGGGGTGGGGGTTCTGTGATTCTATCAATGTACTGCTTGTGTGACTTGTCTTCTCATACGGAGCTCTACTTCTCCCTTCTGCAAGTTCCCTCCCAATGGAGCTATTCTGCAGGACCTACATTCCCCGGGTTTGGGTCCTTCCAGCCCCAGAATCAGACTGACACACATACACACACACACATTAACAGAGTCCGTCTGAGAGGACTGGGTTAATCAGCACTCCCAAGCTGACCCCTTAAATGTCCTGAATCCAGCAGGCTGGGTCGAACAGCACTTCCAAGCTGTCACCCTCATATGCCATGGGCACCGGATTGGAATAGAGTACGCCTGAGCAGGCTGGGTCGAGCAGCACTTCCAAGCTGCCACCCCGATATGCCCTAGGTTCAGCATGGCCCTATCCCCACTTTCATGTTACAATTGTTCTGGTAGTAACCCACTTGATGAGCAAACCCCATAGGATTTTGGGGCGCTGCAGAGACCTTTAGCTTAGGTACAAGGAGTGTTGCTGCAGACACACACACAGAGACACTGAGAGAGACACACACAGAGAAACAACCAGCTTAACCATGCAAGTTATTTATTGCCAGGCAGTAACCACTACAAGGGGAGCCAAACAAACAAAACAGTTATAATATTAAATCTAACCGAAATTTGATCACACAAGTCAGGTTTAGAAAACTATAACTGATCACACAAGTCAGGGTCAGAAGGCTGTACCTAGAGAGAGAGAGTTAGGTTCTCACCACTCCATAATGCTTGAATTAATTGGGGTTCTCAGGTGGTGGGAAGTGAGTCAGACAGGCTGGATACTGTGCCCTGGTTCCCCAAGAACACAGAGCTGATAGGTAACAATTCCCCCCGTTGATGGGATGAATCAATTACTCTAAATGTCCATTCTTGAGAAAACTACATATGTTAAAGAGCGGCTTAGTTGTGACCAAGGCAGTGTTGGTTTTAGTAGGAATGGCTTCCACCCATTTGGAAAAGGGATTTACTATTACCAGGCAGTATTTATTTCCTCTACTGCTGCTGGGTAAAGGGCCTGTAACAGGGTGCAGACTCACCACAGCAGCGCCTCCTGCTGGTTGGTTAGGGAATTAGCTCTTTCAGCAGTGCGCCATCGATAGTGGTGTCTCTCCCACCATTACTGTCAGTCTCCACCATCCTCACAGTTGGACGCACATCACTCCCAGACCATGGCATGCGCTTCTGGACATTGCCTTCCGGCTGTGCCCGCTCTGCTGGCTTTCCCCACCTTCCGGGGGACTGTCAACTTCGGGTTCTATCACTCGCCTCAGTGGCTCACTGCAGTCCTCAGTGTAGCCCCTTTCTCCAAGGGCAAACTGCAGTCTGGCTTAGCCACTCTCATCACTGGCAAGTGGAGGGGCCCGGCCCACCCACTACTCTGGGCCCCGTCCCAGGAACCCTCTAGCAGCAGCCACTTACTGCTCTCTTCCAACTCTCTTCCACTGCCTCCTTCCCTGGGCCACTTCTCCATAGCCCAGCACCTTCTCTACCCCTATGTGTCAGGGCCCCAGTCTGGCAGCCATCAGCCTAGAGCTCTGCCAGTCTCTGCAGACCCTGCCCTGCCCTGCCCTGCCCTGTCTTAGGTTCTTCTCTCTTTGCCCTCCAGGGAGACACTGCCTTCCTCTCTCCCCTGAAGCCTTCTTATAAGGCCCAGTCTGGCCCTGATTGGCTGCTTTCAAGCCTCCACTTGATTGGCTCCCAATAAACCCTTTCAGGTTTGGTGGGGACTCTGTGCAGCCTCTCTGGCTTGCTTTAACCCCTTCCATGCCAGAGTGGGGCAGCTGCCCCACTACACAGCTTGTGTAATCTATCTGAATCCAGGACCATGGACCCTCTATTCTTTGGTGTCCCAATGCATTTTTTTGAACCTGGTGATCAGCATTAACCATGGCACACTGCAGACAATTATGACACCACTGATCTATATCTGCTTTCATGCCTTGCCACCACCCTGTATCTTTAACCCTATTTAAAATACCCTGTTTTCCTCTATGCCCTTGCTGATGCACAAATTGAATCAAGTCCTTCCATACCCGGCTGGGGACTATCCAGTGCCTTTGATAAACTGCATCCACTGCCCACAAGACATCTCCAACCTTCTCAATCCTATATTTTTCTGTGGGATCTCTCCCTGTCTTGGCTAAGGACCAGATGTCTGTATCCCCATCTTGAAGGATACTTAAGTCCAAGGTATCTATTCCTTTGCCTAAAGTTTTTCCCCTGGTAGTTACTGCCTCTATTTGTTCTACCTGGTCTGTGTCTCTAGTGTGGTTACTAGTAGCAGCAGCTTTGGCTAAGGCATCAGCTCTGTTCTAGTGTGCTTCTTCTGAGTGATTTTTCTGATGCCCTTTTGTGTGAGTCACCCAGGTGTCTCCAGTTCTTTCCTTGATCAGATTTGCTGTTTGTCTCCATTTGTCTGAATGAGAAATGAAGCGCCCATCTGCGGCTATCATTTCTCTATTCAGCCAAAGGGGGAGCCACACAGTGATTGCTCTGGCGGTCCAGTCAGTGTAAATAATAACAGAAGTGTCCCGGGATTCATAAGCTAGGACAGCTCTAACTGCATCCACCTCAGCTGCTTGGGCAGAATGGGGGTGAGCTAGTCCTTGGACCATCTCTCTGTCATTTATGCAGATGGCTCCATACCCTGTTTGGGGATGACCCATATGGTAGAAACTTGAGTCATCTGTAAACCAAACTGCAAACCCCTTCTGTTTAGCATCTGCAAGCCTCGTGCCTCCCTTGACTGGCCATTCAAGGTGTTTTACAAGTGGGAGGGGGCAGGTATGCTCCTCTCCTTCTATAATTAGCCCATACAGGTCTGGTGAAATGGCTTGTTCTTTTTTAAACTTAATTCCTCAGTTTCCTAAAGGTGAGGATCCATTGAGCAATGCAGGGGTTAGAGACCTGGACGTCCTGTATTTTCCCGATATGATGTACTTGAGTGTGGAATGCACCATCTGAACAGTAAAAGCAACAAAGAATCCTGTGGCACCTTATAGACTAACAGACGTTATGCAGCATGAGCTTTCGTGGGTGAATACCCACTTCTTCAGATGCAAGAAGTGGGTATTCACCCACGAAAGCTCATGCTGCAGAACGTCTGTTAGTCTATAAGGTGCCACAGGATTCTTTGTTGCTTTTACAGATCCAGACTAACACGGCTACCCCTCTGACATCTGAACAGTGACCTTCGACCCTCTAATAATAAATTCCCAATGAGTGAGGTTCCAGGAGAGTGAGGAAAAGGAGAAGACACTCCTTTTCACTGGGGCTAAAGCCTTGCTCTGTTTGATCCAGGAGCCTGGAGGCATATGCAATGACTCTGAGCTTGTCGCATTGCCTTTGGTTGAGAGTAGCTCCGATGTTTGTTTCTGCAGAGGTCAATTGGATCACAAAGGGCAGGGGAAGGTCAGGATAAGCCAGGGCAGAAGCAATAGCCAAACCTTGTTTCAAGGTGGCCAGGGCAGTCTGTTTGTCTGGTCCCCATTTCCAAATCCTGTGTTGTTTTTTTAAATAATTGATACAGAGGCTTGGCTTTGTCAGAGAACATTTCAATTAACTTTCTGGAGAAATTAAAAGTTCCCTAGAGAGCTTGTAGGGAGTGCGTGTCAGTGGAAGCAGGTAGCTTTCCTATAGTTTCTACCCTTTGTTGATTGGGAATCCGGCCATCCTCCCCAAGACACAGCCCCTGGTATTTCACTTGTTGCTCTACTAACTGAGCCTTTTCTCTATTTACCTTAAATTGGGTTTCCTGCACTACAGTCAACACCTTCCTGGTGATTTCCCTGTTCATTTCCGAAGTGGGGGTGTGTATTAGGATGTCATCCATGTATGAAATTATGTGTGAGTGGTGGTCAGGGCGCAAATGGTTCCACATTTTAGTGACATGGGCATGACAAATACTAGGGGAAGAATGGAAGTCTGGCTGGTGGCATATTGTCATCCCCTATAGGTAAAAGCAAACTTATACCAACATGAAGGGTGGAGGGATATAGCCATGAAAGCATTAGCCAAATCGATCACAGAGAACCGTTTTGAGCCAGCTGCTATGATTTCATTGTATTCAGCTCCTACATGGGCTGCTGCAAGGAAGTCTATTGTCATTCTGTAAGTGACACTGTCTGCCTTAAGGACTGGCCATACTGATGAATTGCAGATACTTTGCATAGGCACAAGCACCCTTTGTTCCTAGAGGCAGTCTATAGTATTTTTAATGCCCTCCTCTGCTGCAGCTGGGTACTTATATTGCCTTTGAGGAGGGGGATCTTTTCCCTCAATCTAAACTTCAGCATCTAGTTTTCCACACTCTGCCTCATTTTTAGTCCATACTGTGGAAAATTCTTGTACCCATGGATCACTAATGGAGATTAAGGTGGCTGTGGGTGCCTTTATAGCAGCACAACAATGCACAGCAGAGATCTCTGCAGGCCCCCCCTTCTAACTTCCATAACACACCGTTAGCTAGATCCACAGTTAGCTGAAATGTTTGGAGGAAAGAAACACCTAGGATTCCCTTCTCATTTCCCTCATGAGCACAGCATTCTACTGTCCCTGTAGTCTGTCAATTTGCAAGGGAACATCCTGCCAGACTTCCTGGATTTCTCTTCCATACCCACTGAGCTGAACCTGTTTAGCGGTGGGTCTCCCTCCAGAGATCCACTGGGGATTTAGAATGTTTACTGATGCTCCGGTGTCCACTAGCAATTGGGCTAACATCCCTGGGTTCCCCACTGTAGCCTTCACAGTGGCTCTCCCACATACATCACACTGAAGTCGTGCTATCAGCTGGGGAGGCCCGTGGGGAACCGGGCACCCCTACTGATTGGCCGACTCCCTCAAGAGCCTCCACTCAGAAGAGGGGGCAGGGATCTGGTTTTGACAGGAAGTGGGCATGGGGAACGCACTCCGCACTGGGCAGTGGGCTGAGGGGGGCCTCCCTGCATTAACTCTGTTCTCTGCATGACCTGAGACAAAGCATTAATCAAGATGCTGAGGGGCTGGTGATCATATTTTCCAATATCCTCCCTAAGTTCACCAGCTGCTTCCAAATCATGTTCCTAAGGATCTCCTTGGGTCGATGCTGCCCAGGGTTGGGGGGGTAGGGGAATTATAATTGTGAGGGCAACTGACAGAGTGAGAACCATTATTCGCAAATGTGATAGCCTGTATGGGCTCTGAGGTAGTCTCTTTGCTGATTTGTCTTTTTAAGACACCAGTCTCTCGCAACAAATCCCCTGCTTGTTTGATTTTTGCCACTAGTTCATTCCAGGTTAGGTATTCTACATCCACAGCCCACATGGTTATTTTTGTCTGATAATTTAGTCCTGCATAAGTGTTCTGTACTAACTCATGTCCCTGATAATGGGAAGTGATATTCCCATTCTCTCCCGTCTGGGATAATGAATCAGAGAGAGCTGCCAGCACCTTCTTTGGAATTAGGTAAGCTTTGGGGGCCTCTCCTGGTTTCTGCTGTTCCATTATATATAGTTTCTTGAGGGAAGAAGCAGGCAGTAATATTTTGAGAGCACTTATCCATTCCCCGGGTCCAGCAGCAGTCCGCTCCCAAGAACCTAGGTCTATGTCCAGAGCATCTGTATCACAAGGAGAGGTGCATAACTGAGCCAACTGGATTAAGTCCATGCCATCAACAGAGGGCTACATTTGCCAAATGCAAGCCAGCCATGCCACAGCAGTGTCACGGTTCAATGGCTCCACTCTCTGTGCAATAGTCTTGGCCTGACTAGGAGATCATCTTACTACGTCCGTGACCAGCTCCATTGTGGGAAGATTGGCTCTTGCAACTGTGTGTTTAACTTCCCTTGTGGAAACAGGGGCAATATTATGCATGTGTGGCCAATCGGGGTTGAATGGGGTTTTGGGGTCAGCATGAAGGGGTATCTCTATTTTCCCAGGGGGCGCCAAATCGCAATCCTCTCTCAACCTTACAGCCACTACCACTCCCTTATGGGCGCTAAGGTGGGTATGCAATTTACTAATCTCTGCCTCACATTTCTGATGGCCTGCTGCTGCCTTGGCTGCCTTATTCTCATCTACAAGGAAGCGAGTTGTTGCTCTCACTTCTTCTAACAAAATTGTTGTGTGTGTTAACTCTTTCCTATACTGTACTGCATTCCTGCTGGCCTTGTCCCTCTCCTCTTGCATATTTCTAAGTAGGGTCACCATTTTAAGCTTTTCTGCTATAAATTCACACCTGTCTGTCTCACATTTGTTCAAATGCTGTTGTAACTGCTTTTTCTCCAGCTCCAGTTCATGCCTTCCCTTTACCATGTCAATCATCTCCAGACATGCATAAAATAATGCCTATGCAACAGCCACATCCTTTGCACTACCCCGTGGCATAATGGTTGTGAAATATTATTCAAAGCTGAGACTCACTTCAACCAGGGGATTCTCACCTTTAAAGCATTCCGTTTCCCAGGGGCATTTCCCCTTCTTCATTACCCATCTCTCTAACCTGTTGTTTTTCTCCTATCTCAAGTGAGCAGACGGGGGGGGGGGGGCAGGGGGTTCAGCAATCTCTACTTCCCTTATCTCACTAATGGGCTCTACCAAAAGCCCTTTCATGCAGTCACAGTATTGCACTAAAATCTTTACTTTTAAGACACAACTCTTAACAACTTATTGCACGGTCCTATAGTTATTCTAACCATGATTCCTAACTGAAACATTACCAAATATTCTATGAGAGAGGGACCTCACTAAAGGAGCTTAGTCTGAAAAAGGAAGAGATAGTTTGCGCAGCTCTGTGCCTCAGTTTCCCCACTCCGCTCTGCAGAACTACTCAACAAAGGCCCCATAATTAGGGTCACATGCTGCCCGTGTTCCTCCACCAATTTGTTACCAGATTTGCCCATTACTTTGGGGTACGCACATTTCTTAGGGTTGGCAGGAGAGAGATCATTTGATCATTGCCTGTTAGGTTCACTCTCTATGGGGCACCTGGCATTGGACCCTGTCAGAGTAGATAGATACTGGGCTAGATGGACCTTTGATCTGACCCGATATGGCCGTTCTTACTCTTCTGAGGGGGGGAGGCGGTTCCGTAAGTCTATCAATGTATTGCTTGTGTCACTCGTGTTCTCATACGGAGCTCTACTCCCTTCTTCGAATTCCCTCCCAGTGGAGCTATCCTGCAGGACCTAGGTTCCCCAGGGCAGGGTTCTTCCAGCCCCAGAATCAGATGGCCACAAACACACACATTAACAGAGTGCGTCTGAGAGGACTGGGTTAATCAGCACTCCCAAGCTGACCCCTTATATGTCCTGGACTCAGTAGGCTGTATCGAGCAACACTTCCAAGCTGTGACCCTCATATGCCATGGGCACCGCACTGGAATAGAGTACGCCTGAGCAGGCTGGGCCGAGCAGCACTTCCAAGCTGCCACCCTCATATGCCCCAGGTTCAGCAAGTAGTAACCCACTTGATGAGCAAACCCCACAGGATTTTGGGGCGCTGCAGAGACCTTTAGCTTAGGTACAAGGAGTGTTGCTGCAGAGAGAGAGAGAGAGAGAGAAAAAACAAACAACCAGCTTAACCATGAAAGTTATTATTGCCAGGTAATAGCCATACAAAGAGAGCCAAACAAACAAAACAGTTATAATATTAAATCTAACTTTAAATTTGATTACAAAAGTCAGGTTTAGAAAACTGTAACCAATCACATAAGTCAGGGTCAGAAGACTATACGTAGAAAAAGAGAGAGAGAGAGGTTCTCACCACTCCATGAAGCTTGAATCGATCAAGGGTCCCAGGTGGTGGTGGTAACTGATGATCCAGAGTGCTGGAGACAGGCAGACCCCCCACAGCACAATCAATCAGGAGAAGATGAAGTCCCAATGGAACTGATAGAGATGTTGGATCCAGGCATCAGAACCCTTACTTGAGCGTGGGTACGGGGTTTTGTAGGGAAACAACAATGGTTCAAGGGAAAACACTAGATTTGTTTATGGGTAAACTGATGGTTCAGGGGAGTATATCAACGTTGTTTTGTTCAGGCTAAACAATAGGAACAGATCATTCCTGGCTATGAGCAGTGTTCCTTCCAGGGAGCTCACAATGCAATAAGGCAGCTTCAGTATTTTGGATACCAATAAAGGATTCATTACTAGAATTGGTCTGATAACTACTGAGCTGGGCGTGTGAAGGTGTGGGTTCATTAACATCTGGAGAAGAGATCCCCCATCATGCAGTTCTTCCCTGCTTTTCTGGTCCCAGAGTTCAGTGTGGTTTTTGACTTGGAATCTCTATTCTCCATTCTGTATGCTCATGGAGATGCCTCCCTGTCCCATCTTTGATGCAAATAAAACTAGGGGAGTTTCCTTAATCCTGTCACCCTTGTTCAGAAGGGTTTAAGTGTGTCTCCCACTGCCTTTTCATTGATTTTTGTATGTCTTTCTTCTGACTGGATTTGGTTCAAGCAGAGGCTGTGGTGAGGGGCAGTGGGGGAGGAAGGTCTATTGTGAGCAGGAGCGGCTCTAGTAATTTCGCCGCCCCAAGCACGGTGGCATGCCGCGGGGGGCGCACTGGCAGTCGCCGGTCCCCCGGCTCCGGTGGACCTCCTGCAGAAGTGCCTGCGGAGGGTCCACTGGTCCCGCAGCTCCGGTGGAGCATCCGCAGGCATGCCTGTGGGAGGTCCACCGGAGCCGCGGGACCAGCGGACCCTCCTCAGGCACGCCTGCGGGAGGTCCACCGGAGCCGCCTGCCGCCCTCCCGGCGACAGGCAGAGTGCCCCCCGCGCCATGCCGCCCCAAGCACACGCTTGGCGTGCTGGGGTCTGGAGCCGGTCCTGTTTGTGAGTCACGCTGGGTACTGAGCCCTGGTTCCCCAAGAACACAGAACTGATAGGTAACATGTCCCAAAGAGTAAAAAGCTAAAGATTATCATTGACAGAGTACAGGAAAATATAAGGAAATAGAATGAAGCATGTGCTATATATCTTGAGTGTTTTGAAGGATAGCTGGAGGGTGATATCTTAGAAATACTAAAATGGGTGATCTTGGTGGTTTTACAGTAGTTTGTGGAAAGAGGAAAGTATGAATGCTGGTGGTCTGAACTAAGCATGCCAGTAAATGGTGCTTGGGAGAAAAGGTCCCAAGAAAACACTAAATTGCTCCTCTCTTCAACGAAGCCTGCAACATAAAACAAATTTGGAGTTTATTGGCCAAACCATTTTGCAGATACAATGGACCCCGAAAAGTTACACAATTTTGATACACTTTATAGTACAGATACATTTCAGGATAGATGCATTTTTGAATACACTATCACTAAATTACAGAAACCTTTTCCAAAAAAAAGGAAATGGGCACTTTTTGAAATTCCCATATCTCCACAACTCCTTATCTGATTTTTTACAAACTTCCCAGAAAAATTCTACCCAGTGTTTAGAGGCAGAATGTAAAATATCAAGGGGGTCTGGCTTCTTTGGGGAAAATTTGAGCAACGCAGAAGTCAGAAAACCAGACATGGCATAGAAAGTAATTTCCAACCTTGGCTCTGAAGTGCGAAGCACTGCTCCATTATATGACAGGTCTCGTCTTGTTTCAGCCCCGTTAATGACTCTCAGGTACTTAACAAACTTACGAAATATATGATCACAAATACAAATAAATTCAAATACTGACTACTTGATAGCACTGCTTTGAGCTAGACAACACTGAGATCCTATGACTGATGGAAGCTGTGGTTTATTCTGCTATACAGTTCTATGTGAAATACTTTGAAGAGAAGAGAATATTACTGGTCTTTTTGTAGTCGTATATTCAGCGCTTGAAGTAGATTGAAGCAGTGAGGGGGAGTTCTTTCCACTCCAGCCAAAGAGAAGCAGGAGCTGAGGAGAAGCACTGAGATCTTCTAATGAAAAGCACTATATAAGTATTAGTATTATTAGTACTGTTATTATGCAAGTCAGCAGAAGAGGGAAAGCAGCACTTTACTCTTCTCCCCCATACGTTAAACTCCTCGATATATTTAAATTCTACACTGACTTGCTCTGATTTGCAACCATTCCGAGATTTTTCATACTGTCAATCACACCTTGTTTATGCCAGATTCTAGAAATGCCTTTGCAGCGTCTATGAAAAAGACAGTTATTTTGGCCATATTTTTGTGTGAAAGCAGCTTAGTTGCTGCCACACAAAAATACTTGGAATAATGAAAGCAAATTTAAATAAAAATGAGTAAATAGGACGCTGTATTTGTGTACAGAGAATGGGCCAAATGCCAATCTCAATTACATTGGTATAAATCCAGAGTAATTCCAAGGTTATAAGCATCGTATCAATAGGTAAAATAGAGTTAGTCCCAATTTGCACTAATGTGACTGATATCAGTGATATCAGAATCTGATTCTGTGAGCCAATAGATTAGATTAGTACTGATAGATCTACCCAAATTAGGGCAAGTCAGTGCCAGCTGCATTATAAATGTGGAGCATTTCAAACAATCCTTGGTGGATAACCTGTCTCCTCTCATATCCAGATCACTCAAACAGCCTGTTATTTCTGTCTCCAGCATTGTGATTGTGAGACCATGATTAATAGTAATCATGGGGAAAACAACTGCCATAATTTTTTGTTATATGTCATATTCTGTCAGATTCCAGTGAAAAAGAGCTTGGTTTGTTACACGACTTGAAAAATGAAAGAATGGATTTTATAGCCATAGGCATGACTGAAAAGGAAATCAGTCAGCTGAAACATGAATCTTCATTGCTCTGGAGTAAAGTAAACAATATACTGTTTATAGGATGGATCAGTGTTCTGAGGTGGTACAGAGAAGCCACTTTCTAGATGGCTGGCTGGGGTGCTCAGTTCAAATGCTCAGGGTCAAACTGATTGCCAAGTGGGGTGCATCTTGAGAGATTTTCTCCTTCCTCTGCAGCATGGGACATGGTTTGCCTTTTAGGATCATCTCACCAACCAATTCCCTGCCATTGCAGGGTCCTCTAACATTGGTGGCACCTCAGCCTCTTCTGTTCTCTCCCAGTGGCACACAAGAGATTAAATTCCTGAGGATTTGAAATGCTGAAGTCACTGGCTCAATATAAGGGTATCTGGATGAAATGTAATGGTATCTGATATGCAGGTGATCAAGCTACATGATCTCATGGTACCTTGTGGTCTTAAACTTTATGAAACTATGACTCTATGAAGGCTTAAGATACTTTTATATCTAGTTCACATAAAATGTAAGGATGAGTTACCTCTCTGTGTACTTTCCTGAACCTATCACTATAGTGTATGAGTGTCTAGTATAGGAAAGCTGTTACTACATGGTTAACCACAGTTTCAAATCATTTATAGTTAAGTTTGGACAGGAGCATTTCAGCTCATTTAGTCCATCCACCTGTATTATTGAGTGATAGTGGGAGGCAATGCTAGTAATCTTAGATTTTTATAGCATCTGCACTATTAGATTCCATGAATTCACATATCAGGTTATTCCATTGTCTACTTAACCTCAAAGTTTCAACATGATCGATACTTCATCTGATAGTTGTTTAACTCAGCCTGTGCTCGCAGTTATACTGGTGAAGATCTGCAGTAACTCACTTGACTTTAGTAGAATTACTTTAGATTTGCCCCAGTACAAGTGAAAGCAGAATTTTGTGCTCAGTTTGCAGAGACTGCTGTTAAAGTCATACATATATGTGGCTTGATATATTTGTTTACTGGCAACATTCTGCTGTTATATGTATTCATGTAAATGAGGAATAATTCCATTGAGAGGATAATCTGGTCCTTTATTTGTAGTAATTGTAGTTAACTGAATATACAATATCTACATGACATTTTCCTTGTGAAACGACATGTCAGAGATACTAGTTTTATGATAAAGAATGTTTATTGCATAAAGTAGTTGTGTTTCCGCTGTAGTTTCCCAGTTTAAAATTACTACAGTAGTTGTAAGCAGTGGTCAGCAACCAGTATATCGAGATCAACAGGTCAATCATGGAGTCTCTGCCTGTCAATTGCAATCTCCAGCCGCTAAAACTCCGGCAGTGCAGTAGGGCTAAGGCAGGCTCCTGCCCTGGCCCCGCGCCACTCCTGAAAGCAGCTGGCATATTCCTGCATGGGGGGATACCGGGGGGGGTCTCCACACGCTGCTTCTGCCTGCAAGCACTGCCCCCACAGCTCCCATTGGCCAGGAATCAGGAACTGCAGCCAATGGGAGCTGTGGGGGCAGTGCCTGCAGGGATGGGCCGTGCATGAAGCCACTTGCCTCCTCCCCACCCTCTGGGGCCGCAGCACAGGAACGTGCCGATAGCGCAGGGAGTGGCATGGGGCCAGAGCATGCAGGGAGCCTGCCTTAGCCCTGCTGCACTGCCCAAGGTAAGCACTTCCTGGAGGGAATCTGCTCCCCTCCCCTCCCACAACCTAACCCTCTGCCCTGAGCCCCCTCCCAGAGCCCGCACCCCAAGCCCCTCCCGCACCCCACCCCCCCACCCCTGGCCGGAGCCCTCTCCTACACCCAAACTTCCTCTCAGAGTGCACATCCCTCACCGCCTCCTGCACCCCAACCTGCTGCCCCAGGCTCAGCCCGGAGCCCCCTCCCACACTCCAAACCACTTGGCCCCAGCCCAGAGCCTGCACCCCCTCCCACACCCCAAACCCCTGCCTCAGCCCAGTTAAAGTGAGTGAGGATGGGGGAGAGCGAGCAACGGAGGGATGGGGGGATGGACTGAATGGGGTGGGGCCTCAGGCAAGGGGCAGGGCAGATCCTGGGTTGCACTTAAATTCATAAAGTGATTTTGTGCTTTAAAAGGTTGGAGACCATTGCTTTAGAAAAAGGAGGACGCATATCTGTTTGGCAGTATGTGAAAGCTTTCAGCCTTATCGCTGATACCATACTTGCCTGGTGTACCTCAGTCTGAAGGACTGTCAATCCTGTCCATTCCATGAACACTAAAAATCAGTTACTACTAATAAAAACTCTATCACCCTTTCACCTATTGTCACTTTTATTTTTGCTCTTTTAAGTGTCTTACTCTAGTAGGCGTCTTAAATAATATGACTTCAAATCATTAGGGTGGAATTTTGCAGAGTGAAAAAAACCCTGTGATTTACTAATTTAGAAAATTATTTCTAAGAATTGTTTTGCTTCTTGATACAGAGGTTTTTGTAGCAGCTAGCAAATACTGAATTCCCAATTTTCAGAAGGCTGCTGTGATTATGAATCCCCTATTTCAGTCTTCTTAAAGAAGTAGCGGCCAATCCAACTCCAATTCAATGTGAATTGAATCAGGCTCACAGTTCACTGTGTCTATCTAAAAGGTCTTTCCCAGTTCAGAATCCATTCAAGTAGAAAATGGGAATGGGGTATCTGGACAAAGAAGAGTCATATTGTTGAACTGTTTGGTAGAGCTGGGCTGGTAGAGATCGTTTTCACAATATTTTAAGTGCCTGTTTTTTTTCTTTTGGTAAACTTTAAAATTCAGTGTTTTTCAACTAGCTCTACTGTTTGGTATTGGCTTAAGAAATAGGACCAGATTTTCTTTCTGGGTTATTCACCCTGTGCACCACTTCAGTGGCAAAACTGCCATAATGCCCAACAGAGCATTCCCCTGGTAAAGAGAACTCTGCTGGCACATCTGCACTGCCTCCCCTTTTCCTGGCATAGAGGATGTGTTGGGGGGAGGGAGTGATGGAGCTCTGCCACCATTCTCCACTGCCAGAAGTTTCATTAAAGGACCTTAAACTAGTGATGGATCTTAGAGCAGGCTGGCTGCTGCTCTAAGTCTCATCAGGGCTGGGATTGGGCTCAGGATGAAGGAGCTCCCTGATGCCCTCCTCCTCCCTCAGATGAGTGCTCCAGTGCAGGCGAGAATCTACCCTTGCATGTTAAATGCAGAGCTCTGGTACCGTTTGGGAGCACTGTCCAGCACATTTCTTAGGTCTGAAATCCAATATTTTAATTACTTGCTGTTTTTGCAAGGCATGCAGGGAGCTCTGAGACTACCTCATTGCCTTCATCATCTTCCCGTCTAGCCAGTTGCCCTAAAGCACTACTCTGCAGCCACTAGTGGCAAATACAGCCTCCTTTGATGCCATCATTAGTTCTATTTGACAAGTCAGTTGGTAAAGGGTAAGGAAACCAGAGGTTCCCTTTTCCTGACTTAGAGCAAAGATACCACCTCTGTAACACAGCTGATCTCAACTAGAAATGGGAACTCTAAGGAATTATACCAAACCCAGCTCTTTTAATTGACAACACACAGGGGCGGCTTTAGCCATTTTGCCGCCCCAAGCACGGCGGCACGCCGCAGGGGGCGCTCTGCCAGTCGCTGGACCCGCGGCTCCAGTGGACCTCCCACAGACGTGCCTGCGGAGGGTCCGCTGGTCCCATGGCTTCGGTGGAGCATCCACAGGGGACGCCTGCGGGAGGTCCACCGGAGCCACCTGCCGCCCTCCCGGCGACTGGCAGAGCGCCCCCCCGTGGCATGCCGCCCCAAGCACGCACTTGGCGTGCTGGGGCCTGGAGCCGTCCCTGACAACACAATGGGCTGTATCCTCAGGCACAGTGTGGCTGCTTTGCACTGCACTGCTGGCATTTTGTGGCTGCAAAAACGTTCTGACCAGCACAGTGAGAATCATGTCAGTGCAAGGGTGATTCTGTTGGGTGATTCTAAAGACAGAGCCATCATAGAGGTTTGTACACCAGACACCCTCCCTGCAACATGCACAACAGGGAAAAGAGGGTAGATTGGCTGGGATGTAATTGTGCAACACTGACCCTTAGCTATGTTTACATCCCCTTGTGACTGTGACAAGTCAGTACATATTACAGTACCTCTCAGGCTTCTCTAATGAAGCACGAGGAAGACATGCAGAAAGCAGCGCCAGATTTCAGGGCAGTGTATGTGGAAGCTTTACACCATCTTTGGAGACCATACTCTGATTTGTATTCTGTGCGTTTTGAACCTATTCATGGTCTGCCCTGTATTTCTTGGGCTCTGCCACTACAGTATGGAAAGATGCAGACAGAAAAGTAGAACTTAACTTTAATTGTTTTCAACAACAAAATGGAATTTCCTTGCATAGATTCCAAAATACCTGGGACCATGCTCCCCAGGAAATTATTTACAGGTTAACTTAGCTGTGATGTTAGTAATAATGTTATCACCCTCAAGCTCTGACCTTAACTGGAATGAAAAAGGATGTCAAATGCAATGTACTTAAATGTCTATCTTATACATTCCTGAGTAAACATTTAAATGTTACATCTCTGCCATATAAATTGCTTCATTTAATCTTCTGGTTTTTAGCTCAAGGAGAGACAACTTTAATCCACTTTGACCTGACAGATGAAAGTTCCCTTTACAAAATATGTAGGTCATGAAATTTCAATTGAATTTATATTGTAGCATTTGTAAACTGTGGACAGCTGGAGGTTTACTTGTGAGTTAGTGAACTCGCTGAACAGTTCAGAATCTATTTCTTTGGCAGTAGTGATAGTAAATCTTTTAAATTCTACAGATGCAACTACAGCAGATTTGAGGGATCCTATTACTCAAATATGTCAGATTGGCCTTTACTTATGTTGAAAAATGAAAGTCTTAGGTACACTGTTATATCCCCATCCCCTTCCAGGAAATAATTCAGTCTAAAGTCTTCTTTTTGTGTACTCCTTTTAGGAATGAGTCCTAAAATTGACTTCTTCCAGTACCATTATTTATTAAAAACCCCCATCATAGCAGTTAAAGGATATAGTTGTAACTGTGCCTTTGTGGGTCACAACTGAGAATACCAAGTTCAGGACAAACTGCTGAGAAATAGGGCAGACACACCCCAAAACTGGTGGCTATTCTCCCATAAAATATACCAAACCCGCAACAAAAGAAAACTTCTGTTTCACCACACTGGCAAGCAAGAAGTGAGAAAAACTGTCTCCTTTAGACATTCCAGTCCTTATATCACCACAAAAGAACACTAGACTTACTGATGAGTGGTTATTTAAAAACAATTTCATCAAACAAAAGGGTTCTTCTGATCCCAAAGGACCAGCCACAAACCCAGGGCAATATATGTCAGATCTTATCCAATAGTCACACTGTTCCCAATCCTTTAGTATCTAAAATCTAAAGGTTTATTTATAAAAGAAAGAAAGGTGAGAATTAAAATTGGTTAAAGGAATCAAATACATGGAATAATTGCAAAGTTCTCGGATCAGGCTTGTAGCAATGATGGAATAAACTGCTGGCTTGTTAAGTCTCTGGTTGTTTCCAAATGATGGGAAGGTCCTCAGTCCCTTGGTTAGAATGCTCCCATTAGTATAAATCCATAGTTCAGAGGTTTGAGCAGGAAAGAGGCAAAACGGAGCTGTTCCCAGGACCTTTTATAGCTTCTGCCATATGGAAGGAATCCCATTGTTCTCACTGTGGAAAATTACAGGTAACAAGATGGTGTTTGGAGTCACATGGGCAAGTCACATGTCCATGCATGATATGGCTTAGTCATAGCAGAAGCCATTACCCATCCTCCAGCCAGAAAGTTCACAGGAAAGTCCATTAAGTGTAAATAGGCATCTTCCATTGTGAATTAAGTGTTCTTTGATGGGCCAATAGTCCCTTCAAGATGTACAGGCTAAATACCTTGTGGATGTTAACTACAGGAGCAAACATGCATGCATACAGATAGCATAATCATATTCAGCAATTCACAACTTTTCTATTACTTAACACACTTTGTGTAAGATTTGTTGCAACTGTATAACAGTGGTAGCAACAATGATCTACATAGTCATATTTTAATCAGATAATGACATAGTAGTAACCAAAGGTTAATGACTCATAACTGCAGTTGTGGACTGTTCAGAGCACTGCTTGAATAAACTGCAGATTCAAAGTGCTTTTTCCTCCTGTTTGTAGTATTATATGACTTTTAAAAAGCAGATTTCACTTTTGGCAATGTATATTTTATTTATTACTTTAGGGACAACTATATAAACTTCCTAATTCATTTTATTTTTCCATAATATTGTTCTGTTACCTGTTTTTGCAGGTACTTGGCTCTTGTCCAACCATTTCGCCTCACTAACCTGAGAACAAGATCAAAGACTATTCGCGTTAATTTATGCCTGTGGGCAGCTTCACTGATCCTTGTGTTTCCTGTGTGGGTCTACTCAAAAGTAATCAAATTCAAAGACGGCTTAGAGAGTTGTGCTTTTGATCTAACGTCACCTGATGATGTACTTTGGTAAGGTTCTAAAACTATATGTGCCAGGCCCTAAGTTGGTGAAAGAGTCTAAATAATAAGATCAGTGAATTAGAGTGCCTCGTGATAAAGGAGGATATTGATATAATAGGCATCACAGAAACCTGGTGGACTGAGGACAATCAATGGGACCCAATCATTCAGGAGTACAAAATATATCGGAAGGACAGAACTGGTCGTGCTGGGGAGTAGCAATATATGTGAAAGAAAATGTAGAATCAAATGAAGCAAAAATCTTAAGTGAATTCACATGTTCTATAGAATCTGTATGGATAGTAATTTCATGCTCTAATAAGAATATAACATTAGGGATCTATTATTGACCACCTGACCAGGACAGTGATAGTGATGATGAAATGCTAAGGGAAATTAGAGAGGCTATCAAAATTAAGAGCCCAATAATAGTGGGGGATTTCAATTATCCCCATATTGACTGGGAACATGTCACCTCAGGATGAAATGCAGAGACAAAATTTCTCGATACTTTAAATGACTGCTTCTTGAAGCAACTGGTACGGGAACCCACAAGGGGAGAGGCAACTCTCAATTTAGTCCTGCGTGGAGTGCAGGAGCTGGTCCTAGAGGTAACTATAACAGGACCGCTTGGAAATAGTGACCATAATATAATAACATTTAACATCTCTGTGGTGGGAAGAACACCTCAGCATCCCAACGCTGTGGCATTTAATTTCAGAAATGTAAAAATGAGGGGGTTAGTTAAACAGAAATGAAAAGGTACAGTGACTAAAGTGAAATCCCTGCAAGCTACATGGATGCTTTTCAAAGACGCCATAATAGAGGCCCAGCTTAAATGTCTACACCAAATTAAAAAACACAGTAAAAACTAAAAGAGTCACCGTGGCTTAACAACCATGTAAAAGAAGCAGTGAGAGATAAAAAGACATCTTTTAAAAAGTGGAAGTCAAATCCTAGTGAGGTAAATAGAAAGGAACATAAACACTGCCTAATTAAGTGTAAAAATGTAATAAGAAAAGCCAAAGAGGAGTTTGAAGAACAGCTAGCCAAAAACTCCAAAGGTAATAAAAAAATGTTTTTTAAGTACATCAGAAGCAGAAAGCCTGCTAAACAACCAGTGGGGCCCCCGGATGATCGAGATACAAAAGGAGCGCTTAAAGACAATAAAGTAATTGCGGAAAAATGGATTCTTTGCTTCAGTCGTCATGGCTGAGGATGTTAGGGAGATTCCCAAACCTGAGCCGGCTTTTGCAGGTGACAAATCGGAGGAATTGTCACAGATTGAGGTGTCACTAGAGGAGATTTTGGAATTAATTGATAAACTTAACTGTAACAAGTCACTGGACCAGATGACATTCACCCAAGAACTCAAATGTGAAGTTGCCGAACTATTAACTATGGTTTGTAACCTCTCCTTTAAATCGCCTTCTGTACCCAATGACTGGAAGATAGCTAATGTAATGCCAATATTTAAAAAGGGGTCTAGAGGTGATCCTGGCAATTACAGACCAGTAAGTCTAACGTCAGTACTGGGCAAATTAGTTGAAACAATAGTAAAGAATAAAATTGTCAGACACATAGAAGAACATAAATTGTTGGGCAAAAGTCAACATGGTTTCTGTAAAGGGAAATCGTGTCTTACTAATCTATTAGAGTTCTTTGAAGGGGTCAACAAACATGTGGACAAGGGGGATCCTGTGGACATAGTGTACTTAGATTTCCATAAAGCCTTTGACAAGGTCCCTCACCAAAGGCTCTTACATAAATTAAGTTGTCATGGGATAAGAGGGATCCTTTCATGGATTGAGAACTGGTTAAAAGACAGGGAACAAAGGGTAGGAATAAATTATAAATTCTCAGAATGGAGAGGGGTAACAAGTAGTGTCCACCAAGGGTCAGTCCTAGGACCAATCCTATTCAACTTATTCATAAATGATCTGGAGAAAGGGGTAAAAAATGAGGTGGCAAAGTTTGCAGACTATATTAAACTGCTCAAAATAGTTAAGACCAAAACAGATTGTGAAGAACTTCAAAAAGATCTCACAAAACTAAGTGATTGGGCAACAAAATGGCAAATGAAATTTAATGTGTATAAATGTAAAGTAATGCACATTGGAAAAAATAACCCCAACTATACATACAATATGATGGGGGCTAATTTAGCTACAATGATTCAGGAAAAAGATCTTGGAGTCATCGTGGATAGTTCTCTGAAGACATCCACGCAGTGTGCAGCGGCCGTCAAAAAAGCACAGGATGTTAGGAATCATTAAAAAGGGGATAGAAAATAAGACATAGAGTATCTTATTGCCCTTATATAAATCCATGGTATGCCCACATCTTGAATACTGCATACAGATGTGGTCTCCTCATCTCAAAAAAGATATACTGGCATTAGAAAAGGTTCAGAGAAGGGCAACTAAAATGATTAGGGCTTTGGAACGGGTCTCATATGAGGAAAGCTTAAAGAGACTAGGACTTTTCAGCTTGGAAAAGAGGAGACTAAGGGGGGATATGATAGAGGTATATAAAATCATGAGTGATGTAGAGAAAGTAAATAAGGAAAAGTTATTTACTTGTTTCCATAATACAAGAACTAGAGGCCACCAAATGAAATTAATGGGCAGCAGGTTTAAAACAAATAAAAGGAAGTTCTTCTTCACGCAGTGCACAGTCAACTTGTGGAACTCCTTGCATGAGGGGGTTGTGAAGGCTAGGACTATAACAGGGTTTAAAAGAGAACTGGATAAATTCATGGAGGTTAAGTCCGTTAATGGATATTAGCCAGGATGGGTAAGGAAGAGTGTCTCTAGCCTGTGTTTGTCAGAGGGTGAAGCTGGATGGCAGGAAAGAAATCACTTGATCATTGCCTGTTGGGTTCACTCAATGCCTGGGGCACCCGGCATTGGCCACTGTTGGTAGACAGGATACTGGGCTAGATGGACCTTTGGTCTGACCCAGTACGGCCGTTCTTATGTTCTTATGAGTAGCTCCACTCACTTCAGTTCTGATTCACACCAGCTGAGGTCCAGGCCCAATTTGTCTGCAGCATTCCTGTCCCTGACATGAGGGAACAGAAGAATGAGCTGAACCTTGGTCTCCTGCTTGGCAGTTCAGAGTGCTATCTCCACTAAAGTAGTCCTAGATATTATTATTAATATTGATGGCCTCAGCACAACTGAATGCAATGGAGCTCCACTGATGTGCAGCAGCTGAGGATATGGCCTGATATGGCCTGGAGTGCTTAGTCTCTGGCTGGAATTAGGTACCTTCTTTTCTACATAGAGATCCCTCAGTGCACTGTCTGTCCAGACAGGCTATGCTCATTTGAGGCTATGGCCCATGAAAAAAATAACCTACATTCTCCGAAACAACCATGGCCCTCCAGTGTCTGGCTGTGCCCAGATTCTTGCCTTATTTCTACAATTGTCTTTTTTTGGGGTGGGGGGGAAATAAAAGAAGGTTTGGATTTTCAGATGTGCTTGGCATTAATAATAGTGCTAGGAACTAATGATACTAGAAATCAATGGAAATTTTACCATTGACTTCAATGACGGGCGAGTTAGGTCAACCCTGAGCACTTTTGAAAAAGTTGATACTCTACTGAGTTCATATTTGTATGTTTCATGTTCTTTCAGAATGATGCCCAAAGTACATGACCCTCTAAATGTAGACTTCATATCTTGTCCTATAATTAAATCTCAGCCAAAATGTTCAAAAGAGGCCTCTGATTTTGTGTTCCTCAGTTTTTGAGGGCCTAGCTTGAGTGTTTGGGGAGTTTATCCTCAGAAGTGCTGAACACTCACAACTGCCCTTGACTTCAAGTGTGGTTCCAAAAGTGAGGTCCCAGGAAACCCAAAATCAGAGGCCACTTTCTGAAAAATGTTGTCTATATTTTTTTCCATTTCTGAGGTTATTTATATGCATTATGCAAACAAGCTGTCTGTTCTCTCTGCATTTTGTTTTCCAGGTACACGCTTTATCTGACTATCACAACTTTCTTTTTCCCATTACCACTGATATTCATTTGCTATATATTGATTTTATGTTACACATGGGAGATGTATCAGCAAAACAAGCAAGCAGGATGGTAACGTATGTTATATTCCAGATATGCTACTAGGGGTGGGAAGAACTTGTTTGCAGTGGGCCAGGTCCTGAAAGGCGCTGTATACCCTTCACTCCCAGGATGCCAGTGGGAGTTGAGGGTACTCAGCACCTCAAACCAGATACACAGCACCTTGTAGTCTCAGGCCCATAATTATGTTTGGTTTGGTGGACAAACACTTTCTCAGATACGAATGCTGTTGCATGAAGGTATGTGACAGAATTATTAATAGAAACTCTTCCAAAACATAATGAATTAAGGCTCATACATACATAGAGTTTAAACCCCTAAAGGCTTTAGATCATTTTGTCTAGCGTCCTTTATAACACAGGCCATTATATTTCACCCAATTACATCTGTACTGAGCTTTGTCATCCTGCTACTCCTGTACTGAGCTATATCAGTATTTCCATTGCAAACCCCTATTTCAGGAGCTTATAACATAACCCAAAAGAAATAGGTTCCTGGCTGCAATTGTGCATACAGTTTTTTATCTCAAAAAAGAATTGCTTCTCCAAACTTTGATGGGAAATTGGTGTGGTTTGGTCTTTTGGTTGAAGCAGGTTTTTTTTTTAAATGTAATGATTTCAGGTGTTGACTGAGTTAGAACTCTTGATAGAGAGGACCAAATTCTTGATTAGAGATAGCTGAAAATTTGGGTAGGAGGGAAATAGGAAGTTCAGAAAATTTAAATTAAATTTAAAAAAATCTTAAAATTTTGCATGGAAAATTTAAATTTTTGGCAGAAATTCAAATATTTTTTTAAAAAAGGTCAAAAACTGAAACATTTTGACCAAGACATTTCTATTTGGAAATGCTGTGGGTGCCTTACAGGAGTAGTAGCTCAGGTTTCTCAAGTTCCCATTCTCCTTTATGGGCCAGGCAACCTGGTCAAACTACATCTCCCAAAATGCACCATGATCTTCTCTCTTAGAGAGAAGAGCTGGTGTATCATGAGAGTCCTTGGTCATGATGCAGGATGGAAGATGTAGTCTTGCCAAGGAGCCAGCTCATAGAAGAGAAGGGGGATAGGAGACAACCAAACTACAATACCCATGAGGCTTTGCAGCAGCATTGCCAAATCCATATATTTTGGTTTTTGCACAAAATATTACAATTTTGGGGAATTCTGTTTTTCAAATTTTCCATAGAAAGCAGATTCTTTTAATGAAAAATGTGTTTAGTCAAAAACACAATTGTACATTACAAAAAAACAATTTCAACAGAAAATCTTCAACCAGCCCTAGTCATATCTCTCCTCAAGATCCCTTGTGTACATGGCAGGCACCACCATCTATTGCAGACGATTCTTCCTCCCTATCCCTCTCCACTCCATTTGTCATGTCTTGCACTCCAGCAGCTGCAGAGGGGGAACAGTGTGCATAGGTTTTTCAAAAATAGCCAACACCTGCATAGTAGAGGGAAGTTTCCTTGCATCATTCCTGTCAATCCTCTTTAGGACCACATAAGGGCCAGCCATGATCTTCTGCCCTGTATGTTTCCCCAGTTAAAACAATGCAGTCAGCAGTGGGGCCCCAATCTGCACAGTTCCAACGCTGGAAGGGGCAGATATTTGTTTACAATATTCTGAATGATAACAAATTGTCATCAACCAGGCCTATTAAATAAAAAACCAAAAAACCTTCTCAAGGTCGCCCAGAGGATTCAGGGGGCCTGGGGCAGGGCCAGGTCTTCGGCAGCAATTCAGCGGCGGGTGTCTGTCGGAGGGAAGACCCGCCGCCAAATTGCAGCCAAAGAATGAAGCAGCGACAGTAGAGCAGCTTAAGTGCCGCCGATCACAGCTTTTTCTTTTTCCCCCTCCGCTTGCGGCGCTTGTACTCACCGGGCGGCGCGCCGAGGCTTCGGCAGCACTTCAGTGGCAGGTCCTTCGCTCGCTCCGAGGCTTCGGCTGCACTGAAGGGCCCGCCATCGAAGACCCGGAGGGAATGAAGGGCCTGCCGCCGAAAACCTGGAGCAGCTCGCGGGCCCCTGCAGGGCCCAGGGCCTGGCATAAATTGCCTCACTTGTCCTTCCCCCCCCGGGCGGCCCTGTTCTCAGTGCCACCTATACTAATGAACCCATAAGACCATATTGAGCCCTGACAGAAGCAGACACAACATGACAAATAAAAATGAAGTCCCTGGGAGTTGTGTCTGCTTCTGTCAGGACTAAATTTTGCCCAAAATACACTGTCTTCACTGATCTGTGCTTTCCTTTATATTATCTTCATTTAACAGTTACCAATCTTCACATTTGTGTTGCAGTTACAATACCAGTATCCCAAGACAAAGGGTCATGAGACTGACCAAGATGGTGCTGGTGCTGGTCGGTGTATTTGTTGTAAGTGCTGCTCCATACCACGTGATACAGCTCGTGAATCTTCAGATTTCTCAGCCATCACTGACATTCTATGTGAGCTATTACTTCTCCATCTGCCTCAGCTATGCCAGCAGCGGCATTAACCCTTTCCTTTACATACTACTTAGCGGGAACTTTCGGAAGCGTCTGACTCGGTGCACAAATGTCAAGCTCAAAATGACAGAACGTGAAGTTAACAACATTGAAAACACACTGAGGTCAAGCTTTTAAAAGGAGAGTCTATTCAATGAGAGAGATGTATTACATATATGTCTATTTTTATGGTTCAACTGACAAGGCCTCATTCCCTTCTCGCTTATAATACTGTAACTCAGGAGTGACTTCATCATAGTCAATGGACTTACATTAGTGTAAAGCTAGGGGAAGAGAAGAATCAGGCCCACTATTTGGATATTAGGGTACGTGGTGGAAGGATGCTGTGCAAAAATATTCTTTGTTATTGTCCAGTTGCCTCCTTAATGGTGAATACTACAAGCATAAAGACCAAAATGAGCTTCTAAAAATGTGCAGTTCACTGGCAGTTACAGGATAGAAGGACTATCTGTGGCTGGTATGTTCAGACAAGTATTCAAGATCTGACATTGCCATTAGCGACTAACCCATCATGTCCATGACATTGTGTGCGATGTCATGCACGTGATGGGTTAGTTACTTATAACAAGCCAAAAAGTACTAACTGCCAACCAGTCTGAAAGCAGCACTAGCAGCTATTGATTTTCAACAATCATACTATGGTGTCCCCTTGGGTCCCCGCTCCTGCAGCTATTAACAGACAGGGGAGAAACAAAGCAGAAGGAACTTGGAGAGGAAGGAGGGCAATGCTTTCAAATTCAGCTTTGTACATGTGCTTACAAACTATGAAATGAATGCACTGATATTTATATTAAATGTACATCTGAAAATAATAAACATATATTTGACAAAGAGCTGTGTGTTTCAGGATCACTGTTTGTTTCTTGTTTTCAAAACCATCACTTCCAAGATGGCCTTAAAAAGAGTACTCACTCCTTAAAGAGCTCAAACCTGCTCCTGCTAGAGTCAATGACAAAAAATCCATTGACTTCAATAGGGGAAGAACTGGGCCTGACATTTCCGAATGTTGCCAGCATCCTAGCTGTTTGATTGCCTGATCAAATTAGCAAAACTTCCGCTGAAGTATTGAAATCAGTGAGAGTTTTGTCTGAATAAGCGGTGCATTGGGACCATGATTATACAACTTGGTTAAACGGAAAATACTTAATTTTTACTTTGGTTATACTGAAAACAAAGCCATGCTTGATCAATAGAACATTGCTCTAGGACAGCTGTTCTCAAACTATGGGTCAGGATCCCAAACTGGGTCACAACCCCATTTTAATGGAGTTGCCAGGACTGGCTTAGACCTGGCAGATTACAGGCCTCCTGCCTAGGTCTGAAGGCTTTGGGCTTCAGTTTTGCTTCTCCTCCTGCTGCCCACGGTGGTGGGGCTCAGGCTTCGTTTCCCATCCTGGGGTTGTGCAGTAATTTTTGTTGTCAGAAGGGGGTCAGAGTGCAATGACGTTTGAGAACCTCTGCACTGGGAAATTATTAAAGTAGGAAAAATGCTTTTTCCCAGGCCCCATTGTTCTAATTTTCAGTTGCTCAAAAGTGCAGAGTAAATGTTTATTCCTTTATTTACTATTTAGTGGAAATTTCTATAATAAAAATTAATAAAGGAATATAAACTATTTTTAAATTTTTATTTATTTTCTTTAACCACACAGAGCTTCTGGATTTATCTAAACTATTCCAGTCTACTGACACAAGCAGTGAAACTAGCCTTATTATATGGTGAAAAAAATCATTACAACCCTATTTAATTTTAAATTACTCTGAAAAATGAAGCCTTAGGTCCGGTAGGAAATTTGGTATTACTTCCAGCTGAAATAACTTTGAAGAGGGAATATATGGATCTGAAGAAAGAATCTGGCCATGTCTACAGGGGTAAATTGTAACAGGCAATGTAATTACTTTTGTTACAATAGTCACACTGAAACATGCGGGGGAGGTTGAGAGATATATGTGAGACAACCACCTTCTTGGCCAACACACTGTGAATTGAATCAGGGACCTTCAGAGTTAAAAAGCATGAGCTGCTACAGCTTGAGCTAAAGAGGCAAACCCCCTTACCTGGGGGCTGTAACAGCTCATATCCTCTGGGAACTGGCACAGAATGGGACCTGTCATGCGCACTCACCAATGGGTTATATGGGTATTTCCCACCAGTGATAAATTATTTTGGTGTAATTTCTCCAAGGAGACTTTATAATTTCAGAATACCTCCTTGAAGAAGACATTTATTTATAATTTCATTAGCAGCACTGCAGGTATTGACTATAGCTCTGGCTCCAAATAATTTGCTTTCTAAATATGTACAAAACACTGTAATTAAAACACAGCTCCTTCTGTTAGGATCTATTAATAATATCCTGCAGCTACTGTATAACTCTGCACTGCAAATACTTTGTTTTATTCAAAGTTATGGTAATAGCTTTAGAGAAAAACTTTGATAGTTAAATTAGAATGTTCTGCCTGAAAGGTTCCAAGATGCTCAGCTGACAAAAATGAAAATCAAGCTCTTATTAGACTTGTTGTGCAGTATGCACTCAAAGGCATTATGGACCTGATCCTATTCCCATTGAAGTAGATAGCAACACTCTGGATCTTTATAGCACATGACTTACATGAGGTTATATTCATTATGATGCCAACAGTGATGTCATTGTCCAGACTAAGTTATTGCCAAGCAGTAGGTGACAGGTTATTGGGTGCTTTTAAGCAGGGAACTGGAGAGTTCAGGAGTTGGTAATGGGAGGAGATGTGGAGCAGTTCCCCACTATAGCCCCCATTCAGCAAAAGCACTTACATACACACTGAATTGTAAGTATGCAGGTAGTCCCAGTGACAGCATGTGATAATGTGGTTAATGGCTTTGCTGCATCAAGACCTCAAGTCATCCAGCCAAATCCAGCCCAGCTCAATGGAGTCTGAAAGTCGCCATCATCTTACAGGTGTTGGTGGGAGGGAGGGGAGGGTCTGTCTGTGTGAAATGGCTTGGTGGTCTCTGTCCAGTTCCCCGGGGACAAGTATTCACAAAACAATCAAAAACATAACTGGCATCCTTGGGGGTGGTCTCAGCGGGAAGGGCAAGGATGAATGATTACAGAGACTGAAGTGTTCTCACCATTAGAAGCAGTTCCCTTCAACACTGGGTTGTCACCCTGATGGACTAATAAAGTAAGTGTTATACTGGGCCAGGCTGTGTAGAGCAGTAGTGTCTTTGTTTTCCTGCGCTGTCGATCGGCATCTATCAGAATCACTAAAAGAAAGAATCAGAGGGGTAGCCATGTTAGTCTGGATCTGCAAAAGCAGCAAAGAGTCCTGTGGCACCTTATAGACTAACAGACGTTTTGAAGCATGAGCTTTCGTGGGTGAATACCCACTTCGTTGGATGCATCCGACGAAGTGGGTATTGACCCACAAAAGCTCATGCTCTAAAATGTCTGTTAGTCTATAAGGTGCCACAGGCCTCTTTGCTAAAAGAAAGAACACCACCATGGGCTTGGGAGGCTTTTCAGAGCAAAACAATGCAGTCAACACCAACAGCAATCTAAATAGCACATTCCCAATGATTTCCCATCAGAATTGGGTGAAGTTTCATGAAGAGGCATACAAAGTAGCAAATCTGAATGTTTCCAGAGGAGCTTTGTGCACAACCAGAATCTGTACAATGTACAACTGAAATAGCTTTGTTCTGAATATTCAAAATTTAATCAAGCTACATGTGGTGTAGTGGCACTCAGACTATATATTTTAGTTTTAATCATTGTCCTAATATTGCACAAATGTACACTAGCAGAGGAAATAAATTATTATTAGGGTTTAAGATATAATTTTTGTATTCACTTGTGGGCCATGGAACATGACACAGTGAGCTCCCAACTTCTCTGGGGCAATCCACCATCCTCCTCCTGCATCCACCACTGGGTGACCACCCTTTTCCCTCCCTAAGGGTAGGTCTATACTCACCGTCCGGGTCGACACGGTGAGTTCGACTTCTCGGAGTTCGAACTATCACGTCTAATCAAGACGCGATAGTTCGAACTCCCCGCGCGCTCCGGTCGACTCCGGAACTCCACCACCGCGAACGGTGGTGGAGGAGTCGACCTTGGAGCCACGGAGTTCGACCCCCGCTGCGTCTGGACGGGTAAATCAGTCGAACTAGGGTACTTCGAGTTCAGCACTTGCGTACCCTAGTTTGACCCCCCCCCCTTAGTGTAGCCCAGGCCTAAGTCAAAATCACATACAGACTACAGTGACCAGCTGAGAGTCAGAGCCAATTGTGTATTGTTGGGAACCCTGAGAACAGAAGAAGATCCCTTCTGATTTAAACTGTGCCATTCCATCATTTGTGGATTCCTGCAGCATGGACCTAGAGACAGCAATAAGGATAGCTAACCACAATTGCTCTTCCTTACCTACTTATCTTTCTGCAAGGCCACACATAATTCAACCTTCAGATATGTTCAGGATGCAAACTATGCATCTGGGGATGTTGCTTTACCTGGATGCACTTAAGATTAGGGTAATAGTTTGTGGATTCATTATTTGAAAATGGTTTGAAAGGGAAGGAAACTCCAGCAGAAAATTCCCCCGTGTAGGAACTCTGATATTAAAAGATATACATGTAATCATAAGACAAAGAAGATCCCTGATCCAGAAGCTTGCTGCGACCATGCATCCTACACAATCTCAGAGACTCACAGAACTACCTGAAGGATGCGTGCTACTTCATGGAATATAAACTGCAAACATTCCATGCCCTCTTTGTTGGGGATGTTTCTCATGTGGGGTTGCCATTTATAATATTGTTTGTACCCATTTAAGGATTTGGATACTGAAAGTACCTGGGAAAGCAATGACGTGCTGCCTACCCCCGACTAACCCCCAGAAAATAATTGTTACATATATACACACACGCACACATTTAGTGAGGCCTTGGCTACACTAGCGCTTTACAGTGCGGGCAACTTTCTCGCTCAGGGGTGTGAAAAAAGACCCCCCTGAGCGCAGCAATTTACAGCACTGTAAAGCGCCAGTGTAAACAGTGCCCCAGCGCTGGGAGCGCAGCTCCCAGCACTGGAAGCTAATCCCCTTGGGGAGGTGGAGTACGTGCAGCGCTGGGAGAGCTCTCTCCCAGCGCTGGTGTCGTGACCACACTTGCACTTCAAAGTGCTGCCACGGGAGCGCTCCCGCGGCAGCGCTTTGGAATTTCAAGTGTAGCCAAGCCCTTAGTGTTCTGTTCAGTGTCTAGTAATGGATAGCACTGGTTCAAGCACATAAATGTTTACTTTATACTTCAAACTTATCAGAAAGAAAAGAACAACATAAATTATATCTGGTTCCCTTTTGTGTCCATTCTCCCTCCACCATCGTCTCTCACCAAACCTGTTTTTCTCCCCTTCCTTCCTCCTGACCTTCATAATGCAACAACTGTGTTGGTCCTACTGGCACCATGTGATCCCAACAGATGAGGAGGGGAACATCCCCAGCAGTTCCCCATCTCACTTTCCACCAGTTCCCAGCTCCTTGGAGGTCTGGCTGTTGTGCTCTCTGCCAGGTAATCAAACTATGTTAGGTGTCTGGGTGTCCCTATATTCTCCCCATGGGGTTCTAAGTAAGAAAGTTTAAGCCTGGTCGAAAAAGGCCATTGTCACCATAGCATTAATATAGTAAACTCATTTAACTGTACAAGAGTCTCACAAGTTGGAACAGGACTGGGTTGGTAGAGCTCTGTATGCTGCCACACCTCAAAATCTAGAGGAGGTTATGTGCTGTTCCACAGAAAACTAACAGAAAATGTTATTGCTGTTATCTTTGATACTTGGGTAGATTTCTCATACTCAGAACCACTGTAAATCAGTCTGAAATAATCCTGGCTAACTGTAGCGATACCATGATTCACTGGCGCAGCACCTCCTGCTGGTCATCTTGGGAATTAGCTCTTTCCAGCCTTTGGAGCGCCCTCTGCCAGCAGCTGTCTTGCCTGCCTCAGGCCCCCATATCCCTCCTGGACCCCGGTGCTCCTTTTGTCAGGATTCTGCCCACCACAGTACCCCCACACACTGAGTCTCCCCTCCCAGGGGAACCCCCAACCCTCTAAACCCACCTTGCCTCAGTGACTACTGCCAGTCGTCATCTAGCCCTGTTTCACTGGGGGAAACTGCAGTCTGTAACGGCCACTCTTCATCGGCAAGGGGTTAGGATCTGCTGCCTTTGCCTATCCCCAGGTTGCACCTCTGTAGCCCCTTTGTAGGCCTTCATCAAGGCCTGCAGCCTGGGAGTTTACCAGGCTGGTGCTCCCCAGCTCCCTTGCCCTTTTCCCCAGCACTGCTCCAGTTCAGGTACCTTGCTCTCAGGCTCCTCCAGCTCCTGGCCCCCAACCCTCTTATAAGGCCAGCTGGGCCCTGATTGAGCTGGCCAGAGCTGTGGCTGCTTCCCCAATCAGCCTAGCTTGGCTGCTTTTAACCCCTGTTCTCCAGGAGTGGGGCAGTCGTCCCACTACACTAACATATATGTATTCAATATGGATAAGCCTGAGACTCATCATATTTTCTTTCCTGAGCTCACAGAGATACATATGTCCCCATCATAACTACAGATGACTTTAATGAGGCTCTTATGCCTACTAACTTAGGCTTGGTCTACACTCCAGAGTTAGGTCGACGTAAGGCAGCTTATATCTACCTAACTATGTCAGTGTACACACTACAGCATTGCTCCCGCAGATATAAGTACCCTATAATACCGTCATAATAACTCCACCTCCACGAGAGACATAGGGCTTATGTTGGTGTAGGTAGAGTGACGCAGTGTCTGTGTAAACACTGTGTTACTTACATCAGCTGTTGGCTAAAATTCTTGTCAATTTTACAGCTCCACAAACTCCCTAGACCAGGGGTCGGCAACCTTTCAGAAGTGGTGTGCCAAGTCTTCATTTATTCACTCTAATTTAAGGTTTCGCGTGCCGGTAATACATTTACACTTTTTTAGAAGGTCTCTTTCTATAAGTCTATAATATATAACTAAACTATTGTAGTATGTACAGTAAATAAGGTTTTTAAAATGTTTAAGAAGCTTCATTTAAAATTAAATTAAAATGCAGAGCCCCCCGGACCGGTGGCCAGGACCTTGGCAGTGTGAGTGCCACTGAAAATCAGCTCGTGTGCCGCCTTCGGCACGCATGCCATAGGTTGCCTACCCCTGCCCTAGACTCATGTCATCCATCTCTGCCTTTTTGATGAAAAAGGACTCCGAGTCTTGAAGATATTATTAAATCCTGTGATTAAGATCTGTAGCATTCCTTAAAGGCTCCACGGTAATGAATTATATTATGTAATGCAAAACATACTTCCATAAATTTAGGTGTAACAACAAAAAATGTATTTAGACTGTACTGGACGCCTCACTGACTGCTTACAATTAAAGCTGTTCCTTCAGATACATGCTAGTGCTGTCTTAAAAATAAGGGCAAACTTCCACTCAAATTGTGGGTATAACCTATAGTTAAACATATGGAAAGAAGTTGACAAAGAATTAAAATGGTTTGGGGCTTGAACAGTCAAACACTGGTCGAGAACTACAAATTAGGATATTTACCCATAAATTTGGGCCTCTCATCAGCACAGCGTTCAGGGTTTCTGAGAGCAGCCATGGTCACAAAGCAAAGGTTTTTACCATGGTGGAAAGGTAAACCAATGCACAGAACAGAACAATGGTACCCTGAACCCTCTGACCTAGTGACAAAAGAAAGGGTCACTTTCAACCACAGGGATCAACTGTACAAGTTTGAAGAAATCTGAGGTTTCATTTTTAGAAACATTTGTAAGGAATCCCAAGGGCCTGGTGGCTGTCCCAGACTTCCTTCCCACTTCCTCTTCCTCCCATCTCTTGACTCTGCCCCACCCTCCTTCTTCTTCTCCCTGCTTCACACTACCCTTCCCTGCCTTGTCTACATTGTTGCCCAGTTAGTTGCCAAGTATTGATTTATCTGATGTTATGGTTTAATATTAAAATTGTTACAATATGCAAAAAACTGTTTTTAACAGTTAGGGCTCAGACATTTCAAGGGAAGAACAGAGGGTCTGAACCCCAAAGAATAAGTAATTGAATCAACTGCTTGTGTGTGTGTATATATATACACACACACCCCTCATAGAAGTGGAAGGGACCCTGAAAGGTCATTGAGTCCAGCCCCCTGCCTTTACTAGCAGGACTGAGTACTGAGTTCACCACAGACCCCTAAGTGGCCTCCTCAAGTCAAGGATTGAACTCACAAGCCTGGGCTTAAGCAAGCTAATACTCAAACCACTGAGCTATCCCTACCCCAGATATAGGATTATAAATATATGTCAGGTAAGGTCTTTTATGAATGCTTGCAAAGTTCTGAACTTGATGGACATTAGGAGATATATACATAGGTTATGTTTATGAATGCATCTACATGTGTATAGAAAATTCTAATTGTAACTGTGGTGCAACTTCAGCACCACAGCACAGCAGGGGGTCAAGTTATCAGGCAGGGAGGGGCACCTCACAGGCTAGTAGTTTACATGCAACCAGCTTCAAATACCCATCCACTGTCAGCCAGAAAGACCCAATTGTGAACCATTAAAGTTAATGGAAAGACAGTGAAAAAAAAAACCCCAGTGTTTGAAAACTGAGAAAGGAGAGTTTTCCCCACTCTAAATAACCACGAGTAATCATGCCAGAGAGAGAGAGAGGCATGTACTGTTATTGAAACACAGGATCCCCCTCTAGGACAGAGGGCATGCTGGAAAACAGTTCAGAAGCAACAGAAACTTGTATTAGAGAAGGGAAATTAGCTAAGGGCTTGTCTACACTACAGGACTATTTCGAATCTACTTAAGTCGAATTTGTGGATTCGACCTTAATAAGTCGAATTTGTGTATCCATACTAAATACACAAATTCGAACTTCTTAGTCCACATTCACGGGGCCAGCTTCGACTTTGGAAGCGGTGCACTGTGGGAACCTATCCCACAGTTCCCGCACTCCCCGCTGCCCATTTGAATTGTGGGATTTCCCCCCAATGCATGCTGGGGGGAAAAATGTGTCGTCATTGAACCGTCAATCCCGCCCTCCCTGTCTTCCTTGAAAGCGCCGGCGGGAAATCTGTTCGCGCCCTTCTCTGGTCGGTTACAGCGTGGACGCCACAGCACTGCGAGCATGGAGCCCGCTGCGATCATCGCTGCACTTATGGCCGTTGTCAACTCCTCGCACATTATCGTCCACCTCTTCCACAGTCAGATGCTGAGAAACCGGGCGAGGAGGCTCCGGCAGCACGGTGAGGAGAGTGGCGCAGACCTCTCACAAAGCAGGGTACGCCGGGCAGTGGAGATCATGGTGGCAATGGGTCAAGTTCATGGTGTGGAACGGCGATTCTGGGCCCGGGAAACAAGCACAGACTGGTGGGACCGCATAGTGCTGCAGGTCTGGGATGACACAGAGTGGCTGCGAAACTTCAGGATGCGTAAGGGCACTTTCCTTGAACTGTGTGACTTGCTGTCCCCTGCCCTGAAGCGCCAGGACACAAGGATGCGAGCAGCCCTGACTGTGCAGAAGCGAGTGGCCATAGCCCTCTGGAAACTTGCCACGCCAGACAGCTACCGGTCAGTAGCGAACCACTTTGGCGTGGGCAAATCTACCGTGGGGATTGCTGTCATTCAAGTAGCCCACGCAATCGTTGAGCAACTGCTCTCAAAGGTAGTGACTGTCGGAAATGTCCAGGCCATCATAGATGGCTTCGCCGCGATGGGATTCCCAAACTGCGGTGGGGCTATAGATGGGACTCACATCCCTATCCTGGCACCAGCCCACCAGGCCAGCGAGTATATTAACCGAAAGGGCTACTTTTCAATGGTGCTGCAAGCTGTGGTGGACCATAGGGGACGTTTTACCAACATCAACGTCGGGTGGGCGGGCAAGGTTCATGACGCGTGTGTTCAGGAACTCTGGTCTGTTTAGACGCCTCCAGGCAGGCACTTTCTTCCCGGACCACAAAATAACGGTTGGGGATGTGCAGATGCCTACAGTGATCCTCGGGGACCCGGCCTACCCGCTAATGCCCTGGCTCATGAAGCCCTATACAGGCGCCTTGGACACTGAAAAGGAACTCTTCAACTACCGGCTGAGCAAGTGCAGAATGGTGGTGGAGTGTGCTTTCGGACGTCTCAAGGAGATGGCGGACCTTACTGACTCGCTCGGACATCTGCGAAAAGAATATCCACGTAGATATTGCTGCTTGCTGTGTGCTCCACAATCTCTGTGAGAGCAAGGGCGAGACCTGTTTGGCCGCTTGGGAGGTTGAGGCAAATCGCCTGGCTGCTGTTTACGATCAGCCAGACACCCGTGCTGAGAGAATATCCCAGCGGGAAGCGATATGCATCAGGGAGGCTTTGAAAGCGAGTTTCCTCGCAGAGCAGGGTAACCTGTGACTGTCCACTTGATTTTAAGAGAGCCTGATCATAAACCAAGTTTTCCCCACTTCCCAAGGACGTTTTAAAACTAAGGACATGTTTTAGTAATTAATAATAAATCTTTCGTTGACTTTGCATTTCTGTTTATTCGTTGAAACATGGAAGCATTCTGTGCTGGTTAAGGTGTGCACTGATGGGTGGGTTTGCAGGAAGGGGCGAGGGGTGCTGTCCTTGGATAGGGGTTACCATGACGGCTGTGGGTTTGGGCGTTGGAAGGGGGGAGGGGTGTGGGGGAAGGGTGAGTATCTGCCCCTGGATGAGGTCTCTTTTTGGGGCTCGTGGCACCGGGGAGGATCGTGACTACGGTCCAAATGCATGTGAAGGGAAGCCTGCCTTTACATTCGGGGATGTCAGGCACCACGACCCTGCACAAGCATACACATCAAGGAAAGACCCGGGGCAGCATACACCACACAGACTGTCCCTGGTGCCTAGTGACTGCAGTCTGTGTGTGCCCTGCAGTTGACCCTGCAGCCAAGTCTGTAGCATGGCACTGTGGGCTATGCAGTGACATTACAATTCCCCCCCCCCCCCACAGAACAACAGAAAGTCTTCTGACACCAGAAACGTGACGGAAACAGTCAGTAACACCAAACCGCTTTTAATAATGTAATACACAGTGGGGGGTTTGAACTTGGAGTTGGGACTGGTTGATGCTGTCAAGAAAGAGCTTGTACAAATTTACAGCGCGACAGTTGTCTCTAACATTATCGGTGTGCTGCGGTGCAGGGACAGTTCTCACGGCCCCTACCGCCCCTCCGTCTTGTCACTTTGGGTGAGGGGACAGGACTTCTTGGCGTTGGGCGGTTGCAGATGCACTGCAGGGGGCTCTCTCCTCCTGACTGCGGTCTTGCAGAACATCTACAAGGCGCCGGGCGTCTCCGTTTGCTCCCTCATTAGACCAAGCAGCGTTTGAGTCGCCTGCTGGTCTTCCTGCCGCCACCTATCCTCCCGTTCCAGGTGTGTGCGATGCTGCTGACACAGGCTCTCCCTCGACTGTCTCTGCTCTGCCGCCTCCGCTCTGGAGCTGGCCATCAGTTCCTGGAACATGTCGTCCCTTGTCTTTTTCTTTCGGCGTCTAATCCGAGCCAGCCTCTGCGAGGGGGATGGCGGGGCAGTCCGGGAAGGAGCCGAAGCTGTGTGATGTGAAAAAGTAGGTGATTTCCTTGAACACATACATGTTTGCCAACAGTAAACACAGTCTAGTCAGTTTCAGTTAACAAGACCAAAGAGGAACCAAGTCTCAGGAGATCTCAGAACTAGTCCGAGATTTCGGAATACGCTCTCATTGGCGGCGCCATTGCACTGGAGAGCGCACAAGCGAGGAAAGATAGCTGCATCCCTCTTGCACAAAGTCCTGGTAAGCCTTACAGTACATACTGCTTATCAGTTACTGGTTAGCTGTGCTCTCCTGCTAAAGGCAATGTGCAAAGCAGAAAGGATAAGCCTTTAGCAGCCCCTCCCGCCAGCGCACGGGAACGATCAATGCATGCTTGTTCTCTGTGGACTCTCGCACGTGGCTGTTAGGCGAGGGTCATTGTTATGCAACCTAATTGTAAACCATTAACAATAGTAACACTACACTAATTGCCCTACTTAGATGCAGTATTTGCAGACCGAGATCACCCTGAGGCGGGTCACTCGTGCCCAGAAAGACCGCATGTTACGGGACGCACTGCACAGACCAGGACCATATGCAGCAATGCTAGTAGAGGCGATGGTTCCACTCTATATTCGGATGTCCTGGCGTGGAAGAGTCTGCTTCCACGGAGCGCCCAACAAGCGACCTCTTCCGACGAACCTCATGCGGAGGCTTTGCGAGGAACTGAATGACACCTTCGTAGAAATGTCGCTAGAGGACTATTTTTCTATCCCCATTTGTGTGGACCTTCTCTTTATATAGTTTAATATATATTATAGTTTAATATTTAGAATGTTTTAATTTGTAAATATTTAGAATTTCTTAAAGTCCATTTGTGTGGACCTTCTCTTCATATAATTTAATATATATTATAGTTTAATATTTAGAATTTTGTAAATACTGTTTCTATTTTTTCTATAACAATGTTATAAAAAATAAATGTTTATACGTGTGTTGCACTTACCGCCTGATCCTTCCCCTGATTCCGAGTCCTGGTTAACGGGCGGGGAGGGTTGGTAGGGGATCTCTGTGAGGGTGATGAAGAGATCCTGGCTGTCAGGGAAAGCGGGAGTGGGTTCCATGTCGCCTGCGCCGTCCTCTAAAGACCCTTCCTCATCTTCCCCATCGGCGAACAGGGAGGGGGAACTGTCCCGGTACACTATTCCGTCCTCGGAGTCCACCGTCACTGGTGGGGCACTGGTGGCAGACCCACCTAGAATGGCATGCAGTGCCTCGTAGAAGCGGCATGTCTGGGGCTGGGCTCCGGAGCGTCCGTTTGCGCTCTGACTTTTGATACCCTTGTCTTAGGTCCTTCACTTTCACGCGGCACTGCATCGCATCCCGGCTGTATCCTTTGTCTTTCATGGCTTTAGAAACCTTCTCGAACGTCTTCGCGTTCCGCTTGTTGGAGCGCAGCTCCGAGAGCACAGACTCCTCGCCCCACACAGCGATCAGATCCTGGACTTCCCGGTCACTCCATGCTGGGGACCTCTTTCTATTCTGGGATTGCCCGGACTCCTCTGCTGGAGAGCTCTGCATCGTTGCAGGTGCTGCGGAGCTCGCCCCGATGTGCAACCAGAACGTCAGATTCAAACCGCCCAGACAGGAAAATGAATTCAAATTTTCGCGGGTCATTTCCTGTGTGGCTGGCCAGAGAATCCAAGCTCGGACTGCTGTCCAGAGCGTCAACAGAGTGGTGCACTGTGGGATAGCTCCCGGAGCTGCTAAGTTCGATTAGCATCCACACCAAGCCTAATTCGAGCTAGCAAGTGCGAATTTAGCGTTACTCCACCTGCCGGGGTGGAGTACCAAATTCGAACTAAAGAGCCCTCTAGTTCGAATTAAATGGCTTCCTGGTGTGGACGGTTGAGCGGTTAGTTCGAATTAACGCTGATAAATTCGAATTAAAGTCCTAGTGTAGACCAGGCCTAATATAGAAGTGTAAAGCCTGAACTACATCTTGATATTTGCTTTCTATGTAAGTTGTACACATTTCCTTTCCCTCACTATTTCATCTTTGAAATTATGATTTTTCTATTAAAGTTTTTATTTTTTTCACCCAAGCAGATCTTTGACATGCAAACTGTGTGGAGGGTGTGCTAAAGTGAACAGATAATTAGGGCAGGTTTCATTTCTTATGGGGGTGATTAACTTGGGGGATGGATTAGGGGAAACTCTGGACGAGAGGTGATATTGGGTCACCCTGCAAGGAGTAACCAGGCAGGTGAAAGCCTGGGTGAAACCTTATGCTAGTAAGCTGGCTACTGGTGTCAGAGTTCTGAACCATAGCATCATAGCATTAAGATACCCACAGATACAAGACTGGTGGAGACACAACCCCTTATGGATATGGGTGATCCCCATAATGTCAAACATATGTATGTTAATATTATGTTGCATGCCACAGATGGCAATTTTCAGTTTATAATTTTCATTTTTCTTTGTGCATTGTGATGTTGATATGGAAATTTCAACTTAATAAAAATATTAATTAAGGTTTAAGAGGCAATAAATATTCAGGGTAGGTGAGGTAATATATATTTATTGGACCACTTCTGTTGGTGGAAATGACAAGCTTTTAAGCTACAGAGAGAGCTTCAGGTCAGGAGAAGGTAACTAGAGTGTCTAAGTGAAATACAAGGTGGGACAGATGTTAAGCACAGTCATGCATGCGGGAGGTCCACCGGAGCCGCAGGACCAGCGGACCCTCCGCAGGCACGTCTGCAAGAGGTCCCCCGGAGCCGCGGGACCGGCGACCGGCAGCGCGCCCCCTGCGGCATGCCGCCGTGCTTGGGGCGGCCAAATTCCTATAGCATTCCCTGGTTAAGCATAAGGAGTTCACACATACTATAAGAGACCTCTTAGAATGACATGGGCCATAAAGGATTAGCGGGCAGTAGGGTGTGTTACAAATTGTTGTAATGAGCCATAAAACCAGTCTATCTAAGTCAAGTCCATGTTTTTTAGTGCGCAGCAAAGTTATGAACTTCAGTGCCAGGCTCATCTTTTGAAGATTCACAGATTCTAAAACCAGAAGGGACCATTATACAGTTTTCCTTTGAGGACAAGGACTGAGAGGTCAGATATGGGGTGAAAGCATGATATGTGAAAAGTATTCACCCTTATGTGATATGGTGTTTTTGTCCATAGTTTTATCCATCTGTTAATCTACCACACAGTTCTTGCTAAGCAAGCACCTTCATTCTTAAGTTAAAAACATATTAAAACAATAAAAGAATGTACATACATTTTAATAAGCTTACTAGAAATCATCCCAACTCCAGATGGGTGATTCGTCCTTCAAGCCCAACACTTGGGTTTTTCCTGTGGTCGCAAGTTCATCACAGCTTCAGCTCAGAACAGCACAGACTAGGCCAAGTCCTTCCAACCTTTCCCAGGAAGGATTGGGGCTTCCTCTTGGACACAAGGTTCTGTCCATTTGTTGTATTGGAAAGACGGCCCTTAGTCAGCTTAACTTGTGCTATTTATCTGAAAATCCTTTCTTTGCCTCGGTCTCTGGAGAATCCAATCTGAACTAATATATGCAAGCGTTTCCAGGTAGTGGTGCTATTATGGAGGTGTTACAACAGAGAAGAGCAACAAAAATGATTAAGGATATGGAACAGATTCCATACAAGGAGAGACACACACCAAAAAAAAAAAAAAAGACTGGGACTGTTCAGCTTGGAAAAGAGATGACTAAGGGAGAACATAATAGAGGTCTGTAAAATCATGAATGCTGTGGAGAAAGTGAATAGGGAAGTGTTATTTACTCCTTCTCATAACACAAAAACTAAATTAATAAAATTAATAGGCAGCAGATTTAAAACAAACAAAAGGAAGTACTTCTTCACACAATGCCATGGGGGCCAAAAGGAAAACTGGGTTCAAAAAAAGAACTGGATGAGTTGCTGGAGGATAGGTCCATCAATGGAGATTAGCCAAACTGGTCAGGGATGCAGACCCATGCTCCAGGTGTCCCTAAACCTCCAGAAGCTGGAACTTGATGACAGGGGAGATATCATTCAAAATTACCATGTTCTGTTCATTCCCTCTGAAGCATCTGGTATCTTCTCCATCAGAAGACAGGATACTGGGTGAGATGGACCATTGGTCTGGCCCAGAATGGCCGCTCTTATGAGTGAATTTACCTGAACAACCCCCAGTGGTCTCAATTCCTGGAGGAACTCTAGCTACCCTTCTTCATGGAAATACATAAATCCCTGACCCACAAGGATGCATAAATCATTTGTTTAATACAATGGACTCCAAAGACATTAAATTTAATTCAAAGAGATTTGATTTAATTCAATAAGGTTTGTCTAGAACAGGGCAGGAAATTGCCATACCTGTCACACTACTCAATGTCAGAAAGACTGGAGACTCAAGTTCTCAGTGTTTACCACTGTGTATTGTGTCAGAATGCACAGCAGCATGTATTTTGAATCAAACTACTTTTAGTTATTTCATACTTCTTCAGCATACAACTTAATGCATTATAATGTAAGACCACAACTAAAACAGGCAGGCAGACAGGTTTTATCAAATATCTATTATCAATCAAGAAAAAGGGTGTCTATTCCTGGGGAAAGGATGAGAGAGAGAGAGAGAGAGAGAACAAATCATATGTGACAGATGTTAATTATGTGGCATACAGCACTGTTGAAAGTCACTCAGATATTACTGTGCTCATGGTGGTATAAGAACCTGAACAGAATAGAAATTGGAAAAAGAAAATATTTCAGCTGTGTGGACATTTGGATTGAGTCTTGAAGACTGTAGAAAAGTAAAGATTTTGGTTAAGCTTTTAATACAGCAGATTAGCTTGTGATATTCTTTCCAACACACAAACAGGTCTAGCCAACAGCTTTGAAGAGCTTCCCCAGCAAAAGCAGATTCAAATGTACCTTGGTGCTGTCAAACCTGTAAGACATGGTCAACTAAGAAAATGGATTTGAAATGTCATGGCAGCAAAGCTAGTGAATACAAAAAATTTTCTTCTGAATATGACTGTACTGCTGTCATATTCAGAAGATGCTGTACCATTTAAGGACAAGGTTCAAGTTAGAGGAGTAGGGCCAAATGCCAACAGTTTCCAACCTGAATTCTTGGAATTAGGCACCTAAATCTGTAATTTAGTACTTAAATAAAGCAGCCTGATTTTTAAGAGTTGATTACTGATATGGGTTTTATGAGTCCTCACCACTTCAGAAAGTCAGGCCACTTTTATTTAGGTGACTAAATATAGATTTAGATGTCAAACTTTAGACAAACGGACTTGAAAATTCTGGCCTATAGCTCTTGGTACCTCTTGGTTCAAGTGAACCTAATAAGTTGTATTTCCCCTTCCCCCGCCACTAATGTGTCTCCATTCAATGAATTAATACAGACTGATATTATTACACATGTATACCCACTATGCTTGATACAAGAACTTGTGAAGGCAGTTGGCAAAATTCTGCCCCTATCTTTAATGGGGGCTCCATGACTGAAAATGATATCAGATCGAGGGCTCATTATTTCCTTTAGATCGTCAATGGATGGACAAAGGGCAGCATGCAAATTAATGCATGTTGGACTTGATCTTGCAAGGTGCTAAGCACTCTGGTCCCCATCTACAAAGTTGGAGCATGTGCTTAACTTGATGTACATGATTTCAGTGGGGCTACTCAATGCACTTCAGAGTGCTCAGGACTTTGCAGGGTCAAACCCTTTGTCATTTGATATTGATCAGGCAGAGTGTCTAGTTTTCTATTAAGGCAGTTAGGTTGTTTATACGGTGGGCAAAATGAGGTGTAATATAAAAGATTTATTAAATAAAGCAAATTATCTGAGGAAAAAGAATGAGGAGTACTTGTAGCTCATTCTTTTTGCTGATACAGACTAACACAGCTACCACTCTGAAACCTAACTGAGGAAAGAGGCTTTAAAAATGGTTACTGTGAAACAAGAGCTGATGTGTGTGACCAACTCAAAAGTGCAAGATGCTGAAGTGACAAGAAATCCTAATACCAATTCAGACCACAGGCAACCCACACAGTGTATAGTGACAGATATGACAAATGTTATCAGAAAATGGTTAGCCAAGAGCTACTCTATATAGCACTGAATCAAAGGCAAAACCCAGTGTGCTACAATACAGGAGGGAAAGAAAACATTGGTGAAGGGTTCATTGACTATTTTAAACCGGCATTTAGATTTGAGCAAATTGCTATGCTAAAATGCATCTGATTTTTAAAGGAAAAGTATATATTTCCACTGGTATGTATAGCAAATGATGATCAAACTGAATTCCTGGGGACACCTTTGGGTGTACGAGGAATGCGGGATTGTACCCTAAGTAATTTTTTTAAATTACATTAGGAAATACATCAGTAATTAAAGGTATTGGATCAGGTCCTGGGCTGGTGTAGATGTCATAGCTCCATGCTGACGTACACCAGCTGAGGATCTGTGCCATTATTTGCTCAAGTTTTTAACTCAGACAAGGTGGGTGAGGTAATATCTTTTATTGGACCAACTTCTGTTGGGGAGAGATACAAACTTACGAGCCACATAGAGCTCTTCTTCAGGAAAGAAACTTTCATCGTCCAGAGCTCTTGTTCAGGTTTATATGTTTTTAACTGTCATATATAATTTACTTTGTATATTGTGTCAATTCATTATAATATTTTAATTGGTGGTATGATTATTATTGCAATGGGTAGCCAAACCTGCAGTATGGAGCTACAGCTCAATCAGGCCCAAATTCAATAAGGTACTTAAGCATGTGCCTCATTTTGAGCATATGAGTAGTCCTAATGACTTGAATGGGCATTAGTCTGACTTGTGATTCCATTTTAATACAGGTAATATTAAAGTTAAGAATGAATTATAGGTCTATACCTTCAAAAGCAGACCTAGCTTGTCAAGGTGTTACGCTGGTCTAGACAATTAATATGCCATATCATGGTCATCGAGGCTGGCAATAAATAATCACCTGGGAAGTAAATAGGGAACTGCAAATGTGGACTGGAAGTCATTTGGAACACTCACATGAATAGCAGGATTATATCATGACACCTAAGTGTAGCTAATAATTAACTTAATTTATACATATAGGAGTTAATTCTCTCCTCAGTTTCCTGATGCGGCTCCCATTGACTTAAATAGGGTTGAACTGCTACAGCTGAAACCAGAATTTGGACCTTGATGTCTACTAGAGCTCATGTTCTGAGTTCTATGATGCATTCTAGTAACTCAGTTTAAGCTTATCGGTATGGAACACTGGAAATCCAAATTGGAGGAGGACTGCAGATCACTGTCATTTCCCTGACTGCACACTATCTGTACTGTTACCCATGCAGAATTCTAATCAAGAGCATTGAATGTCTATCATAATTAGAGCTTTATTGGATCCTGCTAAGAATAATAGTTTCAATTTTGTGCAAATATTTCATTACTTACCTTCAAGTACCTCCAGTTGTGTTCGTGGCTGGAATTATTCATCTTAATTTCCCGCCACCAGAGTCACTCTCAGGCTTCTGCAAAGGAGGAAACATCTTTATCGCTATTCTTGATATTGCATTGAAGGGATGGACAAAGCCTCATAACAGAGCAGGTCAGTGAGTGCAGATCCCTAGTACCCATGTCTTTCTCCAATGAATTATGCTACTAGGGATGCCTCTGTCTGGTGCTGCCCTGGAGCAGCCCTTCAAAGATGATTTCACCATACAGAATATTCTTTAAACTGTTCTTTCTTTATTTTGGCTTCCATTCCTTCCACCTTGTTGTTAATACTAATTGTGTGAAGTATCTGGTCAGCATTAACCTTTTTAGTGAAGACTGAAGCAAAATAGGCATTATATACCTCAGCCTTCTTGCTGTTACAAGTTATTGGTTCTCCTTCCCCCCATGTAGAGGACCAACACTTTCATTTGTCTTTCTCTTGCTTCTAATGTATCTAAAGAACCTCTTCTTATTGCCTTTTATGTCCCTTGCTCGGCATTCTTCATTTTGTGCCTTTATCAATACTGCCTATATTAACCTACATGTGAATTCTCTGCTGGGTCGGTATGGGTGGGGAGAGGAATGATACCATAGAGGTGTGCAAGCTCCCTCATTCTGAGTGTCCTCCAGTTGGAGAGCCCCAGGACAGGAGCCCCTTAAACCTCATAGAAATAGTGTTTAAAAATAAGGTTTTGTTTTCAGGCTACGTTGGTAATTAAATGTTGGCTAACTTGGCCTTAATTTTATGTTAACTCTTTTCCAGAACTATCGAAGGAACTGAGTTTGGTGTACAGAAAGACCTGGCACTATATTCCCTGGTCCATTCCTGTGGTTAACCAAGAGTATGGCATCATAATCTTTGTTAACCACCACTGCATCTTGGATGCACTCAAGTGTAATTGTATATCTGAAGAAATAGATAGAGCTGAACATTTCCAAATCACAATTAACTGTAATTAACTTGAAAAGAGGAGAAAGGGCTATTTTTTTGAAACTCTGAAGAACGAACAAGTATTTCAGAGGCTTGACAAAAAAGAAGCAACCACTGTGAGGAGTTCAAAGTGGATTCAGAGAGAGACACTTCCAGTTGTCCCTCATGTGGTATAAACTTTGCCTTGTACAGCTTGTCGAAAAAAAGCTTTTTGTCAAAGTTTTTTCAAAGAAAAATGGGGTTTTTTAAGAACATTTTCAAATGAAAACAAAAATGGGACAAATCACCTGCTTAGGGTGCTTAGGCACATCTTGAAGTCATTTGCTGTCTATTAGCCCTGTAGATGCTACTCCAGTGGCTAGTGGCCACAGAGCCATTTCACTGCCTGTGGGAGAGGATTCAGATCAGCACCTGGTCTTACTATTTGGGCTGGGCATTGTGATGAGTAATCCACCCAAAATGGATGCACTAAACACCATCAGCAGCAAAATAAAACAGTGATTCCATAACTCCATTCCCAGTGCCAAAGGTTTTAACATTAACAAACTATACCTTCTCAGATATGGAAATGGAGAGTTCTAAAAAATAAAAAAGAAGAGCCATTTTTCCTTCATGACAAATTCAGTTATGTGTGTTCATAAGTCACTATGAAAGCAGAAGAGGAGAAAAACTCAGAAGGGAGAACACCTTGTCACTTTAACAATAATCATAATGGAAATTTATAAAAAATAAAATATAAAAAATGCTACAGGAATTTCAACATCCAAAGCACAGACCTACTGACCCCTTGGGCTAAAAACTCCTTTTGCTGTGAAGTAGTACTAAACCACATAATCATTAGGACAGCCATTACAGCAACATAACACTCACTAGGCCAGTGTAGTTCATCTATGGGAAACTATGGGAAAACATTACCTACCTAGACACATGTTATGGTAATTGGCAATCAGAATTTTTTTTTCTGTAAGTACAGGTTTGTTACCAGCATTAACTGGTATTTTCTCACATTATACCCTAAGAGTTATAAAAAGTGACGTTTTATAGCTGTTATTTACAGCTGTGATTTTCAAAGGAGCCTAAAGGAGTTAGATGCCCAAATCCATTGAATTTTAATGGGATTTGGGTATTCAGCTCCCTTGAAAATCCTAATCTATAGAAATTTTCATAATATCTAGGGTAAAATTCTCTGCTGGTATAAACTGGAGCACTGGCTTCTATTTGTATCAGAGAATTTGTGCCCTAGCGTTATTTCTTACTGATTTCAAGTAATTGAACTGAATAAAAGGTCCAAGGGCATAGCAAGAAAAGATCAGAGATAGACCTCTATTAAAAAGAAGCCACTCAAAAAAAAGAGTTGCACCAGTTCTATCTTAAGAAACTAATGACGTGTGCTACATATACCAACAGGTAAGTCACTAGTCAACGTCGTTTTTGAGACATCTTCTCCTCCAATTTGACCTCAACTTTCAGAAACCCCAGGAAGATAATCAAAGAAGACAAAGAAACCACAGACAAAATGATTAAAATCAAACAGGATATGAACACAAAAGTGATTGGTAGAAAGAGCTATTGTATGAGCAAAAAAAGATGATTTGTGGGCTAGGGAATAAATTAAAATAGTTTGATAAGATAAGTAACCATGTTTAAATGATAATCAGAAGGGAAATTACTACTGAGTAAGGACCACAGAAAGGGGGTACAATCATGGACATCATTCACTAGTATGAAAAAATATACATTCTAGTCAGCTTGACTTAGAATTTTAACTTATTGTCCTGGACTTGCCATTAGTCTGCTAATATTTTAAACATACAGATAACATAACTACAGCCTAACATGTCACTTAAAGAACAATTACATCATTTTTAGAAGAAAATAGAAAGTTTTAATCCATAAGTAAACAGCGACTGGGTTCAGAACTTGTGTTCCAAAATGATATAGTTGGAGCAGGCTGGAAGATAATGCTGTTTTGTGGCAATTTTGAAGGCTTTGAAATTTATTTTTGTTCTGCACTGGAATGGAAATAAGACTTTTCAAACGTATGTCAAAAGGAATATGTCAAAATATCCACCTCCATTTCTTTGCTTGTTCTTAATTCTCCCCAGTAAAGGAGAATGAAAAAATATTTCAGGTGGTTTTTACTTCTGGTTCACCTATCTTTAATTAAAACATTATAGTATAAGAGTGGACAATTAATACAATGATTGTAACATAACAAGAGTATAATTATAAAGGGCAAAACTGCTGCTAGTTTTTGCACTGTGTGGGAGGACACTAGCTTTCCCTTGTTATACCAAGAAGAGTTTGCCCTCCAGAATACTGTCTCCAGAGTCCAGGAAGAGGAGAGAGCCTAGTACATAGAGAAGTGTCCAGATAGTGAAGAAATCTGGTTCCTTCCCGCTGTGTCATCTTTTTGCTCTCTCCTCTTCTGAAAACACCATGATCGAACTTACCCTCATGGGTCAAAAAAAATCTGAAAGTAACAAGAGGTGAACACCAGATTGAGTGTCTGCTCATAGTTTTGATGCTTAGGGGACATCAAGCACATTGATATCAAGCATAAGTCACGTCTGCGTAGGGGGCTTGAGGGGAATGCCAAACATAGATAAGACAATATGCATATAGGTAGGTGTTGGTTATTTTTAATTGACCTTCTCTAAGCTCTGCATATTGTTTGGGCAAAATAAATCCTAATTCTTTTTGGAGAAACTGCTTCTGTGTCACTGCACAGTGTTACTGACCACAGGCTCTTGAAGGAGAGTTCTGGCAGGGTACAAGCCCTGTAAGTAACATGGTTGGACACTAGGGAGGTAACTGACCACGGTTCGCTGCTCCAAGCCAATGGTGGCTGTGGGAAGTGGCACGGGCTGAGGGATGTGCTGGTCACCGCTTCCCACAGCCACCATTGGCCTGGAGCGGCAAACCGCTGCCAGTGGGAGCCGCGATCGGCCAAAGCTGCGGACGTGGCAGGTAAACAAATCAGCCCGACCCGCCACGGTAAGCAAACAAACCTAGCGGGCCGCATGCCAAAGGTTGCCGATCCCTGATCTACATGGTCATATTTTAATCAGATAATGTCACACGGGACATGATCTAAGGGACTGACGTAATGTGACAGATTGCTATCCTCCAAGGAGGCAGCCCCTGTTCCCGCGTTCGGGTCGCATGGTTATTCGAGAGAACATCAATCACCTACCTGCGATCCATCCGGTGCTGGTTACCTGCTCCAGACATCACGGTTTCTGATCACTGGTGGCATGGTCCTCAGAGTTCCCCGGTCCTGGTTCCCTTTACCTGCGAGAGAGACAGAAGTGAGCTGAGTCCATCCAGACTATAGTCATCTAATTGTAACGTTAAGACTATTTGGTTGTTAGCCCATTTATCCTAGTTGGGTCTGGGCTTCACGCCCAATTGTGTTTGGTAAAACCATCAAGTTGTTTTATACCTGTTTTAGATTTGTTCCATACCTGCCTTATATCTGTTTTACCTTCCCTGTTCAACTATGTTTTGGTTTATCCTTTAAAGGTACTTAAGTTTTCTTTTACTGTGGCTATTGGTGATAGACCCTAATTCGGGGGAAACCGAGCTTGATTTTGAAAGCAGGGGGGTCCTTAAAACATCTCTCTTTTATTTTCTTCTGGTAACAAGTTCAATACCCATTGTCACAGTGCCTGGAGTGATTCACAGCAGAGAATGCTGAACTCAGGACAGACTGTCAGAAAATAAGGCAGATATCCCAAACACTAGAATTCACCAAACCAGAAAGAAAAATGTACTCCTAGACCACTATACTAGTTTTACCCTGGACTACAGACAAGTCCCCTTAGCATTCCAGCCCCTTACTACCACCCAGACAAACAGGACTTTATGATGAAAAGTTATTAAAACCAAAATTCACCACACATTACGTTCTTTTATTCCCAAAGGACTAGTCACTTAGCCCAGGTCAAAATATACTAAGGAAATTTTAGCTAATAACATTTATAAACTATACTAAGGAAATTTATTAGCTAAAATATACTCCAGATCATCCCAAAGACAAACACTGGTAGCCAATTTCTTTAGTAGCTAAAACTAAAATGTATTAGCAAGAGCTAAGGTCAAAGCAAATGTAATACTTTACAGTTGAATCACAATATATGAGTCCAGTTGTTAGCAGAGATATAACGTCTGCTAATTCTCCTGAAGTCCTTCCATGAATCTTTCAGGGCAGGGTGTGGGGGGAGGGGAAAAATCTCAGTCCAGTGGTTTAAACTGCCCCTGTTTAGAGTTCAGTAGATCAGAGATGTTGAATCATTCCCATGAATCTGTATTTCTAGCTCTCCTGCACGGAAAGCAAGCTGATAGGTGTCTTCACAGAAACCCATCACAGCATGTGCTTTCCTCTGACAAAGAATAGATACTGTACTGGAGTCTGTGAAAAGTCCCAATGGCACTTGTTTTGAAGATCCAATACTTCAGCCCTAAGGCTTCAGTCTTGTAAATGCAATGTGATAGCCAAACTATTCTCCATTAAGTAAATTCACACCTAAAAGCTAAATACATGCCTTTGGATCTAATGACAATTGAATATAGTTGCATACATAAGGTAGAGGTATTACAGAGTTGTAAGACATTAAAAGGATTTAGCAACTAGAGGTTAATTTGGTTACACTGGTATATATCTAACAGGATGTAGGGAAATACAATTAACATCTAGTCTTGATCTTTATTAACACAAGTGAATGGCCTTGCCTGCTAACCTATTTATATTCCTTTGTTACCCCACACAGTGAATTAACACTTCCTTGAGGTGGTGTCCTGAGCTAGCTAGCTGTGAGTGCCACACCCCACATGGGCACAGACTTCCTGTCTTGTTCATGTGTATTATAAACACTTGGTGCAAGGACTGCCACGTTTATATATCTAGATAATACACACACACAGTCCCAAGCACAATGGGGCCCTGCAGTAGGTTAGGGACTTTATGTACTACTGTAATACAAATGATAAATAATTATTTCATTTAAGAAATAAGGATGAAGAATTCAATGAAGCCCTGTTAATATTAGCTTGTCTGGCAAGACCTGTTGCCTACCTTTGACCAATTGTGCAGAATGTAGCTCTAAATCTCTAGAAGAGGTATTCCCAGAATCTTCTTTAAATAAATAAAAAAATCTTCCCCCCCAAAAAGGGCATTAATAGTCCCTATTAGTTTATAGGTCCCTCATTCCTGACCCAGATTTGAGCTGTGTGGTTTGTTGGCATTTTACTTTTAAAATCCACACCCCCTTTTATTGTAACTCCACTCCTGCAACAGATCAATGGAATCTCAGCACCAGGGCACTGAGTGGGGTTGCCAGGAGCCAGAGGTGGTGGGGTTTTTTAGAGTGTTCTGAAAAAAAGAGAGACTTGTGTGATGGATCAGCAAAGCAGGGGACTACAATCCCCATCAGTCCCTTCCTTACTGCACATCCTTTCACCTGGCTGGATAAGGGGAAAGGTCCTGAACCAAGGAGTGGCTGGGCTCTGTTTGGCAATGGGACCCACATGGCAGCAGGGCGCTGGAGAGAAGGAATTGCGGACAAAGCTGTATGTTTCAACAGGCTGCAACTGCTGGGTGATAGAGCTGGGTGCAGGTCTGCTTGGGATGGTCACAAATCTGTCCATGGTAGAGCACAACCCCTAGCTACCTGGGAAGTACATACATGCAAGTCCAATTATCCTCCACCCTAGCAGGTGTTGCAGGGCATCTTTCTAGTAGGTTGGTGCTCAACTCTCCAACCAAGGCCTCTGTAGACTCATCCCCTCTCAGGGTCCCAGGCACAACCACAAACAGCCTGTAGGCAATAAACAGATTAAAACAAAAGAAAGGAAAAGAAAAACCTGTCAGCAGCTCCCTCCAGGGTATGGGCCTTTCCCACTGCAGGGAAGGTCCTCAGAGAATCACTGTCCACTTCAGACCGTGCTGGGGCTCCAGTGTAAATATCAGTCCTCTCTCCCCTTCTTCTAAGGAGTACTGCATCCTCCTGCAAAAGCAGGGATTCCACAGGCTGTCAGTCTTCTCTTCAGGACTGCAGAGGCTCAACTGTCAGTTCTCTTCCCAGGGTTGCCCAAATCTGAAAAGAGTTTGCTCCCTTTTAACTCCTCCTCCAGTCCTGCCATGATTTACAGGGGCAGAGCCATTCCAGCCCAAAGTAGCTCCTTAACCCCTTTCATGCTAGTGTGGGATTTATATACCCCATTACAGGGATGTATGAGAGAGCCAGAGCAGAGGGGCCTCAGTGAAAGACACTACCTGAGCCTGGCCTGGAACCTACAAGTGCCTATTTGCCGGACTAGGCACCCCCAGGCACTAAGCCTGAAAAGTCCAGCCTCTCAGTTGGACAGCCCAAGGACCCAAACAAAGATCACTGCTGCTCACGTTGATTGAACAGTAACCGTTAGCCTCTGGATGTTGAATAATGTTAGGTAACCTGGAAATGATGTCCCTTAAGAGGGGAATGGGAAAAAAAAATCACTGTATCTTGATATGTTGTATGGTGGGAATTGGAATATACACGAATAAATTACGCCCAGATGCAGGCCTGGGAATTAGACACTGAGAGACCATGTTCCTTTCATGGGAAAAAGAAAGCGGAAAAAGAGGCACCGGCACCTATTGTGCCACAGCCTGCTTCTGGAGGATGCCCCAGGAGGGGACTGCCTTATCATACTCACTGTACAAGGTTGAGCTACCATATCGAGTATTTCCTCCCACAAAAGAGACCACAAGATTTCACCAATCTCCTGAAACACCCTTAGAGCTAGGGGACCTTACCAGAAGCCTGACTGTAAGGAAGGGCTAGATTCTGCCATTTACAGAAGATGCGGTGAAAAAACAAACAAAGATGGCACATCTCCTTTTAAACACGTCTGAGTTCTGACATGTTTCCACAGTGCCTGTGACTGAGAATTAGACCTGCTTGAAAATTTTCCACCAAAATATTTTTTCTACAGAAAATGTTTTGTCAATTTCCATTTTGTTGAAAAAAAGACATGTCCAGTTTTGTTGAAAATGTTAAGGTTTTCATTTAAAAAGAAACCAACACTGATTTTTTCCAATGAAACAAATATTTCAATTTCTGTTCTGGAATCAAGTGTGCCTAAAGGGTGTTTATAGGAGGAGGACTATACCTACCTTAACCTGACCTTATGCCCTGGACTGCTCTCTGATCTTTTCCTCAGAAACCCCAATTTAACAATACTTGACAGCTCCACAGTACTGGCATTATCAAGGTAATAACTTTCACAGCTCTGAAATAATGCCCTATCACTGCATGATGCTGAAACTAACAGTAGGCTTAACTACAGAAATTTACACTGCTTTCAGTGTCTCAACTCTATTAAAATTGGAAAAGTACATGTATCTTGCTCTGATTTTTTAAAGGAGCACCTTGAGGGGAAAATGGATTTGTCAGTGTCTTTTTCTACACACCAGTCTATTTTGTTCCATGTCATTCAGGGCCAGATTGGGGCTTGACCTGCCTGACAGTCACAAAGGGTGGAAGGGGGAGTAAGTGCCCCTCCCCCATACTATGGCTTCTCTACATCTTTGCTACAAGAGCAGAGTGAAGAGAGGTTTCAGAGTAGCAGCCATGTTAGTCTGTATCCGCAAAAAGAACAGGAGTACTTGTGGCACCTTAGAGACTAACAAATTTATTTCAGCATAAGCTTTTGTGGGCTACAGCTCACTTCTTCGGATGCATAGAATGGAACACACAGAAAGAAGATATTTATACATACAGAGAACATGAAAATGTGAAAGTAGCCATGTCAACTCTAAGAGGCCAATCAATTAAGATGAGCTATCATCAGCAGGAGAAAAAAACCTTTGAAGTGATAATCGAGATGGCCCATAGAAGGTGTGAAGAGAACTTAACATGGGGAAATAGATTCAATTAGTGTAATGACCCAACCATTCCCAGTCTCTGTTTAAACCTAAGTTAATTGTATCTAATTTGCATATTAATTTGAGTTCAGCAGTCTCTCTTTGGAGTCTGTTTTTGAAGTTTTTTGTTTGCAAAATTGCCACCTTCAAGTCTGTCATTGAGTGGTTAGACAGGTTGAAGTGTTCTCCCACTGTTTCTGAATGTTATGATTCCTGATGTCAGATTTGTGTCCATTTATTCTTTTGCGTAGAGTGAAGAGAGTGTGTTGGTGTCACTAGGCATAACTCTAGATAACTCGGGGGGGGGGGGGGTGGAAGACCACGAGTGTCGATGAAGCCCCCCTGCTCTAGGCCTAAGTGAACCAAGGCTCCTCCATGATGAACTTTAACCAACCTAAGTAGCTGCAAAACAGAATATGTAACAGTCAGCTAACAGCTCAAGGCAGTCTGAAGCAGTAGTGATAAGGAAAGCCTACATGCCTCTGTGAAGGACAAGATAACAGGTCTGGGAGAGTTTGCTAACAAGCTGCAAATGCAGCAGCCAAGGATTGCTTACTGTAGCTGCTACGGGGGGAGGGAGAAAGGGGAGGGGGAAGAAAGGGGGAGACTCTAAGCTGAAGCAAACGACTTGAATATAAAAAGAGAAAGCTGCTTGTATCTGCGCGCTTGATTTGAGACGTGCTAGTCTCCTTGCACCGCTTTGAGATCTCAAATAAACTTTGTCTGCTTCTCCACCCTGGTGTGTTCATTGGCGCGAAGCACACTGAGCAACGAACCCCACTGTTGCCCCCTCGGGCCCTCTGTGCCGGCAACAAGTGGGAGTAGGGGCTGCAGGAGGGACTTCCCACACACATATGGGCAGGATGTGATAGAGAGCTGTAGTCCGTTGGCACACTGTGGCTCCCACACTGTGTTTACCATACCCACTGAGCTGGCTCTGTTGTGCTGGTCATCTGCTACTTGATACCATTTCCTGGCAGCAAGGAAGGAACTGTGGCCCAGTTCCTTCCCTAGGTTCCTCTTAGGGTGATAGAACTAGGGTGACCAGATGTCCCGATTTTATAGGGACAGTCCTGATTTTTGGGTCTTTTTCTTACATAGGCTCCTATTACCCCTCACCCCCTGTCCCGATTCTTCACACTTGCTGTCTGGTCACCCTAGAGAGAATTACAGATGACTCCTTAGTCAGGCCTAACAGTGAAGGGACAATGCTGTCCTCAGGAAGTAAGGGATTCATACAGCTCTGAACTCTGGGAGAAATATTTGTTTTGTACTTGTGATGCTTTGGGTTTTAATCGTCCTTTGGTTAATTCATTCCTTTGTGGAGCATGAGATAGCTGCCTGTTATTGCTGCTTAAAGATCTTAAGATTTATGATGCAAAGAAACATTTAGGGCTTGTCTACACTGGCAATTTGCAGCACTGCAACTTTCTTGCTCACCCCCCCTGAGCACAGCAAGTTTCAGTGCCAGTGTAAACAGTGCACAAGCGCTGGGAGCTACGCCCCTTGTGGAGGTGGATTTTTTTAGAGCTCACTCAGAGCTCTGCTGTGACTACACAAGCCACATTAAAACATTGCTGCTTTAGCGTTGCCAGTGTAGACTAGCCCTCAGAGTAGAGGCATTAACTGTGAGATTGCAATTCTAGAGACTTTAAGAAGCAGAACAGATTTTGGAAAAAAGCAGACTGGACTGGTGAGAAGCAAATTTGTATGATAGCATTAAAGAATATTTAGGCACTTCCTGTTGCTGAGACTTCAAAACAGTTAAGGATCAGGGTATTGAGTTTAAGTGGTAGATTCTCCATCTCTTCAAATGGAAATTGGATGTCTTTTGTGAAGACATGCTTTATTAACATAAGTAATGGGCTTAATATGGGGTAACTGTATGAAATTTACCAGCCTGTGTTGTGTAGGTCAGTCAGACAAAATGGTCCCTTCTGGCCTTAAAAAATAATCTATGAATAAAACTGTGAAAGAAGTTATGTGTATATAATTTTGTAAGACATCTAAAAGAACCAGCCACCTCCAAATGTGAGATTAGGTTTGTTCTTGAGTTTGATCTCTTGTTTTCCAATCAAGCAAAGAGTAGAAGTATTGTTGACTCCGCAAGTTTCTCTTGACAATGCAGGTGTAATATTGATAGTTTGTCAAGTCCCATTTGGCAGTTTTTAACCTGGAGAAAGTTTGCAGTGACGTGGAACTTCAAGGAAAGGGGGACAAAAATGATCTTATGTATATATACTGTAGCACCTTTCCTCTATGGAGATCAAGATGTTTAATATATGTATGAGTAAATGTATTGAGGAAATATATAGACAGGCAGATTCCTTTATAGATCTATGGTCCCCAGAACTGTGATATCTGAGCATCAACTACCGAAACATAACCACCTAACAAGGGTGCTGGAACCTTCATAGACATGATGGGGAAGGCAAGGCCAAAGTGGTAGAGGAATTAAAATACTACTTAAATATCCCAGATATGATCTGTACCTGCTAATAGTGGTGGGGGGAGAGGAGACGACAATTTAAAGGTTTGTGCCTGTCACTGTGCCTCAGTGGATCACAACTAAGAATACCAGATTCAGGACAAACTGCTGAGAAATGGGCAGACTCACACCAAAACTGGTGGCTATTCTTCCATAAAATATACTAAACCAGCAACAAAAAGTTAAGTTCTGGCTCACCACGTTGGCTAACCAAAAGTCAGAAATTCAGTCTTAGGTATCCTCGTCCTTGTTTCAATACTCAGACACTAGACAATCCTTTTGATCCCAAAGGACCAGCTACATAGGAAGATCAATACATAACTCAGATCTTACCCAATAATCATGCTTTTAGTATCTAATATTAACAGTTTATTTATAAGAAAAAAAGGTTAAAGGTCAAAAAAATCATATCTAGACAATAATTGCAGAGTTCTTGTATCAGGCTTGACACAGTGATGAAATAAACTGCTGGCTTGTTAAGTCCCTGGTAGTTTCATCCTCAGTCCCTTGTTTCTAATGCTCCAATTAGTACAAGTCCATAGTCCAGAGATCAGAGCAGGAAACAGGCAAAATGAGATATTTCCAATGTCTTTTATAGCTTCTCTCTTGGAAGGAAACTCATTGTTCCAAGCATAGCTCTCAGCAGAGTTTGTAGAGAAGTATAGGCACAAGATGGAGTCCAGTGTCACATGAGCTGGTCACATGCCCTTGCATACTTTGATGAATCATAGCCATTACCCATATTATGAGTAAAAGGGCCACAGGAAAGTCCATCGGTGGGGATAGCTTCTTCTGTGTTCCATTGTGAGTTAAGTGTTCCATGGGCCATCAATTTGATGAATCCATTCACAATGTTCTTGCTAGACCCAATGTAAACTAACTATCTTGTGGGTGTCGCCACAAAAGCAAACATTTGAATTACAGGTACAGAGTCAATATTCATAACTTCAGATACAACAGTGATACATGCATACATATAGGGTAATCATTCTGCAAATCATAACTTTTCCATTGACACCTTACATGACATACTGTGTATAAGATGTGTTGTAATTATATGATATACATGGTCATATTTCATTCATATAATGTCAGTGCCCCCCTCAACAGATCCCTTCTTAGCCTCAGTCTCCCGTCCCTGCAGCTCCCAGATGTTGCTCATGCCTCTCCCCACACAGCTTGCCAGCTCTAGCAGCTGCCATGTAGGAAAGGGGCCCAGCCACTATGTGACTAAGTGGGGCTTGCAAACCCTGGCAGAAATCTGGTGGGGAATACATGACACAATGTGCCCTCCCATATTGCCTCTGCACACAGAGCTCACATGTTTCTTTTTTGTTAAAAGGGGGGCTATGGCCCCCCTGGTTCTAGCACCAGGGCCACCTATCAAGTGAAACGCAGTAACTGCTCAGCAGTGTACAGCAACATTACACAGCAATTAGGACAGGAAAATGAAGGAGAATACTATAAACTGAAACTTCGGGGGAAGTGAGATAGAGAGAAAAGCAGCAGCTAGTGACAAAGGAAGACAAACTGCAGAATTTGTCCAAGAAATGGTCTCCCCTGACATCACTCCGCAGTAAAATACAATACATACCAATTGTGTTTCAGCTCTATTTTCCTGTAGTTATATTTTCTCTCCTGGCAGTCAGTCCCTCTCGTGCTCAGGGGTGAAAGTAACATTAAGCATTCACCAGTACAGGGGCCCAGCTCCAGGCCCCTAGAAGGGGTGGTGCCTCAGGGGCTAGCCTTCCCCAGCTGCCTGGCCCATGCTGCCCGGGGCTCTGGCATCAATTTAAAGGGCCTGGGGCTCCGGCTGCTGCTGTGGCGCTGGGCCCTTTTAAGTTTTGCTGGCCCCATGGCAGCTGCCCCTTCCCCCTCCCCCCCCACATATCAGCAACCCAGGGGGATGGAGCAATGATGTTAAAGTGCTGCTGCAGCAGCACTTTAATGTTGGCAGCGTACGGGCTGGTACTGGTGGCCACTTTTTACCTGTATGTGGTACTGGCCCACTTTCACCCCTGCTCTTCTTTTCTCAGGTCTCATGTTTGTGTTTCTTCTACTGTTCTTGTTTCCCTGTATTCTCACATGCCATATTCACTTACACTTCTTCCCATATGACTTCTGTGAACACATGGAAAGAGACACTGGCAGATCAAGTGGCAGCTCATGCCAAAGCTCTAAGGCCTCAATGAACACTGGCAAATGAATAGCTATAAACCAGTTTGGCTCACCTGTGTGTTAGTATTGTTAAAATAGATATTGGATTTATAGAAATGCGTTTAGACTTTATGAAATGCTTGAGAGTTGCTGCATGCATTAATCTCATTTATGATATCCAAATCCCATATTATAGGTTAATTAAGAGTAGCACCACTGAGGTCCATGGACTGAATCTTATCTGGCCAAGCAGAGTTTGGCACACAACTGGAGGGAAGAGGGGAGATGGCTTTATGCCACCTCTGCACATCCTGATTCTGCCAATTGGCTGGTTAAGCCAAACCATTCCCTAATTAAGCTATGTTTAGGGCTGAATTGTGTTGCTAAATTAGCATAAAGAATTCTGATTGTACTGGTGAGCCCAGCCCTAGACATTTTCCATTGTTTTAAAATGATCTTAGAATATATTGTGGGTTCCAGCAAAATTTTATTGTTCTGTTGCTTGCTATATAAGTTGTCTGAATGGGATTTGTATTAAAGACAATTTAACTTGAGAAGTTCTCCAAGAAAGGAGGTTCAGACTTTACTCCCAAATGATATAATTGGAAATCTTACTTTCTTTTTCTTATGCCTAGACCAGGGGTCGGCAACCTTTCAGAAGTGGTGTGCCGAGTCTTCATTTATTCACTCTAATTTAAGGTTTCGCGTGCCAGTAATACATTTTAACGTTTTCAGAAGGTCTCTTTCTATAAGTCTATAATATATAACTAACTTATTGTTGTATGTAAAGTAAATAAGGTTTTTAAAGTGTTTAAGAAGCTTCATTTAAAATTAAATTAAAATGCAGAGCCCCCCGGACCGGTGGCCAGGACCCAGGCAGTGTGAGTGCCACTGAAAATCAGCTCACGTGCCACCTTCGGCACGTGTGCCATAGGTTGCCCACCCCTGGCCTAGATGGATTTCATTGATTAAATTGACCAGGATTAAAAGAAATATTATACTGATCTTCAGATGATAAGAGCCATTTAGGAGAACATTCTTATTTTTCCATAGGTCATTTATCTTCTATAAGAAATTGCTCCCATACCTGTTGTTGAGGCAGGTATGAGTATATTTGGAGACTTCTGTTTTTAAATGAATGTAGGCTTTTTATTAGGTCTGGTAAAATTAGACACTAAAAATTATAAATGTATATGATCAAATTTAATTCTACAAGTCACCTACCAGTCAACATAAATGATATAAGTTAATATTTGAGAGTAAAGTGAAAACCTGACCCTGATAGTGCTAAAGGAGTTTTGCCATGGACTTCTATAGGGTCAGGATTCCACCCCAAATATTTCTGCAATTTGTAATTTTTTTAAAATTGTAAATGCTTTCATATGGTTATATTCTGTCTCCAAATATGCACGTGCAATCCCCAATGACTTGGCAATGGGAGTTAGGTGCAGATATCTGAGGGATATTTGTTCCCTAGTGATTGTTGGATACATCAGACTCAGGCCTGGTCTACACTAGGCGTTTAAATCGGTTTTACGAGTGTAAAACCGATTTAACGCCACAACCGTCCACACTAGGAGGCACCTTATATCGATTTTAATGGCTCTTTAAATCGGTTTCTGTACTCCTGCCCGACGAGAGGAGTAGCGCTAATATCGGTATTAACATATCGGAATAGGGTTAGTGTGGCCGCAATCGACGGTATTGGCCTCCGGGAGCTATCCCACAGTGCACCACTGACCGCTCTGGACAGCATTCTCAACTCGGATGCACTGGCCAGGTAGACAGGAAAAGCCCCGGGAACTTTTGAAATTCATTTCCTGCTTCGACAGCGTGGAGAGCTCATCATCACAGGTGACCACGCACAGCTCATCAGCACAGTTAACAATGCAGTCTCCTGAGAATCGAAAAAGAGCCCCAGCATGGACCGCTCGGGAGGTAATGGATCTGATCGCTATATGGGGAGATGATTCAGTGCTAACAGAACTGCGTTCCAAAAGACGAAATGAAAAAGTATTTGAAAGAATTTCTAAGGCTATGACTGCTAAAGGCCACAGCAGGGACTCCGCAGTGCAGAGTGAAAGTTAAGGAGCTCAGACAAGCCTACCAGAAAACCAAAGAAGCAAACGGAAGGTCCGGTGCAGGTCGAAAAACATGCCGCTTCTATGCTGAGCTGCATGCAATTTTAGGGGGCTGCGCCACAAGTACCCCACCCCTGACTGTGGATTCCGAGGTGGGGGTTGTAATCTCTGCCATGTCTGAGGATTATGCAGACGGGGAAGATGAAGAGGAAGAAGAAGAGGAAGACCTCGCAGAGAGCACACAGCACTCCGTGACCCCCAGCAGCCAGGAGCTTTTTATCACCCTGACGGAATTACCCTGCTCCCAGCCCTCGCAAGCAACTATTGCAGAGAATGACGCCCTGGAAGGGAGCTCTGGTGAGTGTACCTTTGCAAATAGCAAACAGTGTTTTTTAAGCAAGCCTTTTTTAATGATTGATTTGCCCTGAGGACTTGGGATGCATTCGCAGACAGTATAGTTACTTAGAAAAGTTTGTTAACATGTCCGGGATTGAGAGGAAATCCTCCAGGGACATCTCGATGAAGCGCTCCTGTAGGTACTCCAGAAGCCTTTGCAGAAGGTTTCTGGGCAAGGCATCCTTGTTCTGCCCACCGTGGTAGGACACTTTACCATGCCATGCATGTAGCAAGTAATCAGGTATCATTGCGTGGCAAAGCATCGCAGCGTATGGTCCCGGGACTGCTGGCATTCAAGAAGCATCCGCTCTTTATCTTGTTCTGTTATCCTCAGCAAAGTGATATCGTTCAGGATAACCTGGTTAAAAATCAGGAATTTAAGTAAGGGGGGTGGCCATTTTTCTACTGGGTTCGTGGAATGCAGCAGCTTAAAAACACTTTCCTGCACGTAGCGGCGGGGAGGGGAGGGGTGAAATGCCGATGATCTTTTCTGTTTGGTCACCGGCGAGGCGAGCTTCCCAAGCTACCGGACAAGCAGTGGGTGGGGGGGAGGGGGAAGGTTGTTGATTAGCAGGGAGCTAGCGTGGTATTAGCCATGCGTTGGGGGGGGAGGGGTAAATCACTGAGACAGTGGCTTACCATGGCCGCATGCAAGCTGAATCCTGATGCCTGGACCTGTGTCTGTGAGATCTGTAACCCCAGAGATGCAAGCAGTCACTATTAAGATGAAAATGCGACCTTGTAGGGAAATCACATGTGCTATGTAAGGTGAATAGTGCTTTTCACTGTGAAAGAGTATAACCATTGTTCTGTAAAATGTATCTTTCTAAATATTTATCTCCCTCATGCAGCTGCAAATTTTTCAAGCGTCCCTCCTCCATCCCAAAGGCTAGCACAGATAAGGCGGAGGAAAAAGAAGACGCGAGATGAGATGTTCTCAGATATTATGGAAGTTACACGCAATGAAAGAGCTCATCTGAATGAGTGGAAGGACGTGGTTTCAAATTACAGGAAAGAGGCCAGTGAACGTGAGGACAGGAGGGATGAACGTGAGGACAGGAGGGACAACCGAGATGAGAGGTGGCGGCAGGAAGACCGGCAGGAAAATCAGCGGTGGCGGCAGGAAGATCAGCGGTGGCGGGATGCAACTCTGGGGCTGCTGCGTGATCAAACTGACATGCTCCGGCGTCTTGTGGAGCTTCAGGAACGGCAGCAGGATCACAGAGTGCCGCTGCAGCCCCTGTATAACCACCCTCCCCCCTCACCATGTTCCTTAGCCTCCTCACCCAGACGTGTAAGAACGCGTGGGGGGAGGCTCCGTGCACCCGCCCACTCCACCCCCGTGGACAGCCCAACCAGAAGGATGCCGTTACTCTGAATTTTTTTTTAATGGCCTTCTCCATCCCTCCTTTCCTCCTCCCAAAGCACACCCTTACTTCTCTCCCTCTTTTTATAATGAAAAAATAAAGAATTAATGCTTTTTAAATGAGAGTGACTTTATTTGCATAAGTAAGCTGTACTCGAAGGGGGAGGGGGAGTTGCTTACAGGGACTGAGTCAATCAAGGGGGTTGGGTGTTCATCAACAAACACAGCAGTCACACTGTACCCTGGCCATTGATGAAGCTCGTTTTCAAAGCTTCTCTGTTGCGCACCTTCCTGGTGTGCTCTTCTAATCTCCCTGGTGTCTGGCTGCGTAATCAGCGGCCAGGTGATTTGCCTCAGCCTCCCACCCCGCCATAAAGGTCTCCCTTACTCTCACAGAGATTGTGGAGAATACAGCAAGCAGCAATAACATAGGGGACATTGGTTTGGCTGAGGTCTGAGCGAGTCAGTAATGTGCGCCAGCGAGCCTTTAAACGGCCAAATGCACATTCCACCACCATTCTGCACTTGCTCAGCCTGTAATTGAACAGATCCTGACCACTGTCCAGGCTGCCTGTGTATGGCTTCATGAGCCATGGCATCAAGGGTAGGCTGGGTCCCCAGGATAACGACAGGCATTTCAACATCCCCAACTGTTATTTTCTGGTCTGGGAAGTAAGTCCCTTGCTGCAGCCGTTTAAACAGAGTAGTGCTTCTGAATACGCGAGCATCATGAACCCTCCTGGCCATCCCACGTGGATGTTTGTGAAACGTCCTTGTGATCCACCAGTGCTTGCAGCACCATTGAAAAGTACCCCTTCCGGTTTACGTGCTGGGTGCCCTGGTGCTGCGGTGCCAATAAAGGGATAAGGGTTCCATCTATCGACCCAAAACACTTAGGTAATCCAAATGCAGCAAAGCCATCCACAAAGGCCTGCACGTTTCCCAGAGTCACAACCTTCGTAGCAGCAGCTTAGTGATTGCTTTGGCTACTTGCATCACAGCAGCCCCACAGTAGATTTTCCAACTCCAAATTGATTCCCGACTGACCGGTAGCTGTCTGGTGTTGCAAGCTTCCACAGGGCTATCGCCACTCGCTTCTCTACTGTGAGGGCTGCTCTCATCTTGGTATTATGGCGTTTCAGGGCAGGGGCAAGCAAGTCACAAAGTTCCATGAAAGTGCCCTTACGCATGCGAAAGTTTCGCAGCCACTGGGAATCGTCCCACACCTGCAACACAATGCGGTCCCACCCGTCAGTGCTTGTTTCCGGGCCCAAAATCGGCGTTCAATGGATAGAATCTGCCCCATTACCATCAGGATCTCCAAAGCGCCGGGGCCGCGGTTTGAGATAATTCTGTGTCCACGTCCTCATCACTGTCATCGCCGCGCTGCCGTATCCGCCTCTTACTCGCCTCGGTTCAAGGTCCTGGTTCAGCATATACTGCACGAGTGCGCGAGGTGTTTAAAACATCCACGATTGCGGTATGGAGCTGAGCAGGGTCCATGCTTGATGTGCTATGGCGTCTGCAAGGTTCACCAAGCAAAAAGGGCGCGAAACGGATGTCTGCCGCTGTCAGGGAGGGAGGGGTGAGGCTGTACCCAGAACCACCCGCGAAAATGATTTTTGCCCCATCAGGCACTGGGATCTCAACCCGGAAATGCCAAGGGGCGGGGGAGGCTGCGGGAACTATGGGATAGCTACGGAGTAGCTACCCACAGTGCAATGCTCCAGAAATCGACGCTAGCCTCGGACCGTGGACGCACACCACCGATTTAATGTGTTTAGTGTGGCCACGCACACTCGATTTTATAAAATCTGTTTTACAAAACCGGTTTATGCAAATTCGGAATAGTCCCGTAGTGTAGACGTACCCTCAGATGACCAATTGGCATGAAGGCATATCTGTCTAACCCTAAAATCATCTGGACTGTGAAATTAAACATTGCTGTAACTTGCTTAGCTTCAAATGAGGCATGTTCTCTCAGTCTAACATGTCTCCTCCTTATTCTACTTAGTCTTACCCCAGTTCTATACACTATATTCCAACCTTATTAAAATGAGGAAATTGATATCAACTTTGTTGAAATATTCCCAACACAAAAACTGATTGTCAAATCAGCATTTTTCCAATGGAGAAAACATTCCATCAGAAAATTTTCAATCAGCTGTACTCAGAAGAGTGATCCCAAATCCCCTGCATTGATTAGATCATATATGCTGAAAACAGTCATGTGATAGACCAAGTGGAAGTCAAACTAGTATCTGACCTTGTTCCCACCTTGTCAACTAAACAATGAAATTTAAAAAACCAGAGCACTAAAAGAAAAGATCACCAAGACTTTTGCTTGGAGGAAGTATTATCCATAAGCGAATAAATTAAGAAACCAAGTTTTGCTTCCCACAAAAGACATGGCATTTTTTTGCATGGAAACTGTGGAAGATCCACGAGTCAGGCTTCTGTAGCAGCTGAGTAATTCTGGTTTATAATGGGCCAAGCTTTGCTTACCCTGTTTGTTTTCAGGACCTTTTACAGTCTGTTCCTACTACTCTGAAGAGTCACAGTATAAAAGCCATGTTTCCTAAATTACCATTAGAATAGTGCATCAATGCCAAGCAATAATGCATCCTGCTTGCTTTGAAACAGACATCTCTATGCGAGCAATCTATTCTTTTGGACGCTTTTGTGCTAGATTTTGTGCAAAATCTGTTTGGGTTTTGGCATTTCTTGACTAGCTCTAATGCTAGGGGTCAACAATGGTACCTGGAATACAGGCAAGCAGCAGACATTCCCCTATATCCATGTCTCCATCTCCCTCCTCCTCCCCCCAACCCCCAGATACACTAGTCTTACACTTTCAGATTCATGTAAAAATCTTTCTATCTTAGGTACTTACATGCCCCCACCCCCATTATCAAGGGGTTTGAGCACCTGACAATTTAATGTCTTTAGCCTCACAGCATATTCTTTTAGCCCATTTTACACACAGGGAACGGAGGCTCAAAGGTCCAAGGTGCCCAAGGTCACCCAGGAAGTCCAGATGGAACACAAAATTGAACCCTGCTCTTCCAAGTTCCAGGCTAGTGTCCGAATCCCTGGACCATCATTATTTTCTAAGCATAAGATTTCAGTCTTAGCCTAAGAGAAGTTACTCTTCCCAGAGGTAAGAGTATATAGCTCATTCAAAAATATATAATTATAGCAGACAAATTGTGTCAACCCCTGGAAATCTTGAATTTCATGAAGATCACATGTGCTATAGTTCAAATATAGTTCACCTTTTTTTATTATTACCTACTACCTGTTTTCCACCATGCAAAAGTGTCTTGGCACTTCTTGGAAGACATTAAAAAAGCAGTAGTCCCTACCCCAAAGACCATACAACCTAAAATTGTAGCCATAACATAAGTGAGGGAAAGAAACTTTAGGGAGGGAGTGGATGAGGATGGATGAGAGTTAAGCACCACAATTTTGCAGGTATTTAGTTTATTCATGTGACTATTTTGATCATTCCGTAAAATATTTTACATATAATTTAAATAAACATAGAATTCTAAAATAGTGAATGTTATTGATTCACTCATTGTAGGCATTGAGACTAAAGTAAGCATTCAAGAGGGAATTCAGTGAGAAGGTGGTTTGACAGACCAGAGTAGGGATCATGGTGACTGTTGCATCTCTGACCCCTTCTCTGGTCTGAGTGCTCCCCCTCAGCATGAGGCCTTGTGCCTTCACTTCCTCAGGAAGAAATTCTGTGATTCTTCACCATTTAGACCAGGTCCTGGCCTATATCACCCTGTGAGTCCACCATGCTTACTCCAGCAGGTCAACTGAGATTGGGTACCTGTGGTTCTTCCCTTTGAGAGCTTGTGCCAGTGGAGTATACAGTGACCAAACAGCCTTCTTAAGTCAAAGCATTGTTTAAGATTAAACATTAGGAACACAGTGTAACACAAGAGAAAGAATTCTAATACAACAAAAGGTCTATGCACCTATCCATCTCACCTAAAGTCCTAAGTATGCCTATGTAATCCTTCTACCATATGATGTCGGCAGCAAAAAGGGCCAAATTCAATTTTACTTAAACACTAGCTTAAGTCTTCAGTCAAAAAGCTCAGAAACAATATATACCACCTGGGCACTCTTGCTGGTCAATCAAGCCTTTGTTCTCACCTCTGAAGCTTTTTTAGTCCTGCTAGTCCAAAACCAGTTTGGTGGCCTCTGCAGGTAATTACCTTGATGCTCTGGCTCCAAATAGGTCTTGCATTATCTCAAATGTTGGTGGATAAGTGGATAATTGGTACTAGCACCCACACTTCCTGGGTGTATTTCCTGGCAATCCTGTGATTGAATTAACTCAATATATGGACTCAAGTACATATTCCAGTAACCAGGTGAATATTCATAAATTACCTTTTATTTGATTAAATTGGTTGTAAAAACCAGGCATCTTTAAGTCTAGTGTTTTTGGAAATGATATAAAGACTGGAATGCCTAAGGAAACTGCTTTTCTGGCTTCTTGTTAGCCAGTGTGGTGAAACAGAAGTTAAGATATACCAAACCAGCAACAAAAGTTATGAGTGAAGATCCAGTTTTGGGGTGTGTCTGCCCTATTTCTCAGCAGTTTGTCCTGAATTTGGTATTCTCCGTTTTGACCCACCAAGGTATGGTTACACCCAGTTCTACTGATTCTGAGTGGGTGGGCAATATGTACCCCTTAGGTATTACAAGTGATTGGCACTATCATGCTAACCACAAAAACTGGATAGATAGGATCAGGCCAGCTGAGTGATTCTCAAAGATTTTGGAAAGGAAAAGTGGCTTTTCAAGCCACTGCAACCTTTGGAAAATAACTAAAAGAAGGGAACTCGGATCTGTTATGGAGTGGAGTGCTTCTAGAGACAAAAAGGGCTCAGCACCTGCTGAGGGAGTTGATGACATAATTCACCTGATTTGTAACAAAACCAGCAAGTTACACCCAGATTGGCTTCAGTTCTGCTTTGGGTTCCTCCAAAACCAAAATGTAAACAAACTCCATGTGCAGACACCCAAGCGTGCACCCTAGAGGGAACTATCCACAGACCACCTGAATGGAGCTTGTGGACCACTGGTGGTCCACGGACCACAGTTTGAGAACCTCTGCCTTACATGACATTATTTTGGTGAACTCAGGGGACCCTGTAACCTGTACATTATTTTGCCCTCTGGCATCAAGAGGTCCTCGGGTCACAGTGTAGGTCTGATTCCTGTTACTGATGGACAGGTACCCCATATGTGCATGTGGGACATGTATATTCCATAGAGCTAATTTACAGGTATTTTATTAGCAGGACTGCAAGAAACCTACAGCTTTACATTAGCTTAAGAAGTCAGCATAAGGTTTTGAGACCTATGAGCCTTAACAAAAGTGAGTTGCCCAATGGTGACCCTGAGTTATTGCTTAGAGGATTTTGGTGAAAGCTTGTATAAAATGATACCAGGTAATTGCAGGAAATTAAACTTACACCAGGTTTGGATATTTTAGGATAGGAACATCAGCAAATGTATAACCAGTTCATTGCCAAGGCAACAAATTGACAGATATGACGATAAATTGAGATTATGAATATACTGAGATATACAATAAGGACACTCCAAAATTGTTAGAGTGAGGAAGTCATTTATGGACAAGAAAGGCTGAGAATTTATCTGAATATTCATGTATCAGAGGGGTAGCTGTGTTAGTCTGGATCTGTAAAAGCAGCAAAGAATCCTGTGGCACCTTATAGACTAACAGACGTATTGGAACATGAACTTTCGTGGGTGAATACCCACTTCGTCAGATGCATATAGTGGAAATTTCCAGAGGCAGGTATAAATATGCAGGCAAGAATCAGGCTAGAGATAATGAGGTTAGTTCAATCAGGGAGGATGAGGCCCTTTTCTAGCAGTTGAGGTGTGAACACCAAGGGAGGAGAAACTGCTTTTGTAGTTGGCTAGCCATTCACAGTCTTTGTTTAATCCTGAGCTGATGGTGTCAAATTTACAGATGAACTGAAGCTCAGCAGTTTCTCTTTGAAGTCTGGACCTGAAGTTTTTTTTGCTGCAGGATGGCTACCTTTAAATCTGCTATTGTGTGTCCAGGGAGGTTGAAGTGTTCTCCTACAGGTTTTTGTATATTGCCATTCCTAATATCTGATTTGTGTCCATTTATTCTTTTCCGTAGGGACTGTCCAGTTTGGCCGATGTACATAGCAGAGGGGCATTGCTGGCATATGATGGCGTATATTACATTGGTGGACGTGCAGGTGAATGAACCGGTGATGGTGTGGCTGACATGGTTAGGTCCTGTGATGGTGTCGCTGGTGTAGATTGGCTCCATTGTTGATCATGTCCTCAGTGAGACTAAGGATAGAATGGCCTTGGAGTCTGATCTATCCCTCCAGATGTGATCTTTCCAGAACTAAACTGAAGCATATTGGCAAAGGGATTCACAGAGTTTAATGCCAGATGGGACTATTAGCTCATCTAATCTGACCTTCTGTTTCTTACAGACCATTAAATTTCACCCTATTACCTCTGTATTGAGCCCAAAATTTGTGTTTTTCTAAAGCAATAAGTCACCAGAACCAGATGGCATTCACCCAAGAGTTCTGAAGGAATTCAAATGTGAAATTGCAGAACGACTAATTGTTATCTATCAGAGGGGTAGCCGTGTTAGTCTGGATCTGTAAAAGCAGCAAAGAATCCTGTGGCACCTTATAGAGTAACAGACATTTTAGAGCATTACTGTTATCTGTAACCTATCATTTAAATCAGCTTCTGTACCAGATGACTGGAGGATAGCTAATGTAACACCAATTTTAAAAAAGGGCTCCAGAGGTGACCCTGGCAATTACAGGCCTGTAAGCCTGATTTCAGTACCAGGCAAATGTTTATCCCTAGTAGATGTTGTTTAATGTCCTACTTAGTTACTAATGAACTGGAAAATACTTCATCATTTTCATTTTATATAAGTACATCATCCCACTTCTTTTCAAATACAGAACATAAATATTTATTGAATGGTGCTGCTTTTTCTGCCTCATTAACAATTTTACCATCTCCATCTAGTAGCAGGGGTGCTGGAACTCGGGGTGCTGAGGGAGCAGCAGCACCCGCTGGCTTGAAATGGTTACCATTATAATACAGGGTTTTTATAGTTTTGTTCAAAGGCTTTCAGCATTCCCACTTTAAAAATTGTTCCAGCGCCACTGTCTAGTAGTGGGCCTACACCATTGCTGGGATTTCTTTTGTTCATAATATATATTTTAAAAACTCTGTCTTACTGTTCCCAGTCCTACCAGCCATGAATATTTCCTTGATGTCTTTAGCTTCCCTTATCAATTTTTGCACTTCATAATTTCTAATTTATATCAATTGCTATTGTGACGGACTTAGGCTGGAAGGATATAAGAGGATAGTGGAAGGCAGGTATATCAGCCTCAGAATGAGCAAGTCCCTAGTTCCCTGGATAGCCAAACAAGGGCTACTCCAGGCCAATCAAGACACCTGACGCCAATTTAGTCAGTTAAGGCTATTAGGCTAATGGAGACAGCTGGAACCAATTAAGGTCCCACTTATACTGCTTTAAAAGCTCTCCTTTCCAGTTCTCTCAAGAGGAGCCCAGGTGAAAGGAGCTGGAGGAGAGGAAGCGTTACTGAACCCTGAGGTAAGGGTGAAGCTTGGAAAAGAGGAGCACGGGGAAGTGGCCCAGGGAATCAGAGCAGCGTCAGTGGAGGAGGGAAGTCGCTAACAGCTGCTATTATTAGGGTCCCTGGGCTGGAACCCGGAGTAGAGGGGGTTCTCCCTTTTCCCTCTGCATGAGCTACAGAGATCCCTTTGAAAGGGGAAACAGACTTTAGTCCAGGCAGGAGACCGAACTGTGCCTACGGAGCTCTAAGGAACAACAGAGACTGTGGGTATTCCACCTTCCCACCTCCCATACCGGCCTATGATGAAAATAGGTCAATAAGCTGTAACCTTTGCCACCATACTGGGAAAGGGCGGTCATATTGAAGGTCTTAGTGAGCTTCTGAGGCCACTGTATCTGCCAGGAAGCACGGGACCCACCAATATAGGCATGGCACTTTGTCACACTATCTATTTCTCCCTTTTTCCAATTTGTTATCGATTACTTCTTTATTTATAAATGCTGCTTTCACTTTGTCACTGGACCAGTATGGGTTTTTAGCCAAAGTTGTCCTCTTTCTTCACTGTGGAATCACAACTTTCAAAGGAGGTGGGGTGGGGATGGGGAAGCTTTCACTGCTCTCCACAATTATTCTGTAGATAAAGAAAGAAAATAGTTCAGAATTTCCAGTGACATGAATCTGGCACCTTTCATAAGCCATTGAAATTCACTTAATAAAGTAACTGTAGCACAAAAGCTACATAAGTTTAGTACTAATTCTCCCCAAACCCTTGTAGCTCTGTCAGATCTCACCACTTTTGCTGGCATATTATTAAGAAATTATTATTTTCTAGGGATGAATTTATACCTATTAGATATATATATATTTTACTATCTATCTGCCGGAAAGGAAGGTTGCCCAGGTTCTTATTCTCTCTAATGACTGGAATTCTGAAAATATATCAACTATATAATCATCTTCTCAACCCAATATAGCCTGTTCATTTAATTGACAGCAGTATTCAAAAACATGTCATTCCGATGCACCTGCTGACCTGTTTCTCTGAATTTTGTTTCGATAAGCAGAATCAACACAATGTTAAGCCACATGATGCTTTGTGAAAGAGTTGAATATGCAATTTACACAAAACTAGTCCCAATTAGAACAAACTAGATCTTATATATGTTGCCATATCCATAATTTTTAATTTTCATGGGTTTTTAAATAAGAAATTGTAACATTATTAGATGATAAGAGCAAGCTGGTCTCATATACAGAAGCAGGATGTTGCTGGTTACTTTTATTACCACAATTTCCTTTTCAGTTTTCCATTTGAACAGACATCTAAGATCTACATATAACTGGAAATGTTGGGAGATGCTTCTTTCACCCTCAGTCATTAGAGGTTCATAGGGGAAAAACAGGTGAGGGGAGGAGGAGGGTTCTTTCAAATACTCCTGTGAACATATCTTCATTTCCTCTCATCAATTATCAATTCTTACTCTTGTGGGGCAATGGTGCCTTTAAGCTTCTTTTCCAGGTGACTGGCTGTCATTTAGCTGACAGATGCTCACCTCTCCATTTGAAGAGTCTCCACATCTGTTGTTTCCACCTCTTGTGTCTCATCTTGTATGCTGTAAGTTGTTTGGGACAGGGACCATCTTCTCCTTGGTATATTTTTGTACCGTGTCTACCACAACAGGCTGGGGCCTCTAGATGCTACTACAATTAAAGACTAATAATGCCCTGCGTGTTTAGGAATCTAGAGATCTGCAGCATCAAAGAGTCTACCCCAGGACAGGATGTGAAATTCACTATTCCTCAGCCACTGGAGAAGTGATATTTCCCCCCTTAGTATCAAACACAGCCTCCATGGCAGCACAACCCAGAAGACCCATGGTATTTCTTTGGGTCAGATGCCATGAAGGTTACATTCAACTGCACAAGACCCTGATCTTGTCTTCTGTGGTCAAGGTTTTCATTAGGCATTTTTCTGCTTTAGATGAAGGGCTGGAGACTCTTGCTTTTTTAAATTTATTTGTTACATATTGGACCATATATTATTTTTAAACAGTTAGACTTCTGTGGAAGCTTGGAACATTGTGCTTCTATGGTCATACATGGGTTTTCATGCCACAAATACTGACCATACCCTTTGATAAATTGGTCTTATTACTAGGACCTTTCACAGAATAACATATATTTGATATGGAGAGAAAGAACACAGTAACTCTTAGATAGACAGACAATTTGTTCCATTGAGAGATTCATAGATTCCAAGGCCAGAAGGGGCCACTGGGATCTAGTCTGACCACAGGCCACAGAATTACTCAAAACAATTCCTTTTGAACTAGAGCATATCTTTTTTTAAAAATCAAATCTAGATTTAAAAATTGCCAGTGATGGAGAATCCCCCATGACCCCTCGGTAAGTTGTTCCAATGGTGAATTACCCTCATAGTTAAACATTTATGCTTTGTTTCTAGTCTGAACTTGCCTATCTTCCGTTCCAGCCATTGACTCTTGCTATACCTTTCTCTGTTGGTTGAAGAGCCCATTATCAAATATTTGTTCCCATGTAAGTACTTATAGTCTGTGATCAAGTCATCCCTGGTTAAGGTAAATAGACTGAACTGCTTGAGTCTATCACTCTGGCATATTTTTCAATCCTTTCATCATTCTCGTGGCTCTTCTCTGAACTGTCTCCAATTTATCAACATCCTTCCTGAATTGTGGACACCCGAACCGGACAAAGTATCCCAGCAGTGGTTGCACCAGCGCCAAAACCAGAGGGAAACTAACCTTTCTGTTCCTACTGAGATTCCTCTATTTATGCATCCAAGGATCGCATTATCTCTTTTGGCCACAGCATCACACTGGAAACTTATGTTCAGTTGATTATCCACCACAACCCCCAAATCTTTTTCAGAGTCACTGCTTCCTAGGATAGAAACTACCACCCTGTGAGTATGCCCTACATTCTTTGTTTCTAGATGCACACATTTACATTTAGACTTATTAAAATACATATTATTTGCTTGCTCCCAGCGTACCAAGAAATCCAGATCGTTCTTTCACAGTGACCCGTGCTCATCTTTATTTACATCTACCACTATTTTAAAGACTTTTAGTAAAACACCTTGCAAAATTCCTCTCATCCACTAACTCAGAGCAAGTAACTTTTTATTTTAAGGGACAATTAAATATTTCCCCACCAGTCATCCTCTTCAAGATGGTAAAGGATGAGTCAGGAGATTCTGAATCCAAGCTGGTAAATTTTCATGACACTTCTGTAAGGCTGCAATTCTGCTTATCACAGTAGAATATTTAAAGAAAAAACAGAGTAAGCAGGATTACAATTGAAACAATTTCTGCTGACAAAACTGCAAAGGACTATGTGAGAAGTATCCACTTTATAAGATTATCCCCTCACTTCCTAGAGGGAAGGGGTTTATGGAAGCAGCATAAGAAGCCTGATATTGGGAAGAAAGAAGAACACCTTGTCATTCGGTTGATTGGTAGCACTGTCATCTCAGGAGAAAGGTACCATCTATGTGCAGCCCTTTTAGCTGCAGGGATGTCTTCCATAATATAGGTTGTAAAAGCGGTCGTGGTAAACAAAGAATAATCCCAGAGAAATCCTTCCCCCAATAAGAATAAAAAAAATGTAAATTGATAAATAAAACAAACTGTAACAAAAAAGCTGACATTCCACCTCTAACTCATGCAGTGAGTATAAAAAGAACACATAATGATGCAATTTCAAATAGATAAAGCTATTAGCTCTTTTAACACTAGGAAAAGAAAGAGTGCAGTCTCTTCTTCATCAGCTCTTGAGTAAAGATACATTTAAACCCCAGAAAAAGCTGCTTGAACCTTTTGCAACCAATGCAATCCATTTTCTCAGCCTCTGCAGCAGCGGGCACACTGCAAGGCCTATTCATCTGTCAATGCTTAGGCAATCTATGCAGATAACTCAATACAACACCATTTTATTTTGCATAAATCAAGTGATGAGGCTCAAGATCAGAGAGTGAGTCCAGGTAGGTACTCAGGTAGCTCAAAAACATTTCTACAGGTTTGTTTGTTTGTTTGTTTTTTTGTAAAAGTGTCTTTTTTAATTATGCTAAAATAATATTTCACAATCTGCATAGAGTCTAATGGGCAGAGGCATTATACCATCCGTGTTTTAAATAAAGCCAGATTGTAATAATAATATAATAATAAAATATAACAGTAATAATGAGCTAGGATCCTTGACGGATCCCAGGAACAATACCAGGAAAGTGATAGAAGCCAAAGAAACAGACATGGCACAAGAGAGTGACTCAGCACAGCGGACCACTAGACCGAATGAATGATCCTAAAAGGAGCCCTTTTTTAGCAAAGGAGTCATGTCATTTTGATTTTTGCTTTCAATCATCTATGCTCTTTTACCTTCCTAAATTCGTATTAACATTACTTTCAGGATTTCTTGACTCATTTTTGCCTCTGTGTGTTTTATGATTTTATTTCCTCCATATCCACTTTTGCATGTCCTTTACTTGCCCTCCTCTAACTTACACTAATTTCTCCAGAGATATCACTGGAATTACCAGCGATGGTGCTGGCGCACAGTATTTCTTCTTTAAAAGGCTGCCTTGATGTTTCTTTAAAAGCCTGTGTGTCTTTGACAAAAGATATGACTCACCAGCAAAATGTCTAAGTGACATAAAGATGAAAGATCCGCTTCCAAAGACTGAGTTATAGGCTTCATTTCACAAAATTTGCAGAGCTTTAGTGTTACGAGTACACAGTAACATTTTACTCGTTGGAGGAAAAAAGAGCTTTATTGATGATTATTCCCAGGCTGAGTTAAAATAATATCTTTCTGGAAACTGCAAAAACAACAAATAACTCCACAGTATATGTGCACCCACCAAGTCCATTAAAATATCATTATCAAGCACATTGTAAGCATGCAGTGTCTGATGGCAACAACAACAACAAAAAATAAAAATAATAATTCTTACAGACTCTACTACTGAGCATGATTTGAATCTTCAGTCTTGCACCTGAACCAAAACATTTGTCATAGCTGGTTGCAGCATGTTATATGAGTAAAGTGCTCCATCTGCTGGATAAATCAGCTACTATTCCAGATGACTCAGGGTAAGACATTTACATAATTACCATCCGTGGTGCATTGCTAAATGTTATCTGGATTTGTAACTGCCAGTGTTTGGAGGGGGTCTTGCACGCTTGGTTTGAATACCCAGCCAAAAAGATTAAAGTGGTTAGCTTTTCAGGTGTAAAGGTGATGGACCAGATATGAAGGAATGTTTCCCAATTAGCAAACAGGAAATGTCGGGAGCTTCAACCATCCCCACTCTGAGATATTTTCTCATAGGTTTCACACACAGTTTAAAACATGATGTTATTTACAATGGTTGCAATAAAAATGCGTACTTGCAGTATATTATTCAGCCACTAGATATTAGTGCTCTGCGTAGAGATCCAGGCAAGGTGTTGTCACCGGTAACTAACAAAAACAAAACTGCAACTCAAGCTCTGTAGACTTGTTTGTGCCTATAGCTGTAGTTCTTTTCTAAAATAACAGCCTCCTTTTTTAAGGTCTCTGATTCCATACATAATGCATTGAGGATATACTGGACACATGAGAGAAAGGGATGCATGTGCATTTCAAGGTACATTATATGCAATGGCTTTATTATGGTTTGCCTTCTGATTTCTAAGTTCTTGTGCTTGGCAATACTTCCATCTTTCAAACAGGAACTGACATTTCAGACTGTGCTACACTGTGTCTCTTCGACTGTCCCTGCCTACCCCTCACATGGACTGAGTTAGTCACACAAGTCTTCCTGATAAGCAAACTGAGTTTATTTCACTTTGGTATGCACACTGCCTCTGCTGTCTGTTATTAAAAACACTTTCCTGTTCCTTTACAAGAAGCAGTGGGCATTTTACATTTACTTAAGAAAACTATCTTTGCCCTTAACATTTTGTTATAAACTAATACCATTACATCATCAGGCAATGACAAATGCAATACTTCTGAGATTCTGTTGAGGCTCGGCAAATGCAGCTTACTTTTTGTTTGTTTTATTAAAACCAAAAACAGGCAAATGCCATTCTTTTAGTTAACCTGTTTTCCTCTGATTTCTAACTTTTAACACAATCTGATTGTTATGTTAGTGCTTTAAACTGTTTAGCACCATTACTTTGCTAGGTAGCGCTAATTGTGATATCAAAAACTACTGAGATTGGGTGAGGAGGAAAGAAGAGGTTTGTATGAACCTGGCCATGTCTACACTTGCAAGTTAAAGTGTATTAAATCAGCCCCGGATGCCATAACTCCTGAGGTGTCCACACTGGCAAGACACTTAGAGCACCCGGACCCCACGCTGGAGCACTCCTGATAATCCACCTCCACGAGAAGCACAGAGTTTTCTGCACCCTGGCTGGAGCGCCACGGTGTCAGTGTGGATGACTGCACTGTGATTGGCCTCTGGAAACATCCCATAATCCCCTGTAGTCAAGTGGCCACTCTGGTCATTGTTTTGAACTCGGCTGCAAGCATGCACATATCCCCTTTCAAAGCTCCGTTTCTGACAGCCGGCATGCTTATCTGCTCTGGGACACAAAGCAAACCATTACTGTGGAATGCTCCTTCTGCAGAGGGTGTGTGTGTGTGTGTGTGTGTGTGTGTGTGTGTGTGTGTGTGTGTGTGTGTGTGTGTGTGTGTGTGTGTGTGTGTGTGTGTGTGAGAGAGAGAGAGAGAGAGAGAGAGGCACAGGGGGTGGGGGCTGATGTCGGGTTTCACCTTTCCTCCAGCCACTGTCTGAACTTACAAGATAGCATGCTGACACACTCTGCCCCCCAAAACACACTGTCTCTCCTCCTCCCCTCCATACACACAACACACTCCCTGCCACACTCCTCACCCCTCATTTGAAAAGCAGCTGGCAACCTAGTAGGATGCCCATGGAACAATGGGATTGGGAAACCTGCAGCATGTGATGCTGTGCCTGCCCCATTAGGCATTGCAAACCCTTTCCAAAGCATGCTGCAGCCACTTGCACTCTGGGATATCTACCACAATGCACTGCTCTCTGTGGCGTTGCAAGAGCTGCTAATGTGGACATGCTCCACAGGCACAAGGAGCACAGTGTGAACACACAGCAGCACTTTCCCTGCTGCTGTCTCCGAGGGCTGGTTTAACTCCTGGTGCTCTACATCTGCAAGTGTAGACATATCCCCTATGTCTAAAGCTATGTGAAACTCTGCAGTTGTGCACACCTTTACCCTACTTTTACAGTAACTCCTCACTGAAAGTCATCCCGGTTAACGTTGTTTTGTTGTTACATTGCTGATCAATTAGGGAACACGCTCATTTAAAATTGTGCAATGCTCCCTTCTAACGTCATTTGGCAGCTGCCTGCCTTGTCCACTGCTTGCAGGAAGAACAGTCCCGCTTTCAGCTCTCCCTATCAGCTCCCCACTCCCCTAAGTTCCCTGTGCAGCAGCTGCCCAGCAGGCTAGCAATTGCAGCTGTCCCTCACCCGACTGCCATGTGCTGCTCCTGCCCTATGCCTTGGAGCTGCTCCCCAAGACTTCTGCTTGCTGTGGGCGGGGGGGCAGGAAGAGGGACGCTAATGTCAGGGTGTCCCACTCCCCTCTGCTCCTGCACCCCGCTTACCCCATCTTCCATAGAGAAGGGGGGACATATGAGGGAGCTTCCAGGCAGCTGCAGCTGCGGTCTGGTCTCAGCTTGCTGATTTAATTAACAAGGCAGCGTACTACTGACCCCACTCTTCATACTTAAAGGGAATATGTGCATCTCTCTCTCACACTCACACGCACACACGCACACACACAGGGTATGTGTCTCTGTCTGCCCTCCCTCCCTTCCTGCTGCCTTGTATAGTAGAGTGTGAGAGTTAACCCTTGAGGGCTCAGCCAATTGCTAGTTCATAATTTAGCAGTAAGGCATTCCCTGGAAATATCCCACCCTCTGACTCTTCCACCTCAACCAAGCTTCACAATCATCATCACTGTGTACCAGTATTAAATTGTTTTTTTAAAACATATACTCTGTGTGTGTGTAATCTTTTGTCTGGTGAAAAAAATTTCCCTGGAACCTAACCCCCTCATTTACATAATTCTTATGGGGAAATTGGATTTGCTTAACATCTGTTTCACTTAAAGTCGCATTTTTCAGGAACATAACTACATTAAGTGAGGAGTTACTGTACTTATAAGCTTACATCCCCTTTGTTTCACTTTAAGGTTTGAATAGATCACCACAAAGCAAACCTGCTGAGTTCTGCAAGGTTTGGGGTCAAGATTATCTGGAATTTTATTGTTCCAGAAAGTTTCCAGAGCACAGTAACCATCCTTGAGCCAGAAAGATAGAAAAAACACCTAGTGCCAATTTTATAAGGGAACTTGTTGGGACTAATTGTGGTGAAGCAATTGGAGGGTTTAATTCACCTGCTCTAGGCTCATAAGGATTTACTTGTAAAAATAAAAAACATCATTGTGGTGCTTAGGGAGAGCCAGAGCTACCAGGGTGTTTGTGTAGGGAAGCAGACCCAGATCCTCAAAGGTATTGAGGCTCTTAAATCCATTGAGATTGTCTAGCTGGATTGTCCAGGCGTATTGCTTGCCCCCTGGCCTTGACCTATTTGTGGTATAACATTTTTGATGAGGTTTAAATGAATATTTGTATGATCTGATATATTTTTGACATGAAATAAACACTTCCCTACAGAAGAGTTGTAATACTGGGATTGTCTAATTTACGCCACCACAGTTTCCACTTCAAACAATAAGTTGGAACCCTTCCTCTCTATGTCCCTACACCCGAAGTTCCTCCTTCTCATAGGCTTGAGCTCCCATCCCCTGCTGTTTATTCAAAGGGCTGGCCTTGTGGCCTGCAACATGTCATTTTAAAGGTCTAGATCCACAGTGGGATTTAAATGCTTAAGTCACAGATTCAGCTGATACTGCAATGCACAAAACCTTTGCTAAACCTGCCACCGTGCCTAAATCTTTGCTGTAAAAGTTTCTTCAGCACCTACATTTCTGCCTCTGGGCATCTGCACTTCTGTCTCAGGCTGGCATGCAAGTATCTATCTCATGCCTAAGCCTTAGCATGCTCCTCAAATCAGGTGGAGATAGGCCTGCAGGGCCCGATCTGGTGGGCATGCTTCAGGCACACCTAGCTGCATACAAAATGGGGGGGAGGAAAAGGAAGATTGTTCCCTTATAACCTCTAGCTCAGTGGTTAGGGCACTCACCCCAGATGTAGAAGAGCCCAATTCTTTTCCCTCCTCTCTCTGATGTGGAGAAGGGATTTGAATAGGGGTCCCTCACCTATTAGGCGCATGTCCTAACCACTGGGCTGAGGGATATTGTGTTATGGGACTCTCTCCATCCCTCTTGTTAAAGCTGTTCCACCTTATATTGCATAATTAAATAATAATTAGGGGCAAAGAAAGAATGTGAGTGGCTCTATAGTCTGGTGGGCAGGGCAAACATGTGAGAGGTATCCGGCCCCTTCTCTATAAATCCCAGTTGTTTTGTGTGGAGCAGGCACCTAAACCATTCTTAGGCAGCAGATTCCAGGAGAGGGTTCCTGGATGTTGATCCCAAGCAGAGATACACTCCCAACCCTGCAGCCTGGATTTAGGGGACCAACTCCGAGGGGGGCCAGGGTTTAGCACATACTCCTCTTACCCCTTTGTGGATCCAAGCCAAATGTCTCTGGGAAGTGTCAAGCAGGCCCTTTGATTCCCTCCTAGGAGTTTGGGGGTGCCCAAACTGGGGTTTTTTCCCCCCATTTCTGTTTTTGCCTCCACCCCTTGTTAGCTTGATGGGTCTGTTTACATTATATGTAAATAAATTCTCATTATCTTTCAAAGGACTTCACAAGTAACCCCCAAGTGGGGAAAACACATTCCAGAGCTGTTTACTCACCCCCGGGCCTCGTAATAATTCCAGCATATGTCATAAGTCTTAATACACATCACACGCATACATTGTGCAGCAATATTAATGATCAGCACATTATTAATTTTCAAATGATATCTCACATGGCATATTTTGTACGAAGACTATTACAGTAATGAGTAGGGTGTGAATACAGGGATGCTTAGAGTCACAGCTGGTTCTATACGAGCTGAGCACAAGCAGCTAAGGACAACGCTGGCTGTTTTCTGATTCCTTTGGCCAAATCCAGAGGCACACAAAGAGGCAGGATCACAGCTCTGTATCTTTACACTGCAGTTTATTTCCTTTCCATATAAATTATCCAATCTTCCTAATAACACTGTGACTTTGGAGGGGTTTTTAGATCATCACTGTAAAGGTTTGATTTTTAACAGATTCCCAAGTAAAGACATTTTTAAAAAGCACATGAGCTGCAGGCCAGCAAACTCTTTTAGGTAGTTATTGGTGTTCTTCAAATGTAGTTGCAATATTTTTAGTTGGGCTTGTTAGGGTGGCATTGTGGCTAAATCAGAGGGCAGTCCCAAGGGGGTCTTATTATGAAAATGGTTGAGAACCACTGTCCTATCATAATTCAATACCATAGTTAAATGGACGTGATCACAGTTCTGCTATGGCTATGGTTTCACAGAACGTAAATGACTTGTTACTTTTGCACTTGAGAAACCACTTCTCTCTTTGTGCCATACTACAACAGCTGCAGTCCAATGGATTGCCCTTCATTTAAATGAAAGGGAGCAGACAGCAAAACGCTCTCTGCAGTGAGCCCTCAGCTCTGGAACACGCTGACCCCCTGAGCCAAAATAGCCCAGGTTTGTTTTTCTGTAGGGTGGGCTACAAGGCACATCCTGTCAATGGGCTGGGGGTTAGATTTAGGGCCAGTTGAGAAATTTCAGTGAAATTGTTTTTCATTAGAAATGTCAGTTCATTGAAGGCAAACCTTTTTGCAGGGATGTACCCTGGTTTGATTAAACTTTTGTCAGGAGTGGGGTCTCAGTCCAGGATGGAATTTCTGGTCAAAACCAGAAAGGGAGGTTGAGAACCTGAGCCCCCTGCCAATAATATGGTGGTGAGGGGCCCTCGCCTGAAATGTAAGAGATCCAGGTTCAAGTCTTTGCCTGATTCAGCGCAGGAACTTGAACTTGCATCTCCCACATCGCAGGTGAGGGCCGTAACAACCAGGGTATTCTGGGATGGGTCTTTCTCAATCTCTCCTATTGGAGTTGTTCTACCTTGTATAAATAATTAAATACTTATTAGAGAGCCACTGACTCTATAGCGCAGTGGTTATGCCACTCTCTTGGGATATGGGGAACCCAGGCCAAAATCCTTGTCCCGAATCAAGGAGAGCAGGGACTTGAATCTGAATCTCTCTCACTCACTCTCTCTGGTATTTCACACAAAAAAAACTTTGAAGGGGCTTGGGTTCGTTCTGGTGCAGAACAGGAAAATTTTTGAAATCTTAAAAAGTTCTGAGGGATGGAAAGTTAGACCTGCCAGGAAGAGGATGGAGTTCTGCTGTCTGTTGAGGGATAAGTAGCTATTTAATTGTATTTGGTTTATTGTTGTTGGTTTTATAGCTTATACCAGAGAACCTAAAGCTTTGGAGAGGTTCTTCTTCTATTTTTATTTTTTAATAAATCCAAATAAATAAAATATAGGGCCACATCTTGAGATACTTAAAGGAAAAATGAATTGGAATTTTGCCTTAATAAGGAGTGGGTAAGGACAGCAAGATTTGAGCTAAGCTATCTAAATTTCCAACGGGGCTTTAAACGATGTACTGTATGTTGAACATAATTAAGAGATTTCTGTATCTAATATCAATATCCTTGTTATGGTTTGTGTACTTCAGCCATAGTTACTGGGTTTCTGGACGTATGCACAAAAATAAATGATTGAAAATTTCACTGTCAAGAGTTTGTGGGATGTTTCTGAGAAACAAAGAATACAAGAAAAGCAGGCGTTTGTTAGTGCTAATGTAGGACTAGACTGAGCCTAAATTGCTGCAGGTGCCCTGGGCAGGACGTCGAGGTGACTTTGCCCTCCTCCTTGCATGCCCCACACAATACCAGATAAGCAGTCCCTGTGCTTGAGGGAAGGCAGAGGCTGCTCCCTTCCTCTCCCAGCAGTGACACAAATATCTGAAAGGGGCAGAAAGGAGAAGTCTCACCATTCAGCAATAGCCTGCACAGCTGACCCATATTTACAGGGATCAGGATGCATTGTCCAAAGCATAGTGCCCCATATACACTCCTCCTTCCTCCTGAAATGGGGACCAATTGTGCACTCTGAGGATCCATCCCTCTTTGGGCATGGAGGCTCTGCACCCCCTGCAGGCTTGTATCTATCTGGCAAAATCTAGGTCATATAAGGCCTAACCCAAAGGTCTGAAATTCATGGAAAGTCTCCCTCCCACTAACTGTAATGGGCTGGATCAGTGTCCTACTAAAACTATCCTGCTCCCCCATTCTCCATTCCATCTGCAAATTCCTAGACACTCACATGCATACACTTGCATCTAACAGCAAAAACTAGGATGTGTTATTTTGTAAGCCTAAGCTTTGCAGAAATGCAGGAGACCCTGATATTTAATCTGCAGCTCCCAGTCCTAGTTCCCAACTTCTACAGCCATCTGGAGAAAAGTTTTGAAGCTCACTGACATGCTGAAGAAGTGGACCTGATTGAGGAATGGTCAACAGCTGCTGAAGGGTGGGGGGAAGGGGACATTAAAGTCTTCACTGATGGCTCCCGCATTCCCCAACAGTGCTACTAGCAAGTAAAAAAATATGTCAAAACCTACTGATCGTGCCCAAATTGCATTTGGTAGATTAAAACATATCAGCTGTTTCTTAACATTTTATTTCCTGTCTCCTTTGGGTCATAATTTGGCCTAAGGACTACATCTGTGATGAATTCCTTATAACAGAACCTTGCCATTTGGACTACAGTTGTCAGTGAAATATTCCAGCATGCTAGCACAGGCTCATAGATTTAAAAATATATATATCACTTAAAAGTTAGTGTAACAAAATGACTATAATGTAAAAATCCAGTCTATACTGAAATTCAGTTGATGCATCTCTCCAGCCAAAAACATTTTCTGCATAGTTATATATTCTGCATATACAATTTTCTGAAATAAAATCACTGACTATTCCTTATGGTATTTCATAAATATGGATAGATTTTAATTCAGTTGTAAGGATGTCACTGAAATTATGCTTTAAAGCGTATTTTCTTGATGCAAACTGTTTAACATTCGCAACGTTAAGCATTAATATTATTTATTAAGCATCAATATGCTTGGTGCTTCACAGGACACAGAGGGTTTCAAAGCCACAATGGGAGTTAAGCACCCAACTGCATAGTGTACAAAGATAGAATAGGGAGTACCTATGAACTGATGTTTGCCTAAGATGACTTGCAGCTCTTTCATTTTGCAACGTGCTTGTTAGGTGTGAATAAATGGGAAGAAAACATTGACCTCTCCCAAGGTCTTATATATCCAGTGAACATGAAATGAACTCATAACTAGGCATTTTTTTACAATGAAGTATAACTAGCCACCTAGCGCAGTAATATGTGTGCACATATCTGACTGAATGTCATATTAGAGAGACACGGTGGGTGAGGTAATATCTGTTATTGGACCAACTGCTGTTGGTGAGAGAGACAAGCTTTTCAGCTATACAGAGCTCTTCTTCAGCTCTGAATGTCATAAGGCATTTCAAACTACAGGGGAAACGACTAATTAGTATTGCAACACCAATGATACATATGAGCAAACACAAGATGAATTCATGTATAATGACAACTAGTTAGGGAAACAGGGCAGGGCATGTGTTTAGCTCTTTCCCCTTGGAATGGTGCATCTAATTATTGTAATCATTTTAGTAGAAATAAACTTGATTTCTGAGGGTCTGATCCTGAGCTCACTTCCATTGCTCTAAATAAGGAGTAACCCCATGAAATTGGTAGAGTTTCATGTGGGTAAAGTAATTTTTTTTTTGGCTTCAACACAAAGGTAGTGAGTGTTGTCAAAAAGTTCAGAATCTGTTTTTGTTTTTCACTGTAGTATTAGTGTGATCAGTGTTTTGCAGTCTGATCTGGAAAGTGTGTGATCAACTAGTAGGTTAACTCCCAAAGAAGTGTTTTTAGAGTCAGGTTCTTTAGTGAGAAATCAAAAGCTAAAGGAGCCCAGGGACCTCTGAAATACTGCTGAATACCAGAGCCAGGTGTGAAGTACAATTTCTCAGGGTGGGGGGTTGAGTATTTGAGAAGCGCTGGCACCCTGACTTCCAAGGTAAAAGTCTCTCTCTCTCTCTCTTCCCCCCCCCCCCCTCAAAGCTTTACAAGAAGTGGGAATTCTCTGAAGTTTCACTTTCAGGTACAGAATTACAAGTGACTGTTTTTCATTATCAAAGGGGTAGCCGTGTTAGTCTGGATCTGTAAAAGCAACAAAGAATCCTGTGGCACCTTATAGACTAACAGACGTTCTGCAGCATGAGCTTTCGTGGGTGAATACCCACTTCTTCAGATGCACTTCTTGCATCTGAAGAAGTGGGTATTCACCCACGAAAGCTCATGCTGCAGAACGTCTGTTAGTCTATAAGGTGCCACAGGATTCTTTGTTGTTTTTCATTAGAAAGTCAAACTTCACAGAAGGCAAAGAAAGAGGAAAACATTAAGAAGTAATGCATTAGCAGGTCAGCTCCTAGTCAGTGATATCAGACAATATTTTTCTAAGGAAGAATAATATACTTCCAATAGAAAATTCCAAAGGGTGGGGGAATTGTCTTTTACTTGTTTCATAATCCAGTTGTCTCTTGTCCCCCATCCCAATTGTGACAGATATGACAATTTCTTGCAATATCCTTGAAAAACCTTATTGAATTAAGTTCAAGTATCTTTGGAATCCTTTATATTTATTGCAAAGGTTATGTATTATTGTGGCCCTGGATGATCAAAGAACTATATTGAATAATGTGGTAGACAGGAATGGTCATTTGGGACAATATATGTGAAGTGGATTTCCTGGGAAATATCTAGGGGGAAGTGAATGCATATTCCCCACCCCTGGTTATACAAAAACCCAGTATTTTGAAGCTATGCCCCGAAGAGTGGGTCTTTGTCTGCTGATCACCTGTTACATGAGGCCAAGATCAAAGGCCCAAGCTATATAAAGGAAAGACTCAATTTTTCATGGTTGTGTGAGTTCTAGCTAACGTACACTGCATTTTTATCGGTAAAACTTTTGTCCCTGACCAACAAAAGTTTTACCAACAAAAAATGCCCGTGTGGACAGCGCTTTGTCAGTGGGAGACGTTCTCCCATTGACAAAGCTACTACTGCTCGTTGCGGGTGGTTTCATTCTGCTGGCAGGACTGCTCTCTTCTGCTGGCAGAGCAGCTACACAGGAGACCTTACACCAGCACAGCTGTGCCGCTGTAAGGTATACAGTATAGACATCACCTTAGACTATTATGAACTTGTATCCACAGAAAAACCCTTTGGTTTGAAGGACTGACTCCTACCAGAGCCTTTGTTGGAGTCCAGGAATGATGTCTGGTAAGCTTATTAACATGTGTATGTGGGAGAGGGTTATTGTTTTTATATGTTTTCTCTGCAATGCTTTCACCTTAAAAAGAATTGTGCTTGCTTAGGTAACTCATGCCTGCTCAGTGTGGCACTCTGTCCCCCTCTAGTGGTGTCTGGACCAGCTAGAGCTTGATGAGCCTGCTACAGTGCTGGCTAAGAGAAATGTGTCTTTTAGCTCAGGCACTAGAGGCTCATGCATTAAGCTCAAGAGGTCACAGGCTTGATTCCCACAGTCAACAATCCTCCGTGGGGGCGTCCATGTTACAAGTGGTGGCCTATATAGGAAATTCAACTGGGAAGCCTCTGAATATCAAGATGCCCTTCCCAGCCCAGGGGGAGTATGTAACCCATGCCTGCTTGGTGTGGCACTCTGTCCCCCTCTAGTGGTGGTTAGACCAGCTTGACACTGATGAGCCTGCTACCAGCTTGGCTAAGAGCTGTGTGTCATAGCTCAGGCAGTAGAGGCTAAGCTCAGGAGATCCCCACTTCTGATGACCTACCATTGGTGCATTGGCATTACACTTAGAATGGGCTATCAGGTCACTTATCGCTGCTGGCAATTACAGCTGTTCATAGCAAAGAATAGATGTTGGACTATTCTGGCTTGCTGGGACTATCGCAGTGTAGGCAGGGAATTGTGACTTCACCTGCTGGTACACATAGCAGCAGTTCACTTGCAATTACCATTTTTGCTACATAACAATTTTATTAAAGCCTGAAAATGGTATACAAGTTCTGACATTTTAATTATCTAAATATATATCTTAGGAAAGAACCTTTTGAACCATAGTGATACTAGAAAGGCTTTTGGGATAATGTCTTTCCTGTAGAATTATAAAGTTTGTTTTTCTACATCAGTCATATTTTTCCTAGAGTACCGGTATATACCAATTTTCACTCTGAACTCTCCCAGTCCCTTTTCTGCAAAAAGGTCTGTGAAGGTTTCTTCTTATACAGAGGCAAATTCCTCCATCTCTAGCCGACTCTGGAGCTGTAAATCTCTCATCGCTGGCAGATTATTAGGCAGGAGGTAAATCTTTCCTCCTCTAAGAGACTTGTAGGAGGAGGGAATTCTCCCCCATCTCCATAGGTTCTGGGGTAAGTAAAATTCCTCTGTCTCTAACAGAGTCTTAGGGCAATAAATCCCTCCATCTCTGGTACAGAAGACGCAGTAAATCCTTCGATTGCTAGCAGATTCTGGGACAGTACTTCACTCAGAAGTTTCCACTTGATTTAGGCTATGTCTATGTAATGCCGACAGACCCCAGTCGTCGGCAGGCAGGATCAAACCATGGACCTCTGGAGCTTAGGGCATGAGCCAAAAGCTAACTTCCTGTTAGCTAAGGGCATAGCTACACTTGCAGATGTCAGGGCCGGCTCTACAGTTTTCGCTGGCCCAAGCAGTGCACCAAATTGCCGCCACGGACAGCGGGGCCAGTCCGTGTGCCCTTAGGGCGGCAGGCGCGTTTCCGCAGCGGCAGCAATTCGGCAGCAGCTTCAATGTTTAGCTGAAGCCACCGCGGACAGCTAAACATAGAAGCTGCTGCCGAATTGCTGCCACAGCGGAAACGCGCATGCCGCCCTAAGGGCACACGGTCTGCTCCCGCTGTCCACAGTGGCAATTCAGCGCACTGCTTGGGGGCAAAACAACCAGGAAAGCCGCCCCTTGCAGAATGCCGCCCCAAGCACCAGCTTGGAATGCTGGTGCCTGGAGCCGGCCCTGGCAGATGTAGAGCGCTTTGAGTTAAACCAGCCTTCGTAGAGTGCAGTAGGGAAAGCACTGCAATCTGTCCACACTGACAGCTGCAAGCACACTGGCATGGCCACATTAGCGCTCTTGCAATGGCCACAGAGAGCAGTGCATAGTGGTAGCTATCCCAGCATGCAAGTGGCTGCAAGGTGCTTTTCAAATGGGGAGGGTGGGGTGGAGTGTGACAGGGAGTGTGTTGTATGTTGGGGGACAGAGAGTGGGGTTTTGGGGGGCTGATAGCATGTCAGCATGCTGTCTTGTAAGTTCAGACAGCAGCAGACCCCTCCTCCCCTCTGCCTCTCTCTCTCACACACAGCATTCCACAGTAATGGTTGCTTTGTCTCGGAGCAGATAAGCATGCCGGCTGTCAAACGGAGCTTTCAAAGTGCATATCTGCATTCCTGCAGTGAATGCAAAACAATGACAAGAGTGGCCACTGGACTTAAGGGGATTATGGGACATTTTTCGGAGTGCAGTAATGAAACACTTTGTTCACACTGACACCCAGGCGTTTCAGCCAATGCACACCAAGCATTAATCTTCTCGCCAAAGTGGAGTACCAGAAGCGCTCTAGCCCTGGAGTCAGAGCGCTCTACGTGCCTGCCAGTGTGGATGGATAGTCAGCTAGGGTGCCCAGGGCTACTTTAATGCGTTCTAACTTGCAAGTGTAGCCAAGCCCTAAGGCTGTAGAGCAGACTCATTTTATATCTCTAAGTGGTCTCAGTGCCACTAGATGGGACAAAACACCATATGCAGAAGGTGGAGGGGTTACATCTACACTTGCAGAGTTTTTGCGCTGTCAATTTCAACGGTGACAGAGAACCAGTGAAAGAAAAGAGCTGGTTTGTGTACTCACTTACTTCCACAGGAATCAGAGAGTGTTTACATTTGCAGCACTTCCAGCACCATGAGAGCAGCGCAGAGAGGGCAGCTATCCCACCATGCAGCTCTCTCCATTTTGACCATGTGTCTTGTGAGAAGGGGTGGGGGTAGATTGCGGGGCATCCTGGGTCCTTGCACAGTCTCCTCTCCCCAAACACTGATCAGCTCCAGTAGGTCAGCATTGCTCCAAGCAGGGGATCATTTGCTCTGTGAAGCAGCCATTGTCACTTGGCCAGATGATAAGTGAGCACTTGCCAAGAAAACAGGAAGGGGAGTTCCAAAGTTCCCGGGGCTTTACCAGGGGAGGGTGGGTGTCTGTTTAGCTGGCAGCAGAGCAGTAGAGCTGCTGGCCAAAGTGGTCACTTAGGCACTGTGGGATAAAAGTTCTGTAAACAGGAAGAACGTGTCTTCACTTGCATATCACTACAAAAGCATCACCGGTAAAAGCTGTATGCCTCTCATGGAGGTGGTTTTCTTTTTGCCTAGAAACTTCTGAGTTTCATCACAAAAAGTCATTGGCAAGTACAGACGCTCCCATGGTTTTTGTGCAAAAAAAGGGACTTTTTCCACTTTAAATGGCAAGTGTAGACATGCCCTTAGGCACTGCGAGGGGTGGCTCCAGGCCCCAGCATGCCAAGCACATGCTTGGGGCGGCATGCTGCGGGGGGCGCTCTGCCGGTCGCCGGGAGGGCAGCAGGCAGGTTGCCTTCGGCGGCATGCCTGCGGAGGGTCCGCTGGTCCCGCGGCTCCAGTGGACCTCCCGCAGGCGTGCCTGCAGGAGGTCCACCGGAGCCATGGGACCAGCGACCAGCAGAGCTCCCCCCGCGGCATTCCGCCGTGCTTGGGGCGGCAAAATGTCTAGAGCCACCCCTGGGCACTGCCTTCAATTTCTCAGGTTCACAGAGATAGTTTCTCCTGCATTTGACAGATCATCACCCCATCTTTTACAGTTAGTACTTCCAAACATTTCTGAGATGGGTGTTCCCTTCAGCTGCTCTGTCTCCCATACAGAGAGAACCTATTTTATTGTGTTGTCTACTCTTCTCTGTCCAGCTGACAAAGAAAGAAACTTGGGGTTCTAAAATGGTATCAAAGTTCCATTTCTTGTAAAGGGGCAGACACCCTAATTAGGCTTTCCTTTTTGTAAAAGTGTTTTCTTTTTCTTCAAACTGTCTGACTCTATAAAAGTCTGCCATTTAATGGGCTGACTTTGCCCTTATGCCAGGTGATGGACAACCCTCAATAAATTCCATATTGAATTGAATAAGTGATAAAAAGCTTTTAGAAACTGGACTGAAAATCATGTGAGAACAGATTTTCTTCACAGTATTCCTGCACTTACCTTTCCAGCCAGAAAATGGAAATGAAAAATAAATTATTTTATAATTTCAAAACATCAGAAAAAATCTGTTTCTACTATCTGGCAAAGATTCAGAGACAATTTTATTTTCTCAAAGCTGGTCATCCAACCCCTGCTTTTTCATCACTAGGGACATAAAGGATTTTCCAAAGCCAAAATGCCCAGTTCTTTCAATAGAAAATAATCACACTCCACAGAATTTCTTCAGAAACTTTTTCCACAAAGGAAACTTAACTGAGGGATATTAACAAACAACATATAAATACCAGGGAAGAGGAGTTATTTCAGTTAAGTGCTAGTGTTGACGTAAGAACAAATAGATATAAATAAATTTAGGCTTGAAATTAGATGAAGGTTTCTAACCATCAGACGATCAAAGTTCTGGAAAAGCCTTCCAAGGGAAGCAGTGGGGGGAAAATACTTAACTTGTTTTAAGATTAAGCTGGATAAGTTTATGGAGGTGGGGATGGTATGATGACACTGCCTACAATGGCCTGTAGCCAATCTGTGACTGCTACTAGCAAACATCTCCAATGGCTGGTGATAGGACACGAGATTGGGAGGGCTCTGAGTTAGTACAGAGAATTATTTATCAGATGTCTGGCTGGTGGGTCTTGCCCACATGCTCAGGGTCTAACTGATCACCATATTAGGGGTCAGGAAGGAATTTTCCCCAGGTCAGCTTGGCAGAGACCCTGGGGGGGGAGGGGGTTCACCTTCCCCGTAGCATGGGGCACGGTTCACTTGAAGGTTTAAACTAGTGTAAATGGCAGATTCTCTGTAACTTGAAGTCTTTAAATCATGTTTTGAGGACTTCAGTAACTCAGCCAGAGGTTATGGGTCTATTACAGGAGTGGGTTGGCAATGTTCTGCGGCCTGCAATGTGCAGGACGTCAGACTAGATCAGTGGTGCCCAAACTTTTCCTGTTGAGCCCCCCCACCCCCTTACCAATAATGGAATCTGGCCATTCACCCCCTCCATTACAAGACAGTTGGCTCAGCCGAGGAGCTTGGGCTGAAGGCAGAGCTGGGGGCAGAACTGGGGATGAGAGAGAAGCTAGGGCTAGAGGTGAAGCTGGCCTGGGGAGAGAGAGGGAATGATGGCAGAGCTGGGGTGGGCATGCAGCTGCAGTTGGGGTCAGAGCTGGGAGTGGAGCAGGGCTCTGTGGTGCTCCATCCCCACCCTCTGTGGGGGCTGGCCTGTCCCTGCTGCATCCCTCCTCAAATGTTCCTCTAGGGTAATGCCCCACAGTTTGAGTACCACTGAACTAGATGATCATGATGGTTCTTCTGGCCTTAAAGTCTATGCATCTATATATGCTGAATAGCTGAAGCCTGAAACTTCAATGTTCAAACTTTTGCCCTTCTAGCACACAGTTTCAGTGTGAAGCTTGACGCTTTCGGTACTTGATTTTCATTCATGTTATATACATCACCTCACAATGAAAAGGTGCCCCTTAAGAATCTCCTCCTTTCTGACAGATCAATGTGGACACAGCTGAGCGTATTTTTGTGAAATAGTGACATCCAGTGGCTAGTCAAGCTAATCCCAGGTGGATGTTTACAGTATAAGTCCCAAGGGATGTACTGTATTGTGTCCCGCTTCCTTCTACTGAAAAGTGACAATCAGAATAAATCATCTGTCTCTGTTTGGCATGTACCTAATTTAGAACAAAACTGAATGTTAAGCAAATTAAATGAATTGTTAAACAGATATATAAAGACTAAATACACTAAGAAATCTGTCGTGCGGTTAGTTCTTGTCTTGGTATTTAATAAAATCATATTAGACTTAGATGCTTATTAGGGCCCCTGAGCATAGGAAGTATTTTATTTTTTGTTTATAAATATGTCAAGTATTCCCTTCTGTCACTGTGTTCTTGTGCAGCTGTTAGACTGGGGACTGTTTCAGAAAACTGCACTACAGGGTGAAACTGACTGTTGTCAGACTATATAAACCATCTGGAGTAGCAAGCTGCTTTTCATGCCCTATGATCTCTAGGATCTGATTTGTACAATGCATATAAAATTGACATGTTCATATAAAAAGATGGGAAGTTTCAGAATTGTGTAAGGGTCTGATCTTATTAAAGAATGCGGAGATTTCTTGATACCGATAGACAAACGTAAATATCAGACCTTTGGTTATTGTTCTTTCATCTTTTATTGTCAGCTAGATGGATGTCTTGAGGAGGCATCTATTGAATGCAGGATTAAAACCAAAATTTACCTTCAAAAGAAATTTGCTGCATCATAGTCCTGAGTATAAGAGAAACATAGCTCCAAAATGGGAGTTTCTCTCTAAAGCATACAAGAAATGGTGAAGGTAGGCGGCGCTATGTGCTAAACTTCAAAAAGATCTTATTTGATGTGAGAAGGGATGATAATAAAGGGAATATCCCTCATGTGAAAATTAGAAAGCTCTTCCAGCTTGCCTTTTCCCTTTCAGAGAGTTACCCTGGGTGTATATGGACCAGAACCACATGTAAATTTGCAACTGAAAATTCTGAAACTGGGGCAGTTGGCAGGCTTGCAAGTCCATATACGTACAGCACCTTGGAATAGGGCTGGACGGAAAACAAGAATTCATTTTGCAAAACATTTGGGGAGGTTGTTATTTGGTTTTATTTTGCACCAGGACTTTTCAAAACTTTTCATGACTAAAGAGAGACCCATGCCAGAAGAGCTAGTAGTGGTCAAGGCACTCATCTGGGATGTGGGAGACCCTGGTTAAAATCTCTGCTCTGAATTAGGCAGAAAAGGGACTTGAACTTGGGTCTTCACAATAACTTTTAATTTTGATGACTTGTCATGTTCTGACCCCACAAAAAAGCCTTTAGTTGAAAAATCCCTGATCAGCTCTGACTGGCAGCAGCAGTTTTAGAAATAGGACTGGTGGGACAGATCCCCTTCCTTGAAGAAGCCCATGAAAGGAGGGGGTCAGATGAGGAGGAAAATTCCATGAGGTTTGCCATGCAATTTCCTGTAGACCATACCTGACAGGGTGAGGATTCTGGTATAGTTGAGGTTTCCCAATTCTGTGGCTACTGTGAATCCTCAAGGAAGGGCATTCCCACCTCTTGCATGTGCTGTGCTGGCATTGGCTGGATCATCTTTCAAATGCAGAGTCGTCATCACAACGGGTACCTGGGAGGAGTTCATACAGGCTTGACTCACTACATGAAACTCCAGCTCAGATATCTACTTGGATATCCATGCGTTCAGTAAAGGACAGTGCTGCAGAGAGTAACCAGTCCTCAACTTCAAGACCTCCTGCACCCAGCCCCATCACTAATCCAGGTGCAGAGACAATTATGGAATAACAGAGATCAGGAACGTTTCTTCTGAATTTCATCAGTTAGTGGTTAGCTTGTGTCCTGAAGCATGAGAATTTATATTCCTAATTTTTATCCTATTTAATAGATACATGAATATAAGACAATTATAGCTACATTGGTTACTATGGGTGAACTCCTGACCCCAATGAAGTCATTGGGAATTTTGTCATTGACTTCAGTGGTGCCAAGATTTTGCTCTGTTTTTTATTGCTAATTCAGTTACACATTCTTTTTATTAAAATGCAACCAAGTCAAAACAATATCTTAAATCAAATATATAAATGCCTAGGCACAGGATTGTACAGCATGTAGAAAAATGGGCTCTTATCAGCAACTGTGCTTTAGCCTGAGCTACCAAGTAACTGCCATTCCTCCATAATATTTACTTGCCCCCATACCTGTGATGTGTCCTAAGTTTTTCGGGACATTTGTGATGTCATTAGGGAAAAGAATTCATGTCCATTTTAAACCTACAACTTTTCTTCATTAAAAACTGGAAAAGAAAAACATTTTTTTTAAAGTTTGTTTTGTTTTTTTAAAAAAATCCTCTCTTAGCTGAAAGCCTTCTGGATGTTTACTCAGTTTTTCTCAATCCTGATTTCTGAAAAAACATTTTCCACAATTTCCATATCACAGACCATGGTACTTCTAGACTAACTTAACATGTCTTTACTTAAATGGCTTAATAGATTCAAAGGAAAAGACAACATCAGAAGTTATTTACCTTTCAATGATCTAGAATCTGCAGAGTTTCTGCCCAAAGCTACACTGAAAATAAAATAAACTCACAGAGAGAATTTGAGAATATATTTTCTTTAATATGCCGGGATAGGTGGCGGCCTCTGGATAGATTACAAAATCTTTGCGAGGTTGGTATTGTAATCATACCACTTCCCCAGGGGTGAAAGTAACTTCAAGGACTTACTGGTACACTGCACGGCCAGGGTCCTGGGCAAGGTGGGGGAGCAGCTCTGGGCCCCTGGAAGGGGCAAGGCCTCAGGCAGAAGCAGCAGGGCTGGGGTCAGCGTCCCCCGGCCAGCCCATCTGCGCTGCCTGGCCGGCACCGCCCAGGACTCCGGCAGCGATTTAAAGGGCCCAGGGCTCCGGCCGCTGCCAGGAAACCCAGGCCCTTTTAAATCACAGGGCCCCAGGGCCGCTGCCCCTTTGGCCCCCTTGTCAGCGGCTGTGCCAGTATGGTGGTTAAAGCGCTGCCGCAGCAGCACTTTAACGACAGCTGTGTACCAGCCCATACCGGCGGCCCCTTTCTTACCAGTAGGCCATACCAGCCAATACCGGTTTACTTTCGCCTCTGCACTTCCCATGATTTGTCACTGATGCTACTATTATTATTATCCCAGACAAAGTTAAGATGGATTTAAGGTTGAGAGTATGTATCAGTAATTTAATGCTTAAACCAATTCAGAGTTAATGATGCACTTAAGAGAAATCCAAACAGGTTAAAGGTAAGAAATATACCCGAACTTAACTCTGCCCTGTAGTGATGTCGTGCAATAACCAAATAATTATGATGAAGGCATTTTACTGTTTGTGGTCCCAGATTAGATTAAACTGATTTTTAAAGACACATTGTTCCCCCCCCCCTCACATATTTTCTTCTTCATGGTATTATTCAGAGGGGGACTCCCCACTGGCATAAAGCCAGTGGAGCCAGCTCCTGGAAGCCATTCTCTCTGCTTCAGCATATGGAGTGTGTCAGGATGTGACATGGCAGAGATCTGCTACATCACTTTTCCATTGGTGTAAGATCCCCTGGGGACCATACTACAGAGGTGTGAGTTAGACCAGCCTGTAGGCTTCTCTAATTAATGCTAGAGCCTGGATAGACTGGCTCCTAGAATCGGAAAGCCGTAACTTCCTACTCTGACCTGTGCTGAGCAGAACTCGAATGCAAGAGAGAATTTAGTCTGCAATAGGTACACCCTCAAAGCCAGGGTTTAATCCCCACAAGCAGAGAGGGATCTTTTGTGGGGGATAGATGATCTTTAGGTGGATTGGGAACAGGGCCAGTGGATCAGAAATATGCAGATAGATCTAGCAATGTGAACACACACACACGCACACAACCAGACATGAAGAAGCATAGGAACAAAGTTCCCTACCAGCTATTGTAGAACTTCTCTATTCACAGCTCATTCAGGCTGAATATGCCTTTCTATTGCTCTGTGAGAAATTAAAAGGCCATGCAAATATTATTAAAATAATAACATTTTAAGTTAAAAGTAGAAAATAACAATTGCATTTATGAACAGTTACAACATAAAATAGAGCACTGAAATAAAAAATATAAAAAAATTAAACAATTAAAAAATATAATGATCAAGAATTTTTTGCATTTTCTATATTAAAATCATTATACCTGGACTTTGAAAAATTAGGGGCTTTGCCATTAATACCCTTTTTATTTATCTTCAAATATGTCTAACCTGCATGTATAATAAAAGTCATAGTGCAGAAATGACAAAAACTAGAAATTCAAGACTGCCCCTTTCAGTCCCTCTTTGAGCATTGGTCTTGGGGTACTCCATTTCTACATGACTCCACTGAGGCAAATAGATTAGGCATCTAACATTATTTTAGTTAGAATAAAATATAATAGCTCTTAGTCCCAGTGCTATGGGACATAAAACTATCACCATCTGGAAGGAATTTATATCCAAAGTAGAATACTGAAGAATTAGGAACATTGCCAGAAGGAGGACAGATATGTCTTCTGAACCACCCTGCAGTGGCCACCACTGGAAACACGAAGCCAGAAGAGATGGACCGTTGGTTTATTCTACTGTGGCTGTTCACTGCTGTGTTTTGGTTTTTTTCCCCAAGAGTGAGAGTTAAGAATAGGATTGCTTTATTCTGAATATTTAGTTTTCAAGAAACAAGCTGAAATAAATAGCTATCAGTGATCTTTCTCTCCCACTCGCCACCACAGGGGTTATGTCCGAAATATTTGTAGCACTCTTTTTGGTGTCCCTTTTTCATCTTCCTTTACCTTCCTTCCTCATTGTTTTTTTTCTTTCTGATACAGGCTATGCTTCTCTCTTTTCCTGTGACTGTCTCTCAGTCTCCATGTAGCAAGTTCCTCTCTCTCTCCCTTTTTTTCCCTCAGACCAGCCCATCCCTCTTCTCCAGAGAGTCCTCCCTAGCAGCCCCTGACTTTTTCATCTACTTTGTTACTTTTTCTTGTGTCCCCAGAGTGCTATTTTCTTGCACAGAGCTTGTACTGCCAGCATCACTGATATGATACTGCCTGACTCCGGAGATTTTTGTCACTGCTGCCTTTCCAATGTGCTACCTAAAATGCTCCAAACGCCACTGTTATCTATTCACTTCTTTTACAATGGCTGAGGAAAAGAGAATTTTTACTCATATGATCACCTGCCCAGACAGCCTTTGAGGAAGAGAGTATGGAAATGGAACTTCAAATTGATGTCTCCAAAGGTGCTGGAAATGTTTGAACCCTTTAAATTCTAGCATGTTTGAAAGCCTCTATCATACCCAAGTTTGCTTTTATTTTAATTCATCAGTCTTGCTATTTTCATTTGCATTGTCTTTTGGTGTTAACTAGTTGGTTGAAATGTTTTGTGTAATTGAACTAAGCAGATTTCTGTTGATAGTAAGGCAAAACCCTAAAGGTCCAAAACTCAGTAGCCTCAAAATACTTGCAAAACTTCCTTCTTACCAAATGCTGCCCCTAGCATATGAAATCCATTTTGTGCTCCATTAGGCTCCACTGTCTTCGTTTTTCTTTGTTGTGTAGCATTTGCCTGCATCGTATTCCTTAGCCTCCTTCCTTACATGCACTTCCCTAGTGCTTACCATCAAAAGTGCAGCTCATCAGAAAAACCTGTCAATGCAAGAATTTAAAGCTGCTAAAATTAAACAGTAATACCAGCTTGGGGCAATGTATTTTATGTATGGAAGAGTTTGTTCCTATAAATTTGGGTCCTTGTGGCCAATTATCAAACCCGTCTCCTTGACTTATTCTAGAAATGACTTTCTAACATAGTGACTGTGGCAGAGACCTGTAACATTTCTGACATTCATTCTACTGATGCAGCTTTGCTTCAATGTACAACTCCAGCTCCCCTAAATGATGTCAAATGATGTTCTTTTACAGTAGTTCAAGGGGTAACACATATTCACTGTTCTGTTTGTATTTAAAATATGATTAAAACAGGTAACATTTTTAAACTGTTTTTAGGAATTTTAAAATATATTTTCAATTTCAGTTGCTTTGTGGTTGGCTTACTTAATACTCTTGATCCATATAGTCCACATGTATGGAATTTTATGTGGTTTGTGCTTATGTTACTGTCCTAATATCCTGAAGTGCTAAAGTGATATTAAAATTGCCATGCATCTAGGAGTACTGTATTTACTAAGTGGACTCAATTTATAGTCAAACAATCTGAGCTAAGCAGTGATTCAAATGTCATATCAGCCTTGTCTAGAACCCAAAAGAGGAGATCGTGTTATTCAGGGTCCTAGCAGAACTGGCCAAAATTGAATCCTTATCAGTCTGTGGTGGAAATTTGCTATTACCTTTTGTAAATCAAGCGGTTTTGGATAAGTGTTATATATTACCAAATTATAAGACTCCATACAGCATGTGAGCATCAAACCAGTTCAATACAAAAACATCAAAAGGTTTCCAAAGATCAGACAATGAACAGTCTCCTCTGACTATCCCTAAAGACTAAGGGCTCCATGCATCCTTATACATCCTAGCACACAGGGAGCTTCTGCCCACAGATTTGGGCCTTCAGAATGAAGAAGCAAAACATGTTTCTGTGGCCTGCTTCCTCCCCAGTGCTGATGATTGGAGACCTACAGAATCTGGGATACAGAGCTGGAGACTTACTCTACACTTGAAACGAAATAAGCTGCATTCCAAACCAAATAAGCTATGATGGAATACGGGTTTTTATAACAGTATAACTGTCTCTACATTAAGGTTTAGAAATGGCATTAAAAAAAACCTCACCCCCCTAACCAACATTGCCACATTAGGAAAAGTTTCTAGTGTAGACCTGGCTGGAGTTGGTGGAGGGGCAGACTGAGCTCCTCAGGATTCTTCTTCCACTACTGTTGAAGCCCACATGGCAAACCAGCAGGGGAGAACACACAGACTCACTCCACACTAACTTACTCTGGCTTGCCCCTCTGTGCCTCCCAGGGGCATCCTGTGACAGCTGCAATAGTGGTAGGCCCTGGAAGTACAGGTCCTGCAGAAATCATATGGCCAAAGACCAGGAAGCAAAGGAAAAGGCATCCATGCTGAAACCTTGCCTTCTGCACATCTCTTCAGATCTCTGGGGATCCTTGGACTGGACCAGGGTGTGTGTAAAAGCCCCAATTTCTTCCTATGCCCTTCTCCTTGATGGAAATAATTTTTTTCAGCAAATATGCTACTTGTCAAAGAGACTTACCCCTACATATGCTAAATGTCAGGATTTCTCTCCTTTCTTTTCTTTAAGTCGTACAAAAGGGATCAAATCAGCCTTATTATAGCATTGACATTGCAACCTTAAATATGGAGATTATGTTCTCTCCATCATAAAATAACACACACCTGCTGAACTTGTAGAGAGTAGCTTTAAAATGCAGGCCTCCACCACCAGATTAAATTTACTGTGCAAATACCACAGCCAGTCAACAGATATCAATATACTCTCTCTCTCTCACACACAGGAATTTTACGAAGGGGGCAATTTAGATAAACTGAAGGAATGTGAGCATTCAGATTTGGATGCTCAGGAATTAGAGGGGATTTTCAAACCACAGGATGGGAGGTGCGGAACTTCTCAAATTAAGCTCCTGATCTATGCTCAGACACAGTAGCTTCTGCTGCCTTCACCTTTTATGAAATGCAAAATGGCTCTTAAAGGACTGAGCAGGAAGACACAGATTCTGTGTGATGATCACACAGTACTGGGCCCAGGATATATGCAAGACAGAGCTACCAGTGTTGCTTGGCTAAGTATGGGCAATTGCTCATACCACTCATATTTTACCTGTCCAGGCTAGCTGCAGGAGAAATATTGCCATAAAGGAGTGTACAACAGGTTAGCGGGGCTGCTGCTGCATGCTTTCACCCAAAAATGATAATGTTCCAATAAAAATTCAAGACAACGCAGAGCTCCATCATTTGCAAGCAGCATCATAGACTAGTAAATATCATAGTGACCACATTATGGTAAAATTCTGATCTGTGATATGCAAATGGACCATGTGAGACGAGGAAAGGATAGGGAATGCACCCTGTGAGATGGGCAGGTAGCGAGGTCACAGTCTTCTTTTTTTCAGGCATAGAATATAACAATAACCAGGGAAAAAGAACAGGAGTACTTGTGGCACCTTAGAGACTAAGAAGTTTATTTCAGCATAAGCTTTCGTAGGCTACAGCTCACTTCTTCGGAAGCATAGAGTGGAACACACAGACAGGAGATATTTATACATACAGAGAACATGAAAAGGTGGAAGTAGCCATACCAACTGTAAGAGTCCAATTAATTGAGATGAGCTATCATCAGCAGGAGAAAAAAACCTTTGAAGTGATAATCGAGATGACCCATAGAAGGTGAGAGGAGAACTTAAAATGGGGAAATAGATCTCTAAGGTGCCACAAGTTCTCCTGTTCTTTTTGCGGATACAGACTAACACGGCTGCTACTCTGAAACCTGTCAAATAACCAGGTTATTGTAATTCCATCTACAGATAACTCTACTCATAATTTCCCTGCCCGGAGCACCAATGAATGTGAAATTATCTGGCCCTGGGTCTCAGGGGAAGCGGGGTTGGGGGGCGGACTGTAAATTATCAGTGACTTTTTTAAAAGGTAATTTTACTTTCAGCTCTTGTGATCAGCCAATATTTTATGGTTAGCATCACAAAAAGAGTGCTAGAATCTTACCATTTAAAATCATGAAAGTTAAGATTTCTGTTCTATTTTGTTCATAACAACAGTCATGTTATCTGAGTGCCTACATTTAGAGATTACTTATCCCTTCCTGGCTAAATAACATAGGAGACCTGTCCCCCTGACTCCTAGGTTTTTTATTGCCAATGATTTCAATACGAATGCCTCTAAAAAAGAGAGCATTATCCAAGTGCAACTGTAAGGAGTAAAAAAGACCCCAAAATAACCTGATGTAGTTTCCCCACATCTTGATTGGGCTAAAGGAAGATCTCTTTTCTGTACCAAAGCAACTGCTGCTTCCATTCCAGCCTCAGACAGTGCCAGTGCTCATCTTGAGCTATTTAACCCTTCTGCATAAGACTTCCAACTTGACCCTGCCAGCAGGTAGGGGATCTTGGGGGACAACTACTGCACTGGTGGGGTGCAAAATAAGCTTTATTAAGAAAAATGCAAAAACAGGGAAAATTCAATAGTGAGGGGTATGGGGTTTGTTAAGGTAGACAATTGGGGAGGGGTTTCTTTTAGTAAATAGTATAGGGGGTTTCAATAGTGGGGTACAATACATTTGGTAACCAATTAACACTGAAGTATAAATGTAACAGGTAGCTAACAATTTCTGTGTAAAAGGTGTGTCACAGCAGCATATAACCAACTAACAGTTATGGGTAAAATGTGTTAAATAACCAACAACTCTAGGTAAAAATGTGTTACAGTGGTGTAAATGCAAAATGTGAGGTGTGTCAGAGAGAAAAAGGGTAACCAATGGGGTTTTATGCTAGATTTCAGCAATACAATTGAGGTTTGGCAGCAGTAGGAGCGGGGTGAACACGTGGGGGAAGGGATTAAAAGAGAGAGAGAGAGGGGCAGTGGTAGAGGAATGAGGTTGGGGGATGGGGGGAGAGGAGCACGTGGTGGAGCAGAGACCAAACGCAGAGGCGCTGCGGAGGGAGATTTAAACTCAGGGAGACACAGAGAGCAGACAGGCTGCAAGTTTAAACATCAGAGAGACTGCAACGAGTGACTGGGGAGCTCGCGGGGAGACACGGGCAAGCTCGGGGGGGGGGGGCGGGTTAGGGCAGCGGGAAGACAGACTTAACCACAATTATACAGAACACAGCAAAATCTTATCTATGATCTAACTTAACCAAGACTACACAAATTAGCAAGCAACAGAACACAATGCAACAATTTTTTAAACTTAACTTACAGAGCACAATACAAACAATTCTTTAAACCTAACTTAACCACAGCTATGCAAAATGAAATTACAATTTATCTAGACTAAAGGCTAACCCTAACCTAATGGGTGCACCTTATACTAGGGGTAGTTCCAGAGGGCAGAGTGGTGTGTGCCCAGGATACAGCTCCAAGGGCGGGGTTTAAGGTGGTAGCTGCAGCAGTGGGACGACTGCAAGTAGGCTGCCCAGGATAGAGTCCAGGGAGGCACAGCTTAGCAGCGGCACAGGTTTATTTCTAGCAGCAAAGGCACTGCGGAGCTAGAAGCAGAGCAGTTACAGAGCACAGACCACGGAGTTAACTTGGGTCTGCCTGCTGGGGAAAGAAAGCCAGCAGTTAGAACAAGGGGAGTGTGCAAGAGGTTTTCCTTACCAATCCCCAGGACAGCAGCAAGCACAGAGACAGGAACAGCAGCAGCATCAGAGGACGCAGAGAGGACTTGATTCGCTTACAATAATCAGGAGATCTCCAGGCAAAATTCGTTGTTCGTGGGAGGGGAGTTTAAAAACGGGGGTACGCTCAAAAACAAACGAGAGCGGGGAGAGGGCCCCCCAAAGACCCCTAGCTGATCAGACCAGGTGGCAATGCAGGAACCTCTCCGGGGGTCTGATCAGAAAATGTCTGGTTTTAAAGGCAAACTCAGGCAGTTTCCCGCCAGTAACTTTGATTGGTTCCCCTTGTTACAGGGGAGGAGAGAAGGCTGCAGGTGAGCACAGAACATGCCTGGGCAAGTTTTTGAGCCACAGGTATGACTCATACACTCAGCTATTTGGCCACTTTAGGTCTTGCATTCCTGGGCAGAGCACCCTACACCGAGCTGGGTCTGAACAAAGAAGCTAGACAAAGGAGCAAGAAGTCTCCCCCCTGAGCAGAGCAATGGCTCCAGTCAGTCTGCACAAGCCATCCCCATGAGCAGGGCCAGGCTGTGACTTTGGTCAGTTCAATGGCCGGGGGGGCGGCCACTTAGCACAAACAGAAAGGAGGGGGGGGGAAGGAATCCAGCAGGGGGACAGCTGTAACAGACACAACTAACCCTGCCTGCCATAACCAAACAATAATCTACTTTAGACCTGTCTTTTCATTCCCTTGCATCACAACTAGGCTTCTTGTCAGCTTTCATTATAACTGAATAATAGGAAAATTAGAAGATATACCCCAGGCTAAAAAAATAAATCCAAGCTTTCCAGAATGATCAGACAAAGTTGTAGATAAGTTGCATTACCGAGGAACAATATTTAAGACACCATGTTATAAAAATTAAATGAATTCAGTAGCAGTATGTTTTGCGGGGAGTGGAGCCAGGAGAAAAAAGCCATGTTTGCTTTTTAAGGATAGATTTGTAAGAAGCCACAATGGCTCATAATCCCAAGAGAGCTTTGATACCATATCAAAATATCCTGCACAACCGGGGACTCAAAATGCCATTATTTTGTTTATGTTTGTGACATTTGGCTTTTTGTTATTTCACCTAGTGCTGGGTTATTGTCCAAATACTACTGCCCCTTTGCTTAAAATTGTAGGTCTTTACTGTAAGACTGACAGCCTATGAACTAAACACTCTCACCACTGCAGGCAAAGATGTGCGTCCTTATCATCACTCCCACAGAGCTCAGCTCTGGAGCACAAACCACTTTTTTGACTTCACTATGTAACTCTTTCCTGGAGCACCCTTGGTCCCTAACTATGGGAGAGCACCTTATTCTTCCCTCCTCTGGGGCCTGATGACTCCCTTACGACCAATGGGCACTGGGGCCCAGATCCCCAAATGTATTTAGACTCTTCTTAACACATTAAAATCAACGGGAATTAGGTGCCAAAATACTTTTGAGGTTCTGGGCCAGGATTCTTTGTGATCAGCTCTACCACCTACTGGTCAGGTGCATAATTTAGATGTCCTCAGTGACATTATTTATGATAATTACAAATAATTAATGAACAGTCATTTATAAAGATAAACCCAAAAAATTATTACAAGGAAAGACAGGGGAATCAGGGATAACAATTAACTAACTGACTACATAGCAACAGTTAAACGCTGCATGCCCACTGTGACAAATAGGGCAATCTCCAGGATAAACCTTATTGAATTAAGTTTAATACCTTTGGAGTCCATAGTATTAAAAATGCAGTTGTTTATGGGTTATTGAGCGATTGCATGTATTTCAGTGGGAAGGGTAAAACTACAGCTCTTCCAGGAGCTGAGAACAGTGGGGGAGAGGTGGGGATTAGTCAAAGTCGCTCAATTTCCAACATCTCCCAGAAAGCACCACCCTCCTGGAGAGGTCTGCATAAATGATTTCAAAGAGGCTTCTCCAGGGACCAACATACAATGAAAGGATAAATGGGATAAATTTTAGGTTATTTTAGGATAAATAACCTGGTGGTAAACTGACTCAGGGCCATCTTTCTGATCCAGCAAATGGACAGGACTTTCTGTCCCAGGGAGGCCCCAATCCTTACAGAAGGAATGGAAGGACTTTGGCCTATTGAGGCCCCATAAGACTGTTTTTGTGAGCAAAGGGTGCTATGAACTTAAAACCACAACAAAACCCTTGGTAGGGTTTGAAGAACTGCACACTTGCCCGATCACAAGGCTGGAGTCAGGGTGTGATCTCTGGTAGGCTTATTAGCATGCATATAGGTTCTTTTATTGTTTATTATATGTTTTCTTTGCAATGCTTTTACCTTTAGGATAAAATGTGCTTACTTAGAAAGAGTTGTGTGGTAACTTAACTGTGGCAATTACACTGAGTATCATCTCTGAGGAGAGAAGCAAAGCGAAGCAGGCCTGTTTGGGTGACCTATCTTTTGCTGGGGATATCACACTATAGTCAGAGAACTGTTCAGCCCAAAATACCCCAGTCATAGGGAGAGAGATGTAAGTCTCCACCCAAGAGAGACAGTGCTGGGGAGCTGGGATCCTAGAATGAGTGCCTTTGCCATACTGTAGAGGGGGAAAATAGGTGCAGTTGCCCTGGACTGAGATACCTGCAAACTCAATAAAAATAACAAAAATACCCCTCCATAGTTTCCCAAGAGCCTGTAGCTGAGTGATGGAGTTGGAGCTCAATGAGGAGGGTTGTTATCCGTCTCCAGAAAGCAGATGCTTTAATGTATAAAGTGCTGTATAGTGCAAAGTACTCTGAAAAATCAAATTCTCAAATTGGGCACCCAAAAGTTTGACTTTAATCTCTGTGCCTCAGTCCCCTGTTTGTAAAATGGGGATCTTACCACCCCTCATCTCATGGAAGTGTGGTATTAATTAACAGTTGTGAATCACTCAGATTTGATAGTGATGAGTACCATACAAAAGCCCTGAGGAAATTAACAATTCTGTCTTTGGACCAGGGTTTGAACAGTTTGCAGTAAATAATGCCTAGGGCCACGCACTGAAGAACGAGGAGAAAACAAAATATTGAATGGCTGCTCATTCAGTGAGCATCCTCCACCCTGTGCATTAAATGAGGCAAGGGTCCAATGGAAAAGACAGTATATGATCATGTAATTAAAAAAAGGATCATAATGCATATTCAGAAGGGAGCTGACTTATAAACATAAGAGCTAACATACTGGGTCAGACCAATGGTCCATCTAACCCAGTATCCTGTCTCTGACAGTGGCCAGTACCAGAGCTTCAGGGGGAGTGGACAGAATAGGGCAGTTGGAGTAGCCATTCCAGTACTTAGAGATTTAAGTGATGTGAAAAAGAAAATCCTCTTGTTTATATTAAACCCACTGCCTATTAATTTCATCTGCTGTGCCCTGGTTTCTGTATTGTGGGAAAGGATAAAAAATGCTTCTCTATTCGCTTTTGCCACCCATTCATGATTTCATGGACCACTATCATGTTCCCCTCTTAGTCACCTCTTTTCTAAGATAAACAGCCCAATCTTTTTAGTCTCGCCTCCTATGGAAGCAATTGCCTGCCCTTGATCATGTTTGGTGCCTTTCTCTGAACCTTTTCTACTTCCACTATATCCTTTTTGAGATAGGGCGACCAGACCTGGACATAGTATTCAAGGTGAGAGTACACCATGGATTTATATAGTGGCATTATACTATTTTCTATCTCTTTTCTGACCATTGTTAGTATTCTGTTAGCCTTTTTTACCTTGGTTGTGAATTGCGCTGAAGTTTTCAGAGAACTATCTATGAAGACTCCAAGATCTGTTTCTTGAGTAGCAACAGCTAATTTAGAACCCACAATTTTATATATGTCATTGGGATTATTCTTTCCAGTTTGCATTACTCTGCATTTCTCAGTGTTGAATTTCAGCTGCCATTTTGTTGCCCAGTCACCCAGTTTTGTATTTTAGACTTAATTATCTTGAATAATTTTGCTTACGCTTCCTTAATTCTTGACTTTGCAATTTTAATGTTCTTTTAAAATAGCTTCTTTTTTTTGTATCTATTACCCCACAACTACAAAAAGTATCTAGCATACTAGGCATCTTTGAAACCATCACAAAATACACTTAATCCACATAAAACTATCTCCCACTTTGATTTAATCACTAGGTATGGAGAGTGGTGCTATCAGGATCACTTGTATATTGTAGGGTTTTTTTTTTTCCTTTTATTGAACTTGGCATTAACTAATTCTCTCAGTTTCTAATTCACTTAAATACCCATCCCCCCATTGTATTCAGCAGCTGTTACTGGGGAATTGCAGCTCATTATGGGATAGTCACTACCGAGACATCAACAGATCAGTATCCATACCTGTTGCTGCTGTGAGTTCTAATAGGAAGTCCCCACCCAGCTGCCATGAAGGAAGAGTCTCAAGGACAGTCAAATATTGTTAACCCCCTTTAAACCTGAGCAACTTGTCAGAGTTCAAGGCCCTGCAGGTTTCCAACTCGGAGAAGAAATTGATGATGGAGTCATAGTTTCGACACACTCTTGTTTGTTTACAAGGAGTCCTGTTTCCCTGTACACAGGAGAAACCAAACAAGAGATATTTTCTTTACTCACAGCCCCAAACCTCTTTTAGCCAGCACCACACCATACTTGTCCAAGTTGCAACTCTTTTTAAGTCTGTTCCTGTGTACTTCATCTGTTCACAGAAAACATACACCCTTACACAAAATACCCAGCAAAAGTATTTTGCCCACATAGTTCTAATTAGTGGTGGGCTCACATATCCCTTTGTTTTAGGTGGGTGTGGCTATAAAGCAGCTTAACTGTTTCTACAGGTATCTTAAGTGAAGGGCAAGAGTTATATCCACCAGTTTTAATGATCTTTCACCCAACCCACAACAATATCAAAGAGTTTTTATTTGAGCCAATTTCTGTGAAAGTCTAGGGGTTGAGAGTGAAGCAATGCTTCAGTGGTTAGGTCACTAGCTCGGCTCTGGGTTCAGGTACCTTCTCTGCAACAGACTTCCTTGGGAAAGTCACTTAGGGCCAGATTTTTAAAGGTATGTTGGCACTGTGACAAAGTACTGTCCTTAACTCCATGGATCCTGCATTTCCTGACAGATTTTGCTAGCCTCAGAGGATCCCTGTGACCCTCCACATAGCCTCTCTCTCCCCAAAGGCAAGGGTCACAGCTTACTGAGTCATTTTCATCATAAGCCAACAAGGGAGGTGAGGAGAAGCAACCCTCCCTCACACAGTCTTTGTTGTCTCCCAGTCTCAGTGATTAATGGGGGGAGGAGCCCAAGGACCCTACAATTAGCAGCTATGGTAGCTGACTTTTTGGAAATAGGACATGTACAATTCCCTGGGCCACTTCCTCACAGCAGCCCCCACTCAATATCACCTTCACCATTACCTCAGGGCCTCCTTCCTTGCACCTGATATGGCTTTGTACTGCTTCATTCCTCCAACAGCACAGCACCTTCCTGACTAAGTGGGAGGCTTTTAACTAGTTCAAGCCAGCCCATGATTGGCTTCAGATGTCCCAATCAATCTAGCTAGCTCCACTGCCTTCTAGAAGGATCTTAATTGGCCCCAGGTATCATGATTAACCTGGAGCAACTGCCATTTGGTTACCATGGTACCAGGGATTTGTTTAGACTGGGGCTAACATACCTGTTCCTCACTACTTTACTGTAGCCATCTGGCCTTGCCCCATCACAGCACCTAAAGATGCAGCTAGGCATCGAGTGGGATTTTCAAAAGTGCCTAAGTGCCTAACACTCAATGGGCACTTTTGAAAATTCCACTGGGCACTTATCCACATCAGTAGGTGCCTAAATACCTTTTAAAAATCTGGCCCTTCAACTCTTTGTGCCTATGTCCATCATCTGTAAAAGTAGTACTTCTCCTCGCATGCGTGTTATGAGGACAAATACATTCAGACTGGGGCACTCACAATTACTACAGTAATGGATGCTATGAAAGTATCTCAGATGGACAGAACAATGAAAAAGAAAAACTTGCAGAAAAACTGCAAAAGTCTTGCAATAGACCTAGAAATTATTACAGTTAGAAACCAGTAAACAAAGATGGAAACAAAATTAATAACTCCATCTTGCTCTTATGTGCCAATATCATTGGAAGGTACCTGAGTAGAGCTGTGTAGAACCAGAATTTCTCTTTTGTGGGAAATTCCATGAATATGAAATTTGTTTTTGTACCAAATTGGAGTGAAACAGTGAATTTCAAGATTTCCCATGAAATGAAGTTTTCAAAAATACACATGCTTAAAGTTAAGCATGTGCTTACATGTTTTGTTGAATTGGGACCTAAGTCCAAGAGACTCCCCCACTGTCAAAAGTGATTTACATATATATGAGATTAAGTGCCTATGGAAAAAGCTCTCTGCTACACTGACAAACACAGAATTTCCATTTAATATGTAGGCATCACAGAATTCAATTTTTATTTTTGATAAGCATTGATATTATCTGTCAAAATTATAAGCACTTTTTAAATCATCAATTTAAATTTTCACAGTTGCAGGAAATTATGGGGAGCTCAGACAATGAGGGAGTCAGACAGTAATTATTTAATGACAGTAAACACTGAGATCCAAAAAGTTAAAGCTTTATAAATGTTAAAACACAAATTGCCAAGATCACATGTCAAAATATACAAAGTAAATATCCTTAAATTAAACTAACAATTTCTCAAGCCACATATTACTTATGGTGCCTATCTGTAAATTTCAATTATTATAGATGGAAATAGTTTCAGTTTGTGTTTACAATGTTGTCATCAGTTATTGACATTTGCTGATAACAAATATAATCCTGTCAAGCCTATTAATATGGAGCCTCTTCTTGCAGAATTATCAGGAGAATCCAATCTGATCTATGTACATTCAGTAGAAAATCTTTTGATTCTTAATATTTAGTCCAATTGAAAATTCCAAAAATTTTGTTTTGTCAGTTGAAATATTTTGTTCTGATTTGGATGCTGTTATTTTATATTATAAATATAAATAATTTCAAAATGAAAAGCAATTTCAAAATGAAAAATGGAAACACTCTAATCAGGTTGAACTGTAATGTTTTGATCAATAGAAACACTTTATTTTGATTTGTTTTTAAATAAAATGTAATTAAAAATGACATTCTGTGGAAAGTTTAAAGTTCGATGAAATCAGATTTTCCAATGGAAAAATGGTCAGAAAATATTTGGCCAGCTCTATTACTGTGCAACGAAGATTAAATATAGAGAAATAATTATTATCTTCCACAGTGTGAACTCAGAGTTCGCTGCTGTGATTTCTTCAGAGAGAATGAACTACCTTGATTAATTTTTTGTTGCTCTTTATCATTTCAAGAGATATTTTCATACTTTTAGATACTTAACATTTGTTATGTACTACAAACAGCAATAGAATGCACTGAAAAGAATACTAGGCTGGAATCCAGTGTCATTTATAAACAGCGTACATTATGCTTTCATGGATTATAACATTGACAGAGTCCCTCAAGTGAATTACAGCATTGTATTCTCTATGAAACCATCTATTATCCTCTATATAATAGAGTCTTCAGCCAGCATATGGGACCTTTAAGATAAAGCAACATTTAAAACCTGACAAAAGGACATCAGCCAGTCAAAGCAGGCAATTAGCCGCTAAGCAGCAAATCAGGATTGTAATTTGCTGTTGTGAATGTGGAAAGAGACCAGATAAAATGAATATTTTAGAATAAAATGAACAGATTTATAATTTTTATTTATTTGTGGAATAAAATCTTGTCTAGCGGGGGGTCATGTCTGCAGTTGGTAATATATGTTGCTATTCTTTGTTTTCTTCTATTCTGGAAGGAAAGAGAATAGAAATGATTGAAATAACCAGGTTAAATGGGTTAAAACAAAAGCAGTAACACATTGTATTTATACCACTGCCCACTCTCTTAATGGTTAGCCTGAGTGCTTTATAAAAAAAAAAATCAAATTAAAATACAAGAGAAATCAATGAACACATTAAATAAAAATACAATTTGGTACAGCTAACAAACATACATATTTCTACACATTGCTTTCTCGTCTGCCAAACTAAATAATAAAGTTGTTTAAGGCCTCCATTCAGTAATGCACGTAAGCAGGGGTGACCCCAGAAATTTTTTATGTTACATACAGTTGAACCACTCTCATCTTAACCTCACATGGTGACACTCATATATGGCTCAGTCGCCTCTCTGTTGTGATGTATGGCCCCCAGGCCAAAGTTCAGTGAGTGGCTTTGTGACCTGATGCATGAGGTTGCAACACCACTTGTTTGGGGGCCCTTTCAAATGGAGGTCCTCAGGCAAACTGCCCCTTCCGCCTCCCTTCTGGATAGCCTTGTTCTTGCCAATGATATGCACCATAGATAACATGTGTAGGCCTGTGAGCACCAGTGCACTTAAGTACATGCTTAACTTGAAGTCAGAGTTACCCTTGTGCTTAAAATTAAGCATGTGCTTTAAAGCTTTGCTAAGTAAGGACAGACTTAAGCAGATGCTTAAAGTTAAGCATGTGCTTAAATGCTTCTGAATTGGAGCCCAAGTCTTGCTCAGGACACCCTAAACTGTAAGCCACCATGTTACCCCTCTGCCTCAGCAAGAGGGAACTTTGCTACTGCTTTCCTATGTGTCAGCTTCCTGTCACATCAGCCTGTCTGCCTGGCCAGCCAACTCTTCAAGAGACTCTGCCAGTCTAAACCTTGCCTTGACGGTAGCAGACAGTGAACCCCAGTTCCCCAGAGACATCTCCCTACAGTGTCCAGTCCCTCTCACTGGACACTCACACAAATTAAGTTTGCTGCTTCCAAAGAAACAGAGCACACACCAGCCTGTAAGGTTAGCTGAAGACTCACACTTCACTTTAATAGACAGAACTGAGATGGTTTTGTAATAAAATTAGAATAAGTTTATTAACAAAGAACAGAGATTTAAGTGATCCTAAGAATGAAAAAAAGGGACAGGTCCAGTTACAAACAAAAACAAAACACACTCTAGGGACTAAAATTTAATCTTAGCAAGTTCCAATCTTTGCCTAAGCAGTACTTACTTATATCAACTGACCAGCGTCTCCAGACTAGAGGATCCAATTTTCACAGGCTCAAAGGGTGCTGTACCCTATATCCCCTAAGTGATGGATAACTAAAGTGTCTTTTTACTCCCTTTATATTATCCAGAGTCCATTGTCTCTGCCTTAAGAGTCAGAAAGGCATGCTGAGGCACAGATTCTGTCCCCCACTGTGCTTACTAAGTTGTCTCCTCCACTTGTTAACTTTTGTTTACCTAATACGTAAATGTACTTTCATTGTCCCCTGCCTATAATCAAGCTGGTCAGACAGACAAATCCACATTCCTTTATCTAGACTTGGGGTATGCACTGCATCCCAAACCCATTTTAAGAACATATTTCCAGCACACATATATAACTCTGTATACAACCTATACATACATCACACAATGATTTGAGACCAGCGCCTCACCGGGTTACCTATGTTACCTTACATGGTAGCTTTTAAATACATTTTATGATAATACTGTGTTGGGGTAGTGAGCGTGTCAGGCTTGATATGAGTTACAATATAGGGAACCCTCTGCCAGTGGGCATTAAGAGGCTCTTAGGGTTACAGTCTGAGGGTACGGCTACACTTACAAATCTGCAGCGCTGGTAGTTGCAGCGCTGGTCGTCCAGCTGTGCAGGGCCAGCGCTGGTGTGTGGCCACACTCACAGCTACCAGCGCTGCAGTGTGGCCACATTTGCAGCATTTGCAGCGCTGTTGGGAGTGATGAATTATGGGCAGCTATCCCAGCATTCAAGTGGCAGCAACGTGCTTTTCAAAAGAGGGGGGTGTGGGGCAGTGTGACAGGGACCGGGGGGGGGGGGAAGAGAGAGTGGATTTTTGGAACTGACACTGTGCAAAATCAGAAAATTTTCCCACCCCCTTACTGTTAACTGCAAACAGCCTGCATCCAACATACTCTCTTTCTCCCCTCTGCCCCCTCCCACCGTTTCTCTCAAGCAAAACAAACACTCAACCCCTGTGAATGACTCCTTTTCTTGCTGCTGGTCAAGCAAAATGCAAACACTCAACCCCTGTGAATCATGCAGGGAGGAGGATCTCATTTGCTTGTTCACAGATTGATCACAGCAAACAGGAGCTGATAAGCAGCTCCGGTAGAGCAGCTCCGGTAGCAACGGAGCTCCGGAGGTTCACAACAAAACAAAGAGAGGCTGCATAACAAAACAAAGGGAGTAATTTAGTTAAAAGCATTCTGGGATACACCCTTATACCCTGGAGGCCAATAACAGCGCTGGTGTGTGGCCACACTTGATGACCAGCGCTGCAATCCTTATTCCCCATGCTGAGTGAGGTGTACGGCCAGCGCTGCAGCCAGGGAGTTGCAGCGCTGGAAGTGCCCTGCAGGTGTGGCCACTTACTAATTGCAGCGCTGGAAAGCCTCCACCAGCGCTGCAACTCGCAAGTGTAGCCATACCCCAAGAGAGACTCCTGTTGTGTCAAAAGCGATTTGTGACTTTGTGCCCCTGGAGAAGGCTTTCTTCTACACTGAAGAACATATGCAAAAATTCTCTTTAACATGGAACTTCTTTTTGGAGAACCGTAACAAGAATCCAATCTGGTCTATGTAAATTCAGTAGAAACTCCTTTGGTTTTTTACATGATCAATCCAGTTGAAATCAAGGACTGCACAATTGGATCCACACTGATATTTTGTTTGGTTTGAGCACATTAAAAATAACCTTAATCTTAAATGGAATTTCCATGTCACAGGAGAGTTATCTACCTGACAAAAGATTCCCATCTTACCTCTTTGCCTGCTGCAGATCAAACTAAGGACATACAGCAGAATAGTATGTGAACGCTTGCACTGCTGCCCCTATTTCATGGATAAAATATTCCAGTCTCCAGTTTTGTCAGGCTGGTACCTCTCAAAAACCATCACATTCACTTTTTAAAACTATATATTAAAACTAATTGAAACAGTAGAAAAGGTTGGTCAGTTTAATGCAAGTCGTGTATTCAGAATATGCATTTACACTGACTCAAAAGATTCAAATCTCATATGCATTGTTATTGTTCTCAACTCTTTCCTGTTAGTAAGTAGTATGTATTGCCTCCTATGTAAACCCCTGCTATGTGTTTTGTATTGCTATACATTCACTGCACTCCTGAATTTGTATATGTTGTTCTATAACTATCACTGATATGGTCAAAATATGCACTTTGGCAAGTTGGTGCCATGCTAAGCTGAATGAGCTATTCCAAGTGCCTTGCATAATGTTTAGATGCATGAACAGGCCACCAAGCTATGAATAGTAAGAATTTGGATACTGAAGGAAGGAAATAAAAGGAAATCAAAATGATTTTATGATGGACTTCTGTAATAAAATCCCTTTAAACTACGTTTTCTACTTGTGTCTGTCAGAAGACAAGAATCATCTTAATAAGGTAACTACTGATAGTGTATTTTGCTTATATTTATTTAATCTGAGTTCTTTTTTGTCTTTTCTAGTTGGCTTCCATACACAAATGATATCTACAACTCCAGATAATATATGAATGAAAGAAGAAAAATATATAATCAGTTTTCCATCAGAGGCATTACTTAAAGAAAAGAATTATGATTTTGATCTTCCTGTAAAAGTTATACCAGAAGTGTTAAGAAGAAAAGATCATACCTCAGAAAAAGAGTGAAGAATGAGTGTTAGAAACTAATCAGAGGGTATGGCTACACTTACGGTTTGCAGCGCTGGTCATCCAGCTGTGTAGAAGCAGCGCTGGTGTGTGGCCACATTTGCAGCATTAGCAGCGCTGTTGGGAGTGATGCATTATGGGCAGCTATCCCAGCATTCAAGTGGCCACAACGTGCTTTTCAAAAGAGGGGGGTGGAGTGGGGTCTAGTGTGACAGGGAGCGGGGGGAGAGAGAGAGTGGATTTTTGGAGCCAACACTGTGCTTCCTGCCTTGAAAAATCAGAACATTTTTCCGACCCTTTAGTCTTAACTCTTAATTGCAAACAGCCTGCAGCCAACACGACTCCCCGCTGTTTCATTCGCTCCCTGCCTGCCTCTCATTTGATTGTTTACAGCCAGGTACAGATGATCACAGCAGACAGGAGCTCTGTTTGTTTTTTAGATAAGCAGCAATGGCAACGGAGCTCCGCGGAGCTCGTTCACAACAAAACAGAGAGAGTAATTTATAAAAGCATTCTGGGATACACCTTATACCCTGGAGGCCAATCACAGCGCTGGTGTGTGGCCACACTTGATGACCAGCGCTGCAGCACCAGCGCTGGAATCCTTATTCCCCATGCTGAGTGAGGTGTACGGCCAGCACTGCAGCCAGGGAGTTGCAGCGCTGGAAGTGCCCTGCAGGTGTGGCCACTTACTAATTGCAGCGCTGGTGGAGGCTTTCCAGCGCTGCAAATCGCCAGTGTAGCCATACCCAGAGAGACAAGAAATAGGCACCTATTGAAAATGAAAACACTGGGGTAAGAGCCTCACCCCTGTTTCATCTTCTCTGTGCTGTGTTAAAGGGCTGGAGTGTTGTAACAAATTTCTTCTAATTGCCTGCATTCGAACTGTCTGTGATGTAAATTGCCTGCATTCGAACTGTCTGTGATGTAAATGGGGCTTGCTTGCAGACATTAAACTGCTGTAGTCAGTGACAATTTTGAAACAACCTACTTCTTGATGTCTAATATAGAGATCTACTGGCAATGAGGTTGTCAGCCCAAAGAAGAAACACAAATATTTAAATTATGAGTTTTTAAACAAACATCTGATTCATGAACTGACAACCTGCAGCTGGAATATTCATTACCATAATGCTCATGGGTTTCTGGTCCTATAAACAATGTCTTTTCTTGTAAATCGTTAACAGTCACAAGAATAAACCACAATAATGTGATGCAACACAACCTGATACTATGCTACCACTAAAATATAAAGAACATTCTATTAATTAGATCAGGGTAGGCAACCTGCAGCACGCGAGCTGATTTTCAGTGGCACTCACACTGCCTGGGTCCTGGCCACCGGTCCGGGGGGCTCTGCATTTTAATTTAATTTTAAATGAAGTTTCTTAAACATTTTAAAAACCTTATTTACTTTACATACAACAATAGTTTAGTTATATGTTATAGACTTATAGAAAGAGATCTTCTAAAAACGTTAATATGTATTACTGGCACGCAAAACCTTAAATCAGAATGAATAAATGAAGACTCGGCACACCACTTCTGAAAGGTTGCCGACCCCTGAATTAGATATTCACTTTAATTTGTGTGCTAGTTTCAACCAGCTCTTTTTTATTAAAAAAGCATGAAAAATACTTGTCCTGTTTGCATAACTTTGCTATACATGCATTCTAAATTAGTTATTCAAAATATCTCAAAACAGTTCAGCACATTTTTAATCCTTACCTTTGTCATCAGAGATCATATAGTGCTTAACAATAAGAGATTGCTCTGGGCAAGGTGTCAAAATAATTATCTTCCATTAATAAGCAATGGCTGTAGAAAATAAACTTTATAGCCCAATACTTGCAAAGTGCACTGAGTTGCAAATCAATGAAATTTATCACTGAGCATTTTCCACATGCACACTGGAGCCTTTGGGTGACTTAATGCCTTCAAATAATACTTAACTGGATTTCATTTATCCAAGAGGAAACAGTTAAAGCATACACTAAAATTAAAAGTTCACACAAACTTAACTGTTTGTTTGGGAGGAATGCAGAAATCAGACTTCCTGGTTATTAGGAGCAGTATAATTTCTGTTGAAATTCTTCTCTGATGGAAAACTTGAGTTTTCAGCTAAGCTCTATTTTTCATGAAAAACATGTCTGAACAGCGAACTGCAGCCACTAGGAGCTGTGGAGGGCTGTGCCTGCAGACAGCCAATGACAGCAAAATGTTTCACAGCATGGAATCAGATTACCCTCTTGCCCACCACTGGTCTAGACTGATGGGTGGTATTTTTCTGGAATGAAGTGGATTGGCTGGAAGTGTTCTGGTGAAAATATCTGCATCAGGAGCTGAAATAGTGGGTGAAGCTTGGTAATAGAGGAAGGCTGAATGCCATCTGAAGTTTACAGAGATGGCAGAATACCTCAGCCATCAAGCTTTCTTTATTTTCAGTCCATCAGTACTCCCATGTGGAGGAATTTGTGTTACCATTATTATTGATTTTGTAGCACGCAAAAGCATGGTCAGTGCTTCACAGAAGCCAAGAAAGATATTGCCTTTTGTCCCAAAGGGTTTATGGTCTATGGGTCTGATCCATAGCTATGCTTTAGTCAAACACAAGTTATTGAGCTCAATACAGGTCTGGCCTGTATTATACAGGAGGTCAGACAAGATGTTCTGATGGTGCCCTCTGGTCTTAAATTTATTAATCAAAGTCCACTGAAGTCAATAGAAGAAGGACTCTCTCGGACTTCAACAAACTTTGGCTCAAGATCTAAGCCCCAGTCTTGCAGGTTGCTCCTCACAGGTTAACCTACTTTGCAGCAGCTAGCAGGTTCAGAGCCTAAATGTAAGATACAATGCAACTAGTGGGGAGACAAACATTAGCTGGAAAATGGGGAACATGGGTAAGGGTTACAGAAAGAATCACAAGGTTATCTCTATTGTGTTATTATATCCTTTATACAGCCACTATACAGGATATCAGAACTCCCACACGCATTGTGTAAGGTACTAACTGCAATAATACTATGAAATTCCTGGGACAGGAATTTGGAATAATTCATTATATCTTTCTTTATTCTCCTACCCACTTTCTGATTTCTTCATGTCTTCCAATTTATTATATTCTCCTTCCTGCAGATAAAAGCATCACAATTCCTTTTAAAAGTAAAATCAGAAAATACTCACTTTTGAGTTGAAAGCCACATTATCAGAGAGCTGTAATTATTGCTGTTGGAGTTGCTGAAGAGCCAAACACTCAATTTGTATTATGTAACAATAATTTAGAGATGAGGAGGCATATTTTTAATAGTCTGAGCTAAGCTCTTTCCTTTCCTTTGTTAGTGTTCTGTGACACACACAGATTCAGGGATAGCACCGGGGAAGAAAAATAATCTCTGCTAATTTGGCTGGCAAGGAGGTCCAGCTGAAATGTATTACAATGGGATAAAGTAAGCTTGACACCTGTTAGAAGGGAGGGGTTTGGGCCCCTATATATACAGTCATTGCCCCCTTTTTGTGGGAGGAGGATTTTAAGTGATAGTAAGTGTAGAGAAATAGCCTACTAAGAAGCAATAGATCTAAAATCAGCTAGCTAGAGTGGTTAGGTTTTTGTACTGGTTAGAAGCTGGGAGGGACATGTTTATTTCTCTTTGGATTTTAGAAGGAGAATATTTTTTAAAAACACACACAATCAAGGATTCTTTCATAGAACTATAGCTCTGTGTGATAAACTAGGAAACTATAGTGCTGCAAAGTCATAAGTGTTCTCTTAAACCAGTGTTCAAGGGGATAATTTACCTTCAATGAAAGTTCTTAGGGTGCTATTGATGACTCAGACTGTGGTTTTAGGTTTTTTGTTGTTTTTTTTTTTTTGGAGTGGTGCAGCAGATACCGTATATACAAGAGGACCCACTAAAAATTTGGACTAAGCTGTTTTGTTATCTTCTGTGGTCTTAATTCTTTTTTTATCTATTTATTGTCTACTCTAACCCCAAAAGTTGCCCCTCTATTCTTAGCCTCCCATATGGAAACATTCACATGTGAATATCATAATCATTGACCCACCCTGGCCTAAATCCATATTCTGTGTAGTATAAGCACCTCTGAATATTCATCTCTAGTACTATGCCCTGGAATTTATGCTTCCAATATTTGTTCAATGTAAGATACATTTAGGCTCCCAAGTTGTAGAGGCTTGTGCTTTATACATGCACTCGCTCAATAGAGTAAGAAACAGGTAAAATTAGAACAACCTGTAATATTTATAGATATTCAAAAAAACCATTAGCGCCATGAAGAACTATATACAGAAACAAAATAAAATAGCACAAGTACAGCTAAGAGTTGTTTCTGTCAGAAACATGCAGTATCTGAGGAGGAAAAGATAGATAAGAACATAAGAATGGCCATACTGGGTCAGACCAAAGGTCCATCTAGCCCAGTATCCTGTCTGCTGACTATGGCCAATGCCAGGTGCCCCACAGGGAATGAACAGAACAGGTAATCATCAAGTAGCCCATCCCTGGTCACCCATTCCCAACTGTCATGGAGTGTGGGGGAGTCAGGGCCCTGCACCCCCCACTTCCTGCGATTCACTGTGACTCTCAGCCAGCCAGTAAAACAGAAGGTTTATTAGATGACAGGAACACAGTCCCAAGCAGGGCTTGTAGGTACAACCAGGACTCCTCAGCCAGGTCCCTCTGGGGGGCAAGGATCTTAGACCCCAGACTTGGGGTTCCCTGCCTCTTCCCAGCCAGCCCAAAACTGAAACCAAAAACCTCTCCAGCAGACTCTCTCCCGGTCCTTCTCTCCCCCTCTCCCTTTGTTCACTTTCCCAGGCAAAGGTGTTGACTCACCCCACCCCCTTTCCTGGCTCAGGTTACAGGCTCAGGTACCATCCCTCACCTAAAGTCATCCCCTGCTCTCCCATCCCCCATGCAGACAGTTCCAGTAAAACTAAATGACATTCCCAGGTCAATCCACCCCGCTCCCTACTGCATCACACCAGCTTCTGGCAAACAGGCTAGGGACACCATCCCTGTCCATCCTGGCTAATAGCCATTGATGAACCTATTCTCCATGAACTTATCTAGCTCTTTTTTGAACCCTGTTATAGTCTTGGTCTTCACAACATCCTCTGGCAAAGAGTTTCACAGGTTGACTGTGCGTTGTGTGAAGAAATACTTCCTTTTGTTTGTTTTAAACCTGCTGCCTATTAATTTCATTTGGTGACCCCTAGTTCTTGTGTTATGAGAGGGAGTAGATAACACTTCCTTGGAGTAAACTATACTTCCTGTACTTAAAACTTTGGTTAAAAGCCCAATTCTGAACATCTCTCCCCACCCTATCCCATATGCCTATACATGTATAAGGGAAAGCCAGAAAAATGTTAACACATGGTGTGTCTGATCACTCGAAACTATGCATTGAAGAGTGTCAACAAATCTTTGACTCCATTCTTTCATAGTTCTTTTTCCCACTGTATAGCAATAAAGGGACAATGCAATTTGACATGCACCCGACGAAGTGGGATTTCACCCACGAAAGCTCATGCTCCAATACGTCTGTTAATCTATAAGGTGCCACAGGACTCTTTGCTGCTTTTGCAATTTTACAGAGACTCTAGTTATTGTATTACTGAAAGCATAAGCTAACTAATTACCCATAGAAGGGTTTGACAATCAATATGATGTTAATGATATATCCAGTGAAGATAAATGAGGCAGATTTTTGCTCTGGGTTCCATTTTTAGAGTGCCAGGCATGGACGGTGGGTGAACTGGCCATTGGGGGAGGCTAGTCCCTGGCCCCTCCCCTTCTGCCTGAGGCCCCACCCCTCCCTGTCTGCCCCTCCCCATCTGCCACCCTCCCCCACCGGAGCCCAGAGCACCCCCATCATGGCCACCGGCCCCCTAGCCGGGGGCCATCCCAGCACCCCGGCCCCAGAGTGTGGGGTGGCAGTGCCCCCAACCAGAGCCCCGGAGCGCTGGGTGGGTGACATCACCACAGTGCCCCAAACCCCAACCCTGGAATGCAGCATGGGCACCGCCACCACAGCACCTCCAAATGGAGTGCCTGGCAGGCACCAGCTCCAGCCTCCCCAAGTCCAGGTGGCAGCCTGTACGGCCCCAGCACCAGCCTGGGCCAGGAAAGAGGCGTGGGAATTCAGGCACTCCTGGGGGCAAAGCATGGGCGGGGCCACTCCAGGCTGTTTGGGGAGGCTCAGCCTCCCCTGGCCTATGATACCCACCACCCGTGGTGCCAGGTAACAGTTCTGCGCAGCTAGAATCTGCATTTGTACATCCATGGTCAGTTAGCAAGACCTGAATCCATCTCAGATAAATGGCAGGAACCAAGAAGACTCAATCTGTACATGAAATTGACATGAGCAGGCTTGTTAGGAGTACATTTTTATCAGTAAATGTTGGCAAGCAGATTTCACCATAACACAAACCAACAAAAAAGTATTTGTATCCATTATAGAAATGTACAGGTAGGCAAAGTAAGAAAAATACTGCTTGAGAACATAGAGTAAAAATCTAGTGATTTAGACTTTTGAATTAGTCTTGTTCCAAAGGGACTAGCGAATGAATAGTAAAAACTGGCATGATTAATGATTTAAGGATATTTACTTTGTTTATTTTGACATCTGATTTTGACAATTTGTGTTTTAGCACAGTTTATATAGCTTGAACTTTTTGAATCTCATGGTGTCAAATAAATGTTGATTCCCCCCTCTCCCCTGTAATTTCCTACAAGTGTGAACATTTAAATAGATAAAAACTAAAAACATGCATAAAACACAAACATCGAAATTATCCATCAAACTTATAAAAAATAAAAATTTAAGTCTGCCAAGCCTGGATATAAAGCAACTTCTGCTAGGATTGAACCCTATAGAGTTCCTAAGAGCTGTCTGTGCGTACATGGGCTCTGTGGTGGATTGGATTACAGCCAGTTAATGAGCTGTCAGTCAGCACAGGGAAGAAACTTCCTCCAGACAGGAACAGCCATAGGAATCTTTTGTTTTCTTAAGCACAGGACATTATGGTTCCTTTAAAGCTACAAGTTCCTTTTTGACATTAACAGTAGCACAGAAGCAATGATACCATTAATGGGGGCAGGAGGGGAGGGGATTATACAAACAGTTTCTGAAAGAGGCTTTTCTTGGATGCCAGGCCAGACTGTTAAAAAAATGCAGAGCAGTCTCACCACTTGAAATTTAGTGAAGAGAAAGCAGGATGAGACAGAAGATAACTAAGAAGAATGGTAAGAAAGTTGTATAATATTGAATGACACTAGAACAAGAAACCTATTGAATTCTGCTAATTTTATAGGATTAAAAATAAAGGCCACATCATGCATACACAATTGGACTGGAACTTCTGACTCTGTCATTCAAGTAAAGAAATGTAAAATTGCAGCTTAGTAATGATTCTTTTTTTCAAGTTGGTTACATCAAAATAAACCAAACCAGAACTAGAGCTCCACCGGCACTGCTTAGAACAACGAAGCATGACAGACTCTGGAGTTCAGTAGAGAATGATGGGTGAGGGAGAAAATTCTTAACACTAAATAATGCATGCAGCAATCCTTGTGGGAGAATTCTCAAAAAGAGAGATTCTGCCTTCTGGTGGCCTGGCTGAAATCCCTACAGAATTTTGCAAAAATACACCCAAAGTTGAATTATTATACAAGTGCTAGATAAAAGGAGTGACCATCTAATGCGGCAAAGAACCAAACAGACTCACTAACTGTCAAAACCATTTTTTACTGCAAACAGAAACCACAAAGGAAGGCAAAGAGCTTAACTGCAGTCATGTAAAGCTGGAACTGGGAAAAATGGGGCAATTCGACATTAGGAAACATATGAAGAGCTTTTATCTGAAATGATGCTCCTCAGAACAGAGATCAGAGTCTCTTCACATTAAATACATAGGAAAAACAAGGTATATTTGTGACCCTCTGTACCTCAAAGTAGCATCCTGGAATCCTCATATCACCACTGTGAATATGATGATGACATGTTTTGTATAAAGTATGCCTTGTGAGGTATCATTTTAAAAGTCTTAATCTCTTGAACATTAATATCCTGTTGGATTGTATGTGCTATCATGTGAAGTTATGAAGTATTGCTATACATGTTACTGAAATATGTTTGTGAATTTGGGAAGGCCCACAACCAGTTTTTCAGTTACAATAAAAGCAGGGCTGGCTTTAGGCCTATTCCACCAATTCCCCTGAATCGGGCCCCACGCCTAAGAGGGGCCCCGCACCCAGTGAGAATCCCTTCCCTGGCTAGCGGTGCCTTTTTAATTTTTACTCACCTGGTGGCACTTCGGGTCTTCAGCGGCACTTTGGCGGCGGGTCCTTCAGTGCCACTGAAGTCCTGGAGCGAGTGAAGGACCCACTGCTGAAGTGCCGCCGAAGACTCGGAGCACCGCCCAGTGAGTACAAGCCCCACGTGGTGTTTTACATGTGTGTGTGTTTTTTTTTTAAAGTCATCCCTGCCGGGGCCCCGTCGAAACTGTTCGAATTGGGCCCCGCACTTCCTAAAGCCGGCCCTGAATAAAAGAGTAGTCATCAATAGCCAGACAGCATTAATGGCTCATCAGCACCCATCAAGAAAAGAATCCACTATCCCAGAGACTTCTCGGAGAAGGCATGTATGCCATGGAGACAGACTAACCCACCTCACAGTGAAGAAAGTATAAAAGAGAGACAGTGACATCACCACTTGAAGCATGGTCCCAGGCTGGAAGGTAGTCACAGCCTGTGTATTGAGGAACTGTAAGCTGCTTGTGAGAAAAGCTGTTTGATTCAACTCTTGCTTAGACTAAAAGTTTAGGATTTAGAATGCATGTTCTATTTTTATAATCACTTAACATCTATTTTTCTGTATTTCAAAATCCTATTTTAATGTTTTATCCTGATCAATTAGTGTGTCTACAGTGCTTGGGAAATCTGCTCAGGTTACAAAGGCTAGTGCATGTCCACTTTCCTGTGAAGAAGTGGTGAACTAAGTAATGAATTTACACTAATCAGGCTTCTGGTCAGTGCAAGACAGTACAGTTCTGGGGTGCAAGGCTGGGGGGAATTGGTTAGAGCTTCCCTATTGATGGTTCATAAGTGGCTGGGAGATCATTCATGTACCACAGTTGGGTGTGTCCCTGCCTGTGGCTGCCTGTGGACACCTGCCAGAGGTTTGCAACTTGACATCAGCATCACAGTGTAAGGGCCAGCCCAGGTGTGTGGTACAGAGGGTTCAGTGGTCCCACAGTCCAGGTTGCACCCCGGGGACCCTGTCACAATATTATCTAAAATCTAAGATGTTTCATCTCATAAATGAGAGAGAAATTATCTTGTAGGAAGTTTTGTTAAAAGTCGTAAAGCACAGAAGATACTGGTGGCATATAATTTTATAGTCAGATGCAATTTCTCCAGTGCTGAAAAGGTAGTAGCCACAAATACTAATGAATATTAGCATTTGCATAGTATTTTACATATTCAAAATACTTTACAATAATTAATCATATGGATGGGTGATTGCTCATATCTGGACTAGAGTGAAACTCATTTGGAGGTCCAATTATTTGGTAGTGGTAAGATTTGGAAATACTTATGAGGGAAGCGTACACCTGATCCCAAGCCCCCTGAAGTCAATGGAAAGACACTGATTAAACTCAATGGGCTTTGAATCAAGCTTCATAACATAAGACTGATTTTTCTCCTTTCATTTGCAGCCTTCTTGCAATCTTTATGGCAGCAAAGGAGCTAGATATGTAATGAGCAGTAGTGCATTGACAGTATGCTGGCATAAGTAGTCATTAACAATTCTGTGCCACAGAAGTAAAGTCAGGCTGGACACAGAAAGCAGCATATACAGTAGCAGCAGCATCTCAAATATGAGGTCCTCTCTCATCTTTGTGTTTATTCTAAGTGGGCAAAGTACTCTTCCTGAAAGCAGCTATGGCAGTAGCAACAGGCTTTTAGTCATTTTTGCAATAGTCTGTACAAGTTGTCCGTATAGAAAAAAGAATATTCAGGAAAAAAAACAAACAATTGTTAATAAATCAAGGAAGTCTCAAATGGGCAAAGACCAGAGATGACCCTGTTTTCCAGTTCATATTTGATTTAATGGAATAGTAGATTATCATTAACTATGTGCAAGTACCTAAACTATTCATAGGGTTATAACCACATGAAACCCAGAATGCTATATTGAGGATCTTTGTCCCCCTCTAGTGGTTAATCTAAATGCAGCTAATGAGTCTGCTATACCTGCTAGCTAAGGAAAGTTAGTACTTTAGTTCAATAGGTAAAAGGTGGCTCAAGCTTTTAATGTGAGAGGTCTCAAGTTCAATCCCTGCTGATGACTCATGCTAGGTATTCAGTATACTCAGGTATCTAAGTTTAAATGGGAGAGTAAATCTGAATCACTCAGTCATTTCCCTGGTGTCATTCTTTGTCTCCAAGCCTGATTTTGCCAATTAATATGGAATCCTGACAGCCTTCAAATTCTATCAATGTTTTATGACCAGGCTGTCAAGCAGTGGCTGTTCATACAGCTGCCACAGCCACCACAAAGCCCCATAGCTGGTGCCTTCACGGCCCTGCTGAGTCCCAGACTCAGGGGAGTGACTGCTTTTTTCCTGCCTACCTTTGCTTGCAAGCACTGCCTACCATCTGCAGGTTCAGGGAACTCTCTCTTCTCTACTCCCCACATTCCCTCCAGTTCCTGGGGAGAATACAATCAATCAATGCAGAAGGAGAATCTTCTGGGGTGGTTGGCACAGAGAGAGAAGGGGAAGAACTCAGTTGGGGTGGAGGGGAGAACAGAGGAAGAGCAGGGGAAGAATATCCATTGTGGAGAGCACAGAAAAGGGGGGAAAAATTCTGAAGAGAGTGAATCCCCAAGTGATATGTGCTTAGAACAGCACCAAGGATAACCCTAACCTCTCTAAACTGTTGTATTTTGCAGGTCAGTGGTTCCATAGCCAAAATAAAAGGAATAGAGGCCATCCTTGTCTAGTGTTAGTTACTAAGAGGGAAGTGTGACATCCCCCAGGGTACAGTCTAGACTGTTGAACCACGGTGTCCCTTTAACTCTCCAGCCCAGGGTGCCTTTTACATTGCTTTGCTAGTGACAAGCAGCCTCTCCAGGCTCCGCTCACACACAGCCATTAGCATGTAGTCACTCCTAGCTAAGTTGTATGAATGTTCTCTCAGCCATGAACTACATAGAGGGCAACACCTGCAAATTCCCCAGCTCCAGCCTTGCACCCTAGGATGTGCATTTTATACTGCTCAGTAGACCCCTGTGCAATATAACCTCATATTAGTCTGACATTCCAACAAAGGGTAATGTTTGTATGCACCAGCCTTGTTGTCTCAAGTGGAGTCCCCAAGCACTTTAATCCAAACACACACTGGATTAGGTAAAAAAACAAGTTTATTACCTAGAAATGGATAGATTTTAAGTGATTATAAGTGATAAAGGCATAAATGTCAGAACTGGTCACACAAGAAATAAAAGAATAAAACCGCAAACTAATTCCTAACTAAATTCCCAAGCTAAATATTTGAAAGCAAAAAGGTTTCTCTGACCCAAAAACTTTCAGCAGTCCATATTACCTGGAAAGCCTTCCAGTTAAGACCATTCCCCCCCAGTTCAATGATGCTCCTATTGTCTTTCAAGCAATCTTGCTGCCATGAGTAGAGATGGGCGAGGAGAGATGAGGAGTAGGTCACTGTCTCTTTTTTATCCTCTGACCCTTTTCATTGGAAAAGTCATTGCTGGGTCACAGGGTCATGCTGTTCCATTCCATATGTGCTCTGCCAGCTGTCCTTCAGGTGAATTGTAAATACTTTGTTTACAACTCCTTTGCTGGTGAATCTCTGATTAAACAGGTAATAACTCTTTAGCACCCTGCTGGCATGCAGGTGTATCTGTCTCTGAAAAACTAATTTGAGCCTGCTTTTCTAACTTTGCAACATGTTACAGTAAAATCATTGTTATACAGTAGAGTTTAATAACTTTACATACATAGTTGTGATATGTATTTTACCAGGATAATAATGTTCAGTAAGTTATGAGTTTTCAAATTATACTTCACAAGACATACTTTGTACACAATATATCATAATCATATAACAGGGTGAAACTGGGGTATAGTGTGTTAAAGGAAGATCACTTGTTTACCATTGTAGCTGTTGAGTTACACTTTTATCCAGTTAGACAGAGCATTTTTATGTAAACCCAATAACTTTTACCCACCCAGATACGTTCCCTCAATCTAATCATATAATTAGGTGAAATATTATTTATTTATGGTCAAACACAATACATGCTGGATGTCTTCCAGACAGATAATTATTTTGGTTATGTCTAGCAATAGTCGCAACCCTGTCTTCTTTGAGTTTACACTTAATAATGAATCAAACAGTAAATAATAATATTTATTGATTTTTTTTAGATCTATAGATCTTGAAAAGTGAGTAAACATTATCTCCATTTAACAAGAGGGCAGCCTGGACTTGTCACTCCGCCTAATGCAAATTTCTGACAGGGAAGATTATTTGTTTACCAAGGAGAAAGATAGATTATATAATTTGCCTAAGGACTAAGAGCTAGTCAGTGGTAGAGCCAGGAATCTAATCTGGATTTCTATTTAGCCACACAGTAGATTTAAGCAACGACTACAGAACATCAGGACAGTAAAACAGTATGCCCAATCTGGCATAAAATTGCTAGTTTTAGACATGAAATGCCAGTGTAACATATAAACAAAATAATCCTATAAAATTTTGGTTTATGGTTACTTTGGTACCCTGGACAGTGAATAGATTAAGGCTACATAGGATTATGTTTATCTAGGACCCATTTTGAATTAACAACGAAGCACAACATTCATTCAGTTTTGGGTCACAGGTTGACATGTGAGATACTGAACACTTTGCCTCTATTATACAAAACAATTGCAGTTGATGGCACTCAGCCCTAAGGAAATATGCCAAGTAGAAGACAAAAATAAAAGAAAAAGAAAGCTAAAATAAAGGCAATGGGAGAAAAAGGGAGAAACATTTCCATATAATATTCATATTCCTAAATAATCAGGAAAGACACTTATGCCCAAAGACACCTAATCTCTTCTGGGTGTCATGAAATATTTACCAATACAAGCCTTTTTTAGTACAGTACTTCAAAGAGCAGATGTAGAGTATACATTGATCTCACGTCATTATAGACTAACAGCAGATGGAGCCATTTGCTAGTTTTTTAACTACCTTTCTCAGGCTGTGGCTTGGCTGATCTGCTGAATATCATTTTGCATTTCTTACAGGTTGCATGCTAAGCATTGGTAACAATATTTTACATTTGAAACTAAGAAGTAGAGGGGATAATATCTTCTCAGTGCTGAAAGGTTGTTATTTCCTTTGTGCGTTTATGCCATATATAGGTCCCAATGAGATTCTTTCTATTGACTTTAACAAGAATTGGCTCAGACAATAATTGTGGCCGAAAGTCTTTGCTTGAGATCTCAGTGGATTAATAAAAATACATTTATCAAAGTTAAGTGGTGTTTTAATTCATGTGGAGAAGCATATTTTACCCATAGTAGTGAACAACTACATTCATGGTAAATATGAAGGATCAAATTTCATCTGAGGTGTAACTTCTATGATTTTGCATTTTAAAACATTTGCTCAAATATGTTTTTCAATTTTTTTAAATTCAAAGCATCAACCTACTAATCATCTCTTGCAGAAACTATTCTAAAGGTGGGAGAAGTAAACTTCTCCCATTACAGCTGTAGCCACATAAGTTGATAAAGACCTGTATCAGCTTTGGTTTTAGCCAATCAAATCTTTTAAAAATCTGCTGTGAGGGAGAACCAAAAGGAATAGATTCCAAATTTCCTGAAGTGAAAGCAGGGAGGAGAGCACATCCTAATTTAATTGATTATTAGGAACTTCATTAGTTCCATGCTCAATTGCATAAAAGCAGCCTCCTAGAGAAAATGTGATTGGTCATTTTACAAAGGAGATGGGTTTGCACTTTGGTAAAACTGAAGATGTAAGTAGCTAGCTACTGGTAAACGCGAAGATCTGTTAAATTGTTGGAGGACACATGGCAATATTTGTTGTTATTATCAGTGTCTTTATTTTGGGAATGGTAACTAGAACAATGAACTTGTGCTATGAGTATCATGTTCAGGGACACAACAATTTTATTATTTCTTGTACTTTTAAACAGTGATTCTACTTTTGGTCTCTTTGCTTAATTTACAGATATGAATTTTAAAGATTGCTCTTCTATACTTGACTACTTTTTTGGAAGTTCAGTATTTCATCTGGATTCTCAGAACTGTCTGATGAGCCAAGAAGGAAACTCTCAGATTCCACTGAATTTAGTAAGTTTCTCCATGGTTAATAGGGAAGTTGGACTAGTTGCTGGTAGGTTGGGGGGGATGACTTCCTATTAAATTATTTTATATTCCAGCTTTTTTACTCCTCCAAAAAGATTTATTATTCTGATCAAAGATTTCCAGTAGAGTCATGGGTTCTGAGACTGAGGCCTTGTCTACACTACAAGACTATTTCGAATCAACTTAGTTCGAATTTGTGGATTCGACCTTATGAAGTCGAATTTGTGTATCCATACTAAATACACTAATTCGAATTTCTGAGTCCACATTCACGGGGCCAGCGTTGACTTTGGAAGCGGTGCACTGTGAGAAGCTATCCCACAGTTCCCGCAGTCCCCGCTGCCCATTGGAATGCTGGGTAGAGCCCCCAATGCCTGCTGGGGGGAGAAATGTGTTGAGGGTGGTTTTGGGTAAGTGTCGTCATTGAACCGTCAATCACAACCTCCCTCCCTCCCTCCTTGAAAGCGCCTGCAGGCAATCTGTTCGAGCACTTTTCTGGTCAGTGACAGCGCGGACGCCACAGCACTGCAAGCATGGAGCCCGCTGCAATCATCGCCGTTTTCTCCTCCTCGCACTTTATCGTCCACCTCTTTTACAGTCAGCTGCTGAGAAATTGGGCTACTTTTCAATGGTGCTGCAAGCACTGGGGGACCATAGGGGACGTTTTACAAACATCAACGTCGGGTGGCCGGGCAAGGTTCATGATGCGTGTGTTTTCAGGAACTGTGGGCTGCTCAGACGCCTGCAGGAAGGTAGTTTCTTCCCGGACCACGAAATAACTGTTGTGGATGTGCAGATGCCTATAGTCATCCTCGGGGACCCAGCCTGCCCGCTAATGCACTTGCTCATGAAGCCCTATACAGGCGCCTGGGACAGCGACAAGGAACTCTTCAAATACCAGCGAGCAGCGAGCAGCGTGACCTGTGACTGTTCAGTTTCTTTACAGAGAAGCTGAACCTGCCCCTGTTTCTTTACCCAGTTACTGTTGACTCTCCTCTTCGGTTACATACCCTGTTCACCCCGTTACCCCCACTTCCAGCACACGTGTAAAAATAAAATACATGTCCCATTATTACTTAACAAAGGTTTCTTTATTCATGACTTTTCGTGAAAGGGTTGAAACTGGGACGCAGGCTGTGCTGGGTAGGGTGTGCGGTGATGTAAAGACCGCCTCTAAACTCAAGGAATGACAGGCTCCTGCTCCTAGAGCGGTCCGCAGTGCCGGAATGCTTCTTTCAACGGAGCCTGCCATCCCTCTTTATGGAATTCTGTGTGCGGGCGGATATGTGACCTTGTGGTGGAGGAGGATGGATACAGATTCCTCAGCTGCGTAACTCAGCGGTCCAGGACAAGGACCGCTGTATAAGATCTGTAACCGCCCTCCCCCGCTGCAAAGTCACATCTCCCCTGCCCACACAGATCCTGGAAACCACCTCCAAAAACCGACCAGGGTGCCTACTGACTGCACCGTGTGTGTGACCCGCTGCTGATCCTGCCCCCGTGTCTGTACCCTGGGAAAGGTGACTGTCCTATGCAATTAACCACCCCCTTCCCCACGCCCCCCATTCAAACACAGTCTTCTTTGAAAAAACATAACGGAAACAGTAATTAACAGCAAAGCATTTTTATTAATTAAGTAGACAGTTAGGGGATGGGACTGGGATTGGGACTACTGTGAGTCTGGAAGTGAAGGACTTCGGCAAATGTAGGGTATGAGAGCTTTTGGGTACTTGAGCACTGTGCTGTGGTGCAGTGACAGTATTCACGTCCCCGGCCGCCCCTCCTCCTGATTATTTTCGGTGAGGGGGGTATGGGACTTTGTGGCAGGGGAGTGCGGTTGCAGATACACTGCAGGGTGTCTCTGTCCTCCTGCGGTCCTGCAGAACATCCACAAGGCGCCTGAGCGTGTCCGTTTGCTCCCTCACTAGTCCAAGCAGCGTTTCAGTCGCCTGCTTATCTTCCTCACGCCACCTCTCCTCCCGTTCGCTGTGTGAGCGCTGGCACAGAGAGACGGTCTCCCTCCACTGGCTCTGCTGGTCCGCCTCTGCTAGGTAGCAGCCCATACGTTCCTCGAACATCTTGTCCCTTGTCTTTTTCTTTCGCCGCCTAATCTTTGCCAGCCTCTGCGAGGGGGATGCTGTGGCAGGTCTGGCGACAGTGGAAGCTGTGAGATGGGAAACAGGGAGTGAATTCCTTGCAAAGATACATTTTTGCGAACAATTAACTGAGTCTAGGCTGTCTCTGTGAATTCTGGGTTGAGACCCCTGTGCCTGCTGGGGCACAAATCATTTTCGCGGTGGATTCTGGGTAAATGTCGCCAGTCATTCCTTCCTCCGGGAAAGCAACGGCAGACAATCATTTCAAGCCCGTTTTCCCAGAATTGCCCTGGCATACGCCATAGCGTGGCAACCATGGACACTGTTTTGCCTTTTGTGTATGTCACCGTATGTGTACTAGATGCCGCTGACAGAGGCGGGCCAGCAGCGCTACACAGCAGCATGCTTTTGCTTTTGCATGACATCAGAGATGGTTACCAGCCATATTGTACCATCTACCATACCATAAATTGGTAATAAGATCTTAATAAGATGGGCATGGTTACCTGTCCTTTTGCACTGCACCATTTGCTGCTGTCATAAGTGCCCCTGGCCGAGCAGTCAGGGGCGCAAAAGCAAAAATTGGGAATGACTCCCTGAGTCAATCCCTCCTTTTTGGTATCTAAATATAGAATCAGTCCTGCCTAGATTATGGGCAAGTGTACTAGAGAACCACTGTATCATAGAACCAGAGAGCACAGCTGCTCTGTGTCCGATCCTGCATAAATTATGAGCTGTATGCTATTCACAGGGGGTGCTCCTGCAACAACACCACCTGTTCATTCCGTTCTTACCCCAGCCTTCCTGGGCTACCATACCATTGTCCCCCCACTTGTGTGATGAAGTAATAAAGAATGCAGGAATAAGACACAGTGACTTGTTTGTGAGAAATGAGTGGAAGGAAGCCTCCAGCTGCAATGATAGTCCAGGCAGGACATTAAGGAGTGTGGATGAAGGAGCCCATCATCCCTCTGCTAGTCCAGGGGCAATTGAATCTTTTATTTACAATGAAGGGGGGGGGCTGATGGAGCTCAGCCCCCTGTTGCAATGATGAGGACGGTTACCAGCCATATTGTACCATCTGCCATCAAAAATTAGGACAGGCGCCCTTGATCGACCTTACTGATGCTAATCGGCATGGTTACCAGCCCTTTTGCACTGCCCCATGTGCCAATAGGCTGATGATGAGGACGGATTTCCATCTTTTTGTACCATCAGCCATCCATAGCGTGGGGGGAGCAAGGATGTTGGTGTTGAGTGCTGCACCATCGCGTCTATCTGCAGCATTCAGTAAAGATAGGGTGACATGTAAAAGAGTCAACAGAGGATTGTTTTCACTTCTGGTGGTGGGTGGGGTGTGTGCGCAAATTGCCGAACTATGCCCTGACCCACCGCAGACACTGTGTTTGACCCTAGAAGCATTTGGAGCTCATCCAAGAATGCAAATACTTTTCAGAGACAGCAGGAACTGTGGGATACCTTGCGTCCTCATTCCCCCCTCCCTCCATGAGCGCCCATTATATTCTTTGGCTTTCCGTTACGCTCGTCACGCAGCTGCGTGATGAGTCTGTGCTATGCCGTCTGTCCGTAGATTTTTTAAAAATACTTTGGACCAGGCGTAAAATTACAGTAATTACCCTAATTAGATGCAGGAGTCTCCGAGCGAGATCACCCTGAGGAGGGTCACTGAAGGAGATAGAGAGCGCATGCTGCGTGAAAGCCAGCACGAACCAGGGCCCGATGCAGCCGTGCTCGGGGAGGCAGTGCTCCCTGAGTACCTCATGAAAGCCTTGCGCGGAAAACTGTGCTACCACGGAGCACCCAATAAGGCAGCTCTCCCCAGGAACCTCCTGCTGATGCTTTTTGATTAACGCAAGGAGAGCTTCGTGGAGATCTCCAAGGATGATTTCTGTTCTATCCCCATATCTAGAGAGACCTCCTTTTCACACAGTTAAGATTCCTGTTATATTAAGAATAAAAGTTAACATGGTTAAAGCACTTACCGACTGCTCCTTCCCCTGATTCAGGGTCTGGGTTAATGGCCGGGGAGGGTTGTTGGGGGATCTCCGTGACGGTGATGAATAGATCCTGGCTGTCGGGGAAACCAGCGTTGTAAGCGCTCTCGCCTGCCTCGTCCTCCACAAACCCTTCCTCATCTTCCCCGTCCGCGAACATCACCGAGGAACTGGCCGTCGACACTGTCCCATCGTCAGAGTCCACGGTCACTGGTGGGGCAGTGGTGGCAGGCTCCGTAGCGTCCGTTTGCCGCTTTGATTTTTTGGTAGCCTTGTCTGGGGTCCTTGATTTTCACGCGGCGCTGCGTTGCATCCCGCCTGTATCCTCTGTCTCTCATGGCTTTGGAGACCTTCTCGTAGGTCTTCGCATTCCCTGTTTTGGAGCGCAGCTCCGAAAGCACAGACTCCTCGCCCCACACACCGATCAGATCGAAGAGTTCCCAGTCAGTCTATGCTGGGTCCCTCTTTCTATTCACAGATAACATGAACTCCTCTGCTGGAGAGCTCTGCATCGCTGCAGGTGCTGCAGAGCTCGCCCCGATGTCCAGCCAGGACGTCAGATTCAAAGTGCCCAGACAGGAAAATGAATTCAAATTTTCCCGGGTCATTTCCTGTGTGGCTGGTCAGAGAATCCAAGCTCGGACTGCTGTCCAGAGCGTCAACAGAGTGGTGCACTGTGGGATAGCTCCTGGAGCTACTAAGTTCGATTTGCATCCACACCTAGCCTAATTCAAGCTAGCCATGTCGAATTTAGCGTTACTCCACCTGTCGGGGTGGAGTACCAAATTCGAACTAAAGAGCCCTCTAGTTCGAATTAAATGGCTTCCTGGTGTGGATGGTTGAGCGGTTAGTTCGAATTAACGCTGCTAAATTCGAATTAAAGTCCTAGTGTAGACCAGGCCTGATGATCTTATCTGTGTCCTTACTTCTAGTGAGACAGAGGATTTATATGACTGGAGTTTTAATATTTTTAAAGTGTTTTTAGTGCTTATGAAAGATACCAGATTAGCAGCCATGGAAACTGCTTTTCAGTCTTCCCACTGCATGATCAGTGGTAGCACAAGCTTCTCCATCAATATTCCTCAAACGTGTTTCGGAGGGACCGTCTCTAGGCATGTAGATGACAGAGAAATTCAGGTCCTATACTGTTTGGTTTATGGCTTCTCTGCTGACTTCAGTCAAGGTTGCGAATACCATATAAGTGAAATAACAGGATGCACTTTCACAGAAATGTGCATTAAATTGTTAATTCAAGTAGAAAATTGCATGTGAAACTGTTGTGTTTGGAAATTTTGTCCTTCCTCTTACCTCACAACCTAGAAACACATACATGCTAATCTGTTCTGTCTTAGTAGGTGTAAAAATGAACAGCGCTTTAGTGTGACCCCAATGTACACATGACAAAGAACGTTAAAATATCTTAGTACACATTTTAGAGACTATTAAGTTCATCAGTCACTTCATCTGTAATTCTACTGAAGGCAATAGAGTTTCACAGCTGTGAATTTGGGTCCAATTTGACCCAGTACTGTAAATGTAACACTCCCCCCTAGGGGTACCAGCCGTCCATCACCTCTCCCAGCTGCCCTTCTGCACACAGTCCTACAAAACTACCTTCTCCCAATACAGCCAATTGCTACAACAAACATCCATAACATCTAGTATTGAGAGGGAAATAATCTGATAAAGGGGTATGTGAAGAAGTGCAAAGGGAAGCAGAATTAAAGTTATGTTCCATGATCTGTGGTTTTTAGAGCTGAAGGGGAAATTGTTGGTGAATAAAATTTTTGCCAAAAAATGTATTTTTGGTGGCTCCAAAACTATTTGCAACTTAAGGTCCAATTTGACAAATAATGTTGTCTGAAAAAAATGTCAGAAAAAAGTTAAAACATTGTTTCAGCTGTTTCAGAGAGTTTCATTTTGAGTTTCATTTTGAATTGGTTTATTCTTCACCTTGTGCTTTCAAAATGGCATTTCTTTTCCAATTTAGCCAATTTTTTTAAAAAGAAGAAAAAACGGCTGAATCTAAATGAAAACAAACCCAAAAAATTCCATTGAAACATTTTGGTTCACTCAAAAATCCAAAAAATGAAAAAGTACCCTAGAAATGCACATTTGTTCTTCGTTATGGGAAGACTAAGTGGAAAACCTGTGATTACTGTGGAGATCATTGAGGAAAACAGAATTGTTCATTTTCCAATTACTCCATGCTACACAAACAAACATATTTACATATTATATTGTATTATGGAAACCATACCCAAATCTTGTTGTTAAATTCCTATCTGTGTTTCTAGATTCAGGATCTGGCAGCTGAGTATAAATGTAAGTGATTCCTTTTCACCTTGTAACAGGGAGGTCCACCCCATAAGGGAGAATGGGGCCAGCCAACCCTGTTCCAAGGTTTGGTCCTTTTAAGAGCACACATGCTGGAACATGTTTTCCCTGAGGGATCTGGGGAATTGTAGTCTGGTGGGGTCAGATAGTAGTCACATGAACAACCACAGAGTATCAAGCTAGCCTTTACATTAGCTTAGTCAGTGAGGACTGAGGGAGAGCAGCATAGAGATTACTCTCCAGAGCTCCCAGGCAAAGGCCTGGGTGCAGAACCTGCAAGGTGCAGGAGCCCGCTGAGTGGAAAGACTCTGCTAAGGAACCTACAAGGAGCAGGTACTTGCTGGGGCACAAGTCTCATCTGGGAGGGCTGCAGAAGACTGACGCCCTAGAGGAAAGGCTATAAGGAGGTGATGCCAGGTGAGGGACTGAAAAAGCTTTTGAATCTAGAGCAGGGACTGGCAATCTTTGGCACGCGGCCCGCCAGAGTATGCACCCTGGTGGGCTGGGCCGGTTTGTTTACCTGCCGTGTCCGCAGGTTCAGCCGATCGCAGCTCCCACTGGCCACTGTTCGCCGCTCCATGCCAATGCGAGCTGCGGGAAGTGGCCAACAGCACATCCCTCAGCCCGCGCCGCTTCCCGCAGCACCCAGGATTTCATAGCTGGCTCCAGACCATCCATCCCAGCTCCCCACTATAGGGGGCATGCTGGGGAGGGGCATACAAAGAGTGTACTGAACTCTGGCAATTTCCAGACAGTTTAATGGCCCCTTGGGGACCATTACAAATATTGCAAGTTAGAGCAGCCCTGAGACTGCTCTAACTTATGACAAAGGCCAAACTAGTTCCCAGCCATCCCCAGAATGGATGAGGATGTGTGTGAATTGGCACAAAACCATCTCTGACCACTTCCCCCTGCCAGATCCACCATTGTGTGTAGCCTGGCCACTCAAGAATCAGAGCCAAAACATTTTAAATTAATAACAGGTATATATATTAACATGAATTTAGTTAAAACAGTATCATTGCTTTTGTTCTAGCTTTAATTAATTCTAGGCTGCTATGAGTTCATGATTTTAATGCACAATATATGTGCAGTTCTTTGTCAACACCAAACAGATTGTAAAAATAAAGCCCATTAAATTAACATGCATGAAGTATCTTATATCTAATAATACAGCTAATGAATAACAGCGGTTTGAAAATAGAGAGCCAACGTTAACAGGAAAATGCAATATTAAAAAATATCCATACTTCTTCGCATATTTTTTTTCAGTGTGTGATGGAAATGGATATTGTAGTGCACTTTAGTCCCAGTTAATAGCTGGGCCTGCTTTCATCTTTCTGCTTGAGGCACGGTGGTCTCTTTCTGTGCTTCACTTGTGGGAGGGAATGTCTGCAGCATTTTATTTCCTTACCTGCTTAAAAGCAGTTGGTCCCATTTGCAATGAGGATTTACTAGCACTTTAAGCAACTGTTCACTACACTAAAAATAGCTTAGCATTAGAGACAAGGAAATAGAAAATTATTATAATACTCCATCGGCATCATGGGTATGTTTAATAAAAGTGAAAAGAGGAAAAATAGAAACAGCCAACTAATAACTAAACATTATTTGTGCTGTTATTAAATATATTTTCACGTATAAACATTCCTATGATGAGACAAAATGCCTGACTAACATTAGAAATCCGATCAGGAAACAGAAAGGGAACGGGGTGGGGGACATCAGGGACTTGGGCAACAGCAACCTGATTCTGAAGGCCAGTGATTTAGAGCAGTTGCTAGGCTGCTCTAAGTTTCACCACTATGTTATTTAATGAACCTTACGTCAATGGAAGACTGGCACAGCAGAGGTCTGCCATGCCCCCTCCCAACCTCCAAAGCCAGACTGGGGGACTCACAGGGATAGGGTCAGATCTGGCACTCTTGCTCCGGCAGGGAGCTTCCCTTCTGACACGGGAATTCTCTTTCATGTCACCTGATTGGCACAAAGGAGTTCTAACCATGTGAAAGAAGCCCTAAATCTCACAACAGCCCTGAATGGGAAGGACAACGATACCTCCTTTTTCAGTGTGGAAAACTGAATCTCAGGAAGTTTAAGTCACTTAACAGGAAGTCTGGGGCACAGCCAGGAACCCAGATCTCGGAACTGCTGATTCTTTGTCTTGATCATACAACCATCCTTCTACCCAAATAACTGTTTGTATTTTTTCCCATAAGCTACTTTTAAATTATTTTATTGGATTAAACTTAACCAGCATTTGAAGATAATAAGTAATTCAAAAGATGTAGGAAGGCAGGGCCTAATTCATGAAAATTGTATTATGAAGATGAGTCTGAACCAAAATCTTGAATCCAAAAATCCTCTTAGTGGAGAAATTTGGAATCAGGTTTGAACTCTTCTGCCTGGTCTCATCTGTATTATTTATTCATTTTTACAAACTCCTATGGTACATGGAATTGAGGTGTAGTAAGTGTAGATAGACCTGTAGTGAATACTGAAAAAAAGAAGAAAAAATCATATTAATAAATATTAATTGGAACTGACCCTTGATTGGGCTACATTCATGATTAGAATTGTGTAACAACACAGACTTATGGGGTTTTTTTTAAGCAACAAAACTACAGAGTATTTGCCTGTATAACTGTAAAGTAAATAAAGTTTACCCCTTCCATGTCTGAATTATTTGATATTGCATGGACAGGGCCAGCTCCAGGCACCAACTCAGCAAGCAGGTGCTTGGGACGGCCAAGGGGAAGGGGCGGCACATCCAGCTCTTTGGCGGCAATTCGGCAGTGGGTCCCTCGGTCCCTCTCGGAGGGAAGGACTTGCCGCCAAAGAAGAAAGCGGCACAGTGGAGCAGGTGCTAATCACAATCGCGGCTTTTTTTTTTTCCTTGCCACTTGGGGCGGCAAAAACCCTGGAGCCAGCTCTGCTGCATGGAAAACATTCCTCACTCTATATAACTCTTAGCCTATAAGGGATTTAAAAACAAAACCATTACATCTTGAAAGGCAATTCACTTTAGGATGTGTTTCTTTACGTTTGGAGACAGCAGGACACAACCAATGACCAATCTAAATATTTGATTTAGAATATAGCTCAACAAACTGGTTCTTAAGGCATAACTTCAATAGGCCCCAATCCAGGATGGGGATCTGCAAGCAAGTGCCCATGCTCAATGTCTCAGTTACCTCTCATACATACTTAACAGATAGGGTAACAACACCTACCATTGGGGTCTTCTGCACTAGAGGACCCTCTGGCTAAAGGAACAATTGTTCACCATTTCTTTCTCAGTGCTCACAGGAAAATTAGACCCTCCATACCTCTTTACTAGGGTCCATAAGTGCGTTAACAAAACTTCCATGGTCAGTGATGTTGACAGCTGCCGATAGATCTAAAATAATCAGCCCAGCCATTTAATCCTTGTCCACTATTATAACTAATATTAGTACTAACACCTACCTCTTAGAGTGCTTTTCATGCAAGCATTTCATAGTACTTTTGAAAGGCCAGTTTCGTTAGCCCCATGTTACAGGTGGGGCAACAGTTGAAAATAATCAGCTAAAGCAGTCAGGAGTTTCTAGCTCATAAACACAGGCCTAGAGCCTGATTGATCAGGGTCAAGGAAAACAGGGAACCCAAGAAACTGCTATATGCCTTGAAGAATTGTCTCTTCCAAACATAATCAAGTACTGGTGGCTCTTCGTGAGCCCAGACTGTACCCAGAACATTGAATGTGATTCCCACTTTAGGGTAAATACTTCCTAAAGATACAAGTACTGTGAGGGGTTTTTTTTTCTTTGGTGTAGTGAGTATAGAAAATGGAGCCGTCACCCTGCAGCTTTTTCTTCCTTCTCTATCTCTGAAATGTTGCTGCTTTGAAACCTACAGACCAAAGTCTGTTCTTGGTTACTCTATAATCAGCAGAGTAGTGTTCTTTTTCATTAGCTCTGGGGATTACTGGCCTGTTTAAATTCTGGTCTGTTTTGATCTCAAGAGTTGGTGGAGTTACTCCAGATCCATACCAATGTAAGCAGAATTTGTTCTCCCTACTGGAATGTGCAAATATATATTGTGCATAAAGTTTCCTCAGTCATCTAGAAGAGCTTTTCAGTTAAACTAACAGCTATGAATGGCACATAGAATTGGGATGAAGGTAAATAGATTTGTTTGAGGTTCCCTCTCACCCCCACTTTTAAAAAAAAAGCCTTCACTGTACTCTTTTCCCTATCTCCCTTAAATAGCCATATTAGCAATCTGATAAAACTGGGGAGCCCTTCCGAGTTAGCCCCTTTATTGGCTTGCCTTTTGGGCCTTTTATTTTTCAGCAAGGGATTACTCCACCCCATACCCATTTTGGGGAGGGAGATGGGGGAAGGGGTTTTTTGTTTCTGTTTTTTTTTTTAATATCTAATTAAACAGCTGCATTCAACAGACTAATTTTTTTACTAAATGGGTCTTAGTTCATACTATTGGAAAGTTAGATTGCCTATGCAGCAAATCAATTTTAAACAATAGTTCTGCTGGTGGATAGCCTGCAGCAGAGTTGTAGTCTTCCTATTTCTGAGAATGAAAGTCTGGTACAAAAAAGCCCATTAAATGTGTATGTACATATGGCAAATACTGTATTTACGATACATTAACTTTAAGAGTTTGCTGAAACTCACTTGTGGTTTGTGCTGTTGTTGCTTTTTAAAATATCATCACCACCATCAGCAACAGAAATTGTTATTGGAAACTCACAAGAGACTTTGTATCCTACTTTCTGTCTCTCTGACCAATTTGCCATTCTTCCCAAAATCACTGCTTCTGTCTGACCAATAATTGCTTTAAATTGGAAGCTGTACTCTGAAAAGTTCACAGGTATTTTCTCATAATTTTCACATATAATATGTTAATCTAGTTAATAAATCCATATGAAAAAAACTGAAGCACAAGGGCACCTGAGGTATACTACAAATGTCTTGGCTATTACTTATTCCCTGAGGCTGTGTGTTAATGAGTAACTTTTTACTATAACGATAATGTGACTACATGTCACCAATAAACAGCAAAAGAATCTAGTGAGTTTAGGCATTACCTAGCACTCTGGTATCACCCTACAAATAATCATAAAAAGGGTTTTGTTAAGATCTCACCAGATCAAGATTTATTTACCCATGCCTATAACTTAGTTGTTCCCTATACTTCAAACATTGGAATGGGAGGACAGACTTAATGACTCTCAGCTTGCAGGAGAAAAAACTGGGAAATACAGCCTCCATGGAATTACCCCATTGTACCCTACCCACCTCACTTGCCTTAACCCAGCAGACACCTCTTTATGGATGCACGGTGGAGATAGGGCCCTGGATATGGAAGCTGGACTTTATGATAAGTGGTTACTGAAAAACCCCAAAAAATCAACCATTTAGCCTGGTCAATATATGACTCAGATCTTATCCAATAATCACGCTGATGCCAATCCTTCAGTAACTAAAAACGAAAGGTTTAATAATAAAAGAAAAGAAGAGAGTTATAAATGGTTAATAGATCGTATACATACAAGTGATTTCAGAGTTCTTGTATAAGGTTTGAAGCAGTAACGCTAGTTTGCAAAAGTCTCTCTGGAATTACCCAAACATATTTGGGGTCATCAGTCCTTGTTTAGACCTTCCTTGTTAGAAATCCAGTCCAGAGAAATGAAGCAAAAATGAAGACAAACTGGAGATTTCTCAGGTGCCTTTTTTATATCTTCTTCCATGTGCATGGGAATATACTGTCCCAAACAAAGACCAGATCCCATGTGCATGGACAATTACTGGCCCAATATGGAGTCCAGGATCACATGAACATATCACATGCCCTTACATGCTTTGATGACTCACAGATGCAGACATGGTCCATATTCTTTCTGAGGCATCCACACAGGGCCGCCCAGAGAATTCAGGGGGTCTGGGGCAAAGCAGGGGAGCTGCAGCGCTTGTACTCACCCAGCAGAGGTCTGGGTCTTTGGCAGCATTTTGGCGGCGGGGGGCCCTTCAGTCGCTCTGCGTCTTCTGCAGCACTGAAGGGCCCCCTGCCACCGAAATGCCAGATGAAGACCCAGACCGCCGCCGGGCCAAGGCTCATAGGGCCCCTGCGGGACCTGGGGCAAATTGCCCCACTTGCCCGCCCCTCTAGGCAGCCCTGCATCCACAGGAGAACTTACTCAGTGGGATGGGAGTTTCTCCTACAGCCCATTGTTAGAGTCTTTAATGGGCCATCAGCACATAGCTGTCTAGCCTTGATGTAAATCCTATCAAGTGGGTGTTACCGAGAAATATAACACATGTATAAGATACAAGTCCATGGCCAATACTCATAACTTTACATACAAAGATGACACATGGATGTAATCAGGATAACCATATTTGATAGGGTGTAACTTTTCTATTGACACCTTATATGACATACTTTGTTCAAGATTTGTTGCAATTATATAACAGAGGTAGCAATAATGATACAAATGCTCATCTTTCTTATACACAGCATCGCATACCCCCAATAGATTTTTGTAATAATATGTATATAAAAGGTGTCATATTAGGTATCTGATGTAAACTGGAGACACGCTGGGCCCAGAAATCATTGCATGGTGTATGGCTGGGTTGTGTATAAAGAGTTTATACTTGTGCTGGAAATATGTTCTTAAAACGTGTTTGGTAGGCAGTGCACAAACTCAACCTGCTCTAGACAAAAGAATGCATATTTACTTGACTGACCAGCTTGATTACAGGCAGAGGACAATAAAAGTACATTTACATATAAGTTACACAAAGCCATCAAGCTAACAAGAGAGGGAGAAGACAGTTTAGAGATCATTCCAAAGGGCAGAGTCTGAACCACAAGAAATCTTCCTGGCTCTTGAGGCAGAGGCTTTAGATACTATAGGGGAAGCAAAAAGACATTTTAGTTATCCATCTCTTGGGGGACCTAGGGAACAGCATCCTCGGAGCCTCTGAAAAGTGGATCCTCCTACCTAAATGTCTGGAGTTGCTGATAACTTGGTGAAAGTGAGTAACCTGCTTAGGCAAAGATTGTAACTTGCTAAAATTAAGTTATAGTCACTAGAAAGTGTGTTTTGTTCTGTTTGTAACCATACCTGTCTCTGACTCTTGCTTAGTATCACTTAATCTATGTTCTTCATTAATAAAGGTATTCTTAGTTTTACTACCAACTTAGTGCCATTGTATTGCTGAAAGTGTGAGTCCTTCAGCTAACCTAACAGGCTGAAGAGTACAGTGTTTCTTTGGAGACAGTGAACTTAATAATTTCTGTGAGCATCCAGTGAGAGGGACTGGACACTGCAGGGAGACGTCTCTGGGGAACTTGGAAACTGGGTTCACTGTTACCCACAATGCAAGGTTTAGACTGACAGAGTCTCAAGGAGTTTGCTGGTGAAGCAGACAGACTGATGTGGCAGGGAACTGACTCACAGTCCAATCTCCAGCAAAGTTCACTCCTGTGGAGGCAGAGAGATAACACAGTGTCTTACAGTTCTGGGTGTCCAGAGCAGAACATCAAAGTAGATAGGCGGCATTTAGAATGTGAGAGAATTAACAAAGGCTCAGAGAGAGGCCCTTTTGTTCCTTTACATCCATGTGTAATTCCTGTTTTGTATTGAAAGGACTAACAGTATGCACCCATATCAACAAGAATTTTATACCCCATCCTGACATAACACATATTAGTTATTCACACTAAGGTACAAGTACTGGTCTCTGTCTGCAAGCCTCTCTCCATTGATGCAGGCCAGTTTTTCATGCAGCTTACTGCAATTCTATGACTGCAATTACTTTTTTAAAATGTCCCACCCCTGTCAATTGTGCTATATAGGCAGTGAACTATGCACATCTTAGCAATTAGATTTTGGCTGCCTTTTATTCTCCCAGTGAATTTAGTGTTTATGAAAAGTGCTAAATAGATAGTCCTGAACAGTGAATTCCTGGTTTTCCACCTAGCAGGGATAGCACAAGCAGTGGCAATACAGCCTTCCCCACACTGCCCTACTAATATGAGCTAGGCCAGAGGTAGTTCAGCTCTAATCTCATTTAGTCCTCAATGGATTTTCCATGTCTGTGTAACCCACACACCTTCTGGTTGTGGTGTTCTGTCCCATCTAGTGGCATCGAGACTACTTAGAGAGTGTTAAATGAGTCTGTTCTACAGCCTTAGCTAACAGTCCGTTGGTTTTCAGCTCTTGCAGTAGAGGCTTATGCACTAAGCTCCAGAAGTCCCAAGTTCAATCCCACCCACCCACGAACGGGGTCTGTCGGAGTTACATCTGTGCTTGTGTCAACCAGGAATGTGTTACATAGTGTGGGCCATTGAATAATGGTAACTAAGTAGTAGTCACCACTTACCTGGGCGGGATTCAAACTAATGGTCTAGGTCAGTGGTCCCCAACCTTTCAGTCTGGCGGTTGCCTGACGACTAGCCACCAAAATGCCGCCAAGGAGCGCAGCCGCTGGACAAACAGCCGCTGAAATACTGCCAAGAAGCAGCAACGCCAAGAAGTGTCATCAAGCAGTGGCATTTCGGCGGCGATGCTTCATGACGTTGCTGCTTCCTCGGCAGCGGGGCGCTCCCTTGTCAGGAGGCGGGAGCACATAGATGCCCCGGTGGGTGCCCTGGCACCCGCGGGCACCACGTTGGGGACCACTGGTCTAGGTACTCGCTCCCATTACTAACTCTCTCAGCCATCCAAATCTACTTATGCCTATTTTCAGATGTTCATTCGACTTCTATGCATGCTGTAGTTTTTCCAGTCCCAGTGTACCTAAGTCTGTGACAAACCATGAAATAGAATATAGATACTAGCAATGCACAAAATATGAGACCTCAGGGCTATATGCTGCCCTAGATCTGTATGCAGCAGACAGAGGAATTAAGCTCATGCAGCTAGGCCAGTAAACAGTGTGGCTCTCAGGGTCTGATTTCTAAGTGTTCGCATTGACTTTCATGGATTGGTTTAACAGTATTATTTGAGCCCTTTTCAATATTCACAGGGGAGCATAAGCATATCTTATAAACCACCCTGTTTAATAAGAGTGTTTGGACAGTTAGGTCCCCCTCCTCCTCCAGCCCTTACGATGAAACAAATCCATTGAACCAATGTCATTTTTCACTAACTGAAGCCTTTTCACCTCATCTTTATCTCGATGACAGCCCTTCTCCAGTAACCACCATTTACACTGACAACAGTCCTTTCCCACCACATGCTCCAATTGTCAACAACAGCCACTTTTATTAATACAGGAAGAGTTGCTGGGAGTTTTACTCAGTAGTCGCACTCAAGTGTATCTATTTCAGATTAAATGTATCTTTCTCCAAAATACTTCAACCCAATCTTCCTAATTTGTGTTTTCTTATTCAATCAGATTAAAGATCTGAAAATTGAACTCTCCCTCCAAAACTTGGGCTGTTTTATTTATTTTTGTATTACTATGTGTGTTTGCAGTACACATGGGGAGATGAGGAATTTGCTATATTTTCATCTCTATTTGCTCTTGATTTTATATTTGAATTAACTTTTTACAAACCAAGAGCCAAATTCTTCTAGACCCTTTCTGCCTCATAACCTAACTTCAAACTTGGCAGACCAACCCTGAAGACAAACACACCCAGTGTAGAATGTGGTGCTGGGAGATCAGAGAGCGTTCCATGTCCATTTCATAATTAGGACCTATGGAGCATCTCAGGTGGAAGGGGGTCTGGACATGAGCTCCTGCAGAGAGGGTAAATGAAAAACAGAGATGCAGGCTCAGCTCTTTCTTTGTATGGAAGAAGATTGTGAAGCTTTATAGGAGGGATCTCACCCTTCCCACTGCCTCCTTTTCCATTTATCCACAATGGAAGCTTATCCTCTCTCCAGATGACAACTCAATTTCATAGACATCAGTCAGGGACACATGCCTCACCTCCTGCTGAGCAGTTAAGTCTTCATGGCAATCACCTAGTTGTGAAGAACCTGTCCTCAACATCCTTTTGGAATGTCAAGAAGGCATTTCCTCCCCTGTTGTCTCTGGAGCCTCCAATACTATATATAGCAGTTGAAAGGCAACTTCTGTGAGGAAGTTCGGGCAGGCTGGATGGCCCCACAGGTACTCTACAACCATTAATATGCAGGAAGGGAGGTACCTCAGAATTTCATGTTGTCTTGATAAGCTGTGGAGCCCAGGAAGACCACAGAGGTCCAGAAGGCCATGAATCATGAGGTGATATTTGGCCCTAAAGAAGTAAGTGTCCTTCCTTCATGCCACTCCCTGAAGTTGATACTCCCTGCTGTTAGGATATATACAAATAATTGTGCACTACATTGCCCTTCTAACCATAGAGTGTGTTTAATATAGATTTTGGCAACATAATCTTTATCTTGAATTAATGGATGAGGAGTTTACTGCCTGAGGGCCAGAATCTCAGCTAAAGCACTAAAGACGACTCAGCAGGTACTGCAGCATTGGGGGTAGATGGGACCAACCTGCAGCCACACTTCCCCCTTCAAGCCCCCTGCATCCCAAACTGTGCAGGAATGAGCCACCTTACCTCTGGGGGCACTAAATTCACGATGAAGCATCCCACTTTCACCTGGAGAAGAAAGAAATTCCAGGGAGTGGCCAAACCTGAGGGACAGAGAAAGAAGCCAGCAGGAGCTTGAAGTTAGAGAAAGGTTTCTAACCATCAGAAGAGTGACATTCTGGAACCACATTCCAAGGGGAGCAACAAAGGCAAAAAAACTAACTTGTTTTAAAACCAAGTTTGATACGTTTATTATGGGGATGGTATGAAGAGACTGTCTGCAATGGCATATGGCCCATCTGAGACTGTTAGTAGCAAATATCCCCAATGGTTGGAGCTGGGGCACTCTGTGGGGAGTGACCTGAGTTACTAAAGATAATTCTTTCCCAGGTGTCTGGCTGCTGGGTCTTGCCAACATGCTCAGGCTCCAATTGATCACCATATTTGGGGTTGGGAAGGAAATTTCCCCCACGTCAGATTGGCAGAGACCCTGGGGGTTTTCACCTTCATCTGTAGCAGGGGGCACGGGGCACTTGTTGGTTTAAACTAGAGTAAATGTTGGATTCTCGGTAACTTGCAGTCTTTACATCATGATTGAAGGACTTCTGTAGTTCAGCCAGAGGTTAGGGGTCTATTGCAGGAGTGGGTGGGTGAGGTTCTGTGCAAGAGGTCAGACTAGATTATCCTGATGGTCCCTGCTGGCCTTAAAGTCTCTGAGTCTCTGAGCAGACAGCCTCATCAGGTTCTGCAGCATTAGGCAGACAGGAGGAAGTAAAAGGAAAGCTGGGACATGATTCCCTTCCAGTACAAGAACAGTGCAGGGTTTGGACTTTCTCTTCCCTGTGCTAATAGGCTGTTTGCTCCAATGCCCTCCCTCAATCTATCCAACTTCCGTGTTCTCCTCTTTCTTTCTTTACCTCCCTCATCCCCCCTGTTCTATTCCCCTTATCCCACTTCCCTTCTATGGCCCCTAACCCTTCCTTTTATTTCCATATAGCTAATCACCTCCTAACAAATCTCTACCCAAAACAATTTTTAAGACTCAGAAGATCTCCCAACTCCCTTCATCCCCTCCCCTCCCACAAAAAGCCGTAGAAATTACATTTGCAGATCACACCATTGTTCACTCCACTTGTATGCTCTATCACTTTCCCCTGCTGTCTGTATTGTCCATTTAGACTGAAAGCTGTTCAAGGCAGGGAATGTCTGTTACACTGTGTGTGTGCAGTACCTAACACAATGAGACCCTGTTCTTGGCACTACTGTAATATAAATAATAATTATAATCGTAATTAATAATCAGCTTTTGTGTTAAGTGGTGTGGTTCCATTGACTTTAACGGAACTATGCTGATTCCTACTAGCTGAGGAGCTGGCTCTCTATCTTGACATTGGGTAAAGTGCTGGAGGCATGCAAAAGGGGCTGTGCAAATCAGTAAAAATAAATGTGGCACTTGCAATAGTATTTTCTCTCTGTTTACTGAACTGGTGACACATCCAGTCATATGTCACTATTGCTATCACTGGCTGTTAGTTAATACAGAAGCTGCTGTACGTGGCTGCTAAAGTTTAGGATGAAGGAACTTCATTTGTCCCAAATCCAATGGTAATCGTCATGACCCTCTTCTGATCAGCACTTGTTCCCTCTGATGCACAATGCTAATAAACTAGTAGGGAAGGTTATTAGTGGCCCAAAAAAGAAATATTTGTCTTTAGCCATGACACAATTAACAGTGTAACTGGAGATAACTTTGAAGTTTAAAAAGTCTATAAAAATGTCAAAAAAACAATTAATAAATGAGAGGACTATTAAATCATAAAATAAATAACATATTTCTGCTTATATGGCACACATATAGTCAGGCCCCTCTTCTGAAACACCTCCGCCAGCACTTAAACAATACAAGAAACCTGGGACATATATATAATCTTATACACAAAAATATGTTAAAAGGACATTAAGTTTGCAAAGTCAAGAACTCAAAAGTTAGGAAAAGACACAATTCAGGTTTCAGGTTCAACCTTAGTTCAATCCCTTGGTATGGATGCATTATGATACTGTCTTTAATTACATGATCACATACAATTTGTTCCACAGTATCCCCATCTCATTTAGTGCACAGAGCTCATCAAATGAGCAGCTATTCAATATTTTGTTTTCTCCTTATTATTCAATTTGTGGCCCAGAGCTTATTTACTGCACAGTATACAATACCTGCTGTGAAGACAGAATTATTAATTACTTCATGGACTTTTCTATGCCACTCATCCCTACAGTATCTGAGTGCTTCACAAAGATTAATTTGCTTTCACCGCATCCCAGGTAGGTGAAGTGGGGGGGGATAACCCCATTTTACAGATGGGGAGCTGAAGCATTGGGATATTAAGGTCAGAAGTGTACGCCCAGTACTTAGCATGATATAGCACTTTCTATGTTCAGAACAGAGCTCTCGTTTACTTCATTTGCAGCTGTGAGTGCTCAGCATTTCTGAAAGTCAGACCCCAGGGTCTCAAGTTGGGCACCTGAAAATGAAGAACACACAGTTAATGACCACATTTGAAAAGTTTGGTTTAAGTGATTTGCCTAGTACCACATCGGAACTCTGTGGCAGAGACAGAACCTAGTTTGTTCTCCAGGATGCATTAAACTGCCTTAACTATGAGACCATCTTTTCTCCTCCTGCAATCCCCTGCTCATTCACTACTGCAACAAACAACTCCTGATCCTGGCACACCCCATCTGTGTCCCCACAAAGTTGTAGGACCTCCTCCTGGCACTGGCCAAGATGGCCATCGATCGTACCAGGAGGATGAAACTGAGTTGCGGGGCGGGGGTGCCCTGACCTATTTCCAGTCCTTTCTCAGATTATGTCTCTTGGCAGCGATCCTCTGGCAGCATCCACTGACTCATTAGACACATTTGAGGAGCAGTGGATGCTGTCGTGGATTCTCTGCTTGGTGTCCCCTTCTTGTTCCCTATTATTCGCCTTTGGACCTTCATTCCTATCCCTGTTTTTTCATTTGTTGTCCCCCACAATTACTTGTGGCCTGGGTTCACTGGCACCTCCCACTCAGTTGAGGAGGCAGTCCTTTAGCGCTCTCTCTCTCTCCATCACTAGTAGGTATGTGGGTTAAATATGGAAGTGTTCTATAAAAGTAAAAGAGTGGGAATAGAGAAATTGGTTCTAACCAAGTAGGCAACAAAAAATATGTATTTAGAATTGTTGAGGCTCCACATTGTTCAAATACACCTTATTTATAGGAATAGTTTTATGTTTCTGTTTGGCTTCTTTTTTTCTTCAAATGGACTAGGATATAGTACAGGAGTTCTCAAACTGGTGGTTGGGTCTCCTCAGGGGGTCACGAGGTTATTAGATGGTCGTGTCAGCCTCCAAACCCCGTTTTGTCACCATCATTTATAGTGATGTTAAATATTTAAAAATGTGGTTTTAATTTATAAGGAGGCTTGCTATATGAAAGGAGTCACCAGTACAAAAGTTTGAGAAACACTGGTATAGTATATGTGAGCTTGCAGGATATTTTTCAGCCACTAGATGTCTCTGCAGTGGTTAGAGTTCCAAACAGGGTCTGCTCCCTGGTAAACAAGGGAGGAAAAGTTAGAACTCAAGCTGTGTGAAAATCTGTTTTATGTGTGGGTGTAGTTATAACTATTTCTTTTAATAAACACGTCCTGTTTATGAAAGATTGTGATTGCATATATTATAGGGGATGGAACCCAGAAAAAGGAAGTCAGTGGAGAGGAAAATCTCAGCCTTTTCCCTTGCCTATTGAAAGTAGACAGACTGGACAGCAGGAGTTCAGAAGAGGCAGAAAGTAAGCTAAAGGGACCTCCATGATGAGAGACCTCTGTGGTGTTCCAATAAAGCAGACCAGATAGGCTGGCTAAGAAAGGAGCATTGGGCAGACATGGCACTGAGACCATTCCCAAATCTTTTCCATAATATGGACTACAATGCAGCAGAAAATAGAATGTAGGAAACAGAGTGGAGATATGACCCCACTCGGCATCATGACAGGGAAAACAACAGAGATTACTTTTCAAACAAATAGAGAGGCTGGGTATCCTGAACTTGGTGTTCACAGCTAGATTGGAGGGAGAGAATGTGACTGTAAACAGGCGGTACTCACCCCTGCCGCACCCTCTGTTGGTTGGTCCCGGAATTTCACTCAATCCAGCCCCAGAGCGCCCCGGCAGGCTGGTGATCCCCCTGCTCGCAGGCCCCGTGTCCCTCCCTGGACCCGGTGCCCCTTTTCCTATAACTGGGTCTCCCCCTCCCAGGGGGAACCCCCACACTACTATCCCCACTTGCCTCAGTAGTGGCCACTGACAGTCATGGTCTAGCCCCACACCCTGGGGCAGACTGCAGTATCAGCCCACTCATCACAGGCAATAGGGGTTTGGACCTGCTGCTTCGTCCTACCCCTGGGCTGCCCTCTGCAACCCACAGTACCTATGGCCCTGTGCTAGGCCGCAGCCTGGGGCTTTCCAGGCTGGAGCTTCCCCAGCTCCTCAGCCTGTTCCCAGCCCTGCTTCCCTCAGGTATCTAGCCTCAGCCTCTAAGCAGCCAGGCCCGTCTCTCGCTAGAGCTAGAGAGAGACTCTGTCTGGGCTCTGGCTTCCCTGCCTCTTATAAGCCCCAGGGCTTCAGTTTGGGGCGTGGCCCCCAGCTGCAGCCACTTTCCTAGTCAGCTCAGCCAAAAGCCCCTTCCCAGGGCTGTTTTAAAGCCCCACCAGGCGGGAGCAGATAGCCACTCCGCTACAGTGACAAAGGGGCCCACTGGTACCAGCTGGCGAAGGGTTCAGTATTCTGTGTCAGCATTTCCTTTTAGGCCTGACAAACTAACTACACCTAACACACCACTTTCATGGTATTTATCCCTAAATAGTGTCTTGTAAGATACCAAATGAAAGCTTGTGTCATATTGGCCATTACTATCATTGTGACTTGTATGCATTGATACTATTTTAAAAGTTATGTGTATATACTGAAAATGCAGCCTGTATCAATATATCCTGTATATACTGAAAATATATCCTGTATCCTTTATATCCTGTCTGAATCAAGATATGAGTCACCAGCAGAGACAGATTTTCTCTTAGATCAGGAGTGTTTGTCCATCTAGCTGACATGTAAATTAAGCATTGTATTGCCTCACAATGGGCCTTCAATTCCCAAGTAGCTGAAGTTCCAAACTCTCTTCATCAGAGGGGAAAAAAACTGACTGTTATCCAGAAAAAAAGGTGAGGTGTGGTTTCCTAAAAAAAAACCCTGTATTCCGCTTTAGTCAGGAAAGGCAGCTGAAAGGATAGAGAAAAGAACCATGATCCTTTGTGTCCAGTACTTACACATGGAGCCATCATCCTTCAGATAAACATCAGAAAGCATTAATTTCTGTTGTAGAGGCTCAGTACAGCGGGGACATTAATGATTTTCTATTTTGTATTTTAAAGTCTATAAATCCAGGATTTTATGTGTAATGACTTCTAGGAGGCAAATTGGCTATCATGACTGAACTTGTGTGACTCTGCCAGATTACCACTAGGTCAGAGACTTTACCTGCCAACCAAATATTGAACTTACTTTCATGATACCCACTTTTATACAATTATTCCACAATGAAAAGACATTGAAAGTAAACAATGGTATCATAATTAAAAGCTATATGACATAGTATTTCACTTCTACATAAATACATGTATTTATGTGTCTATTTTCTTTTCTTCATATGGTGTATACTCTTGGTACTAAAAGTCACTGTGTTGTTTTTATGAATTTGGATTTTAAGCAATATTATTTCAAGCCCTGTGCAAAATGTTAATGTCTTTTTACAAGCACTGTGTCCAATTGTATTTTAATGAAGTATCACTGAGAACAAAACAGAACTAAGATGAAAAAAATCAGAGATTACACTCTGGGAGAATTAAGTCTACAGCAAACATTTTTACTCAACTTTTAAGTTATTTACCTCAGCTGAATGTACTTAGCATAGTTCCAACTGCCATTTTGACCATTTTTTAATAAAATAAAATAAAATAAATAATTAATAAATCCCTTAGAGCTGCTCTTTCAGAAATGTATTAAATGGTCAGTCAGAGTCAATGATTTTCTGTGCTATGGAATTGAGTACAGCATATCTGCCAAAAGTCATTGCAACATATTCTAAAGCATGTTATTACGTTCCTGTTAGGTCTTGAGGACAGACTAGTGTTCAGCTGGTTTTATCTAGTCCATCTTTCTATTTATATTACATTAGTATCTAAAACTTCTATCTCAGTAAGTTTGTTTTTCATCATCTGAAATTGTGGAATGAAAGTAATCCAAATCCTTTTGAGGCTCATTATTCTCTAACATTTCATGCTGACTTTTGTTAGGCCAGAAATGTTTCAAATAAATTCAAGTCTACATCTTTGCTTGGTTGAAACAAAAGTCTTAAATTGACTTATAATGTTTGGACCTCACATTGCAGACTAAAATTAAACACAAGTAGGCATAAGTCCTTGCTGGTTGGTTTTAGACTTGTCAGTAGAAGAGGATGTGATTTCTTGGAATTCATGGACTTGACTAAAAATGTATTCTTATTTGTGTCAGTTTATTGTATTACAGCTATGTCACAGTTTCTGGGTTAACTGATCTTCCTTGAGGGCACCCACTTAAGGTTTTAGTCTTCCCAGCTATCACTTCTCTTGGGGCAAAGAACTGCATCTCTCTCTCTTCAGAGCGCAGATTTAGGCTTACAGTCCCTCTGCACCTCACTGCGATTTCCCAGCAGATTTGACCGGGGGCCAGCACCTGTGATTACCAGGAGCTATTACAGCGTACACCAGTGTAACTGGGTGGCTTGCCCCTTAATGGCTGTAGGGCCTGGGACTAGCCAACTCTGATTACTAACGGAGGTTGACCTGTATCAGAGGGGTAGCCGTGTTAGTCTGGATCTGTAAAAGCAACAAAGAATCCTGTGGCACCTTATAGACTAACAGACGTTTTGCAGCATGAGCTTTCGTGGGTGAATACCCACTTCTTCCGATGCAAGTAGACCTGTGTGAGAGTAGCTGATTCCTATAAAGAGCAGAAAGTGGGAGTAGGGGGATGCTCAGAAAACACAAGCCTGAAAAGCTGTAGCTGGCTGGAAGAAGCAGTAGCTGCTGCAAGGAGCAAGAGTTGTTCTTGCAGAGACATTGAACCATGCCCCGGGTTGGGGAAAGAGGGCTGGCCCCCACCCCAACTACAGGGAGAGAGAGAGAGACACTGAACTGGTGTTGGGGTCTGGAGGACCAATGTGTATCTGAGGCCTGAATAAAGTGGACCCTAGGTAGGGAAATGTTTTAATTTCCTTTGAACTGTATTGAGTTTGGACTGTAAGCACTGAAGAAGCAGAAAACAGAGACAGGGGGCTGTAGAGTGAACTCTGGCCATAAGGGAGTGCTTGGCAGGGCAGCCAACCCTGCTACAATCAGTTACCTACCAGTCTTCACAAAGCAAACAGTTATTCTTAGGGAGAAAACATTATGGAGAAAATAAAAAATAAGAGAACCTACACACATGCTAAAAGCTTACCAGAGGTCATCTCCATCTCCAACATAGGGCTCCTGTAGGTGTTAGTCTTTCAAACAGCACAGCTGGGTTTGCCCCCTTTGGTACAAGTTCATGTCAGTTTTTAGCTCAGGAACAAGACCCCAACTGGACAGGTCAGCTGTTTCTTTATACAGCTTGGGCCTTTGATCTCCCATTTCTGGAACAGGTTAATTGCCCTCTTCTCAGGGCACAGGTTCAAAAGGTTGGGTTTTTGTATATCTGTGTTTGTGGAATTTGCATTAAACACCGCCCAGGAAACCCACTGAACACTTAATGTCCCAGAAATCCACACCTTTCTGACACACTTCAGTACAGTCTTTTGAACTCCTTACATTTCTCAAGTCTAACATCTATCACAGGCTACTATCAGTTTAATAGTTCATTCTTTGGTGTTTAATCAATCGGGCGATCAAGATAATTGAAGGTTTTAAACCATGATCACAGATGGCCTTGTGGATTTTTTTTTTTTTACTTTTATAGTGATCTGTGCTCAGCATTCAACATACACTAGAGTCTTATTTCTGTTCTATCTTCTTATTACACAGTGATCAACATCTATAGGCCTGGAATGACTCAAAACCAGTGTTTCCCTAAACAAGCAGCGACCCCAGTTTGAGAAAGCCCCTGGCGGGCCGGGCCAGTTTGTTTACCTGCCCCGTCCACAGGTCCGGCCGATCGCAGCTCCCACTGGCTGCGGTTCGCTGTTCCGGGCCAATGGGGGCTGCTGGAAGCGGTGGCCAGTATGTCCTTCAGCCCACGCCGCTTCCAGCAGCCCCCATTGGCCCGGAGCAGTGAACCGCGGCCAGCGGGAGCCACGATCAGCTGGACCTGCGGACAGGGCAAGTAAACAAACTGGCTCGGCCCGCCAGGGGCTTTTCCTACACAAGTGGTGACCCCAGTTTGAGAAACACTGCTCAAAACTAAGCATTTGGCGCTGCAATGTATTAATGAACTAGAATCTTCCCTTTGGGCTTATGAGTTCAGGAACCTCCTTAAGTCACAAAGGAGGTGATGTTTTTCATCACAGACTAATCCATCAGACATCATTTTCCATCATAAATGACCAAAACATTTGACTGTGTGGGCAAATTCTGGTTTGGGAAAACTTAAAACAGAAATAAGTGTGCTACCAGGCCAAGAATGGGATACATTTTTAGAGCTGAGGGAAGTTTGCCTACATCATGCGTGGAGCTTGTCACCTTATTTTCATGAGGTGGTGGAACACATGAGAGGAAGGAAGCTAGCCCCACAAAGGAAACAATTGCTTCCATTAGAATGGTTCTAAGACTCGTGTGGAAAGTCATGACAGGGGCAGGATGGGGGCATGTTTGGGATTGGGCCCAAGACCCATGTTTACACAGATCCAGGGACGTAGTACCCCACCAGTGTCTGCCAGTATTCCATTCTATAGGCACAGCAGCCCCACACACTGGTCCTTGCTTGGGTAGGTGGATACTGTGACAGATTGGAGGAATGACTGTCTCAAACTGTGGACTCCATTTTGTGTTCTGCATGCTATTTTGTATTGTAACCTCCATGTTGGATTAAGTCATCAAGATTGCATTGAAAAAAATCTAAATATTGACAAGGTCCATTTAGTCTAGACGCTGCATTGCACATGTTTGGTTGTGGGACACTCCAGAGAGGGCTAACAACGAGGCTAATCAAGCTCCATAACCTTGAACCTTCCCTGTGGGATCAATGTTTTTTTTACAAGAGGGCCATTGGTTTTGAATAACTCTCTGCACAGAAGCTGATGAGGAGAGATGAGAAGAAAGGGCCAGAGCCTGGAATACCCCCAGCTGAAGCACATGGGCAAAAGAGGGACAGGGATTGTTTTAAAAGGTGGATGTTTCTCTGAGCAAGAGCCCAGCCCACCACCCAAACTAGCAGACCAGGCTTCAGAGAAAGACCTCAGGCTCACAAATGGGTTAGATCAGACTGGGGAAGGTGAGATGCAGTTAGGATTTTGTTGTTTTAATCTGACTCTCTAGTGCTTTCAAGAGTAAAAATGACCGTGGTTAATAAATTCCTTTACTAAGCCTGTGTTCTTTGCCTTTCTACCAGGTTGTCCCTGAATGGTTTGGCTTGAAACCTGAGCTCCCACAGACAGATGGTCTTTGGGAAAATGTGTGTAAGCAAGCAGGGGCTCAGGAGCACTGAGGCATTGGTTTTGAGGTCTGAGGCAGCTGGATAGTGGGGTCCCACTGCCAAAGAAGGGTGTCAGAATTCTGGTCTGTACCTGGGAGCCTGAGGGGGACAGAATTAGGAACAGCGATTGTCCCATCCCAAGGGATATAGAAGCATGTGGACCCAAGATTTGGGTCCTATGATGGAGCAGAGTAACCCCACATCATCAGAGAAGGTTTTAAAGACAGCCTATGGGCCCACTTAACCCGGCCCCACTATACCTGCAGCCAATGCCAGGCCTGCAGGGCAAAGAAAAGAAAAGAACCTGGCTCAGTTCATGGCTCACTGATGAAGAAGCAGGATGTAGCTCTGCCTCTCTGTATGAGAGAAGAATTATTACAAGCCTGGCAGCTGGGATAGCCACGATGGGAAAAGCAGTGCATCCCTGACTGGAAACAACTGTTGAGGAGACTGGGGAACACCCATTAGTGAATAGACTCCGCTATTTACTTGAAGGACATTGTGGAGCCACGCCCCTCCAGCTCTACCTTTTCCCCTCCCCCACCAAAGAGGTAAAGGTTATAGAAGCAGCCAACGAAAACAGAGGATAGAGGCTTTCTTCTGCCCTCTACCCCACTGCAAGATACCTATGGCTGCAACAGTATGCCGGAAAAGTCCACAAAGTGACGCTAATCTCAGCAAGCTATTTACAGGTCCATTCACTACAGATTAGTGACCACCCAAAAGGAAGAAAGGGCCAGGTTGTAAGCGATTCCACCTCCCTCATATACTCCATGCTACTCATTTAGAGCCCAAATGCTCAGGCTTTACATGAAGGAATTAATTTCACAAAAAAATGTGATCCAGTTTTTCAATATAGCCTATGATTCCTGTTCCACAGAGGATTTGTTTTATGGGTTTGTTATGCGTGGAACCAGGAAGATCTGAAATGCTGACTAAACCAGAGTTTCAGAAATTAATATCTTGCTGGCTGGGGAAGCGGGGATAATCTGGCCAAAAAATATCCAGAGAAGCACATCTTTGTCACTAGTTTACTGACTTTTTACCCCTTTGAGGTGACATACAGAAAGCCATTTTTAACTATCACCAGGTGGTAAGAACTTTTCCACAAATTAATTCCTATGTTATTACAAGCATCATACAAATATTCAAGATTCCTGCTTTTCACATCAGAACATGATTAATTCCTAAGGGGAATGATGGTTTTCTGGTTAAGGCACCGGAACTGGTCATTAGAAGACCTATGTTCTATTGCCAGATTTATCATAGACTTCTTGTGACCATGGGCCCATCATGTAACCTCTTTGGGTGAAATCCTGGCCCCATTGACTTCACTGGAGACAGAATTTCACTTTTTGTGTCTCAGTTTCCCTAATTATAGAATGGAGGTAATAATACTACGCTACAACATGGGATGTTGCAAGGCTAAATTCATTAACACATGTGAAGAGCTCAGATACTCGGTGATGAGTGTAATAAAAACCCTATAAATAAATGAACCATTGCCAAAGGTTAGTTACCCACCCTATTCTTGTCAATAATAGTGCAATCATAGTAGTAATAACCTGAACTGAACAAACGATATATTTTGAAAAGCTTGTGCTATTAAATTTACCATTTTTGGATTTGTGAAGTTTCTATAAAAACAGAGCTCTTTGTGCATTTCTTGGATATCACATGTGAAATGTGCTTAACAGTTTGGATTAAAGAGCCATTTTCTGTTTAAAAAAAATTCACACTAGTAAGTCTTGAAAAACATGGCGCTAGTACTGTCCTTTCTCCTTATTCTAAGCCTTTCCCACACTGATGCAGGGGATGTGTAATGATATATGTGTAACTTTGAATGCCAACTGAGACATGCTAGTCTCTAAATGAAACATTAAGCTTTTGTACAGGTTTACACATACTGTATATCATATAATGGACAAATTAAGGATCTAAATAAATATTGTTGACCTACACTAAATTAAAGTCAACGATATAAATGAGAAGAGCCAATAAACATCTGCCCTGTGTGGATATTCTAGAGGAGGGAAAGAATGAGGTTAAGCCCCTTTTTACCCACACCCATAGTCTTTCACAGGAAAGCAATCTTAATTTGCCATTTCAGGTTTCCAGGGCTATTGTTCTGGGTTCCTCTTTCTCCACAGGCTTGTTGCTCTTTGTGCACTCTGGAATACCAACCACCCAGAGATTATTTTGTCTTTCATGATTCGGAAGATCCTCCATTTTGTGTCTTTACCAGCTAACCTCTTTTTGCTGGTCATACAGCTGTAGAGCAAGAAAGATGACAGTGCCTCCATGGAAAAGAATTTCTGCTTCATTGAACCACTGTGTCCCTTATGTTTTGCAAGTCCCTAATGAAGTTCTTTGCTGTGCCTGAAATTCCACTTATCCTGGGGGTAAGGACTTAACTGCTTTGTCTGCAATAGCTTGGGCCCACTCCTCTGGCAGGGTGGAGCCTTGGTTGCTGTCTCCATGTCTCAGTTCCCTTCTTTAGCATGGTGATTTGTAATCTTATTAGTTTTCTCAATAATTTGGCCCAACAATCTTCTAGGGACTTTCCCTGAGGCCCTTGAATCAAATTTAGCCCTAGTCAGTTATATTAAAAATCACTGAAAACCATGGCCTTTATTCATGGCTGGTAGAGAAATAAAATTCAGCTCCCTACCAGTTTGATGCAAAATACACACACACACACACACACACACACAGTCTTCTTTGTAGTCTCGTGGACTTTGGGGGGAAGAAAACAAATCATAAACAATAAAATGCTGTTTTAGACTAATATTTTCAAAGAATAGATGCTGAATTTCACTGGGAGTTGTGGATGCTCAGCACTTCTCAGAATCAAACCACATGTCTAAATATGGACTCAGGTGCCTACATTTAGGCATCCAAATTTAAAAACAGATTTTTGCACATGCACTATTATACAGTGAGTTCTCAAACTGGAAATTAAATCAAACTAAATCTGAAAAAGCTAGCCCTCAGATTGCTATATTGTTGTATTACTATTGCATGTATTTTTCCTACACGTTTAACTCTGTGGTATACAAGAGTTAATGCACGCTTGAATTCTGTAAAATTCAACTTTATGTATGTATGTATGCATCCTGATATTTTTAAGATAAACTTTTACCCAAAGTTAACACACATTGATATCTGAGATATCAATTATTTTCTGTATTTATAACAGTGACTACTGTATGCAGCTATGCTGGAAATATATTCCCATTCATTCAATAATGACAGTTGAGAGATCATAGAATATCATAGAATCATAGAATATCACGGTTGGAATGGACCTCAGGAGGTCATCTAGTCCAACCCCCTGCTCAAAGCAGGACCAATCCCCAACTAAATCATCCCAGCCAGGGCTGGGATTTCAATGTATTTCAATGGTTTCATATAGTAGCATGCAGGCTGTTTGGAATTTTAAAAGCATGCTTAGAAATATGCAATAGATCTGCATATCAATAAGAAGAGTTCCATCATAATTTTGTATAATCAAATACATGCTACTATTGTGTTCTTCCATTTTAAATCTTAGACCCTGGAAGCCCCTGAAAATGCTAGTACAACGTTTGGCAACATATCATCAAATATGCTATACCTTAGAATGACTGCAAAATGACTAAGCAGCTCTATGTATATTTCTCCTTGTTAAATTAAAAAAAAAATCGGGCAGTTAAACAAACATAATATTGTCCAACATATGAAATACGTTATCTAAATATATGCATGCTCAATATAGAGTACAGTAAATAATTCCTTGACCCTGAATTGGTGTACATTTACACTTCAAAACTGTTAAGAATAAATCTGACAGAGCTATTTGATCTCTGCATGAAAATGGACTTCAAAGCCCACCGTGTATTTCTGTTCATTTTACAGCTACAGATTTCTAGCAGAAAGTGATTATACCTCTGATTACCTATGCCTATTGTTGCAGCAGTTTCATCTAAAGCTTTTTTAGAATTTAATCATTGTCTTTTGTTGACCAGCGCAATGGTACAGAGAGCTTTGCAGTACATGTGTAAGTGGCCAGTGTAATTGAAAAACAGACTAAATCTACTAGATTTTTGTAATGCAGTAAACTATGAATAGGAGAATAAAATGTCCTCAATGGCTGGATGCGTATTGTTACTTTGAAGCTTCTCCCATCTACCACCACCAGATCAGAGTAGAAGCTAACACCCACTACTTTAAATAATTATTGGATTAGTTTTTCTCATTATTTCTCATTCATTTTCCTTTGAGCACCACCCCACTTGATGTTCTAATTAGTTCTCTGAAAAACCTTTTGCAGAATAAATGGTTCTGGCTTTGTACTATCAGAGATATGAAAACTATATTTGTTTGACAGGGAAACAATTTGGTCTTCGTAATTTACACCACAGACAGAATATTGATTTGAATATTAGTCAAAGATAAAGTAAGTGACATTTCCTGAGCAAAGTTTTCTATTAATTAAACTGGAACCAAACAAGAGATTTATACTTTTCATATTTTATGTATTATATTTTATGGCTCTGGATACAGACTTCCCAAAAATCATGTTCTAATTGGCTGGTTGGGCCTTTTAGATGATGTCATAGCCATGTATCAACTGCCAAATGTCCAGCTATGGGACTTTGTCACCAAAACCAAGGGGAAAAGACCTGTGCCTGGGATGTGTGTTGCACAGCTTTTTTAAAAAAGAAGCTTAAGTAACGTAGAGTGGGATGTGAAAGGTTTTTCCTATCTTCACCATATTTCCCTCCCACCACTGTGTAATCTGTGATATTTTAAATGTTATAGGCTATGGCTAAGGCTGTAAGTCACCCCACCCCAAACCTGATTCTCCCCCTCATTTCTGCCTTTTCTCTCTCCTTTTTCCCACCTCCCCCGCTCCACCTCCTAAAGTGTACATCTTCAGAAACTGGGAGGTTTAAGCCTACTCCCAGTTCAGGTCTCTGACTCTGCACCAAGTCATGTTGACTTTTCCAACTGATCATTCCACTAGGGGGCATAGTTTTCTTAACCTCCCATGGAACAGAGAGAAGCCTTGGGCATGCACACGCCCAAAATCTAACAGGGATACACATCCTGTATCGTCACGCATCTTCTGATATCCTCCAAGACAGACCAGTTCCTTCAGAGTCTGCCAGTGCCCATGAACGCTCCACCACCAACCCCTGCAAAGAGTTAATTCAGCAGAGGACAAACCCATATGTTCCTGAAAGAGTAGGAACTAACTTACATCAAATCTCAACAAGGCTGACAGGAGATAATGCCCCTAAGAATGGCTGTTCCCTCTCCCCCAAAGAGTCCACCCATAGAAAGGCTTACACAATGTTGGGAAAAAATGGCATGAAGACATGACTTTTGGCTCCCCTCCACCCATGGACGTGAGGGGGACACTTGGCCTTTACATTTCAAACATGTTCCACCACCTGTGTGAAATGTGACAGGATATGCCAGTCTCCTTTTCAAGGATTTCAACTGCTAAGGGGGCGGCAAGGCTCATGCTGAAGACAGAAAGGTGAAAGGGTTCTGAGTCCAGAGAACCTAAAAAGGTGTGGAGAAAAGAAAACTGAATAAAGAATGGAGAAAATCATCTTCTCGATTGCATTACACCAGTTTTACTCTCCTGTTTTGAGTCACACTGGCATAAAACTGGATTTAGCCCCATAGTGTTTATATAAGTTCCCTTGTTCTTTTTTCCTCATCCTTCTACTGGAAATTACTTTTCATTGTGGAAAGAATTCATGTTTTACTCATTTTCTTTCAATCTATTCTAGCAAATAAAAAACTAACATAAAAGTAAGTCCTTTGCACTGGATTTTTTTATGATTAATTGAATAGTATAAAGCCAGTATTAGTATTCACATCACATTCAATTATGTCCCTAGCATGTGTCCTCATTTGCTTTTCCATGTGTTGGTTCATCACACAATGCTAATTAGGTCACTTCAAATGGCTCATAATTGACAATGGCACTTTTGCAGGTTTATATTTTCACACACAAAATCTGAAAATAAATTAATGACCAGCAATTTTGACAATTACGGTCAATTAAATTTGTCAACATTACATTTGACATAAATAATCTATATTTAATATTGAAACCTTGAGATTAAGAATATATTTTTAACAAGCATGCCCAAAGTTACTGGGCTTTGTATTTTAAAATAATTAATGAAAAAAAATTAATATTGCTTCAAAACTATATAAACTTTTATAGCTTTTATAGCATCTTTTTCCCCCTTTAAAATTAACATTTTCAGTTCTCATTGCCATATAGTATAACTAGTAACCAGAATTCAAGATCATTTTATATGTTTACTTTTAATAAAATCTACTGTACAGAGTAAGAGGAAGTTCTTTTCTAAATCTAACCACATGTCCAACAACATGCAAATAACACAGATGTTACTGCAGTAAGCACATGGTGTTGCCACTGCAAAAGATAATTTTGTCTTTAAAGTAATTACTGTGCCACTTTGCACACTGTAGTGAAGTTACAGACAGCTATAAAGTCGTATTTTTAAATGCATTACTTATATAGATACTTTGTCAAATACATTAGCTAGTGCTGCAAAGATCCAAGGTAGCAAAGGTGGCTTTTTCTCATTTTTAGCTACAGTGTATCTTCCTGTAGGCAAACCAGGTTACACCTTGGCAAATTATTATTAATTTTATTAGTAGTTTTGTATTATGTAATTCTTACACCAAATTCATATAGTTTGCTTCCAGTGCTGTGAAAATGACTCCTATCAATAGTATTAGTCACAGCAAGACACAACTAATATGTTCACAACAAATAAAATACTAGAGTTAAATGTCATGGTGACATCAGAAATGTAGATTGGAATTTATACATTACACATAGTTTGTTATGCTTTTATACAAGTATCAAATACACTGTAAAAGATTCCTTCCCTGGAATCTTGACCTGACATACTGTATCAAAAACAGGTAAAAGGATTGGCAGCAGCTTTCCGTTGCTGGACCTGGAATCGAAATGGAGAGAAATTTAACAGTATTTCCATATAGAAAAGCAAAACAGACTGAAAATCTTTTTATTTTTACTACAACTTGCTTGACCACATTTTGCCCAAGGGTGTGCATAGGTCAAATATTTACATTAATGCAATTCAGACAGGCATTTTGAAATTAAGGCCCCCACACTTTGCAACACCCTGGGAGACTTGTGTGTTTTGTAGTCATTTGGAAGTCATTAGTCGAGCTAAATGGCCATGAAAAGTATTGATGGGACATGATAGTAAAATGGACATGAGAAATGCTTCTTATCTAGGAAATATTAACTGGGTGTTTAATCTCTGTGGTGATAGAGCTACATCAAAAATTGTAAAATTAGAAGGCTTGACAGACATAAACATAGCTGGAATTACATTACCAAAATGAAATGCAAGGTGAGGTTGATGGTTTGCAACATTAGAGAAAGGGCCTTCATTAGGCTTTTCGGGTATGCCCTTGTGTGAGAATAACATGTTCACATTGATTTTGATCTCAAATGGATGCATGGCTATGACATCATCTAAAAGGCCCAACCAGCCAATTAAAACAAGATTTTGGGGAAGTCTGTATCCAGAGCCATAAAATATAATACATAAAATATGAAAAGTATAAATCTCTTGTCTGGTTCCAGTTTAATTAATAGAAAACTTTGCTCAGGAAACATCACTTACTTTATCTTGATCTCAAATGGTTACACCAGTGCAAAAATGAAGTATGTTGTATCTCAGTGCATTATGTTTGCTACTTTAATTACACAGTTTAATTCACTATTTCCATAGCCTACATGCTTCAAGAGGAGGGAATCAAATTTAATTGGAAATAGCACATTAGAGTAAAAAGAGGTACAAATGCTTTATGTTTATGTTTTTATTTCTGAAAATATACACTAGTGGTCTGTGAAGTATGTTGTAATGAATATATGAGAAAAATGTAATAATTCTAATACTGAGTACAAATGCTTTTTATCTTTTTTTCCTTTTGGTCTGGCTATAAAATTCATCACCCACAGGAGCACCAGTATTCCTTACATACAAAAATTAAATCAGTAATTTTAAAAAAGAAATGGTAGGGGCAGGTGGGAAAGAGAAATGGGAAGGAAGAGAGATAAGAGATAACTGGCAGACTTCAAAAGGTTTTGGAGATTCAGCCCAGATAAGCATCCAAGTGCCAGGTTTTCAAAATAGCTCCCATGTAGGCACCTAAATGAAGTGACCAATATTCTAGGTGCTGAACTCGCTTTTGAAAATCTGGTTACGTGAAGTAACCAAATGTGAACTGAGAGTTTCTGGTAATCTGACCCTAACCATGGCTGCTGAACATGTCTGAAAATCTGACCCCAAAGGTTTATCTGAGTTTATACTTCTTTGGTCTGCAAATTGAGCTAGGACTTCATGAGAACAGGCTTTCTGATTAGATTTCCCGTCTTTCCTTATTTTTAGCCACTTTTGATATATTGAAAGAAAATTCTGAGGGCTATTTAAGGATATATTGGTTTTTCCCTCTCCCAATTTCCCCATGTGTAAGCCCATACAATCTAAACAAAAAAGTAACAGAGGTGCGTGACATTTTCTTTTCTCTTAAGTAAACCAAATGTTTACCAAAAATTAGAAAAGGTTGGTTTTGATAATGGCAATTTGGTACAAAGCACTATCAGTTTATTTTTCATATTGGAAAAGGAGGAAGTCAGGAAGTGGGTTCAGGGCATAGTTGCCAACTTTCATGGAGTCAAGTATCAGAGGGGCAGCCATGTTAGTCTGGATCTGTAAAAGCAGCAAAGAATCCTGTGGCACCTTATAGACTAACAGACGTATTGGAGCATGAGCTTTCGTGGGTGAATACCCACTTCGTTGGATGCATGTCATCCGACGAAGTGGGTATTCACCCACGAAAGCTCATGCTCCAATATGTCTGTTAGTCTATAAGGTTCTACAGGACTCTTTGCAACTTTCATGGAGTAAATAAGCCCCCCCAACTTTCACAATAAGCCAAAAATCAAGCTAATCCCATTTCAAAACAAGGCCAAAACAAGCCAATCCCTAAGAACCCCAACACTCTATGTGACTAGATGCCCCCAGTTTGCAGTCTGGGATTGTGGTGGGCCCACTGTGCACCCCTGACTCTCTTCCACCCCCTTGTGTCTGCTTGCCCCTCCCCCTTACCTCTGCTTGCTGGGAGCTGATAAAAAAAGAAGACGCAACAAGCTACAAGCCAAAAACTAGCAACAAGCAACTCACAAGCCAATTAAGCCAAAAACAACTTCAATTTCTGCGTTTTTTCTGCGGGTTTGGCATGTCTGGTCAGGGGTAGTGTGTACAAGTGATGTGATGCAGGTTAGTCACTAATTAGAGGTCTCTGCAGGTTTTATCAGAGCAACTAGACAGGACATTAGTCTGTGGATGACTCATGCCATAGTTTCTCTCCTAAGAGAAGATGGTGATGACAACATGGTGTCAGTTTGAGGGAAACATAGCACAAGCATAAGGATCACAGTGGAAGAAAGAGTACATGGAGGAAGAGAAGGACAAATAACATACAGGGATTCTTTGAACACTAAATGTGTACTCAATAATGGAGAGACAAGGTGGGTGTGTTAATATCTTTTATTGCTTTCTGCTGGTGAGAGAGAGGAGTTTTTGAACTTACACAGAGCTCTTCTTCAAGCACGTCTCTCACCAAAATAAGTTGATCCAATGAAAGATATTACCTCATCCACCATGTCTCTCTAATATCCTGGGACCAACTTGCTACAACAGCACTACATACTCAGTAATGGACTCAGTTCCAAATGCCAGAAATTGTCATATTTACACACAGACAAGACACATGGTGGGGGACCGCAGACATTGTGGGGGGAAATGAGAATACCGGAATACACAGTCTCTTTGGGGGATCCTCCAGCTACTCCATCCTCATGAGAATATATTAACTAAGATTTGCAACCTGTCCTTTAAATCAGCTTCTGTATCCAGGGACTGGAAGATAGCTAATGTAACACCAATATTTAAAAAGGGCTCTAGAGGTGATCCCTGCAATTACAGACCGTTAAGTCTAACATCAGTACCGGGAAAATTAGTTGAAACAATAGTAAAGAATAAAATTGTCAGACACATATATGAACACAACTTGTTGGGCAAAAGTCAACATGGTTTCTATAAAGGGAAATCATGTCTTACTAATCTATTAGAGTTCTTTGAAGGGGTCAACAAACACGTGGACAAGGGGGATCCAGTGGACATAGTGTACTTAGATTTCCAGAAAGCCTTTGACATCAAAGGCTCTTATGTAAATTAAGTTCTGGGATAAGAGGGAAGATCCTTTCATGGATTGAGAACTGGTTAAAAGACAGGGAACAAAGGGTAGGACTAAATGGTAAATTCTCAGAATGGAAAGGGGTAACTAGTGGTGTTCCCCAAGGGTCAGTCCTAAGACCAATCCTATTCAACTTATTCATAAATGATCTGGAGAAAGGGGTAAAGAGTGAGGTGGCAAAGTTTGCAGACTATATTAAAACTGCTCAAAATAGTTAAAACCAAAGCAGACTGTGAAGAACTTCAAAAAGATCTCACAAAACTAAGTGATTGGGCAACAAAATGGCAAATGAAATTTAATGTGGATAAATGTAAAGTAATGCACATTGGAAAAAATAACCCCAACTACAGATACAGTATGATGAGAGCTAATTTAGCTACAACTAATCAGGAAAGAGATCTTGGAGTCATCATGGATAGTTCTCTGAAGACATTCTACGCAGTGTGCAGTGGCAGTCAAAAAAGCAAGCGGGAAGTTAGGAATCATTGGAAAAGGGTTAGAGAATAAGATGGAGAATATTTTATTGCCCTTATATAGGTATATCTCCATATATTATCTCATAGAACTGGAAGGGACCTTGAAAGGTTGTTGAGTTGAGTTGAGTCTCCTATCTTCATTAGCAGAACCAAGTACTGTCCTTGACAAAAAAAATTTCCCCCAGATCCCTAAATGGCCTCCTCAAAGATTGAACTTATAACTCTGGGTTTAAGTAGGCCTATGTGCAAACCACTGAGCTATGCCTTCCCCCTCCATGGTATACCCACATCTTGAATACTGTGTACAGATGTGGTCGCCTCATCTCAAAAAAGATATAATGGCATTAGAAAAGGTTCAGAGAGGGGCAAGTAAAATGATTAGGGGTTTGGAATGGGTCCCATATGAGGAGGGATTAAAGAGGCTAGGACTTTTCAGCCTGGAAAAGAGGAGACTACGGGGGGTATGATAGAAGTATATAAAATCATGAGTGGTGCGGAGAAAGTGAATAAGAAAAAAATATTTACTTGTTCCCATAATATAAGAACTAGGGGCCACTAAATGAAATTAATGGGTAGCAGGTTTAAAACAAATATATGGAAGTTCTTCACTCAGCGCACAGTCAACCTGTAGACCTCCTTGCTTGAGGAGGTTGTGAAGGCTAGAACTATAAAAGAGAACTAGATAACTTCCATAAATGTAAGTCCATTAATGGCTATTAGCCAGGATGGGTAAGGAACGGTGTCCCTAGCCTCTGTTTGTCAGAGGGTGGAGATGGATGGCAGGAGAGAGAGGCAGGAGAGATTACCTGTTGGATTCACTCCCTCTGGAGCACCTGGCATTGGCCACTGTCAGCAGACAGGATACTGGGCTACATGGACCTATGGTCTACCCAGTATGGCCATTCTTATGTTAATTCTGCAGCAAGTTCTGAGGTACTTTGGTGCAGCACACTAAAAATTCTGTGGCAGCTTCATTCCAATTTTGTAATGGAGGTTTTTAATTAATCATGTATGGAAATGAACAATACAATCAGCACTATAGCCCCTTTGTTATTTATTTTTGTATTGTTACATTTATTTTACACTGTCACATATATCCATTTTTTTATATTTTGTGTTGGTTTTTGTATTGGCAGTACATTGTACAAGTTGTCAGGGAGAAGGTGGAGGTTTTGGTAGATAGATAGGAAAGGTGAGACTTTAACACTTGTGACAGCATGAATGGTAGATTGTAACTCTCTAGAATAAGCACCTAAACTGAATGCTTCTGCTGAAATGATTGGCATAGGAATAGTTGATAATGTTGATATTTAAGTTGTCATTTTTTAAGTTTCAGAGTTAATAATCCATTGGGATGAGTGAATCAGTTCCGACCTCTCAGAGCTATTTGCCGATCCAAGAAGACCGCATTGCAAAGGTTTACAAATAGTTCACATTTTCAAAGTTATCTTCACAACTAGAAACATTTTTTTTAAAGGAAAGCTGAGATTCTGGAGCACAGTTATGCAGAAAGGGGTGGATTTCATGGTTGTTGACTCATAGAAAGGATAGGACCCTGGCTATGAGACCCATATTTATTCCTAAATTTTTCTAATTTGTTGTTGCTGTTTTTTTTAAATGTGCAATGTTTGTTTCTTCATTATAATCGGCTTGGTTCTCTATATTATTTTTTTGTTTGAATTATGTCACTAAGCCTGAGTATTGGAGGAGGATGGTCATGCAGTTGAAACATAAGCTTCTGTCAGGAGCCCGAGCTCTACATTCCCAACTCCTTCACAGACTTGTACATCTCTCCATGTTTCAGTTTTCCCATCTATAAAATAGGAAAGAAAATACTTATGTGACAGAGATGTTATGAGACCTAATTCACTGATGTGCTTTGAGACACTCACATGGAAGGTACAAGAGAAGTGCAATAATTATTATTACTTTATATTTATAGTATAAATGTTTTATATGGTCTAATTTGTGTGTGTTGTTTAAGAATGTATAATATTAAAATTTTATTTGTGTATAGCATAAAAACAGCAAGTAACGCTTTAAAGAGCAGAGATGAAGCTGCTTTCACACTTACACAAAAAAAACTCTAGCAGTACTTCTGCAAAATTTCATGAGTCCGGAAATTGCTTTCATGTAGGTAATGTTTCTTCTGATGGAACTGAATACTTTGTAGGTGGTGTCGATGAGATGTAAATATTGAATCTTGAGTTACACAGACATATGAGGAAATTACAGGAAACAGAGACCTTCAACAAAAGGTCTAAATCCAATATTTTATATCACTGTTGATTCAATACAGCCAATTTTTCTCCTCATTAATAACACTCATACAGCAAATCTCTGCAGCTAACACTTAGTTGTGATGACCAAAAATTCTGTCAGCAGATACCAGTGCGCTGAACACTTCTATAGTTGAACTTTCAATTGATGTGTTTCTACTAGGTATTGTTGGTGGCAACAAGGGCTGGGTTCAAATAGCTAACAAACATCACCAGCTGCTTTGGCCCATAAAACACTGAAATGGTTAATTTGCTTTGCCCAGAAATTAGAGTTGGCAGTTCCAAGATATGCTAAATGAGTAAAGCATGTTTAAAAATGAATGAGTAAGAGATTTTGGAATTAAGGAATAATGATGCAAGGAGAAATAATTAACAGGACGGCTTGGTGGCACAATGGTAATTTGTTCAAATTAATTTGAAAGAAGGTACAAGTTTGTATGACCTTCAGCTGGCAAAGACTGAGTGAGTCATGGAAGAGATTTTTTCTTCCACCCACACCATCTACTTCAGTAGGAGTAGAATCAAGTCCTTACCCTTTCAAAAAGAGAGGAAGAATGTCATAGCTTGTTCTATTCACCAGTCACAGCTGTCCAGCCCCAAAAGCATATTGTCACTTGCAAAAAAAATACTAGGGCACCCTGCCTATACCCTACCTAGGGCTCAAGGCATAACCCAATCAATTTAGGCACCCACACACTTTCCCTTCCGAGGGCTTAGGATGTAAGGCACCTATCTTTACCACAGGGCTCAAGAAGAAACCTGGTCAACGTAAGTACCTGCCCTTTCCCTCGGAGCTTTATGGGTCTGCAGAACCTTTTCCCAATGAGAGAGCCTTACACAGCTCTGCTCTAAACATCTATTTATTAGCAACACACCAAAAATACATATACCAAGTGTGGCAAGGTACCTTCTCTGTCTCCCCAGCCTCTGCTGCTTTTAACCCTGGTGAGACAGGCTTGGGTAATCTGGGCCCCCTTGGGAAGTCTGTTCCTTTCCTCCACCAGTCCTTTTTAGAGTATATTTCTCCCTTGTGGGAGAGAATACTGCCTCTCCTCCTGGTGAGGCTCACTGTCTTGCTGCTCCTGACAACAGGGCTTCTTCTCTACCCCATCCTTCCTCCCAGGGGAGGATTTAAAAAGGTCTCAGGCAGCCCTTAGTTGGAATCAGCTGATCCTAATTAACTTCAGGTAGCTCCCTCTCAGCTGATTCTAATTGATACCCTGGCAACCCCTTCTCAGCTGAACCTGATTGACCCATAGTTACCCCCCAGTTGATAGAGAGGAGGGCCTTTTAACCCACTGAGACTGGTTTCTACCCCTCCCTTGTAGCTGTCTGTCCTGAGTTTATCACACAAGCAAATCTCTTATGCTCACCACTCCCAATATACAGACAAAATTCACCCAAGGGCCAGTCAGGATCCTCTCATCTGGGGGTTCCCAAAGAGCATTATTTTTGTTACATTATATAGGTACAACTAGCTACCTCCTTTAACTTCACTAAACCTATCACATTATTCAGTACCCCTAGGTAACACAATTTAACCAATCATGCACTGGCACCTATGTTTTCTCCTTCCTGCTCAACTCTTTTTACATTTTATTTCTCATGTCCAAATTGTAATTTATTTATGACCTTCTTTGTGCAGATGGTCAGCATAAATTCACTGGTCAGAGCTTAGCTTATCTATTTTACCAGTTCTTGAGGTCTTTCTGTTTCCTCCCTAAACCTTCCAGCACCTGGGTGTCTCTGCTTTACAGCTTTGCTGTTATAACTCTTGTTAGGGGCATTCCTGAGGTGGGGGCACTTTAGCAGCGGTGGAATATTTTTTTTCCTTAATTTTAGTGGTAAAATCCCTGGGTTTCACCCAAGGCTGGTTTAGTATGGGGTGAGTTAAATCTCAGGCCTACAATATGCTCTAGAACGAATACAAAAACTGCTTTTGCAATTCTGCAAACATGCATGATTACTTGTAAGGCTAATTTATAAAACTGTACTTAGGATATCAAAACAAGTCATGTTTATCCTGACACAAGCAATTTGGAATTGCAAGTCTCTTTTAAAAAAATAAGAACTTACTAAAAGTAGGTCTGATCATAATAAAATCTAACAGTGGTGTCTGGTCACACCAGTATAATTAAGGATCATCATCTGGACTTTTAAAAGTGCCTGCGTGAGTTAGGAACACAAATCCCACTTTCAATGGGACTTGCGCTCCTGAGACACTTAAGTGATTTTGAAAATCCCACTCCATCAAAAATATTTTGACACATTTGTCACTCCGCTCTAACGCATTGTTCTGAGATGACACGGGCACACAAGGTCTCAGCACGGAGTGAAATTTTTAAAAAGGTTTTTAGATTTAGCATCCACATGAGGATTAAACTGCTCTTTCATCATCCCAGATTCCTCCAGGTTAGAATTGAGATAAACTGGAAGGGCAGTTCTTTGAATCCCTCAACCACTAATCACTAATGTCCTGGGAATATCCTTGAAAGATTTCTTCCTAACACTCTAGAACAACCAAAAAGAGACTGTTGCTAAAGAAATCCATTCCCAATTTTACACCGAGCACAGTGGATGCTGGGACAGAACTTTGGGAGTTGTTAGTGTTGTGTGAATACTCATACAGTGCAGGCGTGATTGAGAATGCTTAAAGTTATAAGTCTTAGTGCTTTGATCCAAGGAGATGCTGGTGTACAACCACCACTACATTCAGAAAGTCTGTTTAAAAATAACATGAAGTAAAAGAATAAAGTTCTGACAAAGCAATATAAGCCTGGAACCATCCTATCCAGTATTTCAGCTGATAAGGATTCTGAACTCCTTCCTCATAGAATCATAGAATATCAGGGTTGGAAGGGACCTTAGGAAGTCATCTAGTCCAACCCCCTGCTCCAAGCAGGACCAATCCCCAGACAGATTTTTGCCCCAGATCCCTAAATGGCCCTCTTAAGGATTGAATTCACAACCCTGGTTTAGCAGGCCAGTGCTCAAACCACTGAGCTATCCCTCCCCAATTGTGAAGCATATTTCCCCTGGATTTGCACGTGTTACTCACATTGAAATAATGGGAGTTCAGTTTACAGAGTGATGCAGGAAAAGATTCCTTTCCCAGCCACAAGCTCTGATTGCTAATTTAGGAATTTAGCATACAGTTTCGGTTTTGGATCTGAATGTTCTTTAATTATAGCAAAGTCTGTCTGTTTCTCATGGCAAAAAAAAGAGAATAGTCACAAACTGGAGGAAGGTCGGACTGGATGATTACAGTGATCCCTTCTGTCCTTAGAATCTATGAATAACCAGCTCTGAAAAAAATATCTGGAGGAGTCTTCCTCAGTTCGATAAAAGATCATGACCCTAAAAGTCATGATTTTTGTTAAGAAATTCATGCTTATGACAAACATGCAGCCTTAATTATAATTGACATCTTCTGCTAGCAAATGATTTTAAGAACCCAAAGCTCAATAAAATGGAATGTTTTTTAAAAAACAGAATACAATTGATTACATCATAATATTCTGCAATGAAACAAACATCAGATGAATACACGTATAATTTCTTTTCCAAATTCAATGCAAAGCTGCGCTTCTATAGTTTAGAAGAATTCAGAAATGAGGTCAGCTTCTGGCAGATCAAGTGATTCTGACTTTATTGAGCCACTGTTCTGTGATCAGCTCCGTCTGTGTCATCCTTCTGCTGTGTAATTTTGTTTTCAAAGTCTAAAGATGTCACTAAAATGACATGGCCGCCGTACAGTCTAAAAGACTGAACACTCTAGAATGTAATTGAAAGCAAGTCACAAATTTGATAACCATTACAAATTCACAGAACATGATGTCATTATGATTACAGTCCAACCATCATAAACACTGTATCAGTTCCTGGATGGGCGAAGTCAATCACTGGGTTGTCCTGCGCTAAACCCAATCTTAATTCATACATACTTCTGAATGTACTCTAGGAGGTTCCTTCCAGACCTTAAACCTTTTATCTCTTTATCATTTCCCTGCTCCTGCTTACTCAGACACCCCATCCATTTATTCAAAATGCATTACAAGGCAAAGTGTGATGAGAGCCATGGACAATGGCTCTCCTCTAGCATCTGTCTTAAGGCAACAAACAAGAGAGCTATGACCAAAAATCTCTTCTTGATGAACAACATTGTGCCCAAGTATTGCAACACAAGAAACCCTAGACTACTGAATATCAGCAGCCACAATTTGATAAAATAAGACGAGTGAAGGACAGTGATTGGTCCTGAACTCTGAATTTCGTGTAAGTTTGTCAGACCTTAAGCATTATTTTTATCTTTGTATATATTATCTTTTTCTAAATATAAATAGTATTGGCCCAGAACTCATAAATTACCCTACTATAACATGCTAGTGTGCAGAATTATGAAGAAGAAAAGCATTTTTGAAAGAAAATGGATTTCAGAATCGTATCATCAATGGATTACTGAAAACAATTGCGAGAAAAGGAAATTATTTTTACAAATGTAGACACCAAGTGTAATCCCACTGAGTTCAGTTATACTACTGAAAAGTGTAAAGTTACTCAAATGCATAAGTGTTTGCAGGATTTGGGCCTTAAAGATTAAAATCCTTGAACAGTGGCTTTTTAACCCCTACATTTCTTAATTCTTTGTAACCATATTCAAAATGCCCCATTTTGCAAAGAGACATGTACAGTAGAGATCATACCTATGTTGTATTTTTAATACACATATAAACTATAGTAATAATAGGATTTTTCTTCTGCCACATATCTCCCTTTAATTAATCTAAGGGATCAAACAAAGTAAGAATTAAAAGTTTCAATCAGAACTTCAGGTTGACACACTCTCCTTAAGTCATCCAGTAGTAGTAACTGGTATTTTAGGTAGCATGTGATCAGTAGAAATTGTTACATGTGAAACACAGTGCAACTCATCAGGATGAGTTAGCCTAATTTTTAATCCTTGCCTTTAAAATTCCTCTCTCTCTGTGGGGGTAGGTGAGATTTTTTTTCCCCCTAAAAGAAAATGTTCTTTGAATATAGAGAAGTTTGGTGATTTTAATTTCCTTTGTTATTTTAATGGAGTTTATGGAGTATTTGTATGTTAGAGCGCATCATAGCCACTTAAGATTACATTACAAAAATAGTGCACATTGTGACAACTCTAAATTTACTGTCATTTGTTAACTGTAATGTAGGAATTATCTAAGTTCCACTGTACAATTTCTTTATATTTCTCCCTCACAGGGTTCCAGACACGTCATCCATGTTTTCTGTCAACTTTAAAACAAGATGAAAGAAACTAATACTTCATATCTACAATATAAGCTATACAGACCCTTTCACTATTCACTTTGAAGGGTCCTAATATGAGAACGCAAGTGCCACATTGTAAGGGCCAGGTCAATTACTGGCTCCCTTTTCATCAACTTCTTCCTTTCTTTGAATCTGGATTCCCAAAGTGCCAGGGAAAGTGACACAGGAGCTCTTACATTGTTACGGCAAGGTAACATTTCAAGAAATTCTTCTGAAGCAGCTTTAAAACTCCTTATTTATTTGACAGTCTCCACTACAAAACTCGTCCTAGACTGCTTGTTAAAATGCTATCGAGAACTATTTAAATCTGTATTATTTACTATAAAAATACTTCAATTATAATTTTTAGAATTACTCACATAGGGCTAAATTAATTACATCCACAGGAAATAATACATCCATCCACTTCAGAATCCAGTCATATATGGTTAACACAGAGATAGCTTTTATGTACTGCACAATCTGCCGCAGCATTCGATTGCTGTTTGCAAGGTTTGTAACAGATCATGTGCTCATACCATGCAGTTCTATCTTTATACAGAGGCAATGACCCTCTCAATTCATGGAGGTGCCTCAAATAGACAATCTAACAGAATTTGTGGGGGGGGACCCTTAGCCCAACATATTATAAACAATTCTCAGCTGCTTTTCTCTTCCATTCCCCTATTCCAGAAAAAGATCAATGATTAACTCTCAGGTGTATGCCTATCATAATACCCATAATTTCCTTAACTTTGAGTGAAAGTCACTATGATAGTGTTTACTGACCCCATACTAAACCAAGGCAAGGCATAGAGGATTACTGAGGTGGGGAGCCCCTCCACTCAGCAGCAAGGCATACTCCAGGTGGAGGGATAGTTTAACAGGACTCTGGTAACCCACGGGAAGGAGCTGTTGGCTGTACCAGGAAGTGAGGCTGATGTCTGAAGCCATGAGAGGAGTGGCTGCAGCATTAAGAGACCTCTGGAAGCTGTGATGATGCAGATTCCCATCCCTACCCCTTCTCTTTGAGTTTGAAAACTCACAAGAGACTGCAAAGAACAGGATATTGTCCCACTGATAGACTAAGCACATACTCCTAAATCTGTGACCATGCCCCAAACAGAACAGCACAGCAGAAGTGACCTGGGGGGACTATCCAGACTCTGTTACACCCATCTAGGGCCCTGGGTCCAGACCAGGTGCAGGGAAGGGCCGAGGTCCCCCATCTTGCTCCTCTGTGATAGAACCCTATGGGATGTGGAAGAGATATCAGGAGGGATTGAGGCTTACCGCATATGACACAGCCAGGGCCCCCTCTAGAATGGTCAGGCCAGAAAGAACTATGGAGCCACTGCCTGACCACTAAGCCAGCTAGCTATCAGACTATTAAACACCTGGAGTATGTCTTGCTGCTGAGGGGAGGGGCTCCCTTTTGTACTTCTCTATGCCTTGCCCTGGTTTAGTGTGGGGTCAGTAAACACTATTATAATGAATTTTACTCAAAGATAAGGAAGTTAAGGAAATTATGGGTATTATGATGAGCATACACCTGAGAGTTAATCATTGATCCTTTTCTGGAATAGGGGAGTGGAAGAGCAGAGCAGCTGATAATTGTTTATAATACGTTGAGCTGAGGGTTTTTTTTTCTCCATTAATCCATCTTTTATATCTTCTTCACACAAAGCTAGCTGACAGGGTCTGAACCCATGTGGACCTTCCTTTGTTGGTTGTGTGTGAGGAATTCGTATTGAGTTTGTGAACTCCCATTGTGAACTCAATGGTCCTTGATTTGAAGTTAGCAACCTTCTTCATTTACATTTCCAGGGCTCCAATCGTGTTTGATAGGTAAATGCGACTACCAAACATATGCTATGTAGATTGTAATGTAAGAGCATATAACAATCTTTTATTAGTTTTCATGAAGTTTACACATCAAGTAAATTCTCGTCTTAATACTAACACATGCTGTTGACCTAGGGTTAATTAAGTACCAGGATATACATAATGTAATGCGATAGCATTCAACAGGTTATAGATAAATGAAGATAATATCATTCACATTTCCTTTGAACCAAATTAACATCTGAGTGAATTCATACACTTAGCAGTTCTTTGATATTCACATATATGTGAATTGGCCTTGGCTCTGACCTGCTGGCCTGTCAGCATCACACCTCTCTACAAAGAAAGAGGTATGCTGCTTCCTGGGGCTAGTGGGGTACTATAGACAATTTATCCATGATTGCCACCCCTTTAATGGACCTGGTGAAAGATTAATTGAAGCCTATGACAGAGTTTTCCAGATACAAAAAATAGACTGATCCAGGAACCCTTTTTTATTCCACCCCTGACAGACTGTGCAGGTACTCTTAAATCTGTGACCACGCCCCAAACAGAGGCGACACAGTGAAAGTGATGCGGGGGGAGTATAACTTGGGGTGGACCAGCAAGTGTTCTGGACTCTGTAATAGTCCTCTGGGGCCCTACATCAGAACCCAGTGAAGTGGGTGGGCCTGGGTCCCCCTCCCTTGCTCCCCTCTGCCTCCACTGTGACAGAACCCTAAGGGGAGTGGAAGAGACACTCAGGAGGGATTGATGCCACTTCATCCAACCCAGTAGCTGGCCTCAGTATTATTTCTATTGTGGTAACACCTAGGAACCTCCATCATGGCCCAGGACTGCACTGTGTTAGGTACTGTATGAACATAGAATGAACAGACAGCCTCTACCCTAAAGAGCATACAATCTGAGTACATTTTTCATTCTGTTTTGATGGAGGAAAATATCCACTTCCTCTGTTTTTTTTATTTTTTGGGGGGAGGAGTGAGCAAACAATGGGGGAGAGTTAAAAGTTTAGGGGGGCATCCAGTTTCATTTTGAATTTTTTTTTGAACCTTTTTGAATGAAACAAAAAAAAAACTTTTTTAAAAGTTTTGGCAAAATTACAAGCTGTTATAGTGCCTGGCGGTCCCAATTCCTCTCCAAGCTGGTGACTTTCGAGATGGAGTTTTTTTCTCCAGGCAGTTTTTCAGGATGTGAAATCCTTGCTGCAGTTCATCTCTGTACACAAATTCCATGTTGGCCAAAACTTTCTGGTTCTTTCTATTCATGCTGGTTAGTCTTCAGTCCATTTTACCAGTCCATTCTGTAGCTGAGAGTCCAGATCTTTTTGGACACTTTGAATCTCCTGATCCAACAGAGATTTTCTTTTCAGCTGACTAGATTTAGTCATCTCTCAATTCCTTCTGAGAAGCTTACTGGCCCAATTTTAATTATTCTTGGCCTGATTTTACTGCTTTGCAGATGGCTTTGATTTCTGCAAGCATCACATATATTTGTTCCCTCTCTCTATAGAAACTTATAGCAGATCATATTTTCTATCCTTTGAAAATGTATCCTCACTCCTGACACAAGTGTATCTCCTTTGCCAAGAGAAAACAGGGGTTTGGTTGTGGTGGGGTTTTTTGGGAGGGAGGGGAAGAGTGAATCAGTGTTTTGTTGGAAAAGACTGGGTATTTTCTAGTCTTATTTATTTAGAATAAGTTCATAAATCCTATTTGCCTTGAACTGAGGTGACAAATATAGCAGTAAGGCTACTCACAGTTAATTCCACTTACACAAACCCCAGTGTCTAGCCCTGTAGCCAGAAAAACCTTTCTGACCTTTCATTTCTCCTGCTCTGAGCACACTGATCCTTCCAGAGTTCTGTCTGTTCCCTGTAAGTCATACAGCATGAACTCAGGAGATCCAGGATTGTCAATACTGAGCATGGGCTGGTTCAGATGGACCTAGGTGTCAATCCTCCTTTCATCCAGCTGATTTACAACACAAAAGAATTCCTCAGGCAGGTTCAACTATAACCAGTGGACACTGGTGTTCATTTCTCTGTGAGTCTCCATTTGAATCAAAATGAGTGCTCAATACAAACAATATCCTTAATGCAGTGGCAGAAGACAGCCCTTGTGGGGGTCTGTTAGACAAGGTTAAATAATTTAAACTCTTGAGGCTAGATTTTCATTTATGCTGAGGCCCCCTTACACTGCTTTGGCAACGTAAAGGTACCTTAAAAGGTATGTTTACACGGCATAATATATCTGTGCTCTGACGTGTTTAAGCCCAAACTCCTCTCACCATCCACACATGAAGCCCTCTGACATGTTTCAGATAAAGTGCTTTGGTTGCAAGCAAGAGCAAGCCTCAGGTTATATGAATAGGTTTTATTAAATTCATAAAAATCAAACTCCATGGCAACAGTACAAGCTCCAAACAGAGCTACATTAATGGGTTTTATTAAAGTAATAAACTGCAATAGCCCCCAAAATTGTGGAATAAGTGTGGCATAGCTATATTACTTCACTCTCCCCATCAACAGTACACTGTAAACCCAGCATGCTGGCACACAAGTTCATTTTCCTTGAACATCGAGATTCCATCCCATTAATGAAAGAGGCACTTCTTGGTTGTGTGTACTATTCCTGCACTCCAGCAGTGCTGAGTTTACTCCTGGCAAAATGGTTCTCCTTTTGCCTTGCAGATGTTGTGCAGTGCACAGCAGGCCACAGTAATGCTGATGGCACTAACAACACTGGCATCTAAACAGTTTGAAGGGAGCACCATCTTGCTTTCCACCTCCCAAATGCAGGTTCCACCACCATTCTACAGCTACTAAACTTGCAATTAAACTTTCTTTTGCCAGGCTGTCTGAAGTCAGGATATAGTTTCATAAGTCATGGCAGAAGAAAGTATGCAGGGTTCCCTAAAACAATAGTTGGGATAGAGACTCCATTGAGAGGGAATAAGTCCCTGCTTGTCCATGAAGGTGAAGTTCTAATCTCCAAAAATCCCTGGCATCATTCACCTTGCCAGTACATCCCACATTGGTGTCCAGCTATGAACCTGCCTCTGTGGTCAGCCAAGGCTTGCATAACAATGGAGTAGGGCCCTTTCAGTTTATGTACTCATTTGCAACTTGTGGCTGATAAATTATGGGCATGAGTATTATAAATAGCCCCAGCACAGTTTGGGAAGCCCATTTACTCAAAAAAACATTGTTTATGGTCACCACCTTTGGTAAACAACAATCCTGATTGCCTCACAACTTTTTACAACCCCCACAACTGACATGCCAACATCAAACTGGTCAGTCACTGACCTGTAGCAGTCGAGGGTAGTCACATTTCCCATTTTAAAGTGCATTTTATTCCCACCTTTGCCGTAATAACATCTACAGATGGCAATAGCAACATGCTTTTGGACCAGTATGGCTTCCCTTGTATCTGTCCTGGGGCTAAAGGGTCAGTACAAGCTGCTCATACAGGACCAGGAATATCTGCTTCTTCATGCAGAAGTTCTGGAGGTACTGCTGGGCATCCCAGGTCTGCATGACAATGTAGTCCCATCAATCTGTGCTTGTGTCCCTGCTCCAGAAGGGCCGGTCTACATACGGGGAATCTGCAGTAATGGTAGCAGGCATCAGCTGCATTAATCAGGTCATGGCTCCCATGACTATTCATACCTCTCAGAGAAGCCTTTGATAGGACAGATATTGCCACCGAAATGTCCACCAGTGTCTTACAGATCCTCTGCCTGAAACAGCAGCGGAAGAGTGAGCAGGAAAACATCTTCTACCGGTGCTGGATCCATGTTTCTGATTCCAGTTGCAAGGAGCATGCAGACATGAAATGATTCAGCTGGATGTGTTGGCAGACTAAGAGCACTTCCGATCAAGTGCCATGGGATGGACAGACAAATTCTGCCACAATACACTATGAACCAAGCCCTAAAGCAGCTACAGCTAGGAAGGGCACTAAAACCCCTGGGATATTCCCCCAGAAGCCACAGCATTTGACACATCAGCATGCCACAGCATGGAGGTGCTGGCTCACGTAAAGAGTCAGTATGAGCCAAGTATACCAATGCAGTGTGAATGCTCAAAGGCGAGCTTGGAAAGCACGGGTTTCCATGCCTGGGTACAATGTCCAGGATACACTCTACAGTGTACACACGGCCAAAGTGGGTGAAAATTACATTTACCATGACAACGCAAAGCAGATTCAGCATAAATTAGAATCAGCCCCTTTCCATGCAGAGTGTCATAACAAGTACTCATATGGTAACATAATCCAATAAGACAATAAAGTGCATTTTATTCCCACCTTTGCCGTAATAACATCTACAGTATATCTTTGCACAGCTCCCTTGAAGTCAATGGAGTGCTGCTGATTTACACCAGCTGAGGATATATAAAATGGAAATAATAATACTACCTCTGAGGGGTGTTGAGATTTCATTTGTTAATATTTGATTAGAATTTTGAGAACTTGAGTTATAAAGTTCTATAGATGTTCCAAGTATAATTACAGTTTTATTATAACCTGTATTATGTGTTTACCGTGTGATTTATACATATTACTTTTACAAAAGTTATTAGAGATACTAAATTCAGCAGGGTTTTAAAAGAAAGAGCACTTCAGCCTTAATTATGGGAGGCAATCATGGTAAATACACACAAACACACATGCACACAGTGGAATTTAAGGAGGCGTGTATGCTGACCAACAACGTTCTTGATTATTTGGGTCCTGGCTACAGGAAGGATCACCTCTCTCCTGATAGGATACAGTGGCAGTTGCAATCAGAGGCAACTAAATTAATAGCACTCTAAATTGAAAGAGCAGGGGTTCATAGTAAGACATTCTCCACAAGGGCTGTCTAACTTCAGAACTTGTTTCCCCATCTTACTCCTTGCTCCAATACAGCTTGGGTTTATTGACCTTCAGGGAATTTGGCATTATGTAACTATTTTCTCCATTTTTTCCAGAAAGGGCAAGTTGAGTGACTTTAGGGGCAAGTGGGGGTGGTTTGTTGTGGGGTATTAGTTTTACTGTCTACAAATGAGTCCACCCGTTTATTCGGCTGTTTGTGCTGCTGAAGAGACACTGAGAAAGGATGGTTTATTTATGTGTTGGATATTTATCCTTGATCATTGGTATGAAATGACCAGCACAACAACATTATTTGAATGTCTGGATATTTATTTGCATCCCTGATTGCTGTTTTGATTTCTGTATGAGCACAGTATTTAGATAAAAATAAAATATGAATTGATAAGGCTGATATCCCAGAATCAGAAGGGACATAAGAGGTTTGTTTAAAAGCTGAAGCAATTAATCCTTATAGATGTATTATCTAGAATATTTTGTTCTTAGTTATAGGACTCCCTGGAAAACAAGAGATAATCTCTCATGGACATACCAGCAGATATTTAACTATAACATCCTGACAGACATCATGAATACATCAATTTACATATTTGGTATTTTGTTCACTCTTTAGAGCACTTCAGTTTACGACTAAACATGCCAATGAAGTAAATGTCCCTTGCTAATTTCTGTGGACACAATATTTACAAAGGTTCCGAATTTTTAAGAGAATTTTTAAGATGTAAAAGATTAGTATTACTTAGCAAACATGGAATGTGAGCGTTTTGTCATCTGTGTCAAAACATTTAAGTAATCTTCATTACTGCTGAATAAACCTATTGTACCTGTGTGATCTTTTCAAAATAATCTCATTTCATATATTTAACTTTCCTTTTTGTTAGTATAACATCTCTTCAGCCAACAACAGTAGTAGTTTAATCTTTTCTAGGATGATTTTAAAATGTTGGGTAGACAAAAATAACATTCCTTCTAATAAGATTTTTCTTAATCTCTTGCTTAAAATATGTGTTTTTTGACAATATTAGTTGTTTTAAAAGATTTCCAGACATCAGCGTTTTTTATATATTTTTGATGTCCTGCCTTTTATGAAAGTCTGAACAAGTAATTAATGCTTTCATAATTCATTGATGCATAACCCAAATTTCACAGGAAATAACACAGTATTTGGAAAATAATAGATCAAAGGGAAGTTATGAGGTAACTTTGTGCTGCTTTTCTTATCTTAAAAAATGAAAATACCAAAGAAATGTTTTCAGTCCAAATATAAGAGACCACAAAGTCAAGATCTGGTTGCATTTATACTAAGATAAATATTTTAAGCTTCCTTTTCTTGGTTGTTCATATAATATCCATGCTTTTTTTCTATTATCAATTATTCCGTAGTCCTGATGTTGATAAACCTGTACGTGCTCATTATATTAATCATAAAATGTAAAATATTTGCAACTAGTTTTAAGTACATTAACGGGTACAGCTTATAAATCTGGTAATAATTATTTTTCTCATTTAAATTTGGATATTCCTAACAAGGTAACACTTCCTTTTTATTTCTCCTGATTAGGATATACCAACAAAAACTTTCATGACAAAAATGTTATATATTCAATAATTTATCAATATGACCAAAATAACACAACAGGATTTATGTTAAAATTAGACTTTATTTTCTTGCTTCCCTAGGGATCCAGTCAATCAACTGTTTAGTACAATACCTAGAGGTAATATTCCTGTGTTTTTAAACCATGAAATGCATTCCATACACATGCATAAACTGGGGGAAAAATGTTTGAATAATGTGTATCTAGAATCCATATTCTAAACATGAGCATTTCATTTTCTGTAATTATTTGCTGGTAATATATTTGCATTGTTTATTAATATTTTCAGAGAGGACAACTTAAAATGAATGGAAACAAGGAAAAAAATCATGTGCTGTATATTATTGAAATGCTTTTTAAGTTATAAAATTATATTATTTTAATATATGTATAAATATATATTTTAATAAACTGAGAGCTCAGAAGATGGAAAATGAAAATCCCATAAGCTTCTTACTTATAAAGCTACATACCACTGATGCGAATTTATTATCTTAACCATCAATTCAATGAAATTCTAGAAATACTACTTTTAAAATACATACATAGAAAAAAATGGGGCTGAAAAGATTTTAATCCAGTAGTAATGACCCTCTTTGAGTAAACAGGTATAGCTGGATGAAAAATTGGTTTTGAGTATAAAATGAACTACAAAATAAATGTGTGTATGTATATATATATATTCAACTGGTGTTTTGAATAACTGTAATAAACTTAAATATTCCCAGTTTTATAAAATGAATTCTTCTGAAATTATATTTTCCAACTGTACTAAGTGGGTAGTATCTATCATTGTGTATATTCTTCTACTACACTATGTACCGCTCTGGTTTAACTTTTCAATGAGATTTCACTTATATGATTTCACTTGATTTCATTCTTAATATAAATCATTTGAACAACACTCTTATTTAAAAGCAATAATGCACCACAATGTATGATGAAGTACTACTAAATAACAAATTACATAGGACATTTCTAAATTATCACAAATGTATGGAAAATCTATTGATTGTTCTCTTGGGTACTGCATGGGATTTAAAATATGTGGTCAACTGTTCACCTCTAACCCATATTTATAAAAGAAAATACAGTATGTTTTCATATGGATCTATTAATAGAAACATGACAATATACCCTTAGTTCTGTAAATGGAACAAACTTCAGAGTTGAAATGTAGCATGATACTACATAGGACAAATCTGTGTTAGAATCGTTATCAACCAATATTTGAGCAGTGGAATAAAAAAGTAAACTTCTTTTGAGGAAGAGAGAGATATCTGTGTAGGGCACTTATATCTGAAGTTAAGCAACAATTTTTAAATATAAATATCTATTGATCAAGATTAGGAAACTGATATTTTAAAAAATTGAAATAATTTAAAAGTTACACATAATACATTTTAAAGATGTAATTACTTTCCTGCTAATCAATCTATTATTTTCTGTTCAATCATATTTGAAATAGGTTTCTTAGTTGTAATAAACTGTGTGCTCTTACTACAGACCATAAATTATTACAGATCCCTCAAAATAGCCTTTTGAAGGAAACAATATGTTTACCAATTTAGTTTTATTGAGATCAATTATTCTTGTCTTTAGCTTACCTCTGAATGAAGTTCTCCAATACATGTTCTCCTGGGATTCCTTGATAGGGCATTTCTACTTAACTAAGACCAATAAATATTCCCTGGTCTTAGCTGTATGGAATTATATTTATGTTAAAGAACCTCATCACAACAATGTAGGAAAACTGTGGGTGGTAGTTAGAATACCTTGTAGATGAAGACCCACATAAAGCATAAGTTGTGAAGTAAGCATTATCTTGAATTCTGACTTCATCTAAATGAAACTGAAAGCTTGTCATAAAGTTGAAATGATATCCTAGCAAATTGACAAAATTAATATATTATTATAAGTCATGAATTGTTTAACCATAAAAAATAGCTATACAGACATGCTGTTATTTTCTTTTTAATTACATTAAAAGTCTCTCCATTCCAATCATTGATGTGTAATCATATTTCCATAAATAATTATTTAAATAATAGGCTAGGCATTCAAATATAGTTATTATTTAAAATACATTCATTCATTAGTGGTGTTCTAATATAAAATAAAAAATATAAATGCTGCCATAGGTAATTATTAGTGGCTTAGCTGTCAGTTAGTCAAATCAACTAAAAGACCAATTATTCTGATGATACACAGGTTGAAAGGCTGGTTAAAATAGAGTTCATTGTTGACATTAGGTCGTATTTGGTGAGTTCAGTTTCTAGAACAATTTTTTTTCTTTGACTCAATTATTATTATGAGGATATTTTGCATTTAAATTCATATACAATTACTTGTTCTCAGCTTTTATCTTTTTAACCTTGATTTAATACTTGAAGTGTAAAGAACCATTTTAGAATTTAAGCACTACATAGCGATTATGTTTCCAGAAAAAAAATAGTTTAAAAAAGATATGGATAGCAAATTAAAATGCTTCCTGTAAGTTTTCTTAGTTCCATCTCACTACAGACAACATGCTAGAAATCCTGCATTAAGAGGTGCATTTAAACTTCATACTTAGTCTGTTATCACAGCCTATGCAGTGAAGGAAGTATTCAAAAAGATTATCTATGAGGTAATCTTTTCAGATGTGTGAAAGTATTTCATAAGCAAATATTACTAATGGGATGAGCCTGGTATGTTCTGCTGTTGGTGATTTGCTTTCAAAGAGCAGCCACAAGAACACAGATTACTTTAAAGGCTAAATCTGACATATCCTAAAATAACCATGCTAACAAACCATTCTACTTGAATTTTGTTCCACATTTTATTTTTAAACACAGTACCGGAAGTCAATGGCATTGAATTAGAACAGTATGTCAGAAAATCTAGGCCTCTGAAAAGGTATTTTATATGGGCTGTATGAAACATTTTGAACTTGTTCGCACACAAGCAACCAAGATATCCAAAGAATATCTAATTTTACTCTTCAGTTAACCTGCAGTGTTCTGAAAGATATAATGTAATGATAACAAATAAGTCTATTTGGCTTCCATAGTCATCATGTAATTTCAGTATGATAACTCAGAAAATATACTTGGCTGCTAAAATTCTGCCACTGATAAATTCTACCATTAGACACAATCTAGCAGTTTATAGAAAGTCAAATGTATAACAGAAGTTAAATTAAAGCTAATTAAATGGACTACTTTGGCTATGAGTACTGAAAATTATATAGATGTTTTTCAAGACTCTTATTAGGCTGCAACTGTATAATTAACAATGAAAACTGTTGATGGAGTCAGTTTATTCTACAATATAATTGAAAGTCACATAATTTTCAATTATTTTAATCTTGTTTGCAAGCATTTTATGCTGTTTTCCCTGTATAATACTAAGCTCTAGAATGAGGGACATCATTATTTTGGCCAAATTATGCTCTAATTGTGATTTTTAGTGAAGTAAATTATTTTTACTAGCTATTTGATATCTTACTTCAGATAGAAAATTCCTTAATTAAAATGTGATCAGTCTGTAATATAAATTTCAAGTTGTCCTAATTTACAATGAAACATCATTACGAATGATGGAGCATTGTTTGAGATGGTGTGATTTAGAATTCAAGTTTTGACGAACAATTATTTGCACTTGCAGCTCAGCAGAGATTTTATTTAATTTAATTTGTTCCATTAGGCAAGCTTCAGTCTGCTTTCCTTTGGATGAAGATGCATACCTTCAAACTGTTTTACCTCATCACTGGGCCTCAGTAACAAAAAGTGAGATCATTACTAAATCCTACTCTACATTTCTGAATACATCTCCAGAAACAGTTAGTTAGTAATTTATTTAAAGGGGGGCGGAACCTAAACAATTGTAACTTAATTTGTATGTGGGTGGTGTTCTGTGCAGTGCAACCCAGGAGTATAATATGTAAATCTTCTTCAAAACACTATGCAATAAAAAAGCCACAACTAACTATAGCCATCCTATACCACTGTTCTTTACTAAGTGTTTGTTTATCATGACTTTGCATGATTATTTTGTGAATAAATATGTATTTTCTATTAACCACCATTAGAGAAAATTTCTCACAAATCTTCCAGGGTCACTCAATTCAGGATTATCAGATCCTAAATAATGTTATGATTATTTAGACTGCAGATCATCAAGAGGGCTAAACAAATAATCTCTTTACTGTTATGGGATATAGTCTCTTCTGGGAAAAAACTGCAGAACCTTTTCCTAGTAACATTTTATACCAAAAAAATAATTGGCAAATAAGAATTTAAATTCCAAAAATGAATAGTAATGAACTGATAACTAAAATATTGCTGTAAGGTCCAAATACTCAAAGATTATATTAAAACCATTATTCTGTTAAGCTATATATACTTCACTGAAGCCAGTGGAAAGGAAAACATACCATATCACCACCATACCGCAGGCATTTTTCATACAACCTAGTGCAAATTCAAAGCTTTCTATGACTGTCTCCAATAAAACAGCCACAACTATTTTTAAATACATCAGGAGTCCATGACCCCATAAGTAGTAACTTCCCTTTCTTGATGGAGTGCGCATCTCACTTTTGTAAGTGTCAACAATTTCTGGCTGGCTGGCTAGATACCAAGGCATACTCTGTTTTCTTCCCAAAAAGGCCATGTCATTCTTATACAACTTAATCAGTGGCTACATATAGGAAAGCAACACTGCAGCCTTTCTGATCATTTTAATGAGGACCCCTGGCTATTCAGTCATTGAAATATAATTGACTTGCTCTTCTCTTATTTTCATAATAGACACTCCAACCTAGACCACATTTATTTTGCTATAAGAAATGTCAAGAAAGATTGGAAGTTTTCTGAGTGTCCCCATTAAAATTGAAAACATGCCACCCTGTCTTTTACTTGAGCTGCAATCATTTTGTATAGGACTCATTATGCAGATAGGTGAAACATTTGCATCTTCTATCTCACATCTAACCAAACTGCAAGTGCCAAGAAAATAAGCACAAGAAAAATAATTTTCTCATTATTATTTTGCATTTGTGGTGTTTGCAATGCATGTGGGTGTGTGACACACACAATGAAAACATCAGACATACATAATTCAAGGGCCTACATTCATTTTATGTAATGTAAATAAAGTTGAGAGGGGTTTTATAGTATAATTGATCATTATCAAGTAATAGCATTTATCAAAACTGACATCATTCTACAAATAACTATTTTATTATCCAATTATTAGCAAAAACTGCCCAGATGCAATCTGTATCTTATTCGAATCAGAATAAGAATCTACTAGGTGTTGTTTGTGAAATACAATAATAAACTTTTATATTTCAAATCTATTATTTTTACATAGGTCCTAATTATAGCAAATGGCACCTTGTTCCTGAAATAAAATATTATTTAGTATGTATTATTTTAGCCCAAATTCCACATATATCTGGTTGGATTGTGACAAACAATTCCTAGTACATGAATTACTATAAAGTATGCCAAAGTCATCAGCTTAATACCTGCAAATACACAGTCTAGTATACATCTGTGCGGCAAAACTGATGGTACTTCTTCTCAACGGTTATTTATACATATGGAATATCATTAACTTGATTGGTAAATAGCAGCACCACCCTGAGCCCTTTTCAGTATTTTAAAGACATGACTGCACAAGCGTCATTTCATAACACATTACAGAAAATACAAATAAGATCTCCTTTATCTCATGATTCCTAATCAGATTTTCAGCCCATCTTCTATTTTCCTCAAAACTTTTTCATATTGGACTAATCATGGCATAGTCTTTATAACAGAAGACCATCATTAAAGTAATTACTGCAAGGTCTAGTAGTTTCAAGCCTACATTTGAAGGGAGAAAATGAATTGTACATTATTATTTTTCCAAACAAGGTTTAAATTATTCCATACCTACCCATTATACTGGGTTATGGACCGTGGTATATGGTTATGGACCGTGTGTTTTACATGGCAGCTGTATTATGAAATGATGGGAAGGGGCCACCAAATAGATTTTTTTTAATTCATTAAAGTATGTGATCAATTATCATTTTTCTCATAGGAATCAAGATAATTCCCCCACCTATATTTTTGAGGCTTGAAAGTATGAAACTATCATTCTCATAGACTCATAGACTTTAAGGTCAGAACCTCACTTACTCCTGAAATAGACCCCTAACCTCTGGCTGAGTTACTTAAGTCCTCCAATCATGGTTTAAAGACTTCAAGTTACAGAGAATTCACCATTGACACTAGTTTAAACCTGCAAGTGACCCGTGCACATGGTCTGGAACCTGAATACATACACAGGGGGCCTGTGCGGGTTTGTGCTCAGGTAGCTAGTGGGAGCTGCTGCCACCCGTGCTATCACCAGTTATGCTGCAATTTTTAGCACACTAGCTCGAGCAGGGCTAGGATGTATCTCTCTACCTAAGCTGCAAAGCACACTTACAGCTGCAGCGTAGAAGTAGAAAGTCATGAAAGCCACATGTTTGCTTGTACCTTCCATGACCCAGCAAAGGCCCCATACACACACACTTACATTATTCTTGCTCTGGCAGAAATAATCTGTGTACAAGGCTGTTGTTTAGTGCTCTGCCTGTTCAGAGTATGGACATATTAATTCTATTTTATCAGCATAGGTATGCACCTGTACAGGGAGAGTTTATGCACATTCTAATATTTGGTGCATAATGTATACAGGCTTCCACAGTTTCATAAATATGTATGTAGACTTGCATTTTAAATACATTAGAAACAATGCTATATTATTTAAACTTAATAGATTTAAGACATAAACACAAGTGATTTTCATTTACACATTTAGTCTTTTGCTTAAACTGCTCAGAAATCAAAATATACTGTATTGCAGACTTCTGTGTATTGATATTCCCTTTGAAAAGCTTTTTTAAAAGTTCAGTGAAATCCTATACAAAGCCTCTTTTGTGATGATTATTTCATCTTAAATTAAAATCTTCAGATCCCAGGAATGATCATACAGCTATTGTGAAACATAATTGTTAAACATTTAAGAATCAATATATATTTTTATGCCTAATCATTTCTAGCCAGCAAACTCTTATGCAAACAGCAAACTAAAAACAGTAATTCTTAAAGGGTAACCAGGCTCTAGCCCAGGGGTCGGCAGCCTCTGGCATGCGGCTTGCCAGAGTAAGCACCCTGGTGGGCCGGGCCAGTTTGTTTACCTGCCGGATCGGCAGGTTCGGCCGATCGTGGCTCCCACTGGCCGCGGTTCACCACTCCAGGCCAATGGGGGAGGCGGGAAGCCATGAGCAGCACATCCCTCAGCCTGCACCGCTTCTTGCAGCCCCCATTGGCCTGGAGCGGCAAACCGCGGCCTGTCGGAGCCCCAATTGGCCGAACCTGCCAATGTGGCAGGTAAGCAAACTGGCCTGGCCTGCCAGGGTGCTTACCCTGGTGAGCCATGTGCCAGAGGTTGCCGACACCTGCTTTAGCCTCATATAAAATAACTGACCTGTCATAATATTTTTTCTTGCTCACTTTGTTATTATGTGACTCATCTACCAAACATCTCCTTTTCTCTGCAAAAAAAATCCCCAAAACTACACAGACTTCACAAGCACAACTAAAAGAGAAATTTTTTAAAAGGACCTGTCTCTCTAACACCTTGTCTTGGATGTCTCACTTCCAATGTGAGTTTAATATATCCAAAACTGAACATGTGAGCCTTTCTTGGAAGCCTTCATCACTGTCACTATTCTTTGTCACCATTGACAATTCCGCCATCCTCCCAGGCCCATTTCCTGGGAATAAGTTTCAATTCCTCCTCTCCTTCACCCCATGTATGTAAGTGGGGTCTAAATCTTGCTACTTCTTTCACTTCCTCTCTACACTACTTCTCTAAGATCGGCCCATTTCTCTCTGTCCACATAGCTAAAACACTCATCTAGGGCCTCATTTTTCATTACTGTAACTCTTGCAGACCATGCAAAAAGCAGCCACTAAGATTTTCTTCCTTACCCAGACATGGGCCCCCTCAGAGGCATGAGCAATTCAAGAACATAGGTAAGATAAAAAGTGATGGTGCTCTAAATAGAGGAGGAAAGGGTTAATGGAAGAGCTCAGAATCATTTGGAGCTCATTAGCCTTCTAGTAACCCAACCTGGAGCAACATTAGGGAATAGGAACACAGGTATTAGGAGTGGATCTGCAGTCAGGCTGCTGCAGAGGGACAGAACCTACTCCATGAGTTCTGTGTTTTATTCTGTTTAAGGACTGTGTTTTGTTTTGACTTTCTGGAGGAAGATGAGATCTTCAGACTTTAATTTTCTCTTCTTTCTGGAGCAGGAAGGAATTTAGAGACTATTTACTCTTACATTCAGCCTGTCTGAAGGCTCTTCGTCATCATTTGAAGCAGAGAATCCAGGACTGTGTCTGTTTTCCAGATCATGTGGGCTTTTTTCTCCCACTTAAAGGAACAGTGGTTGTGCAAAACTCTTAGAAATGTACTTCAGGGTATGTCTAGAGAACAGGGAATGTGATGGCTGCAGGGAAAAGGAAGTAATCTCAGGAGAGCAGGAGATCAAGCTAGATTGCTAGCTTGATGAAGGGCCTGAGAATGAAACTCAAAGGTGCAGGAGATACTAGAGTTCTCCTCTTTCCTTAGTATTGAGGAATGATAAGGAGAAGACCCTGTGGCACTACAGAACGATAATATCACCGCATCTTTCTCAGTCGTCATTGTCTCTCCCTTCTCAACCACATCCAGTTCAAGCTTGTTGTTGTTCAGTGCTCTACCTAACTCTGCCCTTTCCTTTTTAAACATTATGCCTATTACCCTACATGCCAGAATTGTCACTGCCCTGATGTTCTGTTTGTTCCTTTCTCCCACAGTCATCTCCATGCAATCTTCCATGACACTCTCTACATATGGAACCACCTTCCTAACCTGGTTCACAAAGCCAATGTCCTCTCCTCACTTAGATTCCCCTGAAGAGCCACTTATTTCATGATGACTACAAGAAACTAGCTAAGTCAGCTACTTATTTAATGTATTTAACCAATGAGTGAACTGTTCATTGATGCAGAGCGGAGATGTGATCCAGGGACCTCTTGATGCTAACTGGCAGAGGTCACAGGGGTGCATCAGTTTGTACCGGGATCCTTTGGGTTGGATATCTGCATAATACTTCACCAGAGGGTAACATGTGAGGTCTGTACTGAGAGCCAGTAGCTTATTGGTCATTGTGAAATATATGTATGGATAATATTTAAGGACTTATTTATCTTTACTGAAAATTATATTCTTAGGGTTTTGGGATTAAGACAGATTACCAGAAGGTGAAATACTTCAGAGATGTTCTTTTCAGGCAGGAGGTAACTGACACTTATCTCCCGGTTTTCCCATTTGTGCATTTTATGCCTAATTGCATTCTGAGCCAGGTGCAAATTAAGAGATTACAAAATCTACAAGAGAGAAAATCTACAGGACAAAACAAATAGCGAGGGTGTCTTGCTTATGAATAAAGACAAAGGACTGGGCTGGTATATCTTGTAGTGCAAAGGAACACACACAATCCTTCACCTAGAAGGCAGACTGACAGAATGCGTGTCTCATGAAAGGAGGGTTACAGCTAGCCTGCTGAAACTTACTGCAAAGCCTTTGGATGATCATTACTCTACAGGACATGAGAATATCTTGTTAATTAAGTGTAGGCTCTAGAATGCGTGTTATGATTTCATTTTGTATGTAACCATTTGTTTCCAATACTTCTACTTGTTATTACTTGAATCACTATGCTTTGATAAATAAACTTTCTACTTGATTTCACTATAAATATATCTAAGTGCTGTGCATTAAGCAGAGGCGATCTGTGGTGGAACTGGTAAACTGGGCTGTACTCTGTTTCTTTGGAAACAGACAGGACACTCCAGGGAGACGCTCAGAGGGCTCAAGGATTAGAATTTGCTAGTTACTAAGCTGCAGAGTGACAGCAGGGCCTGCAAGGCATAGAAGGAAATGCTTGTGTTGTCTGTGACCAGTGGAGTTGGGGAACTGACCCAAGGCAGACAAAGAGAAAGCATTCTCACACTAAGGGCAGATGGTAGTGAGGTGCCTCACAACCCTGGATACCCCCATGAAGCATCACAGAGGGGTTAACTATTGGTTATGAGGAGATTAAAGCCAGAGGAAAATGAAGGGGAGGATTAATGGGGGAGAGGAATATAGTGTGTTTAACTAAAAACAAAAATATGAAGCCAACAAGCTTGCCTTATCACTCTGCTCAGTTTTGCCTCTCTTCTTACACCCTTACATACACTGTGTAATACTGCACTCAATTAGTAGTTTTATTTCAATCAGTAGTGCTAGTTGCAGAGTACTCAACAAAAGTAAGGGAGGCAGAATTCAGGTCCTTTGCTTGTATGCTGTATCCCTTTCTCTGTCTTTATTTTTAAATTGTAAACTTTTCCAGGGCAAGGACTGTGTCTTCCTCTCCATTGGGAAAGTGCTTAACACAGCCTAGTTGCTACTACAAGACAACTATACAAATATTGTGGACTAGTCCAGTAAGTTTCTAAGGACAAAAGCAGAGGGAAAATATAAATAGAAAAAGCCCAAATGGGAGCCCTTCTTCGAGATCATGCAGAGGTGCCCTCCATATATTGCACACATTGGTATTTTTATTCCCTGGTAGGTGGAGATGGAATGTTGAAAGATCTGGAACCTTGGTTCTAGACCCTCCAACATTCCTCCCCATACACTGTAATCCATGCATAGGGAGAATTAATCAGTGCAAGCAAAGGGCTTGACACAGATTATTTCCCCTCTCTGGAACAAGGAGGAAGCAGGAAACAGATGACTCTGAGCCACAATATGGTTCGTGACCTGTTCCTGGGACAGTGCAGGTACATGCTACCCCTTTCTTAGGCTGGATTGTAGAATTACATTCTAGCCCTAAATAAATGGAATATACCAAACAGAATGTGGAGAGGCTCTAAAGTTTACATTGACACCTCTGTGAAAACCTGCATAATTCTTCCATGGTTCCTGTCATACTGAAATTTGCTTTTTTTTTTCCCAATGATTTTTTTCTTGATACATGCCTTTTTATATTCTTCTTCTACGTCCCTGTGAAAAGTGGTATTGGTATTTTATTTCTTTAATGTGGATGTATAGAGTTAGTATTCTGGTGATTACAATTCACTGGTTTTGTATTTGTGAATTTCTGCTTTTTTCCTTTTCTACCAGATTTTTCTTCTAACAAGGGTCTCTAACATTTTTAACATTTATGGACTTAGAAATCAGTTTCCAAAGCATACAGAAGAAAAAGTTAAAGACTACATTTATGTCACAGTAATTTGGGGGCAATTTGTGAATGGATCTTCAGTGCTGACTCCTGCACAAATACATCTCAGCTTCAGGAGGAACCAAATCAAGAAGGGAAAAGAAAATACTGATCATTGCCAATGAACACCTACTAGGCCCTAAGCACCCAGAGAGAAAGAGACAGAGAGGTCCTATTTCAGTTGTTCTTTTTTAATCTTTCATATGTCTGTGTGTGGATCCATGTGCTTCAATATCCTCGAGCTTCCCAGAATTATTATGAACAATTTTTTAAATGTAGATGCACACAACTGTGCACAAAAAATTGTGTGCACATTAGGTATGAACGCAAATATCCCCTGTAAGGATATAAATAAGCTATTTGTACCTGCCCCACCGGTTAGGCATTTGTAAGCCTGGGAAATGTAAGCAGCTCCTTTGTACCAGCCCAGCACCTTCCCTGCCAGGCTGACCTCCCTCTGCTCCGCACTTAAAGCTGGTGTGGAGGCAAACAGGAGGGAACTGGTGTGGCTCCAGACAGCAGTCCCTGCAGGAGGTAGGCAGTATCTGCAGCTTTTTCTATCAGCAATCTGAGAGTCCTCTGATTTGATCCTTACTTCTTCCCTCTCCAGAAGGGGAGGGAAGAAAGATGAGGGGGGAAAACACTGTTGTCCTCCCCCCCAGATACTGCAGTGTCAAGAGATGGTTTCTTGAGTGGAGATGATCCCTGCATATTTCATAGAGCTGATTGGAAGACAAGATGAATTATTTGTGAAAAAAATGCCCCTTTTTTTCTTTGAAAAATTTCTAAATTCAAATTTTTTTGACCTACTGTTTATTTTTTTGACCATCAAATCTTCACTGACTGAGATGTTGATAATGCCTGCCAGTAATGGCACCTCAGCCATGGCATCAAGCTGGACAAAAGAGAGAGAAATGGATGATGGATCTCAGAGAACCTTATAAAAAAAACACCAAGTCAAAACCAAAAAAGAAAAAGGGGAGGGATGGGGGAGGGAAAATCTAAAGGATTCTCACAACTCCTGAAATCAAACCAAAGACCCAGCAAGAGACCAGACTCAAGACTGCTTGTCAGGACAGTTTCTTCCACTGACTACTATTGAGACAAGACACTCTGGAGTAATAAAACTGTGCACCACCCGAAAGAATTCAGCTGAATAGTTCTTCATGATGTCAAAGTATGAGGTTACATCTCACTGGGTCACAGCTCTTCTCTGTGCCAACACAAAGCCCTTGTGCAGAAGATCAGACTGTAGCCCCCAGATCCTGAAATGTATTTAGATACCTAACTCCTTTTGAAATCAATGAGCGTCAAGCACCTAAATACTTTAGATCTGGGCCTAGGTGACTTCCCAGTTAACTCCTCTTCAGTCTGTGGCCCAGCTGCTTCAGTTCACAGAGACCACCATTAAATAAAATTGCCACATTTTCAAAATAAAATCTGGGATAGCTTTTTACAAAATTTTTAGGGTTGCAAAATAGTTTTAAAAAAAAAGTCTAACTTTGTTTCTTGTAAAGTGGGCTGAAGTCTCTACTGCCAGATTTATTCAATAGCTACAGAAATGTAGGATTTTTTTCCATAAGAACATAAGAACATAAGAAAGGCCGTACCGGGTCAGACCAAAGGTCCATCTAGCCCAGTATCTGTCTACCGACAGTGGCCAATGCCAGGTGCCCCTGAGGGAGTGAACCTAACAGGCAATGATCAGATGATCTCTCTCCTGCCATCCATCTCCATCCTCTGACGAACAGAGGCTAGGGATACCATTCTTACCCATCCTGGCTAATAGCCATTTATGGACTTAGCCACCATGAATTTATCCAGTCCCCTTTTAAACATTGTTATAGTCCTAGCCTTCACAACCTCCTCAGGTAAGGAGTTCCACAAGTTGACTGTGCGCTGCGTGAAGAAGAACTTCCTTTTATTTGTTTTAAACCTGCTGCCTATTAATTTCATTTGGTGACCCCTAGTTCTTGTATTATGGGAATAAGTAAATAACTTTTCCTTATCCACTTTCTCAACATCACTCATGATTTTATATACCTCTATCATGTCCCCCCTTAGTCTTCTCTTTTCCAAACTGAAGAGTCCTAGCCTCTTTAATCTTTCCTCATATGGGACCTTCTCTAAACCCCTAATCATTTTAGTTGCTCTTTTCTGAACCTTTTCTAGTGCTAGAATATCTTTTTTGAGGTGAGGAGACCACATCTGTACACAGTATTCGAGATGCGGGCGTACCATGGATTTATATAAGGGCAATAATATATTCTCAGTCTTATTCTCTATCCCCTTTTAATGATTCCTAACATCCTGTTTGCTTTTTGACTGCCTCTGCACACTGCGTGACATCTTCAGAGAACTATCCACGATAACTCCAAGATCTTTTCCTGACTCGTTGTAGCTAAATTAGCCCCATCATGTTGTATGTATAGTTGGGGTTATTTTTTCCAATGTGCATTACTTTACATTTATCCACATTAAATTTCATTTGCCATTTTGTTGCCCAATCACTTAGTTTTGTGAGATCTTTTGAAGTTCTTCACAATCTGCTTTGGTCTTAACTATCTTGAGTAGTTTAGTATCATCTGCAAACTTTGCCACCTCACTGTTTACCCCTTTCTCCAGATCATTTATGAATAAATTGAATAGGATTGGTCCTAGGACTGACCCTTGGGGAACACCACTAGTTACCCCTCTCCATTCTGAGAATTTACCATTAATTCCTACCCTTTGTTCCCTGTCCTTTAACCAGTTCTCAATCCATGAAAGGACCTTTCCTTTTATCCCATGACAGCTTAATTTATGTAAGAGCCTTTGGTGAGGACCTTGTCAAAGGCTTTCTGGAAATTTAAGTACACTATGTCCACGGATCCCCTTGTCCACATGTTTGTTGACCCCTTCAAAGAACTCTAATAGATTAGTAAGACACGATTTCCCTTTACAGAAACCATGTTGACTATTGCTCAAGAGTTTATGTTTTTCTATGTGTCTGACAATTTTATTCTTTACTATTGTTTCAACTAATTTGCCCGGTACCAACGTTAGACTTACCGGTCTGTAATTGCCGGGATCACCCCTAGAGCCCTTTTTAAATATTGGCGTTACATTAGCTAACTTCCAGTCATTGGGTACCGAAGCCGATTTAAAGGACAGGTTACAAACCTTAGTTAATAGTTCCGCAACTTCACATTTGAGTTCTTTCAGAACTCTTGGGTGAATGCCATCTGGTCCCGGTGACTTGTTAATGTTGAGTTTATCAATTAATTCCAAAACCTCCTCTACTGACACTTCAATCTGTGACAGTTCCTCAGATTTGTCACCTACAAAAGCCAGCTCAGGTTTGGGAATCTCCCTAACATCCTCAGCCGTGAAGACTGAGGCAAAGAATCCATTTAGTTTCTCCGCAATGACTTTATCATCTTTAAGCGCTCCTTTTGTATTTTCATCGTCAAGGGGCCCCACTGGTTGTTTAGCAGGCTTCCTGCTTCTGATGTACTTAAAAAACATTTTGTTATTACCTTTGGAGTTTTTGGCTAGCCGTTCTTCAAACTCCTCTTTGGCTTTTCTTATTACACTCTTGCACTTAAGTTGGCAGCGTTTGTGCTCCTTTCTATTTGCCTCACTAGGATTTGACTTCCACTTTTTAAAGGAAGTCTTTTTATCTTTCACTGCTTCTTTTACATGGTGGTTAAGCCACGGTGGCTCTTTTTTAGTTCTTTTACAGTTTTTCTTAATTTGGGGTATACATTGAAGTTGGGCCTCTATTATGGTGTCTTTTAAAAGGGCCCACGCAACTTGCAGGGATTTCACTTTAGTCAATGTACCTTTTAACTTTTGTCTAACTAACCCCTCATTTTTGTATAGTTCCCCTTTGAAATTAAAGGCCACAGTGTTGGGCAGTTGGGATGTTCTTCCCACCACAGGGATGTTGAATGCTATTGTATTATGGTCACTATTTCCAAGCGGTCCTGCTATAGTTACCTCTTGGACCAGCTCCTGCACTCCACTCAGGATTAAATCTAGAGTCGCCTCGCCCCTTGTGGGTTCCCGTACCAGCTGCTCCATGAAGCAGTCATTTAAAGTATCGAGAAATTTTATCTCTGCATTTCGTCCTGAAGTGAAATGTTCCCAGTCAATATGGGGATAATTGAAATCCCCCACTATTATTGGGTTCTTAATTTTGATAGCCTCTCTAATTTCCCTTAGCATTTCATCATCACTATTACTGTCCTGGTCAGGTGGTCGATAATAGATCCCTAATGTTATATTTTTACTTGAGCATGAAATTTCTATCCATAGAGACTCTATGGAACCTGTGGATTCGCTTAAGATTTTTACTTCATTAGAATCTACACTTTCTTTAACATATAGTGCCACTCCTCCCCCTGCACGGCCTGTTCTGTCCTTCCGATATATTTTGTACCCCGGAATGATTGTGTCCCATTGATTGCTCTCAGTCCACCAGGTTTCTGTGATGCCTATTATATCAATATCCTCCTTTATCACAAGGCACTCTAGTTCACCCATCTTATTATTTAGACTTCTGGCATTTGTGTACAAGCACTTTAAAAACTTGTCCCTGTTTATTAGCCTGCCTTTTTCTGATGTGCCAGATTCTTTTTTATGTGACTGTTCATCATCTGATCCGGCCCTTACATTATATTTCTCATTCCTCTGCTCCTGACTATAACCTGGAGATTCTCTATCATCAGACTCTCCCCTAAGAGAAGTCTGTATCCGATCCACACGCTTCTCTGCAGCAGTCGGCTTTCCCCCATCACCTAGTTTAAAAACTGCTCTACAACCTTTTTAATGTTTAGCGCCAGCAGTCTGGTTCCACTTTGGTTTAGGTGGAGCCCATCTCTCCTGTATAGGCTCCTCCCATCCCAGAAGTTTCCCCAGTTCCTAATGAACGTGAACCCCTCCTCTCTACACCATCGTCTCATCCACGCATTGAGACTCTGAAGCTCTGCCTGCCTACCTGGCCCTGCGCGTGGAACTGGGAGCATTTCTGAAAATGCCACCATAGACGTCCTGGATTTCAGTCTCTTCCCTAGCAGCCTAAATTTGGCTTCCAGGACATCTCTCCTACCCTTCCCTATGTCATTGGTACCTACATGTACCACGACCACCGGCTCCTCCCCAGCACTACACATAAGTCTACCTAGATGCCTCGAGAGATCCGCAACCTTCGCACCAGGCAGGCAAGTCACCATACGGTTCTCCCGGTCATCACAGACCCAGCTATCTACATTTCTAATAATCGAATCTCCCATTACTAACACCTGCCTTTTTCTAGAAACTGGAGTTCCCTCCCCCGGAGAGGCAACCTCAGTGCGAGAGGTAATTTAGTATTCCAGTAATTTAGTATTCTGAATAAGTTTATCAAGAATCATAGGACTGGAAGGGAGCTCATGAGGTCATCTAGTCCAGTCCCCTGCACTCATGGCAGGACTAAGTATTATACAGTAACTCCTCACTTAAAGTCGTCCCGGTTAACAGTTGTTTCGTTGTTACATTGCTGCTCAATTAGAGAACATGCTTGTTTAAAGTTGTGCAATGCTCCCTTATAACATTGTTTGGCAGCCACCTGCTTTGTCCACTGCTTGCAGGAAGAGCAGCCCGTTGGAGCTAGCTGGTGGGGGCTTGGAACCAGGGTGGACTGGCAGCCCCCCTATCAGCTCCCCTAAATTCCCTGTGTAGCAGCCGCCCAGCAGGCTATCAATTGTCAGGCAGTTCAGGTGTCCCTCCCCAGACTGCCATGTGCTGCTCCTGTCCTTTGCCTTGGAGCTGCTCCCGGGAGCCTCCTGCTTGCTGTGCAAGGGGGGGGGAAGGGTGCTAATGTCAGGGTGTCCCCCTCCCCTCTGCTCCTGCACTCCTGCTCCTTTACCCCATCTCCACAGAGCTGGCAGAGACATGACAGGGCTCAGGACGGAGGGAGCTTGCTGGGAGCAGCTGCTGTTTCAACTTGCTGATCTACTTAAAAAGGCAATGTACTTAGAGTGCGGTCAGAGTACTTTAAGGGGTAATGCACGTCTCTCTCACACACACGGTGTGTGTCTCAGTCTCTCTCTGCCATGCTGTCTGCCCTCCCTCCATTCATGCTGCCTTGTAGAGTGTGAGTCTACATTAACAACAATGTGTTAACCCTTGAGCCGAGTGCTAGTTCATCATTTAGCAGTAAGGCATTCCCTGGGAAATATCCCACCCTCTGACTTCACCACCTCAATCAAGCTTCACAATCATCATCGCCATGTACTAGGGTAACCAGATGACCCGATTTTATAGGGACAGTCCCGATTTTGTTTTGTTTTTTCTTATATAGGCTCCTATTACCCCCACCCCCTGTCCCGATTTTTCACACTTGCTGTCTGGTCACCCTACTGTGTACAGTATTAAATTGTTTCTTAAAATGTATACTGTGTATATTTGTGTGTGTGTAGATAGATAGATAGATAGATAGATAGATAGATTCTTTTGTCTGGCAAAAAAATTTCCCTGGAACCTAACATTTACATTAATTCTTATGGAGAAATTGAATTCACTTAACATTGTTTCGCTTAAAGTCGTATTTTTCAGGAACATAACTATAATGTTAAGCGAGGAGTTACTGTATAAGAAAAACTGAATACGTGTCATTAACCTCTTCTTTGAGCAAAAGAACAACTTTAATAGTGTCTAAACTCATTTGATTTTTCTCTTCACTCAAAGCACTTCATTATACTGAGTCATGCATCTGACGAAGTGGGTATTCACCCACGAAAGCTTATGCTCCAATACTTCTGTTAGTGTATAAGGTGCCACAGGACTCTTTGTTGCTTCATTATACTGAAAACCCATTCCATTAGATCAGTGGTTCTACAATTTTTTACTAAGGTGAAACACCAACTGCATTTTGTCTTTTTTTGCAACCCACTCAGGGTCCAAATTCGTGGAAAGAGCCCAAAATCATCATAAGCCAGCATCTTTCTGGTCTACCACCATCACTGCCTCTTCCTCGCCCTGCCAAGAGGTATGTCAGCACCCTTTACCCCAGCACCTAATTCCAGCCTGGTGCAGAGAGGTGGTTTCCAGGAGGGAGGGTTTGAGAGCAAGCCTGCCCTCATTCATCCTGTAGTGGCAGCTTCTGTCCCATGGGTCTGGGCCTGGCTGTCTCCCCTCTCTGGGCATTGCAACCTGGCACACAGGCTTGCAGCACCACTTAGGTGTGGCCTAGCCACCCCTGTGTTATGAGAGAGGGGCAACTGGGCCAAACCTGAGTGGCACTTTGGCCCAGTGTGCCAAGTCACAATGCCCAGAGCAGGGAGTCAGGGTCAGCCCTGCAGGAGAGGAGCCAGCACTGCAGAGTGAGTTCTTGGCAGGCTCTCTCGCCAAACCCCCTCCCCCAGAGCCTCCCCTCAGCACCAGGCTCACAACCTATATAGAGCCTTTCTGTGACCCACTAGGGGACCAGGACCAACCATTTGGGAAACACCACACTAGATTGTTCCCAGTATACACAGAGAAAATCCTACGTGGTATAGCAATATGTCTTGCTTGAATATTTTGTTATTGAAAAAGTAAATGTTCTGATCAATTAAATTAAAAACCAAGAGCTTTCAGGTGACCTGAAAGAACCAGGGGACATCATGTGAAAGTCTGGGATATATGGTTACTTTACAATTCAACCACATGCACATGGCTTTCATGCACAAAAAATAGCCAGAGCACTGTGACGAGTCAGCAAATCTCTAGCCCTCTGCAACACCCTAGCTGGAAGGTCAAGTCACATGTATGCTTCAGCTAGGGTGACCAGATGTCCTGATTGTACTGGGACAGTCCTGATATTTGGGGCTTTGTCTTATATAGGTGCCTATTACCCCCTACCCCGTCCCAATTTTTCACCCTTGCTATCTGGTCACCCTAGGTTCAGCAGCTGTAAGAAAACCAAGCAAATCCTTAGTGTTCATTAGTTCCAGAGTGACTACGAAAACAAACTCTCTGTTGCCAGTATAAGTGTAAAATACCACTGCACTGAATCTCAAAAGAAGATGAGGACCCAGATAGCAGAAATATCCTAAGCAGTTCAAAAAAAAAAAAAAAAGTCAAGTACATACCTTACCCTGTGAGAGCTCTCCTTAAACTTCTCATTAAATCCTAGTGTTGATCACGTCCTATCAGACTCAAGCTGGCCCATCTAAACTGCATATCTTAGACAGCTCAGCCATGAAATCCTCCATACAATCTAGTGGGCTATACATCAACATTATCATAAAGTCTTATGTAAAAGTGACATATCAATAATACATAGCTGTCATAGCACTTTTCATCCATAAATCTCAAAAACATCTCTAACACGAAAATCAAGTTTTATTCTCATCACTAATAGAAGTGGGCGTAACATAAACAGGATGCGACTTTTGATATTTTTCCCCACTGTAACAGCAATGTTGTTTTACTTTTATAAGATAAGAAATTCCATGTGAACCTGGGAGAAAAGGATTGCACTTTAACTGTACCAAGGGCTTATGCTTTAGCACCTAGCATAAGAATCGCTTGAATTCAAGTGGCGACCAGGAGAGTCATTAATTTTCATAGGGCTGGAATCTATTTGAAATGTCCCAGAAAAGTCACGGAAAAGAAATATCTAACTCCCAGGAGAAACAAAAAAAGCTTTTAATACAATGAAGTGTCCTCTTTCTTCTTCTACCTGGGGCCTAAGTGAAGTCATTTTTGTTCAGAAAAAGCTCGCTAAGGGTCACCTGACTTGGTTGGAGAGCCTCAAAGAAAGTGGGAGGGTCTGTAAATGGGGAAGACCACACAGTTAAGACTTGGCCACATGTGCTACCTTTAGCCTTCCCTATTCCCTAAGTTACCACAAACTATCAAAAAGAAAGAGTAAGATCCATTAAGTAAGTCTTTGTTTTTCTTTCTTTTGTAACATGTATTCTGCCAGGAGTCTCAGTTTCTGATTAATACATTGTATTTTAATATTTCTTTTATTGTGTTTTGAACTTAGAAATAATTTCATATTTTTTAAATGATAAAATAGCATTCTTTTGTACTGTATTTTTTCCAGTAAATTAATCATTTCCACTCCTGAATTCTCAATTTAGAAGCAGAAATACGAAACCAATATGACACAAGAAAGGACACTCTGGAGGTGATGCTGGTGACCTCAATTTTGAGGATGATGTTGACAATGACAGTTTGTACTAAAGGGTCTTTGCATGACTCTGAGAAGAACGTTTACTGCACTAGCCAGCCATTTGCCTAGTTGCATGGATTGAGCTGCACATTGTTTCCTCCCTGGCACTGTGCTTGCATCTGCTCACGCAAATCTTCACAAAGTTGTGGACACCCATGCTTATGATGTGGCACCATACAATACGATCAATCACCAGTTGTGCAAAGGTCACAACAGTAACATTCCATTTTATGCAGATTTTGCTTCTGGTTGTCTTAGAAGCATTTCATCTGCCCTCCATGCTTATGAGTGCTGGAGCTTAATTTGGAATACAAGACTTGTTTTGATAGATGGGTCTCAGGCATATGAATTACATGGCCAGTTCATCTCAGTTGAGTGCAGCTCAAATGAGCCTCAATACTGACTAAGCCAGCTTTCATCCGGACTTCCATTTTGGAAGCCATTTGAATGCCCTCCAATCATTGTAGGTGTCGCAAATAGAAACTGTCAAGTTTTTTAATGTGCTGTTTTGCACCCATGGAGTAATGTCAAGAGGACACAAGCATTGTAGACTTTGATTTTTGTCTATATACAGATTCCATGTTTCTTCCAGATTTGGTGAAGGAGGCAATCATATGCAGTTCTGGCTTTCTTAATTTGTACATCCACTTAATGGTTGATTGTTGTGTTGTTGTTCAACATGCTGCCATGATAAGTAAACTGTTTGGAGCAGGATACCTTCCAGTCTTATTGACAAATCTTGATAAGAATGTTGAAGAGCTGGCTGGTCCATAACCTCAATTTTCATTTGGCTGATGATAAGGCCAAAATTATGAGCTATCACAGCAAAGAAGTTTGTAGGATCTTGTAGTGCTCCTTCAAAGTATGCCATCAAGGCACAATCAGTAACATAGATCAGTTCTTGGACCAACTTTTCTATCACCTTGGTGTTTGCCTGGGGATGGAAAAGACTGAAGAGCTTATCAGTACAGAAGCATACAAAGACTCCATTTGAAGAGCTATGGAGGGCTTCCTCTAGCAACGCAGCAAAAAATAGACCAAAAATACTAGGAGCAAGAGCACATCCTTGCTTCACCCCATTTGTGAGTGGAAACAGGTCTGCTGGATCACCATCAGTGCTAACTCTTCCAGCCATGTCTTCATGGAATTGCCAAACTATGTTAATAAATTTGCCTGGACATCCAAATTTAGTAAGAAATTTCTAGAGAGCAGTGTGGTTGGCCATGTTATGCAGTCAAAACTGTACACAGCCCTACTCATATAGCCTTGCCAATGCTAACAAGTGCTAATGGCGAATCTCTAGTCACAGATCACTCTGCCAGCCACCAATGGTGGCATAAACATTTTAGTGAACTACTTAATCATTTAGATACTGTTTCTGATGAGTCGCCAGATAATGTATGTAAATTGCCCACATCTAATGCAGTTGCAGATCCATCCACATGAGCCAAGGTGTTGAAGACTCTTGAGGTAAAAGACTATCTAAAACCTTGGAGTACTAAAAATCTACCAAAACATTTTGTCTCAAAAGATTTTCAGCTCAATTTTCTACAGCAAAGGGCAGATTTGGTCACCTTTACTGACATTGTGTGATGCCTTATGCCATAAGTAGTCCTGTTGAAATAAGTTGGGTGACTATCAGCAAGGAAAGATAATGGTTATGTCCCTAGCCTGGAACTCATGAAACCCAGATTGAGTTCCCTGCTGTACCACACATTCTCTTTCTCGTGGGCCTCGGAAAAGTCACTTAGTCTCTCTGTGCCTCAGTTCTCCCTCTCCAAAGGAGGATAATAGCACATTCCTGCTCGCAAGGGTATTGTGATGATAACTGTGGTAAAGACTGTGAAGCACTCAGATACAACAGTGCTAGGGCTCACGGACATTAATATGATTCAACATGTGGAAAGGTGTCTCAGGCTAGCCCTACGTATGAATACGTTCAATTAGGGAGCCAAAAGCTCTTAAAGGCTCAATTATGTTAGTTAACTGCATGAGAATTTCCACTGGAATCTATATGTGTGAGTAACTGCTCACCAGTGAGAGTAAGGGGTTCAAAGTTTGGGCCTTGTACTTTTTGGCTGTTCATTGGAACATATCCACACATGACACCAGATTGGGCCACCTTTACTCACCTTTACTTCACCAGGAGCTCCACTGAAGATAAAAGTAGACACTGGTCCTTTGGGTCCTCAAGTTCCTGAAAAGGCAAAACTGCAGAAAGAGACAAGTAATTAGAAACGAGTCCCCTTAAATAGTTTTTGTTCCAAGTCTTTAAGTAGGCAAGTGCCTCGCTCTCCTGCATTGAAGTCACAGATATACACCACAGATATACATCGTCTGATTTAAGGCTTTTAAAGAGTAATCATCCTGACATCTATCTATACTGATTACACTTTAAAAGGGGAGTGGGAAATGGTGGCGGTAAGAGAGAGGTTCTCTGCTTTCTCTTGGCTTCGAATCTACATTCCATGGGGCAGGTTGTGCCAATGGCTGGTGAGTAAGGAAAGGGAATAATTTTGAAGGCCTTATTATCTCAGAGACACTTTTCTGATGCACTCTTTCCTCCCTGATTTCTGCATGCTCCCAGGCCTAGTAATTTGCTGATGGTCTATACCAGCAGCAAATTACAACCACCCCACGGCTAGTTCAAGTTGGCTGCCTGGCTCACTGAGGGGAGAACCCATGGCTTCACCCACTCCCTGCCCACCTGCCTTTTGAGGCTGCATTCCACACACTCCATGACCCCTGATTTGGGTGGCCCATGCAGGGGAGCAAAGAGGATATCTTGAATCTCCCTAGTCCCCTGTGTGCTGTCATCAGAGAAGGTCACAATCCTGTCTTTCATTTTGCCACTCACAACATACATCTAGGTAAGATAATTTTTAAGAACATGGCTAAAGATCCAAGCTCTGGCAGAATCCTTGTTCTTAACAGTATATAAATTTTCATCCTGGAGAGAATGTGTACAACCTAATGCTAACTCCTTGAAAGGATGTTCAGAGTAGAAGCACTGACTGTTTTACTGTATTTGTGTAGCATCCAAATGGCAAATAAAGCCCATCTTTGCCTCTGACCTAGCATTATTATATAGCACTGCAAATGACAACATTGTAATATCACATGATATACCAAGTAGGTCTGACAAGTTACTAGCAAATCTTAAATATACATTGATTTTTTATTCTCTTTATGGTTGCAATTTGGTCAGACCCTCATTTTCAGCTCCTTGCATGATAGTTCAGCTGGTCTATACTATGATTTGTACATCATATGGGTTTAAAATCATTGTTACACATAGAACTCTGTCCTTGTTGCCAAAGGCACTAAATAAAGAAGATCAACTTATTACAAACTGGTGTGCTAACAGATTACTTTTCTTACTGGCTTGGCATCTAATGCACAGGACAGGGAGTCAGGAAACGTGGGCTCTGTTACAGATGTGCTGTGTGACCTTGCACAAATCCCTGCTGAAGAACATTAACCCTTTCCCTGCCTCACTTACTTTAAGCACCCACATTTGAAAATGTTGACATAGGTGTCAAAACATGGGTATCAAAAAACTGAGACATACAAAATGAGAGGCCACTCTTGAAAATATTGTTCTATACTGTGCAGCTATATTGTTCATATCAAATACATAGAGAAAGATTTTATTCTTCTTCCATTCCTACTTCTCTGTTCCTATTATGATAACCATTATTTTTGTCTGAATTTGATTCTTTTTCTTTTGTACAAATTTGCAAATACAACATTACAAAGGGCAAACATTTGGCTATTTCTGTCTGGGAATCCTGCCCTTAACTAGCACACTTGATGCACATATAGTACGTGATCTCTTGGCTGCCTTCACTCACATCCATCTGTTAGACTGGCATCATGCCTGCTCACAAGTTAGTCAGACTGTTTCACAAGGACACAGGTGTCAGACTATGATGTACTTAGATGGACAGCATGCACAGTACTGTAAAATTCCATATCTTCTTTAAAACAATTCCTCCCCCATGGCATCACAGGATACAGCTGTTTCTGGATTTTTATCTCATACTAATATCTGTCTGCATTTGTGGGGATTACTTTAAAAAACAAGAAAGTGGCATGTGGAGGGACAATCAGCCTGTCCAGGACGCTTTGGCCTGCATCTCTCCATTTTACAGAATGAAACAGAGAAAAGTGGTCCCCTTCTTATTTTCAAGGATAATCTACATAATCAATGATTTTACTCTCTTCCCTTGGTGGCTCCAGTATTCCCTCAGGGGAGCTACCATGTACGCTTTCCCCTGCTCTATGTCAAATGAAGCAGATAAACACAAAGTTAATTTAGCTGAACACACATGAAACGTTTAGCTTTTCTTGGGTACCACTCAGGAACAGGACAGTAAACTGTGATGCAAATTTTGACTATTAGTGTGTGTGATGTTTAATGTGTAGAAATTAGTGTAAGTATGGTTTGCTGTGTAATGTTCATATGAGTGACTTTCATGGCCTTGAACAGTGTCTGGTACTACAAGGTGATAGGTATGCGTACTTAAGTTTGTAGAAAAGATTATATGACATTATATTGTACTATGTGATAATGTAATTAAAGAGTGTTGTAATCAGGGTCACTACAGTCCTCCTCCTGGGTCACATTCTCTGTTCTCTTGGTTAACAGTTTCATATGGTTAGGGTGGTAATCCTGACAGAAGAGGTTGCAATTAAAATCAATATGAGGATGGGGTTGATTCACCTTGTAATGATGCTGTGGTTAAGAGTTCAGAGATAGGCCTTGTCAGTTAATTATCAACCCATCATTCTGAGCCAAAAGGGGGCTAGGTTACTGGGGCTGTCCAGCACTGGATTGATGGCAATCTTTTATTAGGCTGCAGCCTCATTTCTATTCGATTGCAGCATATTTTGGATCTGAGATTATGTGTTACAGTTAGGCCGCAAGTGTGCTGACACCATTGCCAATCAGGCTGACATATACTGACTCATTGTTTCCTTGTACACCTCCATCAGTCTATCTGTATTCATTTATTGTCATATGTCTTGGACTGTAAGCTGGAGCAGGGACCTTTTTTGTTTGGTTTTTTTTTGTCTTTGTACACTGCCTAGCACAGTGGGGTCATGGTGCATGACTAGGTCTTCTAGGTGCTATGGTAATACAAATAATAAATAACAATAATAATATAATATATAGGCCACTTGGGGCCTGGAGTTGTATATTTATTGTTATGAGTATAGAACATAGGGGCACTGACCCAAAAAAAGGCTTCTGTTGCCTCTGTTCCTTTCAGCTATTGCAAGGACCTTCTGTTCTCAGGACTGTCTTGCTTTATTTTATTTTAATAATGCTATAGTCTTTCCAGACACTTTCCAAACAGCACATCTGTGTTCATCCTTTTTAATCTGTGCTCTGCAAAGATGGAATAGCTGGAAGAGATGAGGAAAGGAAGACTGAGGGCTTACTGGCATTTCCGGTTGCTAAAAGGCAGATGGCAAAGTGTGAAGTAGGTTGCTTTTGCAAACACTGAAGATAATTCAGTAGCACTTAAAACATATATGGCAAAGAACTCTCCTGAGTGACAGATAGGTAGAGATAGATGAAAAATTAGCTTACCCAATTTTTCCCCCTCTGTTTAGAACCCTTAGAATTAGAATGCTTATTTGAAATTAAAGCTGATGTTCTCAGCAAGCATGTGGATTGTTTAATAGGAAAACTCTTAAATGGAAAACTAAGGACTTTTTCTTCATTTATTTCAGTGGCAACATTTCTCTCCAGTGTATTCCCTCCTTCCTTGTCTTTGTTTGGGAATCAAACCTGAAGACTCAGTGAGTACAGGGAAACTGTTAGTAGAAAAAATGGGCCAAAACCTGTTCTGGTTGCTTCAGTGCACCCTGTTAATGTCAAAGACATTTTGCTGGTGTAACTCAGAGCAGAATTTGGCCTGGTGTGTCTGGAAAAGTCATCTAGTCTAGCAGTCCTGCAGCACCAGGCCTAGGTCAAATCAGACAACATTAAACTGCTCAGTAGAGTTAACATGCTAGAGAACAAATGGATTTACAATTAAAGACAAAGTGTTACTGCTTATGTCAAGTTGAGGAAGTCAGCTGTTGGTGGGCTACAAGTAGAATTAGTCCTTTAAAAAGTAGGGCAGTGATGAATAATAAAATCTACAACCAATATAGCAACATAGAATAGTTCCACATTTGAACAGGGTTTCACCTATGGATTTACAGTTGAAATTTTAAGCATTTAAAAGTGGGAGAAGGGAGAGAATTTAATAGTCCATAGTGATAAGCTTACAATTATTCCTGTCTTGAGAAAAATAAATGTTGGTATTTAAATACAGAACATCCATTTTGCATTCATGTTGTACATTACGCAAAATCACAGCAAATCTGCTGTAAAAATAAATTATGACAACATTAGGCAATTGCTAGCATACATTTTCACATGCCTAAATTATACATATATAATAATCAAAGTGCTCACACAGATCAGATAATGGCACGTGCTCAAGATCAGTTAGGCACTATCGTAGTATTTGCGCCAAAAACAAACTAGCATGCCCATTGGTTATTGTGTGCATATATTAGCATTATATTTGCTTAAATTTATGTGTATAATTTTGAAAATTAGGCCCTAAAACTTTTATTCATCTAATTGTGCCTAGGTATTGCAGACACACACTAAGATTCAGAGTAGTGATGACTCCACTGTGCTAAGACTACAGTACCAAGATATAGCAAGATCAGAGGAAAATTAATGATCAAGTAGCAGCCTGGTTATGAATTTTCCTGCTTTGAGGGTTTCAGTTTGGAGCCATAACATTATTTAAATCCAATATTTTATATTTATCTTTTTCTTGTGAGACATATTGTCATTGATATTACACTAGCACAATGATAATCTCTCTGAAATTGTAATGCATTGATAGTTTCAAAGGTACATGCCAAATGCTATGATATTTATAATACAAAACTCCCATTGTTCACTTCAGTGTCATTAACTGTAACAACATTATAAGTAGATAGGAGTTTCTTATACATAAAGGGCATAATCCTACATTCCTTAGGCACCCAAAAGTCAATACACCCTAACAAGCAAATGTACAGTGTAGTTAGGGTGACCAGACAGCAGATGTGAAAAATTGGGACTGGGGATGGGGGGTAATAGGGCCTATATAAGAAAAAGACCCAAAAATCGGGACTGTCCCTATAAAATCGTGACATCTGGTCACCTTAAGTGTAGTGAGCTGTGTTTTAGCTATACAACTCAGAGTATACTGACTTGAAATTTTGTCCTTAATTGTTTTTATTAAATTAAAATTATAGGTTTTCAGGCAGCTACGTGGCAAGTGAATTTTGGGAGTTTCATCCTACTCCCTAACAGAACTTTGCTCACCTCATATAATTGGTATGATTGGCAGTCTATGCTCAAGAATGGATGGAATGGAATGGAATGGAATGGAATGGCACAGGTGTGGCATGTCAGGACTGATGTGCAGGGAACTTTGCAAAGTGATTGCCTCCACTACTCCTGATATTAGTCAGTGCTATTAGCCCTTCACTTTCTTAAGCATTGAATTCGCATTAGACTACAATTGCAAGAATGCCACATGCAGTGTCCAATTCTTATTTGTTGTCAGTTGGTTGTGTACAACTAAATTAAGCTTTTCAAAAATTGATAGTCAAACAGGAAAATCAGTTTGTGATAGAGTTTGCACCCAAACAATGGAAAGTTGCTCTAAATTTCATGCATAAAACTCTTCAGGAAACAAAGCTAGAGCTGACACATTATAAGAAGTTACACAAAAATTATTGGAACAACCATTCCTCAAAAAGATTGGAAAGATAAATCTTAATAGGTAAGTGATGAAATTTGAACCAATCTGTGTGGAACTTGCCTCATATATTATTGTCCCCCAAAATGGTGTGGGTCTGGCCAAAATATTATCCTTCTACATGACTTCTCTTTAATAACAACCTGTCTATCAAAAGTTAACAATGTGTGTCTAAGCTTTATTTTGCTCAAAGATACTATGGTTGTACAGGTTGAACATCTTCAAAAATTCAAGATGAGTACACTGAAATAGCTAAAGTCACCTATTCTAAATAATAAATTACAAAATAAACTACAAGACCTGACACTGAGGAGCTCAAAAGCTTGCCTCTTTCACCAACAGAAGTTGGTCCAATAAAATATATTACCTCAAATTACCTCACCCACCTTGCATCTCTTACTAGAATTCAATATAATGTGGGGAAAATTCTTGGATTTTTTTAAATCAGGATTCGAAAACAGATCTTACGTGTTCATGACAGCTTGTATCATAATGTTGAAACTAGTATATCTTGCTTGTGCATATTACATTATTTTGTGAAAAGATGCAGCAACTCAAACTCTGACTGTTTTGTATTCCTTCTATTACAATGAGGCAGTAGCATTACCATTGTTAATTCTGAGATTTGCTTACTGTTTAACAGTTGATTTTTGTAGGTGCTTATGATGCATCAATTCTGAACAACACTATCTAACATTTCTTGGGTACAAGCTTATATTTTTTATTCTAAATTATTTCTTTTAGTTTTGTTAGTGTATGGATATAGCTAATGTTTGAGTGCATTTGTAACTTAAGTCTGCATTTGCTTATGTGCATCTAGAATGAATAATAGTTACATAAAAATACACACTTTTTTCTTTTCAAACAGAAAATCACAAATCACATTCAGGAACTGACTGATAGGTGGTTTCCTAGGATTTTCTATGTATTTCATTAAGCACACTTGCTGGATTGGAACCTAAGGACAGCCTTCAAAAATTCTTCCCTTTTCTTTTTTCCTTAATAAATTTATGTTTGGATAGAGATGATCAGAAAAGTATCTGGAAATTCTCAGAAAAAAGGTGAGAACCATTTTGCTCCCCATCTCGGAAAGGAAATCACATCAAGTCTGACATGTTTTGTGTTTCATATCAGGATGAAATGTTTTGAAACAGCCAGCAAATTAACCTTAAACAATGAGGCTCATAATGAAAGCGTTGTGAATGATAGAATACTAACATAATACATAGAGATACACACTCCCTGTCTACCAAAGACTAATCTCCAGGCCCTATATGTGTGACGTACAAGCAGAAGAAGCAGGCCAGGCTTCTAGCTGTTAATCAGCAGTGAAAGTAGAGCAGAGGCAAAAAAAAAAAAAAAGAGGTTAAAGTGAATGTTACACTAATGAGCAACCAATGCTACATCACCTTCTTGATGATAAATTTTAATATAGATCCCAAACCTCACTCTCCTCATGCACACATTTCATTTCCATATATGGTAAACATAGTAGTGTATTTATTTGTGCAATGACTATGGAGAGGCACGTATTTAGAAGCTGCAGTACATTGCTGGACATGACTACTTGATAACTTTTACTCCAAATTCCCAAGTGTGCCTGAGCTATGTTTGGCACATCTAAGCATTGTAAGGGGCAGAAACATGTCAGCCGCCTTTCCCAATCCTGTGAGCAACTAGGAGCCAGTTTGGCCCACAGCACAATTAGGAGTAGCATGAAAGCTGATATAACTTGCCTTAACTAGAAGGACCACCATTCTGTTGGCTGAGGATCACTGAAATACATCCTAGAATACTCAAGGAGCTGACAGAGGAGATATTTGAGCCATTAGTGATTATCTTCAAAAACTTATGGAAGATGGGAGAGATTCCAGGGGACTGTAAGAGGGCAAATATAGTGCCAATCTATAAAAAGGGGAATAAGGACAACCAGGGGAATTGCAGGCCAGTCACCTTAACTTCAGTACCCAGAAAGATAATGGAGCAAATAATCAAGCAATCAATTTGCCAAGAGGTAGAAGATAATAAGGTGATAAGTAACAGTCAACAAAACAAATCACGTCAAACCAACCTCTCTTTTTTGACAAGGTAACAAGTCTTGTGAATAGAGAGGAAATGGTAGAAGTGGTATAGCTTGATTTTAGTAAGGCTTTTCATACTGTCTCACATGAACTTCTCGTAAACAAACTATGAAAATAAAGGCTAGGTGGAGCTGCTATAAGGTGGGTGCATAACTGATTGAAAAACCATTCCTAGAGAGTAGTTATCAGTGGTTTGCTGTCAAACTGGAAGGGCATATCAAGTGGGGTCCGGCAGGGATGAGTCCTGGGTCTGGTTCTGTTCAATATCTTCATCAACATCTTCAATAACTTCATTAATGATTTAGATAATGGTATAGAGAATACACTTACAAAGGTTGCAGATGATACCAAGCTGGGAGGGGTTGCAAGTACTTTGGAGGGTAGGATTAAAATTCAAAAAGCTCTGGACAAACTGGAGAAATGCTCTGAAGTAAACAGGATGATATTCAATATGAATAAATGCAAAATACTCCACTTCAGAATCAATTGCACACATACAAAACGGGAGATGACTGCCTATGAAGAAGTACTGTGAAAAGAGATCTGGGGGTCATAGTAGATCACAAGCTAAATTTGAGTCAGTCTAACACTGTTGCAATATAAGCGAACATCATTCTGAGATGTATTAGCAGGAGTGTTGTAACCAAGGCATGAGAAGTAATTCTTCCACTCTACTCCGCGCTGATAAGTCCTCAGCTGGAATATTGTGTCCAATTCTGGGCACCACATTTCAGGAAAGATGTGGGCAAATTGGAGAAAGTCCAGAGGAAAGCAACAAAACTGATTAAAGTTCTAGAAAATATGATTTATGAGGAAAGATTGAAAAAATGGGTTTATTTAGCCTAGAGAAGACTGAAGGGAGACACGACAACCATTTCAAGTACATAAAAGTATTACAAGGAGGAGGGTGAGAAATTGTTCTCATTAACCTCTGAGGATATGACAAGAAGCAATGGTCTTAAATTATAGCAAGGGAGGTTTAGGTTGGACATTAGGAAAAACTTCCTGTCAGTAAAGTTAAGAACTGGAGCAAATTGCTGAGGGAGGTTGTGGAATCTCCGTCATTGGAGGTTTTTAAGAACAGATTAGACAAACACCTGTCAGAAATGGTCTAGTTATTACATAGTCCTGCCTTGAGTGCAGGAGACTGGACTAGAAGACCGACTAAGATCCCTTCTAGTACTACACTTCTGCAATTCTATGATTCTGAGAAGTGAGGCACACTTCAGCCATGGCTCCTCCTACCCCTGCATTATCCACTACTTGTGGAGCATCAGGAGTGGGTGGTGTACAGCTAGCTAAGTTTGTACCGTTTGAGGATTCCTTTACACCAGGGGACCCTCCATCTGGCTCTTAAGGCCTGTTTTCTGTTCTCTTTGTGTGATGAGTGGTGGCCATGACCTAGCCCATTAATGTTTTTATCAAATTTGGGAAGTTTTGATTAAATGTACGCCTCCTTGAAATTTTAAATTTCAAACAAAAAGAACATGCAATAGCACAACAGGGGGTACTATTTTTCCTGATTATTTTCCTAATTTTGAACTAAAAATCTTCAAACTGTTAGTACACTAATTTTTACTTATATAACTGGTATTCAGTAGAAAAACAACTTTGAACATTCTATAATCATTCCCCTAATGAAATGGTTTTGTTTACAGATCATTCTGTAACAAATAGCCAATGTTGGTCATGGCAAAAATAGCAATTAATTGACTCTCATTCTTTTCTTTGGAGTCACATTGTGTCCTACAGATAAAATGTTGTGTTTGTGAGACTCTTTAAATAGTGAATAATATACATGGGAATATGGATTCATGCAATTATATGTCTGAAGTACTGTATAAAACCAGTGAAGGTACAAGACCCTTAGACTGAAAGTGCTAGATAAAATGCCATTTGCAGTTGCCAATGCCAAGAAAAACATTATTGCAACTAGAAACACATCAAAACCAGATCCATGTATCTGAACCAGCCCCCAGTCAACTCTGGAACCTTGCAACCCACACAGTTTGCAAAACAAAATGATTGGGGACAAAAACTGGAGATACTTGTTCCACCCCAACCCACACACACTGAGGATTCAATTATGATAAGAATGCAATCTGAACAACTGACAGGTTTTGCAACATCAAAATCAGTCCTCGGATTACCCAACACTAATTGCAACATGGTTTTATATCAGCATCTGTCTCTGAATGGATTTAAGGTGTGGCCCCATATAAAATGAATTGCAGTAATCTAATCTTGAGGTGACAGAGGCATGCATAATGGTGGTGCATCTGAGAGGAAAGGCTGCAGCTTCCCAAACAGGTGCAGATGGGAAAAAAGCATTTCTGGTTACTGTTGTATATGATTATCCAACTAGAGGGCCAAAATCACCCACAAGTTTAAAAGCTTTGAGAAACCAATGGCAGCTAAACCCTTAATTTGGAAAGGCTGGTATTATCTCCACAAAGTCCCCCAGCCACTTCCCTAACCCACAATCATCACTTCAGTCTTGTCTGGCTAGAGCTTCAGGCACCTCACTCTCATCTATGCCATGTACTCTGCCAGACATAGGTCAAGGCCTTGACCAGGGATCGGCAACCTTTGGTACGCAGCCCACCAGGGAAAGGCGCTGGTGGGTGAGGACGGTTTGTTTACCTGCAGCGTCTGCAGGTTCGGCTGATTGCAGCTCCCACTGTCCGCGGTTTGCCGTCCCAGGCCAATGGGGGCTGCGGGAAGCGGCATAGGCCAAGAGATGTGCTGGCCGCCGCTTCCCACAGCCCCCATTGGCCTGTGATGAACCGTGGCCAGTGGGAGCTGCAACTGAACCTGCAGATAAGCAAACCGTCCCAGCCCACCAGTGGATTTTCCTGATGGGCCGCATGCCAAAGGTTGCAAATCCCTGGTCTTGACTGTGTCCACTGTCTGTGTTCCAGACAGAATGGAAGTACAAAAGCTAGGTGTCATCCACATGCAGAAAACACCACTCCCCATGTCGCCTTACTAACCTTCCTAACAGCCTCATTTGCACACTGAGCAGATGCCAGAATATATGTAACTTCTCATTAAAATCAGAGGTCAGGAAAGTAGCCAATGTTTTACTTAGCTTTGCAAAAGGAGGTAAGGGTGATCCTTGGAATTGCAGACCAGTGTGCTTCATTTCAGAACCAGGGTAAATTAACTGAAACAATAAAGAAACAGAATTATAACACAACTAGATAAGAATGATACGATAGGAACAAACCAGCACTGCATATATTAAGGAAAATCTTGACTCTCCACTCTATTAGAATACCTTGAGGTAATCAACAAAATAATGTAAAAAGGAGGACTGGTTAGACACAGTTGATTTGGACTTTCAAAAAAACATTGGTAAAAGCAAGGAAAAAAGCTATTAAGGAAAGTAAATACAGCCTTAGTATTGGGAATAAAGTTCTGTCATGGCTTAGAAACTAAAAGGGAGAAAACAAAGAATAGAAACAGATAAATTTCAAAATGGAGGGTGGTTAATAATGGGTAATCCAAGAATCCAGATTAGAATCAGTATTTAATATACTAAGGGCAGGTCTACACTAAGGGCGGGGGTCGAACTAGGGTACGCAAGTTCAGCTACATGAATAGCGTAGCTGAATTCGAAGTACCCTAGTTTGAACTACTCACCCGTCCAGATGCCGCGGAATCGAAGTCCGCTGCTCCAAGGTCGACTCCGCCACCGCCTTTTGCAGTGGTGGAGTACCGGAGTCGACCGCGGCGCTTCCAGAGTTCGAACTATCGCGTCCAGATTAGACGCGATAGTTCGAACTCCGAGAAGTCGAACTCACTGCTTCGACCAGGTTGGTAAGTGTAGACTAGCCCTAAGAGTCCATGAAAGGGGATGAACAATGAGGTGGCAAAATTTAGTCAATCAAGGCTGAAGATGGTTGTAAACAGCTCTAGAAGTACTTAACAAAGCTGGGCAAGGAGGCTATATGAAATGAAATTGGCTGGTGACATTCATTGTAAACAAGGGTAAGGTGATGCACAATGGAGTAAACAATATGAACTATGATAGATCATAGATTATCTCATTGGAAAGACCTAGGCATAGTTATGGACAACTCAATGAAAACATACACACAATGTCAACAATGGTCAAAAAAGCAAACAGGCTGTTAGGTGATATTTTAAAAGGGCTAGAGAATAACACTGAAAATGTCACAGCACCATTATACAAATCATTTGTCTTCCCTAACTTTGAATACTGTGTTCAGGCTGGATCATCCTCTCACAAATAGAATAGAGAAATCTGAAAGGTCCAGGCAAGGCCAATGCAAATGATTAGAGTCACAGAAGGATTTCTTTAGTAAGTTAGATTTAAAAGATTGCCACAATTTTCTTTAGAGAGGAGATGAAAAAGTAGTGATATAGTCAAGCTATATAAAATGATGAATGGCATAGAAAAGGTAGGTCGGTTAGGTGCTCCTGTTTACCCATTCTCATAATCAAAAAGCAAGTGAATAAACACATTGCAAGGCAAGACATTTAAAATGTGAAGAGGACTATATTATACCTGCTTTTTATAAGGCTCCTTTCACATTGTCATCTGTCTAAGTACAATGCCTATTGTATACTTCTCTCCCAGCATTGCTACTACAATACTACCTACCACATTTCAGACTTCCCATTAACATTTGTTGTGTCCCACAATTTCACGTCATACACCATTTTTAGTTTTAGTTTTATGCTCATTCTGACTTTAAGAAATAAGTGTCCATAGTTATTCTTCCTGCCTTGTGTCCATTTAACTATAATGTAAAATAACTCATCTGATTGGGGCCATGCTAATGACAGTTGAGAGGTATATGGTTGCTATTTCCTGTTGTGTGCATTTATGTACATTTTCACAGGATAGAAAATTGCTGATGTTCTAATATACAGAGACCAGGAACTTGGTAAAAGAATATGGATGTGTCCATACTGGCTACACTTCTGTTACACAGATGGGAACTTATATGAAGTGGGACATTATTCCTGGTCAGGCCGTCAGCATTTCCATGAGGGACTCTCTGGTCTTATTCAACTGGAGTGAAGAGTTTGGATGGATGGACGGACATGTTTGGTTAACATTTAATTGAAAGGTCTGTTACTCATGGATTGGTATGTCTGTGGGAAAGATCATAATTCTATGGTATGATAGCAGCTGGTGCTGTTTGTGATGAAAACCTTGGATTTTAGCATCTGTGGAGAATTTTCCCTTATGGCATGGATTGTAAGTCATATTGAACTGTTCCCACTAAACAAATGGCTGTCTGGTGGTCAGAAGCCCATCTGGGAGTGGATTTAATCATGCAGATCACCTAGGACTGCACCCATAGCATGCAGGGGGACCAGGTCATGTCCCTTACTTATGATATAGATCACCACCATAAGGTGGTGGATGATGTTTTTATCCACCTTGTGGAGAATACCCTGATGACAGGTGCTAGTCTAGGTCAAAAGAAACTGGATCAGTCTGAAGTACTTAGTCTCATGGGCCTAGATTGGTATGGTCTAACCTGCTTCCTATCAAACTGTGGTGGAGAAGGACTTCATTTGGAAGTGCATCTACCAGCCATGATGAACTTTGCAAATACACCTTTGGCAAAGAGACCCTGAGGTACAAAGAAATCACATACAGCTCTGCCCTGATTTGTTTTGACTCAATGATGCTCACTTCTCCAACATAGGCAGTTATATTACTCCTGTATCTGGAGTCAATAGAAGGTTGAGGGATGACAGCTAAGCAGGTTATTGGCAGCATCTTCTAGCAGGTAGCTTTCGCAGGAAGATTAATTAATTTGTTCCTAGAGTGAAATTCACCTATGTGCAGAAGGCCAGTGATCCACTGTAGCCCTCTTGTGAGAATGTGATTAATGAGCCTTTTCCTCTTTTTTACATTTTTTAGGAAGGACAGAACGAGAGAGAGAACACTGCAGCAATTTTAGAAAAAGGCTCTGTGCACATATGTGAATGTTACCCTTAAGGCACTGACCAGCATAGCTATCAGTGGCTTGCAGTGGAAGGTTGCTTGGGATCCAGGGATTATTCAAGATCACAATTATGGGGCTCATGTAGCTTTGCCCGTGGAAAGGACCAGACTCACAGTACAAGATTTATTCTTCATCAGCACACCAGGCCTCAGGGCCTAGAAACAGAGGTTGGACCTTGTAGGAGATGAAGGAGAGAAGTCTTTGGCTAATTTCCCTCCTCTTCACTAAGTTTCAAGGGAATACACACATGCATGTGTGCAATGACTCAGGCACCATATTGTAAATAAGACTGCGCAGTGTTCTAGCTAGTGACTGCACATTACCATGAGGCATTTGTCTGTATTGTGTTGTTTGGGTTAATATTGTCTCTCACATTCTGGGGTGCAATTCAGACCAGCGAGAGGTTGTGTCACCCACTTGTCCTGTAACCCTGAATGGCTTTAAAATTCTCTTCTACTGTAGCTCCCTGTCAGGACACTCCTAGCCAGCATACGAGCATGCACTGAGTGTCTGCATGTTGGGCAGCTCTGGTTTAGAAACTCTGACTCCAGCAGGCTGCTTGTTGTGCCACAGTCACCCTCTGGTCTCCACCAGCCTTGATTACAACTAGCCAAGTGACCCCAAACACCCTCCCAGTCCCAAATTTCCCCAAAACCATCTGCCCTGAAAGGTCCAGCCCTCTCCTGCAATATTCAGAGGAGTAATAAGGTCCATTGCTTCTTTAAAGAGCCATAGCACAGCAGCTTGTTGCTTTAACTGGAGGGTAGCCACTCTTCCCTCCAAAAGGTTCCTGGGTTCCTTGCCCATGGTGCCTCTCTCCTCCTTATAGGCACTTCTCAGACCTCAAAAATACATGTCTAACAGCATCTCATCCATTCTTTCTTGGATGCATCAGTTAATACTTATCAGGAAAAACTAACTCACAGGAACCAATTTAGTTTGTTCTACTGACAGTGAAATTAGTCAGTATCAGTATAGGTCAGTATTAACAGGTACGGTGGATTAAAATCATTATTATTTATATAGTGCCCAAAGGTACAATATGTGCTTTGCAGGCATATTATATAATAGATCCCTACCCCCAAAGAGTTTAGAATCCAAACAGACAACATAAAAACAAAAGAATGGGAGTGTGACAGGGATACGTGTCCCCTTAAGAGACTGAATATTGGTTTGTTTGTTTTCCCTTAGAGATTCAGTATTCTTTCTTGGTCTGGATTTTTTCATGTTGGGTGCCTGAATGAATGTTACATGAATAAAATGTGAAAGAAAATACATTCCTTTTTTGTTTTCTTTCTTCTTTTCATTAAATGCCGCAATGTTTATTCTCTTTGTTTTATCTAAAAAGCTAGGAAAAGGCCAAGTAGAAAAGTACATACACCTGTGTAAAGGCCATATTGAGAGTTACTGTCCAAATCTGCTCAAAAGTAAGCCACGCCCTCACAGAGTCTATGCCCTGGTCTACACTGGGAGGGGATCAATCTAAGGGTACGTCTACACTACCCGCCGGATTGGTGGGTAGTGAATGATCTATTGGGGATTGATTTATAGCATCTAGTGTAGATGCGATTAAAATCGATCCCTGATCGCTCTGCCGTCGATTCCGGAACTCCACCATGGCGAGAGGCGGAAGCGGAGTCGATGGGGGAGTGGCAGCGGTCGACTCACCCCCATCCTCACGGCCAGGTAAATCAACCTAAGATATGCCAACTTCAGCTACACTATTTGCGTAGCTGAAGTTGCATATCTTAGGTCAACACACACAGCCCTAGGTGTAGACCAGGGCTAAGTTAGGCAACTTCAGCTACATGAATAACGTAGCTGAAGTCGACATACTTAGATCAATTTACCGTGGTGTCTTCACCGCGGTAAGTCAACTGCTTCCACTCCCCCATCGACTCTGCCTGTGCCTCTCACAGCACTGGAGTACAGGAGTCAATGGGAGAGGGCTCGGGGGTCAATTTATCATGTCTTGACTAGACATGATAAATCAATCCCCTCTGGATCGATCACAGTCCGCCGATCCTGTGGGTAGTATAGACATACCCTAAGTCTACACTACCACTTATGTCAGCAAAATTTATGTTGGTCAGGGGTGTGAAAAAAAAAATCCCCTGAGCGACATAAGGGGATACAAGCACCAGTGTGGCCAGCACTCTCTCCCATCAGCATAGAGCAGCTGAGATCTTACAGTGGCATAGCTGCCAGGGCCGGCTCCAGGCACCAGCCCAGCAAGCAGGTGCTTGGGACGGCCACGGGGAAAGGGCGGCATGTCCGGCTCTTCGGCGGCAATTCAGCAACGGGTCCCTCATTCCCTCTCAGAGTGAAGGACCTGCTACCAAATTGCTGCCAAAGACTGAAGCGTCAGTGGTAGAGCTCCCACAGATCGCGATTGCGGCTTTTTTCTTTTTTTTTTCCTGCTTGGGGCGGCAAAAACCCTGGAGCCGGCCCTCACAGCTGCATTGATATAGCTGTGCCGCTGTAAGCTCTCTAATGTAAACATAGAGAGAAAATGATGCAACACACTTTCAAATTGCTTCTGATTACATCAAACAACAATACATAGGTTTGGATATAGTTGTTTATATTGGCATTGGTGTCTCTCTTTTCTAAGTAGCTTTCAATTGTTTACATAACTCTGTATGTATGGTCTGTGGTGGTCATTTTCCAAGTAAAATTAATAAAGTATTTATCTACAGAAGAGAAGTCAACCAAAATGCAGTACAATTTACACAAAATTCAAATCATACTATAAGCTAATATAGTACATGTGCAGAAATGCGATACAAGCTGTAAGACTTTTGCATGCATAATGAGTTCCACCTATTTAAGCAAAATTCTCTTTTAACAAAAATGCCAGTATATAAAGGGAAAGGAAATCTGTGGTAGCTTTAGAAGACTACTGCCACCTATAGACAAAAATTAGTTCCATCACTAAACAGTATGGATAATGATAGTGAAAGCTCTAGCCTCAGTGCAGGTTTTAAACTAAAGGCTTGTGAGACTCAAAAGCAAGCTAAGTAACAGCTATAGAATGTCTGCTGAGTAAAGTAGCTGAGCCAACTGGAGTTTCTCACATGGCCAGTGAGATTGTACCATAACATACATCAGGCAAGCCATCCTTGAGCACAAATGTTGCAAAGCCATGCTACAAGAGCCACAGCTGCTTTAGAATGTTTGCCACCTGCAGATCAACATTAAAATTAACACAGATACATTAGTAGTCAACCATAATGGTAGCTTCGAATAAAACATTAGTCCCGCAGTGTACTGAAATAGCTTTCTTACTCATCCACTTTATAGGCTTCTCTCCCTCTCCAGAACTGTTCCTTACTAACTCAAAGCTACATTATCATTGGCAAAAACAAACAAACAAAAAGAAAACCCCATAGCTTTGTTACAGCACAAAATTGTTCCAATAAACAAGCATTAATCATGCACATTATGCACTATATAATACATTTGAGCTCATCAGCAGGCAGACAGCTCAATCTGTGAATAACATCCCTTTCCAAATCAAGAGAATGAAATTATACCACCTGACAGCTGTTTGCTGACCTATCTAAAATAATGTGGTGGTCTCAGTCCAGTTCCTAGTGGACAGGTGTCTCCATCACAAAAAACATCATCACAATTGGCATTAATTAATAGCCTTGTTGGCAATCTCAGCTGCGAGGCCAAGGGCTGACTAGTTATGGAAAAAGAACTGCTCTTTGATCCCAATGGTGATCCCTCCAAGCCAATATATTGTACATTGTTAGAATAAATTGACGAAGCTGGTAATGTTCATGCAGTACCTGTTCTGAGAATGAATGGAGAGCTTGCTACTTCCAGAGACATCAGTCTGGCACTCAATTGATATAAGTCCTGTTCCCATTTAAATCAAAAGGAGTTTCATTATTGGCTTCAATGGGGAAAATGATCAGACCTGGAATTCACTAATTGATAGGGTGACCAGACATCCTGTTTTTAAAGGGACAGTCCCGTATTTAAGCCCTCCTGCAGATGTCCTGACTTTTTCTTAAAAACTGGCAAATTGTTCCATATTTTCTGTTTCCCTCCCACCCCGCATCAGTACTGGCAGGTCCTGCTGCTGGCCGGATCCCTGCTTGCCAGCCACTCGCCCACCAGCGGTGAGTGAGGGGGTCCAGTGGCCGACAATGGGGGTGAGTGTGCAAGGCTGGTGATGGGGCAAAGATGCAGCACACGGGGCTGCCCGCTCCCCCTGCTGGGTCCTTCAGCGCAGCCCCTGCTGCTCTTGGCCACCTTCATCCCGTTTCTGGCCGGCACTGCTGCATGCTGTGAGCTGCAGTGGTTGGTGGGTTACATGTCACCTCTGCTGCCCACCCATCAGCCCTTTACATGCTTCCCCTCTCTCTGTCCTCTCCCTGCTTTGTCCCTTCGCCCCCTTTTTCCCCCAGCCCCATTGCTTCTTCATATCCCCACCAGCAGGCGCATCTGGCTCACAGTGCTGTGGAGAGAACCAGCCCCTGGTCAGAGCACTCAAATCCAAAATTTGAACATTTGTATGATTACCCTTGAACTTGCTTGAATAAAAAAATTTTACCGGTTGTCCCACATTCAGCATAAGGAAATATGGTGTAATAGTCTGCTGTTGGGGACGTGCCCTCTCAGGGGCCGTCGGGAGCCAGGCCACCTCACTACACGGCCCAAATCAGTCTTCGGGTTCGGAAGGTCTCAGGGTTCCACCCCTCAGGCAGGGGCTGAACAGAAGGCACACGGTCACTGCAATGAGTCCCAGCCCTCAGTCAGGGCAGGGCAGCAAACACCAGGTCTAGGCTCAATCCTTCCTGCAGGCTGAGCACCAATAAAGTCAATAAGCCCCAGCCCTCATTCAGGGCGGGGCAGCAAACCAGTTTCAAGCTCCGGTCCTTACAGCCGGAGCTGAGCAATCCCAAAGTCAGTAAGCCCCCAAGCCCTAGCTCAGGGCAGGGCAGCACACAAGAGTTCAGGGAGCTCAGATCCTTCCTGCAGGCTGAGCAGTAACAAAGTTAACAAGTTAAGCCCCGGCCCTCAGTCAGGGCGGGGCACCAAACACTTAGTACTAGGTTTAGGGCTCCGGTCCTTGCCTCAGGAGCTGAGCAGTGATGATAATCTCAGGGCTCAGGTCCTTGCCTCAGGAGCTGAGCAGTACTAATAGTCTCAGAGCTCAGGTCCTTGCCTCAGGGGCTAAGCAGTGATGATAGTCTCAGGGCTCAGGTCCTTGTAGCAGGAGCTGAGCTGCAGCAATAGTTCAGGAAGCCCAGGCCCTTAGTCAGGGCGGGGCAACAAACAATAGTTCAAGGCTCAGGTCCTTGTAGCAGGAGCTGAGCTGCAGCAATAGTTCAGGACACCCAGGTAAGTGCAGGCTTCTCTGCCTGAACGCTGGTAGGAGGGGGAGTTTGCCACCCGTGAGTGGGGTGGCAGGGGGGACACAGGCCCACCCACTCCACTGTGTCCCAGCCCGGGGCCCTAACAGCGGCGTGGATCCGCTGCAGTCAGTGGGGATCCTGGCCGCAACACACTGACCTGGGCACGTCGGTGCCCTCAGCCGGACAGGGGTCGGCTACCCCCGGGCTACATTCCATCTCCCCCTCCTCGGGTACCTGCTCCTCGCTGGGCTCGGCAGCGGGGTCCCACACCATGGGCTCCTCGGCGTGCTGAGGGCTGTCTCGGTCGGGCGGCTCCTCCGGACTCGGGTCAGGGGGCCGCTCGGGCCGGGCTCAGGGCAGGCTCGGCCAGTCCACCTCGGGGTACCTGGCTCGAGGGAGGCTCGGTCCGTCCACGTCAGGGTACCTGGCTCGGGGCAGGCTCAGTCCATCCACGTCAGGGTACCTGGCTCGGGGCAGGCTCGGTCCAGCAGGAGCCTGATCAGGAGCGTCTGTCCTCTCCGGCCGCTGGGCTCCAACTGAGCGCTGGGGCCGGGCTTTTATACTTCCTGTCCCGCCCCTTGACTTCCGGGGGAGGGGCGGGGCGGGAACAGGTGGCGGTGGCTCCGCCCACTGAGGTGGCTGGTTCGGTTCCTCTCTCTCAGGGGCCATCGGGAGCCAGGCCTCCTCACTACATATGGTCACCCTACTCATTGAACAAATATCATTGAAAACAGAAGAAGGGGGAGGGAGAGAGCACCTAAGAGGTCATGGCTGTTTTGATAGAATTGTTGATCTTATCCACCTAGAAATTACTTCCCCTGCACCTCAACAATAATGGGCCTGATTCTTCACATCTTACTCACCCCAAAACTTCCATTGCCACCAAACATGGTATGAGAGAGGAGTGTAGGATCTCAACTGTTAATAACACTTTGTTTTTCTATACCCCCTTTTGTTTAAGGCTTTCCATACTCTTTACAAACATTAATGAATTAAGCCTATCAGAACCCCACTGAGTTAGCGAATTTTGCAGCCAGCCAGGAATAGAGCTCAGATCTCCTGACTCTCAGTCCTGTACTTTAACCACTAGGCAATAATTCTGCATAACTCTCTGAAGCTTTGCTATGAAGAACTGAAAGGGAGCAACTTGGGTATTTATCTACTCCTGGTATTTGATGCAAACAGTACACTATGACCTGTTCTCAAAACTTAATCACTGGGGTCTTAAAGCTCCCACTGCAGGGACTAACAGGGAACACTGGGGTTGGGGAAAGGTGATAGGGTGCACCAGGTATAGAGCTGGAGAGCAGCTGTTTTATACTGAATGCTACCCTTCTAAAATGGCAGATTTCCAAATGGAAAACCTATGTTGGAATTAATGCCTGTATCGGGGTGGCTACCCGCTCCTGCCCTTCGGGGCTTAAAATAGCCCAGGAGGGGGCTGTAGCTGGGGCAAAAAGCCTGGGCTGATTGGGAGAAAGCAGGCCCAGCTGTGGCCAGGTCCCAATCAGGCCCAGATGGCCCCTATAAGAGGCAGTGAGCCTGGCTGTAGAGGGAAAAGGGCCTGGCTACAGGGAGCTAGACAAGGTATCTAGAGTGGAGCAGGGCTGGGAAAAGGCTGGGGAGCTCCAGGCTGAGGCCTAGCATTAGGCCAAGAGGTACCGGGGGTTGCAGGGGGCAGCCCAGGGGTAGGCAAAGGCAGCAGGTCCAAACCCCTTTGCCTATGATGAGTGGCTGATACTGCAGCCTGCCCCAGTGAACAGGGCCTAGATGGAGACTGGGCAGTAGCCAATACTGAGGCAAAGTGGAGATAGTGGGGTGGGGGTTCCCCTGGGAGGGGGAGACCCAGTTAAAGGGTCACCGGGGTCCAGGGAGGGACACGGGGGCCAAGGGTACAGGCGGATCACCGACCTGTAGAGAGTGCTCCTAGCTGGAATAAGCTAATTCCTGAGGACAACCAGCAGGAGGCATCGCAGGGGTGAGTCCGGCACGTCTACAATGCCCCCAAAGCAACATCAACTCCTCTCTGAGGTTTCTGTCCATCCGAGTGGCTAATTACTACAGCTGGTTGAAGACACACTGACAGAATCATATTCCATTGGAGTATGCAGTTCTCTCAAAACTAAAACACTTTGTGAAATTGGTTTGATTTTCCCATAATTCCATCTCCCAAGAAAGCAGTTTAAAAATTTCCAGCAATATCAAAATGTCCCATTTTAACATTTTCAGAATGAAACATTTCAAATTTTCAGTTTGAAAAGATTTTTCATTTCAAAATATTTTAATTTTGGATTATATTAACATTTTGTCAATCTACAACCTTTCAATCAACCAGAAACAAAAAAAAATCAGAATTTTCCTTTGTGGAGAATTACAAAATTTTCCATCAGTCCGATTCGAAATGAAGCCAAATTTCAAAATCCTTCATGGAATTTCTGAATTCCATGAAGCTCTAATAATTACTACACAGTTCCAGAGGCAGCAATGCTAGATGAGGAAGTCATCCTTGAGATGGCCCAGTATCCAGGGACAGGGCAGGCTCCAGCTTTTTTGCCGCCCCAAGTGGCAAAGAAAATAAATAAATAAATAACAAGATAAAGCCGCGATTGGCGGCACTTCGGCAGCAGCTCTACCTCACTGCTTCATTTTTCAGCAGCAATTCAGCGGCCAGTTTTCCCTTTGAGAGGGATCCGCCACCGAATTGCCGCTGAAGACCCGGATGTGCTGCCCCTTTCCATTGCCCCCCACCCAAGCACCTGCTTCCTGCGCTGGTGCCTGGAGCCGGCCCTGTCAAGGGAAATGAAATCACTTTACCCTTGTGCATCCCCAGATCTTGTGAACCCCTTCTGCAAGCCCTGCAGGGATCATGAAGAAGCAAACATCATGGTAGATTTGGAGTAGTTTTCTCCTCTCTAGCTGTTCTTTCCACATGAGAGGAGCATCAGGCCACAGTTAATCCAAAATAATAGTTCATGACAAGATGTAGTAACTAGAGAAATAACTCCACTGGCATTAATATACATTCAGAGTAACTTGTGTTAATGTTGCTGCATTCAATTAATTGGTGTTATCACCACCTCCCTTTGTTTTAGAAAAATTAAAATAAATTTTAGAATCTTTTGTTCCTGATGCATCTGTAAATAATTAGCTCCTCTTTGTTAAACATTAATTGCACCTGCCACACTGGTGTGCCAGTGAAAGTCTCAAAATAGATGTCTCAAATGGCAAAGAGCCAAACTCTGCTCTCGCTCCCATCTGACTCCAGTGATGTCTAGGGTTGTAAGTTAGAGCTATATATAGCCTAGTGTGCCAAATTCACCCATGGTGTAACTCTGACTTCAGTTAATAACTTACTGCATGTGCCTGGTCAACCTAACATAATGACTTGTCAGAAAACAAAATTAATTTTATCCAGGGTTATTATTGCTATGTGGTTTATCAAGAAGAGAAGATGAGGTGCAGCAAGCACTGGCTCAGACCACATGGCATTGTTTGTCTCTTTAAAAAAATAAATCTGCAAATCACTCTGCAACACTATTATTATTACTGATATAGCACCATAGGTGTGCATGGTGCTGCACAGAAATAAAGTAAGACAAGGACAATCACTTCCACCTGATTCCATGCAGGATTGTGTCAACTTCTTGGAAAAGAAAATCAACAAGATCAGCCTTCATTTTCCTCCTTCCTGGACCTCCTGTCCTCCTTCACCTCTGTGTCCAACACTGAAGTTTTCCACCTTCTCTCCACCTCTAGTCCCTTCAATCTACCCCACCAATCCATTCCTCACCAGCTCTCCCTCCCTTTCTCACTCTCCTCCATAACCTGTCACTGTTCTCTGTTCCTTCCTCACATAATACAAGAACGTTCTGGTCTTGCCAATTCTCCAAATGCAGTCCCTTGTACCTCACCTGTCTCATCTCGCTCCTTTCTGTCATCTAAACTCATCAAATGAGTCGTTTTCAACTGCTACCTCAAGTTCCTTTCCTGGAGCTTTATCTTCAATCCCCTCTAATCTGAAATCACATTCACCGAAGTCTCTAATGATCTCTTGGTCAAATCTCAGGATCTCTACTCCATTTTCATCCTCCTCAACCTCTCCTACTGCTATTGACACAGCCTACTTCACTTCTCAACATTTTGTCCTCATTAGGTTATTAAGGCACAGTCCTTTTGATTCTCCTACTACTACTTTAGCTCTTATTAGCTCTTGTAATCTGCCTTTGGTACTGGTTTTGTACCTGGATGATGGGCAAACAGGAATGGGGTACCTCACAGTCTTTGATGGTTCCAAAGTTCCTGTTACCTGGGCTCATTTTTGTAGTGCAGCTGGTAGGTACCTAAATCCTCCTTCTAGTGTGCTAAAGAATAAATTTATTTGGTGATGGCTTCACTGAAACAAGGGATTAAGCACACTAAGGCAGTGGCTACCACACTTGAACTCACAAATAACTAGTTAAAAACAGTATCTATAAACTTTATATAAAGATTTAAGAAAAATATACAACCAATAAGAATATTAAATGATTTAAATGATTGGAGATATTAATAATACTTTTTTATTACCAAAGGCAACCTCTGGGGATTGCTGGAGAGTGACTAACCATCTGCTCCCTCCTGGTCCCATGTTGGCAGTTTTATAAATTGGAACCTACAGGGGCAGATGTAAGCAGGTCGGGTCCCTGGATCCGAAATCTGGAATCTGGTGTGGGCTGGCTGCAGGGCGAGCAGGCTGCAGGTCGTGGCAGGAGAGATGGGCTGTCTCCTCCTGTTACTGGCAGGCAGATTGCAGGAGGAGTGGATTGTCCCTTCCTTGAGGCTTTTTGGCAGGCTGAGGGTAAAGACAGGCCAGTTGCTTGGCCTGGAAATGCTGCGGTCAGGACAGTGTGGGGACTAAAAGTGCTCTGCTAGCTGGCTGTAAGGAGACCTTCTCATCTCCCTGCTGGTCTCTGCCATGTGGAGGGAATGCAGGGCTATTTATAGCCTCCCTCCTGCTTTCCTGGGCATCCCAGGCTCTGCCCATGGTCAGACACTACTTGCAGCGCTGCCTGGCTGTCCTCTACCCTCTAACAGGCTGCTGCTGATGGCTGTTGTCTCCCCTCCTCCCACTGGCTGAGGTAAGAGGGTTGCCAGGGTGACTGGGAGGGGTGTCACGTTCCCCCTACTTCAGCTGCCTGGGGGAAGTCAAGAGCACAGAACTCTGTCATCAACCCCACAGGGGCCCTTGACGGGTGTCTTTTTTCTTGGGGCACAGCTGCCTTGCTAAGAGGTGTGGGGGCTTCATTACAGCCAGGACCAGCTCAGCAAGCAGGTGCTTGGGGCGGCCAAGGGGAAGAGATGGCACGTCGGGCTCTTCAGTGGCAATTCGGTGGTGGGTCCCTCTCGGAGGGAAGGACCTGCTGCCGAATTGCCACCAAAGAAGAAAGCGGCTTTTTCTTTTTTTTTTCGCCGCTTAGGGTGGCAAAAACCCTGGAGCACAGTTCCCTTCCTCTTTTCTCTCTCTCTCGCTCTCTAAGGTGACCATACATCCCGTTTTGACCAGGACAGTCCCTTTTTTAAGACCTCTCCTGACATTTTTGGCAAAACTGGACAGTTATCCCATTTGCTTTTGACAACGGATCATCAGTTGTCAAGAGCAAACTGGACAAATGCAGTTTTGCTAAAAATGTGGAGTGTGACCCCTACTGGGGTGCAGAAGAACATGTGTGGGGGCATCAGCAACACCAGCCTCGCAAGGGAGAGAGGGCTCGGGACGGGAGCTCAGGCCGGGCCCGTGAGCAGGCGGGGTGGTGAAGGAGGGCTCGGGCCAGCCTTCCCACAGAAGAGAAGGGGAGAGGGAGACCTTGGGCCGACTCCATGGGGTGTCCTGTTTTCCATTTGGGAAAATATGGTCACCCTATCTCTGTTTGTTGCTGTTCCACAGGCCTCTATCCTTGCCACCTCCTCCTATCACCTTCTTACTTTCCACCTTTCCTTTGGGCAATACCATCTTCTCACAGAGCTTCAACCACCATCTCTAACCCTGTCTTCTTCCATCCCATCTGCCATCTCAGCCTGACTCTGTGATACATTGTCTTAGATATCTCACCATCATTCTAAATTTGAACTCTGACTCCGATCCCAGACTGCATCCAAGCTGCACTCTCCCATGTCACATAGAATCACAGAAATGGTGGGGCTGGAAGGGACCTCATGAGGTCATCAAGTCCAGTCCCCTGTGCTGAGGCAAGACCAAGTAAACCTAGACCATCCCTGTCAGGTGTTTGGCCAGCCTTTCTTAAAAACCTCTAATGATGGTTATTCACAACCCCTCCCCCACCTTGAACCACTATTCCGGAGTTTAACTACACTTATAGTTGGAAAGGTTTTCCTAATATCTAAGGTAAATCTCCCTTGCTGAAGGTTAAGCACATTACTTCTTGCCCTACTTCAGTGGACATGGAGAGCATTTGATCACCATCCTCTTTATAATGGCCCTTTACATATGTGATTACTGTTATTAGGTCCCTGCTCAGTCTTCTTTTCTCAAGACTAAACATGTCCAGTTTTTTTAAACCTTTCCTCATAGGTCAGGTTTTCTAAACCATTTATATATTTTTTTGCTGTCCTCTGAATTCTCTCCAATTTGTCCACATCTTTCCTAAAGTGCATCTCCCAGAACTGGACACAGCACTCCAGCTGAGGCCTCATCAATACTGAGTAGAGCGGGACAATTACCTCCTGTGTCTTATATATAGCACTCCTGTTAATATACCCCAGAATGACATTAGCCTTTTTCTCAACTGCATCGCACTGACTCATATTTAACTATAACGCCCAGATCCTTTTCTGAAGTACTACCACCGAGCCATTTATTCCCCATTTCATAGTTTGTGCATTTGATTTTTTCCTTCCTAAGTGTACTATTTGCACTTGTCTCTATTGAATTGCATCTTGTTGATTTCAAACCAATTCTCCAATTTGTCAAGGTCATTTTGAATTCTATTCCTATCATCCAAAGTGTTTGCAACCCCTCCCAGATTAGTGTCATTCACAAATTTTATAAGCATGCTCTCTACTCCATTATCCAAGTCATCTATGAAAATACTGAATGGCTCTGAACCCAGGACAGATAAGCCCTCCCAGTTTGACAGTGAACCACTGATAACTACTCTTTGAGCACAGTCTTTCAACCAGTTGTGCACCGCCTATATAGTCATTTCATCTAGTACACATTTCCCTAGTTTTCTTATGAGAATGTCATGTGGGACTGTGTCAAAAGCCTTACTAAAATCAAGATATATCACATCTACTGCTTCCCCCAATGCACTAGGTCAGTAACCCTGTCAAAAAAGGAAATTAGGTTAGTTTGCCATGATTTGTTCTTGTCAAATCCATGCTGGCTTTCCTTATAACACCATTATCCTCCAGGTGCTTACAAACTGATCGTTTAACAATTTGTTTCAGTCTCTTTCCAGATATCAAAGTTATTCTGAATGGCCTATAATTTCCTGGGTCCTCTTTGTTCCCCTTTTTAAAGATAGGTACTATGATTTGGCTTGTGTTCCTTCTCCCTTGTTGTTAATACTATTTTGTGTTGAGTATCATTAACCTTTTTAGTGAAGGCTGAAGCAAAATAGGCATCTCAGCCTTCTTAATATCATCAGTTATTACCTTCCCTTCCCTGCTAAGTAGAGGACGTACACGTCCCTTTGTCTTTCTTTTGCTTATAATGTATTGAAAGAACCTCTTCATATTGCCTTTCATGACCGTTGCTAGTTGTAACTCATTTTGTGCCTCAGCCTTTCTGATTTTGTCCCCACATGCTTGTGCTATTTTTTTGTGCTCTTCTTTATCTTTGTCCATAAACAAGCCGCACCCTAATTAGCCACTTCTTCTTCCAAAAGCTTCCTGAGATATGTCCTTTTCTTTCGATCTTTAAATCTCCTTCAGGCCTTCATCATCTCCTGTCATCACTGCTGCAAGGTATTCCTCTCCGATACTAAGCTTGTCCCACTTCAATCCATACAAAATGCTACCACTTGCAATACTTCTCCAACAAATGTCTCCATGCTTTTTTTCCCATTTCCGTATAGATATATATATATAGTGTCTTTAATAGCCAATATCTTAATTTATTTGTGTTTGCTGCTGATTGCTCCAGCTTCAGAAATTTTGAACTTGGTATGAAACTTGCTTTTGTTATCTGCTTCAGATATCTTATATGAATACTTTGGGAGTGATATGTGAACCTCTTTGACAGATGAGTGACCCTAAACTGACAGCACAAACCTATCTCTGCCCCAGCTGCATTATAAGGGAAGGAAGCAGACATCCCACTTTCCATGTGTTAAAATGGCATTAAACTGTATACAGTCATCAAGTCAAACCATAAATCATTACCCTCTATATTCTGTTTTCTAGTCAGAGTCTCTGCTAGTCTCCTGCTGGATTTTCAGCATATCTGAGCCAGGAATCACAGCCATGAGTCACTCACACATTACAGCCTGTATCTAGGTAACAGAATAAATCAGAGTACCCTGTATTTCTCTCTATCATGACTGCAAATCAAATCCAGAATATGGATGTTGCTGATTATTTTGCCACCTTATGCCCGCTCTCACAATTAGCCTCCCTTCTAAAATTATCAGCATCCCTTCTACTTCACCTTTTGGTAAACTCATGAGTGTGAACATTTGTCTACATCTAGTATTTACTCCTTCAGATTAATTCCTCTTTGGCATGTAAATAATTATTCCCCACCTGATTAAACCAAAACAGGTCTGACTGTGCTCTAACACTATGTGACCCAAAAAGTATAACTGGTAATTGCACCTGTATCATAGCTCTCAAATGTCTTTTATTTCTAGGGAAATCGCTCACTTTAATCACTTACCTATGTTTGTCATCTCCTCACTTTTATTGTTGAAAATTATTTACATCAGCAATAAAGAATCATTAAATTGATACTGAAAGATTTACACAGCATTTTAAGTTTTCTGCATGAATAATTTTTTGTGTCCATTTTATGAAGTTATCACACATTGTGTCCCACATTTGGGACTTAGCAGGCTGAGAAGTGTGGTTGTGGTTCTTGGCTGTCGTGTCTCTACCCAAACCATTCACCCCTTGATATAACATTGAAGTAGGGTTCTTCTTTGGGGTGCCACTGGGGAAACAGCACTTTTTCCCAGATAGCCTGTAAATGGTGTCTACTAACTTGCACAAGAACAAAGTTAGAATGGCAAAGTGGGTGAGGTAATATCTTTTATTGGACCAACTTCTGTTGGTGAAAGAGACAAGCTCTGGAACTTATTGAGAGCTCTTCTTAAGGTCTGGGAATGGTATTCAGAGTGTCACAGCTAAATACAAGGTGGAACAGATTGTTAAGCAAAGGTATTAACATGTTGCACCATAGTGGCTGAACTGGAGGAGCTAAGGGAGACAGAGAGGTACATAGATGAGACTTTCCGGGACATAGTAGAATGGTCCCACCCACAGTCTGACAGCCTCTGTGCTGTTGAGGAGGATGAAAGTCTCAGGGAAGGAGAACATCCAACTGGAGCAGAGGGAAACAATCCCATAGTTGGGATACTCTTTCAGATGATGTTGTGGTACCGTCTCACACTGAGGATACCTCTCCAGGGGAGTATCAGAGGGTTAGCCATGTTAGTCTGGATCTGTAAAAGCAGCAAAGAGTCCTGTGGCACCTTATAGACTGACAGACGTATTGGAGCATGAGCTTTCGTCGGATGCATGGTATTCACCCACGAAAGCTCATGCTCCAATACGTCTGTCAGTCTATAAGGTGCCACAGGACTTTTTGCTGCTTCTCCAGGGGAGGGAACTCCAGTTATTAGGAAGAGTCAGGAAATAGTTAGGGGGGATTCGATCATTAGAAACAAAGAGAGCTGGGCTTGCGATGTTCGGGAGAAACGCATGGTGACTTCCCTGCCCGGTGCAAAGGTTGCGGATCTCTTGAGACATCTAGATAGATTTAAGTGTAGTGCTGGAGAGGAGCTGCTGGTCATGGTACATGTAGATACCAATGACATAGGGAAGGATAGGAGAGAGGTCCTGGAGGCCAAATTAGGCAGCTAAGTAGAAGATTGAAGTCCAGGACCTCCATGGGAGCATTCTCTTAAATGCTTCCAGTTCCATGCACAGGGCCAGTTAGACAGGCAGAACTGCAGGGTATCAATATGTGGATGAGACAATTGTGTAAGGAGTAGGGATTTAGATTTATTAGGAACTGGGGGAACTTTTGGGAAAGGGGGAGCCTATGCAGGAAGGATGGGCTCCACCTAAACCAAAATGGAAGCAGATTGCTGGCACTTAAAATTTAAAAGGTTGTAGAGCAGTTTTTTAACTAAGGGCTGGGGAAAAGCCGATATGTGTGGAGGAGCACATGGTCCGGACAGAGACATCCCTTAGGGGAGGATATATTAATGGATATTCTCTATGTCCTAGCAAGGAGGAGAGGATGGAAGATAATAAAATACGGGTAGGATCTGAAGATAAACAGTCAAATGAAAAAGAGTCCCATTCAATTACATCATGTAATGGCAGACAGCTAAAAAGTGAGAAGTTTTTAAAGTGCTTATATACCAATGCTAGAATTCTCAGTAATAAGATGAACTAGAGTTCCTCATATTAAATGAGGTTATTGATATAATAGGCATCACAGAAACTTGGTGGAATGAAGATAATCAATGGGACACAGTAATAGCAGGGTACAAAATATATCAGAAAGACAGAACAGGTTGTGCTGGTGGGGGAATGGCACTATATTTGAAAGAAAGTATAGAATCAAATGAAGTAAAAATCAGACCAAACCGTACCATAGAATCTCTATGGATAGTAATTCCATGCTCTAATAATAAGAATATAGCAGGAGGGATATATTACCCACCACCTGACCAAGATGGTGATAGTGACTGTGAAATGCTCAGGGAGATTAGAGAGGCTATAAAAATAAAAAACTCAATAATAATGGTGGATTTCAACTATCCCCATATTGACTGGGTACATGTCATCTCAGGATGGGATGCAGAAATAAAATTTCTTGACACCTTAAATGACTGCTTCTTGGAGCAGCTAATCCTGGAACCCACAAGAGGAGAGGCAATTCTTGATTTAGTCCTAAGTGGAGCACAGGATCTGGTCCAAGAAGTAAATATAGCTGTACCGCTTAGTAATACAGACCATAATATAATTAAATTTTACATCTCTGTGACAGTGAAAACACCACAGTGCCCCCACAGAGGCCCAACACTGTAGCATTAATTTCAGAAAGGGGAACTACACAAAAATGAGGAGGTTAAACAGAAATTAAAAGGTACAGTGCCAAAAGTGAAATCTCTGCAAGTGGCATGGAAACTTTTTAGACACCATAATAGAGGTTCAACTTAAATGTATGCCCCAAATTTAAAAACATAGTAAGAGAACCAAAAAAGTGGCACTGTGGCAAAACAACAAAGTAAAAGAAGTAGTGAGAGACAAAAAGGCATCCTTTAAAAAATGGAAGTTAAATCCTGGTGAATAAAATAGAAAGGAGCATAAATTCTGGAAAACGAAGTATAAAAATATACTTAGGAAAGCCAAAAAAGAATTTGAAGAGCAACTAGCCAAAGACTAAAAAAGTAATAGAGAAAAAATTTTAAGTACATCAGAAGCAGGAAGCCTGCTAAACAACCACTGGGGACACTGGATGATCGAGATGCTAAAGGAGCACTCAAGGACGATAAGACCATTGCGAAGAAACTAAATGAATTCTTTGCATCAGCCTTCATGGATGAGGATGTGAGGGAAATTCCCAAATTCTCAGATCTGAGGAACTGTCCCAGACTGAGGTGTCATTAGAGGAGGTTTTGAACAAATTGATAAACTAAACAGTAATAAGTCACCAGATGACTTGATGGCATTCACCCAAGAATTCTGAAGGAACTCAACTGTGAAACTACTAACTGTAGTTTGTAATCTATCACTTAAATCAGCTTCTGTACCAAATGACTGAAGGATAACTAATGTGACCAATTTTTAAAAAGGGCTCCAGAGGTGATGCTGGCAATTACAGGCCAGTAAGCCTGACTTCAGTACCGGGCAAACAGGTTGAAACTATAGTAAAGAACAAAATTGTCAGACACATAAATTAACATAAATTGTTGGGGAAAAGTCTACATGGTTTTTGTAAAGGGGAATCATGCATCACCAATCTACTAGAATTTTTTGAGGAGAGGGTCAACAAGCATGTGGACAAGGGGGATACAGTGAATTTAGATTTTCAGAAAGCATTTAACAAAGTCCCTCACCAAAGGCTCTTAAGCAAAGTAATCTGTCATGGGATAAGAGGGAAGGTCCTCTCACAGATTGGTAACTGGTTAAAAGACAGGAAACAAAGGGTAGGAATAAATGGCCAGTTTTCAGAATGAAGAGAGGTAAAAAGAGTTGTGTCCCCCAGCAGTCTGTACTGGGACCAGTGCTATTCAACATATTCATAAATTATCTGGAAAAAGGGGTAAACAGTGAGATGGCAAAATTTGCAGATGATACAAAACTACTCAAGATAGTTAAGTCCCAAGCACACTGCAAAGAGCTACAAAAGGATCTCACAAAACTGGGTCACTGGACAACAAAATGGCAGATGAAATTCAATTTTGATAAATGCAAAGTAATGCACATTGGAAAACATAATCCCAACTATACATATAAAATGATGGGGTCTAAATTAGCTGTTACCACTCAAGAAAGAGATCTTGGAGTCATTGTGGACAGTTCTCTGAAAACATCCACTCAGTGTGCAGCAGCAGTCAAAAAAGCATCAGAATGTTGGGAATCATTAAGAAAGGGATAGATAGTAAGACAGAAAATATGATATTGCCTCTATATAAATCCATGGTATCCCACATCTTGAATACTGTGTGCAGAAAAGGTTCAGAAAAGGGCAACAAAAATGATTAGGGGTATGGAATGGCTGCCATTTGAGGAGTGATTAAGAAGACTGGGACTTTTCAGCTTGGAAAAGAAATGACTAAGGGGGGATATGATCGAGGTCTATAAGATCATGACTGGTGTGGAGAAAGTAAATAAGAAAGTGTTATTTACTCCTTCTCATAACACAAGAATTAGGGGTCACCAAATGAAATTAATAGGCAGCAGGTTTAAAACAAATAAAAGGAAGTATTTCTTCACACAAAACACAATGAAACTGTGCAACTCTTTGCCAGAGGATGTTGTGAAGGCCAAGACTATTACAGGCTTCAAAAAAGAACTAGATAAAGTCATGGAGAATAGATCCATCAATGACTATTAGCCAAGATGGGCTGGGATGGTGTCCCTAGCCTCTGTTTGTCAGAAGCTGGGAATGGGCGACAGGGGATGGATCACTTGATGATTACCTGTTCTGTTCATTCCCTCTGGGACACTTGGCATTGGCCACTGTCGGAAGACAGGATACTGGGCTAGATGGACCTTTGGTCTGACCCAGTATGGCCATTCTTATGTTCTTAAAATCAACTTAAAGTATATGCAGTATTTTCTTCTATAGGATTTCCTTTACCTACTATGGTAGTTGGAGTAACAACCCCACTAAATCTCCTTGATTAGAACAAGGAAAGCATTTTTGTTTAAACATCTATGTGGTTTTTATTTTTTTTATAAAAGACTGCTGAATATGAGATACAGCCACTTTAATCCTTTGCAAAACAACCCAAACCCACTCACATCAGCCATGGGGACGAATCCTCTATAACAACCTGTGGACTGTCTGTGAACCTTAATTAGTTAGAGAGATCATGATATAGAGCCTCTTCAAACAGGATAAAAATGGTAGTTCTCTGTTGAGAAATAGAACAACCTTTTGTACCTGGTAATTTAAGGAGCAGCAACAGGCTAATATGCAGACAAGGCAGGGTGTAGCATGTGGTGTGGTTCTCAGCAGAACAGCAGGCCTCTAATGAGTCCTAGTAGTGGATAGCAGCTGGTAAACTCTGAGCTCAAGTAGGAGGCTCAGAGAGCCTTTATTTGCTAACAAAAGGCAGCAAATTGCTCAAAGGCCTGCGTAGGCAATGAGAACATGTTCATATGGTCAGCCAGTATATAAATTTTCAAAACAAATATTACAATATATAAATTTACATTGTAATGAGGAGCAGTGGAGTTTCAGGGTTCTGGACATTTCAGAAAGAATAAGTCGTATATAAACAGACTATTAAATTTTGTCTAAGAAAAGTGCCACCTGCTCTTCTTTCTGTATTGTAGCATCCAGACTAAAAATACATAAACTGTAGCACGCAACTATTAGCATAGAAAAATTTCAGACCAGCGATGCACAGATTTAACAAATATTGGTTAGTATTTTACTTCCCCTCCCAAATATATAGCTTTTTCTGGGATTATTCAGAATAATGAATAGGGGTAGATGGATTATGCGGTTATAAATCAATCTATCAATGGGCTTTGATAAAGCATATCATAAACCACAAGATCAAAGATCAAGTGGTTTTTAATAAGATCAGAAGCTCAAGATTGATTGAGATCTTAGTTATGCATATGTTCCTATCCATTGCTTTCTATATAACATTAAAATAATTCCACTTTTACACAATTTATTTAACTAGTTGTAAATACTATTTGAAAGAATTGTGCTGACATTAAATCCCCGTTCCTCTCATTTGCAATATTAACTCCCCAAGACCCTCAAATACTGCACTAGAACCTCAAAATTATTTTATTGTCATGAAGGCAAAATTATTTGGGTTTTTTTTTCTGGCACTTAATGGGAGCAGGAGCAGGCCTGGAATTACAAATGAATAACACTCCTTTCCAAGTCATTGTGCAACAAATCAGTTAGCTTGCAGGGCTTTTAAAAAATAAAATTATTTTCAATAAAGCATTGATTGAAAGTGGAGAGCCCAAAGACTGAAAAGCACTACTGCTATTTCAGGCTTGTGAGTTACAGTACAATCACTCAGTGTCAATGCAATCATACAGTTGCCACAATTGCCAAATGAAGTAAAGTTCCATGAATACAGAACCCAGATCTCCTGAGTCCCACTTCAGTGCCACAACCACAAAACCAACCTTGCTCTCTAGTAGAAGGTAGGGGGCCAACAGCACCAATACAGGCACTTAAGGAAGGACCAAAGTGTCATAGTTCCCAGTTAGAGAGACAAGGTGGGTGAGGTAATATCTTTTAATGGACCAACTTCTCTTGGTGAGAGAGACAAACTTTTGAGCTTATACAGAGCTTTTCTTCATTTCACACTTGAAGGCTAGACTATTTATTCTTCATATTATCAACAACTTTCAGATTTGTAGGTTGTTGATAATAACAATTTGGTATAAACATTATTTCCAGTTATGCATTTCTGAGCAATAAATAAATAGCCACTGATATTTGTAACTAATCCTAGGATGCATCAAGTGAGGTATTTCCAGTAGATATAAGGAAGTGTTAGTACCATTATATAAAGTGCTGGTGAGACCTCATCGAGAATACTTTGTGCAGTTCTGGTGTCCCATGTTTAAGAAAGATTAATTCAAACTGGAACAGGTGCAGGGTTACTAGGATGGTCAGAGGAATGGAAAACCTTATAAAAAGAGACTCAAAGATCTTGGCTTGTTTAGCCTAATCAAATTAGATGAAGTTTTCTAACCATCAGAGGAGTGAAGTTCTGGAACAGCCTTCCAAGGGGAGCAGTGGGGGCAAAAACAATCTAACTGGCTACAAGACTGAGCGTCATAAGTTTATGGAGGGGATGGTATGATGGGACTGCCTACAATGGCATGTGGCTCATCTGCAACTGCTAATAGAAAATATCCCTAACAGCCAGAGATAGGACAGTAGACAAGTAGGCCCTGAACTACTACAGAGAATTATTTCCCAGGGGGTCTTGATGGTGGGTCTTGCCCACCTGCTCAGGCTCCAACTGATGACCACATTTGGGGTCAGGAAGGAATTTTCTCCTGGGTCAGAGTGGCAGAGACCCTGTGAGTTTTTTGCATCCAGAGTTTTAAGAAAGCTGGCTGAGGAGCTCACTGGACCATTAATGTTGATTTTCAAAAAATTTTGTAAAATTGGGGAAGTCCCAAAAAAGTGGAAGAAAGCTAATGTTATGCCAATATTTTAAAAAGGTAAACTGGATGACCGGATACTATAGGCCTGTGAGGCTGACATCAATCCTGAGCAAGATAATGGAGTGGCTGATATGGGACTCAATTAATAAATAATTAATGGAGAATAATGTAATTAATACAAATCAACATGGGTTTATGGAAAATAGATCCTGTCACACTAAGCATGCTGCACCACTCTAAGAAACGTCGCAGTGTGCGAATGTAATTACAGTTATCTTGGTCACCACTGAGGACTGAACCCAGGCTCACCAGCACCGAACCTCTATAGCTCGAGCTAAAGGACTACACTCTCAGTTCTATTAGGTGCTGAGCACTCAGATCATATCCAGCAAAGCACTTAAGCAAATGCTTAATATTACGCATGTGAGTAGTCCCATTGACTTCAGTGACAACTGTAACAGACTCCTCTGTGGAACTAGGGCAAAGCATAAAACACACTGAATGTGGGTTACACATACAACCCCGGCATGCTGAGGAGCTCCTGATGAATTGCATCTCTTAAGAAGCTCTGCCCAAGGTGGGGTATGCAGCACACTGACCTTCTATGTGCCTGTCAATCACAATCTGCCCCAGTGTGTTTTAGTTCAGCATACATCTGTTGGTAATTATTTCTGGCAGGTACAATCTGGAACAAGCACATAAAAAGAATCATTCAACACATAATAAAAATTGTTTATTTGTATCTTACAAATATGTTAAAAAATAGAATCCGATACAAAGACAGGTAACATTATAAATTATTTTAAAATCACAACCATACAAGGAAGGCAAACCCGAGTCAGAAAATAATTTAATTAGCTATATTTCAAGGAAGTTATTATTGTAAGAAAAGTCAATCAATTCTGACCAATGTATAATCGTCCACAGCTTTCAGAAAATGTGCACTACTTTAACTTCGATGAACTTGACTCAATAACATGCTGTCTGAATAGATTCTTATTTGTGAGTGTTCATTGTGTAGTGAAAAAGCTTTAGGTATTGAATAAACTCTCACAGCTATAGTTCCAGAATCCTGCTAGTCTTTTAATAATGTCCTCATCACAAAAGCAAGATATTTGTGATGGTTTCCTTCTCATCCCTATATTTTAAAGCACAAGACTAAAAGGATTTTTACTGTTTCACAAAGGCATCCCAAAGCAATTGACAAATCTGAAAAAAACCCACAAATATTCCAGTCTATGGATATATAAGCGATAACTCTGGCCCTATATATGTTTGGTTCAATTAATTTCTGATCTTAAGAGTAGGCTGATCAAAATTGACAGAAAGGATTAAAATGCCAAAAATCAATAGATCTCTGATTCTGAATATGGCCAGGATAATTCAATATGCAAAACTAAACAACAGAGAATTTATATGACTGTGTACACTAGAAGTATTAGCACAGCCAACATTGTGGTTTTAGGAATCATTTGATCGGAAGGCACAAACAATAGCACATCTTAGGTGACAGCATGAATCCTAGAAGCAATGGTAATAGTGAATTGTTCACAACAGGGTTGGTAAAAAAATGGAAAAACAATTTTGCAGGAAATTCCACGATTTCAAAATTATTTTCATTTTGCAGGGCTTGAAATGGACTCATATTTGTGAAAGTTTCCATGATATTTTTATCACTATTTTTAATCAAAATCATTACTGAACACTGACATTTATTGAAAATGTGCTTTTGTTAAACACAAATGTTCAGTATCAATTTTGACCATGATTTCAATAAAAAATGTCAATTAGAAAATCTTGATTAAAATCTCACCATCATGTTAAAGAAATATGGGAAAGTTTGAAATGTCAATAAATTTTTCAATAAAAATTCCACTTTCTAAAAAAGGTAATTTTTCTTCAGAAAAAAACTTTTTGTGCAAAAAAAAAATTTTACCAGCTTTGGTTCAAATGCAATCAACAGTCTGAAACCATGTTTTCATGAATCACTCATTAAGTAGTTTAGAATAATGAACTCAGTTTAAAAAAAAAAAGTCTGAAGCTAATTGAACAGACAGGGGCTAAATGTATCAAATAAACTGCTGTGAGGAGTCCATTCAGTTCTAATAAACATTTTCACAGTGCTTTATGAGGAGTGGGATAGAATGCAAAGAGAACTCCTACAGCAGTCTTTAAGATGGGATAGGTGCCAAAAGAGAGATTCCACATTTAGCTATCTGAGGTGGTAAAAATTCCATTAATTTCAATAGGTCAGGATTTCACACTAGTGGAAAAGAACCAATCACTAAAAATGTAGAAAAACATATATTGTGTTTTCATTCACTGTTACTTTTTTTGTTTTCTTTTTAAAAGAAAATGCTATTTAGTGAATAATCATTGTAATGTCTTGAGCTCCCTAAACATCATTTTTCTTTTGCAATCCTCTTAGTTTGAATTTCAAAGCACCATGCTCTTTCTTCAAATTAATTTTGTATCACAAAAACTTTCACACAATGGGGAGGTAGCCCAGAAGATTTATGGCATATAATTGATGATCTCATATGTTATTTGCCTTTTCAATCAATAAATCAGTTTCAGATTGTCTGATGTCAACTGTATGCAGCCTTTTTGTTTGGTTGGTTGGTTTTGCCAGAGGCTAGTCCTAAGGACCTGGCTGTATAAAAGTGTCTCACACTCAGAAGGAGGCTCTCAGGCCTGTTGTGGCACCGGCATCTGCTTTGTGTGCGTAGATGTGCAAAGAAGCTTAAGTAAGTGTGGGAAAACAGCAACTGCAGATCAGGATTTGCCATAAGGCAAGACCTAACACATAGCTCTTTCTGGTTCATCACAAACAGATGGAATAATACATAATAGGCCTGAGCTAAAGGTCTTCTGATCGAGTCTGTTTCTTATGAATATACAGCTAAGATATTAATAAAGTTTAAAGAGAAAACACTTAGGAAGAAAATACTGTATCTACTTAATTGTGGGACTATCCGCTGCTAATTATTTTAATTAATTGAGAACATGATTAAAAATATGCACGTTCAATTTGCTTTATGCCAGTGAATTCATTTTCACCAATCACAACTTGCATTCCATGTGCAGCAGCATTACCCTTTCACAGGGAGGAAAATTAGACTAGTTAAATGTACTCCCCTCTGTCCCCTTTCCCCTCATGACCTCAAAGGCAGGAAACTGGCAGGAGAATAAGGGGCTGTGATTCCTTTAAGGCTCTCCCCACCCCCGCCACTCATGTGAGAGCTCCACCTGAGCTGATGGATGGGTGAGTGAGGCTCAGGCAAGCTCATTCTCCCTTCACATTCAAGAGGAAGGTGTCCTTTCCCTCCATCCTGAGTCCCCTCTCATGCCAGACTAATCACTCCCACTCCTGTTGTTAATACAGGACCAACTTTTTTGGTCTGCTGTGGACATTGTCATCTTTTTGGGAGTGGGAAGGAACATGGGGAACATGGTTCGGGGCACCTACAGGGGCGGCTCCAGACCACAGCACGCCAAGCGCGTGCTTGGGGCAGCATGCCGCGGGGGACGCTCTGCCAGTCTCCGGGAGGGTGGCAGGTGGCTCCGGTGGACCTCCCGCAGGCGTGCCTGCGGGGGGGTCCACGGCTTCGGTGGAGCCGCGGGACCAGTGGACCCTCTGCAGGCACGCCTGTGGTAGGTCCACCAGAGCCGGAGGACTGGAGACTGGCAGAGCGCCCCCCCGCGGCATTCTGCCCTGCTTGGGGTGGCGAAATGTCTAGAGCTGCCCCTGGGCACCTAATGTCTGGTACTGTGGGGAGACAATTTTTTTCCCCAGCCACTGAATCCTCCTATGAGGGTGGGATCCCACCAACAAGCTGGGACCAAGTATGGAGGAATGGGAGCTGACAGCAGCTGTCCACCAGGTAGAAACAATTAAGGAAGGTGTATCATGCCCAGTGGAACTGGAGTCAGAGGGCAAATGTTCCTTGGAGAGATTGTTATTGAGGGGACATCAGTAGAATGGGGAATGCAAGACATTAGTCTGGAAGCAACTCCGCTAAGACAGAGCAGTGCACAGATTTAATAAAGTTTCACTTGTTCAATTTAACCTGCATTCAGCTTCACTCTTTGCTAATGAAACATGGTGGCAGCATCTGAGCTGTAAGTTCCCTGCAGTGCAGTAACTCACCTGGAACTCAGTCTGAAGTCCCCTAGAGGCCTGGATTTTGCAGGCGCAAACCTAGGCCAGCAGGGGATCCGTGAAAGGACGAGTTTGAGCTGTATGTATAGAGGCCTGACCATGCAGGAGAACAGCAACAGCAGGAGGGTAAAAGTGTTACTTTGCCTTAACAGGAAGGTCTGAAGTACTGTACTCTGAACCTCATCACTGCTTCAAACCTCACATCAGTCCTAGGATCCCTGGGACCTATCGCTCCCCAAAGAAGAATGAAACTATACAGCAACACAGGTGTTTCACTAGAAACCAATCCAAAGGGGAGAAGAGAGACTCCATTGTTACTGCCTTATGCACACTGATTGCTATGTGTAATTTGGGGGACTTCACAGATCCCCTGACTCAGGACAAGATAGGCTGCAGCACTTGGAATCACCACCTGCAGGAGAGGCTGCTCTGGGAAGGCAATCCCACAATAGATAGAAATGGGGCATGCAACAGAAGAGACTCAAGAGAAAGGATGAAAGCCCCAGAAGGCACAACACCCTCAGAAGCACATTACTCCTGGGGAATTCTGTACCTCTGCACAGGCAAAGAATTCATGTCCCCCGCAGATTTCTTTGCTTCCCTGCAGAAAAATGACTTTCTGACAGGAAAGCAAAGGGAAGCTACAAGAGCAGTCACACACCACTCCCTAGCAGCTCAGGTACATTGTTTCAGGTACCCGGAGCAGCCAGCAGAGAGGTAAATCCCAGCAGGGTTGGGGACACCCTAGCCAGTGGCTCTTACTGTGAGCCGGGATCAGCTGCTAGTCCCAGCTGGGCTAGAGGCAGAAGAGGACAGGACTTCCTCTTCCCTTGCAAGGAGTGGCTAGGGCTGAGTCAGACCCACCCCCAGAAACCTCTCCCAGCTCAGCATCCTCCCCTGCTTCCTTCCGCCATCGCTCCTCAGCTGCGGGGGAAGGGGTCACTGTACATCAGGGTTTCTCAAACAGGGGTCGCCGCTTGTGTAGAGAAAGCCCCTGGCAGACCGGGCTGGTGTGTTTACCTGCCCCGTCCGCAGGTCTGGCCGATCATGGCTCCCACCAGCCCGGCCTGCCAGGGGCTTTCCCTACACAAGTGGAGACCCCTGTTTGAGAAACCCTGATGTACAGGGAGCTGCTCCCCTATCTGCCCAACCCCCTTGCATCTGGACCTCCCACACCCACACATCCCTGCCAAGCCTCACCCCCACACACTCAGAACTCCCCAAACCTCACCCCATTGACCCTCAACCCCTGCCTCTGGAGCCCCCTGCACCCAGACCACCTGCCTCTGTACCCCCACCTCTGCACCCTGACCAGCCCCCACTGATCTCCCTGCACTCAAACCCCCACCCTGATGAGCCCCACCCCACTGCACCACCCTGAGCCCCCACATCTAGACCCCCACATCACTGACCCCCAATTAGCTGCACCCAGACCTCCACCCCACACAGCCCCATTCCCCCAGCACCCACTACCCTCTGCTGAGCCCCAAGCACTTTCACCTAGAAGCCCCTGCAGAGTCCCATTGCTCCTGAACCTGGAATCCTCCCAATGAGCCTCTGTGCATCCAGATCCCCACACTGAGCTGCCTGCCCCCAGAATGTCCCTCACAGAATCCTCTCACCCCACAACTGGATCCCCCCACACTGAGCCCCTCCATACTTGGATCCTGTCAGGTTGAGCCTACCTGCCCCACACCTGGTGCACCTGGCCTTGTGTTGTGTCAGGTTCAGGCGCAGCCTCACCACTGAGTCCATGTCCCTGGAGTGGGGAGGCTGCAGAGTGATCTCCCACCTTCATGCCGCCAGTGGCCTGTGGCCCACTGCCATGCTGGAGGCTCTGCATTTATTTATTAACAAATAAAACTTGCAGAATTTTATTTATTTTTCTGGCACAGAATTTTTATTTTTTTGGCACAGAATGCCCTCAGGAGTAGCACATGCAATGAGACAAGAGTAACAAAGGGCAGGTGGCCAGGGTTCCATACCCACAGTGAGATTCATTTACTGTGGAAGACAATATGCAAGCAAATATGTACCAATACTAGGGCAGCATTGCAAGGATGTGGAAAGTTGAATCATTTTAGCAGTGTGCGCAAGAACAGAGGAAGATCCCAGAAGGATTCAGACTTGTACAAGAGGATGGCATATCAAACAATGATACTGACATCTTGACTCTCTCCTTGATTCCAGGAGCATATCAGCTTCAGGCTGTCAAGACAGGAAAGCAACAAGGGACAATACAATCTCTGTGCCTGCAACAATGTTAATAAGGAAATTTCCTGTGTGATTCCTCAGGACAAATTGGACTCAGACACTCCCATTTCAAATAGCAGGTTCAATTTAACAATGTACAATGAGAACATAATGCAGACCATAGGAAAATGTGACCCCATGGTCATCAGCCCAAAAGATAACAGACGGTACCAACCAAAGTTTTTGGTAATGAATGATAAGCACCACAGACCCCTCTTGGGAATACAGCCATGGATCTGATCATGGAGCAGCATCAGAATTTTATTGCTGCAGTGTAAGAAGAAAAGTGGGAGTCCCATGGACAATGGAAACAATTTTAAAAGCACTTGGGGATGTTTTCAAAAGGGACAGATGCGTGTTCCAGAGGAGACTTAACCAAATACTGGAAGGACTGCCTGGGGTGAAAAAATATTGCCGATGATATCCTCATTGTAGGGGAAGGGACCAATGATACAGAACCTGAACAAGGCCATGACAGAAAACTACAAGTTTTTCTTCAGTGATGCAGGGACAAGAAAATAAAATTAAATCCAGAAAAAATTTGACAGCGGGGCCTGTGAGACCTAGGGAGGAGTGTTTGTGTTGCCTGTGGCCAATGAAGTTGGGGAGCTGGCCCACAGCAGACAAGGTTTCTTCACATTAAGGGCAGATGGTAGCAAGGTGCCTCACAACCCTGTGTAACACCAAGAAGTGCCATAGGATATATACCCGTCACCAGTGAGTTTGGAGGAAGAGGATCAGGACTTTGAATCCACTAACCTTCTGCACTATCTCCCAGTTTCAACAGAGAAGCGACTCAAAGAGGCTACAGAAAGGATATCCAGCTACAACCCATCAAGGTACTAGCAGGATGGCTAGAAGACAAAAGCCAAGTACCCAAGATGGAATCACATTTTGAGGACTCAGTTGCATGGACAGAGCAGTCGCATGGAGAGAGCAATCCACAGGGTTTAACAAAGCTTCACTTGTTCAACTTAAAGTGCATTCAGCTGCACACTTTGTGCAGGGCCACCCAGAGGATTCAGGGGGCCTGGGGCAAAGCAATTTCAGGGGCCCCTTCCAGAAAAAAAAAAGTTGCAATATTATAGAATACTATATTCTCGTGGGGGCCCCTTTGGGGCCCGGGGCCTGGGGCAAATTGCCCCACTTGCCCCCCCTCCCTGGGCTTTGTGACTGAAACAGAAAGTATTATGACCTGCACTGGATGAGTTGATACATGGAGTTCCCAGATGAGTTAAGTTAATACAGTTGAGGCCTAGTGAAACCACAACCCTCACATCTTGTCGTTCTTCTTGCATGTCCAGTACAACAGTACCTGTGACTTGCATGATGCACTGATTATGAGCCTGCATCTCCTTTCACTTACATAAGTTTTCAAACAGAATAACTGTATTGAGTTATTTGGAGTACTCTTTATTTATACCAGTGCAAGAAAGAGGAGAGACAGGCCCATTTTCTTTCTCTGATGACTAATGAAAATGAATACCTTCTAGTAAAAGAATTTGTTTATCAGTAGCAACTTACTGATTAGTACAGATGACAGTTTGATGGCTGGCTTCTAGTAAGAGGACTCAGGAAGAGAGTTAAAGTCAAGATATATTCCAAACTGGTAATGTTTTTGCAATATTGGCATTTGAAGTAACTAAAACCAACCTGTAGTGGGCGTGATGCAGTAGCACTGTGTTCAGCCCCAGATACTGGAAGCAGCATCATTGGATAACCCATGTACTCATGAGCTACAGACAGATCCATTTTCCAGCACTCCTTTGCTGGAGGAATGGGTCAGCCTTTCACAAAGCCTGTAAAGAAGGAAATTATTATTATATATTATTACGTGTTGTTATTTGTAATGTAGTAGCACCTAGGAGTCCCCAGTCATGGGCCAGGGCCACATTGTGCTAGGTGCTGTACAAACACAGAAAAAAAGACACTCCTGCCCCCCAAAAGCTTACAAGTATAAGACAAGAGACAATAGGTGGGTTCAAACAAAGATGAGGGAGCACAAAGAAACAATGAGGTAACATGACACGCAGGGGTCTCCTCATGCCAAACTCCTAATCTATGTTAAGGTTTTTGTAGACATCATGACAAAGGAGAGTGTAAAGAAGGGATTTGAAGGAGGACAATGAGGTAGCTTTGTGGATGGATAGCTCAAGGAGATAAGTAGTAGTCCTTTGAATCTTACCCACCCAGCCAGTAACAGTTTTGACTTCTAAAGGTTCCTTCCAGCCCTGCATTTCTATGATGTTTATATAATGAAGGGCAGCATGGGAGAAAGCACAATAATGCTTTTTTTAAATTTGTTAAATTAAAGGGGGAAACAAGAGAATCCGAGATCTCCCTCCCATTCAAAAATCATCTTAACACAACAAAATGTAAGTACTGTAATGCCTTTCTGGAACCAAGAAGTCAATATTTCTTCTGCAGGGCAGGACAGACTGTGTAATATTCTACTATAGAGAGGAAGTGTGTGAAAAATTTCTTCCTAATCCTAGCTGTTCATCAGCTTACACCTGAATCAAGAGGGCTGATAACTCATAATTTTGAGCTAAAGTAACTGCTGAATCTATTCTTACTCAGATCAAAGTCCTAACATATAACTAAGTTATTTTGATTTTGCAGCAGAAAGTTCCATAGGCCAATTATGCATGATGTTATATTACTGTACACTGAATTAATGTTATGGCTTGTTCATATATTTATGCCTACAATATTGTGGCCTCTGCAGTAACAAACTTTATGCCATCTGATAGTGAACTAATTCCATCTGGGATGTGCACAAGACTCACATAATGTGTGCAAAGAAAAACTAGTCCTATATTCATTTTTAATAGTTCCTGAAGAAAATTATTATAGGCAGATGCAGGGAGAGAACATAAAGAGGGAAAGTGGTTCAAATGATGTAAATTACAAGTCTAAAAATACAGCTCAGACAAAAAAAAACATTAATTTAAGGCCTGATCCTACAAACTGCTGAGTCTCCTCAAGTCCTTGTCTCCCAGGAAACTGATTGAGCCTAATGAAAGTAAATGGTAATAACCACTGCTTAATCAGAACAGTATTAACTTAAATTCCACTTAATAGGAAATCATTTAGCTTCTGCTAAGCAGTTAAATGTGTTTTTCCGGGTGATAAACACGTGTGAAATTCTAAGGTCCAATCTTCTAGTAATCAAATTCTCAAATAAAAATAAAAGGGTGTATTTTCCTGGGCACTCATTTTGGCCATAAGTAAAAATGCAATTGGGGATCTGTGTGGTCATGGTATTCATTTGTCCATTCACTATGGCATTTGTTAAAGTGCAGCTAAGGTGTGAGATCAATGATAGAGACTTTGCCTGACATCGATCTGCACTACAGCTGGCTCAAGCAGCTAATGTTAAATGTCCCTCTATTTTATCTACTATATTCATGTGCATTTGCTATTCATTTGGAAGCATGACACAGGCCTTTCAAAGAACCTAAAAGGAAGATGTGTCCAACCCCATCAGTGATGTTGCTGTGCTAGATCCATCTCTTGAGTCCTCCAAATGGAAGGTTCATAAAGCCAACCAACAGCTTCTTCAAGTGACTTCCAAATGAGTACAGTGCTGCCACAGACTATGAACCTCCTTGAGCTTTCAAAAAGCTGCATGAAGAGCTGGCAAGAACTAACTACGGTCCTTAGTATCATCTTTTGACTTCATTTTTCATTGTACCAGAAGAGTGGAAAGCTACAGAATCCTGCCACTGGAAGAGAGGATCAGCAACACTGATATTTTATAGTTAACACTTTCCAAGAAACATGGATTTGAGGCATGTGCTCTTTAGTAACAGCATTCTTTAGTGCTTTTGTCGCATGAGTTTAGAGAAGATTATGTTCTACATGGATATAGGGCCAAATTCATTCCTGGTATAACTCTCTTGCAATCACTGATGTTGCAACAGGGATGAATTTGGCCTTTGTGTCTTTAAAAAGCTAAATATGCACCACAGATATCATATGTTGCAAGTCTTATTACCTCCTCAAGTGAAACATATTCTAAATCCCTACACAGAAACTGAGGAAGTATCTCATGCTCCTTTGAATTTCCTACACTCAAGTACAAAGTCTCTCAGTTTCACCTTTGCAGCAATGACCATAAAATCTGGCTTCCTTTGAGTTCTGGCAGGCCTTTTGTCTTCCAGTTTCTATTTCCGCATTGAGGCCATATTTTGTAAAAGTCTTGCCTACATTTTGCTGTAGTAAGGCTGCTAATGTGATATTACTTTGAAAGATTTAGTAGCAATCTCCTGGGTGTTTTGTTCTGTTTTTGCCTATTTAATTGTATATTTTCTCCTCTTATGGACAATAAAAACCCAAAAGATACACAAGAACCCCACACAGTGATATAATATTTTTCAATTTATTCAAATCTTTCTTAACAGCAATTAGTGCTGAAGAAACATTCTTTGTCACTCGAGTCATCAGGAAGGTTAGAAAATCAAGGGACACTAATGACAGTTGTTTTCTTCTAAATCATTAGGAGGTATGTTACGTTGATGGTGCTACAACCTTTGGTCTTCTGACATTTTTCCATAGTGCGCATCATCACGGTATTTTAATCTTCTCAGCTTGAAATATTGGTTCCATATTTTCTATTTTTTTTCTCTGTCAGAACCTCACACAAGCAGTTTTCTATAACAGATAACTACTGTGCTAACCTATGCTCATTCTTTAGCAACTATCACCATGTGTACATAATGACTGAGTTTTCTGCCTTTGCAATACTGGAAAGATATGAAATGCATGTCTAGAGCATTCCAATGCAGTGTTATTTTGCTTCTTTTCTTGTAAGACTTATTTATTTTTCCACTCCTTACACCAGGGATGGACAACCTGCGGCCCATCAGGGTAATCCGCTAGTGGGCCACCAGATAGTTTGTTTACACTTACACGGCCGCCCACAGCTCCCATTGGCCGGGAACAGCGAACCGTGGCCACTGAGAGCTGCGAGCGGCCGTGCAAATGAAAACAAACTGTCTGGCGGCCTGCCAGCGGATTATCCTGACTGGCCGCATGTAGCCCACAGGTTGCCCACCACTGCCTTACACCCTACCCTGTGACAATTGCGACTGCTGTTTTAAATGAAGTTGAGCTTCTGTATATTTTTTAAAAGCAACAAAGAATCCTGTGGCACCTTATAGACTAACAGACGTTCTGCAGCATGAGCTTTCGTGGGTGAATACCCACTTCTTCAGATGCAAGATGTATATTTTTTGTTATATCCATGCACGTGTCCTATATATTTAGTAGAGCCAAGTAAATACTGAAAAAGAGTTGTCAGTGAGTATTCAGAGTGACTCTGCTTACACCATGCTGTATTTGAATATGGAGCTCTTATAGATGGACCCAACCATTTCTCTGTTTTAGTCTCACATCAGTTTGCCTAACAGATTCATCAATTTCATGGACAATTGTGTTCACCATGAATTCTTCTGTCAAAAGAGTCTTCCCTAATGGATCCTAGTATCAAAGCCAAAATGGTGTGTCTGCCTACATTGGCTTTTCTCCCACACAGTCCTGCAAGAATCTATCCCCTTTTCAAAGAGTCTATCTTTGTCTTTCTTAAAGGCCTACAATGGCGGGATCATTAACCAAAAAAAAAAAGTATAGATGTTTTATATAAGTGTCTTAATCCATATGTACATTCAATAAGCATCTGCCTATACCTGGCCAGAATTTGGCCCCCAGTGTCTAGCTTTCTAAAGATCAGGAGTAAGTAAAGATTTATAAGTACTTTGGTTACAGGAGATCCAAAGTGCAAGATGTTCATATGATGATCCCCTATTTTCTACCCTCACCAAAAATTGTTACGCATAAATACATTTCTATCTTAAATGGGCTTTGATTTGAGCAGACAGTGCAGATTGTGATAGGATTTCATTAAAATCCTGGTGTCACAAACTTAATCTTTTCATATGAAATTCTTTTTGGTTCTTCCTATTATGCTGTGATGACCTCCTTTCCAGTGCAGAATAGCTAAACATCAGTCCATCCAAAGCAGGTCAATACTGTAGAAAGGATTGATGTAAGAACTGGTAAAGAGCAATGTAAGGTACTTCCTCCTTCTCCCCTAAAAGCCAGATTGCCTCCACATTACTCCAAGTCCCTTCTTCAGTTTTATTTTAACATGATCTATGGTATTTTTCAGTCACTATTCCTCTCCAGCAAAATTGATTTGTAACATATTCTTGTCTTGTCATTAGGTTGATTCTGGGATTTCTGGGTGTGTAGCACCTCACAGGACCACGTCTTCAGAGCATTTACTTTTAGGGGCAATGTCTTCAGATACTACAATGATGAGGATGGTAAAACATCCTGAGTAGAATTCTTAATTTTGCATTCATCTTGTAAATTACAGAAGGCATTTACTCTAACCTTGGCCATCAAAAATGTGAACACCTAATTTCTCCAACGCCTTCTTTGATTCCTTTTTTTTAAAACCTTGGTGCATATCAAAGCACAAGAATGAAGCTTTGTTCCTGCTGTCAAGACAACCACTGCCTCTTCATCAAAAGGGAAATCAAAGACTTACAGAAGTCGAGTTGAGTTTGAACCTGAAGCTGAAGGCTGCAGTCACTAAGCACACCTGGTACTCCCAATAAGAGCAGGATACTCAAGAAAATTGAGGCTTCAAATAGAGCTTCCACCTAACACACTCTAATTTCTCTTCTTTGGGGGAAGGTAAGAGGAAAATTCAACATCTATTTGCTAAATCAGGTGAGGAGGAGTTCAAGACAATCTTCAGAATACCGCAAGAAAAAAGCCTCATTACACATAATTACTGATTACCAGTACCACAGATTGATAACAAGCTTGCTCTGCCAATCTTATTCTGCCATTATTAGAAGAGGCAATTAAACTAATTAACAAATCAACTTTTCTGTGCAACAGTGGGTTATTGACCTCCCATATAATAAAGCAAGATTAGCTAGTGGAGAGGATTAAATAGGAGGCCAACCTTGGAACAGCACAGTCTTCAAAGTTTAGCAACAATATGTGTAAGGTATCCAAGATAATTAGTGAATTGTTATGTACTGGAAAACTAATAAATATACTTTGCACATCCTAGAACAGGGGTAGACAACCTATGGCATGCGTGCTGAAGGCGGCACGCGAGCTGATTTTCAGAGGCCCTTACACTTCCCGGGTCCTGGCCACTGGTCCAGGGGGCCTCTGCATTTTAATTTAATTTAATTTTAAATGAAGCTTCTTAAACATTTAAAAAACCTTATTTACTTTACATACAACTATAATTTAGTTATATATTATAGACTTATAGAAAGAGACCTTCTAAAAACATTAAAATGTATTACTGGCACGCGAAACCTTAAATTAGAGTGAATAAATGAAGATTCGGCACACCACTTCTGAAAGGTTGCCGACCCCTGAACTAGAATGTTTCTCTAGTTAGTTTCAAGTTACAAAGCTGTATATAAGTGGCTCTTAACCCTTTATATACTGGGATTCTCTTTTCCATAACATGACCCTTATCCCGCCTAGCCAGCATCTAGTAGGGACCCTCCCCTTTAGCAATACAGGAAGGACAAGACAGCTGAGACCCCCCTGACATCTGTTCACAGCCCTCGTTGGGGAATCATGATCCCCAGGGTGAGAACTTCTGTCCTATAGGATTAATTTCAAATAAAAATGTGGTTGCTGACAAAAGTGGTTAATGGAGCTGAGATTGTCTGAAATGCCTCTGTACATATGTTGTCATCCAAGTAATTATAACTAAGAACTATAATATAAATGTCAGAATTTTCAGAGCTACACAGGCACTTATAGAGGAAGACATACCTAATCCAGTACATAATGAAATTAATGCACTCACTGGGATTTTTTAAAATCCCTGGTCTGAACACGTAGTGGCTATGCACTATTGGGAAGGTGGTCACCTTTTGGCCATTGTGAGTGAGGCCATAGGATTAGGCACCCTACAAGGTCTGCAGGGAATTTCAATACAAGGGTGTTAACTAGGACCTCAGATCTTGCCTATGGTTAGCTGAATGTGCTCTAGGGTCCACAACTCAGAGTCCCCACCCAACAGACTCGTTTCCCCAGACCACATCAATCAACAGAGAGAAAACTAAGGACAGGATTAATTGTAAAGCAAACAGGTTTATTAAACAGTGACTCAAACAGGAAACAGTAACTTATAGGACCCACAGCAAAACAATTCACAAAGGGCATACAGTTACAGGTTGGCACAATAAACTGACATAAAGTCAAGGTCTCAAACCAATAAGGACAAAAGGGAATTTACTATAGGTAAGGTACAAAGGTACACAGCATACTACACCAGGTTCAGAGGAATGGACCCACAATAGAGGACATCACTGATGGAACACATCAGGACAGCAAGGTGAGGACACAAGAGTTCAGAATACAGGTAAGATAGGAATCAATAAGGGACTGATAGCTGGAACTATGGAGTTTGAATCTTCTTTTGTGGTCTGTAGATCCCTCGAAGTCTTGGCTAGGACATGTACTGTGATGCCACCAAGAAGAACAGCCTCTCTTCTCAGGTGCAGCAGTATTTTATGCTCTACTGTTACTAGGCAGAACACAGGCCATGTGACCCTTGCTCTTTCCCACCTTAGAGAGAAAAAGGTGCCAATTGTCTCAATAAGAACGTCACCAACATTGTGGACAAACAACAGCTCCTTACAAATAAAATGGTGAAGTGCCTAAACAAAATGGAACTTGTAGTTTTTCCCCTACAAGGGCAGCATTACAGGAACTAAGTGTTAAAAAGCTAGGCAATCCCAAGGTAAGTCTAAATGGTTAGGCATGAGACTACATTGCTCCTTGGTGCTAGGTCTCTGCTGTAGAGGCTGCCTCTGAACACATGCCAAAGATACCTGCTGAGAATGGAAAGGATAATTCATGAAAACAGCCAATGTTTGGAATAACAAAGTACTCGTACAAGTGTAAGGTGAGGGTATAGAAACAAAAAAGGGGGGCAGGAGGAAGTGGTATGGGTGTCAACTTGTTAGAGAGGTGCTTTCTTTTATTTATTTATGAGTGTATTGTTTGGAGCTTTGTGACCAATCCCCTATTAGTCAATGCAAGGTTTCTTCCATTCACCAGATGCAGACACCCATGTCTCCTCCAGGATGAAGTGATGTTTGTGCTTGTTGGTCCTAGCTAGTGGCAGTCATCTATTGCTGGAGCCTATATGCTCCTGTGTGAAGGGAACTCAGAGACAGAGTTTCCAGCTACATGATGTAAAGACACAATTGACGGGACAAGATATTTGCTGCACCCAGTTACCATTGTAGGGCATGTGGCTTTTGCCTGACAGTGTAGGTAACTGGGAGTTTTTACAGAGCTGGGAATGCTTTCTTCAGAGTTCAGACACTGTGGAGGTTAAAATCTGTACATACAAGGAGGGACACTTTTGATAAACACTCTGCTACCGGTCACTGGAGCAGTAGGAATCAGCAGGGGGAAAGATTATGCAGCCTATATGTTCTGAGCAATGTCAACACACTGTATTGTATGGCACATAACAACTCCTTCATGCTCACCTGAGGAATGCTGGCTCACAGGACAGTGACCAGCCCCTGTATTCCATGGATGGCCATCTGTTAGATGTGCTGGAGCATGAGAGTCTCCTCATGGAAGAGAGCCAATGGCCCCTCCTAGAGCTGGAGCTTCTTTCTCCAGCTTCAGCATACTCAGTGAATGCCTTCTTCACCTCACTTCTTGGTGCCCTCCAGATCATTCCAGTGGCCTGTCACAAAATTCACCTCCATCCATAGTCTTACCCTATGGGGAGTCATCAGACAGGGCTTCAAAGAGGAAGTCATAGATGGTCTGGGTCAGTCATGTGATCTCATCTGGACTGAGTCTGACAAGCCAGCCATCTCAAAACCACCACATAAAGCAGATGCTGGCAACCAGAAAGCAACAGACTCTCACACACCCACTGTGCATCAACTGGTTGTTTAAAAAAATCACAGGTTGGGTGTGGAACTCATAGCACTACATATGCAAATTGTTCATTATTTATTGGGTCCTAAATCCTTAGCCAAGTAAGTGCTATTTTTTTGAAAATGTGACTACTAATTGGGCACACAACATGCTCTGTGACTTAACACAGGCCTTCTGTGCTCTCCATCACCCAACATAATCCAACGCTGGTATCTTTCACTGCTCCTTTACTGCATGACCACAACAGCCATTACAGCTCAATGTACATATGTTATACAAGTAGGGAGTGGAAAAGTGGGAAGGAGAGTTTAGTGGCTGCTTCTAAAAGCTCTGCCTTTGGGATTAAATGCCTAGTTTTTCTCTTACTTCTCCATACTATCCTTCCCATGTTTGGGCTGTAAGCCTGCTTTCCTGTACTCTCTGATGCATTAAGTACTTCTAACATAAGAGCCTTTCAGAAACAGCAAGTCAAATCCTGATCCCATCTGCACAGGTGTAAATCTGGAGTACCTCAGTTCACTTTAATGGAATTTCTCTGGGCTTATAGAGGTGTAACCAATGAGAAGGAGTTAGCCCAACTGCTTTATAGTCTGTCTTACACGTTTGTATGGCATACCCAGTTATCAACCAAGAAGTATAGGCTTCCTAAATTTGTCCTGTGCCTGGAGTTACATGACACTGGCGCTGATTGAAAAGGTCAGGGAAAAAAATCTTTTAAAAATGAATTTTTTTCTTTAAAATTTTCATTTAATTTTTGAAAAATTGTGACTGCTCTATAAGCCATCTGGAAAAAAAAAGCAAATCTGGGGGTCGAAAATTCAAAAAATTAAAACCTTTTTGATCAGCTTTACTTGGCATATATTCAGGCTCTTAAAGAAACAGCACTCGCAGAAGCAGCAGTCAAAATGGCAAAAGTGACCTTCACCTTATTTTGTTTGTAAATGCAGTTACGTTTACTTCTTACTAATCAAAAAATATTCCTTAATCTAGTGAACTTTTTAATTAAATGCCAGCTGCTTTTGTATGGGATACTTCATACACTGTATTTTAAAAGTGCCTTGTCTCAGAACCTTTTTAAATTTTGATTAAGAAGTTATAAATTACAGTGCTCACTTGCTTTAAAACTCCATTTACTAGTAGGGTCTGTGGGTTGAGGAGGGTTTTGTTTGTTTTCTTTCATCATTTGTCTATGTTGTATCTATTTGAAACACCCTTATTGGTTTTTTTGGAGGGGGTGGGGGGAAAATCAATGTATTGATTGCTATTTCTTTTTGCTTTTCTAATTTTCCTTTGTATTTCCTTCCAAAGAGTTTTACAGCTTACTTAATCATCCGCATTCCATGTTTCTTTTCTCAGTCACCTTCTGTTTGCCCTGGTATGGTACTCTTTAATCTCACTGCTTTACCGCATCCGATTTTAGAACCCCTTTTAAATATTACAGAAATGAACTTTTAATTTGGAATTTTCTTTCTGTGGTCCAGATCATCAGCTGGTGTAGATGAAGGTAGTTCCACTGATTTCCAGGGACAATGCTAACATTCACCAGCTGAGGATCCAGCCTTGTTGTTTTCGTTAATTTTTGTGCATACAGTAAATAGCAAAGTCATGTGAAAAGCAATAAAAAGTCATCTAATTTAGTTTTCATTTTATTTAAATAATTGTCTTACATACTTCATATTTGACGATTATTACTAAATTTTTCTATATCAGTTAATCAGAAGCCTTACTATCATCGCTAAAGGACCTCCTCTTTGTACACGTGCACATGTGGCCAGATTGTGAATGTCTTCCTTGTGTTGGTGAGCACAAGCAAGTAATCCCATTGACTTCAGTTCATTCATTCCTCACATAAGTAAGAGTTCCACAGTCTAGCCCAGTGTTTCTCAACTACGGGTCCGTGGATCAGTGCCAGCCCCTGAGATCTCCCTGACACAGTTTAGGAAGGCAGCAAGCCAGTCCCTGACATCAAAAAGGTTCAGAAACACTGATCTAGCCTATGGTGAAGCTTTTTTTCCAAATATGTTGTGACGAGTTGGATCACAGAAACCCCCTTGGGAACTGCCAGTTGATGTGCCAAAACTACTTCTACCCCTGCTTTCTTGCTCTGGCAGCTTGGGACTTCAGTGCCCTGCCTGGTTTGATCCACACCCACTAGCCTGCTGCAAACCCAGACCCAGGTCTGAACCACATCCCTCAACTGCTGTAGGCCTAACCCGAAAGCAGCTTAAGAAGTGTTCCTGTCTTTAACACTCAGATGCTCAACTTCCAAGGGGGTCCAAACCCCAAATAAATCTGTTTTACCCTGTATAAAACATAAAACTCAAACTGTTTGCCCTCTATAACACTGATAGAGAGGTATGCACAGCTGTTCCCCCCCATCACCCCCGGTATTAATACATACTCTCGGTTAATTAATAAGTAAAAAGTGATTTTATTAAATACAGAAAGTAGGATTTAAGTGGTTCCAAGTAGTAACCGACAGAACAACGTGGATTACCAAACAAAATAAAATAGAACACACAAGTCTGTCTAATACAGTGAGAAAACTGAATATAGATAAAAACCTCACCCTCAGATGAATTCCAGTAAGCTTCCTTTTACAGACTAGTCTCCTTCTAGTCTGGGTCCAGCAATCACTCACACCCCCTGTAGTTACTGTCCTTTGTTCTAGTTTCTTTCAGGTATCTTTAGCCAGCTCAAGACAAAATGGAAGGGTCTCCCAGGGGTTTAAACAGACTTTCTCTTGTGGGTGGAGACCCCCTCCTCTCTCCTATGCAAAGTTCAGCTCCAAGATGGAGTTTTGGAGTCATGTGGGCAAGTCACATGTCCATACTCCACTCAGTTTTTACAGGCAGCAGCCATTGTTTACATGCTATCCTGAACATCCTCAGGTAGACTTCTTATGTGGATTGGAGCCTTCAAAGATTCATTGTCCTTTAAGTGTTTCTTGATTGGGCACTTCATTTGCACATTCCTTTCTCAAGAAGCTGACCAAATGTTTTACTAAGGCTGCTTAGAAATCAAGCAAGTACAGAGCCAATATTCATAACTTTGAATACAACAATGACACATGCATACAAACAGGATGAATAGATTCAGTAGATCATAACCTTTACATAGATATGTTGCATGGCATATGTAGCATAAAACATATTCCAGTTATGTCATATATACATTAATAAGCATGTTTCCATAAAGCCTTATGGGGTGCAATATCACATATGTGTCTTATTGCCCATTGTTGTGTTGCCATGTGTTTAAAGACCCTATCGTAATGCACATGTGAAAAATGTTGCTTTGTGAACTTTCACCTGGAATTTACAGACTTTTGTGGGTTTAAAGTCACAGCAGTAACAAAAGCATGAATTCTGGTCCCCTTGAAGTCAACAGCAAAACTCCAAAAGAATCAAGATATGGCCCTGTGGCAGGGCAGATTGGCCCCTCACTGGTCCCGAGAGGGTTAACCCTTCTCTCCTAGCAGAGGAAGCCCCATCCTTGAGGCTCTGCTGGGCATGCTCCAACTGGAAGTCAGGTATAAAAGACTGCAGAGCTGCTCAGTCAGGGCTGGCTGCCGAGGAGGAAGGATGCTCGGCAGAGGCTCCAGCCCAGGAGCCGCTACAGCACTTACCTAGGAGAGCTGAAGAGCCAGGAAATTGGACCAGAGGCCTGATGTGATTAGAAGACCAGGGAGTGTTGGGTGCTGAGGAGTCTGGAGACCCCAAAGCTGAAGAGCCAGAAACCTGGACCAGAGGCTTGAGAATAATAGGCACACAACTTGTTATCCCAAATGGACTTACCCAGACACTTAAATTTGAACACACTGGATTAGATAAAACAACAAAACAAGTTTATTAACTACAAAGAGAGAGATTTTAAGTGAGTACAAGCAATGAGGCATAACAGTCAGAAATGGTTACAAGAGAAATAAAGATAAAATGTTTACCAGTGCCTAACTTAACAAACTGTACTACATTCAAGCAAAGTTTCTCAGCACATTCTCCAGCAGATTACTGGCCAAATTCTCAGGTCAGAATATCTCCCCATGAGTCCAATGCCTGATTCCTTTGTCTCTTCAGGTGCAGTGAATGTGATAGGTGGGAGGGGATATGTCTTGGCGTGTTTGACCCTCCTTTTTATAGTTTCAGTTGCCCCTCATGAAAAACATTTCCAGCTGAGAACCAGAAGCCAAAGAGTCTATGTAGAAGAATATTCCCTGTTGATTTTTTTCACCTGTTTGAACTTCCTTTGTCTTCCCTTCCTACTTGATGACTCTGTTTACTGCAAATACAAATTAAGCAAAGCACACATCCCTTTGTTTAGGACAGACCTGTTTGCCAACTTCTGTTTGGGCAGAGCTGTGGGGAATCTTATAACTCCACATACAATGTTGCCACACATATTTTACAAGGACAATATTGACCAACAAATTGACTTTTCAAATGATACCTTACAAGGCATACTTTGTACAAAGATTATTACAATAATGTGTAGAGTGTGAATACACGGATGTATTCCATGACAATATTAACATGCTCCTTTATTGCCCTTAAAAGGAATTCTATAGAATATTTGTCTATTTCTACCAGGATTCTAGCTCCAGATGGCCAATTACTGTTTGTAACATAATTCTCTATAATGTAGCAATGTATTTCACAAACATGGTCTAAGTATTTGCCTAGATCTTAATTTTTTTCCACTTTGTCCACTTGCATTATGAAATATTATTGCTATCTATAATACTTGTAAAGAACGAGACAGGATAAGTTACAGTACCTAGTGTTATGGCAACTTCCAATATGGCACCACATGTGCAGAAAGGCATAGGCACAAGGGGTGAAATCCTGGCTCAATTCAAGTTCACAAATGTTTTGCCATTGATTTCAACAGAGCTAGGATTTCACTCAAGAATGCTGTGTTATGGACATTATGAGCTGGATCCTGCATGGTGCTGGGCATGCTGGCCCTGATCCAGCAAAGCACTTAAGGATGTGCTTAGCTTTAATCATGTGAGTAGTTTTACTGAAATCACAGGGACTTGATTAAATCACAGGGCACGTGCTTAAAGTTAAACTAAGCATGTTCTGAAGTGTTTTGCTAGATTTCGCCTGGAGTGCTCAGCAACTTGTACAACTGAGCCCTATGTCAGCTTTAATTGAGAATGTCCTTGTTCTTTTCATCAAGCTCTCATCCTGAATATTGTTTGGCCTTTTTTCTGTTGTACGTTTTATTTGGATTTTTTGCAATGTGGTATAGCAAAATCCTAGTCATGCAAAGTTGTAACAACTATAACGTCTTCATGTAAGAGCATAGCTGTTAAGTACTGTATTTCAGAACATAGGTCTGAATTCTTTTCCTGCTCTGCTAAGCAAGCATTATAAGCTTCTAACACTTAGGGGGGAAAATCTTTTCTTTCTTTCTTTTATTTCTCACATTCATTTGAACAATTTTTTAGCTTAGAACTTGTGTAAAGAAAAACCTTGAAAGAAAATTAAAATATCTCTTTTAAACACACAGCAATTTGTTGATATTTTCAAGCTTTTCAATGCAACTGCATTCAAAAATTGAATGTGTGCTGTTTAATATCAAACAATTGTTTTAATTCCATTTCAAGTGCCTCACTGTGTCCATGCTTGTTAATTAAATGTTTTATCAAAAAAAATACAGCCTAAGTTCCACAAAACTTCATCTACACCTGCTTCTCTTTTGAAAAGATGTCCTTGGAACAACTCCAGCATATTAAATGGAAAATCATCCATAACAAATGAGATAGATTTTTACCTGTAGGCTTTAGCATGAGTTACTATGTATTATATTCACCATTCACTTTCTATGCACAGTCAATAATCTGAACATTTCTATAGGATAAAAAATGAAGCATCATTTGAACTCTATTCATATGTGTAATGTTCTGGTATGTTTGATATAGTGAACACCAAATACTCCTGCCCCATCTCCAAGGGATGTCAAAGATGAACAGAAAAGCCCTAAAATGGCTCAGGTCTTTCCTCTCAGATTGAACTCAGAGGGTCATTTATGGGTAGCTGTTCCACCACCTCAAAAACCCTCAGCTGCAGAGTTCCACAAGGCAAAGTTCTCCCTCTCATATTCATCAGCATCCATTCAGAGCCTTGGGGAGAGATGGTGAAACAACACAGGCACCAACAATATGCAGACAATACCTAGCTCTGCATTGCCTTGATATCAAGCAGAAATTGATCTCAAACTTTCCCAGCGCCTAGCAGAGATAAACACCTGCCCAAAGAGCAGAGGACTAAAGGTAAACACAGACAAAATGGAGTTGATGCTATAAGGAACATGGATGCATTATGAAGAACTTGCCTGTTCTAGGACATATTGCAGTCATCTGCTCTCAGGTTGTTACATCAGCCTTTGGGATTCTTTTGGATTCCTCAAATCTAGTGAAAGCTCAAATAGCTGTAGCAGTAAAAAAAACCACCCATCTCCACCTACAACTGACGAAGTGATAGTAACCTCTCCTACCAGTCACAGATCTGGACACCATGATCCATTCACTCATGACCTCTCAGCTTCATTATTGCAACATAAATTTAGGCACTCACTCTGAGAAAGATCCCATTTGTACAAAGCACAGCAACCAATATGCTTAAAAACACAAGTCACCATGAACACATCACCCAATGCTCCACGTCCTGTGCTAGCTTTCCACTGAATAGAGACTCTTGCACCTGGTCTATACTACAAAGTTAGGCTGATGTAAATCACCTTGTGTCAGCCTATGTGTCTAGACTCAAATTTGTCTCTGGCCAATGTAAGCACCCCATTACAACAATGCAGTAAAACCCTCTCCATGAAGAGCATAGAGCCATTGCTGACCTATTGAAGTTAGCACAATGGGAGTGTACACACTAAATGACCTGTGTTGATCCTAACAGTCATCCAGGGCCAGTGCAAGGATGTTTCGTGCCCTAGGCAAAACTTCCACCTTGCGCCCTCCCTCCCCGCCCTGAGGTGCCTCCCCCCTGCGGCAGCTCCCCCCCCACTCCGCCCTAAGGCGCCCCTCCCCGCGGCAGCTCCCCCCCTCTTCCCTGAGGCCCCTCCCTTGTGGAAGCTCTCCACCCCCCACCCTCCACCCTGAGGTGCACACACCCCGCCCCAGCTCACCCCTGCCCCACCTCCTCCCCGAGCCGCCATCGCTGCTTCACTTCTCCCACCTCCCAGGCTTGCGGCACCAATCAGCTTAGGTGCCGCAAGCCTGGGAGGCGGGAGAAGTGAAGCAGCCACAGCGTGCTCGGGGAGGAGGCGGGGCAGGGGTGAGCTGGGATGGGGAGTTCCCCTGCGTGCCGCCTCCCCCCTTACTTGCTGCAGGTGGCCCTCCCCACACTCCCCTGCCCCAGCTCCCTCCACCTAAATGCCGGCGGCGACCAGCGCGGCTGAAGATCCGGCCGCCACGGTCGCTGCCAAAGAAAATGGTGCCCCCCAAATCCTAGTGCCTTAGGCGACCGCCTAGGTCGCCTAAATGGTTGTACCGGACCTGCAGTCATCCAGCAGCTGTCCCACAATGCTCCATTCCCTGTAAGAGTGACTGCTCTGCTCACAGTTTTAAACTCCACTTCCCAGCAAAGATCCCATCACCACTTGGGAGACCACTCTGAGGAGCTCAAGACATCTCAATTAAACTTTCATGGAGATACTCTACAATCCTCTCCCAAAAGCTTCTAGGGTTGGCTGCCTTATTTTTTCCTCTGCAGTAGGACACTTTCCCATGCCACTCTGTGATGAATTCAGCTGGCACCATTGCAGTAAACAGGCTAGTGGCATACAGGTCCAGGCGGCTTTCGGACTCCAGCAGCAGCTGTGTTCTCTTTGCCTTTGCGACCCTCAGGAGTGAGACATCAACTAAAATCACCACTGTCTGTGGAAAATAGTGTCAATATTCAATGCCATTGTCCTGTATTCATACCCAAGAAAAAGGGATCAAAAGATTATGGCTTCAAGCAACAGGAAATCCTTTCCCATCCCCGTACCCCAGCCAATCCCTGGTGGGCCACGTTCGTCATGGCTGGGGCTGGAGAGTACTGCTGTGCTGAGGCACTCCAAAGCTGAAGATTCAATACATATTTCTTATTAAAAATGTTTATAAGGATAAGGGAAAGGAGTTTTGAAATTGTTCTTTCCCTTTCCATAGTGACTGTAAATCCTGTGGTACATCCATCTGTTTTGTATCAGCAGCTTCTGGCATAGCAGCTTTGAGGGGTGCCCCCTCCATGCCCACAGAATGCATGAGAAGGAGCAAAAAGAGAACTAAAGAGGCTTGTTCTGCAAGATCCTTCAAGTCGTTGTTGCATGGACTGTGAACAAAGAGTTTGGAGGGCCATGACCAAGAGCATGGAGAAAGACAGAGAGGCAGGAAAAAGGCCCAAGAGTCCCAGCAGGGCTAGAAAAAGGAAATGCACCAGGAGATAATAAAACTTGGAGCTCCTGTTCACCATGACCCCCCAAGTATGACACTATAGCATCAGGGTTAATGTGATCCCGGGATACATAAGCAGAGAAATCTCGAGTAGGAGTAGGGAGGTTATTTTACCTCTGTTTTTGGTATTGATGCAATCACTGCTAGAATACTGTGTCCCGTTCTGGTCCCCACAATTCAAGAAGGGTATTGATAAATTGAAGAGGGTTCGGAGAAGAGCCATGAGAAGGATTAGAAAACATGCCTTATAATGATAGTCTCAAAAGGTTCAAGCTATTTGGCTTAACAAAGGTTACAGATTGACTTTATTACAGTCTGTAAGTATCTACATGGGGAACAAATATTTAATAATGGTCTCTTCAGTCTAGCAGAGAAAGGCATAACAGGATCCAAGGTCTGGAAGTTGAAGCTAGATAAATTCAGACTGGAAATAAGGCATACATGTTTAACAGTGAGAGCAATTAATCATTGGAACAATATACCAAGTGTCATAGTGGATTCTTCATCACTGACAATTTTTTAAATCAAGTTTGGATGGTTTCTAAAAGATATCCTCTAGGAATTATTTTAGGAAGTTTATGGCCTGTCTGGGGATAGCTCAGTGGTTTGAGCATTGGCCTGTTAAACCCAGGGTTGTGAATTCAATCTTTGAGGGGGCCACAGCACTTAGGGGGATCTGGGGCAAAATCAGCACTTGGTCCTGGTAGCGAAGGCAAGGGGGCTGGACTCAAGGACCTTTCAGGGTCCCTTCCCGTTCTATGAGATAGGTATATCTCCATATATTATATTATACAGGAGATTCGACTAGATGATCACTAGGTCCTGTCTGACCTTAGAATTTACAAAATGGGACCTACACCATGAACCCACTACTAGAAAAGATAAAGATGATCACTGACTTCACCTTGTTCAGAAGTGCAAAATGTATCTATTAGACTCAACTTTTTCTCAGTAAATTTTTCACACACACACATACCATCCCACGTACACACCCACTCACACATATAAACAAAAAACTTGAGAAACCCTAAGCTAATCAAGGTATTTCAAGTTATTTCTCTGATAGGTTGAGAAGGAAGAAAAAAGAGAAAGAGATTGATCTTGTCATTTCTCTTTTTAAATATTTGGTTGGTGAACAATTCTTATAGTGATGAAAGTCTTATTAAATAGGTTAGAGTAAACAGAGATGCACATAATCTATGCAGAGGTGCTTGAATTATTTTGTCTTTTTTTTTTTGCCCTTGTTCTCACTCATCTAATTTCTCTAAGCAGAACACATGGTGTATTCTTACCAAAACATGAAGATCGTATCAGACACAACTTTCCATGATTTCCATGATGTGCTTATAAATCAGCTAAAGTCTTTCTAGTGTAGAAAAGAAATGCATGTTCCCATGGGCTACAGTACTATCCCTCCACCCCTGGAATCTAAATTAGTGTCATCCAAAGTAATTAAAAAAAAGATTGAGATTAGAAGCTATAAAAGGCTCTCCATGAAATGAATAAAGTTCTTTGATCAATTCATAGAGTTAAAACATCACAATGGCACAACACATCTGGCACTACTTAGTGAAGACAGTTGGCAGCTTCTCTTGAAAGAGCCTCAGATATGTAACGCATGTTGGCATAAATACCCTCTGAGTCTGAATCCAGTACAATGTGTTTGCTGCAACCCAGTCTTCTAAAGCATTGCCATTTCTTAACAACAATGAGCTAGAGACAATTGGTTTACTCTGAATTTTGGATTAAAGTCAATGCATTTTTTAAGTACATTGGCAATTTTGCTGTTACAGGTTCAGTGGCACCAAACCACAGTTACCTCAAATATTTTATTTTATAGCATTTATCAAGGTAACAAATATGGTTATTTTGGAAGGGGACAAAATCCTATTTAACAAAAGTCTAACATTTACTAGAAAATTCTATGAAATAAATTGCCAATCCTGTAAAAGTGGTTGATCATTTAATGGTTCATTTTCTCATAATTCAGTAACTTAATAAAATATGCTACCAATCTAAAGCCAACAGAGGTTCTTAACAAGAGCTAAAGTACAACTGGTAAGGATTTATTGTTTCCTATTGCAGTAGCTGATATGTCAGGACAGTTTACTCTTAAATTTTTCCTGAACTGTACCTGGAATGATGATTTTTGGTTTAAATGCTGGTTTGTGAGAGGTAACGTTTAATGAAAACAACAGTCCATTAGTGGTTGAGCAGATGATCCACTTCCAGCAACTGGTGCATTTCTGAACTCCATATACCACCTAATACAAGGAATGCCCTATTTAAGTTAATGTGTCAGATCACTACACTCCCATTGTTTACATTTCCTTCCGAGATCCACTTCAGCCCTACAAGAAATTGTTCAAATAATAATTGATAGAAAAGAAATTAATTGGAGATAACTTGCACAGCAAAGGAGAACTAAAAATGTGAAAGTACCTATATAAGTAACAGTCATCACCCTTACCTTTCTACTTGTCCAGTGTATTAGTTTATCACTTTTCCTCAACTTTTGTCCATTTTTTCTCTTCCAGGCTACAGTCCAGGACAGGGTCTAAATCATCTTATATGTTTGGAAAGTACCTAAAACACTTTTGGAAAATGAATAAAAACATACATAAAACATGCAAATAAATAAACATGTGCAAAGGACTACATTAAAAAAGTTAAGGTTGCAAAGTCATGCACTCAAAATGCCAGAATTAAGATTATCCATATAACCTTAATTGGCCCCCCTTGTAGCAACTCATAATAGCCTTGACTGCTACAACAGCTGAAGTCTATAGCTATCTCTCCTGGATCCAGATGTAGTGCCTTAACCACAGGAGATTATACTTCATCATCTCTGCCTCATTCACAAACCACTCTGTGTAGTGAATGAAGCAGAGATATTGTATACAATAAAGAATAATCAGGTATTTAAAGGTTATCATAACGCATGTACACAGGGAGGGGCCGAATTAAGTTTACATAGGAAGAGCTAAGACTAGAAATCATAACCCCTTCCTGGCTTCTAGATCAGCACTCTTCTTGGCCAAAGGGGTGCTTGCTAGTGTGCCCTATCTGGAGTTCAAGTTCTGTGGCATCTGGAGCATGCTCACTGCAGATGCAATGTTCAGAGACTTTAGCAGCATGTCTCTATGCAATCCTACTGTGTATGTTCAAATGGGGATTTTCCTAGCTTTTCTAAGACCAAATCTAAGATTTTCATGGGAACAGTAAAAGGGACTAACCAAACCCCAAGACTACCTCCAGGACAAATTTCTAGTTCCTGATCCAAAGCACGAAGTGCTTAAATTCTTCTAAAAATTGATTGTACAAAAATTAAAATTAGCAAAATTACCTGTTTTTCCCCTACTATCATTCTTGGAAATGACTGAGCTGTTTTTGCAAAAGCTTAAAAAAATAATTCACCCTGAGGTAAAGACCCACGTCTGGACATTTCAGCCCAAAAGATTAAGTTTTAACAATATCATAAACAACTGAAACCAGGGCAATGATACAAAGTGTTATGCAACCTTAGCTACAATGTCACTTTTAGCATTGCCTCTAATAATAATAGTAAAAATAATCATTAATAAAGAAGTTCTGCAGTCACTTCATCTAATTCTCTGCCAGGTTCCTTTACATACTGAGAGATTCGGGTGGCTTTTTTGCATGACTGATTTAGTTCTCTTCTGACACTACATCATAAAGCTGCAACACACAGCGCATAAGAGACAGCTTCTTATTATCTTGGCTCTGTCATATAATATGGATCAAGTTTAAAAAACTCTTATCACATGAGGATATCAGTATCCACAGACTCCAGTGGCTACTCTTACATCTGCTATTCAGGGTCATTATCTTGCAGTCTTAGGGTATGTCTATGCTGCAATAAAAGACCTGTGGCACAGCCATAGTTGGCTCAGGTCAACTGACTCAGGCTTGTGGAGCTTGAGCTGAGGGACTAAAAATTGCAGTGTTATTGCTCAAGCTCAGACCTTGAATGTTTACACTGCAATTTTTAGTCTCACAGCCCAAGTCCTATGAGCCCAAGTACTGCAAGACCAAGTCAATTGACCCAGGCTCTGAGACTGGGTGCCGCTACAATTTTATAGCAGTGTAGACAAACCCTTTGAGACTCGTGCACCATCTCTCTATCCGGACTATTATCAAGTGTTGCTACTTCTTCCTCCACAACATATAAAAAGTCAAACCTTTCCTTTCTGCCCCAGTGCCTAAACCCTTATGCATGCTGTGTTGGGGTGTTTACCCCACACTTGCCTGGAAAGGGTTAATGCAGAGACAAAAGGGGCCTAATTGACCCTACAAGCCACAGCTGAGGGGAATCAGGTGGCTAAGCAATCCCCTGACTGAGTGAGGGGGTGCAGCTGAAGAGGAATGAGCTGGGTTAGGTCTATAAAGGCAGGAAATTGGCAGCGGAAGGGGGCTGCTGGAAAAGCCTGCAGTCACTCCCAGGGAGATGAGGGGTGCATTTGGGCTGACAAACCCAGAAAGGGGGGGAAGCCAGGAAGGTAGGACAAGGTTCAGGGAAAGGCAGTAAGGTCTAGATGGGAACTAGCCTTGATTGGTTGGCTGGAGGGTCACAGAGTCAGAACCCAGTGTAAGGGGTGGGCCCAGATTCCCCGACCAGCCTCTGAGGAAGTGGCACTACGAGGCAGTGAATGGGAACACTGCCTAGGACTGCTGGCAAAGAAAGACTTGATACCTGGGAAGGGGGAAAATGCATATAGTGATCTGGTTGGAGGGCTGAGTCATGCAGTGAGAGAGGGGCCACAGACCTAGAGGTGGAAGATGAAGTGCAACTGTGGGAAGGGGTGTTGACCTCATGAGCTATTCCCCAGAATCAGGGGCGGCTCTACAAATCAGGCTGCCCCAAGCAGCGCGGAGCGCTGCGCCGCCCTTCCCCAGTCCCGCGGCGGGTCCCCTCTTCCCGCGGCTCCGGCATCCTGGGGAGGGCGGTATTTGGCTCCGGTTGAGCTCCCGCCGGCATGCCTGCGGCAGGTCCACCGGAGCCCGGGACGAGCGGACCTGCCGCAGTCATGCCTGCGGGAGCTCAACCGGAGCCGCGGGAAGACGGGACCCGCCGCAGGCATGACTGCATGACTGCGGCAGGTCCGCTCGTCCCGGGCTCCGGTGGACCTGCCGCAGGCATGCCGGCGGGAGCTCAACCGGAGCCAAATGACGCCCTCCCCAGGATGCCGCCCCAAGCGGGTGCTTGGCCCGCTGGTGCCTAGAGCCGCCCCTGCCCAGAATGAGCAGGAGGAGGTGCCATCCTAGTGGTGGGTGGAGCACCCCACCATAGATGCTTTTGTCACCTTGCACCTAATTTACAGTAATCATCTCCTCTATTGCCTCCTTATTCCTAGCAAAGCTCCCTCCCTTCATTGCCTACCAATTATCTGACACATTTCCCTCAGAAAGAAGACTATATCAAGCTGTAGAACTCCGACAGATGGTGTAAACTTTTTTCCATTCAAAAGACCAAAAAAAATCATTCCGATTATACCTAACTTGTAGCATTGAGACAATCCTATAAGCCACCTGAGCCCACAAGACAGGAGAATGTATATATTTTTTTCTTTTAGAATTCATTGTATAGTTATAAAAAGGACAGTCCATATAGCAGGAAATTGCCAGTAAAGCCAAATGTAATGGGGGGGAAATGTATTCTTGTTTATTCTTGCCTGTTGTATTATTTTTAATACTTCCCACAGAAGTTGCAGATAATTAAAAATTGCCATTTATTGTTAAAAGACTTTTCTTTTTCTTTTTTTTTTTTTTTAAACGATCAAGGACCACTTTTTCTTAATACTGGCCGGTTTCCACTGGCTTGCCCAGAATTCTTGCTTCTATGGACTGGGTTCGACAAACTAAGAATATACCCAGCTGGTTTTCAAACTACCATATTCAATAGTCTGGAGAAGGGCTGTGAGACATGTCATAAAAACAGCTGCCTCTATCTCCCAGACCAGCCAGAAATAAGCTGAAGAGAACAAAACCTTGAATGAAAACACCTCGACTTTTCATGCAAGGACAAAAGGTGGTCATTATGCATACCAGGAAGGTTCTTTTATAGTTAGTAATTACATATAAATTGGAGAGCTACAATCAAAAAAATCATTTCTTTCTTCATTTGCTTAAAATGTGATTTCTGCAGCCATTATATAATTACTGGTATTTTTCAGTAACATTATTAAGAACAAATGAGCTACTGCTTCTGAAATTATCATAAAGATGAAAATACTGAAAATTCCTTATTAGAACTAGTTGTTCAGTGTGAAACAAGAGCAGGGAATTCATTATTTCTTGAAAACTGAACTTTCTTCAATGGCAAAAAAGGATCAATCTCTGTCTTTTTACTTCTAAAAAAAAGAAATTAGTCCTATTCTCTTCGACACATTATTTCAAGCTCTCAATTTTCTTCAGGTTCTCTCCCATCACTACAGAAAACTTCCAGTGCTGACTGACCTCTAACAGTGTGCAACAAGCACAAGAATAAAGAACCCAAACATCGGGGTGGGGGGAAATCCTGAAATAACAGGAACAGCTGCTGCTGTTGCTCTTCCCGAGAACTTGACATCATCAGCACATCAATAAGAGAAATGTGATGTTATTCAAGACAGCTAGTAAAGTCTGAATTCAAATGTGTAGGTGTTGATAGATCAGACTCTATATACAACACTAACAGGGGAAGATGGGAGAGGAGGAAAGCCTTTTGTTTAAAACATTGAATGTGGATTCCCAGTGAAACAAACATCTAGAATGTAGAGCTAGAGGGACCTTCACTACCAGCTCTCCTTCCATGTGTTTGAACAGGATTCATCCTTAGGACAAAGGGACCTTGCTAGTTCAGGGAGGCTGCGCCTCTGTGTGGCATCTTCAGTGAATCTGGTCCATTGTCTTTATGCTTCCCTATGGGAGGGGAGAGATTCCTCACTATTGGTGAGCCCTGATGGTATTAATTACCTGTGGAGCTCTCACCATTAGTGGCAAATCCCACTTCTCCTACTCTTCTCAGCTCCAATTAATGTCGAATGTTGCTACCCCATCACAGCTGGCCAGGCCAGGATAGTAGGCAAGTATAATCAGAGAGAAGCTTTAATAACCAGTCTCCATACAGCTCTCCTCTCCACACAAAGGTCATATCAATCTACCCTGTTCCTTATTACCCATTCATCTAATGAGCCTCTTCTCCACTGATTAAGAGCCCTTACCTCCAGAAGATGATTGTAGACACACCCCTAACCCCTGCCTTTGAAATCAACAAAACACAGCCCCTGCTCACTCAGATTTTCATCCTGTCCCTTCACAAAACCATCCAAATGTGTTTAAACCAGAACCTTCACTCATGCTAGCACCTCTGCCCACTCCTCCTTCCCCACCTCCTCTTCTCACGGCCTCGCCACATCATAGCCCAGGATACCTGTGCAGATGAGTGTTCTATCAGCTTAAGAGAGGGGTGGGAGGAGCCACTGTCAGAGAAGGGATTTTTCTTGAAGGTGAGCAGAGGATCTGGCCCGTCTGTTTCAGATGGCTTATACATCTTGCCCTTTAGGTTCTTGTTTGGTGCAAGGGCCACCTCGTGTTGTTTGAAGGGGCTGAAAATGCTGCCAGATACTGAGGATAGACAGGATGTGGAGGGGAGAGAATTTGGCTGCACATGTGGAGGAAGTAGGAGGACTAGGGGATAGGTGGATGCATACGATCTCACCCAGACACCACTGTCAAATCTGCTAAAAAGTGAGTGCTGCCTCAGGATGCATAAGCTTTTTCCCTGCCTTGGGGAATCTTCTCCTTGCAGGAGGATTTCCTGAACAAGAGACAGCCTGGCAACGTGGCTCGGTTTTAGCCAGCTGCTCAAGAGCTAGAGGTGGGTTTGGGAAGGGACACATGGAACTAGTGCATACAAGACTCTGTCCCCAGTGTAGCATTTTCAAGCGAGTTACGGAAATATATACATAAAGATTTATTCCCCTCACTTCTCTCCCACTGAATAGAACCAAACATGTAGGATTCTAGGTGGCTACAGGAAGCCTGAGCCCTTCACAGTTGTTCTAGCCCCCAGCAAGAACCCTTGGTGTCTGACATTATGGCTCTACTGGAGCCAGGCTACCAGGGACTATCCCTGGTCTCAGTAACCACAAAAAGCTCCATGTGAAAGATAACACAGCCCCACATAAACCTCAGCAAATTAAGAAAGAAGACTAAAGTGCATCCTATGTTTTGATTCCCAGCCTACCCATTCTCAGACTCTGCCCTCTGTCCCTCCAGCACAGATTTTAGCCCCGCTAAATGCCCTCAATGGGATCCAGAAGAAGGAAGAATTTTGCTACAGGCACGTTAACCCGTCCCTTTTTTCCCCATTTCTGCACACAGAGGGTCCCCTTCAAGCATGTGGATTAGGGGGAAAGGAAACAATCCCACCAGCTGAATGGTGAGGTTTTAAGGGAAAGCTTAGGGGTTTGCACATTGGCCTGCTAAACCTAGGGTTGTGAGCTCAATCCTTGAGGGGGCCATTTAGAGGACTGCAGTTTAAAAAAAACAACTGTTTGGAGATTTGTCCTGCTTTGAGCAAGGAGGAGGTTGGACTAGATGATCTGCTAAGATCCCTTCCAACCCTGATATTCTATGATTCTTTCAGTGGGAGAGTAAGCTACAGATTGGATTTGCAGCTGGGAAGCAGAGTGAGATGAAATGTAATCATCACCACTGGAGTGAATGGAAAATCAGATTATCAAACCAAATTCTGTTTTGCTTTATTTTTAAACAATTATTTAGTTATGGTTAAAACATTTTTAAAACATAGAATATACCTGACAGCTTGACGACCACTGATCTCCCATTCACTCAATTTATTTCCTATGTCCTAACTACATCAGCCTGTTAAAGTGGCTGCTCCTTGGCTGCTTGTTAATCATGGTTTTTGTTTGTATTTTTATTAACTTATTCTTCATTGTAATTAGATGTAGTGATTAGATGAGATGTGAAAAAATTATCTAAGTTATATCTTTTATGAGGCTGTAGTTTACTTTTAACTGCTCCATCAGGCTCAGGGTATAAATTGAGTGCATTTCAGCTGCCTACAGCACTTCAGGAATATTCAAATCCTATTGCTTTATGATCATGAAAACTGCTGAAAACTATTTAAATGACTAAACCCCTTAATTTGCTCAAATTAAATGGAAGTATTGTTGTCTTTTTTAATATTTCCCACTGTTTGTCTGTGGTGAGAAGTGATTCTTTCCCTGTGGACTTTCAATCTGTTAGTGTGAATCAAAAAAATCAATACACAAAAAATCCTGGAATGACCAAAGCCAGTGACACATACTGAATGTTATAAACATTTGCTGATCCAAAAGATGTATTTATAAACTCTTCTGGGTCTCAGAGGTCTTTCAATAAGACACTTTACTTTGTGTTCACATCAAACACAAAATTCATTTACAAGTGAATATCATTTCCTCTTGGTTTGATTGCAGAGCCCACCTTATTTGCATGTCTTTGTTTTCCTGCTGGAGTGCTTACCAGTCTTCTACAGCTGGTAGGGGCTATACTCAGTACCTGCTATTTGCCATAAGACACTTGATTCAACTAGTTACGCCTTGAACCAGATTCCCAGAGACAGTTTTGCATAAGTAGTATTTAGATAAAGGAAATTCACAGGAAAAATGCTACTTGAAAGTTGAAGGAAGGAATGGTAGGAAATAATTCATTTAAAACAAAAATATGTTTCTATTAATGTGAGGTATAGGCTTATCATCAGGTTAAAAATTAGGAGCCATCTGTTTTTCAGCAGAACAAAGGCTAGATTCGTGTCCTTTATGATCATGTCCATGTTTGAAGTGGTCCCCCTGTATGTATTTCCCCCTTCCTCATGTAGAAGGGGGCATGATCAGATACCATTTCCTGCCTCCCCAGGCCCTACAATGGTTATCCAGGGCAGGGTGGGGACAAAGAGTTGGCAGGCCAGGGTGAAGCTGGAGGGTGGTCATCATGCCATATCAACGCTCAGTGTAGACCAAGGAGGAAAAGTCCTCTGTTAACTTTCCAGTGGAGCCTCTAGTAGTATGGCTCCCGTATAGCTGCCTTGTGCTGAGACCCACCTACCTATAGGTCCAAACTGCCCAGTTGGATTCTGGGAAAGCCCAGATCCCACTCCAGTTACCGCTGGCTCATATCTCTGTGATGGGCTCAATGCCCACCCTCCAAAACTTGACAGAATTCAGACCCAAAGTTTGCAGTTCAGGGCCATTTGTGCCCCAAACATTCCCCTTTCTGTCTTTATGCATTGCCAGCAAAATGGCACTTTCCCATCTCACAGTCCTTGTCTTCACTACAAGAAAAAAAACACTTTCTTAACTCAAATTAGCTAACTTGAGATAAAATCCTAATGAAAACAAAGCAGTGTGTGTGTAATTTTCACAAATCAGTATAGAGTCACAATCATAGACCATGTCTACAGTACAGTAGACTGGATCAACGCAAGTTACATCGGCATAAACTTGCCACAGTTAGTATATCTCTTGTACACATCAGGGCCGGCTCCAGACCCCAGCGCACCAAGCGCACGCTTGGGGCGGCATTTTGCCGGCAGGGCGGCAGCCAGCTCCGGCGGACCTTCCGCAGTCATGCCTGCGGGAGGTCCACCGGAGCCACGGCTTCGGGGGACCTCCCGCAGGCATGACTGCGGAGGGTTCGCTGGTCCCGCGGCTCGGGTGGACCTCCCGCAGACGTGCCTGCGGAAGCTCCACTGGAGCCGCGGGACCAGCGGAACCTCCGCAGGCACGTCTGCCAGAGGTCCCCCGGAGCCACGGGACCGGCACCGCCAGAGCGCACCCTGCGGCGCGCCGCCCTGCTTGGGGCGGCGGGATTCTTAGAGCCGCCCCGGTACACATGCATATTTGGTTCCTTGCATCGGTGTAGCACATACTCACCAGAAGTGCTTGTGTCAATGCATCATGGGTAGGTATCCCAGTGTGCAACTCACCATCATCCGGTGCATTGTCCAGAAACAAGTAACACTCGAGTGGTTGAGTGACCAAGTTCCCATCATGCAACTTCCACCATCCAATAATCCATCCATATCCCATATTTTTTTTTAAATCCCATAAACCTACATAAGCATTTTTCACTGTCCATCATCTCTGACAGAAGCACGGCGCCCACACAGCTCTGCACTACTGTCAGGAGAATTGCAAACACAGGATGAATGATCCTCCTAATGTTTGCAGAGCCACAAGAAGACCCACAGTACCTGGGCACATGACGATTTTGTGGAGGACAGATTGCTATGGGACGTAGCAAAAAAACAAATTAAGGTTGTTGGTGGCATTCACAGAGCAGCTGCAGATGGTGAAGAGTCACTTCTGGGCCCAAGAAACAAGCACTGACTGGTGGGATCACATTGTAATGCAGGTTGGGGATGACAAGCAGTGGCTACAGAACGTTTGGGTGCAAAAGGCCACATTCCTGGATCTCTGTGCTGAGTTAGCCCCAGCCCACCAGTGCAGGGACACCAGAATGAGAGCTGCGTTCAGAAAGATGCAAGCAGGAACATTTTTTCCCAACCAGTGGATTACCATTGGTGATGATGAAATGACAACAGTGATCCTGAGGGACCCAGTTTGCTGCCTTGGCTCATAAAGCCATATTGGCCCACCCAACAGCACCAAGGAAAGATCTACCATCTCAGCAGGTACAGAATAGCTAATGAATGTGCTTTTGGTAGATTGAAAGGACTCTGGCATTGTTTATTCATGAGATTAAATCTCTGTGAGAAAAATATCCCAATGGTAACAGCTGCTTGTTGTGTCTGCTTAATATCTGTGAGGGAAAGGGGTGGGGGGAAGTTACCACTGGGGTGGAGGTGGGAGTGGCCGTCTGCTGACTTTGAACAGCCAGACACAAGGACTGTTAGAAGAACTCACCGAGGAGCTATGGTGCTGAAGGAAGCCTTGAAAAATCACTTGACCCATCAGTCACAGTAACATGGTACGGTGAACTGTGTTGTACCTGACCCTGAAGTTTTGGGGCATGGTTAAGAATAGTGCGGTGCTTGGTTTACCTTTATGAATATAGCACTCTGTTAATGCACCTATTAATTGTGCAGGGCTTGCTCTACATTTATAATTATTACACTGTGTTTGTCAGAGATCCTGTGAGTTCTGTGGTCCTATACAAGAACAAAGAGTGAATGCTTGCAGTACCACTGTGCATTCTGCTGTAGATGTTGTGAAGTAATAAAGATGAATTAATTTCTAAAACATAGAGTTTTATTGTGAATCAAAACCAGTGCAAAAAAAAGTGTGCAGTTTAAAAACCAATACAATAAAAAGTTATGCAAATAAATTAATGTAACGGAACATAGCAAGGGGAAAGGATATTCATGTCCTTTTCAGTCCATTTTGCCTACACATACAGCAATCACAAGTCAATGTACGGTGAAACTGTGGTTGCCTTCACTGTCCCCCAGCTTGAGGTGGTATGGGTGGGGATGCAGGTTCTGATGCCACAAAAAACATTGGGCGGTGTAGGGAAATGTTAAAATTTAGTTCTCCATATCCTGGAGAATCTCCCGTTCCTTTTCCTGCTGGGACTCTTTGGGCCTTTCTCCTATCTGCTCTTTCCTTCTCTACAGTGTCTGAAATATTCATCCTCCAGACCCTCTGTCCATAGTCCAACGCAGCACTGACTTGCAGGATCTCTGAGAACATGTCCTCCTGAGTCCTTTCCCCCCCTTCTTGTCTTGGTCAGGTGTTCCACAGGTGTGGAGTGGGGAGCCCTCAAGGCCACAACAGCAACAACTAGAGATAAAACACACAGATGTATCATTGTATTCATGGTCACATAGAAAAGTGAAAGTTATGTTTCAGAACTCCCACTCTTTCCTCCCCTAATGTTTTAAGCAACACATGCTTTTACTGACACTTCAGCTTTGGAGCAGCTCTGCACAGCAGTACCAGCCATGGTGAATTTGGGCAAGCAGGGTCATGGGGACCAGTGCTGGGGGAAGGAGGAGGGAATTGTTCAGGTGTATAAAACAATAAAATTTCAGCTCCTATTAACATGACTGCAAGTACTGGCACTGTTTTCCACAGGTGGCAGAGGCGGATTAAATCATGGGCCTTGGCCAATTTGGGGCCCCGCAGGAGCACCAGAACTGGTGTAGGAGTGGGGAAGCCACCAGTACTGGAACTGTGGCCATTCCCCCTGCTCCTCCTCTTCCCCCAGGGCCCCACCTCCTGGCCAGGCCAGAAGCCGGATTTGGGCAGTGGTAAGAGCTGCCCAGGGAGCTTCAGCTGCTGTGGGGAGCCTCAGACCCTCCACCTGCCCTGGGCAGGGTCCAGGATGCCTAAGAGCAGCCCCCAGCCTGCCACCCAGGGTACACCACTGCTGGTAGGACCCAGGGGCAGGGGCTCTGGTCCAGCCTCCTGCCCCCGCCTCAAGTCCTGCACTAGGGTTGCCAACTTTCTACTCACACAAAACTGAACAGCCTTGCCCTGCCCCCTGCCCTGCCTCTTCTCCAAGGCTCTGCTCCTGTCATGCTCCTTCTATGAGGCCTTACCCCCACTCACTCCATCCCTCCTTCCTTCTGTCACTCACTCTCCCCAACCGTCACTCACTTTTGCCAGCCTGGCTCAGGGCGTTGGGATGCAGGAGGAGGTGAGGGGTCTGCCTGGTGGTGAGGGCTCTGAGGTGGGGTCAGAAATAAGGAGTTCAGGGTGCAGGAGGGGGCTCTGGGCTGAGGCAGTGGGTTGGGATGTAGGAGGGGGTGAGGGCTCCGACTGGGGGTGCAGGCTCTGGGGTGGGGCCAGAGATGAGGGGTTTGGGGTGCAGGAGGTGCTCCAGGCTGGGGGGGGTGGAGTGGAGGGGTTCAAAGTATGGGAGGGGGGGTCCAGGCTGAGGCAGGGGGTTGGGATGTGGAAGGGGGTACAGGGTCTGGGCTGGGGGGTGTGGGTTCCAGTGTGGGCCAGAAATGAAGGATTCAGGGTGTGGGAGGGGGCCCTGGGCTGGAGCAGAGTGTTGGGGTGTGGGGAGGTGAGGGCTATAGGTAGGGATGCGGGCTCTGGTGTGTGGCTGGAGATGAGGGATTTGGGGTGGTGGAGGGGCTCCAGGCTGGGGCAGGGGTTTGGGTGTCAGGGAGAGGGCTCCGGATTGGGTGGAGCTTTGAGTTGGGGCTGGGGTCAAGGGGTTTGGAGAGCGGGATGGGAGACCAGGGCTGAGGCAGGGGGTTGAGGTGCAGAAGGGGGTGAGGGGTGCAAGTTCCAGGCGGCTCTTACCCAGGTGGCTCCTGGAAGCAGCAGCATGTCCCTCCTCCAGCTCCTATGCGGAAGTGTGGCAAGGTGGGTCCGCATGTTGCCCTGTCTGCAGGTACTGCCCCCGCAGCTCCCACTGGCCGCAGTTCCTGGCCAATGGGAGCTATGGAGCCGGCGCTTGGGGCGAGGGCAGCCTGCAGAGCCCCGGGATGCTCGTATGCCTAGGAGCTGGAGCTGAGACTTGCCACTGCTTCCGGGAGCCGCACGGAGCCACGGCAGGCAGAGAGCCTGCCTTAGCCCCGCTGCGTTGCTGACTGGACTTTTAATGGCTGGTAACCCTATCCTGCACACACGGGGGAAAAAATGGTGGGTGTTGAGCACCCATCAGCAGCACCTCCACCAGCACCCCCAGCTCCCCCCAGCACCTCCTGCCTGCTGGCCAGCCCCACTGATCAGGGCCTTCCCCCTCCCTCTCCAAGCTTCCTGCCCGCCACAGTTAGCTGTTTTGAGGCGCACAGAAGGCTGGAGGTGAGGGGGGAAGTGCAAGGACACAGCACACTTGTGGGAGAGGGTGGGAAGAGGCAGAGTGGAGGTGTAGCAGGGGCGGGAAGAGGTTGGGGCAGGGCAGGGCTGGGAAGAGGTGGGGAGGGGTGGGGCCTTGGGGGATGATGTGGAGTAGGGACGGGGCCTGGGGCAGAGCCAGGGGTTGAGCATCCCCTGGCACATTGTAAAGTTGACGCCTGTGGAGAGTTGCTGGGCAGGGATGGCTCCTCCGGCGCCGCTCCTGCTGCTACTGGCCCAGCCTCAGCATCCACCACACTCCACCCGGGCTTGCTTAGTGCGTACACCTGGCTCCTGCTGCCAAGCTTCCCCGGTCTGGTCCCGCCTGCTCCCGGTGACAGGCTGCCACTGGGCTTTGTGCCCAAGGTAGTAACCATGTGCAACACCACTCATCCTGTCGCCTCTGGGCCGAGGGGTGTAGTTTGGGGTGGGTGGAAATGTTCCCTCATTCCCCCAAGCTACGCCCATGCTACCGCCACTCCGCACCTGCTCAAGGCTACTATGCCCATGTTAAAAGGGAGGGAGCATGGCCCTCCCACTTTTAAAAATGGAGGAGGAACCAAGGCTCCCCGGACCCTCCCAGTTCTGGTGGCCCTCCCAGTTCTGGTGTTTGGCATGGGGGGTATCAAAATGTTCTTTGTGCCTAGGGCACCAATAAATCTTAATCTGCCTCTGACAGGTAGTGGTGATTTAAGATGATATATCACTCCTGAGGGTAACCAAGATACAGAGAATACAGCTGCTGCTGGCATCCTGGAGCCATTGGCAGGGGCGGCTCTAGGCACCAGCAAAACAAGCTGGTGCCTAGGGTGGCAAAATCTAGGGGGCGGGAAAAGGCTGGGGCCCCAGCTCATCCTGCCGCTGCGAGCCGAGGAGCAGCCCAGGGCGGGCGGCAGGCTGGGCCGGCGGACCTGCCGCAGTCATGCCTGCGGGAGGTCCACCGGAGCCCCGGGAGGACTGGACCTGCCGCAGGCATGACTGCGGAGGGGGCGCTCGTCCCGCGGCTTGGCTGGACCTCCCGCAGGCATGACTGCGGCAGCTCAAGCGGAGCCGCCGGACCCGTGAACCGTCCGCAGCCGTGGGAGGTCCAGCCAAGCCACGCGGGACCAGCGGTCCCTCTGCAGTCATGCCCGCGGCAGGTCCGCTGCTCCCGCGGCTCCGGGGCGCCTCCCGCGCATGACTGCTTGGGGCGGCCAAAAAGGTAGAGCTGCCCCTGGCCATTGGGGCCCATATGTCTCTAGCCTGTTTATTGCAATGGTGCCTGATGAAGTCATCGAGGACTGGCATAGGAAAGTGTCCTACCGTGGAGAGACAAATAAGGCTGTCATTTCCTAAAGAATGTTGTGTGGTGCAGTGTTCACCCCCACAGTAACCTGGAAAGCATTAATGAGGCTGAGAAGAGGCCAATTAACTAGACAGGCCACACCTGAGGGAAATTTGGAGGCCTAAATAACCCTGAATTAATAGTGGAACCTAGCTGAGAAGGAACAGATGGGGCTAGTATAAAGCCAAGAAATTGGAAGGAGAAAAAGGCTGCAGCAGTGAAGACTGCAGTCATTCATTACGCATTACAGAGGGAAAGGAGGAAACTCGAGGGGAGAGCAGAAGCCCAGAAGATCCAGGCCCTGTAGGAAGGGTTTAGGCTGGTGGAACGGAAGCCTGAGAGAGGCAGAGTATGAAAAGGCTCAGGGAAATGGCAGCAAGGTGGGATGTTGCAGCTGGTTAAAGGGTCCCAGAATAGAAAGTGATCCTGGGTTCCCCCACCAGCCACTGGGGAAGTGGCACAGTCAGGGCAATGGATTTGAAGACTGCCTGGGATGGTGCATCTTGTGAGCCTTTGATACCTCAGAAGGGGGAAAACATATAGTGACCTGTCCGGAGGGCCAGACCACAAAGAGTGAATACCCCATGTGAAAAAGAGAGAGAGAGAGAGAGAGAGAGAGAGAGAGAGATGATGGGACACACAAATGCATGACAGAAGGGGGTATAGGACCTGGAAGAAGCTAATTCCCAGAGCAGCCAGGAGGAGGTGCCCTACTGTATGTGTCCCTTGTTACACTTTGGGAGAGGATTGCAGATACCTCCATGAAAGTTTCATTGAGATCTCTCAGGAGGATTCAGGGGACACCCCGGTAAACATAAACAAACTGCTCCGCATGGCTCCCTTCCCACCTCTCCTGCCATCTAACCCTACAGAGGAATGAAAAGCAGATACCAACTCCACCTCTCTTTGTTGTACCTCTACCTCTTCTAATATGAGTAAATTAATGAGCAGTCGATACTTAAGTCCTGCTTAGCTTGGGGTTGGATGCCATCAGTATATCTAAACATTGTAATGGAAAAGGTATTCACACATTTACCCAAGGTTCCTTCCTCTGCATTGGGCTCACCCGTTCTTGGCTGCCAGGAGCGCTAGACTGTGGTGGAGTCTCACACACGTCCTGGCTCACAGCATAGCTGGAGCCCTCAGTTATATCTCCCATCCTTCTTGGCCTCTTTCTCCTCCTCCTCTTCCTTGCTGTTAGCAGTAGGGGGCTGCATCGTGGGCTCTTCGGAAGTATCCATGGTGCTCTGTGGCGTTGCTGGGGTCCCCACCGAGTATGACATGCAGCTCATTGTAAAAGCAGGTCTGTGATCACTGGATCAACTGTTGGCATCCCTAACCTATTGGTGTGCTTGCTGTTGTTCCTTCACTTTCATGCAGCACCGCTGCTGATCCCTGTCAGAGCCCTTCCCCTGCTTGTAGATGTCCATGTTTCTATGGCTGGTCCACAGCTGTGCCTGCACAGCCTCTTCTCCCCACAGGTCCGGGAGATCCAGTATCTCCTGTCTACTCCAGGCAGGAGAACAGAAGGGGCTGAGGTGCGTCAGTGCCCAAGGCCCTCACAATGGCAGGGATTGAAGTGACATATACCAGATGATCCTAAGCAAGTAACCTGCACTCCACAGTGCAGGGGAAGGGAAAAAATCCCAAGGTCCCTGCCAATCTGACCTACAGGAAAATTCCTTCCTAACCCTGAATATGGTGATCAGTTAGACCCTGACCATGTGACAGACCCACCAGCCAAGTACTGAGAAAGAGAATTCTGAGTACCACCTTGGGCCAATGGCCTACCCATCCAGTGTCCCATCTCCAGCTGTGGCCATCTGTGATGCTTTAGAGGTGTGGGGGTGGGCGGGGGGAACAGAACATATTGCCCAGCCTCTGCGGGGGGGGTGGGGCTGGCTTGGGGGCCAGGGGGAACCCTAACTCTAACCACCCCCCAGCACTCAGCAGCAGCGCGGCTGGGGCCTGGTTGCTGCACTTCCTGCCACCGGTGAGTGCAGGCCCGGCCCTGCTGCACTCTTATGGGGAGTCGGGGTGGGGCAGGGGCGGAGCAGGGGTGGTAAGAGGCGGAGCGGGGATGGGAGGGGGCGGGGGGGGGGCAGAGCAGGGCAGGGTCTTTGGGGAAGGAATGGAGTGGGGGTGGGGTTGTGGCTGGGGTAGAGCAGGGATGGAGGCCATGGGGAAGAGGTGGGGCATGGGCTGGAGCACCATGGAGCTGCGCAGGGCACCAGGAAGTCTGGTGCCCATAGGCGCTGACTCCATGGGTGCTCCGGGGCTGTTTCACGGTGGCAAGCATTGAGAGTGAGGGGGAACGCGGCATGCTCAGGGAAGAGGAGGGGCCGGGGCCAGGATTTTGGGAAGGAGTCCAATGGGGCAGGGAGGTGGCAGAGTTGGGGTGGGGACTTTGGGGAAGGGGTTGGAATGGGGGTGGGGCTGGGGCGGGAGTGGGAAGGGCAGGGGTGGAGTTGGAGCGGGGGCGGTTGAGCACCCACCGATGCCAGGAAAAGTTGGCACCTATGCTGGTGCCTCAAATTTCCTAGTGCCCTATGCAGTTGTGTACTTTGTATATGGGTAAGGACGGCACTGCCCAGCCGCCCGCTGACACATACACGCCCATACATACGTTTCTGAAGCACAATCTTAACACTAATTAAGTTGTTTGCCCCCACAGTTCCTATTGGGAAGGTGTTCCAGAGCCTCATCTGTCTGACAGTAAGAAATCTAATTTCCAAATTGATTTATTCCTGGCCAGCTTATACCCATTTATTCCTGTGCCAACACTGTCCTTTAGCTTAAATAGTTCTTCTCCCTCCATGGTGTTTACCCCCAGATGTATTTATAGAGAACAATCATATCCCCTCTCAGCCTCCATTTTGCTGGGCTAAACAAGACAAGTCATTTAGTTTCCTCTTGTCAGATAGGCCCTCCATTCACCTGATATCCTAGTAACTCTTCTCTTTACCTCTTGCAGTTTCAATTCATCTTTCATAAACCTGGATGACCAGAACTCTATACAGTATGTATTCCTGATGTGGTCTTACCAGTGCCTTGTACAATGATGTTAACACTTCGGTAGCTGTACTTGCAATGCCCCTCCTGATACATCCTAGGATTGCATTTGCCTTTTTCACAGCCACATCATATTGGTGGCTCATAGTCATCCTTTGACTAGGCTCCCCTATAATTTGACTTGTTAACTTGTGGTGAAACTACAACCTGCCTTGTTTTCAGCAGGATTTTACATCAAGTTAGTTAATGTGAGTTAAAAACATCCTTTTCTTGTCCTAGGGAAGACAAGGCCACAGTGTTTCATTTTAACAAATCTTCCTCCTGTGCTCGTGAAATCCAGACTATAGTTAAATCCTGCTGGTTCCATCTCCAGAAACTGTTCTTTCCTCTTCCACACTAGTACTAAAATACTAGTCGATGCTCTCATGCCTCCACCTCTTCTTCTCTGTTCTCCTCATATTTCAACTTTAATCCCTCTACTCCCGACTATAATGCTATGGCATTATAACAGTCTTCTTCTCAATGCTCTCGTCGTTCCTTTTTTGGAATCCCTTAACTGGCTACCCTGTGCCTTCCCTCTATCAGATTCAAATTTCTTGCCCTTACCTTCAAAGTCAAGATGAACACAAGATGGTATGTCTGCATGTTTGTAAAAATGGACAGAAAACTATTTGAAAGAAGAGAATGCCACAAAGACCAAACTCTCCAAAAAATGGTCATCACCAAGTTCTATAGATTTGTAGACCTACTCTCTGGCTAAAGAAATGTTGGGCCTGACTTATGTGGAGGTATCTACTAACGGCTGCCTGTCCACTGAAGATAGAACAAGAAGTAATCAGTGGCAAGGAAGATTTCGGTTAGATATTAGGAAAAACTTTCTAACTATAAAAATAATTAAGTACTGAAATAGGTTTCCAAGGGAGTTCTGGAATTGCCATTATTGGCATTCTTAAGAAGATGTTAGACAACCACCTGTCAGGGATGGTCTAGGTATACTTGGTATGTCTCAGCACAGGGGGATGGACTAGATGACCTCTCACAGTCCTTTCTAGTCCTACATGTCTATGCTTCTATTTTAAATGTCCGCTTTCAGAATTAGGGACTAACCGCTGCCATTTTAAATCTGTAAGCTTCATAGAAAATGTCACCAAAGAGAAGAGTTTGATGGTCTATCCGTTGCTGATTTTATTTATTTAAGATTCATTTTAAGTTCAAGACTTACTGCCCCCAACACTGGAAAAAGTAAAGTAACATGGTAGAAAACAGATGGTGATATTAAGTAGTACTGACTACTGATATTGTCCTCGCTGCTAAAGGGGATGAATTACTTAAACATTTGGAACTTTATAACTTTCAGGGTGAAGATGTACTTAAGGTCAGACAGTAACACTCAGGGATTTTTAAGTATGTAATCAAAATAAAGCACCCCAATACCATGGTATTGAGTACCATCATAAATCAATAAATAAACACTGTTCTTTTTCTTGGGCTGCACAGTCAGAGAAGATCAAGCCATGTATAAGGCTCTCTCTGATAGATTCACATTTTTTTCCAAAAAAGGGGCACCCCAATCCACAAAATATTGTTACTCCTTTTGGCCTGTGTGGCTAGACAAAATTGAGGTCTAATAGTTTATTCTAGTTGGGAGCAGAAATTGGTGATAGTCAGATATTTCTTTGATGCAGTTTTGTTTATTTACAAAGAACATACAAGCTCCGATCTCTGAATGCAGAAGGAACCACAAACAAAAGGAGCAGCAAAGAGTTCTGTGGCACCTTATAGACTAACAAATGTATTGGAGCATGAGCTTTCGTGGGTGAATACCCACTTCGTTGGACCCAGGAAAGCTCTTGCTCCAATACATTTGCTAGTCTATAAGATGCCACAGGACTCTTTGCTGCTTTTACAGATCCAGACTAACACAGCTACCCTTCTGATATTAAACAAAAGGAGAAGTTTCTCAGTTTACAGCCCCAAGCTTCTTTAGCCAACACACCCAAAAGCTCTCCCTCTCTCTAGCTTTTTCCAGGGGCACATTCTGCTCACAGGCTATTGCTAGACTTTGCTGTCTTTTGCCTCTGCCTTTCCCTCTGTTCTTGTCTGTCATCAGTTTCTGTGTGTTCTCTCACACGCGTGCACACACACACACCTGATCAAAATACCCAGTTGAACCCTCAGCCCATTGGGTACTAGTTTCTGGTCACACTCTTATTTTAGGTTTTAACTGTTTCTTACTAAATGGGGGAGTTGTTCACATGTCAGTTTGAACTAGGTTTTAACTCCACCCATAGCAAGGTTTCATCCAGCTCATAACAATACTAAGAGGAAGAACATCCCAGGAAAGCATATCTTCTTTCATTCTAACCACAGTTAGAGAACAGTTTATTGGTCCACTGTCTTCCCAAGTGCATGCTTTTTGTCAATGGCAATGCTCCAAACTCAGAATTGCTGATCCCGCTGCAGGTCTTTTCTCTTCAACATTTAACTGTAGAGAGTAACACACTACCTTTTATTCTCCAGTCTTCTTCAGGGGTGGCGAGTTGTATGGGCCTGTAGTGCCCGTGCTACAACAAATTCAGGGCCCCGGGGGCCTGGCTCTACCAATGTTCGGGGCCAGGTCTCTCCCTCAGCCCCACCTTCCAGCCCTGTGCACCTCCCCCGGAGCATTCCCCAGCCCCACCTGTCACCCCCAAGTGCCTCCCCCAAGCGCCCCTGCCTCACCTGTGCCCTGGGCAGTGAGCAGCTGTCCCCTGCAGCTGCACACTGCACTTCCTCGCCAGTTGCTGCTGGCTAAGGGAGGGGCACTGGCAGCTGGCTGACTGCTGCGCCTGCAGAGGGAGGAGGCACATCGGCATTGAACCCCTCCAACCCTTGCAGGCAACTCCCAGGGGGCTTATCCTGTCTGCACCTCCTGAGCAGCAGCCTGGAGCTTGGGTGAGTGTTGTGCTGGGATGAGAGGGAGGAGGGGGGGGGCCTCCCCCAGAGCTCGCTGCTGCAGGTGAGGAGAGGGCTGGCAGGAGTCTTCCTCTCTGGCCCCAGCCCCAAGGCAGCCTGCCTGCTGCACCCCAAAGTTTGAACTCCTCATCCCTGGCCCAGCCCCACCCCAGAGCCCGCACCCCCAGCCAGACTCCTTACTCCCTGACCCCAACCCTCTGCCCCAGCCCTGAGCCCCCTCCTGCACTGTGAACCCATCATCCCTGGCCCCATTCTTTGCTTAGGAGTTGCCATTTCTTTTCTTTGTTCTTCATAAGTGGTTTTTAGGGGTACATTGCTGTGGGTGCTAGACTGTCTGACTTGTAGGCCTTGTCTGCACTGGGTTATTTTACACCAACACAGCTGCATTTGTGCAAGCCCCTAGTGTAGACAATCCATGCCCAGTTAACCATGACTTGTGCTGGCACAGTTTATCTCAGTGTGACATCCCAGCGTGGGCAAGCCCTTAGTAAGGTGACAACTCCATTTTATCTAAAAAATTAGTTTTATAAAAACAAACCCTTAAGACCCACAGAAAAATGTTCCCCCCGATATTCTTTTAAATTCCATTGAAAACACTGGTTTTACAGCAAGGACAAATTTCCATCAAGTGTTTTCAACCCAAATGTTACAGCACGGAGAACTTGGAAGCACCTTAATTGATTTTCATTGTCCAAGATAAGAGATGCTCAGACTGAGAGAGAGTCATAAATAGGTAAAGAAATACTTGTTTACAATATATGGCTTTCAGGCCATGTCTCCAATAATAGAGTTTAGCATTTACCTCCCTGTGCACATTAATGAAGATTTACCCTTTTAGCTTCCTTTCATCTTGGTTACTAGGCTGAAATATTTGTATAATGGTTAAAACAACAAATCTGGTTAAATCAATGTGTACATCCCCAGTAGTAATGCTCTGCACAGCCATGTCGATAATCTGGTTCTGCTTGCTCTCCAGCCTGGGAGAGGAAAGGAATGTCTTATCCATGATTCCCAGCTCCACCCCAGAGCCCGCACCCCCAGCCAGAGCCCTCACCCCCCCACCCTAACCCTCTGCCCCAGCTCTGAGCCCCCTCCTGCACCGTGAACCCCTCATCCCCGCCCCCCATAGCCCTCACTCCCACACCCCAACCCTCTGTCTGAGCCCCTCCCACCCCAACCCCTCATCCCTAGCCCCACCCCAGAGCACCAAAGTATGCAATAACTAGAGCTATCTTTAGTCTAAGTTTTTTTATTCTAGTGTGACAGTGATAAGACAGCAAAGAATCCTGTGGCACCTTATAGACTAACAGACGTTTTAGAGCATGAGCTTTCGTGGGTGAATACCCACTTCGTCGGATCCGACGAAGTGGGTATTCACCCATGAAAGCTCATGCTCTAAAACGTCTGTTAGTCTATAAGATGCCACAGGATTCTTTGCTGCTTTTACAGATCCAGACTAACACGGCTACCCCTCTGATACCAGTGATAAGACAATGATAGGACCATGGTAGGGAACCAGATGTGACAATTTGGGGAAGCTGTTTGTACAAATTACAAAATCTGGTTGATGTTGTGAAGTTGTTCTTATGAAAATTACATAGAGACTGAGAGTGTGGGCTATTGGGGTGGGGCTGGGCCAGGGATGAGGAGTTCAAACTTTGGGAGTAGAAGGATTAAAGTTGAAATATGGGGAGACCAGAGAAGAAGAGGTGGAGGCATGGGAGCACCCCCAGCCAGACTCCTCACCCCCTAATGCCAACCCCCTGCCCCAGCTCTGAGCCCCCTCCTGCACCATGAACCCCTCATCCCTGGCCCCCCCACAGCCCTCACCCTCATACCCCCACCCCTTTACCCTACCCTGAGCCTCCTCCCATACTCCAAACCCCTTGGCCCCACCCCATTAATTTTGTGTAATAATAATCAGCAGTGGATAAATTCTTAATAAAGTTACCCAAAGAAAAAGAACAAAAGGGTAATTCATCAAGTGACAGCCTGAGTTCGACACCCAGCTTGCAAACTGAAGTTATACAAAAGAAAGATGCGGCAAATTTAAAAGATAAGAAAAGGAGTTTTCATCAGTCTTGGCTATCAAGATTTATGTGGTTGGAGTACAATAGCGAATTACACAGACCTTTTTGCTTTTAAGGGTTATTGATCCAAGAGTGCTTGGTTGTTTCCATATTCAAAAGAGTATTAATAAAGTTGATATTCTTAGTTAAATGAATTTTTCTTACGATAGTGATATTGTGCAATATAAGGAAACTGTTAAACGCTTACCGTTTCCAGTCCATTTTTACATTATTTAAAAAAATATATATCAACTTACAAGGGTGGGGGGGGGTGACGGGACTTATACCCATTCTGGGCACCACCAAAAATTATACAAACCTGCTGCCACTGGTCTTCTTAACATATGCACAACGAGCCTCAGGTGACAAATGACCTGGATTCATCACTGAATTTGGTCCGCTGGTTGGATCATTAGCTTCTCCAGCCTGGATACTGATGGGGAGTGTGATGTGAACGCTGATCCATGTATGCTAAACCCTGTTCTCCAGTATTCTGTTACATCTGTAACAAATCCATAGCCACTATCCATTTGTGATTTCACGGTGACAGAATTCAGATGCTCCTGCGCCACAAACCCAAACCCTTAGCAGTTGAGCTGGAAGAATCTCTCTTACATATTAGCAACATGGGGCATACCCAACAATATATGCCTGAGCTTGCTCTACAGTTGAGTATATCTGATTCTACCCAGTAAAGGACAATTTTACCCATATTAGCTAGTTCATTACAATATCAACACTTATATAGTTCAATACAACTTCATGCCCAGCACATGAAACATGCACGTATTACTAGCCTGCTGCTCCTCTCACATCTGGTTTTACAGCAGAATAATTCCATTGACTTCAAAGGTAGAACTCGTCAGTGCAAGAGGAGAATCAGGCCCCATAAGTCTTTTTAACCAATAATTTGCATCCTACAAAATAAAAAAGGATCCACTTGGCAGAAAAACCCTACCAAAATAAAACACACCACTGAATGTGTTTCTGCCCCTGAGCAGAGGATGAGAGAACAAACAACACATAATAGATGTTAGTCACATTGTTTATTGCACTGCTGGAAGGCACTCAGATACTATGGTGATAAACACGGTATAAGAACCTGAATAGAACAGAATAGAAGATGGAGTAGGAAAAGGGGAATAGTGAGCAGGGCAGCTTGGCCAGAGAAAAATGGGCAAGGAATGGAGTAGAAGATGTGAAGATATGGGACAATTTGTCCCCAGCCTTGAAAGAGAAAACAAGGAGCTTGAATTTTATGTGGAGTGCAAAAATAGCACAAGTTTCTCTGTAACATTTGGTTTTGATGGAATAATACATAATAGCCTTAATATAAAGTGAATTTAGGTGACATTTTCATTGTCTTGTTGAGAGGATGATTCAGGTAGTCTAAACTTCAGGAATATTTTCATATTGTTTTCTAATATATGGAGCCACTGAACAGTTAAGTCATTACTGTGACTGAGGCTTCACTTCTGAGCAATTCAATCAAGAAACACCTGGAAAGACTGATATTGACTGTGCTTTAGTGATTAAATATTCTTCATCTGCTTTAGAAAATGTTCCTCTCTTAAGACATTTGCTTTACAACTGGAAAAATCTATCCCAGTCTCTCTACAGTAGAACCTCACTAATTTTGACTATACTAAGCCACAAACACAGTATTTTTCTCTCACACAGAAACAAAACTCATACCAACCAGTAGCTTTGATCAACCCTCTTCCCAGAAAATACCTGCGGGATTGAAAACTCTGAGGATACCCTGGCCAAAATTTCCTAGACTTTTTCCAGCAGCTGGTCCCAGAACCATTAAGAAATGTTTCCTCAGCACAAAAGAAGCCATGGAAAAGACTGCATTAACAGTGTCACTTTTTCCATGGGACTAGGGTAGGGAGGATGAATTGCATCCCTTCAGACCTCTTCTTGATCCATACCCTCCCAACCCCACAGAGGTCTCTCTACAGAATCCAAGTTGGTTGATCCTAATGAAGAATCAGAGTCAAGATCTGAAATCAAGCAGCAGATGAGCCTATTTTGCAAACCACTGCAGCTGGGATTTTCAAAGAAGCCCAAGGGAATTTCATAGTTTCATTGAGTTTAAGGCCAGAAGGGACCATTAGATCATTAGTCTGACCTCCTGTATAATACAGGCAATCAGACTTCACTCAAATACCCCATCGCTGAGCCAACAATTTCAGTTAAATCAAAGGATGTTAGTCCTCAGGAAAGTAAACTATTGTGTAGCACAGGCAAGGTGAGAGTAAGGCACCCAGCTTCCATTGTATATCAATAGGTGCTGGGCACCTGACCCCTTTGGGTATTAGAGCCCAGGACACTAATAGTGTCAGAGCACAAATGTATGCAATAACTAGAGATATCTATAGTCTAACTTTTTTATTCTAGTGTGACAGTGATAAGACAATGATAGGACCATGTTAGAGAACGAGATGTGACAATTTGGGGAAGCTGTTTGTACAAATTACAAAATCTGGTTGATGTTGTGAAGTTGTTCTTATGAAAATTACCATATCACGGAATGCCTCTATGTCTACGTGTATCCACCATTGCTGACAAGCCTGTAAGCATATGTGATGGCGTGTCCACCCCACACAAGGCGGAGCTGGTTAAATTAGGCCAATTAGCCTGGAAGGCTGCACCTGGGAGGAGATTTAGGGTTGAGTGACAAGCACTGATTGATGATGAAGCCCAGCTGGCCAGGGGCAGGCTGATCTTCTATCAAGCCAACAAGCTGAGGACAGGAGGGGGCTGCGGAGGAAATAGTCAGCAGTCACTCCCTAGGAGAAGGGAGGTATGTTTGGGACTAGAGTCTGGCAAGAAGTCAAAGAGAGAAGTAGGAAGGAATCCAGGGAAATAGGGACAGGATCTGGGAAGAAACAGACAAGAGTTACTAGACATAAGGTCCCTGGACTGGAACCCAGAGCAGTGGGTGGGCCTAGGTTCTCCTACCAGCCACTGGGGACATGGCATAGGACCTGGCCTCAGAGCAGAAGACCATCTCGAATGGCAGCCAGTCCAGCAGGAGTGTGATACCCTGGAAAGGGAAAACTACATTGACATTGACTTGGCCGGAGGGCCTGAGTCATGAAGAAGGAGCTCCGCAAGTCCTGGAGAGCAAGGAAGGACACAGTGTCAGCAACCGTTGGAATGGGGGCATCTGACCTAAAGAGAGCTAAACCCCAGATGTGGCCACAAGGAGACAGCCAATGATGTGTAAACCCATGACAACTGGTTCAAGAATGTGGGCATGACGGTTACCCCGATACAAGGGGAGGATGAGTGTCTCCAGTAGAAAAATCAAAGAGAAAGCAACAATAGAACTACAGTGTGTGGACACCTTTTATTGCTGAAGGCAGGTACACTTTCTCGAGTTGGACCCCACAGTTGCCGCTAATAAACAGAGGCCAATAAACAACAAAAAGGGATCCAAGCACTATTTATGCAGATCCTAGAAAACCAACAGAGACAATGAGAAACACAGTTATTTCTATAGAGTTATTTGGTAAAGTTGGTCGAACTGCAACAATGTTTGCTTAAGATTCTCCGAGAGGAAATTTCCAATTAGGAATGGAAAAGAGGTTCTGTGGCTAAGAAGCCAGAGGCCCTGCCAAGCAAGTGTCATGTCTGTGGAAGGAGGGGACACCTGAAAAAGGAATGCCCCTCCCTATCTTGTAATAAAAAAGTTTGTCTGGAAGGGAGGAAAGCAGAACAGCCAAGAAGAGTCCCACCTGTCGTGAGAGCAGGAAAGGGGGATACCTGTTTTTACTGTGAGGAATTAGGGCATGTGATGAGGGGTTGTCCTAACAAGACGGGTAAAATTAGCCAGGAAAAGAGCAAGTCTGAGAGAAAGGAACAGAAGGGAGTACCAATGGCCCACTACTTGGGCACAAAAGCTAGCAGAGAAGGCCAAAGGGGCTATAATGATGGAAGGTGGAGAGGAACTGGAAGGAAGAAACACTCCCACAAAGATAAGGCTGAAGGATACAGGGATAAATATGGAGACTATCTGGAATACGGTGGGAGCTCAGACCCTGAAGGAAAGGGTTCTTGGGTAGCCTGTGAAGCAATGGCAGAGACTATCTGAGAAGTTGATAGCTGAGGAGCAAGCCTTGCAAGTGGCTTTGCAGGACCTAGAGTTCCAATGGGAGAAGTATTGTGGCACTATGCAGGAACAAGGCACACTGCTTCTCTTCGTGCAGGACATGGAGATGGCAAAGAGATAACCTGTGGGACCAGTTACAACAAATGCAAGGTAGGCAGCACCTGTACCTCCATGGAATAGTCTTATGAGAGAGGGTATGTGATGGGGTGTCCACCCAACATAAGGCAAAATAGATTAAATTATATCAATAAAACTGGTCAGCTGCACCTCAGAGGAGACTTAGGTTTGAAGGACAAGCACTAATTGATGATGAAGCCCAACTGGGCAGAGGCAGGCTGGGCTTGTATAAAGCCAGCAAGCTGAGAACAGAATGGGGCTGGCTGGCTGGGCTGCAGTAGGCTGGGCTGCGCTGGCAGCAGTGGCTGCTGACCAGGCTGCGGACTGGTTGTGCAGGTTGGGAGCTGGGGCTTGGAACTCAGGAGTAGCTTGGGCTGGTGGTTGGTTGGCTGAACAGAGCTGCAAATACAGGTTCAGAGGGATAGGCTGGAAGTGATTTTGGAAAATAAGGGAGAAGAAGCAAGGGATGACTATTAGGAAGAAGAAAAACAGAAAAGAAATACCTATATCTGAAGAAGAGGGAGCAGACATGGATGGAAAAAAAGAGAAGGAAAAGGATCAATATCTTCTAATTATTAAATCACCAGCCGAAGACAGGAGATGTTAATCCCTTTAAAACAGTGGAATGGATTAGGTGAAATATCAGCGATATATTAAGAGCTAAAAGGCTGCAGGGTGGAGATTTATTAGTAGAATGTACCCATAAGGCAGAGAAACTTCTTAAAACTACAGTTTTAGGGAAAATAAAAGTAATTTGCAAGCTACCTAAATTTATAACAGAAGCAAGAGGGATAATGTGTGGGGTCCCACTTGGCATGACTGAGGATGAAATGAAAAGGGGTATAGGTGAGGACCAAGTGCTGTTTGTTAAATGACTGATTAGCAAGAGAGGGGAAAAACACAAACCATCCACAGCCATCCAAGTAACATTTAAAGGTGCAATGCTACCCAATAGGGTTAATATGGGATATCATCTCTTCTGGGTTAAACCATATCTCCAGCCCCTTTAAGATGTTCTAAATGTCAAAGGTTTGGGCATGTGGTAGCTGTCTGCAAGGGGAAAACGAGGTGTCCTAAATGTGAAGGAGAACACTCGACTGAGCCCTGTCTGTGAGGAACATAACTAAAATGCAGCAATCATAAGGATAAGCACAGGGCAGCATACAAAGGGTGTGTGGCAGAGGAATGAGCTAGCGAGAGATACAGGAAATTAAAATGACCCATACAATATCCTATGTAGAAGCTACCAAAAGATATTCACAGCACAATATACAGAAGGAGGAAAATGCCATTGGGGGAAAAGAGCTACTTGTACAACAACATGCCGCTCAGGGCAGGAAAGATAATATAAGGGGAATAAATGAAGATGTACCACTTCTAGGCAAAGAGACATGTATAGCTTTTCTGGCAGATGTTATTAATTGCACTTTATAGATGGAAGATGACTGAAAGAATAAAAATTATAACAAAAGTGGCAGAAGAGTATTTCCATATAGGCACTATCTCTATAGCCTGCATTCATACAATTTTAAAACTGAAGGTAACAGTGCAGTTTAAACAACATGATTCTAGTGTTTTTTGATGGAATGCATATAGTTTAATAACACATGGTCAGGAATTAAAAGAAAACTGTTTTTGAAATAGAAAGCAAACATGGCATGATATGTGTACAAGAAACAAGGTCAGTGAGAAAACTTATGTTTAGACTTTCAGGATACGATGTAATCAGATGTGACACAGGCCTGGTCTACACTAGGCGTTTAAACCGGTTTTAGGAGCGTAAAACCGATTTAACGCCACACCCGTCCACACTGAGAGGCCCTTTATATCGGTATAAAGGGCTCTTTAAACCGGTTTCTGTACTCCTCCCTAACGAGAGGAGTAGCGCTAGTATCGGAATTACCATATCGGATTAGGGTTAGTGTGGCCGCAGATCGACGGTATTGGCCTCCGGGCGGTATCCCACAGTGCACCACTGACCGCTCTGGACAGCAATCTGAACTTGGATGCAGTGGCCAGGTAGACAGGAAAAGCCCCGCGAACTTTTGAATATTTCCTGTTTGCCTAGCGTGGAGCTCAGATCAGCACGTGTGGCGATGCAGTTAAAAATCTAAATAAAGAAAGAGCTCCCGCATGGACCATGCAGATGTGAACGCTGTAAGGGCAGGCAAATCTGTTCTATCAGCGCTCCGTTACAGAAGACGAAATTCAAAATCATTTTTTAAAAATCTCCAGACAGACGCCATAGCAGGGGCTCAGCGCACTGCTGCGTGACAAACGTAACGGAAAGCCAAAGAATCAAATGGACGCTCATGGACTGGAGGACTCAAGCTATCCCACAGTTCCTGCAGTCTCCGAAAAGTATTTGCATTCTTGGCTGAGCTCCAAATGCTTCTAGGGTCAAACACAGTGTCCGCGGTGGGTCAGGGCATAGCTCGGCAATTTACGCACCCCCCCACCTACCCCCAGAAGTGCTTTCCCAGAGGAAGGAGTGACTGACGACATTTACCCAGAACCACCCGCGACAATGATTTTTGCCCCATCAGGCACTGGGATCTCAACCCGGAAATTCCAAGGGGCGGGGGAGGCTGCGGGAACTATGGGATAGCTACGGAATAGCTACCCACAGTGCAACGCTCCAGAAGTCGATGCTAGCCTCGGACCGTGGACGCACACCACCGATTTAATGTGTTTAGTGTGGTGGCGCGCACTCGATTTTATACAATCTGTTTTACAAAACCGGTTTATGCAAATTCGGAATAGTCCCGTAGTGTAGACGTACCCAAAGAAATAACAAGAGAAGGAGGGGCCTGTGTATTTATAGAGAAAGGTCTTAGTTATGTTGACTTAACTGTACAGCACTTAAGTTTTGAGTACAATATTGTTGAGATTCCTCTGCAGAACAATAGCTTTATATGAATCTATAATGTTTACAACCCATTTTAAAAACTAGACAATCTAGAATTGGAAGACTAAATTCAGGGTGTCAAAGGCCCATATATTATTTGTGGAGACCTTAATAGCCATAATGAATTAGGGGGAAGCATGAAAATTGATTATAATGGCAAATGCCTGGGACAGTTCATTGACGTGCACAGTATGGTATTGCTCTATACTGGAACACTTACTATGTTTAATTTGGTGGATAGAACCTTTTCAGGTTTAGATCTTGGAATCCCAACAAGCAATACAGCAAGCAAATGCTGCTGGTAAACCAATAAAAAGGATGGAATGAGAAGTGATCACTTTCCTGTGTACATTACATATCAAGACCAAGGTAATGTTAAAAACAATGAAGGAATTCCTACCTGGAGCCTTAGAAAAGCAACCTGGGGACTCTTTAAGAGTACACGTGCTGATATCTAAGTATCAAATTGTAGTGTTAATCTAGCACAGGGGTTCTCAAACTGGGGGTCGGGAGCCTTCAGGGGGTTGTGAGGTCATTACATAGGGGGGTCGCAAGCTGCCAACCTCCACCCCAAACCCCGCTTGCCTCCAGCATTTATAATGCTGTTAAATATATTAAAAAATGTGTTTAATTTATTGGGGGGGTCACACTCAGAGACTTGCGATGTGAAAGGGGTACCAGTAAAAAAGTTTGAGACCCACTGTTCTAGCGGAATTTCATGATAATATAATAACAGGAGTTGTAACAGCAGTCAACCCAGAGATACATAAAACATTGAATTGCCACACACAGAAATCTTCATAATGAAGATTGTAAAGCAACAACTAAAGAGAGAGAGAGAGAAGGCGTACAAGCAAGCAAAAACTACAATGAATAACAAGGACTTAATGAATTATAAAAGATGTAAAGCAGTGGCACAAAGAATTATTTAAAATGCAAAGAAAGAGAGTTGGAGACAGTATCGTGGGGAAATGAACAAAGATTCCAAGGTTACACAGAGAGATATAAACAAGTTAAAAGAATGAATGGGATACGAAGTAAAAATAAATGTATACCTGGTCTTATAATAAATGATAAAGTTGAAAATTTAACTTAGGAAAAGTGGACATTTTAGCAAAGGAGTTCCAAAAAGTTAGTAGTGATACAAGAGGAAATACTACAAGGACTCTCTTAAAGTATATCTTAAGAAGGGAGGCACTGACCCCATGAATGTCCTGGAAGCCAAATTTAGGCTGCTAGGGAAGAGACTGAAATCCAGGACCTCTATGGTGGCATTCTCAGAAATGCTCCCAGTTCCACGCGCAGGGCCAGGTAGGCAGGCAGAGCTTCAGAGTCTCAATGCATGGATGAGACGATGGTGTAGAGAGGAGGGGTTCACGTTCATTAGGAACTGGGGAAACTTCTGGGATGGGAGGAGCCTATACAGGAGAGATGGGCTCCACCTAAACCAAAGTGGAACCAGACTGCTGGCACTAAACATTAAAAAGCTTGTAGAGCAGTTTTTAAACTAGGAGATGGGGGAAAGCCGACCGCTGCAGAGGAGCGTGTGGATCGGACACAGACTTTTCTTAAGGGAGAGTCTGATGATAGAGAATCTCCAGGTTATAGTCAGGACCAGAGGACTGAAGAGTATAATGTAAGGGCCGGATCAGATGATAAACAGTCACATAAAAAAGAATCTGGCACATCAGAAAAAGGCAGGCTAATAAACAGGGATAAGTTTTTAAAGTGCTTGTACACAAATGCCAGAAGTCTAAATAATAAGATGGGTGAACTAGAGTGCCTTGTGATAAAGGAGGATATTGATATAATAGGCATCACAGAAACCTGGTGGACTGAGAGCAATCAATGGGACACAATCATTCCAGGGTACAAAATATATCGGAAGGACAGAACAGGTCGTGCAGGGGGAGGAGTGGCACTATATGTGAAAGAAAGTGTAGATTCAAATGAAGTAAAAATCTTAAGCGAATCCACATGTTCCATAGAATCTCTATGGATAGAAATTTCATGCTCTAGTAAAAATATAACATTAGGGATCTATTATCGACCACCTAACCAGGACAGTAATAGTGATGTTGAAATGCTAAGGGAAATTAGAGAGGCTATCAAAATTAAGAACCCAATAATAGTGGGGGATTTCAATTATCCTCATATTGACTGGGAACATTTCACTTCAGGACGAAATGCAGAGATAAAATTTCTCGATACTTTAAATGACTGCTTCATGGAGCAGCTGGTACGGGAACCCACAAGGGGAGAGGCAACTCTAGATTTAATCCTGAGTGGAGCGCAGGAGCTGGTCCAAGAGGTAACTATAGCAGAACCGCTTGGAAATAGTGACCATAATACAATAACATTCAACATCCCTGTGGTGGGAAGAACACCTCAACTGCCCAACACTGTGGCATTTAATTTCAAAAGGGGGAACTATACAAAAATGAGGGGGTTAGTTAGACAAAAGTTAAAAGGTACAGTGACTAAAGTGAAATCCCTGCAAGTTGCGTGGGCTCTTTTTAAAGACACCATAATAGAGGCCCAACTTCAATGTATACCCCAAATTAAGAAAAACAGTAAAAGAACTAAAAAAGAGCCACCGTGGCTTAACAACCATGTAAAAGAAGCAGTGAGAGATAAAAAGACTTCCTTTAAAAGGTGGAAGTCAAATCCTAATGAGGCAAATAGAAAGGAACACAAACATGGCCAACTTAAGTGCAAGAGTGTAATAAGAAAAGCCAAAGAGGAGTTTGAAGAACGACTAGCCAAAAACTCTAAAGGTAATAACAAAATGTTTTTAAGTACATCAGAAGCAGGAAGCCTGCTAAACAACCAGTGGGGCCCCTTGACAATCAAAATACAAAAGGAGCGCTTAAAGACGATAAAGTCATTGCGGAGAAACTAAATGGATTCTTTGCTTCAGTCTTCACGGATGAGGATGTTAGGGAGATTCCCAAACCTGAGCTGGCTTTTGTAGGTGACAAATCTGAGGAACTGTCACAGACTGAAGTGTCACTAGAGGAGGTTTTGGAATTAATTGATAAACTCAACATTAACAAGTCACCGGGACCAGATGGCATTCACCCAAGAGTTCTGAAAGAACTCAAATGTGAAGTTGCAGAACTATTAACTAAGGTTTGTAACCTGTCCTTTAAATCGGCTTCAGTACCCAATGACTGGAAGTTAGCTAATGTAACGCCAATATTTAAAAAGGACTCTAGGGGTGATCCCGGCAATTACAGACCGGTAAGTCTAACGTCAGTACCAGGCAAATTAGTTGAAACAATAGTGAAGAATAAAATTGTCAGACACGTAGAAAAACATAAACTGTTGAGCAATAGTCAACATGGTTTCTGTAAAGGGAAATCGTGTCTTACTAATCTATTAGAGTTCTTTGAAGGGGTCAACAAACATGTGGACAAGGGGGATCCGGTGGACATAGTGTACTTGGATTTCCAGAAAGCCTTTGACAAGGTCCCTCACCAAAGGCTCTTATGTAAATTAAGCTGTCATGGGATAAAAGGGAAGTTCCTTTCATGGATTGAGAACTGGTTAAAGGACAGGGAATAAAGGGTAGGAATTAATGGTAAATTCTCAGAATGGAGAGGGGTAACTAGTGGTGTTCCCCAGGGGTCAGTCCTAGGACCAATCCTATTCAATTTATTCATAAATGATCTGGAGAAAGGGGTAAACAGTGAGGTGGCAAAGTTTGCAGATGATACTAAACTGCTCAAGATAGTTAAGACCAAAGCAGATTGTGAAGAACTTCAAAAAGATCTCACAAAACTGAGTGATTGGGCAACAAAATGACAAAAGAAATTTAATGTGGATAAATGTAAACTAATGCACATTGGAAAAAATAACCCCAACTATACATACAACATGATGGGGGCTAATTTAACTACAACGAGTCAGGAAAAAGATCTTGGAGTCATCATGGATAGTTCTCTGAAGATGTCCATGCAGTGTGCAGAGGCGGTCAAAAAAGCAAACAGGATGTTAGGAATCATTAAAAAGGGGATAGAAAATAAGACTGAGAATATAGTATTGTCCTTATATAAATCCATGGTACGCCCACATCTCGAATACTGTGTACAGATGTGGTCTCCTCACCTCAAAAAAAATATTCTAGCACTAGAAAAGGTTCAGAAAAGGGCAACTAAAATGATTAGGGGTTTGGAGAGGGTCCCATATGAGGAAAGATTAAAGAGACTAGGACTCTTCAGCTTGGAAAAGAGAAGACTAAGGGGGGATATGATAGAGGTATATAAAATCATGAGTGATGTGGAGAAAGTGGATAAGGAAAAGTTATTTACTTATTCCCATAATACAAGAACTAGGGGTCACCAAATGAAATTAATAGGCAGCAGGTTTAAAACAAATAAAAGGAAGTTCTTCTTCACGCAGCACACAGTCAACTTGTGGAACTCCTTACCTGAGGAGGTTGTGAAGGCTAGGACTATAACAATGTTTAAAAGGGGACTGGATAATTTCATGGTGGCTAAGTCCATAAATGGCTATTAGCTAGGATGGGTAAGAATGGTGTGCCTAGCCTCTGTTCGTCAGAGGATGGAGATGGATGGCAGGAGAGAGATAACTTGATCATTGCCTGTTAGATTCACTCCCTCTGGGGAACCTGGCATTGGCCACTGTCGGTAGACAGATACTGGGCTAGATGGACCTTTGGTCTGACCCGGTATGGCCATTCTTATGTTTTTATGTTCTTATGAATTGGGAAGAGCTGGCTGGCAATAGACTGCAGTCACATTGCATTATACATCAAGCCTCAGCCCGTTTTGAAGAGAATCACCTTGCTCGAGACTGGGCTGAGAAATGGCAGAGGAGGCAGGAAAGGGTACAGCATCCCGGCCAGCAGTTGTGCTCTCTCCAAGCAACCACCTGTTATATGTGTTGGAAAACCTGCAGAGCACCGATTGCACTCCTCAGCCATCTTAAGTCTCATCAATGACATTTTTCCCCCAGCAGACATCATCCTCGTATTGAGGGATAGCTGATGACAACAAGTGATGCCAATCAAAGTAAAGAGTTTTGTGAACAAAAAAGAATGTTTGATGAAGAAAATTGTGAGTCTTTGCCTGGCGTGGTAGAATGTAAAGATGACATACTGAATGACAATTTCAACATACAGGAAGTCAAAAACACTATAAACAAAAGTAAAAAATACAGCTCCGGTAAAGATAGCACATGTAATGCAATGTTTAAGCACCTACCAGAAGGGAGTTTAAGAGTTTTACTGAAATAATATAATATATAGGGAAAAGGGATTCTACTGGCAGAATGGAAGGAAACAGTCATTATACTAATAGGAAAACACAAGACCTGATGCATATAGACCTACTGCCCTCACATCATGTGAGCAAAATTGTGGAATGAATGATAAAATGAGAGATTAGTAGCATACCTGGAAAAAAAGAAATTAAAAACTGTGTACAGAGGAAAGGAAGATGCACAGTTGATCATATAATAAGATTAGAAACAGAAATACAAAAAACTTATGAGGAACCGAGTTTGATAGCTTTCTTATTGGACATTGCAAAAGCATATGATGTGCTATGGAGGGAAGGCTTGCTGTAGAAACTAGCAGCAACTGGAGTAAGAGGAAGAATGGTCTGGTGGATAGGAGAATTCTTAAGTGATAGAACCATACAAGTCAGGGTGGGGCTGCTTTGTGGAATATTTATAAACTTACTAGTATCAGAGGGGTAGCCGTGTTAGTCTGGATCTGTAAAAGCAGCAAAGAGTCTTGTGGCACCTTATAGACTAACAGACGTTTTGGAGCATGAGCTTTCGTGGGTGAATACCCACTTCGTCGGATGCATGTCATCCCACGAAAGCTCATACTCCAAAACATCTGTTAGTCTATAAGGTGCCACAAGACTCTTTGCTGCCTAAACTTACTAGTGGCACTCCACAGGGACTTGTTATCAGCCCAACCCTGTTTAGCATTTTAATTAATGATCTCCTGGAGAGTATAGGGGCAGGAATAGGTACTACTATATTTATGAATGACTGCTATATGGGCCAAACACAGAAGACTTAAGATAGCTGTGGAGAGAACTAATGAGGCGCTCAGGAGGATTTCAGAATGGGAAGATACTTGGGAATTTAAGTTCTCACTTGCTAAAACAAAGGGAATGCTATTCACAAAAAGGAAGAGTGGGGAAGAATGGAACCTATATCTCTATACAGAAAAAATACAGGTAGTTCATAATTTTACATTCTTAGGAGTTGTATTTGATAACCAACTAACTTGGAAGAGTCATATAGATAACATCAAGACTAAATGTAAAGATAGAATGAATCAACTTAAAAGTATTACTGGGAACTATTGGGGTGCAGACAAGGACACATTGGTGCTGTATATGGCATTAATAAGACCAGTTATAGATTATGGATGCCAAGCCTTTAACTCAGCTTCTAAATCCACCCTAAATAAATGAGATCTGATCCAAGCCCAAGCTCTGTGAATCGTATGTGATGCAAGTATTACAACTCTGTTGTGTGTGCAGCAGGTAGTAACCAAAGAAATGCCTATACATTTAAGGCTAGGCGTAATTTCACTGCTACATTTTGCAGGGGGGGGAGCAGGGGCACACCCATGCACGTGCACACTGAAGCCAGTTCCCTTGGCTCATGGGCTCTCTCCTCCCACTTGGAGTGGTACCTGGGCTGCTGGTGTTGGGGGGGACAGGCTGGCTTAAGAGAGGAACCCTGGTTCCTGCTAGTGGCCATTCTGGCACCAGCTGCAGCAGTGATGTGTCTGCTCTGGTGCTGCTGCAGCCACCTCCCTGCTAGGGCTGCTATTGCTGCCAAGTGGATGCCGCATGCCAGGCTGCTGCTTCCCACCACCCATTCCCATATCCCCTTCTCTTCCGCATCCCCTCCCCCTTCCTCTCTCCACTGTCCCCTGTCCCATCCCCTTCTCTTCCATCCCTTACCCAACCCCATCCCTTGCCCTGCCCCCACCTCCGCTGGCACACACCATTGTATAGGAAACAGGCGGGCACTAGAACCCAGGAGGCAGCCTGCAGCTGCTGATGCTGTGGCCTGGAGCACAGGAGAACAGCTGCTCCATCTCACCCCCTCCCCATGAGCCAAAACATGCCAGGGGAGAGACGCAGCATGGGAAGGACAGAGCACCCCTACTCTCCCCCCACAGGTCGAGCAAAGCAAGCCCTGCAGGGCAGCTCAGTGCTCACAGAAATAGGGGGAGGGGAGGAAGTGGCACATGACCCTGTGTAACCCCACACACACACCTCACCTCTGTTTTGGGGGGCAAACTATACCCCCCCGCATTCCCTCAAACTACACCCATGAATTTAAGGATGACGTTAGATTTAACCTTTGGACTAAGGTCAATGGAAATAGGGAAAATAAGAGTATCAAACCAATATATGAAGACTGCTGAGAATTAAGTAGATAAGAAGTAACTGGGTGCCACAAATTCCCACATGCTAACAGGGTGAAAGTAAAAAGGAAGATCTAGAAGAAGCTAAAATCTTCTGTCATGGGAAATCAAACTATATCCGGACAGTTGTCTCTCCAGTTGTGGATTTAGAATTCAACAATAAAACAAAGAGAAAAGCAAGATCATCAAATATGATGACTAAAACTTTTGAGATATACATGGCAAATGGTGTCTGCATAGACAAATCTATATCAGTGGCTCTAGAGATGACAACAGAGATCATATCCCTTTTGTATCCCTCAATTTTGAATTAAGAGATCTATGAAACTATCCAATTTTGTGGCCATTATGACAGCCGCATGGATGGGCATATTGTTGGCACTGACCTGGATAAGAGATGTTTGCCTAATTATGACTGCTATCCTGTCTGACTCTTCATTAGGTATAATGGCAATTAGAAAGGGAGCCTCGGAAAGCATGAATGACTTCATCAATGAAATATTGTTCTTAAACTACGGAGAGAGTACAATTAGATACACATACAGTAATAGTGTGAATTCCGGCGCACGTTGGGATACCAGGCAATGAAATGGCACATAAAGCAGTGAAATATGCCTTAGAAAATGAGGAGGTGGATATAAAGATTACTCTGAGTAAACAGGGCTTCAAATGTTTGGTTCAGAGAGAACTTAAGAAGGAATGGCAAGAACTGTGGACCAAAGAGAAAAAAAGGACAAAGGTTCTATGAAATAAATCCTAAACTTGACGATAATGGTTAGCCTAATAGCTAAGACAGAAGAAGTGAAATATCTATATTTAGAGTGCTAACAGGTCACTGTGACCTGAACAGTAATTTATATTTATGAAACAAGCACAAAGACGGGTTATAGAACACATGCAAAGTCCAAGAAACAGTTGAGCATCTGCTGTGGCAATGCAGGAAGAATTACATAGAAAGAAAGATTCTTTATGATGAATTGAGATGCCTCAAGGTGACAGAATGCAGTCTGAAAGGATTGGTGAGCCAGAGTACCAGGAAAGTGGAATAGCAGTAAAAAGGCATTACTGTACTTTTCTTTTTTAAAGATGCAGGACTGAGTGAGAGGATATAGAATTTTGCTTATGCAAAAACTGCCATAGGTGGTGGTTGTAGTCTCACATGCTGAGGCTGCTGTAAGAAAAGAAAAGAAAAGAAAAGAAAAGAAAGAGGCTGTAGGGGAAATAGTCTGCAGTCACTCCCTGAGAGAAGGGAGGTGTGTCTGGGGCTAGAGTCTGGCAAGAAGTCAAAGAGGGAAGTAGGAAGAAGTGCAGGGAAATAGCAACAGAGTCTGGGAGCAAGCAGACTGCAGTTGTTAGACATAGGGTCCCTGGACTGAAACCCAGAGTCACAGGCACCGATTTCCAAAGTGCCAGAGAGTGCTCGATCCCCGGCTCCGCCCCCACTCCACTCCTTCCCTCAAGGCCCCACCTCCCAGCTCTTCCCACCCCCACTCCAACCCCACCCAGCCTCTTCCCACCCAGTTCGGCCCCCTCCCCTGAGTGTGCCACATCCTCACTCTTCCCCCATCCCTCCCAGACTCCTGCACGCCGCGAAACAGCTGATTGTGACAGGAAGGAGGCACAGGGAGGGAGGGGGAAGGTGCTGATATGTGGTGCCTGCCAGCAGGCAGGAGGCACTGGGGGGGAGCTAATGGGAGGCTGCCAGTGGGTGCTCAGCACCCACCATTTTTTCCCCATGGGTGCTCCAGCCCCCAAGCACCCACAGAGTCGGTGTCTACACCCAGAATAGTGAGCAGGCCCAGGTTCCCCTACCAGCTGCTGGGGAAGTGGCATAAGATCTAGCATCAGAGCAGAAGAGTGTCTGGAATGGCATGCAGACAGCTGATCCAGTGGCCTTTGATATCTCAGAAGGGAAAAACTGAAGTCACTGGTCTGGAAAGCCAAGCCACACAGAGAGAGTACCCTGAGTCACAAAGAAGGGGCTCTGCATGTCCTGGAGAGCGAGGAGGGACATAGTTTAAGCAACCTTAGAAGGGGGATATCTGACCTGACAAGACCTAATCCTCAAATGTGGCCACAAGGAGGCGCCCAGTATGAGTAAATCCCCTGCCACCATCTCTCTCCCAGACTATATAAAATGGAGAACAGTTAACTTTAACAACTGTACTCTCTCTGGTCAATTGGTGTGTTGGTGAAGCTAGAAGAAGCTGCTTCCTCCATTTCGTCTGTCAGGGGCTGGGATTTGAAAAAGATAAACTAATCTGTAGCAGGACCAAGAAACCAGATGGTGATGGGACATTTAAATTCAAAGGACTCACAGACCCACACCGAAAGGTTTAGGCAGGAGAGAGGTGAAGAGATGGGCAGGTGGAGTTTAGCTGCAAGACCAACTAAAGTCAAAACAAGCTGACCTGAGAAGGAAGAGGCTCCATGACTTAAAAGACAAACCATGTGCTGCAGCAGAAGGACCCTAGATGGCCCTAGAGGACTTTAACCCTAGCCCAAAGACTGTTCTGGAGTGGTGAGGAAACAAAGGCAGGGTTTATTATTTTTGTATACATATGTGTATTTCTTTGTGTGATTAAGTAAAGAGCAATGGTGGTTTAGGATCCTGTGCAAAGTCTGTCTGCCAATGGTATGTTACACCTAACACATTCCCTTGAAGAGTTAATGTGTAGACCCAGAACACCAGACAGCTGTAGTTCAGAGACGGGGGTTGTTTAAACTACGTGGAAGTCTGAGGGGTCACCAGTGATAACTCAGGCTAGGCAGTTGGACTGCAGGTCTCAGCTCTCAGGACTGGGTGCTAGACAAGGGTCTGCACCCCAAGAGTGTGCTTTGGGACCCCAAATTGGGGCAGTTCCTGGATTCAGTTCAGCTTCCGGAGGCTTAATGCACATTGGGCCCAGTTAAGTGGGCTCCTCACAGGAGACTGGTGAGCAGCCAAGAGGGGTGCTCAACTAGATCTGTGACACCGTGCATTAAATGGCCTAGGCAATGCCAGACAATCATACATGGTTAGACTTCTGAATTCCTTGGAAGGGCTCAATCTAGAATGCAGAAAAAATGTCAAGAAAAAGATTCATACAATGTAAAAATGTATCAAAACAGATGATTGTTTAAAGATTACTTTGCTATATAGTGTGTATATTTTACGTCATGTCTCACATCACACATTTTTTAGTATATAAATAAAACAAAATTGACGTATTCACAATCTAGCACCATCTGCTGCATAAAACTCGAAGGCATTTTAAAGGTAAAAAAGGCTCTGCTCATTCCTTTTCACATATTGTGACTCTTAATCAGTAAGATACATTTCTATTTTAAAAACTCACAATTTTCTTGACTTTCAAATAACTTTAATTTAAAAACATTGCCATTAACTGAACTACTTTAAAAAGCAACCACTGTTCCATGAAATCCTGCTAATTAAGGACCATCATTTATTTTCTGCACTTCATCAAAATTCACTTATTTCTAAGATACCAAATTACAAGACAAGGGATGGGCCAAACTAAACCACTGGAAATTGTGATAAATCAAACATTTTTTTATGGGAGAGCTACATATTTTGAGAGAGAAAGATAATGTCTAATATTTATTAATTCTGCTAATACAGATGTTTAATCTACTATTCAAAATACATGGTTACCTGATCCATTCTGTATTTGTGCAGGAATTTTATTTTGTTAATGACATCTTTCAACCTACAGGTAAGGCACATGGCCTCCCAGCAGAAGGTCCATTTTTCCATAAACTTGGACAGAAATGTGAAGGATTATTAATTTTATTTCCAACATTTGTTACTCAGCAAATGAAGGTTTGTACATCTCTTCAATTTGTAAAATCCTACAGCTGTTAAAACTGAGTAACCTGGTTTGTTTTGTTTTTCTAAATATCAGCTGTGCCTTGGAAATTTAAAACTACTGGCAGTTTAAATTTAGAACTACTGGCAGTTGTAGCCTATGTGGTGGTAATTAGGATTGTATTTAGTATCCTGTTATAAATACAATTTTAGCCCTTCCCCAGGTAAAACCAACACTCCTGAAATTCCAAATGCCAGATTTCCTCCCAGTGTAAACTTTTACTGGAAGATCATCCCCAAAAAAATGAGAAATAAGTTTTAAAACTAATAAAGGCTTGGACTTGCAAAGGGGTCTAAGGGAGTTAGATACACAATTTTCATTGAAATTCAGTGGGAATTGAGCAACTAACTCCCCTCCCCTAAGATTTTCCTGGCAGAGTAGCTGGAGACAAAAGGAGTGAGGCCTAGGCTGCAATAGAGATTGTTCCAGATGCATCTCCTGAACATAGCAAAGATATTGGCTCATAACCAGGCTTCTGGAAATATAAAGTCATCCCTATGTGTTCAAATAACATTGTGTCCATTAACAAATTGCTCGGTTCCTTTTTGGCATTTAAACAAGCTTCCTGAATAAAAGTGAAAGCACCATCCTTTATGGAGGAATTTCAGGCAGTACCTAAAATATCAATAAAGTCACGTGGTGTGTCAAAAAGTATTGACTATTTATACGTTATTTGGTACCCTTTTATTTTGGGCAGAAATAAAAAGAATTTTAGCAAACCAACACACCAATAATGTACCTAGCAAAATAGATAGAGGACAAAAAGATACTTAAATATTTGGTGGACTTTTATTCAATACTAAAAGTATTTTCACCAGTCCCTCAGTCCAATTTTTTTAATATTAGCATTTGATAGACAGGCATAGTCTGTTAAATATGCAATCAGAGATTTCACTCAGTTTAACCAAATCACTAGAAATGATGTGTTATAGGTATTGTAATGATGCTCACTCTATAATATGGGAACACCCTATTAAATAGAGAGACATGATGGCTATTTAAAAAAAAAATGAGGAAGAAGAATTTTACCAACTGTTCTTTCTTCATAAGAACTGGTCTGACTGTGAAATGAAGCTAAAAGCCCTGAAGAGCCTCATACTCACAATTAACCAGTGGATACAAATATCAATACTGGCAAACTTTGCAATCCATACTCCACAGTCTGGGAATGCTTATTAGAAAAATAAGCAAGAAATGTTTTTAAAGACAAACTGCAACCATATTGTTCAGCTACGCAGTTTAAGAGATCACAAAGTAGAAAGCACTTGTCATAATGAATAAACTGGGAAATGTCACTTTTTTTTAAATGTAAATACAATTGGCATTTTGGGGCCTGCTACTGGAAGTGTCCATCTTGCTGAAAAGTTGTTGCGTTTTAACTCTAGTATTATGCGAGGCCTAAGGAAAAAACTATGATCCAAACCAGATCCTAAGCAGGTTCAGACCTGCTTTAGTAATTGTGACACTGGCAAACCAGATGCCCGATCTTGCCAAAGCTTCCGGCCTCAGCTGAGCACTGACAAATTCATTGCTGGAAACCAGTCTATTTCACCTGTGTGTTAGTATGGTTAAGATGGGCATTGAACTTATAACAATGTGTTTAGTGTCTAGGCTTTATGAAACGCTTGTAAGTTGCTGCATGCATTAATCTCACTTATAATATCTTTATCACATGTTAAAAGGTAATATTTAAGTTTTTGCTTTCTAACTGTAAAAAATGTTTGCCCTGAAACTGTGAACCTAGGCAGAAGGTATCATCTCCTGCCCATCACGCCAAATGGGCCATTATGAAACATCACAATACAAACACATTGTTAATTATCCCCTCACACCAAGAAGAGGCTAAGTGCAAAAGGGCTCATCCCATCAGGCTGAATTCTGGAAGAAGGAAATAAAGATAGCTGACATGAAAATTTTTCATCTCTTTTGCTGTTTGGACTCTCACAGGGCCAGAGCTACGAAGCAGACGCAGAGATCCCCCAGGGTCAACCTGGGTTAGCCCTAAAAGACATTCAAAACTTACAGATTACTACAATTAGGTCACCTTTTAAAACCAGAGACTGTAACTCATTTGTGTACGTGCTTGCCTGTTTTAACCTTGTAATAACTCGCTTATTTCTTTTATTAGTTAATAAATCCTTAGATGGTTTACTATAGGATTGGCTACATGAATTGTCTTTGGTATGAGATCTAGGATACAAACTGACCAGGGAAAGTGACTGGTCTCTTGAGACTGGGAGACACCTGAATATTTTCTGATCTTTGGTGTATAGCAACCAATTATCACTAAATCCAGCTAGCCTGGGTGGCAAGATCTGGAATGCCCAAGGGGCCTATCTGTGACTCCATGGTAAGACTATTATAGTGTGTCACGAGTTCACATTTGTTACTGGGTTGGTGAAATCTAATTACAGAACATACAACCAGTTTGGGGTCTCTGCCCTGCTTCTTGACAGTCTGCCCTGAGATTGGCACTCACGGTCATGAGCCACTCCAGACAGTGTGACAGTAATGACTGAACAGCTATGAAAAAGTATTTAATACATTTAACTTTGTCATTGTTTCTTCTGACAGTCAGACCAGTGTTAAAATAAGCCGTAAATTAGTTATGGTTGGATTCCCACCCTCCCTGTGTCCAACTGGCTTTGATTTCCAGCAAGATGGCTGCCTCCGGCACCACGCTAAGAAATGCCAATTTCAATTTTATTTTTTATTTAATTTAAATGTATTTGCCTTGTGATTTCTGGGCTGAGCAAGACTGATACAGTTTTCCTTAAGAGCTCTGAGCTGGAAGGAAGTTATCATTATGGGCCATATACTACCCTCAGTCCAGAACCCGTCTCCAACTGATGTCACATCAAAGACTGCATACGACCCTAAGAGTCCTCTGGATAGATCAACATTGCCTATTCTTTCTAAGTATGCTCCTTTTTCTCAGTGTTTATACATTGATGGAGCCTCTCAACAGAGAGTGAGAGGCTGAAAGAGGCATAATTTCCAATTGTGAGCTAAGCACCAAAGGTGGCAGTAGGTCAAGATTTTACATGGGGCTTTATAATTCTCTCTAGCTGCTTATAAGCTGCACGTGTGCTCATTAAGGACATTTCTGAAAGTGCTCTTTAGCCCTTTGTTGTGGCTACCAGGATGCACAGTGATGTGCAAGTGCTGTCTCTGAACACCTGCTCTGATTTCTCCTTCAAGCCTTTTATTGGGGTGCTACTTAGTTTGCAGCACTGGAAACCAGTAAGGTGGAAGCTCTATGCAGGTAAATGACATACAGAGCTGAGATAAAAGATTTGTTTTGAATCTACTATAATTTGTGGGTGGGGCATTACCCCAAGCATCCTAAAGGCAAAGCTATGATGCCAATTCTCTGATCCAGAGTTGTGTATTGTGAGGAGACCATCTGAATCACAAGCAGGTTTCACAATCTGCAGAAATGTATTAAAAGTGCAAAATATAACCCTTTTTCAGAATAGCCCCACTAAATTTTATATTTTTCTAAGATACTTGTTTAGTCATTTGCACTAGGGTGACAGCAGTGCCATTACCTAAAAGATTATTAATTACTTGTTAACATACTCCAAGCCACTCAAGTTCATCGGCTTTGCTTTTTTACAAATCACTACTACTTTATTTCCATAGAACTAAGTGGGCTTCAAATTAATCAGTATCACATGACACTACCCAGAGGCAACTAGTCTAAAGTAACACACAAGAATAAATACAAGCCTTTTTAGTAACCTTTTAGGGAGAAGTAACTTTGGGTCAGGATAATATGTTCCAAAACTTACCAGTGAAATGTTACAACAAATCAAAACTGGCATAAAGATTGTTCAAAATATTCCATTAAGTCCTACATATTTCAAAATGCTAGCTTTAAACATAGAAAAATATATACCTCCTAAACCCACTACTGTATTTCCTTTGCTATGTCGGTTGCTAAGGGTTTTCTTTCTCCTGTTTCTTGTACAACACAAATTTATAAAACCCGACATGCTATTGGGAACCATTTCTTATTGGATTACTTTGAACATACCTGAAAGCGTCTTGTTGCTCCTAGATTTTATCTGATATGGTCCAGTGAACTCAAGCAAGCCTGAACCTGACCTTGACATGTTCCTGTTTACCTTAAGGTGATAATTCAGGAAGCAACTGCTCATCGTAAAGTTTAAAATAATTCTTTCTGCCGGTTTTAAGGGGAAAAACAAAAAGATCAAAAAGAATCTTTGACCTTCACCATTTCCTGACCTAAAGCTAACTGCTGTTAGATTCTTTCTTGTCCATATCTTCTGTCACATAAGAAGTTTCAACCCGAGGCTTTCTGCCCAATTCATCAGATTTTTATTTTTTTATGTTTTGCTTAAAATAAAGTTTGCCAATAAAGTGACTTTATTTTAAATCATCCTTACAAGTAAACTGACTTCTACTGAGAGTATATCAACATTCAAATATTTTCAGTATGATGTTTCCACATCAGTGCAGAGACCTTTGTGATTCTAGAATGCAAACTGTGTTGCTTCGCCACATCACAGTACTGTGGTCTTACAAATAGATGTTTAAAGATACCCACACATTTTCATTCTTTTAACAGTTTTCAAGACTCTACTGAGCTTTTTACTAATAATCTCTATGCTATTTTTTCACATGGAAGGGATTTTAAAATACAAATTTAGAACAAAAAGGCCTTTAACCTTTAACACAAATATATGTCTCTATATCCTTTACATAGGTCAGTGGAGCCAAATCCCTGTCCCAGAGATGATCAAATTTTGCCTAGCTGAGCACTGTTGTAGCAACTAGCCCCAAAGCCACACATTAATAGCATTAGATAGAAAAAAATTGCTCTTATCCAATAATAATCTTACCGTTTCATCTGCAGATTTCAATATGCTTGTTGGATAAGCATCATTGGTGTCAATTAGCTTGTGTTCAGCAGGTTTGAAAATCAGATGTCTAAAGTTAGGAATCTAAGTAACTTGCTCAACATCATGCAGCAAGTCTATAGCGGAGCTGGGAATAGGTTCAAGCTCCCTGAGGCCTGGTCCTGTAACCTAGCCATTGGATCTTGCTGCTTCCCCATATGTAAGTGTAGCCTATAGACACTATAGGACAAGCTGCAACATTACATAATGGGATCTGGAGAGCGTAGCTCCATACTAAAGATAAGAGTGGCCATAGATCTCATGACAGAATTGTATGGGACTGAATCTGATCCATGGGACATATTTTTCCAGATCTGACTAATTGTCTCCTACAATGTACCAAGTAGTACACACAGACTTTTGGAGCTGTTTCTGAAATAAAGTCAATATCACAGCTGGTCAAAAACATTCATCAGAACTGTTGTTCAATGGAAAATGGGGTTTTTGATGAAACACAATTTTTCATGGAAAGTGTTTGAGGCTGAAAATCCAATGTTTTCCATAGAAAACTCAAAAATGTCCAGGGGGAAATAGTTTCAGACCATTTCAAATCACTATCCAAGAGCCCTCCCAGTACATAAAACGAATAGCTTCTGCCATTGATTTCTAATAAGCCAGTAAGTAGGGAACACTTTGGTTATAAGCCAATAAGGCCACAGCTCCTGTTTCACTCTTCACTATTCTCTGTTCATTCTCCCCGCCCTTCCCCTAAAAAAAACATATTTAGTCCTCTCCACAGATAAAGATATCTGAAAACCTGGGCATCTATACAACCTCATCCGTGAGCAGACAAACCTCCCTCTAAACCACATTTAAAAGGAATAAGTCTGCTCTCAGTCATAACACAAGTCTTAATGCCTCTATTGTCCCTATGTACAAGGAAAACAACAGTACTTACCATTTATACAGTGCCTTTCATCCAAAGATCTCAAAGCTCTTTGTAAGTGTGATTAAATATTATTTTCACTATATTATAGATGGGGAAACTTTGCCAATTATTTACTGTAAACCAAAGAAAATAAGTGAAAAATTTGGAAATAGAACCAGCTCTCCTGATTTCTAGTCACCCACTGTAACCACTAGCCCATTCTTCTGCTTTTCCACTGCATGAATGGAAGATGAACAAACATGGGGACAGATTTGAAAGGGACAGTTTTGTGTCTGGGCCATTAGCAACTGCTCAGGCAGTATATCCTGAGTCTGTCTCGTTTGCAGCCCAGATTTGCTCCCAGTGAAATCAATAAGAGATCTGGAAGAGGCTTCAATGGGAGCAAGAACAGGTACCAATGATGCCTAACAAATAACTAAAAGTTGAAATCCACCATGCACAACCACTCAGAGGACAGGGGACCCGAGGCCCCAAGTCCTTCATGTCCATGGTAGGGTAGCTACAGGCTTTGAGCATTTCAAATCTAGGTCACTGATACTTTGTTTCCTAAGGTGCTTGCACCTCTGTGCTGTGGCTATGAAGACTGGTCTACACTACAGACTTAGGTCAATATAAGGCAGCTTACGTCAACCTACCTCTATAAGGGTCTACACTACAACGTTGCTCTCACCAATGTAAGTTGCCCACTACATCGATCTAATAATTCCACCTCCATGAGAGGCGTAGTGCTTAGGTTGATGTAGTTAGGGTGAAGCAGTGGCCGTGTAGATGCTGTGTTACTTACATTGCCCACAGGGCTCACAGCTGGAGTCCCATTCGCATCCCAACCTGTCAGCCCCAGGATGGGAAGGCTCCAGCTGGGAGCCCTGCAAGGGGCTAACAACTCGGGCTGTCAGCCCTCCACACTGCCCCACTTCGGTTAGTGTAAACCTTCCTGTTGAGGACGCACACCACCAGCAGAAGGAGGAGAGTGTGGACATGAAAAAAAGCAGCAATTACACTACTTAAATTGACTTAATTTTGTAGACAAGGCCTGAGCAAAGATCTTTGCCCTTCCCAGACCATAAGGCCCTCGCTGGACTGTTGCCTGACTCAGGATTGCAGCTTCTTCAAAGTGGGGAGGAACAGAGTGCCCGTGCTTTTATGCCCCTTCCCTCCCACCTCCCCAGCAGGGGATTTGATGACCACCCAATGGCAACCTCAGCTGCGGTGACACAACCAATAGAATTTTACACCCCACATCTTGTCACACTCAGGGCTCCAATTACTGAGGATTGGGGGGGGGGCTTACTTCTCATGGTACCTTCCTGCTTAGCTGTACTGTTTGCTGAGCCTGCACCAGGTCCTGGAGCTGCACAGCACTGAAGATGCTCTACTGCCCAGGTACATGCTGCCTGTGCCAGTCCCAGTCACCCCATGGGGTACACTAGCCAACTCAGGTCCCAGAAGGTGCCTCTGGGGCTCTTAAAGGGGTGTGCTTCTTCTGGGCTGGCATGCTCTGGGGGCAGACTCCCAGGTGTGCTCACAATGCAGCGATGACCTTGCACTGCAACAAGGGGTACTGGAGCGGGTGCCTCTGTGCTGCAGGACCCGGCTCCTGTATAGAGCTCATTGGGGGCTCACTTCCTCATCCTGCCTGGATCCAGCCCCAGGGGAAGTCAGCAGGTCCCATCAGCACCCTTCATACAGGAGAGTAGCCCCAAGAGCTACCAGGGCTCTGCAGGCAGCACAGCCAGGCTGCTGGCGACAGCATGGTCCAGTGACCAGGAGGCAGGCTCTAAAACTCCAAGGTTCTGTTTGTGGCTGGGGTAGGTCCCTGCACCTGCTGTTCCATCTGCCCTGTGGTGGTGGTACTAGTGCCTTGTAAAGCACTTTGAGATCTCCCAGTGGAAGGGGCTGGACATTTATCTGATTATGTTTTTGACATTTAATGAACATTATTAAGGTTGCTGAGACAAGCACTCAAATGGTAGAAATAGCCAAAATTACAGTTGCCCGTGCAACCTTAACTGGGGCCCTTGTGCTTTCCATGCTCTGCACTGAATGAGGCAGGGCCTCTTGTGGGAAAAATAGTGTGTGTGATCACAATCAGTCACACACACACGCCATAACCACAGACATCACAGGCCACCCACTCGCCCAGCCATTCCAGGGACTTTCCCAACCAATTAGATGTTTGCAAACCAGGTGCAGAGACATAAGGGAGCCTCAGGCTCAGAGCTCTGTCTATCTGCACCTGGCTGAGAGAGCTCTAAGCGCATGTGTGAATCCCAGCCTAAAGATGCTTCCTTTAAGTATGGATCTGCCTTCTTTGCGTTTGTACTTGCTTGCAAAACACGTTGCAGTCCAAACTTCCAATCCTGCCTTTCCCTGAGAGTTGAAGGGAGAGTATTCCCCTCATCCCAGATTGCTACACACACACACACACACACACACACACACACACACACACACACACACACACTAGGGTGACCAGACAGAAGAATGACAAATCAGGACAGGGGGTGGGAGTAATAAAAGTCTATATAAGAAAAAGCCCCAAATATTGGGACTGTCCCTATAAAATCGGGACATCTGGTCACCCGAATACACCACACACACAAACACCTTCTCATAAGAAGGCTTGTAAACAAATCAGTATCCCTGCTTCTGGCTATCATAGCGATGTCTGATTATTATTTGTAGTTTGCATCACATTCTAAAGTTGACTTATCAAAAATTGCATTTCAGGCAAAATAGTTTTGTACAGGAGCTGCACTGCCGGAGGATAGGCATGCATGAAAGACACATTGGGTTCAGCCCTTTTCTTTCAGATATAACTGTCTTCGAAATCATAGCAGAGGAAGCTACTGAGTCAGGCAGTACAAATATTATGATGACAAGCAAAACATACACAAATGAAATGTCTGAACCACATTAGAATCTTTCACTCCTTCCAGTGGCCACCCTTGTCTGGGAGCTCACCTTTTTTCTGCAACCTGGTTATATGGGGATCTCAAAAACACCCATGACATACGCATTCGTACTTAGATAAACTGTCTTGGATTGGTGTGGGAAGCCTAAAATAACCAGATAACAGCTTTCCACAGTGAGGTGGTGAGAAAGTGTACTCAGGTGACAGCAAATGAAACAAAGCATCACGTCTGGAAAAGATAGTGTTTTGAACCCTTTCGGGAGAGATCTGTAAACCGTCCGGTTTGTTTAACTAAGTGACAATTTACAATTAATGCTTTTCTGCCCTTGTGCTAATCACAGACCAGTTAGAGACACTTGTGGCTTTGCTGATATTGCAAATTCTGTCCCAAGAGTTAAAAAATGTGTCCTAACGTGATCTACATTCCCACTAGAAACCTTTTTTTCAGATAATAGAGCAATCCAGAAAACATTACCAAATGAAATATGACATAAGGATCTCAGCACAGAGGTTATTCTATTTCACCTGAGTTTTATATAATTCAATTTAGCTATTTTATGATTGTGGGAGAACAAAAATAAATAAATATTGATTTGAGAACTGAAGGGTTCCGCCTCCCACCTTCTCTTTGGTTGTTCGGGGGGTGCCTACTTGATTCAAAGATTACTCTGATTTAAAATATAATACTGTACAGCTTATTAATCTACAGTGTTGACTCACCTGTAAAGATTTAAAGGAAATGTAACCAAAGCATTACAGTCTGGCGTTTTGTTTTAGTTGGTTGGGTTTGTTTGTTTTTATGCACACTCTACTGATATAATCATGTTAAATAATCCACAGATTTGGGTTCCCTTATTCCGCCCTTCACCACGCTAGACCATAAGAGCTCCTTTCGATGATGTCAAGTACCCACATACAAGGTTGCTGGGAGATTTTAAGAATCATTCTTTTCAATATGTGCTAAGGGGAATCCGGCAACACAATGCACTTCCAAATGCCTTAGGCAGTGTGAGTGCCTCGTACACTGCTGTTGAGATCATACCAGCTCTGATGCGGGAGTTATGACCTCAGTGAAAGGGCAGTAAGGAGTTGCCATGATCGTATTGCTCGCCTGCAGGATCTCAATGACAGATTTTGTTCTTTTGAAAAGGAAATAAATCAAGCACAAACACCTGCTAAAATAAGTGCCTGGTTTAAATCCAGACCCTGCTCCCTCTGAGGTTAATGGCAAATCCCATTGGTTCAACTGAAGGCAATAGCAGGGTCCTGATTCCCTAGAGTCCATGAGGCAGATCTTTGTCCTTTACTTTAATGGGACCAGGATTGAACCAGGACTTCAGTGATTAGAGAGCAGGCACTGTGTGTGAAACAATCCTAGTTCTGTGAAATGCCCTAGCTCCTGATGGATTGGTTGATTTCTTTCTTTATTTATTGGCAATTTTGAATTTAAATCCAATCCTTTAAATCAATTACATATTTTGTTTCCTTTTCGTATTCCTGTCACAGAGGTTAAATTTTAACTAAGTAAAAAAGATGGTCAGCTTTGTAACTAACATATATATATTGCATAGATCGATGATAGGTTTATCTTATTCGGGGTAGTCTTAGTTACTAAGTAAATGCTTTATGAAATTACTTTGGAATCTTAAATTACACTGTATTCTCCTTGTACAGAAATAGGGCCTGATCCTGCAACCCTTACTCAGAATGTAATACACACTCCTGCCTAATGAGATCGATAAGATTACTCACCTGTGTAAGGGGTGTAGGATCAGACCCCAACTGTACTATAAAGCCCGTCCTTCCTGCCTACGTGACTGCAAAAATCACATTAAAATCAATGGAAAGTTTGAGATGCAAAAAAAATGCAGGACTGGGTCCTATTTCTGCATTCTCCAAAGATAAGGGGGGAAGGGAGAAGTACAAGGAGGATAGAGTGACATTTTGCATTACGGGCCACATTGTTAACCCATTAAACTGAACTGGTGAGCAGTTGCTCACACAAGGTGTCCTATTGATTTCAGTAGAACTGCTCGTGTGACTGACTTTGCACCAGTGGGAATAGAAGGCAAACAGTCTGGCCCCATATGAGTGTGTTTCTTGGGGAAGTAGGAATGTTCACCATTGTTCTGCAGAGATTTTAATTTTGGTGTATTTTGTTTCTCAGTGCAAAATAATAGAAAAAAGGCACTTTCTATTATAGCCTATGTAACATACAAAACAACAATGACTATAAAATGTGAATGCTTGCAAATATAGGCCATTTTTACAGAACATCTGAAAGCCAATTAAAGTAAATACTTTGTTATATATATAAACATATATATAACATAATATATATTTCTGCACTTGGCCGTGTTCTTGTGCTTTAAAGAAAATCTTGGCTATAGGGAAAAATCCAGTTGGTTATTTTTGTCACGGTTTGATCATTAAAATAACTCTTTAGAGTTCAAAATACTCCCTAGTGGCAAAATATTCAGAGTTGAATTCGTTTACGGCATCATCTAAAGTCCTTTTGAAGATAATTGACAGGCTCCTTCTGACTTCAATGAACTTTGAATCAGGCCTTTGATTACTATTAGATAGTTAAAAGTGGTATTTCCAAGAACCAAAACTTATTGAAGTCATTTAAGTGAACAACTAGACAAACAGTAGTTTGTCAGCAACTTTATTTAAAAAAAAAATCGCATGACAAACTGGAACCAAGACCAAAATACTGTGTCCACTGTACATCATTCATTATAAAACAAACATACACCACATTTGTAGTCTACCAAACAAAGAGTGTATTTTCTTTAAAATTATATAGTGCGTGCTTTTAGATTCATGCTTTCAATATTTATTTTACATTTTCTATTCAAATATTTTTCTGTTATAAATAATTGCAACTTGATCAAATTGTGTACCTGTTATCATCCTATACGATCCTATTCAGTACTGCAATGGGGTTTTGTTTGTTGTTTTTTTCTTTTTAGACACGAGTAAGCACATCTGAAGTGTAAGTAAAGTGTACAGAGGCCAAACATGTCTGCAGAATGGTGACTACTGTCCGTACCTAGAACGTGGAATGCTAGAACAAGTGGCAGGAAAATACATAGAAAAGAATTGTTTCCGAAAGGCACAATTTCCTCGACACGAAGGTACAATACAAAATAGATGGCGGCTAAAACATTAGCGCCCAGGAGAGCGGTGCTTGTTGCGTGTGGACTCGTGCTGACTAGGATTAAACCCCCTGCGGGCTGATGCTTTGGCAGTTCAGAGCATTGAACGGAGTGAGAGTGGATGGTTAAAAACACGCACTCCGTTCTTTCCCCATCCGCAAGGGTTTGTTTCCGAGCCCCCTTCAATACGGTTCCCCCTGTCATTTACCTAGGAGGGCAAAGCCCGCCGAAGCGTTTCAAAGCCCGTGTAAACAGAAGCGGATCTGCGCTGTGACAACCCCCACCCCGGTCGCCGGATTACTGATCATTGCTCTTGCCGCTGGTTTCCTGGTCGCTCGGGTCATCCGTGAAGCAAACGTCCACGTCGCTCTCGTTGTCAGTCTTTTGCTCCGGCTCCTGGGGCGGGTAGCCGGGCTCGCTTTTGTCCTCGGCCGCCTTGTGGAGGCTTTGGCCCGGGTGCCTGGATTTGACGTGGCGCTCCAGGTCCCTGCGCCGGACCAGCACCTTGCCGCAGAACTCGCAGCGGTAGGGGGTGTTGCCCTCGGCGTGCAGGCGGATGTGCTTGTTGAGGTTGCTGGGGTCGCCGAAGGGCCGCAGGCAGACCTTGCACTTGAGCGGCTTGTAGCCGGTGTGAGTCCGCATGTGGATCTTGAGGCCGTACTTGCGCGAGTAGAGCTTGCCGCAGTACAGGCAGAGGTGGCCGGTCTTGGGCTTGCCGCCGGCTGGGCCGGCGGCGGCGGGCTGCAGGCTCTCGAGGCGGCCGCGGCTCTTCTCGGCGGCGAGCTCGGAGAGCTGCTGGGTGTGCATGGCGATCTCGCGGTCTATGCCGGCCAGGGAGCCCAGCTCGGCCGGGTGCAGCCCCGCCGCCGGCCCGTTGAAGTAGGCCACGGAGTCCGGGTACTTGAGCAGGTTGCCGAGGTGCAGCTTGAGCGGGTAGTAGGGGGCGCTGTAGAGCAGCTCGCCGTTGTAGAGGGTGACGGGCACGAGCGGCAGGTTGCACTCCCCGGGGTAGGCCTTCAGCCCCTCCAGGGGCGGCAGCGAGAAGCGCTCCAGGTGCAGCCCGGCGCCGGCGGGCAGCGGCGCGTAGCGGCTGGGCGGCAGCCCGGCGTGGGGCAGCCCTCGCTCCACGTGCTTGAAGGCCGACGTCTCCTCGAAGTGCGAGAGCAAGGGGAAGGCCCGCAGGCCGCCGGCGCAGGCCAGCACGGGCGAGGGGCCCTCGGCCGGGTGCCCGCCGCACTTGGGGTGGGGGCCGCCCGCCAGCGCCTCGGGCCCGCCCCGCCCGGCCTTGCCGCTCCCCAGCGCCTTGCCGAAGCCCAGCCCGCCGGCCTTGCCCTCGTCCGCTTTGGCGAGGCCGGCCGGCCTGAACGCCGACCGGCCCCCCGGGTAGAAGCTCAGGCCGTTGCTCCCCGCCGAGCTCCCCACCAGGCCGAGGAAGGGCCCGTGGCTCCGCCCCGAGCCCACGCTCATGTCCAGGGCTCGCTCCTGCTCCTCTTTCCCCGCGGGCCTGCGGAGCGGCCTCAAGGGCGGCGAGGCGGCGGATTCCCGCTTGATGCTCTCCCGGGCCGCCTGCTGCAGGCTGTGGGGCCTCAGGGGAGCCGCCGCGCCGGGGAGTTCGCCCGCCGCCGCCTTCGGGGCCAGGCTGAAGAGCTCCGAGGCGCGGGCATGGTCGGGGTGGTGCAGGAAGCCGCGGCCCGTGTTCAAGACGCAGTGGAAGTGGACGTGGGCTTTGAGGCTGTTGGGGTATTTGAACGTCCTCCAGCAATACCAGCAGATGTAGCGCTCCTCCCCTAGGAAGAGAAGCGGAGCCCGCCGTTAGACAAACAGTGGCGTCCCACCCGGGGGAGTCAGCCAGGGGGAGGCCTGTGCAAACCCTCTTACCGCAGCAAGATGGCCCACGATGGCCCCGGGACTCCTGCATTACACAGGCCAGGCACGCCCTTTAAAGCATTGCTAGGAGGGGCGCAATGGAAAGTAATGCTGCTTTCACTCGCTGCCCACTACTTTGGCTTCTTCCCCCCAAGTTGCACAGTAAAGGCCCGATCCAAACGCCATTTAAATCAATGGGGGGGCTTTGGTTAACTGCAATGGTTTGGATCGGGTCCTAGCTGCAAACGCGGTCTTCCCCCTTCTGCACCCGCCCGCCCAGCGCCTCCTCTAACGCCTCCTTTAGGGACTGGAGTGCTGCCACAACTATCTGGTTTGCCTTTTCAAGCTGGGTCGCAAAAGCCTCTTGGGCCAGGAACTGAGCTGGGCTGGCCTGGGCTGAGCAGAGCTGGCTGGGCTGAGGTGGACTAAACTGAGTTTGGACTGGGCTAAAATGGGCTTGGGGAAACGAGAGCAGCTGTGGCCTTAAATCGTCTGTCGCCGGGCCCATCTGTTGACGTTCGCAGAATAGGTAGCGTATGTCGAGGAGTTGACTAAACTGAACAAAGGCCAATCTAATGATCGTGAGCTCCTCATTACCCGGCGAGACAATCTCCTCTATGTATAGGCCATATGTAATCATTCCTTTTCAAAGGACAATGCCCTTTGTGCCCCATCCCTAAACATTTAGGCTTCCCTGAAGCGGAACAAACCGAAATGGCCATGTTTGTGTTATGACTTCATGTTACTTTAAACTTAGACTTTTCTTTCTCTTCCTTCTGAGGAGTAAAATAAAACCTGGCCTGTTTTATCAACCCTGACATTGAAATATATCTCTGCAGGAGATTTTTTAAAAAATATATAATAGTCTCTCCTACTTACCAGCATCAAAAAGTTACAAATTAGACATTTCAAACAATTAAAAAATCATAATAGTAGTAGTGCAGGGTCTGCATTACTGACCATCCCTAACTTTATAAAGAATACACTAAAAAGGCAAAGTTGTGGAACTGAGCAAGTAAAATAGTATATGTTTTCAAGATTGCTGGAATCCTATTAAAATATTGATGAAGTATCTTTACAGGCAACCTTGAAAGCGGAGTAAACAAACATCAGAGATTTCTCCTTTGGCCTTTTAAGAAATGTCATAGAAACATAGTTCCAATGTGTGTTAAAATGATACATTAACTTGAAGCAAAGCACGGGAGAGTGCAAGAGAAGCGTGTAAAATGGTTGGGTTGTTAATGAATAAGTTCACATGGAATTAGCACACTAAACAGCCTTTTAAAAATGACTTTTAATTCAGGAATCAACCAGTGTCAGTTCATTCATTCAGTATCATTCAGGATAAAATAAAAGTCTTTCCACCCCAACCCCCCATTCCCCTTTGGAACACTTTCATGCACACTGAATAATGAAAGCACAGAACAAAACATGGGTTGCGTATTTTCTCTTCTGGTAAGTATTATGTAGTTTCTGTCATGCATAGCTCTCACTAGCTTGCCTTGAAGTGAGTGGTCTTTATGGAGCTATGCTGGAATCTTAAATCGGACGTTGTGTGTTTTTTCGCACTGCTGGGCTGAGCTGGGTGGGAGGGAAGAGGAGGAGTGTGTCTGCTGAGGCCTTAATTGCTCAATCGCAGTGTGTCTGACTCTGATCCATTTCAGTAATCCTATTACCGTGCATTGAGATACAGGTAAACTAGCTTTAAAAACGAAAAGGCTTGCAGTTAGAAACAACCTCCACAGCCTAATAAGCCTATTGTGTTGATTTAGAAACTTCTACTTTTTGTCTCTTTTCAAAGAAGTTGTGTGGGTGTTTATGTTCTTAATAAAGTAGTTGCAATACCAACTAAGCTTTGTTCCAAACGCAAACGTATCCTGAATAAAAAACAACTCTTTCCAAGCAATGAGCTATTAAAAAGAGCCTTGTTTATAATGTTACATCCATTTAAAACTAAATTGATCTAGTTAAAAACTTTGTTCAACAAAATCGGCTGTCTAGAAGTTTCTTCTTGCATTTTTTCAAAATGCTATCCACAAAAGTGCATAGGTGCTGGAACTAGGGGTGCTGTTGCACCCCCTGGCTTGAAGTGGTTTCCATCAGATACCGTGTTTATAGTTTGGTTCAACGGCTCTCAGCACCCCCACCATACAAATTGTTCCAGCACCCCTGCAAAATTAGTAATAACTACACTTACATCTTGTTCCATTTATTATGCCCTCATACTGTATTGATTAGTCTGAAACTTCAGTCTGGAAGTTGGGAAACAACTGATTTTCAGAATAAGATTGCATCATATGTGCTATATTTAACAGTGGATTAGAAAGGATATGAAATAAACATATGTATTTTTACAGTGGAGCAGATTCTGCTGTCCTTATTCTGAAAGAGCAGTGCTGTAGTAGTGTAATCCTATTGGAATTAATGAGATTACTTGCGGAGTAAGGTAATATTCAAGGTGAGTGAAGGCAGCAGACAGAGTACTTAGCGGTATTTCACTTTTAATGCAGATCGGTATAGCAGAATCTTCTCCCATTCATTGATTTTGTTGCAACGGGTCAAATTCTGCAGACCTTACTCGGGGCAGTAGCCCCACTGGCTTTAAGAATTTGACCCAGAGTTTGTTTCTCATGTTCCAGTATTGTAAGAGAAATGATTTCACTCTCTGTAGCGTGACATAAACTATCAATGTTAGGTACTATTGTAATAGTGCCTCTCAATATATTAAATAACAGGCCCTATACTGATATTTTTTTGAGTGCTCCAGGGCCTGAATAAGCTCCAGGAGATGATCAAACCCTTCCTCCTTACGTAGGGCACTGATTTATGTGGAAAACCTTCTGAGCAAGAAGTGTGTAGACAGTGCGGGATCGGGCTTCTGATCTGTAGGAATCATGTAATCCCTGTGCGCTGCTCATTTCGCCTTTGAACAAGTCTGTTCTATTATCAGGCTCTTTATTCAACCTAATCTGTGCAGGGAAATTTCAGAGCAGCAATGAATGTATTCACGCTCCAAGCAGAGTGACTAAGTAGACCATCACCAAAAGCAATTTTCAAAACGAGCTTCAATCTGTTGCCTTCGTTTTCACTAGGAAGTGTATTACGGTTTTGCAGAGATTTATATGAAATACTCAAAGTAACTGATCTTAGAATACAATTTACATGCATTGAAACCCCACGTCAGCTACAAAATGCCTGCACATGGAAAACAGCACATGGAAATATGCTAGCTATCAGATTCATAGAAAACCATTTAGACAGATAACTGAAATATTCTTCCTACGTCATATTTCGAAACATACGTTTTCCTCCTTTCAGAAACTACCGGGTTAATAATTTTAAAACATCGTTTATGTTTACACTACAACTTCACCTAAAAGCAAATTGCAGATTAACATAATTTACCCAAGACTGATGCATGCCAAGTGCTAATTTGCTAGTGCACATATATAAACTGAATTTAGCTCCCACATTATTTTTACTTAGTACATCCTAATTTGCGTAAACTGACCATTACCCTTTTAAAACGACTAAATGAATCTGAGGAGTCGCTGGAAATTGTACCATATTTAACCTGAAAATGGAATCTGAAGCTGTAACCAAAGGGAAAAGATTAAAATGGTGTTTTAATAGGGCAGTAAGATAAATTATTGTAAAAATAGAGAATTATTGTTTTATAAACGATCTTAAAATCCCACTTTTCCTATCAAAATTATAATATATAGTCGATGTTGAAAACAATCTCGTTATCTGAATCCTCCAATGTATTGTCAAATTGCTGGTTCCACTTATTTAAAAACAGCTTTTAAAAAACAAGCAGAAGGAACAGACGACTGGTTTACAATAAAAACGGTAGCTGATTAACAATCGTTGTAATTGTGCGGGTATTATTTTTAAAGGGTCTGTCTGCAAACACATATTTTACTTGCTTAGGTTTTCTAACTGCAGTTTTATATCACAACGTGGATGCTAATTATAACGTTGCTCTGAGGGGGAAAAAATTGCAATTGGGAAAACGGCATGAAGTTCTCCATTAGAAAAGGCACCTGTGAGTTGTACTGACTTCTACGCAGTACCTACTGAACAGAATAATAAAGTCCAAGTTGTTGTACCTTTCTCATCGTGTGTCGGAGTAGCAGTGATTGGGATGTCAAACCACTGAGCCAAAGAGTTTGAATACCACACGGTCAGCTCCTCCCCTGGCTGGACATCTCTAAGCGCTCTGTAGAAAATCTATTCGAAAGAGAGAAAACCTTATCAATGCCCCTGTAATGCAACCCAGCGCTGGTAAAGAACATTCAGACAGAACATTACACGCAATCGAGAGAGAGAGATACCTGTCCTCCTGGTAGATCTGCAATAGCTTCCAGTGTCTGTTCTTGTGTGCTTCTGGCAGCCCGGATTAACCCTATCCACTCCAGAGCTGAGCCCCCGGCTTCATCCACTAATTCCCCTCTCACCATCCGTACCTAGAACACAGGCATCAGCCACTGTCATTTCCACACAGGATCCAAGCAAGACAAAACACAAACACATCCCTTATATAAATAAAGCCTAAAAGTGCTTCTTACTGGCAACCTTTGCATCATCTTCCCATCCAGGGAATCGCTGGTTTAAACAGTCAATATATAAAGGCCGAACAAGTATTTGGGATTAACAGCAAACTGTTTGATAGTGGTGAAAGAGAAAGAAACAGCTAATTTATAAGAGCTAGATTTTGCCATCCTTACTCATATTGAAAGTACTGTGCATTGAGATAAATGAGATTGCCCATGGAGTGGGTTGCTACTCATTGTGAATAAGGATAGCAACATAGTCTGGCTCTAAAAGCTGTAACTCTTTGCGTTATTGTAAGAACAATTCTGTGTAAGTAATTTCTCCACTGGACAGCATTTGCTAAAATGTATCTTGTTCAACTTCTGCAGCTGCCTTTAGTTTTAATTTTAAAGCTCATTTTAAAATGCACAGGTAATATGTAATATTCACGTTTCTTAATGAGTGTGGTTTCGTGCCTTACGCCTGTAGTGGAGCAGTTGTAAAATACGCGACTTGTCAAAAGAAAGGAGGGAGAGAGGAGAGAATTCATTTTAGCTACAAAGTCTCTGAGCGTCATACTTCATAATCTGCTGGCCCATACAAAGAGAAAATGAAGTGCCAGCTCGCTGAATGACCATGTAATAAAAGTCAATTGAACAAAGCCGTCTAAAGAGAGAAACCAATGGAGCCAGATGAGAAATAAATTTGAGGGTGCTGGCAGAGCGTTTAAAAACAATTAAAGGGCATTAAAAATCCGAGCGGAATTTATGACCAACCTGTGCACTGGGGAAGTGGGGGAGAAGGAGTGTTTGCCTTGTGGCCAACGTATCCATAGATCCATTTACAACACAAGCCAGTTGAAAACACTCTCTAGCAGAATTTGCTGGGGTAACTAGTTCCTCTCCATTACCCCCCTTTTGTTTATAAGGGAAGATTTTGAAACTTTGAGGTGTCTGCTACTGGAAGCCTGAGATATTTTCCGCATTCCAGACTCATGGAATTAACATCAGTCAGGTCCATCAATTACACGCGACTGTGTTGATTTCAGGACGTCTCTATTGTACATGAATTTGAGCTCTAAGCCACGGGTTTGTTTTCAATAGCTGGAAAAAGCTGGAGAAACCGCCCTTAACTCTGAGCCTTGGCTCAGCACAGGCATCTGGGGCTTGTGCTTTACCTGGAAATAACCTAGCCCCTGGAATATTTATAAACCAATCTCATTCTCCCATCCACCCGCGTCCAGCTCGAAAATGTACAAATTATTACTGGAACTCAGATTTCGATATCGGCCGAAGAGAAGACGATTTTTAAAAATACAAATAAAAAGCAACAGCGGTGGTATCCAGTATGGCTTTGGCTGACCTTGTCGCTGTGGCCCCATTGTATAAACACCAAATAAATATATCAACGAAACCGTGACAAATCCAGGGACACTTGGACGGAGAATACGATTTCTCTGAACAGGTCGGTAATTACGTTTCAGAAAGACCAAAAGGGAGAAAGGAAGGAACAAATCACCAACAAGTTATCAAAGCAACAGCATCTGAGAGCATAGCCAGCGCCACAAAGCTGCAAACTAGCGAAACTCCCTCACACCTAAAACCAGGGGCAAGCACCTCTTGTTCAGGATACATCGAAACAGGCTCTCTGCAATCACCGGCTGTGCAATGTGCCTCTCTCTTATCCCTCTTCTCTTTGGCTTAATGAAGATCTCAAGGGCAGGGACATATCGTCTTGTCTGAAAACACCGCCACAGCCCCGTCACCTTCCCGCTCCCAAGACCAGCCTGCCGTAACACTATCCGGCAATGCAGGGAGTGGGCAGGAAGGCTGGATAGGTTTTCTATACATTCAATTTCAAAGCCGTAACAAGGAATCTTGGGACACTTTATCAAGCGCTTCCCTTTCTTTCCTGGTACTCTGGCTTGTTCTAAAAGGCAGGATGAACCGAGGAGAAGGCAGCCTCTTCTCCTAATTACAGATCCCCCTGAGTCACTGTCTGATCAAACAAGGTCCAGCAGTGCAGGAAATACCTTTTTTTTAGGTCCTGGCTCCCTGCGGTCTGACAGGTACTTGCCCAGTTTGAAGATGCCCGGCACAGGACCCAGACGCAGTCCGGCTGGGATGCAACTTTCTGCGTTCACGCTGATGGCCGGAGCCCTGCTTGTTTGCATTGCTGCCTCTGGGTATAAGGAATCAGGAACCCAAAGCACTTAACGGGGATGGAGTGACAGAGACAGCCAGCGAGCAGGATGAACACAGGCGTATCTCCGCCTGCAGAGTGACGCGGTGGTGTGTGCACGCCGGCTTTTCAATTGGAACAGGAGGGGTACCCCTTGGCACGTTGATGCTCTAGGGCGCAGAGTTTGGTGAGAGAGTTTAGCTCTTACAGCAGCTGCAGAGTTCCATCCAAGTGGGTCACGTGGAGCCTTTCCCTAACCCTCCTGCATAATCAAGTACTTTGAATGGCTAGCAAACAATGGTCCAGGCGACCTTCCCATTCCTAAAAATCCAATTTGTCAAGGGCAAAGAAAAGGCGCTGGTGAATCAAAGGTCTGGAGGGACCATTAATCCTCAGCATGGGGTATTGTCCCCGAGACAGTTACGATATTTTAAGTGACAAATCCACTGTATAATTTCTCCATAAATTTTACTTCCTTTTATTGTTCCTAGACAAACCAGTTTTGGAAAATAAGTGACTATTTTAAGTCTACTTGGCTGATTCTTTTGAGGTTTAATATACTTCAAAGATTTTTAATTCTCTTCCCTTGGCTTTATTGTAAAGAAGATTAAACAAAGAGATGGGGAATGTTTTGAGGACTTGTTAACTTCTATTGATTCCTGGCGTGTGCCATACAGAAATTGGGCAGGTACTTGATGGGAAAACACCAGAAAATACCTACACTTTAAAAAAAAAAAAGACCATATTACCATTTCAGTGGATTGGTTTCAGGCCAGTAACCTATTTATAACAGCTCAGCTCCTTAACTTTTACTTTCTTCTGGGATGAATGGCACAAAATATGAAGCATTGTTGCCCTTTTAAATCGCGAAGTGTTGCAATTGTGAACACCGTGGGAATTGTTTAATTCGTGTTGTTAGAGAAATTCAAGAGATGGATTCAAACACAAACAGACATCACAGAATTCTAAAGAGGATAATGTATGTTTTTGTACCCCTTCTAAATTAATACCTCTCCAGGTTATTTTTCCATATACAAAATTGCTCCCACTGAGAATACTTTTTTAAAAAGTAAAAAAAAAATGTAACTTAGCCTAGATTCCAAATGATCTGCACTTTTTGTAAAGGGTGATCGTGTTTTAATTACACAAACATGAAACACTGGTCTAAGAGTAGCTTACAAGTCCATTTGTAGCGCATAAAAACTCTTGAGAGTTGGGGGGCGGGGCGGAAGAACAAGATTTTGGAACGGGAATTTATCCTGATCCTTTAATTGGACACACACACACACACACACACACACACACACTCACAAACACACAAAATCCAGATGTGCACAAAAGACTAAAGAGTCAATAACTGAAACTTCTATTTGCGCTTTTATGATTGTCCCCATTTCTAAATAGGAAGCTCACTGTAATATACGTGAAGTTGATCTAAGCAGGCTACATCTGAATGTTTCTTTCTTTGAAGTACAGTTGCATATGCACATTTTAGACATTATTTCCAATAGCAACTGCCCTCGTTTTTTCCTGTAGTTTGATAAATAATCCAATCCTAATCAGTTCAAAAACAAACTATCAAAAAGTTAGTCTTTTAGCTACAGCTCACGATAGGTTATATGAAACTGAGTAAATGCTATGCATTGCAGGCAATTATCTAGGCCTTATATCTTATAGCAGATCGCTCTCAATATGTCATCATAAGGTTTTTAATCATATTTTTTGTTTACAGCAGTACTCGTCATTATAATAAATACTAAAGGTGAGATGGCGCATTTTTCTCTAAAAGTATGGCATGTAATGGGATAAGCGGAAAAGCTCTTTAGAAATAAGGTGATTTTAAATGAGCCTCATAATTCTTAAATGTGCATGATCTGTGTTAGCCTGACCTAAGTATATATGAAGACAGACATCGCAACACGCGGCGCTATGATACCAATTAAGGCAGGCCATGTCTTTCAAGTTAATGCAGATCTTAACATGGCAGTTGATTATGCAGATAGTTAATTTCATCAAACCCATCTTCTGTTCAGTGCAACAACAAATTGGTGTTTAATTTAATGTTAGGAAGCTGCCACATGTCAGACATTGAAATGCATTTGTATATTCACGTAAATTCATAAACTTTAAATATTTCTTCGGTTTAAACACTGCAGTGGCTAAATGGCTGAAGTCCAGTATCCTGCCTCTAGGACATGGCGTTAAATCATTTTTTGCCTGTTCTATTTTGCTATATGGCTATGTCCACAGAGATAAAAACCATGGGTTAGATTGTGGCAGCACGGGATTTTTGCTGCTGACTGGAATGAGAGCAGAATGTGCTCCTATTTAAATAACTAATGAAGAAACCCGGCCTAAGTGAAAGACGGGGGAAATGGCTGGGGGAAAATGCCTTCTCTAGTCCCAAATTGTTCCCCTGCACTAAATCAATGTAGGTCACGGATACATTTTCAATAATGATACATTTGCGCGCGCACTAGGCAAGCAGAAACAAATGTAAACTACGTCTCTGGAAACATTAATGATTATCGATCATTCCTCTCCATGGTAGGGAACATTCTGAGAATAGGGTTTGGTGTGGACTGCAGCAGGGGTGGAAAAAAACGGAGATGACCCCTTTGATCAGCAGCATGAATGGGGGGGAAAGGATAAACAAGAAGTTGAGGGCAATAAATTTAAGCCATGAACATGTCCCTATAACCTCTGGCCTGGCGACTTTAGGATGACACCCAGTTTAAATTGTAAGAGCTGCAGAGATAGAGAGAGGGCTTTTAAGGAAACCAAGGTACCCTACCGCTCCATTTCGGGAGCTGCTCCATCCCCTCCTTAATGAGTCACAAAGCGTGAACGACACGCGAACAATTTTATCAATAGGACCATGTAAAGGCCGACTGTGAGGAAAGTTATTTATTAATATAGCCAATTGTGACTGGTTCCCATCCACTCAGAAAATAAAAGCCCCGCTCTGGAAGCATTCACACCAGTTCTCCAATTTTTATTCTGTCCTGTGGCTCAAAGTCGAAGTTCCCCAAGTGAAATAAATTCTCCACAAAAGAGGAAAGGAACCACATTTTCTTTTATTTTTCCTTCCCTAAAAAGGAAGGGTGAAACCGATCTAATGTGCCCACTGGAGCAAGATGCAGCATGAAAGGCCGGGTGTTAAAAGTAAAAGCAGCCTTTGGAGCAAATGGGATGGAAAATTAAATGAAATTAAATAGCTTGAACGACCGTATTGTCCCTTATTAAAAAGACACATTAATTACATGGTTTCAGCTTTATTCAAAGACAATGTTTAGACTCAATCAAAACGTTCCACTCTCGTTTTTTATATACTTAAGCTGGGCTGCTCGAAACACCATTAAAGTGAAATAACTTTTGCCCAGAGATTTCATGAAAGATATTTTAGCAGTCAGCCCTTATTTATGCCCACCGCTGAACTGCCAGTGCCCCTGCGGAACACTTTGGCACAGTGTTCTTTTTGATTTAACAGGTTGCCCCATAATGAAGCATGAATGTTAAGGAACAACAGTCATCCAAAGAGGCACAGTTGCAGAGAGCAATGTCCCACCAGGGAGCTCCATTCAAATCATCAAACTGCTCCAGCACAGAGAAGGTTCAACATTACATTCAAACCAGCATGAATGCCTGTATACAGGGCCAGCTTCATTATGTTGCGGAGAAACACAGTGGATGCTTTAATAAAATACTGCCCCTTCATTCAGTAGTCAATATTCTCGCAGTAAAATTAAGCAGCCAACTCCCCCATTGGCCCGTTTTAGTGATTTATCCATGTCAGAAGGGAAAACAACCGCTCTGCGAGCGATGAACCTTGCAGATTGGAAATGATCAGCTGTAACATTTCAGATTGCACATGCTTTGATACGGTGCCACAATCTTCGGCCACACTACACACACACAGGCACTCCCTCACACACACACACACACACACACACACACACACACACACAGAGTTTGCAGTACATAGATCACAACACTCCGTATTACTTGCGAGCTATTTTCCACGTCATAAGGCAAAATGCGCATTTAAAACAGACCCGGAGTTCTTTCATAAATCGTCGCTTTTAGTTTAAAACTTCCTTGGCTCTGGAGCATCCAAGCACAGTTTTAAGCGTATTTTTCTGTCTTGTTTTACATTTATAATAATAATCGTAATCAGAATGAGTTCTTAATATTAATTAATTAAACTATGTGAGGCGGATTGGCAGAGTGAGCGGACAGGGGTAAGCGCTAAAGGCTCCTAACAAGCTGTCCTGTGCAGACAAGATGCGGGTGGGATATTAAAGCAGCTTTTGAATAGTCATTAAGGTTCTATGGGAACCCCAGCAGATGACATGATCTCAATTGGGGATTCTTATTCTTAGGGGCAAGCAAGCTTCATTCGAGATCGGGTTAAAATACGTTTGGTGCTAGCTAAAAATTCCAGAGTAGGGTGGTTGTTTTTTAAACCCAGTTTCAGCTGGAAGCGATGCTTGCCACATAAGGTATTCAAAGTTCGTCTAAAGTTGCCTTTTAACTGGATTCTCCCCCCGAGCCCCCAACTTATCTCTTGGTTCTTTCGGTTGACATGGTACAAATAAAAGTCAGTAAACTTGTTGCTGAATTGCAATGTTTCGGTGTACCTTATAAATTCATACCTTTTCTCCCTCCATCGCCTTAGAATGAGCCCCTGTCTCAATTCGATTTTCCTTGCTGTTGGGCACATTTAGGAGAGACTCTATTTGTGAAGTTCATTTCTAGGCAAATGTATTCAAGAGCTGATTGGGATGAATAGGACCGTGTGTCAGCCGCCCCTAATTGGGATTAAAGCACTTAGGACCATATGCAGAGAGTGACAGAAATTCTCAGGTTTCATTGTATTCAGACTTCCACCCGCTTGGACACTCCTCCTAGAAAGGAGATTTATAAAGATTTCGGAGAGAAACTAAGGAAATAAAAGAGAGACAGAAAATGACCGGGCTAATGTCTCTCGGTGGGACTGCCAGCACAGCAAATGTTCATGACAGCCCCTGAGAAAAGATGATTAGAAAGAAAGCTGCAATGACATAATTGGACTCTGATGGGGTGGCCAGCGGAGCAGTTTAATGGGAATCCTGCTCGGAAAGACATAGGGATTATTTCGTGTTCAGGAAAAACAAAAACAAAAACGAAACTCTGATCTCTCTCACCCAACATCCAATGACGCTCGTTCAACCCTACCAATAATATAAAGATCTTCCAAAACAACCCGCGTAGATAATACTTTTTATAGTAGCAGGAAATCAGCGAGGAAGATACACGGAGGGGGATCTTCGTGAGATGCAATTATGCAGTAAAGGGTTGAAATTAATACAGAAAGGAATGCAAAGAGGAGTTATTTTAAAAATATAATTAGAAATGCCTTAGAAATATACACAGCAAGCATCACGGGCCTGATCCGATACCTATAAAAGCCAATAAAATGGGAAAGCAGCAAAGAGTCTTGTGGCACCTTATAGACTAACAGATGTTTTGGAGCATGAGCTTTCGTGGGTGAATACCCACTTCCTCGGATGCATGTCATCCCACGAAAGCTCATGCTCCAATACCTCTGTTAGTCTATAAGGTGCCACAGGATTCCTTGCTTCTTTTACAGATCCAGACTAACACGGCTACCCCTCTGATAATAAAATGGGAGACTTCCATTGATTTCAGTGGCCTTTGCATCAGGCCCTATGAGACATAAAGCTCGTATTGGCTGATAAAGCCATATGAAAGATTGACAAGCGAGTTTTGAGATCCGACTGTCGGCCTCCTGAAAGCGGTATGAGTTACTCTCCCGTTGGCCTGACAATTGAAAAGGGAGGGCAGAATAGAGAGCGAGCTCTCCCGCTATGAGACGCTGTCGATTTGTTACTTTCGCCTATAAACACAGATGTCGGACTATTTACTTCTTCTTTCACTGACGGTGACCTTCCGCCAGGCACTCGCAGCAACACCCAAGCTTTCTCGTGTCAAGAGACCCCAATGCCGACCAAAGGGGATTGCCCATGTTGACCAAAGAGAGGAAGAAATGAAAAAGGCCGTATTATATTTGTGTACGTATTTTCCCGGCATTTTATAATGAAAATCAGTCCAACTCTTCAATTGGGTGGCTAGTTCATGCTGAGAACGGAAGATGCTCTTAGTACCCCCTTTTCCTATCCCACCCCTCATTGCCCCACCTCTCTATTCCCATCCTGTTCTGAGGTCTGATTATTATGAAGAGAGAGAGTAGGGGCTGCAGCTATTGATGTTCCGATTACTTAAACTCTTTCCATAACTGAAGAGGCCATAACTTTTAAGAAAAAAGGCATCCGAGACTTACAGGCTGAATAAGGTTTAAAATCAATAGGGTGAAAAATACCAAATCGCAGGGCAGACTCGTCACTGACACAATCCCCCTGTTAGGCTGGAAAACTTTCGGTTATCAATCGACTTGAATCCCACCGTCGACCGGTGGTTTAGCTCGAAGAGGACATCCCCACGGCTCTGATTCGCTCGTTGTGTGCTAAATCCTGATCAATATACTCAGGCAGCAAGAACCAGGGACATAACAGACCCGATCCTGAATTCCTTCATCAGTCAAGATTCCCATTTAAGTAGATAGAAGTTTTGCCCTCATAGGGGCGGCGTGAAGGCGATCAGTTCTGGACTGACAGGGGTCTTTCTTGAGCCTGATCGTCTTCAAATCAGGGATTATACTTGCAGTGCCCATTTTATTGCTGATTTAAAGTTCTCAGTCTAAATGAACCCGCTGGTCAGTCGTGATGGTTTTCATTTGCTCCCATTGAAATCAATAGGAGTTATGCCTTTGACCAGAGGATGAGTAGGATCAGACATTCTACCGCTGATGTAAATGATCCTTCATCGAGGGCTCAGACGATTTATGTGTGAGCTTCGCATCCACTAGAGGAAAATATTCCCATAGAAAAAATAGAAAATTCTCCTTTTTTTATCTTCCACAGGATTCCTACGTTTCAGACCAGCAAACTCTATATGTCATAGTCAACAGAGGATTTTTTCAACCACCCGTTGCACATATGTCACCCTTATTTTGAATCGATCTAAGAAAATAGATGCGAGTTGTGTATGTGGCATATATACAATGTGGTATATTACAATGTACAATATATAATTGCGAGTTGATTCACAGCACAGAAATAACTCTCTGCCTACCCCGTGCCAGAACAAAGAGACAAATATTTTAGTTGACTTTTATTGACTCACAAAACAAGGGTAATGAGTTTGAGAGAGCGGAATCGTTTCACGTCTTTCAGTTCAGGGGCAGCCACGAACCCGTAATGTGGTTACAGGCTGACTCGAGGGAGGGATTCCGAACAGAATGTTTGGAAAATGGAATCTTGCTATTTCAGAAGCTCGGAGTCGACACTGTATATCTCACTCCAGAGGCAGAGGCAACGTATGCAAAAGTGATTGTGTGAATGGTCTAATTTTCTCCCTGGTGGGTTCCCAACCCCACCGCCCCTTTAACTTCACTTCACGTGGTGGGGGGGAGAGATTATAGCAATGTACTCCTTCTCATAACACAAGAATTAGGGGGTCACCAAAAGAAATTAATAGGCAGCAGGTTTAAAACAAACAAAAGGAAGTATTTCTTCACACAATGCAGTCAACCTGTGAAACTCTTTGCCAGAGGATGTTGTGAAGGCCAAGACTACAACAGGGTTAAAAAAAGAACTAGATAAGTTCATGGAGAAGAGGTCCATCAATGGCTATTAGCCAGGATGGGCAGGGATGATGTCCCTAGCTTCTGTAAGAAGCTGGGAATGGGTGGTAGGGGATGGATCACTTGATGATTACCTGTTCCGTTCATTCCCTCTGGGGCACCTGGCTCTGGCCACTGTTGGCAGACAGGATACTGAGCTAGATGGACCTTTGGTCTGACCCAGTATGGCCAGGCTTATGTTGTGTTCTTATAGGACCCGGTTCTGCTCTCATTGAAATAACTGGGAAATTTGCTATTCGGTGGCAGACGGCTGGGCTCCTACGTTGTGTTAGTTCACGATCATTTATTTGCTCCCCAGGACTTGGCTCTTGGTGCATCGGCAGTTCTTGGCCTTAGGAGAAGCGTGAACAGTGTATATTGTGCTGTTTGTTCCAGATAGTCTGGAGCCCTTAAGAACCAATACACCCTAGTCTTTTGTAAGGTGTGTCTGATATGAATACAGTGGAAAAAACAGACCGAGAAAGAAATAAGTTTTCTGAACGCTGCAAACAAAAAGGGTCAAGTTCTTTGCCAGTGTAAACGGGCAAAACTCCATGGGAGTGAGGGGAGCGGAGCCCTACGACTTAGCCCTAAAAATTCCCTGATTCCTAAATCTCTGCATCACTCTCTGCCACTCGCGGAGTAACTGACACGCTGTTCCTCCCAGACCCTGTGCGGGTGCAGAGATGGGTCTGCTACAGAGGAAAATACACACGCGGGTAGAGGTGAAGGAGTAGCCATCAGGCCTCTTATTATTTTTTGTACCACCACCCAAACTAGATTGTGTAGAGTAACTTATACGACGATTTACGGTCATATACTAATAGTATTTAATAATTATTCAGTCAAATCAATCACATCCATATATCCATAGTTAGGTTCTCGAAATCCCGCAGAATCGAAACCATATGCTAACTATCATAGACAAATATTACAAATAAAAATAATGGCACATGGCATCTAGCTAGCTAGCTATGCCACCAAATAGTCTGTTAATAGGTTATTTTATAAGTGCAAAGTTCTCCAGCTAAAATATTTTCATTCTTATGAGTCCTAACTGAGAATAAGATACAAACCTACGGCCAGTCCCTACAGTCCTTTCTTCAGTCTTCACTCAGACAGAACTCTCATTGACTTGAGCGTGAGTTTTACTGGAGTTCCTGACGCTGTATCATGAGGCCGAAGAAGCGTTCTCATGGTGAAGAAATATCATGAAGGCGCATTCATTTAAAACACCAAAGCCAGTCGTCCCAAAAGGGGAAAGTGTTTTTTCCCTTTTCCCCGACAGTGATCTAACTGGGGTTTGGTGATTTTTGGAATCTTTTGACAGCTCGACGTTTGTCTATGTAATAATCTCTCTTCGGTGTGATTTCCTTTTAAATTTTCCTGACAGCTCGGCTACAAGTTATATGGATTGTTTATTGATCCAAAAGCATATATACTGACCATGATAAATATGCATATATTTATGCCACGACTCATTAGTATGATCTTTTGCGCGATGATGGTTCGCACTTGTTGAATGGGCATCTTGACGAGCATTGTAAACCTAACAATGACCAGTTTCTGAATGAGCCATACGACATGCACTCTTCTGACAATGTATCCGGGTTGTTTGTGTTGCATATTATGAACTCTACTGCGAATAAATGGCTCCGTTTTCTATCCCTAGCGAACACTAATGAGAAATAGCATCTAAACAGCTACAACTAGTTAATCGTCTGAAAAGACAGAATGTCCAGTCCTGCTTTCCAATACCCCCCTGTATTTTCTGCAGTCAGCTACTTGTGTTCATTTACGCAGAAAACAACATGAAATCCAGATCTACACCACATATCTCTTTTTGTCATTTGGTTAAGCACCATATACTGCCCCTGAGGGTCATACCTAGCTATCCAAGCAGCCTAATGTTGAGAAACACCCGGAGTCCTGGAATCACAAGGTCAAATTTAAACAAAGTCCTCTAAGCCCTTCCTTTCAGCGGAGAATGGACTATGTACCGTGAAGTTTACTGTTTGAGATGAGACCTTAAAACGCAGTCCCTGGCTTTTCTGTGTAGTGGACATTAAAGATCCCAATGACACTGTTTACACAAGGTAAGGTTTGTCTCAGCGTTACTGGCCAACATTTCTGGGACTGGGACCTGTCTAAAAACCTGAAACCAACTGGACACAAATGCACACTATAAATAATAAATAAACCATGGGGTAATATTCTGAGGTCCTCCCCCAGATACAACCGAGTTTGTGGGGAGGGGCCGTTTTGGAATAAAAATTGACAGAATTCCATACCCCACACAGTTTCCTTTGTAACCTGCTCCCTTTCCCGGGCAGACTCAAATTTGGGGAATGTAAATTACAGTTGAACTTTGCAAAAAGAACAGGAGTACTTGTGGCACCTTAGAGACTAACAAATTTATTTCAGCATGAGCAGCTCATGCTGAAATACATTTGTTAGTCTCTAAGGTGCCACAAGTACTCCTGTTCTTTTTGCGGATACAGCCTAACACGGCTGCTACTCTGAAAGTTGAACTTTGATTACACAGTATGTGAGCTCGAGTCTTCTCTGACGTATGAGCGATAGAAAGCTGTCTGGCCATTCACATATTTTGGTATTTTCAGGGTAAATTGGATTCAAATGCAAAATCCAGGATCTAAAGAGCCAAATTGATACCTAATGCAATACCATAGGATGAATTTGTCCCTTGAAATATAATTATAACATTCCCTGGAAAATTTGGCACTCCTTGAACTCAGGAATGACTAACGTTGTTCCAGGCAAACATGTTGGGCCATATTGTGCACAACTGCTGTACACATCATTGGAGTTAAGCAAGTCAATCAAAGGCAAAGTATGCCCCAAATGTATTTTGATCTATGTATTGTTGATCCTATATCATTTATTTTAATTTAATTGTCTGTAGTACAAAGTGTGACCAGACATAGCAGGATGGAAAGGGTTTAGCTGGAACGTGGCAATAAATGTCCGATTCCCGCCTTTGAATGCCTGCAATGAACGCTTAAAGTCAAAACCACATACCTTGCATTTCTTCAGGTATAATATTATAATCATGTTTAGACATGTGATTCCTTGTAATTCAACCAAAAAGAAGTCTAAGACATAATTACATCAAAAAATGTATGAATGAATGATATAGAACAAGGCAAATATTTATCTACAATACCCTATCAATGGAAAGCTTTAAATCGAGCCCATTGGGGTCAATGGGAATCCTTCAATTGATTACAATAAGCTTTAGCTCAAACTCGCGGCCACTATCTCTGCATAGCCTCCTGAGAAGACCATTCGACATTCAGCTGAAATCCCAGGACCCCACTAGCTAGTAAAGAACATGCTCTCACGTGAGAACCCTGGTGAAAACTACCACTATATTTGCCTTATTTAAAACAAATGACACTTCTACACACAGCTGAGTAATTTTCAGCAGCGGAGTGTAGCAATATACAGATATCTGGCAGTCTTCCAGCCAATTAAACAAACAGAATCCGCGCTGTTCTATACGCAACTTTAAATAACCCAGGACTAACATTGTGGCTAATAGCAAGGACTATATTTATCTGACTGAATGTTTTGGTTTGTTAGTTTGCAGTTGCTTTTTGGTCTTCATGGATGAGAGAGACATTGGTACTGGGGCTTTTTTAAACTGTTTACCTTTTCTAAGATGCTTACATTTTCTCTCAGCCAGCATGTCTGACGTCAAGATGTCTCATAAACTGCCCGGGCTAAAACCTGGGTGTTCTCCATTCAGCACGGTTACTACCTTGCCAAACTACTTTACTTCTCCGTCCTTCCTTAATTCTCTCGTGGCCTCTTCTCCCTCTTCCTACAGCTGCCTTCCACTTTATAATCCTTCCTCTCTGCCCGGCTTCTTGATGAGGCTTTTAAAGAGAAGATTGATGCTATTTGATCCAAGTATCTTTTACTTGTCCTTCGCACTTCTGATTCCTAACCTTCCTTGCCCCATCGTACCTCATTCCTCTCAGTCTGGTATCTTCTCTGCGTGCCCTCTCCTCTGTCCTCAAAAGGCCCTCTCTTGACCTCATCTGCCCCCATTCTTCTTTCTAACACCTGTTCCTCTCCTGTGCCTCTAATTTGGAACATACTTGCTACTCACACTGCCTTGAATACCTCTCTCCAAGCTCTTGCTTTGCTCCTAACATCTGTTTTTTGCTCCTTCCCCGCCCATGGCATTTTCCTCATCAGTTACCAGTGACCTTTTCTAGGCCATACCTCAAGACTTCTTCTCCACCCTTATCCTTGATTTATCCACTACCTTTAATATTACTCTGTCCCGGAAGCTGCTTCCTACCTTTCCTGGTTCTCCTCTAACCTCTCTGACTGCACCTTCCTCCACCACATTATTGCTGCCTCCAAGGGATTTCTCCTCTCTTCTCTCCTCTTCTCCTTCTACACTCTGTCCCTAGGCAACCTCCTCCTTTCCTGATCTTTAGATTATTCTATGATCAAATCTATGAATGACCCCACAATAGGAGAAAGAGCAATGGCTCAAAATGACCGAGTCAAACCGCAAAGTGACTTGGAGAGGTTGGAACAATGGAAAGTGCCGATAAATAGGGGAGATTTGGTACTAATAAATGTCAAGCCCGGTATCCAGGGAGAAGAAATAAACAGCACAGATACAAAATTTTAGGATTAACCAAGGATCTGCACTCGTATTACAGATTGGTTATTTTCATTTTATCTCTTTAGTTCTGTCCTGTTAGAGCTTTATGCAGTCATGAGCGATTGACACAAATAAGATAACCTATTCATAGAAACACTGTTCCACTATATAACTGATCACCGGTATAAAATTGCAGGTTGGATGCATTGCTACGGATGCATTCCAGGAAAGTACACAGCACGAGTGGGTACACAGCACAAGAAAGGGTTCTTTTCCCTTCAGAAATTACATCCTCATTAGTAAGGTTATTCTAAAAAATAGATATTAATGGTTCTATTTAGCATTCTGCACACAACAGAAATTCCTATTGACTTCATCAGGGGTATATCTAAGTGTGGAGTGATGAGTAAAGGACTTTGATCTTCCTTTGTAAAATGTAAAATCTTCCTTCTGTTAGATTTTACAGATTTGTTTATGACTGGCAAAGAATAGCAAATGCAGGCCGTGGGTCTGATCCAAAGCTCATTGAAGCTAATAGGAGACTTTCCACTGGCTTTCATAGAGTGTGGATCAACCCCAGTGTGAGGCCAGTTGAAACGCACAGAGTGAAAGTAGCTGCTTATTTTTGACATAGCTAGCACACGCTTAACTGAAGCTTTTACGTGTATTATTAAAAAACATAACTTAAAGGCAAACTGGTGATTAGATTAACGTAGATGTTTCACAAATGTGCCAGGAAATATTTGTGAAACTTTTTGTGTCCGTTGATACATTTGTTTTATGCCTCCCTAATCCCTTGAAATACATTTTATAGAGGTATATTCTCTATTTTAACTCCTTTAGAGTATTGTTATGGCATTTTAATATGTTGTATTACCTAAATGGTCTGATCCTGCAGCTTTGAGGCAGACAAAACGATCATTCATATCAATATGATTTTTCCTATACGAAGACGGCATGCTGGGACTCTTCTGATATGAATATTTTCACGGATTCTCTCTGTTCAGACTACTTCTCCGAAAATAGTGGAGAGCTTGATATTTTCAAATCTGTTGTTGAATCTTATTCAGGGATAATAAAATTGTAGCAGGACACACGAAGCTAAAATATATAACCAAAGAGAGTGCATTCTGTCAATCTTCCCAACTCACATAATCCCTCTGCAATGTTTCGCTTCATTCTTTATACACAGTGTACATTCTTCCTTAAGAGTTTATCGGGATTGTCATATCTTGTAGAATAAATGTTCTATTTTCTGAGTAATTGTAGCTATAATATGAGACACTTAATTTTCTGATAACCTTCGTTCTGAACAGCAGCATAATATAAAACATTATTACTGAATATTCAATAATAATGCTATTATTATTATTGAATTATTGATATCTCAGAGGTTTGAGCATTAGCCTGCTAAACCCAGAGTTGTGAGTTCAATCCTTAAGGGGACCATTTAGGGATCTGGGGCGAAAAATTGTCTGGGGATTGGTCCTGCTTTGAGCAGGGGGTTGGACTAGATGACCTCCTGAGGTCCCTTCCAACCCGGACGTTCTATGATAATCCACCTAGCTCTTATATAGTGCTTTCATTCAGTCAAAAACCTTACAAAGCAAGTCGAATAACCCCAATTTTACAAATGGGGAAACTGAGGCACGAGGCTGCATCTTAACTTGCCCAAGTGGCCAGTGGCAGAGCCTGAGGCATGTAACCCAAATTTCCTGGGTCCTATTCCATTGATTTCCTTACTATAAATAAATGTGCATTTAAATGCTGTGCTGGGAACAGACAGATTGAGCATGATTTCACCCTTAGACTCCTATTGAATTCAGCACTTGATCTGAGAAGAGCCAGGGAAATCAACAGTACGAACGGGGCGGGGGAGAGAGAGAGAGAGAGAGAGAGAGAGAATGGTAGCTGCTGGAAGGAAGATTTCTTTCTGTAGCGGCACCAGAGAGCAAGACAGGGCGGGCTGGCTGGCTGGTAATGACCTAAATGGGGAAAGTGATAGGTTTTGCCAGTAAGACGAAGAAATGGCTGTGAGAGCTGGATTTTTAATGAGAACGTATAATGCTGTAAAGGGTTTCATCATTTTCTGCTTTGCAAGACGTTACTATCAGCAAGGACAAATGGAAGTTTTGCAAAAACCCAGCTATCAGAAACTGTTCATTACACTCTGGTAAACATTTCCTCATGGTGAAATAGTCGGGAGGCAGGGAAGAAGCCGAGTATTTTTCTAGTATATGCAGCTCTCTAATTAATGAATATGACAAACTGAAGGTTTCTCCTCTGGTTCCTGCTTAAAGTGACTTGACTTCTTTTTAATAAGTAGAAATATCTGAAACAGGAAACTAAATGGATATATAGAGCAACCAAGGCTTAAACCCACGTTACTTCTAATGTATAGGCTCTGTGGCTAAGTCTGTTTTCAGATCTCGTTTTAAAGTACACCAGGAGGAAGTATAATGCCTTTTTCCTTCATTCTTGTCATATTTTTCAAACTGAAAAAATCTATTGATGATGACGGTTTTGTGGTAAGGAAGCTAAAGCAGTTCATAGGTATCATCTGTCAGGAGTCATTTTCCTTGTAATTGAATTAGTTTTAATATAAATGTTGCTGCCTCTTATTCATTGTTGTGCTACTTTTTTAAAATCCCTAAATACAAATACTTAAAAATTGCTGCTGAGGCGCTGTCCTCTTCCCATCCAATGTCATTTCTGAATCCTGGTATTAAAATGTGTATGGAACAGAGGAGAGTCTTTAACTCAGAAGTTTCGGTCTCTCTGACACTCTCTCTCTCTCTCTCCGGGAATAGCCTAACTAGAAAGAAAGATCCTTTTGCTACTTGGATGCTTCTGCCACGGAATCTTAATTTAAAAAAATCTCTCGCCTTAAAATCTTTGCCAGCCAGGCTTGAAATAACCTGCATTCAAAACGACTTGGTGCCAGCCAACTCTTGTGTTAAGATGACGTTTGATAATTCTCAGTTTTAGAGTCCAGGCTGTCTTCCTGTCCCTTGTTGCTTAATCCCATGAAGAAATACTAGCATTATATTTAAAAGCTGCGTTTCCCCCAAGTCTTGCCAGTAGAAGGGAAGGGAAAATCAAGTTGGATGTGTAAAGCACCTAGCTTGACACAATTGAAGATCGCCAATAGCCTTTACTCACTGCAGCAGGACCCTGGGTTTCGGTGGACTGCTCACATGTGTGTGTAGAAGCTATTCACATGAATACAGATTTGCAGGATTGGGTCCACTAAAACATACTATTGCCTTCAAAATGGAATATACAGTATTACTGAATGCTCAGACCGCGCTTTCAAAATAAATGTGGCACACATTCAACACACACACACACACACACACACACACACACTTCTTCAGAGAGCTGTTAATATTCAGCCAACACTTTTAAAGAATCGACCTGCCGTTTGCGGGCCATGTCGTGTTGCTTGCATTGATGGTCTTGGTTCATAAAAACATGTACATATGACGCCATATAGGTCTTTAATGCCCTTATTCTCAAAGGATAATCAGGGTCTTAACTTTGCACCTCGGGGGGAGGTGTCTGTGTCTGGATTTTCCACTGGTGGGTTGTTTTGTTTTTTGGCCTTATATAGAAGGCCAAATATTTATTATGTTCTGGAAATTATAACAAAAATCTGTCTCATGAGATGACTTCCCAACAGAAGAATATCTGCATTTTCATCACAAAACACCTGAAGCTGTCATTATGGACTATTGTGCCAGTGGTCATATCAAGTTTTGCTCTTCGTGGCCCTCATTTCACATAAGTATCAAAATTACAGACACTCACTTATGAATAGCCCCAACACACAACTGAAGCAAGCAAAACTCCTTTATGTCATGCTGCTCATAATGCAAACTATTCCGATTGCTTTGATTCAGACTGTCCAGGCTGCCTTGGCAATTTATGAGGGTTTACCGTATAAACCAAGAGGTTATACTGTTAGTGTGAATAAGAACCATAAGAACCCCGATACTGGGTCAGACCAATGGTCCATCTAGCCCAGTATCCTGTCTCTGGCAATGACCAGTGCCAGATGCTTGACGGATTGAACAGAACAGTCTGAGTGATCCATCCCCTGTCTTCCAGGCCCATCTTCTGGCAGTTGCTGGTTTAGGGACTCCTGGAGCGTGGGGTTGCCTCCCGACCTTGTTGACTAATAGCCATTGATGGAACTATCCCTCAGTGGACCTGTGGAATTTGTGGGTAACTCTGTATGCTCTTCAAACCAAGAATTCACTACAATGGACCAGCACAGTGGCCCTCTTTATCTCACGTGCTTCCTTTGAACGTCAGTACTCAAAACTTCTGAGTTAAGACAAAACGATACATCTTTGAGATCCTCGTGGATCTCAGTATCCAAAAGGAGGAAGAGGAGGGAAGTTGTCTGGATAGTTGAGGAATCCAGAATCAGGAGCATTATAAAACTTCTGATGATAACTACCGGTGTTGAATTAAAAAATCATCCTGTCATTCAATAACATGTTCCTAGTTCTGATGACGGGGGAAAGCAGCAGTTGTTTCCATCATTAAAAGGGAGCATGCATAGGTCCGATGTTCAGAAAGAAATAAAGGTACATTTTCATCACTGGATCTGTTAGCACTAAACAAATAGCCTGCCAAAACGGAAATAGGTTTTACTGCTGTACAACATTCAAGTTTGTGTTGCGCAGAACATAGCACGTCACCTTTGTAAGAAAGGGATACAGTACTCTGATTTGTCTTGCGATGTAACTTCGAAATTGTTGTCGAATTGCCGGGATTTGGCGCAAATAAGTATGTCTGTGTGGAAAGTGTATTATTATAATTATACGGTACCTACAGTGCTGGTGTGATGTGGTGGCCCCTTATAATTCTCCCTGGCTTTCTGCAAGTGTGGAGGCATTTTTTAAACTAGATCCGTTTATTTTCTCTGGAATAAATTGTAATTCACCCTGAGTGAACCTTTCAGAAATGGAGCTGAAGCGAAGCTTTTGATTTAGGCGCTGCTTTGTGTTTGAGAGACATGTTTCAAGTTTGGTGTGATGTTAAGATGAGAGTTTCTTAACAATCCTTTCCATGAAATCGCAAAAAACTGAGTCAAAATAATTCTCTCTCTCTTAAGTAACACGTGTGAGTGTGTCTGTGTAGCGATATAGATCAGAAAACATATAATACAAAAATAATAGGACCCTGCTCAGAAAGCTAATGCGAACTTCTCGTTTAGAGCCGAATAATTTTTAATAGATGGGAATGAAAATTATTTCGGCAAAGTCAGGTCTTCTTTTGTAAAAAATTTTCTTCAAGCGTGATCTATGTAAGATCTAATTAATTAACATGTTCCTCTGTTTTCTATTCATTTATCTTCAGTAACGTTAGAGATTTTTCGGGATGGAAACTTCTCATTAGGTTAGACTTTACCACATGACACTGCTTGGAAAAAAGGTTACTAGTAAATGTTTCAGAGATGCAGAATGTTATAACAACTGTCAGGTCCTTTAAAGGCTAACAAATACCTTTGTGAAATAATGCACAATGCCTCGCTTTAGATAATCATTAAACAGAGCAGAAGAAAAGGGGACCAACTCAGGCAAAAAACACATGCTCATAATTTTATTTAATTTAATAAAAGCGACAAATCAGGTTTGAAAAACCAGGCATCGTTTGGAAATGCGGTTTGACTAAAGGCGCTAAAGTTAGAAAGATTGAAGCGTGTGGCATGTGACTCTCATTTCTTTGATCCCAAGCAAATTACCATCGTGATGTATTCTTCTTTAGCTCTCAGCAGCAGTAGCACCAGTAATCCTTAACATCCTCTTTCGGGTGCCTTCCTGGATTTAGGCTTTGTCTGTCTCAACTGTTTTAAGGGGAAAATACTGGTAATGAATGAAAAACGGTGGGGCAAAAATAATGAACATTAAAAGGTACTAATGAAGCAGCAATAACCCCTGCGCAAATCACAGACACGACCTCCTAGACTGTGCTAATGCATTAGTAGTGGTGCAAAGTTAACTGAAGATACAGGGTCAGAAATACTTTTAAATACATACAGTGCAAGCCTCAGTGGATTATTCTCGCGACATGGTTACATCAGTATCTCGGTCAGTCCTTCCTTAGGCTTGTGAGATAAAATATTATACTGAAGTAGTTTGAGTCCCAGTAATTACACACAATTTCCTCCATCCCTGTGAATTTTAAGGGTTATTTTATTCCCTAGCATTTTTGTCACGTGTTTTCCTATCGGTCCCTATCCCGGTGCAAATGACTCCTTTCCCTGATAAGTACAGGTTTGCTGGGGGTGGTATCTACAGCCTGGCCTTCGGCAATGCTTTCAATGGTATTGCCCTGCCCGTGGCCTGTCATCCTGCCTATGAGATGTAGCCCACTCAAAGAGGTCACCAGTTCTTCTATCCTCACTTTCAATCAGCTTCCTTAAAAAAACAAAAAGCACCGTAGCATTGAGAGTGACTATGAAACGAAGGAGACCCCGAAAGCTAAAGAAAGCACAAAAGAGAGACCGAGGATCGCGTGTGAATCTGGCATAAATCCCCTTCTTCAACAGCATCATAACTTATATGTGGCGATCTCAACGTCCAAAGCCATTTTTTCACGTGCAGGAGATTTTGCTAGTCACACAGATGGAGGGCGATTTTCTCCTTCATTGCTTTCAGTTCCTCTTGCAGTGTTTGTGTTTTCTCCTGAAAAGATCAACACACATCTTTCGTCCGACCGTATCCAGAGAGCTCAATTAATCAAAAGCCGATCTAGGGTGTTAATATGCCGGAATGAGCTCTGCAAAGGTTACTGTGTAAAGAATTCTTAACTGCAGAAAGGACTAGCAAAGATAAGTCAGGACAGAGAAAGGTGTGCCAGGTTTCCTGCTTTTCAAAGATCTACAAGCAGCCAGAGGACGTGTATTTAAGTCTAGTGACTGCCTACTCCAAAAGGTGGCTCCTAATAATTAAAATTCAGGATAACTTTAGATTGGCCTGATTTACCTATTGGCTTAATTCAATATTTGCAAAGAGGGAAAAAATTAAATTAAATTAAAACCTACGAATTGTAGTTTGCCTGTAATCCTTCAGTCACTTCGGTATATTTCTCTTGTATTTCCTTGATCTGAATCCCTAATGTTGCATTTCTGTTTTAAGGGGCTTAATCTGTAGCACCAGAAGAGTGCAATGCGAAATCACCGATCTGTTCACTCCTGCCATAAAATCCTGGCCTCACTGAAGTCACAGGCAAAATTCCCATAGACTTAATGGGGCCAGGCTCTGAGCCTTGGAATCTTGTCTTTTACCTCCACAAGTATCCCAAGAACGGAAATGGTTTGGGACAGAAATGAGAAAAATTTCCATTGCCACCACAGATTTCAAATTTAATAAAGCTGCATCATACTGAAAAAAAATCCTCTGCAAAATGAATCTCACCTGCAACGAAGAGGTTGAGGCCAATGTAAATACCTGCTCAATATGAATAGTTTGTGCTGCACTGAATCCTGCATGTCTGCATCCCCCATATTCTATGCTAGAACTGGGCACACCCTCTGTATCAAACATACACTTAATATAAATGTACCTAAGCCTCGGGGAAATTGAATATGTTCCTATCTGGCCAAAATATGTGGAAATCAAAAGAAAATGCATTGACTTGAAATGTGGTATTGCATTTTTGTCTGTTGCAAAAGTTTTACTGGGAGGAGGTGGGGTAAATAAAGTGCAAGAGTCTCTGAGGCCCAGAAATGAAAATCCTTTGAAATAATAAATTATTGTGTTGGAGGTTTGCAGCTTGATTCATTTTAAATGTGAGTTAGGGAGGAGGTTTGGACTTTGTACCCTGACCCGACCTGTCAAAGGGATCTATCGATATGTAAAACAATGACTTTTAATAACACCCCAGTCTCTGACACGTACCTTAGTATTTGTCCTTATGCTGGAAATTAAAGTGTGGACTTCACTAGCAACTGCTACTTCACTGTGTTTTTCACAGCTTAATAAATCTACCCCGAATGGCACCTAGACTCCACACCAAGGAGCTGTCTGTCTTTAGAAGTGTCACTTTCTTCCAAACAAGACATGTTCTATTGCAAACTAATTGTCCTCTAACCCCGTCAGTCATTTTTTCAGATCATCTGAACCGACCTACACGTTGATTTCAGATGTGGGAATTAATAAGTAGCCGAAGTTATATAAAATATTATTCGTGTATGCTTTCTACCGGTTTGGCATGGGGTCATATATAGAGACACCGCTACTCCAGTCCACCTCCCTCCCTGCACATAGCCTAAAAGACCACCATTACTGGAAAATATATCAGACGACTGTCACATTACCTAACTTAGTGAAATCAGAACAAAGGGTTGCATTAGAAGTGACATAACATAAGCTGGAAGGGGTTTTCAAATCCACTTACACTTCTTTTGCAGTTCCCTATTTCTTCCCTGAAACGTCTCACATTCTCGTCATGTTTTGTGGAAGGTTGATTAAAGTCAAGAAATCTGGTTTTGTATCACTCGTCTATTTCCTGAGGGGAAATTAAACAGAATATGGCAAACATGAATGTTTATAGTCAGCTATGAAAGAAAAAATGTGTTTCCGTTATTTTATTAATACATAAATATATTTAAAGTAATGGGAATATTGCCAACTATTTTATGGAGGGCTATAGATAAGTGTAAGTAAATAAGCAAAAATTGCTTGTAATTTTAAAATTAATCTTGCAATGTACAGCCATTGAAAGTAGACTCTCCCTCCACGCCTTTCTATGCCTTTTGTGGGATGTGTAGTAGGAGAAATATTTCTCTTATGAAGATATGTGTCTATATTATGGATGTTTGTTTCTAGAGATGGCATAGTAAATATATATATATATATCTTTATATATATATATATATATCTTTATATATATATACATATATAACATGTTTGTCATGAACAAGGATTTTTTATCAGCAAAGGCTGACAGATAATTTCATTTTGCAGATCCGCTGAAGTATAATTTTACCTGCAGGTTCTTGGCTGCAATTCCTTCAGACTCCATCTGAATGTCCCTCAGAGCAGGAGCCAGGTCTGGGATTGAGCAGGAGACTTCAACACACGCTGAAGCATTGTAGCTCTGTTTCATCAAATCTTCGATTTCCTGTTCTGACAGAAACACACACACAGTACATGGTAAATAATACGATACTTCTGCAGAGCTTCCAGAACAGAAAGATTGGAAAGTGATGTTTAAAACAAATAGACATACAAAACTCTAAACCTAACCTCACTGTGTACTCTCTGCAGGAATGCAATTTCAGCCTCCAGATTATCCAGCTGTTTCTCCAGGGAGATGCGAGTTGAAGAGGCAGCCTCCACATCCTTCAATTAACTAAATACATAAATAGGCATACATATAAAATAAAGATCTAGCAACGGATTTCACATTTAACACCAATACTAGCTTTTCGAACTCCACTCTGTAGGTATAGAATGGTTTCCTCTGATTGCACAGCACACTGTGAAATAAAACGTATGTGACAGAATGGCTGAACAGATGAAATAATCTTCATAAACAATTTTCTTTCTCTTCCTCCACCCCCTTTCTCTCCTCTGCCATTTTGTGTCGCCAAGACGGCTGGCTTCGGGTCGCACTAATATCAGGATGAGAATGATCCCAAATCGGGGTATTGTTTCAGTGCACGATAGGATCAATGCAGAGTATAGTTTGCATTCCATCAACTGCAACTGCTTTTCTTAATTATAAACTCAGTCCTATAGGGCTAAAAGCTTCCATGTTTGTCTCGGCTTTCTTCCTCCCTTCAAGGCACCATCATAAGGCTTCTTGTTGGTCACAGCTTCCTTGGAAGCCACTGCTAATAGACTTTTCAAGGACTGAATCCTTTGATACCCAAGCCACGGGAAAAGCAGTGGTGCAGTATGTGGCCTGTAACATACCGAGGGATGAGTGGGCCCCACTTTATCTCCAGTGGTGATGGTGCAGTCAGGATGGTGCAAAGCACCGTCGTGTCCTTTGTATATGGGAGATCCTGTGTGTGTTGTAGCTATTGTGTATCAACTGTCCTGTAGCATGTTCTAGTGTGGTGTTTCATCCTATAATACTGTGTGAAGAAGCACTGTTGTGTGGTGACAGGGTATATTTTCCTGGGCATTTTTCACGGTGGCATTCTGTGGTGCATTGCTGTGGGTGTGGCACCATTGTGACATGTTCTTGTGTGGGTGGGACACACAGGCATGGTATAGTATGGTCCTGGGTGGAGCACTTTGTTGCTGTCCTGCCTGGGTGTGGTGCACCCTTGTATGTATTACTGTCAGGGGCGGCTCTAGCCATTTCGCCGCCCCAAGCACGGCAGCACACTGGTCGCAGGTCCCACGGCTCCGGTGGACCTCCCACAGACGTGCCTGCGGAGGGTCTGCTGGTCCCGAGGCTCCGGTGGACCTCCCACAGACGTGCCTGCGGAGGGTCTGCTGGTCCCGCGGCTCCGGTGGACCTCCCACAGGCGTGCCTGTGGATGCTCCACTGAAGCCGTGGGACCAGCGGACCCTCCGCAGGGACGCCTGTGGGAGGTCCACCGGAGCTGCCTGCCGCCCTCCCGGGGACCGGCAGAGCGCCCCCGCGGCATGCTGCCCCAAGCACGCGCTTGGCGTGCTGGGGCCTGGAGCCACCCCTGATTACTGTAGTGCATAGGAGCCAGAGTCATGGACCAAGACCACTGACCCCATTGTGCTAGTGTTACAGCGACAGACCCCAGTCCACCAGGGTTGGGATCGAACCTTGTGGGTGTGTGTCTCATGAGCCTCTACTGCATGAGCTAAAAGCCAACTGCCTGTTAGCTAAGGCTGTCGAGCAGACACCTCTTCCCCTCCCCTCCCCCCAGGGGACAGAACACCACACCCAGGAGGTGTGTGGGTTACTCTAGGTGCTGAACAAACAGACACGCCCTGTTCCAAATGGCTCACAATCTATGTACAGTATAGGAAGGACAACAGGTGGATACGGACAGACAGATGGGGTAGGACGGTGTGGCTTGCTGTGGTGCTCCCCAGTGGCTGTGGCGAGCTAGTGTGTTCTGCTACAGCAGGCCAGGCTGTAGAGTAGGGTTATTGCCCTTTGCCCTTTCTTAAGGTCCGCGGCTCTGCAGAGCTCCAGCAGAGGCTCTTGACACAGATCTCTCAGGTCACCGCAGGGCTTTGAGCTAGGTCTCCAGCAGTTTGCTTCCTTGCTCCAAGTATCTTACCTAGAAACAAAAGAAGAATCAATCAACCAGGGCATCCACCCCCTGACTGGCTCCACACACACGTTGGGGATCCTCAACCGCCCCCCGCCGCCACAATACACCCAATGGAGCTGCGAGAACCAGCTTCCCACCCGCCCCCACACACCGAGCTCCCAAACCCAGAGTCTCCAACACCACCGCCACTCCCCTCCTTTCCCCCCCCCCATGCCCGCCCCGCATGACAGCTCCCCATACAACCGGGCTCCTCGCTTGCCCCCTTCTCCTTTCCTATGAGATCCGCGTGGAGGCGGGCTGGCGATCCTGGCTGCAGACGGAACATTTATTTCTCGCTACTGCAACGTGTCAACGGCAGGGCCAAGGTTTCTCATGCTCCCTGTGACTCCAGCCGTGCTGCGAGCCTGCAGTAGCCCCGAGCGGAGGGGTGGGGGTGTCCCTGCCCCTTTGCGCTGTACTTGGCCACGCTGTCACTGAGCATGATCAGCTGGCGTTTATCGCTGTTCCTGGTGCTCGGGAATTCTTGGCTTACTGCTGTGGCCGCCTATAGATCCCCACGCATAGCTCTGGCCCCATGGCAGCCCCAAACTAGGACCCCTCTGTATGATGCAGGGACACAGAGAGCAGCTCAGGGAGCGTATCTATACAGCAGAAGCAGCAGAGAAACACTCAAGGCCTGCCCCCATCTCTCTCCCGAAAGCCTGTCAGGTGGCTTTCCACTTTACAGCACAGCGCCCAGCATGCGGAGAGCCTCAGAGACCCCCCCAGAGAAAGGTGGCATTTGTCAGCCATCCCTATTCGCAACGATTTGCTCATGAAACGTGGTCACAATTGCACTGTTAGCTCTGCTAAGTCCTTTATTTGATGACCAGCCATGGCAGCCTCAGCCGGGACTTTGCCACGTGGCTCTGCAAACAGTCTCTCATCCCAGCGCTGAAGGCCCCAGGAGGCTGCTGCTGTCTCGAAGCTGCTGTTAGAGCCTGATACGGCGGGCCGACTTCACGCGGCACTCCCGGTGAGCACACACACACCTGGGAGCAGGAAACCGGGGTTGTTCGGGACGGAGATGTGTCTGAGGCCAAGCTAAGAAATTCTGCATGACAGGCGTACTGCACTCCCCACCTGCCCCGTTTGAGAATCCAGCAATTACTTCACCTAACTAGGGAGCTCCCCTATGGAAATCCATCCTGCTCCCAAGTCAATGACAAAACTTCTACTGACGTCAATGGGAGCGGGGGTAAGCCTCAACAGCTACTCCTGATGGAGGTCTGCAGGATAGTCTCCCAAATAGTGGATTTACACTCCATCAGTTTAGGGCCACTTTTAGCGCCAATTGAACCTAGCTGTCAAGTTCCCAGAAGGGGGTCTTGGATGTGGAAGGTACCCCATTATTTAATCTACCAATCTTAGTAGGGGGCCAGGACACTGCGGTTACTGGCTCTGGTGGCCCTCATTAACTTTATTAACAGCGGGTGGAAAGGAACTACCCCACCTCCCCCCCCCCACCCCCCGCAACTCCAGGAGTTCCTGAAGCAGTAGATTTGGTAACTGGAAAAGGAAAGGAAAGATCTTGGGTTTTGCCAGGTACATAAGTAAGTATCTGGGAACACTCCTTTTTTACTAGATACTGAAAAGGAAGCCTCCCTTACCAGCTAAACCTCAACACGCCTTTCTACATGTATTTTTTTCGCAGACATCTATGGGCACCTTACCCCCATCCTCACATCTAGGGCTGGTGATGGAATGCCCCTGTTGCACAGCCCTTTCAGACCAGGTTTGTGTGTTACCTTTTTGGTATGCAGGATGTGGAGTTGGCTCAGATGTTGCTTACATGCATTCGCCCCCCTCCCGCCCTTTGCACAACTCTGTTCCCATTAAAGACAATGAGAGTTTTGCCATTGACTTCCATGAGTGCTGGATCAGGTCCAGTTACTTCAAGATTGGGCCCATAGCGTCAGCAAGATGGGGCACCGTGAGCGCCTGTCCAAACGAAGTCATGTATTTAATTACTCCTCCAAACTAAACACGTGCGCAGGCACAACGCTTTAAAAAAATTAGAAACAGAAAATGCATTGAAACGAGCTCATTGTGCTCATACAAAATCGATTGGATTAACGTCTTAATACATACCGAACCAACACGTGTATAGAATCTTAATACATAATAGTAAATAATAATACAAGCTTGCTAATTGTAAATCAGAAATGAGAGCCAACACGATAACCCACTGTAATGTATTTATTTTTAAAGGCTACTAAAGAGGTCACTTTTATTCCATATACAGTGGCACGCTGTACACCAGCTTCACGATTGCCTGTAATGCATTCCAAAACTAAGGCACTTCTGGAATATAAATCAATGTCCATACAGTATCACGTGTAAAATAAATCTCAAATATATACGCCAATGAGGAGTGCTTAAATCAAGCGGTCAACAATAACAAACGGTGATACCGTGTTAGGGCAGTTTACTTGCCCTCTGTATCAAAGATTCACAGAAAATCCCTTCATTTTCTTTCCTTGTTTTAAATATACGCTGCAGACTGTCAGGGAAATCCTGCAAGCACCCTGCTGCTGTTTTTTCATGCTGTATGCTTCTCATTAGCTCTGTCAAGGGGAGAGTTAGGGGCTTCATACTCCCGTCTTGTGGGTGTTTGAAATCCTAATGGGATAGTGAAGCAATTCCTGTTTTATTTGTGTAATTATATAGATGTCCGTGTGTATGCGACCTAAACATTGTCGCAATAGCTCCTTTAACCCCTTTCTTTATCTTAAGCTAAGTCACTGTTATGTAAAATAGTTCAGTTTATGTCTCTCCAAAGTGGATTTAAAATATTTAAAACAAAAAGGGCAGGGTAAATATTGATATATCTATTTCGGACCTCAGGGAAATTAAGAGGAGTTCATCAGGAATAGCTCAAGGAGTTCATCAGGAATAGCCCAAGCTGCTAATTTTGTTTCACCTCCCCGTAAAAACAATTAGCCAACAAACGAATTAGAAAGAATATTTCTAGTTAAATCATTGTCCTTTTCACCCTGTAATGTTCACTCATGGCACTTAGCCCGGGGAACAACGCACTTCGATTTTGCTAGGATGCTTTTCATAATCTCTACAGATCTTTGATCGGGAGATGAGGGAAGAAGCAAGATTTTTAAGTTCTACGCGCACAACCTGCGTAGCAAACCTCGATGTAAAAAGTGTATCGGAGCCGGGGTGTCTCTCTGGGCACGCCGCGGATGCCGAACAATCCCTTTCTAACCTTTATTTGTCTACATCAGAGGGGTAGCCCTGTTAGTCTGGATCTGTAAAAGCAGCAAAGAGTCCTGTGGCACCTTATAGACTAACAGACGTATTGGAGCATGAGCTTTCAGTGGGTGAATACCTGCATCCGACGAAGTGGGTATTCACCCAGGAAAGCTCATGCTCCAAAACGTCTGTTAGTCTATAAGCTGCCACAGGACTCTTTGCTGCTTTTAATTGTCTACATGTAACTACTCCGATCATTTGCACCCTTTAATACCTGAGGCGCAGCACCGGGATCTATATAGTTCCGTATCTGTAGATATCTATGCTTCAGGAGAACTGTTTCTCAGTTTAAAGGGACAGGCCTGATTCCTCCCCCCAGCAATCCGCTCTAATGCTCTGGAGGCCTTCCTAATGTTCACTGGGGCCCGAGACTGAAGGCGGTGAAGTCCCCTTTGAGCGGAAGCCCTCCCGAGCCTCCCACGAAGTGGAGCGCAAGCCCCCTTTGTCAGCGGCAGCTGGTGCCTTCTGCTGCCGGAGAGCTCGGCGGCCGGTCGCAGCAGCTGGCAGGCCAGCTGTAGCCACGCCTCTCCCCACCCCTCCCGCCTTCCCCTTTACCTGGCCAGGCGCGGCCCGCGGGTGGCCGAGCTGGTCCTTCTGCTCGACCAGGCGCTGCACAGCCGAACGGCTCTGGGTTTGCGTGCGGCTGCTGTTGCTGGTCGAGCTGCGTGGTGTGGGGGCTGGACACCAGCCGCTGCACCCCCGCCGAGCTGCTGCGGCCGCTGTCCTGGAAGCGCCGGCCGGCGGTAGGAGGAGCTCCTGGCTGGGCTGCGGCTCTGCGGGGCTCTCTGCGGAGGGCTGGCTGGAGGGCGAGGGGTGGGTGGCTAGAGGAGTGATACTGGGGTGAAGGGAGAGGAGGGTGCAGACAAGGAGGGAGGGATCCCAGTCGGGACAGATGGAGAGGGGTGGATGGTCACCAGGCTGGGTGTCTAGGAATGGCCGGCTGGAGGGGCGAGTGCCGGAGCAATGGAAAGCTGGCTGGAGCTAGCTGAGTGTGTAGTCAGTGGCGACGCTGGCAGCCTGGGAGCGACATTCCCTTGTTGCAGCGCCAGCAGCTCAGGAATGTCCTAGCCGGGTCCCAGCAGCAGGCGGACTCACCCTTCTCTCCTGCCCGTCAAAATCCCCCTCAGAAGCCAGATCCCCAAAGGAGAAGGGAAGGGTTCGGCAGCAGCCTTCCCTCCTGCTGCTGACCTAATGCCTCAGTCAGGCGTGCCAGGTCCAGCATGAGAGCTGGAGAACAAAGCGTGCGAGCAAGAGTCTGAATATACGTGAAATGTACAGTGCCAATGTGTCTCTTAACTTCTGTCTGCTCTGTGTGAGACACAGCGGGCTATGTGAGAAAGGGGTGGGGTGCTTTTAAAAAAAACATCGGCTATATAGGCAGCATCTCCAGCACTGCAGCGGAGCAAATTATAATGCCAAGGTGAACATGTACAAGGGACTGATTCACAGAGGAGAAAGAAAGAAGCACGGAAAGCGTTCCTTCCTAATAGCTAACTTGAAGCGGGATCAGAACATGGCTACTACTACTTTAGCATATGGATTTTAAGTCCCCTCCCCCGCCCCCCGGAGTTATTTGTATCACCAATTTCACCATTCCAAGAAAAAGAGACAAGAAAAAAAATGTTCCAAGAATTCATACTGGCGCTCACACGTTCATTTGCAGGGGCTGCATAGATCTTCACGTTTTATTAAATATCAATGAATAAAAAAATAGCTTTTATTACATGACATAGGACACACATGACACGTGCTTTGCTTTTACTACGATCACTAGACTGAATGTGCAAAAGAGTTAAGAGAAATAAAATGGTGCTGTTACTTGCTCCCTTGAAGCTTATTAGGACATATATTCAAAACTGAAACAACTGATTAACCTTCAGTCTTGGGTTGGTCGAATTCTTTGTTCTAATGGGTATGTTTTAATAATCTAAAGTCTTATTAGTATAAAACATAAAGATATTATGGATAGACCATTGTTATTTTAAGAATATAGGAAATGCAGTACTGGAACAGAGTGAAAGTCCATCTAGGGAAGGGTGTTACCTGTCAGATCTGTGTTCTTGGGGAACCAGGGCGCAGTATCCAGCCTGTCTGACTCAGGAAGGACCCCCCCCCCCCTCCCCCAGCCTCTACTTGAACCAAAACTGATCAGAAGAAAGACCAAAAAGCAATGAAAAGGCAGTGGGAGACACACCTAAACCCCTCCGGACAAGGGTGACCAGATTAAGGCAATTCCCCTAGCCTCATTTGCATTGAAGATGGGACAGGGAGGCATCTCCATTAGCATACAGAATGGAGAACAGAGATTCCAAGGCAAGAACCACACTGAACTCTAGGACCAGAAAAGCAGGGAAGCACTGCATGATGGGGGAATCTCTGCTCCAGATGTTAATGAACGCACACCTGCACACACCCAGCTCAGTAGTTATCAGACCAAATCTAGCAATAAATCCTTTATTGGTATCCAAAATACTGAAGCTGCCTAATTGCATTGTGAGCTCCCTGGAAGGAACACCGCCCATAGCCAGGAATGATCAGTTCCCATTGTCTAGCCTGAACAAAACAACGTTGGTATACTCCCTTGAGCCATCAGTTTACCCATAAACAAATCTAATGTTCTCCCTTGAACCATTGTTAAAGCAGCAAAGAATCCTGTGGCACCTTATAGACTAACAGATGTTTTGCAGCATGAGCTTTCGTGGGTGAATACCCATTTCGTCGGATGCAAGTAGTGGAAATTTCCAGTGGCAGGTATATATATGCAAGCAAGAAGCAAGCTAGAGATAACTAGGTTAGTTCAATTAGGGAGGATGAGGCCCTGTTCTGGAAGTTGGCAAGCCATTCACAGTCTTGGTTTAATCCTGAGCTGATGGTATCAAATTTGCAGATGAATTGAAGCTCAGCAGTTTCTCTTTGAAGTCTGGTCCTGAAGTTTTTTTGCTGCAGGATGGCCACCTTAAGATCTGCTATTGTGTGGCCAGGGAGGTTGAAGTGTTCTCCTACAGGTTTTTGTATATTGCCATTCCTAATATCTGATTTGTGTCCATTTATCCTTTTCCATTGTTGTTTCCCTACAAAAACCCCTACCCACGCTCAAGTAAGTGTTCTGATGCCTGGATCTAACATCTGCATCAGTTCCATTGGGACTTCATCTTCTCCTGATTGATTGTGCTGGGGGCTCTGTCTCTCTCCAGCACTCCAGACCCTCAGCTACCACTGCCATATGGGAACCCTGACCGGTTCAAGCGTCACGGAGTGGTGAGAACCTGACTCTCTCTCTCTCTCTCTCACACTCGCTCTGGTTTTCTAAGTACAGCTTTCTAACCCTGGCTTGTATGATCAGATACAGTTTTCTAAGCCTGACTTTTGTAATCAAATTTAAGCTAGATTTAATATTGTAACTGTTTTGTTTGTTTGGCTCTCCTATGGTTATTACGTGGCAATAAATAACTTCTATGGTTTGGCTGGCTGGCTGGCTGTGTGTGTGTGTGTGTGTGTGTTGTTGGCTTCCCCATTTGCTCTGCAGCAACTTTCCTCTTACCTAAGATAAAGATCCCTGTAGCACCCAAAATTCCTGTGGGGCTTACTCATCCAGTGGGTTACTACTGGAACAATTGTAATATGAAAGTGGGGATAGGGATGTGCTGAACCTGTGGCATAAGAGGGTGGCAGCTTCGAAGTGCTGCTTGACCCAGCCTGCTGAGTCCAGAGGCCTATCAGGGTGGCAGCTTGAAAGTGCTGCTTTATCCAGCCTGCTAAATCCAGGGGCATATGAGGGTGGCAGATTGAAAGTGCTGCTCAACCCAGCCTGCTCAGGCGTACTCTATTCCGGTGCGGTGCTCGTGGCATAATGAGGGTGACAGCTTGGAAGTGTTGCTCGACCCAGCCTGGGCAGTACCACCCAGCACAGTTCTCTGCTTTGAAAGTTTCTCAATAACTGTTATTCTTCAGATGTCATATTTTATCCAGTGCAGATCAGCCAAGTATCCAGTTAGAATATTATCCCCACACTTCCTCTCTTTAAATTTCTCTCAGCAAGCTATCAGGTGGTCTACTGCTCTTGTTATCTGTCATCCTATTAAAACAAAATATAAAGAGTGACTGTAAAGAGGTGTCAATAATCAACATAAAAATCTATACATTGCTTTTTATGTAGTCAACTTCAAAAAGAATCAACAGAAACAGAAAAATAAAAGCCACCTACTATGAATTGTTCTCCCCCAATTCAGATTAGATAGTACTTCAACATCTTCACTATACAAAGTGACTTTTATCAACTTCTTATGTTTGGTACTTTCCCCCAGCTTCATTAAGCATGCTTTAGGCATACTTACCATGTGTCAGCATGGTTTATGTGCTCTGTTGTGTCTAGCTCTCCCACTAGACTTGCTAATTTTTCTAGACACAACTACACTATTCATTTTCTTTTTCTATTCCTGTAAACCCTCAATAGAGTTGTGGGAGCTCACAGAAATGCAATGTTCATTTAGGGCCTGATTTAGGAAAGCACTAAAGTAAGTGCTTAAGTGCCGTCTTGAATAGTTGTGTTTTACTGAACCAGCAGCACCTTAGCTGTCAAATATATAAATAGCTATCACAAGGTGTTAAAAGTAGAGAAAGCATGAATACTGGTGTATAAGGCATATAGATTTCATATAAACTGACTTACATATTATAGACCAAAGCTTGACGTCCTTATTCAGTTTTTATGCTTGTATTCAGTCTTTACTCAGACAAAACTCTCAGTTAAGTCAAAGGGAATTTTGCTTAAGTAAGGACTGAGAGGAAGATAATTAAAGTCATGATTTGACTCTATTTATTAGTTATTATTTACACAGATTTTTAAGGTGCCCATTATTACCATAGTGTCTGGGTGCTCACAGAATAGAAGCTCACTGAAACATCATTGCCTTGGTTACAAGCTGGAAGAACTATCCGTGACCCTTAGAGCATACCAAGGCCAGAAGGAACACTGTTGTCATGATATTTACCCAAAAGATGGAATGTAATATTTCATTGGAAAACCAATAACTTACTTATCATTAACATTCTTGCATGATGTATGTATGATCAACTCACACAGAACTTTACAGATGGGCTGGAAATATGAGACTAAAAGGTGTTTAAACCATCCATGTCAGGGAGAGTTCACTCCAGACAAGTTTACTCCAGATAAAGGAAAGAGGCCAACACCTCAAATCAGGTGGCTATTCATTTGTACTGGAGGTTACAGGAAGAGATCATTTGCATTGTAAAAGCCACCAGTGTGGGAGAAGACAGCACAGAGTCTACACCGGGCAGCATGGCATCCACATCCACCAGGGAAAAGGAATTCTATCCGGGGACACATTTCAGAAGATACATTTCACAGGTTTACTGGACTACAAAGAGAGGGAGAAAAAACCCCTAAGTTATTCTTCACCTGAGGAGACAAAGCAACTGAGCACTTTATGTTCTGTGAAGGGTCCTGGCCAGCCAGTCTGGGCAGCCATGCTGGAAGAGACTTGGTGAGAAACTTCTCTGAACAAGAGATTTAAATCAGGTTTTAGTCTTAGAGGCATATTTTTACTTTTGTTTGTGTGTAACCATTTCTATCTTTATTTCTTATACTTGGTATCACTTAAACCTATGACTTTTGTTTAATAAATGGGTTTTACTTTTAATATAAACCAAGACAGTGCTGTGATTGAAATAAGTGTGTTTGTCAAACTGCAGTTAAATTAATGAGTTGCAATGTGTTGTCTGCAGTGTATTAAAGAAGCAATGAACTTAATAATGTCTGTGAGTGTTTCAGGAGAGGGCTGGACACTGCAAAGAGATGTCTCTGGGGAACTTGTAAACTGGAGTGTGCTGTAAGTTACCTGCAAACAAGGTTAAGTCTTGCGGAATTTGCTCATAAGAAAGACAGGCTGGTGTGGCAGAGAGTTGACACACAGCCTTATCTGCAGCAAAGCTCACTCTGGCTGAGGCAGAGAGGTGGCTTACGGTTTTGGGTGTACTGAACAGCATGTCACCATATCATATGGGGAGATTGGAGCAGCAAGGACCAAAGTATTCTCAATATTCACTGGAGTTCAGTGCTTTGGGGAGGTGACCTACCCGATTTCTGAGGGGAAGGAAGAGTGATGTTTGACATCAACCAATTCACACATTAACATTATTGTGCATCTCTCATATAAAATAGTTGCTTACTTATCATTTTGACCCCAAAAAGTGTCCACAATGTCACCTTTTGCAAAGGGTGGGAATGTATTGGGGTAAACAGGAAAAGTTTTAACTCCAGAAAAGGGTGTAGGGAATTCAAGAACCCAATTTGGATCAGCCTTCTACTCAGGGTTTGGTGTAGTGAGGAGAATCAATTCTCAGAAGATTTAGGAATAACAATATATAGGATCCAATTGTGATCTCACATTAGTTGTACGAACAAGACAGTATAACAACAAAAGATTTACACTGATGTAAATGAGCAATCAGGTTATAGTCTATATTAAAATAAATAAAACAAAACTTACCATAATATGGAATAAACACACAAGTCGTGAGAAATTCTGTAGTAATCACAGTCCAAATGGAAGCATATCTGTTTAAGCCTAACATAAAGTATTATCTCTACTACTCTTAGGGCTTGGCTACACTTACAAGTTGCAGCGCTGGTGGAGGCTTTCCAGCGCTGCAATTAACACCCCGTCCACACTTGCAGGGCACAACCAGCGCTGCAACTCCCTGGTTGCAGCGCTGGCTGAAAACCCATCCCGGCAGGGGTATAAGGAGTGCAGCGCTGGTGACACCAGCGCTGCTCAGCAGGTGTGGACACTCACCAGCGCTTTACCTGTCCTCCAGGGAATAAGGAGCTATCCCAGAATTCCTGTTCAGCCACTCTGCACATCAGTTTGCACTCTACTGCTCTTGCCTCAGGTGACCCGCCCTTTAAATGCCCCGGGAAATTTAAAAATCTCCTTCCTGTTTGCTGCAGCCAGGTGTGGAGTGCAATCAGTTAATCAGTTACAGGTTACAGGTAACCATGCCTCCACGCGGCAAACGAGCCCCAGCATGGAGCACAGGTGAATTGCAGGACCTCATCAGTGTTTGGGGTGAGGCATCTGTTCAGGCACAGCTGCGCTCCGGCCGTAGGAATTACGATATCTTTGAGCAGATAGCAAGGGCCATGCTGGATAGGGGCCATGAACGGGACGCACTACAATGCAGGGTGAAAGTTAAAGAGCTGTGGAGTGCCTATTACAAAGCCCGCGAGGGTAATCGCCGATCCGGAGCTGCTCCCACGACCTGCCGTTTTTACAGGGAGATGGACAAGATACTTGGGGGTGACCCCACTGCCAATCCCAGGGTAACGATGGACACTTCTGCGCCGGCGGGGGGCCCGGCGGCGGCGGCGGCGGCGGGGGGGGGGAGAGGAAACCGCGAGTGAAGCTCCTGGGATGGGGGAAGAAACCGCAGATTCCCTGGAGGCATGCAGCCAGGAGCTCTTCTCAAGCCAGGAGGAAAGTACCCAATCGCAGCAGCCAGCAGTTGCAGAAGGACAAGCAGAGGAGCGGGGTACCGGTAAGCGGCTTTTATTTTCTGGGTGGAAATGTTTCTGGAGAGGAAGGGGGGTTATGGATGCATGCATGGCAGCGTCTAGATGTGGAATAGCCCGTTGATGTGGTCTATCACGTCGCAGTAATCTGCTTCAGTTATCTCAGCAAAAGCTTCATCCAGAGCGTGGGCAATATGCCTGTGCAGGTTTATAGGCAGAGCCACTGTGTCCCTTGTCCCAGTGACGGTGACGCGTCCGCGCCACTCTTCGGCCAGTGGGGGGGGGACCATTTCTGAACACAGGCACGCCGCATAGGGTCCCGGGCGGAATCCACATTGCTCTAAAAGAGCCCCCCGCTGTTCCCTAGTGACTCGCAGTAGGGAAACATCTTCCAGGATTAAGTCCTGTGAAAAATGTTGGGAGACTCTTTAGTGAAGAGATAGGGAGATAAGATCACCCCTGCATCTGCATCTTCACTCAACCCCTCTAGCACTCCAGATTACCCGAAGCAACCAGCTCCCCTCACTCAAGCCCCTCTTCTCCCTATATAAGTAAACACTCCTCACTCACCATTTCGTGGCTTCTGTTGTGTTTTCCTTTGGGATAAAGAATGCAAGTGAGAACTTGCAAGTGAGAACTCCCTCAGTGTAACAATTCATGTCTGGAGATAGTGGATACAATGCTGCCCGTGTTAAATGTTGTCATTTCTGTGTCTACAGTGACCTTGAGTACTGGACTGCCCAGATGTTCAACATCACAGAGGCTTCAAAATTTGAGAAAAAATCCCCGAAAGAGCAAAGAGGACATGCTGAAAACTGTTCTTCAGCACTCTGCTACAGAGAGAAAAGAATTGAAGGAGTGGCGAGAGAAAGAAAGCAGGACCGCAAGAGAAATGCAGTGGCCAAGAGGAAAGCACGGAGCGGCTGCTAAGCATCCTGGAGCGCCAAGCGGAGTCTATAGAGTCACTCGTTGCCATGCAAGCAGAGCACTACCGTGCTACTCCCCCACCTGCCCCGTCCTTTGTGCCTTGTGCCCCAATGTCAGCTCAAACCACCTTTCCCCAGCATCCAGGCTCTTACCACCACCAGCTGCCTCCAACACCTGTACGTTCCCCAACCAGCCCTGATACCTACCACCACCCTTACCCTCTGCATTCAACCCCCATCACCATGCAGTATATGAACCCTGAAGTGCAGGATTCATTAAACAGCAATCCAGACATGGCATATGCAAACTTGTGACTGTACAGTTCACCAACCCATACCATTGCCCTCTTGTGTTAATGAAATGTTGTGTGTCTGTCTGTCTGTCAAGGAAGTTTTTTTCTTTTCAATAAAACAATTCTTGGCTTTGAAAACAGTCTTTATTATAGCAGATAGTGAAAGATACCTTAGCCCAGTAAAGAAAGAGGCACTGCAAATCATATTATTATTATGGATAATAGAATAACAGTGTAAGCAGTGCAATTCACTCCCATGCAAGGCAGCAAACATTACTGTTGGCTTTCAGCCTCAAATTCTTCCCTCAAGGCATCCCTAATCCTTGAAGCCCTGTGCTGGGCCTCTATTAGCCCTGCTCTCTGGCTGTGCATATTCAGCCTCCAGGACTTGAACCTCGGTGGTCCATGCCTCACTGAATGTTTCACCCTTCCCTTCACAAATATTATGGAGGGTACAGCAAGCGCTTATAACATGGGATGCTGCTTTCCCAAGTCTAGCTTCCCATACAAACATCTCCAGCGAGCCTTTAAACGCCCAAAAGCACACTCCACAGTCATTCTGCACCGGCTCAGCCTGTAGTTGAACCGGTCCTTGCTCCTGTCAAGCTTCCCTGTATAGGGTTTCATGAGCCAAGGCAGTAACGGGTATGCGGGGTCTCAAGGATCACAGTGGGCATTTCGACATCCCCTACTGTGATCTTCCTGTCTGGGAAAAAGTCCTGCCTGCATCTTCCTGAACAGGCCACTGTTCGAAAGATGCGTGCATCATGCACCTTTCCAGGCCAGCCTGTGTAAATGTCAATGAAACGCCCGCGGTGATCCACAAGCGCCTGGAGAACCATAGAGAAATACCTCACGATTACCGTACTCTGATGCCAGGTGGGGGGGGCAGACTAGGAATATGCGTCCCATCTATCGCCCCACCACAGTTAGGGAAACCACTTTGTGGAAAGCCATCCCCCATGTCCTGCAGGCTCCCAGAGTCACGGTCTTTCTTAGCAGGATGCGATTAATTGCCTTGCAAACTTGCATCAAAACGATTCCCACGGTCGACTTTCCCACACCAAACTGTTTCCCGACCGACCGGTAGCTGTCTGGATTTGCCATCTTCCAGATTGCAATAGCCACCCGCTTTTCCACCGTCAGGGCAGCTCTCAATCTTGTGTCCTTGCGCCGCAGAGTGGGGGCGAGCTCAGCACACAGTCCCATGAAAGTGGCTTTTCTCATACGAAAGTTCTGCAGCCACTGCTCATCATCCCAGACTTCCATGACGATGTGATCCCACCACTCAGTGCTTGTTTCCCGAGCCCAAAAGCGGCGTTCAACGGTGCTGAGCATTTCCGTGAATGCCGCAAGCACTGTAGTGTCACACGCGGCAGACAAATCCATATTGATATCATCGTCGGACTCCTCACTGTCACTTTGGAGCTGAAGGAATAGCTCGACTGCCAAACGTGTTGTGCTGGTGACACTCATCAGCAGAGTCCTCAGCAGATCGGGCTCCATTTGCCACAGAAATCGCGATTCACAGAGAGTAACAGAAAGACACTCACAATGGCGCCAAACGCTGCCGGAAAGAGTGAATGCTGGGATGTGAAGCGATGCACCACGGGGCGCTGGCAAACAGGAAGCGGAATGACCCGCACACTTCCTTCCCCTTCCCACAATACTCAGCGCCAAAATGGGACGAGGTGCTCTGTGGGATAGCTGCCCACAATGCACCTCTCAATACAGCGCTGGAAAGTGCTGCAAGTGTGGCCACACTGCAGCGCTGGTAGCTGTCAGTGTGGCCACACTCCAGCGCTGGCCCTTACACAGCTGCATGAGCAGCGCTGTAACTCCCAGCGCTGCAACTTGTAAGTGTAGCCAAGCCCTTATTCTTTTGAATTCTATGAGTACTCTGATACATATGAGTACTCTGAGTACTCTGTTCTAACCTATTGCATATAATAACCTGCATGCCATGTAATTCCTGATGGGTTAATAACTGATTGCGGACTACAATATATAAATAACTCAGTTCACCAATTGTTCAGAAAGCATCTGTTTAAATATGTTTCATCAAGTTCATACAATCACAAACAAATGGGGTACCTGAGGGTTCTCTTCACACATCATGGAATCTTCTAACAAGGAAAAACTACATGTTCTTGATTCAAATGTTTTACTGATGGTTTACTGCATTATGCCACTGTGTAAAGTCATTGCATTACACCTATAATTCAGTTATCCATTTAGAAGTGAATGGCCAGAATGACATGAACATTTCTGTCTACCACAAGATTACATCTAGCACTGAAGATGATCAGCTCTAAAATGGTGGCAAAACCACCCTAAATTAGTAGAAAAAACAAATGTCATTGCAGAATTGAACAAATACTATGCCAACTCTGAAGAAATTTGTGAAAATGCTGATGGGAAATGCCACGGTGGGTAATCACTGCCTTAGACTGACAGTCATGTTTACAGAATTTCACTATACGGTGTGGATGAATGGGACTTGAATGTAAATAAGCTGCATATTTATGAACAACAGTTAAATAGCTGATTTCTAAAAAGCAAAAATTTGCCAAGATTTTGACTGTTTTAGAAAGTGGTCAGCTGTGTTTTCTATTAGTCTACTTATGTCTTCTGTCAGCTCTTGATGAAGATTAAAATGTTGCTCAGGAATTGCATACCTGCAAAAGTAATTAATGTACTACAAGAGAGAAAAAAAGTATGCTCTCCAGAAGTCATAGTCACTGGGAGAGTAGCAAGTATCCTTAACAATTAAACTATAGACATTTTGAAAGAACATTGGGTCATACTAAGCCAAAGTTTCAGTAAAATTATTATATACTGCCTCCTTTGCTAGTATTCAATAGAGACAGGAGCTTGAGTTTCCTTTGATTTATACCAGTGTGAATGAGAAGTTATTCCACGGAGGTTAATTGAGTTACAGCTGTACAAACTGTTATAAGAAAGAAGAGAATCAGACCCAGGATCTTCATTATCAGGCAAGCAGTGGTTAATCACACCTCCCCCTATATCAGCCATTTGTCATTTGGACAGACATCAATGAAATTATACCAGCAATGATTGTGGCTTCATACAGTAGGTATAAACAGAGGAGATGGGGTCTGCATTACCAACTGGATTAGATACAGCTTTGAACCTCAGATAAAGAGTCAGATTGGTCACTGCATTGCTCCAGTTTTACACTGGTGTAATGCCATAGATTTCAGCGGTGCCATGGCAACATATATTTGGCAAAACACAGTGATGAATACGGTCCAAGGACTCGATTACACACCCAGAGGCCAAAAAGTCAGTCCAACCTACCACTAATGTGATAAAAACCCACAGAAACAACAAAAACTCACCTGAAGAAAACATTAATGTATTCCAATATAATATTAAAATAATGTGATCTTTTGCTTTAATCTAGGTCAGAAATGGTCATGCAGTGAGTTAATTAAATTAAGAACAAGGGGAGCTAGCAGCAACAGCACTGTGGGAGTGAGTGATTCAGACTGAGTATTCTCTCATCTTGGCCTAAAACCTGGAGGTAGGACTACACCCCAGCAGCTACTCCATTCCCCTTCTAGGAGCAACCATGTAAGGCAGGAAACCCCAGCAGGTCAAAAACACTCAGAGGACTGCTGCAACTTCAAACTGGGAGCATGCCCCAGTGATGTCTTGAGTATGGTGCTAATTTCTGTTTGATTGTTGAAAAGTAGGTGGCTAGAAGACTGACCCTAAAAGAGAGATTGGGAAGATACTACTATTGAGTAGGTTTTACTTCAGCACTTTGGTAGGGCTTTGTGTGGGAGGAGGAATTTTGTACTTTTCTTTTTAAATAGTTAACCAGTAGCAAGATGCATAATTGTTGGCAGAATAAATTCAATTTTTTAATAAAAGTTACCTAGAAATCAGGTTAGGTGCAACACTTAAAATTGGGGGGAAAGGGAACTAACATGATTTGTGCCTATCATCAACCTGATTATTGTGCTTGGATGTTGTATCCCTTTTCCCCATCCTTTGTCAGTTATCCATCTTTTTAGACTGCAAACTCTTCAAGGTGGGAACATGCCTTCTTATGTTTGTATAGCACCTAGCACAAGGGGCCTTCTTCCGTGATTGGGGTTTCTAGGCACTGCCGCAAAACAAATAATAAATAGTGATAATGATGATGACCAAAGCAGAAAAAAGTCTCCATCCTTTGTTTAGTGACAATAGGAAGCTATTTGTTCTCTGTCACTCAGCACTGAAACCTGGGGATCATATTTGTCTCCTCTTTCCCCCTTGCCCCTCATGTTTAAGAGGTGAGCAAATCCTGATGTTTCTTCCTCCTCCACTTCTCTAAGATCTGTTCTTTTCCTACCCACACCATGAAATCTCTCACCTAGACTCTCATCATCTCCTGTCTTGACTTTTGTAACATTCTCCTTTTTAGTTCCCCTATCACTTTCATTGCCCCCTCCAATCCATACAAAACACTGCTACTAATATAATCCTTTATTGCTCCCTGCTTTGATCAGACCACCATATTCTTTTAGTCCCACTACTGGCTCTCCTTCCAACTCATCAGATTTAAACTTCTTGTTACCACCTTCAAAACCCTGCATGACTCCCCTCCTCCCCCACTTACTTATCTTCCCTTGTTTTGTAATTTTATTCTGGGTCCACTCCCCCCGTGACTGCCCATCTGTCAGAACCCCACAATATTGTTCTGTGCTTTTTTCTAAGCTATCTCATATGCACAGAAAGACCTTCAGGAGTTCTTCCTCAAAAGCCCCCAACTTCTCTATCTGTATGTCTCTCCTGAAGACCAAACTTTATCGTGATGCCAAAAGGAAATTTATTAATTGACTTTCCATGCATGAGGAGTAAATTACCTAGTAAATATCCTATTTATTTATATTTATGAACATAACTGTATGTTTGACTTCTGAAATAATCACAGAGAAATGTCCAGATATTGTGATGAGATTATTTTTGTCATGATGTTGCATCAACAACAGGGGCGGCTCTAGGCACCAGCAAAACAAGCTGGTGCCTAGGGTGGCAAAATCTAGGGGGCAGCAAAAGGCTGGGGCCCCAGCTCATCCTGCCGCTGCGAGCCGAGGAGCGACCCGTCCCCTGCAGCCGGGGGGGGGGGGGAGGGGCGGCAGGCTGGGCCGGCGGACCTGCCACAGTCATGCCTGCGGGAGGTCCACCGGAGCCCCGGGACGACTGGACCTGCCGCAGGCATGACTGCGGAGGGGGCGCTCGTCCCGCAACTCGGCTGGACCTCCCACAGGCATGACTGCGGCAGCTCAAGCGGAGCCGCCGGACCCGCGAACCGTCCGCAGCCGCGGGAGGTCCAGCTGAGCCACGCGGGACCAGCGGTCCCTCTGCAGTCATGCCCGCGGGAGGTCCGCTGCTCCCGCGGCTCCGGGGCACCTCCCGCGCATGACTGCTTGGGGCGGCCAAAAAGGTAGAGCCGTCCCTGATCAACAAGGCCCTTATGGGTCCCTGAAAGCAGAGAAAACCTGAAGTAATAATATAGTTCAGCCACACCCTTGATGTGTTCCAAGCCCCACCTACTATCTGAGGGGCTGTGAACAGGGCCAATATAGAATTCTTACACCAGCTTTACATCAGCCAGGAAGGGTGTCAACGTGCCTCAGTGGGTCACAACCAAGAATACCAAATTCAGGACAAACTAGTGGGAAATAGGACAGACACCCCCTCCCCTCCCAACCTGGTGGTTATTCTTCTATGATATACCAAACCAGCAACAAAAGTAAACTTCAGAAATGCAGCCTTCTTAGGTATTCCAGTCCTTGTTTCAACACCCAGACACTAGACTTAATGGAGAGTGGTTATTTAAAACCAATTTAATCAATGAAAGGGTTCTTCTGATCCCAAAAGACCAGCCACATAGCCAGGTCAATATATAACTCAGATCTTAATGAATAATCACACTGTTGCCAATCCTTTAGTATCTAATATTTATAGGTTTATTTATAAGAAAAAAGAAAGAGGTGAGAGTTAAAATTGGTTAAAGGAATCAAATACAATAATTGCAGCATTCTTGGATCAGGTTTGAAGCAGTGATGGTATAAACTGCTGGCTTGTTAAGTCGCTGGTTGCTTCCAAATGATTGGAAGGTCCTCAGTCCTTTGGTTAGAATGCTCCTATTAGTGTAAGTCCATAGTCCAGAGATCAGAGCAGGAAAGAGGCAAAATGGAGATGTTTGCAGGGCCTCTTATAGCTTCTGCCATGTGGAGGGAAACTTATTGTTCCAAGCAAAGCTCTCAGCAGTCAGCACAGTTTGTGAAAAAGTACTGGCACTAGATGGAGTAGTCTAGTGTCACACGAGCTGGTCACATGCCCTTGCATGCTTCAATGAGTCATAATAGGGCCATTACCCATATTCTAGCTAGAACGTCCACAAGCAAATTCATCAGGTGGGGATAAGCTTCTTCCATGGCCAATAGAGTTCAGTTTGAATAGTTCATTCACAATGTGCTGGCTAGACTGGATGTAAACTACCTTGTGGATGTTACCACAGGAGCAAACACATTTGAAATACAGGTACATAGTCAATATTCATAGCTTCAGATACTAAAATGACACATGCATACAAATAGGATAATCATGTTCAACAAATCATAACTTTTCCATTGACACCTTACATGATATACTTTGTACAAGATTTGTTGCAATTGTTTAACAGCGGTAGCAACAATGATATATATGGTCCTATTTTAATCAGATAACATCACAAAGGGCTATTCTCAAGGGTTTGTTTCCACCCTTTTAAAGCACTCTTTTTAACTGCTAAGGCAGAATTCAAGGGCCTTAGCATAACTGAAACAGTCCCAGGATCTGGGAGTTATTGAAAGACAATAAATATTGACGACTACAATGTCATTTTTTACAGAATCTCTTTTCAGAGCAGAACCATGTGTTAACACAAGCACTGATGACTGTGAATCAGTTATAATGGAAACATTACCTGTGCAGTATTGTGTAATGGACAATCAGACACCAGATTGCTAACTTGGAGAAATGGGAGTAGGGCCTGATCTACTTAAAACATAATGGAAGTTTGGCCATGGAAGGGCAAAGGATCAAGTCCTACACAACCAGAAAATAATACAGATATGAGGGAACATTCTCTCATTTGACTTTGAGTATCATCCAATTTCTTAACTAGAATTATGCCTCGACCCATGAAACAAGAATAAGCAAATCAACATGGCATGTGTAATAGTCTCACGATTCTTCATAAAGGGCTGTTTTCTATAGGATAGACACTTATTTTTCTTTACTGCAGCCGTTATTTTTCTGCATTCTCTATTATTATTTACTGCCTTCTTGAGAGGCTCAAGTTACTGACACAGCATAATGCCATTTGTTTATCAGGGTTTTTTTTGCAGTAAATTATAATGCTGTCTTCCAACGCTGCCACATAATTGTATATAGTGACTGGACAGTCAGCTGTGCCAAGCTCTGTTCAAAGCAGCTGACGAGAAAGAGAGCACAAAAGGTTTACTTTTGCTCTCCCTTACTCCCCAGGGCTGCCAAGATTGTTGTAATTGCCAATGGCTTTTAATGGCTCCCAAGGTTTTGCAGGTCTCAGATCTCTGGAGAGCAGTACCCTCTAGAAAGGATCCAGCATGTCCACACCCACTAAGAGGACATGGGGTATAGCCAGTTATGCTGGGGAAATCCTCAGGTGCCTGCTGAGGGTAGCTTTGTGGCCATTTTCTGCCACTCAATTGATGTAAAGAGACATAGCTTGGGTCAAAATAAGGCCCCTTAATTTTGTTAGTACCTTGCAAAAGTTTTCCTGCTTATTATCTGCATATAACACATTTGATTTCATATATAACCTCCCCCCCTCTATATAAAAATCAACAAAGAGTCCTGTGGCACCTTAAAGACTAACAGATGTATTGGAGCATAAGCTTTCATGGGTGAATGCCCACTTCGTCAGACGCATGCCTCTATATATATAGTTCCTGGTGGGATTTTTTATTTTATTTACTTCATTTTTCTTCTGAGTCTAACATCTACCATGTAGCATTCTATGTTTTTAACTAGATGAGGTACTATAACATGTCCTAGCATATTGTGTTTTGTCTTATAGATAGATTGTAAACTTTTGGGGGCAGGGAGTGTCTTTCTGTTCTGTGTTTGTACAGCCCTAGCACAATGCGGTCCTGATCCATGACCAGAGCTTCTAGATGCTAAGATAAAACAAAATATAAGTGAAAAATAATAATATAGTGAAAATCACCTTCCAGAAAATTACATGGTGAAGTGAATTGGTTTTATTGTATATGTAGGTGATGTACCATAAACTCTAATGTTAATATTGTTGTTTTAGGTATATTTGAACATAATTGGTTTATTTTGGTGTTAACAAACACTACAAAAATATCAGTCAGTCACTTTGTAGGCAAATGAATACTTTTCTCATATAACCAAAATTTAAAACAGTATATTATGAAACTACTTGTAATAACTACTACAGTGTTCTCTTAGGTCCACAATCTACAACACTTCAATCCCCTCCAAAACAAACAAATAAACTCACAAACAAACAACAAACAGACAAAACCTCCCAACCCCCACAATTTACTTAGATCAAATTTACTTACACCAGAATTAATCAACACTGATTTCCTTTGATGTAATCTGGAAATTTTATGGCCCTGACCCTGAAATTGGACCCATGTGGCTGGACACTCCCACTCAGGTAAAACCGCATAGCAGAATCTTGGCCTGTGTCAGGATTAGTTAATTGTTTCTCTGATCAGTTTGAGAAAAGTAACAGTTACTGTTATAGCTACAGCAAACACAAATTAGATATTTTACACTACCTGATGGCAAGCATAACACATAGTGTAATCAATAAGCTCCATGAGCCTGGTGTGATTATTCTGCATGTTGCTATGTTTTTGCAGGTTAGTGTTTGACTGTTAGTGTCCATATGTTTTTCTTGTTGCCCTTTTACACCTCCTTAGTGCTGATTTAAGACTTATTGTTCTTAGTTCACAGTAACAGTGATAAAATCAAATTATTTGCCTGCAAAAGAAGAAAATTGAATCTAGGCATAAAAAGGAAGCTCCAATTGCTATAGAGCAGTTTCACAATATCTAGGGCATGCTAAGGAAAATTAAGCTCATGTGAATTCCTTGTGAAGAAAACAAACTATTCTTTCAGTCAGTATTTTGCATGGTCTGTGAGTTGTGCCAGTCAGTGAATCTGAAAGAAGAAAGCCACTTCTCACATCTATAGATCACAGTCCAGATATCTTGATATTGGATGCTAGCTAGAACGCTAATTATTATTCGTATTTGTTTTTAACAGCATCCACAATGGGCTATGTGCACCACAATCACAGAAGTAAACATGGTGTCTACTCTGAATACTTCATATAATAGAAATTAGTATTAACTATTATTATTGTTGTCACTCCTGGGAACCTCAGTAAAGAACAGGGTCCCATTAAGCAAGGCACTATGCAGGCAAATAAAAAAGGCAATTCCCATCCTGAAGCAGAGCTCTATGTGGCTCAACAGCTTGTATCTCTTACCAACAGAAGTTGATCTATTAAAGACATTATCTCATCCACCTTGTCTCTCTAATATCCTGGGATCCCACAGAGCTACAGTAACACTGCATAACTCCTGTCCTGTCAGACACTAGGTGTCAGATGGTTGTAATAGGTGGGCTAAAGTGACAACTGGGGTGGGAGGAGGCAGGAAGGGATGATGAGGTAAGAAAATGAACAGAACTTGAAGCAAAATACAAGTCCTTGCTTGCCATTTGTGGTAGATAAATAGATAGACAGATAACCAATTGCAACAAGAAAGTGAATGTCTGCATTCAGGTACATAAAAGGTTGTTATAAGGACGAAGGAGAAAAATGGTTCTCCTTAACCTCTGAGGATAGGACAAGAAGCAATGGGCTGAAACTGCAGCAAGGGCAGTTTAGACTGGACATTAGGAAAAACTTCCTGTTGTCAGGGTGGTTAAGCACTGGAATAAATTGCTCAGGGAGGTTGTGGAATCTCCATAATTGGGGATTTTTAAGAGCAGATTGGACAAACACCTGTCAAGGATGCTCTAGATCAGTGGTTCCCAAACTTTAACAGCCCGTGAACCCCTTTTACTAAATTGCGAAATCTCGTGAACCCTCTCCTAAAAATGAAATTTTCCAGGGATTTAAGTTTAAATTTCCTCAGTGTGATGGATGCACTTGCTTTGCTCTGCATAGCTCTTGGAATCCAGAACCACTGGAGAAAGATAAAATCTCAGGTCTGATTCAGCATCCGGCTCCACTCTCCCTGGGGTTTGGGCTGCCAGCTCCCCTGCTGACAGGGGCAAGGCTCAGGCTGTCTGCCCTGCAACCGGGTCCCACCTGCTGCCTCCAATGCACAGGGTCCTCTGGCAGCTATTAGTGAAATTTTTCTGGCAACTCCCCTGAAAGGTTCTGCGAACCCTCAGGGGTTTGCAAACCCCACTTTGAGAACCACTGCTCTAGATGATCGTTAGTCCTGCCATGAGTGCAGAGGACTGGACTAGAGGTCCCGATATTATTGGGACAGTCCCGATTTTAAGATATTTGTCCTGTGTCCCGATATCGGGGACCGCTCACCACACGCACCTGAAGTCCCGGGGCTGACGGCACTTCCTGGTGGGGCAGCTCCTGGCGCCTGCTGCCAGCTGGAGCCTGCAGTGTGGCCCCTAGACACAGAGGCGGAGGGGGTCTCCGCGTGCTGCACTGGCTCCTTCCTGCCCAATTAGAGCTGTGGGGGCGGGACTTGCAAGCACCAGTAACGGGCAGAGAGCCCTCCGCCCCCCACCCCAACCCTATGAGCAAGAGGGACCTGCCGGATGCTTCCCGGGAGCCGCCCCAGGTAAGTACCGCCGGGGCTCCCTACCTCGCCCCCCAGCGGGTCCCTCTGGATCTTAGGGTCGGGGTAGCAGGGGGCTCTCTGCGTGCTGCCTGCACCTGCAAGCCCTGCTCTGCAGCTCCGGCAGCTCCCATTGATGCTTTTCCCAGTCAATGGGAGCCACGGAGCTCGTGCTTGTGGCGGGCTTAGCACGTGGAGACCCCTCGGCCGCCCCTGATCCTAGGAGCCAGAAGGACCTGCCAGATCCTTCCTGGGAGCAGCCGCCCAGGTAGGCACTGTCGGGACACCCCCAACCCTGGCAAGTCCCTCTGGCTTTTAGGGTCGGGGGGTGGGTACGGGGCTCTGCAGGCTGCTCCCACCTGCAAGCCCCACTCCGTGGCTCCAGCAGTTCCCATTGATGCTTTTCCTGGCCAGTGGGAGTGACGAAGCTCCCACTTGTGGCGGGCACAGCTCGTGGAGAGTCTGGAGCCCCTCCCCCCTCATGGCTCTGACCCTAGAAGCCAGAGACCTCCCAGCACGGCTGGTGAGTGCAGCCAGGGAAGGGGGCAGAGTGTGATGGAGTGAGTTTCTGGAGGGTACTGGGCTGTGAGGGTCTGGAGGGGGCTGGGCAGTGGGGGAGGTTTGTGTGTTTTGGGGTGCTAGGCAGTGGGGGCCTGGGCAGTGGGGGAGATCTGTGTGTGTCAGGGCACTGGGGTCTGTGTGGGGCATTGTTTAGTTGTGGTGGTGGGGCTGTGGGGAAGGACACAGGGAGGGAGGGAGGAGAAATCTGTGGGGTGGGGGTTCTGTGTGGGGTGCTGGGCAGCTGTGGCTCTCTCTCTCCTCTCCCATCCTGAACATAATAAGAACATAAGAACGGCCGTACCGGGTCAGACCAAAGGTCCATCTAGCCCAGTATCTGTCTACCGACAGTGGCCAATGCCAGGTGCCCCAGAGGGAGAGAACCTAACAGGCAATGATCAAGTGATCTCTCTCCTGCCATCCATCTCCATCCTCTGACGAACAGAGGCTAGGGACACCATTCTTACCCATCCTGGCTAATAGCCATTTATGGACTTAACCACCATGAATTTATCCAGTCCCCTTTTAAACATTGTTATAGTCCTAGCCTTCACAACCTCCTCAGGTAAGGAGTTCCACAAGTTGACTGTGCGCTGCGTGAAGAAGAACTTCCTTTTATTTGTTTTAAACCTGCTGCCTATTAATTTCATTTGGTGACCCCTAGTTCTTGTATTAAGGGAATAAGTAAATAACTTTTCCTTATCCACTTTCTCAACATCACTCATGATTTTATATACCTCTATCATATCCCCCCTTAGTCTTCTCTTTTCCAAGCTGAAGAGTCCTAGCCTCTTTAATCTTTCCTCATATGGGACCCTCTCTAAACCCCTAATCATTTTAGTTGCCCTTTTCTGAACCTTTTCTAGTGCTAGAATATCTTTTTTGAGGTGAGGAGACCACATCTGTACACAGTATTCGAGATGTGGGCGTACCATGGATTTATATAAGGGCAATACTATATTCTCAGTCTTATTTTCTATCCCCTTTTTAATGATTCCTAACATCCTGTTTGCTTTTTTGACCACCTCTGCACACTGCGTGGACATCTTCAGAGAACTATCCACGATGACTCCAAGATCTTTTTCCTGACTCGTTGTAGCTAAATTAGCCCCCATCATGTTGTATGTATAGTTGGGGTTATTTTTTCCAATGTGCATTACTTTACATTTATCCACATTAAATTTCATTTGCCATTTTGTTGCCCTAACAATCACTTAGTTTTGTGAGATCTTTTTGAAGTTCTTCACAATCTGCTTTGGTCTTAACTATCTTGAGCAGTTTAGTATCATCTGCAAACTTTGCCACCTCACTGTTTACCCCTTTCTCCAGATCATTTATGAATAAATTGAATAGGATTGGTCCTAGGACTGACCCTTGGGGAACACCACTAGTTACCCCTCTCCATTTACCATTAATTCCTACCCTTTGTTCCCTGTCCTTTAACCAGTTCTCAATCCATGAAAGGACCTTCCCTTTTATCCCATGACAGCTTAATTTACATAAGAGCCTTTGGTGAGGGACCTTGTCAAAGGCTTTCTGGAAATCTAAGTACACTATGTCCACCGGATCCCCCTTGTCCACATGTTTGTTGACCCCTTCAAAGAACTCTAATAGATTAGTAAGACACGATTTCCCTTTACAGAAACCATGTTGACTATTGCTCAACAGTTTATGTTTTTCTACGTGTCTGACAATTTTATTCTTAACTATTGTTTTGACTAATTTGCCCGGTACCGACGTTAGACTTACCGGTCTGTAATTGCCGGGATCACCTCTAGAGCCCTTTTTAAATATTGGCATTACATTAGCTAACTTCCAGTCATTGGGTACCAATGCCGATTTAAAGGACAGGTTACAAACCTTAGTTAATAGTTCCGCAACTTCACGTTTGAGTTCTTTCAGAACTCTTGGGTGAATGCCATCTGGTCCCGGTGACTTGTTAATGTTGAGTTTATCAATTAATTCCAAAACCTCCTCTAGTGACACTTCAATCTGTGACAGTTCCTCAGATTCGTCACCTACAAAAGCCAGCTCAGGTTTGGGGATCTCCCTAACATCCTCAGCCGTGAAGACTGAAGCAAAGAATCCATTTAGTTTCTCCGCAATGACTTTATCGTCTTTAAGCGCTCCTTTTGTATTTCGATCGTCAAGGGGCCCCACTGGTTGTTTAGCAGGCTTTCTGCTTCTGATGTACTTAAAAAACATTTTGTTATTACCTTTGGAGTGTTTGGCTAGTCGTTCTTCAAACTCCTCTTTGGCTTTTCTTATTACACTCTTGCACTTAAGTTGGCAGTGTTTGTGCTCCTTTCTATTTGCTGATATTTCCTGATATTTCACTCTTGCGATCTGGTCACCCAATCTCGAGGTCCTGTCCAGCCCTACGATGCCATTCGGATGGCGAGAGGGAATCTTTTCCTTAGCCCAGATCTGTGTCTGCTCTCAGACATCAGCGGGCTACAAAGTGCAGCAGAGAGCAGGGAAAAGCCGCTGTCCCCGGTGCAAGGTGCTGCCCCAGCAGGCAGCGCCCCACAGGCACCCGGAGCCCGGCCAGCTGCGCGCACAAGGGCTCCTGGTGGTACATTTCTGCTCCCGCCTCCCCAGCGCAGCCGCCCCAGCCTGACCCTGCCTGGCCCCGCCAGCCGCCCCAGCCTGACCCAGCCCAGCTCTCGCGTCCCCCGCCCGGCGGCGGGGTGGTTTCCAGGCGGAACCCGCCCGCGCGGGAACTGGCGCGCTCGGCAGTGTGCGCCGCCGGTCGGCGGAGCGAGGACACCACCGGGCTCCTGCCGCCGCCTCCTCCTTCCTCCTCCTGCTGCCGGGCTGAGCGGCGGGGTCGTCGGCAGCGTGAGGCGAAGCGGTCGGCTCCGGTCTCCTCTTCATGGCAGGGAACTTCTGGCAGAGCTCGCACTAGTGAGTGGCCCCCGCCCGGCCCGGGGCTGCCTGGGGGCGCGGGGGGCTGCTGTGTGCCGGGGCTCGGGCAGGCTGGGCGCAGCTGTCCGTGTGGCCGGGGTGCCTCTGGGAGAGTTGGGCTGGGGCTAGGGGGTGCGGAGACACAACAGTGTGACCCCGGGGCTTTTAAATCCATCCAGACGCGCTTTAACCCGGTCCTTTGCCCATTCGCTTCAGTTTGCTCCTGACTCTCTCCCCCCCGCCTCTCCCCTTGTTTCCACCGCATTATTTTTTTAAAGTGAAGGCCATAGAAAACTTATTAAACTTGTGTGGAAAGATGTAAGGTGAGGGTGGGGGAGAGCTTTACTCGATTTGGACAATGCCAATAATTTATGAATAATAATTAAAATACCTGTTCGTCCCCCCCCACCCCTTCCGGTTTTTGACACATCCAAATTGTGGGCCGGAGAATGTGTTCTGAAAGACTGAATATCATTTTTTTAACAGACAAAACAAAATTAAAAAATAACATTTTCCAAGCAGTTGAGAAGGAAATCTAGAGCATGAAATTAAAACTGGTGACAGAAGGAAGAATGGTGTGATGGGAGGAAAATATCTTTTAGCAAAATCAGGGACATGACCATATAAAATAGGGTTCATAAGGGACTTATGATAGATGAATCATTGCTAATTAAAATGACTCAAATGGAAATAGTTATAAACAAAAATAAACATGTTTTAGTAGCTAGAGCATATTGGTATCTAAATATTTAAAACAGCTGTCAGTTTCTCTGGCCTAGTAGCAATTTTCATGACACCTGCAGTTTAGCCATTTCCTTTCTCTTCTGTTTTGTTCCTTGCTCACTTGGCTACCCTGATTATTATAATAATGGGGAATGTTCATGTACACACAAACTATTTACCAGTAAATCCCCAACTTTCCATCCCACTCCAGGTGAACTTTCCATATTTATACACAGGATAAGCATGCAAAACTCATGACTGGACAAGCTCAAGAAGTATGATTATATGTCAGAAGTGAAAGTGGTTCAGTTAGATTCACACAGGTTAAGCACATGTGCAAATATTTGTATGAAGCATTTGAGTAATCCCAATTGAGGTAGTCAGATTAAAAATGTTGGCAACTAATTAAAAAAGGTAATTGTAGCATCAGTCAGTGGAAGGCCAGCATTTTAAACATTTTTTTAAAGCAGTTGTATATTGGAGTTGCAGAAGAAAAGTCACAAATGCCCCAGGAATGGCAGTGTAAATACTCCCTTCATGTCTAATAATATTCTGTACCAAGGAGAGCAAGAGAGAGAGAGAGGAATTGAAAAGCCTTTTCTGGAAGGAAAGGCCCCTTGAACTAAATATGTAAGGTAGCCAAGAAGAACTGATAGAGTATCTCTTTATTATACAAGAATGAAGAATGCAGATCAGTCCAGATTTGAGTATACATAATTTTAAAAAGCATATTTGATAACAATATAGAATAAAACAGATGAATAATTGACAATTTATCAATTTTATAAACATGTTCAGCAATAGTATTAAAAGAAATCCTCTTACTTTTTGTGAGTATTTTTCTAAAAGCCTGACTTTAATGATCCTAATGAGTATTAATTTCACAAGCGTGCCTCTAGTATTGCAAGACTTGATTAAAGGGAACTGTCAGCCTTTTTGGTCCCCAAATATAATCTGCAATCTACTTGTGCTAGAGACACTACATAATGTTTGTGCATAGTTTTTAAAATTACTTTCCCCCCCGCCTAGTTTACAATGGATTTTGGATAAACAAGATTTGTTGAAGGAACGCCAAAAGGACTTGAAATTTCTGACAGAAGAAGAATATTGGAAACTGCAGATATTCTTTACTAATGGTAAAATGGTTTTAATTTTAGCTTAGCTGTTTAACCCATACTGTATTTACCATGTCTGAATTCACGTTTCAGTTGCTTAGAATATCTCATTAACATCTTATATACATTCTCTCAACCTATTTAACATGTAACTTTAAGTAATCTTTTATATATTATTCAGATTAGCTGTATTCTTAATTATAAGAGGGGTTTTATAGATAAACTAGCTGCATATGTATTTCTCAGTTATGTTATGAAATTTCAGTAGGCTTCCTCCTTATTTTCAGGAGGTTTCTGTAAAGACAAAAGGAAGGGGGCAAAAAAAGAAGTAAATTTATATGACGAAGTTTAAAAGTTAGAATGTGGAGTTATTTAGGGCTTGATCTTGTAAGGTGCTGAACACTCTGACCCTGACATTTAAGCACCAGAATAGTCCTGTTGGAGCAATGAGATACCTTTGAAAATCTGAGAAATGTAAGTGTTGCTATACTCAGCATTGCAATGCCTAAGTTTCATTTTTAGAAGTGATTTAGGGCACATCCACACTGCAGGAAAAAAAGCAAAAAGTGTAGCAGTGAGTCTCAGACCCGAGTCAACCGATTTGGGCTTGTGCTAGGGGGCTGACAATAGCAGTGTTGACGTTGCTGCTCAGATTGGAGCCTGGGCTCTGAGATCCACCCCGTCACCAAGTCAGTTGACCCAGGCTCTGAGACTTGCTGCTGCAGGGTTGTTGTTTTTTTTCCCCCCGCGTTAGTGTACCCAAAGTCACTTTTGAAAATGAAACTAGGCTCCTAAATCAGTTAGGCATTGCAATGCTTAGCACAGCAATGCCTAAATAGCTTTAAAAATACGGGCTTAAGTGCTTTGTGTCATAAGGATCAGAACATTGATTTAAGTATCTTGCAGGACAAAGCCCTAAGGGAGAAGAGACTCTTAAACTAGCACTTTGTGCAAAGTGCGATTTAAATACTCTCTCTGAACCATCCTGTAAAGTAGGTAACGTAGTAGTTTCTCAGTTGTCTGAGAGGAGAAACCGAGGCAGAAAGGTTAGTGACTTTTTTGAGGGCACTTACAGAGTTCACTCTAGTTTGCCATCCCCCACTTGTATGCTCAGGTGCATTTCTCTTTGGCATAGCTATTCTTATTTACAATTACCAAGATTAAAGTACTCTGCAAAATCTGGTCACAAATAATTAGGCTGTATTAACAGTCATATAGTACAAAATAACTGAGTGAGTACTCGTGTTTATCTAATGGATTAACTATCCTAAAGTTCCTTGAGGACAAAATAAAATAATACTCTAATTTTGTAATCCAACAAGATTTAAAAGGATACTGATAAGTTAACAATCACATATTTCCTTATTTATGTTACTCAGATTACTTTAGATTTATGAACACTAAGATATTTTAAAAATCTAACTTTTTCCATTGATGTTGCTTTTAGTTCTTCACTCCTCTTGACAAAGAAAACAACAGACTAGTTAGTTTCATTTTCTGGTGAAGATTACCAGCTGATTAAATGAATGACATAGTCACTTGTTTTGTTACATACATTTTAAGTTAGGTTTTTTTAATCAGCTCTTACCATTGTCCAAAGAAGGATGTTTGTGGCCACTCTCATCTGTAAGATTGTGGATGTTTACTAGAATTTATGCTCCCCTTGGGGTAGACTAGTTTCCTTTTCTGGTTTTCATGCACTAGCACAAAAGCTATGTTTGTGTTATAAGCTATTAAGAAAAATATTTCAACTTTAAACAGAAATGTTTTCATTTTTAAATCAAGTTTTTGAAATGGTTGTGAAAACACTTGTTAGTATTAGATTTTTGTGAAACATTGGAGCTAAACAACCTAATAATTTTCTTTAAAATACTTCATTTGAAAGCTTCCATTTATAAGGTCTCTTTAGGCACTTATCAGTTAACTTTTTTTTTTTTCCTTTTCTAAATCTCACTTGATTTCTCTTTCTGGTCACATATGGCCCAACCATTCTCTCCTGCAGAAAAACCCTATGGGAAGGGAAAATGAATATATAAAATTCTTTGTGGCTTACGGTGTGGATTTTTCTGATTCATCATCCCCGATGTGAGGACAGCAGCATGTAGTCAGATCAGGGGACACAATACTGTAATTGTGCAAATGTCCCAAGATTCATTGGGAAGCTTGTGGATATTGAGGCATTTGTGCAGCGACGTTTCATGTTGCAGCTTGGCCCCTTCCCTGGCAGCATTGCTTATTTATGTGCTTTGATGCCATTGGCAGCCTGACCTTAGCTGTGCAGCACGCGGGCTCTCTCCCTGAGGGGGTGAGGAGGTCACATGTCAGAGATAAGGACTTAGTCTTGCTTCGAGTAACGTTAACACATGACATAATTTTTTTCTCTGGAAAATCTGCTGGGTGGCCAAGGAATAAGGCTATTAAGAGTGACTTTCTCTCAGGTTCATCCCACCTCCAGCCAGCCATGCCCCCAGTACCTTCACATGACGTTTGTGTACTTGAATGTGGGGAGAGTGCTTCTGTTGTCTGTGGGAGACAGTGGACAATGGTGCATGAGCAAACTAGACAATTACAAGTGCTTATATGTTTCTAATACAGTGTAAGATTCTGGCATTTTTTAATAATTTAAACTGCTTGCTTTCCCCATCTAATATACCACTGTTTGGTATTGTACATACTTAAAATATATTATGTGTAAACTAAATGACAGAACTTGAGACCTCTGTATAAAAGACATGATACTGATATGGCATTGCCATGCTCAGACTAACAGCAGAGTGGGAAATACAGGAAAAATAACATGTAACAAAATGTAATGTTTCATTCCATCATTCTCTAATCCCTCCTCTACTCTGTATCCCAGACTGATGCATCTAATGTGCTTGGCACCGTTCCTTTGCCTGGGAGGCCAAATGAGCTACCTGCACAGCTGACACCAGGGCTGCTTCTTGGCCAACTGGCAGAGAACACTTGTGATGGAGCAGCTGACTACTTCCTCTGGTCTCCCACCTCCTTTCCCTAGACTAAACATGTCACTTCTCCAACACCTGCTGCCTCTGCCAAATCCAGTGACCATGTTTATGTTGGCAGCTTTATTCAATTTACAATGCATTTAAAAGTCATAGGTTTTAATTTAAAACATTTGAATTTAAAATATTTTAGACTGTAAAGTGGACACCCACATTTTACCCAGCGGAGGGCTGTGTAGTATGTGGTCACCTTCCAAAGGGACATGTGTAATTTGTACATAATGGAGCAAATTCTCATCCTCATCTTTAAGAAAAGGTCCAGTCCACATACACCACTGGCTGCAGCATGCATCCACTGCTATCAAAATGGCCTGCTGAAACATGGTCTCTGTGGAGCCAAACCTCTGAATTAAAAATGATGGCTGTCTGACCACACTTTAGAACACTTTCAGTTCAGTTTCTCCCAGGGGCCACATGTAGAGTGCCCAATAAATGGTACCAAATCATATTACAATGCAACTTAAATATTTTGTTCATTTTTTTTTTAAGTCATCCAGGCTTTAGGTGAACATCTTAAATTAAGACAACAAGTTATTGCCACTGCTACAGTCTACTTCAAGAGATTCTATGCCAGGTAGGACTGTTTACTATGATGGTACAAGAATAAAGCATTTGTTAGGCAGATTTTGATAGCCCTTTAAAAGTGCAATAATAAAATAAAAATACCATTTTTGTTTGTGAATGGTGTAAAGCTTTTATGTCGATAATGTTAACTTAAGCAGTTTTTACTTTTCCAAAGGAATGTGGTGCTCTTGATAGATTAATCTTTCTACGTGTGTAAAACGACATAATTTTGTTATAACATTTCAGATATTCCCTAAAAAGTATAGATCCAGTATTAATGGCTCCTACGTGTGTGTTTTTGGCATCCAAAGTAGAGGTATGATGTATTATAATTTTCTAATGTAAAAGTATATGATATATAGGGGAGATGAAACATTTAGGGTTCTTAAGGTATTTTTTGTTGTTTCCATGATTTGGGGGTTCAGACCTCTTTTTCTATGGATTTCCATATTGCTTTAGCATCAGAGAGAAAAGACCCAATAGCTGCTATTAAGTAGTACTTCATCTTTCACAATGTTGCCTGAGTTACTGACCTGTTTTCTCAACCCTAAAGGATCTTGGAGACATTGACAGAGTGTTTAGATTATATTTTAATGTAGTTATTTTTTATATCTTAAATTGTGCTGCTGTTCTGTAAAATCTCCATTTTTATGTGGTTCAGTTTTGTCTTTTATGTATAGAAACTGGTTAAATGTTTACTCTAATTTTCAAATATAACTGATATTCTACTGTGTTTTTCACTGTATATGGGAAGGGATCTCCAAAATTTACCACACTTGCTTTTTTTAAATTTCAATAGCAAATGCTGTAGCTCAGATGTTTATTTTGAGAAAAGTGTGTGTAGTTGGATGGCAAAGGATATTGGTAAGGAGGAACCAATCTTTCCAGCTGAAGCTCCCTGAGTATGGCTAGGGTCAGCAATGCCTGAGATTTGTTATAATCTGGAGGCTGTTCATGGCCCTTTGTGAAATAAAATGGTCTCAGGTCATTCTTTGATAGATGTCTGCACCACCAGAAAACATACCTGCAACTGACAGACTTGTACTGTGTCCATACAAGGGAATTTTACACACACACAAAATCTGCTGATGTTACTACTGGTTCAGCTGAACCCTTGTTAGCACTAGTGGAAGTCTTGATGTAGATGAAGCTTTGGCAGCATCCTGTGTGTATGCAGTTTCTTTTTATCATCGTGTTAATTTAATCTGCTGAAAATGGCAGACAGAAATAATAGATACACAGTTTTAATTTACACAATATTGAAAACACTGGGTGCCACCAAAGCCTTGTCTATACTTGGACTCCCACTGGTGTTAAGAGGGCAGCTGAACTGGTGTTAGCACTGGTGGGAATTGTTCTGTAAAATTACCTGATGTAAATAAGGCCCGGTCTTCTTGGCTAATACTGCCAACAATAATGCATGGAGACTGAGCTACCCTTGAAACATTAGCAGTGGCTTTCTAGAACAGGGTTTCCTCTCGAATAAGATTGAGATGTATTGGTAGTGGGATGTTGGAGCTTGCAGTATGACTGCCTATTCTGTATGGGTACTATAAATAAATTCAGTATTGTGAATCTGACATTTCTGAGTATTAAATGTTTGTTTCTATTCATTTTTTAATGAGAACAGTGGAGTAATTATTAAATGAAAAAGTAACCTCTGTCATGGTGTAGCTTTACTTAAATAATTAACTCATTCTGATCACCTAAACAGAAATTTAATAGCGGAGAAAATATTTAGTTAAAATACAATGTAAAAAAAAAAAAACTGTAGGAAGAAAGCCCAGTGCTTTTAAACTGATAAATAGTGTGATCAAATGATATTTCAGCTAGTTCAATACTAACTGAGTCACCTCATTTACCGCTCTTATTTGCTCAGGAATTTGGTGTGGTCTCAAACACAAGATTGATTTCTGCTGCTACTTCTGTATGTAAGTGTAAATGATGTATTTGTTATACTATATTAAGGAGGCTATTTTCAGGGGAGAGGAGATGTTCACTTTGTCAAGAAATATCAAATCTCATATCATTTCTTATCAAATCATGAGGGATTTTTAACCTTGCTCCATAAGGGCAATTCATTTACATCATCTGTGCTTTTAGGGGAAAAGACACCTGTTTTAAGTGTGTATGTGGAAGAAAAGGTCCTTTCTGTGTACCATTCTACACTGGTATCAGTTCTGGTGGGAACATATCAGTCAAATCACAACTGAAAATAAGGTGCCATGATGATTATCCTAAATAAATAAATCCTGAAAATCAGCTCTAGATTTCAATTCAAGCAGCAGTGTAAATCAGAAGTGTTGGGCTTTATTTGTCCTTTTTATCATGATTAGCTTTCGTAGAACTACTGCTCTGTTTGAGATTTTGTTTTCATTTTAAAAATAAAAGATCTTCAGATTAGAATCTTAAAGTTCGTAGAATCCTATATTTTGACATTTGGAAAAATACTAAGGTTGTATATGATAAGATCTTGTAAGGACTGACTTAATGGGAAAAATATTTATATAGAATTCTGAGACTAAAAATACATCAGTACTGCAGTTAGTAGTAGGTTTGCCATTTTACATTAAAATCTTATCAAGAGTGCAGATTTGTGTGATAACTTTGTGCATCAATGAGGAAAGCAGATATGTATTGGATAAAGATACAGGAGTCTAAATTTGATGTTAGTTTGCAGGAATCTTGCTTTTTTTAGAAATTCCCGTGCATCAGAATCCAAAAGAGAAATGTCCTCTGTAGTGCTTTAAAAACAGAATACTCCACTGCACTTGGGAGCACACATTGAGTGTGAGGACAATGCACAGGTGGCTTTTTCTTTAACATCACTTTTGTATGTCTGTCTTTTGCCTGTGCCTCTGTTAGCAGAGTTTCTTCAGCAGCACAGGTTCAGTTGGTTGGTAGAGGACTTTGGAGAGGAGGGGAAAAAAGAATGAGTGGAAGAAATAGGAGATACATAAAAGGAAACTAACAGAAAGGAAGACCTGCCAGTTAATTGAGGCAGTTTGGTCCTTTGCACCTTGCGCAGTGGCTAGAAGCACCGAGGAGGCACTGTACACTTCTCCTTGGGGAGAAGGCACCTTAAATTGATCTCTAGCAACCTCTTCACTCTACCCCTGCAGTTGAGTGCAGGAAGAGCTCAATGGAGAGGTGGCTCCAGCATGCTTTGAAAATCATATCTTTTCCCCACAACTCTTCCAAAAAATTGGGATTCTTTTACCCCAACTTGCTTGAAAAAGTGTGGTGAGGAGACCTTTTCTGCTCAACTTCAGAGTCAATTAAAGAGCCATGATGAAAGGACTGTCCACTGATGGTGAACTGTAGTCTTGTTTCTGTTTGACACAGAGCAGTAAAATTGACCTGCAACTGAGTCTATTCCTAAAACTTGGCTTGGTCAAGCTATAGTCTCCTCCACTTCTAATGCTGTTTTTCTTTGAGGCACTGGTATACACAGGGTTCTCTTTTTAAAATTATTATAGAATTGTATTGTTTACATTAGTTTTTGGCTTCTTTGCATTGTATGTTGTTTCTGGTGTAAATTAAAAACAAGTAAATGAAGTTGCAGTAGTTTTCTGAATAAATAGTCCACATAATCATTGAGCAGTTCATTGTTTTTAATCTATCGAACAACTCAAAATTAAAATTATTCTCTTAATTTGAAATAACTAAAATTTCCATCTAATGGTGTGATCCTGCAGACAAAATTCATATGGAAGCATATGGAATATGCATACATACCTAAGGACTTCAGGTTCAATCCTTTAGTTGTTCAGAGGGCTAGATCCTCCTCCCACTGATGTCAATGGTGTAGTGACTTCAGCCAGAATCAAGCCCTAAATTACTGTCTCTCAGTATTACAGGGAACACTGTCTACTCAGAAAATGTTAAATGTTGTCCATTGTGTCCAGAGGGGGAGCTTCTAAAATAGCTTTAAAAATGCATGATCTGACAGAATCGACAGTCTTTATTCAAATAATACTTCACCTTTCAGGAATTAAACAACTGAGTTATACAATTGAGTTAATTCTCCTCTTCCAAGTAGGATTGTTCTTTATGTATAGCAGTAGATGGTTAGCGGTCAAATAAGAGGGTTTGAGGCTCTACATACTGATGAACTAATAGAAATAAGTAAAGAAGAATATTTGATTTAATTTTGTCATGATTTTTAATACATCTATCTCTTTTTACTACAGTGAAAACTAGGTTTTCTTATGCCTTTCCGAAGGAATTTCCTTATAGGATGAATCATGTAAGTATGATATAACTCTAATAAATAAATACATAGACAAGCATGTGTGAGCAGGAATAAATTGTATGTTCTTCTTCGAGTGCTTGCTCATGTCCCTTCAACTTAAGTGTGTGTGCTTGCCACATGATCCGGTGCTGGAAGTTTTTCCCTCAACAGTATCCGGTTACTGCTGAGGGAAAAACTTCCGGCATCAGTGCATGTGGCAAGCACACACACCTAAGTTGAATGGGCATGAGCAACACATCTTGAAGAACACCAGTTATGGAAAAGGTAACTGTCTTTTCTTACAGGTGGAACAGCTCTGTATCATTAATAGGGTCCTACCAAATTCAAGGCCAGGAAAAACGCGTCACGGACCGTGAAATCTGATCTTTTGTGTGCTTTTACCCTCTACTATACAGATTTCATGGGAAAGATCAGCATTTCTCAAATTGGGGGTCCTGACCCTAAGGGGAGTTGCGGTGGGGGTCACACGGTTATTTTAGGGAAGTTGTGGTATTGCCATCCTTACTTCTGCGCTGCTTTCAGAACTGGGTGGCCAGAGAGTGGCAGCTGTTGACTAGGTGCTCAGCTCTGAAGGCGGCGCCCCCACCCCAGCAGCAGCGAAGTCAGGGTGGCAATACCATACCATGCCACCCTGACTTCTGCACTGCTGCCTTCCAAGCTGGGCAGCCAGAGTGTGGCGGCTGCTTACTGTGAGCGCAGCTCTGCAGGCAGTAGTGCAGAAGTAAGGATGGCAATACCATATCACAGCTTCTGCGCTGCTGCTGGTGGTGGCTCTGCCTTCAGAGCTGGGCTCTCACCGAACAGCTACCGCTCTCCAGCTGCCCAACTCTGAGGGCAGCGCTGCCGCCAGCAGCAATGCAGAAGTAGAGGTAGCGGTACTGCCACCCCCCCACCCACTAACCTTGCCACCGCCCCCCCCCCCCACTCCTTTTTGGGTCAGGACCCCAACGATTGCAACACTGTGAAATTTCAGATTTCAGTAGCTGAAATCATGAAATTTAATTTTTTTTAAATCCTATGACCGTGAAATTGACCAAAATGGACCATGAATTTGGTAGGACCCTAGTCATTAATTTAGTGACCTGACTTGTGCCATTCTGGCTCTGCATGAATATTTAGCTCCTTCGCCTTTTTATTTAATTCATATGGCTACCACACTGTGACTGTTTTATAAATGTAATACATTGTACTATTTTGTAACAAGAGGCAATTAAATCTCAATTTGGGGCCCAAGTGAGCAAAAATTGCACTAGGCAATCCTTTGGAAACAAGGTTTTTTTCAGGTCTTCCATGGAAAAGAAAGTCCTATTCTTTGCTAAACAATTTCTAAGCAATATAGTGTCGCTGTTATCTCAAGGTATTCACAATTAACTTTGGATTGTTTGTAGGGAATTTTTTTTTGGATAACCCACATCCATGCTTGCAGTTTCTTTATGAAAGAGTTACTTGTTGTATCACCTACTTTCCTTAAATTAGTAGAAAGAAATATTATAAAGGGAATAGAGAAATAAAGTGGGACTGAATAAAATATCAGTAATTATACAGCAGTTGGTTACCAAGTACACTGCTCCAGGGCAGGGCCGCCCAGAGGATTCCGGGGGCCCGGGGTCTTCGGCGGCGGGGGGCCCTTCCGTTCCGGGACCCGCCGCCGAAGTGGCCCGAAGACCCGCGGCAGGAGCCTCCCGCCGCCGAATTACCGCGGCGGGACCCGCGCCCGGCGCCGCCGCGGGCGCCGGGGCACTTCGGCGGCGGGTCCCGAACAGAAGGGCCCCCGCGCGAGGCCGGGCTGGTCGTCGGCGGCGGGTCCTGCTTCCCGCCCCGCCCCCTTACCCGAGTGCGTCTCCGGCGGGGCCTGAGCTCCGTCCCGCTCAGAGCCGCGTGGTGAGGGGGCGGGGCTGGGAACTCAGCCCGGAGCTCGCAGCCCCGCCCCCTCCCTACGCCGCTCTGAGCGGGGCGGGGCTCAGGCCCCGGCCCCGTTGGAGCTCCCAGCCCCGCCCCCTCACCACGCGGCTCTGAGCGGGGCGGGGCTCAGGGGCTCGGCCGGAGACTCGGCGCTTGATGCGCTGAGGCTCCAGGAGAGGGGCGGAGGCGGGAGCTTCCGCTCTTCTCTTGGGGGCCCCTGCGGAGCCCGGGGCCCGGGGCAAATTGCCCCCTTTGCCCCCCCCTCTGGGCGGCCCTGCTCCAGGGTAGATCAAAGTAATTCCAGTTCCTGGGATACTCACCAGGCCTACACATGGGAACAGTTGGCTCATGTTAAGGGTTTTTTATTTTTGTCCCCAATATTTAATCTGTAGTAAAAATCTGTCCATTTTTCTACAACTCTTATTTAGAGTTAAGAAATTTCCAAGTGTTTTGAAAGCAAGATCTTTGGTGATGCAGCCTCACAATAATGAGGGGACTGGTGCAGATTTTATTAATGTAATATATTTTTTTCAAATTTACTTCCTTTTAGCTTTTACTATTTATATTCCCATAGGCAAAGCATGTCTCCATACACTCTTGGTAACTGTGATATATATATATATATAATAAGATACTACTAAATTCTAAGCTCAATATATTTTTTTCATTTTCATTTGTATAGCTCTCCAAAAGAGCTGGCCAGCCCAATTCTATATATTAATTCTTCTTTAAATCTTGATATAGATCTCTGGGGCAATGCTGTGCTGCTATTTTAGGGTCAAACTCAAAACCACGTAAAAGTATAATATTGAACAACACTGCTATTCTGGTTCTTGTTGAGTCAGCATTCAGTTTATAGAATTGTATGACACATCAAGGTGTGGTTACATGGAACCGATACCACAGGAAACTTCAGCATACCCAATCTCTTAGTAGATACCTCTGAAATTACTTATTGGTAATGAAATATGTGATTGGAGGCTGGTAACTGACATTCCTACTCGCCACATAATTGTATTAGAAATGTTAAATGTCTTCTAGTTTAGTGTAACACAGTTAGTGCCATCATTATAGTTCATAGCCTTTCTTAATATACAGGAAAATATTGCTTGCTTTAACTGAACAAATGCAGTCTAGTTCCTTTCTTGTGGTGCTAAACCATTGTCCTGAGTCTTGAATATAAGATATCTTGTCTTGATGTCTATAATTTGACAGAATATTTTAGTAACATTTTATACTCTAATATCCTATGCATCTGTCAATATGCCCGATATCCCTTCCATTTCATTTCAGTCTTTGCTGTAACAGTAGAGAAACTAAACCTACAAAGGCGCAAGTGCCCTTAACTGTTTTTAACCTCCAGTGAAGTTGGGGGCACTCAACCCCTTGAAAGATCCAGCCCCAGGTGAACAAAGCAGCATAAGTACTGTAAATGAAATAGTCTACAGAACATATTCATATAACAGTTACATGAAAATACTTAAGTACATAGCAGTGATAGGAAAAAAAACTCTGTTCTTAGAAGTGGAGTGGTTATTAAAATGACGAGACAGTTGACTAGCTAAAGATGTTTTCTGTTGAGATATTTCTTAATTAGTTTGTAGTATTTCTATAAAAGAAATTTTGGAATTGGTGAAAGCTCTTGGGAATGACTGAGGTTTTTTGTGCAATTTGTAGTATATGGGAATGCTTATATGTGGGAAAATGTATTGGTCTGGTTACTGATTAACCCTTTACTCTCTTTCCTGTTAAGAGAAAATTGTTGCTTAATTATATTTTTAATTCTTTGCAGATATTAGAATGTGAATTCTATCTTTTAGAATTAATGGTAGGTGTCTTTCTTTCTCTTACTACCACATTAGTTTATTTTTACCTAGCAAGAATGTTCTGGATTCTGCACATACAAAATAATATGTATGGAGCTGCCATTTGTTTTTTCAACCTGAGTTTCATTGTTTGGGTTTTTATTGTCCCCTTTTCTCAATTAACTTGTGTTTTCGAATATATGGAGGTCAGCGACCCCCTGTATTTAGGTTGCCTACCATTTTGCACTGTAAAGATTCTAGTGACCATTTTTGAAAAACTTTAATACAGTACTTCCATTATGTGCAGAAGGACTCTGAAATTTAACAGGCTGAAGACCATAGGGTCAGAGATAGGGATGTTTCTTTTGTACCAAGAAATTCTGTTCAGGTTTGGCAGAGAGAAACTTTTGAGAGTCACCATTTTCCTTTCAGCTAAACTTTGGCAGCATGCCAAAATAATAACCAAATGTGAACATTCAAATTCTTACAGTGCAAATCTGAGGATAAATTCATTAATATTTGTGAAGCATTCAGATATTAGAATAATTAATGCACTAGAAAATACCACAAGGAAATTAATAATTCTGTATTCATTGCAGGGGTTGGATGGTGTCCTGTTAAGACAGGGTCACACATTCATAATTAAAATAAAAATAAATATTGAACATGTGCCTCATTCCCTGAACATTGTCCATCTTGTGCACTGAATGAGGCAGAGGTCCTGTGGAACAGTACAATCATGTAATTAAATATTTTTGATCAAATAGTATGTGATCATGTAACTAGAGACTGTAGTATGATGCAGTGCAGGAGGCCGAATTACGGTTTCAGAGGGAACCTAAAATCTGACATTTCCTAAATTTGAATGCTAATTCTACAACCTAAATAATGTTATTTTAACATAGGTTTTTAAATATGTAATTGTATACATTAGTAATGTTGCCACTACCTGTATCCAGTACTATAAAGCACTTAAATGTTCCAAATACAGGTGTGCAGTTCTTGGAATTGCCCAAATACTAAATAATTTATTTAGTGGCTACATCTTCAGAGCATCACACCAATATTTAGCTAACTTGAGTCTTTGTTAAGGTTGTTGTTGGGATTATCTTAATTTTATAGTGGAGGAAGTGAAGCGGAGGCAGGGAGATTAAGCGACTTGTCCCAGGCTGCAGAGGGAGTCAGCTCAGATAACTAGACTACACTTCGCATAGCTAGTACCAGAAAGAAGAGCCTTTTTAAATGCATGATAAGGATATAAAACATAGGTTAATTTTTGTAAATATGGAAGAACAAATAGTTGAAGGTACTGCAGCAATGAAATGTCCCAAATTCCCTGTATTTGACTTTTGGTGTTTTTGTAAAAGGAGTAATATTTCTTTTGTTGAGACAGAGGTGTTTTGAATATTGGCATCCTGTGCTGTGCTTAGGAACAGTCTCTGATCTTGATAATTAATCAGACATCAATTGCAACTGACTTTATTTACAGAAAGTTACTTTTTGTGACAATTAACATTTCCCCCCTGAAACAATGTACAGGTAATATTTAATTTCAGCGTTGTATGTAGCATATATTCACTGACACAGCCCTCCAGTGTTGCATACCTATAACTAGCTATTGTTGGGAGGCGAGGAGGGGTCTTTGTTCTTCCTTGTACAGTAACTCCTCACTTAATGTTGTAGTTATGTTCCTGAAAAATGCGACTTTAAGTGAAATGATGTTAAGTGAATCCAATTTCCCCATAAGAATTAATGTAAATGGGGGGTTATGTTCCAGGGCAGCTTCCCCTACTCTGCAAGCACCAACCTTTAGCCCGTCCACTCCACTCCTTCCCCCAAGCCCCCACCCTTGACCTGCCTCTTCTCCCCCCCACCTCCTCCACCTTTACTTCACTTGCTGCGTCCTGGCTCCTCCCCCCTCCCACCCCTCCCTTCTAAATGCCACAAGCCAGCTGATTGCCAAGTAGGGGAGGGAGGGGGGAGGCACGGCGAGTCCTCACTCCTCCCCCCTCCCTTCTGCCTGGGGCAATTAGCTGGCTTGCCGCATTCGGGAAGCGGGAGGGAGCCTGTGCGCCAAGTCCTTGCTCCTCCCCCCTCCCTCCAAAACGCCGCAAGCCAGCTGATTGCCGCTGGCAGGAGGCAGGGGGAGAAGAAGAAAGCGCTGATCCGCAGAGTCTGCCGGTGGGTGGGAGGCACTGGGGGGGAGGGGGCTGTAGGGAGGCTGCGAGCTGTGGAGAAAGCAGGCAGCCAAACAGCGTAAGAGTAGAGCATTGCACAACTTCAAATGAGTATGCTCCCTAATTGATCAGCAATGTAACAACAAAACAACGTTAAACGGGACGACTCTAAGTGAGGAGTTACTGTACACTCCAACCTTAAGAGTAAGGAAGAAAATTCAGAGCTGTGTAGACTTTTAAAACCAGTGTCAGTTATTCTGGCAAGCTTCTCATGTATGGTATTATTTAGTGACAGACTGTTTTCTGGCAGCGTTTTGAATTTTCAGTTGGGAATTATGGGTTTGTAGGCAAATAAGGTTTCAGTGTGCTGCAGATGTGGCACTTTGCCTCTCTAAGGGAAAAGAAAAGGATATTGACAGACTGGCAATCAGTCTATTTAATGGTATTTTAGGAGAGTGCTTCCCTCATTATCCCAGACTTAGGGTGTCATGATGCTAAAATGTATGAAACTGAAAGGGAAAATAAAGAAAAAAACCTGATTGTTAAATCAACATTTGTAATGCAAACTGATGACAGTGTATTTTCTATTATAATTATAATTTGATTTTTTTAAACTTGTTTCTAGGATTGCTGTTTGATAGTGTATCATCCTTATAGACCTTTGCTCCAATATGTGCAGGATATGGGCCAAGAAGACATGCTGCTACCCCTCGCATGGTAATGAAGACAAAGGTTAATACTAGTGCATCCTTTCAGTAGGAAAGCTAACTTGAAAAAATAAAAAATTTCAGAGATGGTCAAGTACAAGTTGGTTTGGCCAGGTCTAAACACAAAGTGGCAGCAATTTATTGATGTAAATGTGTCTACACAGGGATTGACAGTGGTGTAACTATTCTATTTTTAAACTGATTTTAAACTTGTGTGTAGACCAGAACTAGTAGCATAGTGCCTGCCCTGCTAAATAATGAACATTGAATAGAGATGCTCTTTCCCTGCTAATGTGAGAGCTTTTTGTTGTACCTTGTCATAGTAGAACGTCATAAGTAGTATACAGTTGATCTGTTCTTTTAGATCAGTGATTTTCAAACTTTTTAGGCTGCATACCACTTTCCAAATAATGTCGTTTACACAAAGTGCCCCCATCTGAGATAGGCAGATTCTATGTGTGGGTGGGTGGGTCACGGGCAGAAATCTGGAATGGCACTCCATTTAGCAATAGCTTCTAGAGGATTTCCAACTGAGGTGTGTGTGCCCCCGCCCCCCCACGGAGGCCTGGAGGAACATTCAGGGGGGTGAGTAAGGATGCCAGGTGGCTTGGACCTGCCTTGCGTGGTGGGGCTTGGGGAGGGAATGCCACCTCCACCCCTGACTCACCTCAGCAGGCCACCCACCTGTCTGGGTTGGGGGGGAGGTGCAACTAAAAATGGTAACTCAAAGGCGGGGCTCAATGCCTTGCACCCTCCCCCGGCCCCGACCCAGACAGGCTGGGTGGCCGGTGGAGGTGGCACTCCCTGCTCAAGCCCATCCATGAGGCGCTGGCCCAAGTTGCCTGGTGTTGCCACTTGCCCTCCGTGAGAACTTTCCTCAGTGCCCCCCATTAGGGGTACAATCCCCATAGTTTGAAAACTTCCGTACTAAATAAAATGCATTGTCCACCATTACAGGATTTTTCCCCTGATGAGGACTTGCGTACCCCTAGAGATATGTGTATCCCAGTTTGAAAACCACTGTTTAGATTAACAAAACTTTGTTTATAAAATAAAAAAATGCAATAAAAAATGTAGCCTATGCCACTCTGGACTGTCTAGTAGAAGCCAAGAGCTCCTGAATTATAACTTAAACTCAGACATGGACTCCTTCTGTAGCTTTGAACAAGCTACTTACTCTTTTTGACCTTGTTTCCTCCTCCATAAAATGAGGATTATAATACTTCACAGGCGAGCTGTGAGGATTGGTTGATGTTGACAATTTTATGATGAATCTTCAAAATACTTTGCAAAGCAACATTTTATTAGGAAGCAAAATATACTTCTAAGTAGAGTGCTTAGAAGCAAACCATTACTATGGTCACTTGGGAATGAATCAAAAGATTCAAGATGAGAAGTGTGTGTACCTGGATAGATATCCATGATTTTCCCCACCTTTATTTCTGACTGCCTTAATGTAAAAAAAAAAAAGTCTCCTAACTTTTAAAATAAAAACGGATGGTAACTTCTGAAGTAAAATGAGAGTAAAGGTGAATAACAGAGTGTTTATCTACCATTTTTGTTTGCACAGGAGGATAGTGAATGACACATATAGAACTGATCTTTGTCTACTGTACCCTCCCTTCATGATAGCCCTAGGTAGGTAACAAGTTAAACTACTTCACTGTATCTGAATGCTTTCATCTTGCATAGTGTTCCATGAATGGGCATTTCTTAGCAAATCCACTGTATTAAAAAATGTTGATTTGTTATCCCCACCATCTCCTTCAATTAGCACATCAGATGTTATTGACCATGCAGTCATATGGCTTGAAACTCTAGCAAGAAACCAGAAAGCTTGATTCTGAGCTTAATCCTTGAAAACTATGACTTGGAAGTGTTGTAGAATAGACAGTGGTAAAGGGAGGCAGAAACACTCAGAATTATAAAGAAGGAAATAATAGTAGAAAATGTATTCTGAAAATTATTTTCATTTACAAACATCTGTTCTCGTTACAATAAACAAACTAATCTTTGTTCAGTAGACATGTCCCCACACATATTTTACTTTGCAGCTTGCCTACATGTGGCCTGTGTTGTCCAGCAGAAGGATGCAAGACAGTGGTTTGCTGAGTTGTCTGTTGATATGGAGAAGGTATTTTTTTTCTTACTTGATACATACTGACCAGAAAGATATATCATTAATATTATAAATTGATATTTTGCATCCATATCATTTAGAGCAGGGATCGGCAACCTTTGCCATGTAGCCTGCCGGGGTAAGCCCCCTGGCGGGCCGGGCTGGTTTGTTTACCTCCCGTGTCCACAGGTTCATCCGATCGCGACTCCCACTGGCCACGGGAAGCGGCGGCCAGCACATCCCTCTGCCCATGCCGCTTCCCGCAGCCCCCATTGGCCTGGAGCGGCGAACCGTGGCCAGTGGGAGCCACGATTGGCCGAACCTGCGGACACGGCAGGTAAACAAACCGGCCCAGCCCGCCACGGGGCTTATCCTGGCGGGCTACGTGCCAAAGGTTGCCGATCCCTGATTTAGATTTATACTCTCGTTAAATGATGCACACTATGCACTGTTAAAGCTAGGTAGGAGTTGGATGGGAGACATCTCGAAAAACCCTGATATTTCAGGAAGAGGACTTTGTGATTCAGTGCATAGTACTCTGTCCTCTGAGCCAATGCTCAAACACAGAGTGCTTCTGGAGTTGTCAAGAGTTCTGAGCTCTTGTTCAGTTGTGGTCATTAAATAGTCTATGGCATTTTTCACAAAATAAAGGTGTTAGCCCAAGCATTCTGGCCAAACTCCAGTGTGGGCAATTCTGCCTAATTCTTCCTGCAATACTGGTTGCTTATTCGCCATTCTTATTTTTAATATAACTGTTCTGTAGTTTCCACAGTGCTTTACACACAGCAAATCTTTCTGGATGAAAAGCACTATGACCCCAATTCATTAAAGCACTTAAGCTCATGCTTAAGAGCTTTGCTGAATCAGGCAATATGAATCACTCTTTGGGCTTGACTGCACGGCACAGTTGCAGAGTGTTGTGCATACAAGTGTAAGGTAAAATGAGTTGAACATGGCAGAGAGTACAGGGGGAAACTACTCTGTACCAATGGATGGTCTTACGTAGCTACCAAGTTACTCCTGCTATTGAACATATTTGTGTGTTTAGACTTCCCACTTCTGATACTAATGACAGCCTAGGCTTAACAGTTCACATCACCAGACTCCTTAGCTAATTGTGACTCTGATTTCAGAGATGTATGTTGCTTCCATGGTGCTCAATGCTTTATCTGAACTCAGGGTTTTTTAATTTATTTTTGTTTTACTATCTAACATTAAGTCAGTGATTGCCAATGTGAGAGCCATACATCACATGCAATCCTTGCTTAGTAAAAATACTGCACTAGAAAGTCATATTTGTAGAGGTTAGTAGGAAGAGAGGGCAGAGCTAAGACAGGCACAGAGCAAAAATAAGTGGTATGAATAAAAAGAGAATAAACTACCAATTTTTGACTTTTTTCACCTATTATAGACAGTATTTTGGCAAACAAAAGAGCTGCTCTGGGAATGTTACAGTTTATAGGACAAAATAGTTGTGCACTGTTCAGCCCCTCCCCTCCTCTGGGGTACCTAAACCAGTGGTTATCAAACCATGGTCCACGGAGCACCTGTGGTCTGCAGACCACTTGCTGGGTGATCCATGGAGAGCTGGCTGGTTATATGCTACTGCCTATCCTGGTTACCAGCTGCTAAATAGTCTTAAAAGAAGCTAAAAACACATTCCTAATATTATTTTTCCATGTAACAGGTGGGATGTTCAGTTTTTGATGGGGGGAGAAAAATAGTGGTTTGTGTAATTCTGAATGGGAGGCAAAGTGGCCCAAGAAACACTTTGTTTGCAGTATCATAGAAATGCAGGGCTGGAAGGGATCTTGAGACATCAAGTCCTGTCCTCTGTGCCTGAGGCAGGACCAAGTGAATCTAGACCATCCGTTACAAGTGTTATGACGTAATTTACCGTAAGGAAAAGCTTTAGAACCCCTGAGCTAGACCAAGATGCTCTCAGCTATCTGTGGAAATAGTTAAGATTGCTAAATTGTTGAGACTGATGCGAAAGCCACTCTGATATAGAGAAAGCATCATACTTACATTTTGGTTGGTTAGTGGCTACACATTTGTATGGGTAGTGATGAACACAGAACCACTACAGTATCTGATCTCAAATATCTTTCTAATTAGATTTTGGAAATAATCAGAGTCATTCTAAAACTGTATGAACAGTGGAAGAACTTTGATGAGAGGAAAGAAATGGCTACTATTCTTAGTAAGATGCCTAAACCGAAACCACCTCCAAACAGGTACAATAATGTCTTTAATTTTCTTTTTTCATACCACTTCATAATATTGTACAAATGTCTTAAACTAGACTCTTCCTCGTAAAACAAGCGAATATTTCATTGGGGCATAGTAAATATGTTTACAGTGCAGATCTTTCCATGATAGACTCACTCCTATTTACTAGTTTGGGAGCCCCGAAGAGGAGTTGCTTCTGGTTGAGTAGTTTTAAACATTTTTTTTAATGTTAGCTTTTCTGATTAAATTCATTTAATGAGAACATCTTCGATTCAGTTCAGCAAACATAAGGAACTTCATTTACATGAGTTCACCATAACTAGGAAGGTCTGACTGCTCAGAACTATGCATGTACAATTTTATGCAAAATTTGCTCGTGTAGATACGGTGATTGGGTGTTGTGTAAATTGACAATCTGCACATGCAAATAAAAACTAAGGTGCAAATATGTGAGCTTAATTATGGTAACTGCAGAGGTAAATTCGGTTCGCAATTGGACATAGTGTTTTTGCATGTGCAGTTTGGAAAATCAGGTCCTTCAAGTGCTGGTTGTTTTGCATGCTTTCTAGTGGAATTAATTTATGTAGACCTAGTTATCAAAACAGTGAGTTTTTAATTGCATAGAGTTGGGAGAGGCAAAAAAAATGCTCTGAATTTTGTGTCTAAAGATTCTTCATTTCAAGAGGCTTTTAGTGCTTCGTCTGCTATTGCACAACAATAGTTCTTCCTTTCTTAAAAGCTAGCAATGTAACATATACATTTTGTATCTGAAATATGTATTTCTCCCTCCAAACAGTGAAGGAGAACAGGGTCCAAATGGAAGTCAGAACTCCAGCTATAACCAGTCTTAAGACATTCCAAAGAACTTTATTATGGACCACTTTGGATCAAGACATACTAGGATCTTAATTGTGTTCGTGAAATGGACAGAAGGTTTTAATAATGTCTTTGACAAAGAACTTGAAGAATAAATGGCTTGTTTCTATCAAGCATGTTGAAAGCTTTTTCTTTAAAACTGCATGAACCCCTTTAACACTGGAACAACCGTATTAGCAAGATTTCTCAATGTAAGGCAGTCAAGTTTTGAACAGACCTTCAAAAGATTCACACATCCACTTCAGTATTAATAGCTGAATACTGTTTTGTTTGTTTGGTTTCAGAAAAATGTAGCTTGCCATTAAAGTGAAGATTATTTTTTAAACTACAGTAATGAAGCCTGTTGATTGTAACCATATTAATGACCCTGTCTTTATCATTCAGTTTGTTACTGAAGGAGGACAGTGTATAAATCTTGTCATTTACCGAGTTTATTTTATAGCTAAGGCATATTATAAAAAAACCCCTAATCTTTCAGCAACAAAAGCTGCAAAAACCTGAAAACAGGGCAGGAAAGAAATTAAGTTCCTCTTCTGGACTGAAGTGATACTGTTTTACTCAGTACATGTAGCTTGGATATTTTTCCACAAAACTTAGTAGCCCAGCCTACCAGAAAAGTGCAATATGTATAGTGGACAGTTGAAATGAACCTCAGTTTTCTTCACTATTGCAAATATTAGGAATTTTAAAGTTTATAAATTATTTGCAAGTACTATACTGTGCAATCCTCAAGTGTTTTAGAAGCACATAGCAATATTATCCAGATATCTTTTTTTGTGGATTTTTTTGGTACAAAAAGGTATACACTGTTAGTCTGCCTCCATGTCATGAATTTGAAATTTTGTAGAAGTTTATTGAAAGGAATAAGCTTCATCCTGGCTGTTTTAAAATGTGACTAAGAGTAGCTCTTAAGAATTACTGCAATGGGATTCTTTTGTTACCTACTTGCTGGACAAAATGAGTTTCCTTCAAACCACAGGTTGTAGCCTACATTCCTGAGTCATGCAGAACCTCCCACACAAGGCATGATTAGGCCTGAAAAATGTTAATGTTTTGTCGCCCTTGCCCAACAACTTGTGTACTATTTAATTCTCAACTGAAAATGCTGATTTGCCCACAAATAAAAGCTGAATGATAAAAACTGAAGTCCAATAGCTTTTTTTATCCAATCTAATTTTTTTCTAAAGCATAGTAACACATTACACAGGTCTAAAATATAGGCAATAAGTGCTTGAAAAACCTGGCCCGATGGACCTTGTTAATTCTAAAACTTGACCATTTAAAACCCCCCCTCTTTTTTGTAGTCCTCTACTGGACTCCGCATTCAATGAAGTGCAACCAAAATGTGGTTTTGTATGCAATCAGTGAGGCTACTTTACACTTATTCTAGTTATTTTTATAAAACATTTAATGCAAATTAAAACCTGCTTTATAGTAAGAAAACAGGTATTTTAGTCTTATTTCATTACTTTTGCTGGTAAAGACACTTGGTCCTTCTACTCTTGAAAACTGGCTTGTTGATTTTATCCCTTGAAACTTACAGTGTATTGTTTATAACATGGATATGATGAGTAGGAATAAATCAATGTAAACTAACAATGATTGCGTGTAGTTCTTAAAACACTGATTATTCCTGAACTAAAGCTTTATTGAAGTAGTATTCCTCAGCAGTAGCTGTACTAGCAAAATAAGTATTTTACAAAAAATCTACAGTTTTAATATAAGGTTTTAGACTAGCAAGTTAACCATTTGTTTTCAAAACTTCTTGCTTCTGCATGTAAATATGTTTTCATTATTATAGTGGTGAAAGTATTTTTTCCATGTACTTCTAAAGAGTTCACTGATTGCCTTAGACAAGTATCAGTTCTCTGCTAGTCCTCAGAGCTAAAACGTCATTACACTGTTGTAGCAGATACAAGAAAATGGTGACCAGAGAATCCCCACCTGAAGGTGATATTTGGGGGAGGGACAGCAGGAGAAACAGTTTAACAGGTTATAGACCTAAAATAGCTCTGACTGTTAAGATATTGTAGACTGACCTCCAAAAAGAACTGTGTCTACACACACAATACATGAAGTAAACAGCATAAACTGAAAGCCTTGCTAAAGTGAAATAGATGAGCTGGTTTCTGGTACCTTTTAGTAGGATGTCTACACCTTAAAAAAAAAATCTAATTAAAAAGTATTTGTCCCCCCTCATTTGTACAAACATTTAAGATACACACAAAACACCCCAACTGTCCCTCTAAGGGTGTTTACATAGATTTACCTTAATAAAAGCCTGCAAGAGAGAGAACTTTTAAGTGTACCCTTTTCACCAACAAATAAAGATTCTGTCAAAACAACTTGGGTGGAGAAGTAGAAGAGTTCTATTGTTGGAAAGTGCCCTTCCAAAGCACCCTCTTCCTTTAAAAGGAGGGGATGGCCTAGCGTAGTGCTTCTGTAAATCCTACTTTTTGGGGTTGCATATAAAGAGGTGGTCTGTCAGATAGCCAAGTAGTATGCCAAAGAAGGCTAAGGGTCTGTCTTCACTACCCACCAGATTGGTGGGTAGCGATCGATCCAGCAGGGATCGATTTATTGAGTCTACTTTAGATGCAATAAATTGACTCCTGAGCGCACTCCCGTCTACTCCTGTACTTCAGCACCACGAGAGGCACAAGCAGAGTCGATGGGGGAGCAGCAGCTGTTGACTCACCACGGGGAAGACACCACGGTGAGTTGATCTAAGTACATCGACTTCAGCTACGTTATTCACATAGCTGAAGTTGCGTAACATAGATCTATTTCCCCCGCTCCCCAGTGTAGACCAGGGCTAAGTCAAAACTCCAACTCCACAGGGAAGCTATTTGTACAGATTAGAGGATGTGTAATTCACTTATCATATGAAGCACTGCTAAATCATGTTCCAATAACTTGCAAATGGACTTAAGCAGTGGTTCTCAACATTTCCCTACACAGTAACCCCTCTATTCCTATTTAGCAAGAATCTATCCTGGTAGTTCTCCCCTCCCTCATTTAACAATATACAATAAACAGGTGTATACCCCACTGCTCAATAGTTGTTGCCCTATTAGAGAGCATTACAGTTGTCTAGTCAGGCACAAGTAACCAGTAAGACCCATATCTAAAAGAAAAATCCACATTTCTTCCCATATGCAGATGGAAAGTTATGGGGCAAAGCTGTTCAGAGTTGCCTGTGATCTAATCTGCAACAAATTGCAAATCTAAGCACAGCAGAACTTCAGTTTTATAAGCTACAAGTTATACAAACCATTTTTCCTGATGGGAAAAGTGTTACACAATGAAAATGTCTACTTGCTGCTCTGACATCTCTTCATATTCTGATTCCTTCAGTGCATTGGAATTCACTTTGCAGTAGTATGAAGGAGAAGAAAATGATGCAGTGCATCATATTACAACTTGTGCACCATACCTGTTATAACTTCATAATGTTCAATTTTATGAACTCAATGCCAAATTAGTTTATAAAATGGGGATTCTACTGTAATACAATAGCAAGTGTACTTTATCTGAGCAGGGTTGCTAATTGTTGATTTGTATTTCTCACTGTAGATCTAGTCAGTGTCTAACTCCCTTGGGCTCTGAAGAATCCTAACCTAAAATCAATCACATCTATATGCCTAAATTCTTATTTCACATTAGGCTCATAAGGGAGGTATATGCATTGTCTGTAGTTTTCTGTCCAAAACTCTACATTTGCTTTTAAACAAATGTTACTGAACTTTCTTGAAGTACCCAGGCATAGCTCCTATAGCCAGACTCATTACATTTTGTAGTCAAATTTGAGAGAGTGTCACCTCTTGTGTTTGCAGGATCTGTTCCTCCCTTCCTATTTACCCTCCTGACAAGACAGACAGGTTAAGAACAGTTGCTATACTCAGAGTAAATTGGTACTTAACTGCAAAGTATCATTCCAACGCAATTAAAATAACTGCAATCTGATGTTTCTAGATAACTGTGCCAAGAGGAATATATAACAAAATGACTTGTATAAAGTCTGTTACTCATCACCGTAAGTTTAATCATGATCCCCTGTTGTACACATTACTATGATGTATATATATTAGTACAGCATGTTCAGTTTTTACATTGAAGTCCTTAGCTTTAAGTTAAGTTTTCTTCATGGAGTAATTCCACAGTAATTTTAACATATGACCAAAGGAGAATGAACAGTCTACTCATGTAATCTTCAACTCTCAATCAATTTAAATTCAAAATAACCAGCTACATTTAACAGTGTGTATTAACTTTACATATATAAACAATTGTTCCCCTTCACACTACATTCTCAATCTTATTTCATACAAGATATTACTAGCCTTGTGTAAGTTTCAGGACACTATGTAACAAGGCTTATATTCCAAAATTTATCTTGATTGTTTTTTCTCTGGTGATTCATATTTTGCCCACTCCTCCAAGCCACCAGCATAGTGCTGAACTCTGAAAGTATACAGAAGATTGTCAGTGTTATGGACATACTACTGCTGGTAATCCTGTGAAAAAAAGATTAAAGCCTAGTTGCTTTTATATTAAAAAAAAAAATAGTTTCTCTGAGACACTGCATAATAGTGGCAGTGTTCACTATTGCAACACAATGTAATTGCTCCTGGTTTCACAGAGCAAAATGCAAGTATTTTGCAGTAGTCTTTATGGCTTACTTTCACTTAGAGATCTTATTTCAATTAGAGAAAATGAATAACTGATTAAATATCAAGCAAGTGGTGGCATATGTCAATGCATATTGCACTCGGGGGGAAAAAATGAAAGCACTGGCCATGTTTAAACGAAGTTTGAACAAGTAGTTGTGTAATAGTAGTACATTCACTTTAGGAGATTTAAGTGGCATCAATTTAGTACTTAATATTTCATCTGTCCAAACCATTTTCAGAGACCAGATTCATAGAATACCAGGGTTGGAAGGGATCTCAGGAGGTCATCTAGTCCAACCCGCTACTCAAAGTAAGGCTAATCCCCAGACAGATTTGTGCCCCAGATCCCTAAATGGCCCCCCTCAAGGATTGAGCTCACAACCCTAGGTTTAGCAGGCCAATGCTCAAACCACTGAGCTATCCTAGATTGATATTGAGCTATACAGTCTCCAAGGAGATGTGTATAAACATCTTGAATGCATTGGTAATAGAGTGCTAACATTTCAAACCATTACAGTGAAGACCATTTTGGCCTCACATTTGCACTAATTTAAGAGAGTTGGAATTTTTGTTTTAAATCCACCACTCACATTTTCCGTGCATACTTGTTTGATAGGTTAGCTAATGAAAAACCTGTTATGTTTGCAATATGGATTTCAGATTAAGGAGATTCTCTATATTAATGTAGGTGAGGGAGAGAAGGTTCAATATCTGACTGGTACCCGACACCTTCCCAGATGCTATACTATCTAGAACAGTGGTTCTCAAAGATGGTCCTCTGGTTGTTCAGGGAAAGCCCCTGCCAGGCCAGGCTGGTTTGTTTACCTGCCGCATCCACAGGTTTGGCCGATCGCGGATCCCACTGGCCGTGTTTCACCACTCCAGGTCAATGGGGGCTACAGGAAGCGGCGCGGGCTGAGGGATGTGCTGGCCGCCCTTCCCGCAGTCCCCATTGGCCTGGAGCGGCAAACCACAGACAGTGAGCTGCGAGCAGCCAAACCTGCAGATGCGGCAGGTAAACAAAACTGGCCCAGCCCACCAGGCGCTCACCCTGAACAAGTGGCGGACCGGCTTTGAGAACCACTGATCTAGAAAATACCATAGAGAGGCAGGTAGGTAGATAGTGGAGCATTTAGGGCCAGAATGACAGTTTAAAAAGAACTGTGAGAGACATTAATTAGGGAGGTTTTTCCAATCTACAAAGTAACCAAATTTAAAAAAGGTAAAAACACAAGAGCCTTCTCTATGAAGCAATATGAAAACAGATGTTGAAACTCCACAGGAGGGAGAGGGAAAAAAAAAAACAAAAAACCCCACACACAACAAATGTGGGGTCATAGATGGTTTAGTCTGGTTCTTCTCAGAAGAAGAGAGTACAAGATTGGAATTGTGGGATTCCATTTTGGTTTGAACTATTTCCACTTCAATATTTGCTCAGTTTACAAGAACAAAGACTGCCAGCAATCCAAACTCAGCCTGCAGCCTGAAAGTCAGATTGATGGCTAGATAAGAGGAACCTGAGTAATAAGATGAAAGCAGCACTTAACTGCAGAATTCTTACACCTGTGCAATCATGTTATGCCCTTAATTACCATATACCTGAGCAATCTAGTAAAGGATTATATAATTGAGGGCTTGATTTGAAGACAATAGCATTGCACAGATGGCACTGCAATTGCAAGTGAGCCAATAGTTTTGTTGATATGCAACAAGAGAATTCAGTTCAGTCTCCCAGAGCTGTTCTAGTTTTGCAGAGCTGACAGCAGTGGGAAAAAAGTCTTGTTACTGATTGACCAGAGATGTCTCCGAATAGATTCTGGGAGCATATCTGCAAAGTACCATTTTCATATAGCCCATCTTTAAGACAAAAAGGTAAAATAACTAGTACCTAAGTTGTATTTGTTTTCACCTGTATCCTTAAGATAATGGCCATGCTAGGCCAGACCTATGGTCCATCTAGCCAATATCTGATCTCTGACAGTGGCTAGTGCCAAATTCTTCTGGCAGCTGGAGGAGTAGGGGACACCTTGCATATGGGGTTGCATCCCACTACATTCTCTGCAGTGAAAACTGATGAAAAGAATTAATTTAGCTTCTCTGCAACAGCGTTGTCTTCCTTGGATGCTCCTTTAGCACATCCTTCTTCTGATGTACTTAATTTTTCTTAGTGTTAGTTTTTGTATCTTTTGCAAGTTGATCTTCCAGTTTTCTTCTTGGCCTGTCTAATTATACTTTTACACTTGATTTGCTGGAGTTTATGCTCCTTTCTATTTTCCTCACTAGGATCTGACTTCCAATTTTCAGAAGATGACTTTTTGCCTGTGATTTCCTTTTACACTGCTGTTTAGCTTATGTTTGTTCCTTTATTGTTTGTTTTTGATTTGGGGTATACATTTAGTTTGCGCCTATATTATGGTGTTTTTAAAATTTCACCCTTGTGACTGTTCCTTGTAACTTCTGTTTAACTAGAGTCCTCATTTTTGTGTAATTCCCCCTTTTGAAGTTAAATGCTACTGTGGTAGGTTTCTTTGGTATTTGCCCTCCTACAAGGATGTTAGGTTTAATTACATTATGCTCGCTATTACCAAACGGTTCAGCTATATTTCCCTCCTGGACCAGAGCCTGTGCTCCACTTAGGACTAAATAAAACAGACGTGGGGAAACTACAGCCCGCAGGACCGTTCTGCCCAGCCGGGGAGCCTAGGGCCTGGCCCCTCCCCTGCTGTCTCCCCTCCCCCGCAGCGGTCACGCTCTTGCCCGCCGCTCCCACTGGGCAGCGTGGGGAATGCAGCTGGCTCTGGCCGGGTGTCGCGGCTGCAAGCTCCTGCTGTTGATAAGGGAGCGAAGGGTCCTGGGGGACAGTCAGGGGATGGGGAACAGGGATAGTTGGGAGTGGGAGTCCCAGGGGCCCTGTCAAGGGGCAGGGATGTGGCTAGGGGTCAGGAGGGCAGTCGGGGAAAGGGAGGGTTGGATAAGGGGGTGGGATCCCAGGAGGCAGTTAGGGGTGGGGGTCCCAGGAGGGGGTGGTCAGGGGACGAGGAGCAGAGGGAGGTTGGATAGGGGATGGGAGTCCCAGGTGGGCTGTCAGGGGGTAGGGGTGTGGATAGGGGTCGAGGCAGTCAGGGGGACAGGGAGCAGGGGGATTGGATAGGGGGCGGGGGTCCCAGGAGGGAGCGGTCAGGGGACAAGGAGCAAGGGGGGCAGTCAGGGGGCAGGAAGTGGGAGGGGGCAGATAGGGGGCAGGGGCCAGGCTGTTTGGGGAGGCACAGCCTTCCCTACCTGGCCCTCCATATAGTTGTGCAACCCCGCTGTGGCTCTTGGGCCAAAAAGTTTGCCCACCCCTGAAATAAAAAAAAATAAAAATAAAAAAAAATTGCCTCTTCCTTTGAGGGTGCCAGGACAAGTTGCTCCAAAAAGCCATCATTTATGGGTTCTAGAAGTTTTATTTGCATTCCTTCCTGAAGGGATATGTATCCAATCAATAATATGGGATCTGTCTTTGCAGCCTCCCTAATCTCTGAGCCCACCAGGGAAGGGGTCTACTTTTCAGAAAGTGACTTTTCCCACTGATCCTGTTCTCCATACAGGAGCTTACCCAGCCAGCACCTCAATTGCTTACCTGCTGAAGCCCAAAGACATAGCAATATCCAATGCCTTCTTGCTTCGCACTCCTGCCATGCAGGAAAAGACTAGATGGTCAGATTTAGCAGGCATATCTTGATTGTACCGTTCTTTAAAGTCTTTTGGGTTCATCTGTAGAGCTTCCACAACCTCACCCACTGCAAGAATAGATGCAAAGCCTCTTATGTGTAATTAATGAAGGTGTTTTGTTGGTGAAGACTTACACTAGTTAGTTTCCCAGAAGAGTTTGCCATATGTATTGCAACTTGTTTTTGTCAAGTCACCAGGGTTCGCTTGCAAGTTTAGGCTTAAAGGTTTCTGATCTTGTTGCTATGCAGTGATACATATAACTTACATGGTATGTTGACGGATCCAGGAATTTTTCCAAACTGTCCAATTTCCCACTTCTCTCGAACATCAATAAGAGTTGTTTTGGATTTTAGCAAGCCTTTGAGTTCTTTATACGAAAGACTACAATCAGCAGCAGTGTCAAGATTTCGAAAAATCACATTTACTAGGAAAAGAAAAAGGACTGTTATCCCACAAGAAGCAGGGGGAAAAAAAATAAATCAAAGAAATCTTGGAAAAGGTGGTAACCAGTAATCATGCTAAAAAATTAAGATGCTCCAGTCTGAGGGAAATTTCCCACTGAAGATTCACTAAATGGCAAGTTTACAGATGTTAAGGTGAGCCAGAGTTATTCCACTATCTTTCACCGTGGTTATCCTAGTGCCTCCCAAAATTAGAAATGAAGTATATACACATTTCTCTCTTTTCCCAAGAGTCAGGAAGGAGTGGGCTGTTTATTCTCTATGACAGGGGTCCCCAACGTGGTGCCAGCATCTAAATGCGCCCGCGTCCTGGCCGGCGGCAACACCTCTTGATGACGCCGCTTGTCGCCGACAAGTGACGTCACCGAGAGGTGTTGCCGCAGAAATGCCGCAGAAATTCGGCGGCATTTCGGCGGGTGCTCCACCGCTGCCACGGTCCTTCATCTGGCGCCTGCCAGACGAAAAGGTTGGGGACTACTGCTCTATGAGGTTCTAAAGTGGATTTTAAAAGGTATTGTGAGATGGCTCAAAGAAGTGGGATTTGCTTCCTATCTTTGATCAATACTGACAATGAAATTGTTTCTTTTTCCAACTTGAGAATTAAGAGAGAAATCTACTATCAACACAGGTGCAGGTCTTAATCACAAAAATTTAGGCTGTATTTTCTATTAATATTTATGTTAAGGATTGTGCTTGTCTCAGGTTCATTTGCATTTTAATAAAACTCCTAGCAGGAAAGGGTTAAATACACTTTTCAACACTATAAAATGGATTTTTATTTACAATGTATTTTAAATCCTTGGTTTCCTACTGGCTGGTCATAGACCCATTCCACTTACATAGTCATTTTTATTGCTACCATCAGGTTAATAAAAACAGAAATCTTTTTTAAAAAGCAATTTGATTATAAGAAAAAGGTCTGAAAAGACACTTATTTTGGTTGTGTGTGTTTGTTTTGTTTTTGCTGGAAGACATCTTGAAGGTATGATGCATATTGACTGGGAGCGTTAATAACTGAAGGAACAAATTTTCTGAAATTAACACTTTGGATAAAGGACTGATTACTTAGATTCAGATTTTTAAGGTTTTTGGCATTGGTGTGCTCAGCAGTCCAACACTTAACTGATTTAGGAGCCTGACATTTCAAAAGCAGTTTAATCACTTAGGAGCCAAAGTCCCATTGACACTCAATTGGACTGAGTTCAGCAACACCTAAACACCTTTAAAAATCTGGGCCATAGTCATTTTAAATTAGAGAAGTATTCACATAAAATTTAACAGTGATTAAGAGTCACTTTCCTTTTCAATTGCTAAAATTCTCTTGACTTTCCAGATACCACTTGTCTACCTTTACAGTCATCCTAGAGCAGGGGTCTCAAACTCAAATGACCCCGAGGGCCGCATGAGGACTAGTGCATTGGCCCGAGGGCCGCATCACTGACACGCCCCCTTGCTGCCCCTGGCCCCACCCCCAATCCACCCCTTCCATGAGGCCCCGCCCCTGCCCTGTCTCTTCTCCACCTCCTCCCCTAAGCGCGCGGCTCCCCGCTCCTCCCCCCTCCCTCCTGGCGGCCCGGCCCCGGCGGGTCCCGCTTCCCACCCCAGGCCCGGCTCGCTCCCCCTTACCCGAGCGCGTCTCCGCTTCCCCCCCTTACCCGAGCGCGTCTCGGCGAGGCCTGAGCCGTCCGCTCAGAGCCGCGTGGTGAGGCGGGGCTGTGAGCTCCACGCCGAGCGCAGCGCTCAGCCCAGAGCTCCCAGCCCCGCCCCCTCCCCACGCGGCTCGGATCGGGGCGGGGCTCAGGCGCTCGGACGGAGACTCGGCGCTCTATGCGCCGAGGCTCCAGGAGAGGGGTGGAGGCGGGAGCCTCCGCTTTTCTCTTGGGGGCCCCTGCGGGGCCCGGGGCAAATTGCCCCCTTTGCCCCCCCCCCCGGGCGGCCCTGGGGAGCTCCGCGGGCCGCAGGGAAGAGCTCCGCGGGCCGCATGTTTGAGACCCCTGTCCTAGAGCCAGGGTAGTCAATTATTTTTTATCAAGGTCCAAGTTTCTTGAACCTGGTATAGTCAAGGTCCAGACTCCAGAAAAAGAGAGAGAGTAAAAAACACACACACACACACAACCCAACAATAATGATGCTTAAATAAATAAAATAATAATAAAGTTAAATAAAAAGTTTTCAGAGTCCATTCAAAAGCATCTGCTGGTCTAGATTTGGCTCATGATCTGCCTATTCACTACCTCTGTCCTAGAGTCTTCAGGCCTTGTGTCTGATTAGAGAAGGCCCACACATTTCTCAGACCTTCCTTAGCGATTACAGATAAGGGAATGTCCATAACTCTGAGCAAACATTATGGTTGTTCTTTCAAAAGTTTACAACTGAACATTGAGTTAATACAGCTTTGGAATTTTACTATGCAGAAGAATGCTGCTGCTTTTAAACCATCTTAATTTAAATGAAACAAGGACAGAAACCGTTTCCTTACCTAGTAAAAAGAAAATTTTAAGTAGTTTACATTTAACATAGTACTGCATTTGCTTTTTTTTGTCTCTGTTGCTGCCTGATCACATACTTTCGGTTCCAAATGAGGTGTGTGGTTGGTCAGTCAGTTCATAACTTCCACGGTATCACCACACCCACCATGGCTCGCTAATATCCTGGGACCTACGACTACAACTACAGTGCAAACAAAATCTACGAATTTGTAATACCAGACCAGAGTCAAGGGCAGGGCAGCAGCTTCAGCAGATGCTATTGAGTAGCCTCACTTCGCATGAGCCTGCTCAGTCCCAGCCATGCCATATTTTTTTTAACACCATACCGCAGCTTCCAGACACACGCCTCCCAGCCCCAGCACGGCCATTTTCCCGCGCAGCAGTGCGCCAAGCCTTGCGCGCTAAGAACGGCGCTTCGCCTGCCGCACACCGTGGCCTCGGGCTCCTCCAAAAAGGGCTAGGCACGTTCTCCGACCTCAGCCCGGCTCGCTTCCCAGCGGGACAGCCGGCTGCCCGGCGCCACTCACCGGGCTGCAGCGGGCGGCGACCGCTGGTCCAGCCCCCAGACGCCCGCGGGACACCAAGCAGAACCCGGGCTGCGCAGCTCAGCCCGCGGCAGCCCCACATGACCGGGCCCCAGGCAGCGGCGTCTGCGTGCGTCTCTGTCTGACCTCGGGGCCGCCCCACTGGGTAGCGCACGGCAGGCGGGGCTCGCTCTTGCCCGGCCCTTTCAAGGGCCTGCGCGCGTGACAGCTGGGCTGGGCTGCGTCCCATTGAGGGCGTGAGGCGGGGTGATGGAGCCTGCAAGGTGAGGGCTCGTAGCCGGGGTGTCCCGTGAAATGGGCAAGTGGAGGCCCGCGGAAGTATTTGATTTTTCTACTTTTAAAACAATATCTTTGTTGTGGAGTCCCAACGTTTGAAAATTTATGTGGAATTTAACAGACGTAAGTTAACAAGTGCAAGCTTTTGTGTTTACCCTTCAGCTAGCCCAGGGAGCAAAGATTGCTCCAAACTTGGGACTCCCACATGGCAAGGGTAGTGCTACCAGCTGAGGCTACAGGCTGGTGATTCAGCCCCTAGCATTATGGGCACAGCTCCCATCTAGCAATCTTACAAACCATGTCTCTTCAAAGAAAAGAAAAGGGTTTGGTGTACAGGTTGAGAAACTCACATTAGACATTGATCAGCGGCGGTTTTTCTGGCAAGCAATCGGGCGTATGATCTTAAAAAGTGGGTTTCTATACATATATAAGATAATATGCATTACTGAAAAGATGATTTTTTTATAATGCTTTTGAAAAGACTCTAGCAGCCAGCCTAGTGGCATATGGTGGCTGTACATTTCCACATGGAAGACCTGTCACTGGTGCAAACCAGTCATGTCATATAATAAACTGTTTTCCAACCTTCAGTCTAAAAGAGGAGGTAGCATAGTTTAGAGGTGCAAGTAGGGACTAGGAGTCAAGAAACGAGGTCCTCGACCCTACAGTGATCAATGCATTGGCCCAAGGGATCTCCAAAGGTTCAAAAGCCATGAGTCAGACCTAGGGTGACCAGACAGCAAGCATGAAAAATCGGGACAGGGGGTGGAGGGCAATAGACATCTGTATAAGAAAAAGCCCCAAATATCAGGACTGTCCCTATAAAATCGGGACATCTGGTCACACTAGTTAGACCCCCCCCCCCACTCCCATTCATGAAATTGGCTTAAAATAGTGAAGTTTTTTAAAATAATAGTTTTCCACCTGCCTTATTATTTTTTACACTTTTGGGGAAGCTGCTCACAATCAGTTTGTGTGTGATCCTCACAGGGTCAAAATTCAACCTTAAATGTCCACACAAAAAATGCAAGCCTCCCCCTTGACTACAGGCCTTATAAATACATGTACCAAAATAATAACATAACAGTATTTCTAAAAATTTCATTAGCATGTTATCTAGATGCCTGTATGCTAATTCAGAAGTATATCAGTTTTCTCAAGGAAAATGTACACAGCTCCACTCCGCAAAAGAATAAAACAACTTATTTAAGTCAACTCAAATTTAAGTCACCAGTGCTACAATCAAATCTGCACAAATCTGATTCCAGAACTGAGGGGGAAAAGAGCAATTTCCTTGAGCATGCAGCCACAGCCATTTTGGGTATGTCTACACTGCAGCTGGGAGAGTACCTCCCAAGTTCCAGCCCAGGTAGACAGACTCTCACTATCAAAGGGGTAGCCGTGTTAGTCTAGATCTGTAAAAAGCAACAGAGAGTCCTGTGGCACCTTTAAGACTAACAGATGTATTGGAGCATAAGCTTTCATGGGTGAATACCCACTTTGTCAGACGGATGCAATGGACATTTCCAGAGGCAGGTATAAATATGCAGGCAAGAATCAGTCTGGAGATAAGGAGGTTAGTTCAATCAGGGAGGGTGAGGTTCTCTGCTATCAGTTGAGGTGTGAACACCAAGGGAGGAGAAACTGCTTTTGTAGTTGGCTAGCCATTCACAGTCTTTGTTTAATCCTTATCAGATGGTGTCAAATTTGAATGAATGAACTGAAGCTCAGCAGTTTCTTTTTGGAGTCTGGTCCTGAAGTTTTTTTGCTGTAAGATGGCTACCTTTACATCTGCTACTGTGTGTCCAGGGAGGCTGAAGTGTTCTCCTACGGGTTTTTGTATATTGCCATTCCTGATATCTGACTTGTGTCCATTTATCCTTTTTTGTAGTGACTGTCCAGTTTGGCCAATGTACATAGCATTGGTGGACGTGCAGGTGAATGAACCAGTGATGTTGTAGCTGATCTGGTTAGGTCCTGTGATGGTGTTGCTGGTGTTGATACGTGGGCAGAGTTGGCATTGAGGTTTGTTGCATGGATTGGTTCCTGAGTTAGAGTTAGAATTGTTATGGTGTGGTGTGGTGTGTGGTTGCTGGTGAGAATATGCTGTGACAATCCACCAACCTTAAGCATATTCTCACCAGTAACCACACACCACACCACACCATAACAACTCTAACTCAGGAACCAATCCATGCAACAAACCTCACTGCCAACTCTGCCCACGTATCAACACCAGCAACAGCAACCTTGGCAAAATTAAGGCAAATAAACTTCCCAAATGGATGGAATGCGACGGGCAGATGTGCTGATCTCTTGATATAAAAGCACTGAGCATATGAAGTAACTGTTAAGGTTTTGCCTTACAGTGTAAGTCTGATGAAGTTGGGGGATATATTGTTTTTGGGTATCTGTTGGAGATGGAAGTCAAAGCATGATGGAGCACTGGAGTGTGTTAATATAAAAGTGGAAGAGAAGGCACAAGTTTACCCCCTAATTTCTTATTTCCATACTTTTAAGGTTTTGGGTGGGATGGGATGTGTCCTGCAGTAACCTTAACTGTGATTAAACATAGTTTTGCTTGCTAATAGTAACTCTATATTTAGTTTCTTCTTTTCAATGTTAAAATGGCTTAAACCTAGTGCCATGTCTGAAAACAAAGCCACCACCATCTCCATGGAGATTTTAAATTCTGCATTTAGCATGAGTACAAAAAATGGCCATATTCTGATTTTATTTACATCTGTGTAAATCCCAATTAGTTTTTTAGTTCAGTGGGATTACTCCAGATTTGCACTGCTGCAACTGAGATGAGAATCTGGCCCATCAGCAGCAGCTGTTGAAAAAGCAGGGTTGCATTGTAGTTCCGTGACTAAAGTCTTGTATAATTTTAAACATGTAATTTACATAAACAGTATGACTTCTAATCACACTAAAGAAAAAGTAAATCAAAATGTAATTGAATTTGCTTGAAACCAGAAGTATACTACATCATTACATTTTTAAGCAATCTACAATTAGGTGAATAGGTTTTTCATGAATACAGGGTAACCGGTCTCACAGAGTGCACCTCCTCCAGTGTCAGGTCTTGTGTCTTACTTCTCCTGAGGTAGAATTCCACTCTTGGACCAGACTCTGAGCTACAGTATACTACAATCAATTATGTTTACCAAGCAGTTCCAGTTGGGTTTGGAATCTGTAGTTCTCTTCTCTCTGAGGCCAGACAGCCGTCTTAAAACCAGAGTATTATTTAATAGTGGGAACAAAGCACTTAGAGAAAAAGGATTTTAGGACAGTCTACACACTTCTATTTTACCTAAAGTCCTACCATCTAGTAATGGTGACCTAGGCAAGCCTAGTATCAGATGGGGTAGCCATGTTAGTCTGGATCTGTAAAAGCAGCAGAGTCCTGTGGCACCTTATAGACTAACTGACGTATTGGAGCATGAGCTTTCGTGGGTGAATACCTTCGTCGGATGCATGAGCCTAGTTTCTCCAGACATCCCTGATGGTCCTGTGTATCAGTCTAGTTACCCCAAACAACTCCCCAACATATACCCCTTCTTTGACAGGGTCTACCTTTTTAACCCTGTCACAGGTTTTGTTTTTGTTCCTCTGGTTCCCAGGCCTTTTCCAGTCTCTCATCCACCCTCAAGTGTTTGCTGAGAAGTGGCTTATCCTGAACCACTGTTTTCCTTCCTGCTTGTTTTTCCTGATAACCCCCCATTAAATTAAACCAATGTATTCATACAGTAAACATCCTCATTATCTGGTCAATATTCAATGTTCATAAATTATTACAGAGCAGTTTCACTTCTATCACAGTAATCACCATTACTACCAGTAATGACAGGCTCAATTTAGGATGCTTCCAGAAAGTCATATCTAAAAAGTTTAGAACCATCTGGTTTTTTTTTTCTTTCTCATTGATGTAATTCTGTCACATGCTACTTATTAGAGACTGGGTTAACAAAGCACTCTACCTCCTACATTTAATATATATTTTACATCTAATTTTTCTTAATAGTGATTATTACTTATGGCTAAATAACAATGTTATCATACCTTTGTCTTTTTTCTACCAATCTCCCTTTCAGCTATCTAGGATTCCCACTTGTATCATATTTGAACTTAGTACCTGATCCTGTGATTGGATCTGCACAGAAGTCTTGTGCCTGTAGGAAGTCCCACTGGTTTCAATAGGGCTCTGCGTGGACACAGGGGTCCACCAACACAGATCCAGGGGCATTCAATTGTAAGCTTTTTGGGGCAGGGAACATATATTTGTTTCTGTAAGGTACCCAGCCAACTTTCTAGTTCTCTCTTTAGAGGGAGCTATACCACCCTCTTTATAGCTCACATGGAATAATTGTTAAGTATTATTATGTATTTGTAGTGTAGTAGTGCTCAGAAGCTGCAGCATCATTGTGCAGAAACATACAACAAAAGTATGGTCCTTGCTGTAAACTGCTACAGTGTTTGCTGTTATGGAGAGTTCTAATACCTTCTAACCCAGAAAAGTTCCATAAAGCTCTTATTTTGAGTGAAAAGACCTGAAAATTAACAAGGAAAATCAAAATAGTCATACTGATAAATGACCATCACAGAATATTATCAAAGTCCCTTATTACCAACTATGCACCAAATTGCAGAATTTTTCTGACTGGCCTTGATCTTGATCCTGCAAAGTTAAACATGGTAAATCTTTACAAAGCTCTCAGGATCAAAATCTGTTAAAACTAATCCTACAAAGACTTGCACATGTGCTTAACTTTACACGTGTGAGTAGTGTATTAACCTTAATGAGACTACTCATGTGGTTAAACACAAGCATAACAGGTCTAAGTTACTCATTCTGTGTGTGATCTTGGGCAAATTTCACTTGGCCTCCTATTGCCAGGAAATCTATTTGTAAAATTAGGTAAAAAGCAGGATCTTATGAAAATCAGGGGTGAAATCCTAGACTCATTGAAATCAATGGACATTTTCCACCCCAGTTATCTGAGTTCAGCAGCCGAGGTACGTGAATTATACAAAAGATTTATCACTGCATATGTAGCACCATCAAGTTTATATATGAAATTTGCGAACTCAACCACTGTCTTCAGTCTCAAGCGAGTCAGCATATACTGTACAGTTTTTGCTACATAATTAAGCAAAGGAAACTTCCATAAATGTCTCAAATACTCCAAAAGCATCAAAGACTTTAAATAGTAATTTTTAAAAAATCTGATAAATACAAAAGTAAACGTAACTTAGGGACCAAACCTAGCATTCAGAAAAGCTATCCCTGAAAATTTACAACTATATATGTAAGTGGGATTGTATGGTGTAACTGAGGGCAGTATCTGGCTTCTGGAGTTTATTTCACAGTCAATATCTGTATTACTATTTATGTCTGAAGACTGTACATTTTAATTTGATTGTATGTTTTTGAGGTAGAAATAATGTCATTTATGTGTCTCCACTTGTGCTCTAATATTTTAAGTCTATTATCTGCTTTGTATTATAGGGATTCACTTTAAAGATCAGGCTGCCATTTGGAGTGGGGGAGGGAATGGCAATCTACACAATGTCTGTTTTAAACCAGTATTTCATACCTAAGGCCCAAGTTCTCTAATGGCAAGCCTTTATGCATATGCTTAACTTTATGCATGTGAGTACTGGTGTGTAAAGTTAAGTGTGTGTGTAAATCTTTTCAGGACTGGGGCTTATATAACCAACATTTTCTATAATTGTATTAAGGAAAAGATTATTTTGATGCATCTGTAGCTTCAAGATATTTCAGTATGTTTTTTGTAACCCATGATGTTGTTATTGGGGAATCTTTAGTGTTGGATTATTGCTAAAATTACCAATCCTTTTAAATAATGTAATATAACTTTATGGGTGGTTTGCCTTTTCCCCTCCATACATGGAGTTACGCATATAGAGGCATATTGTTTCTTTTCTGTTCACAAAGGATGTATTTTGAGAAATGTATTGTTAACTTGTTCCTTTATGAGAGTTTTTTATGCTCAAAACAAGGATAAAGCATTTTCCAGAAATGAAAAGTGTGACAAATTGAAACTGGCACATATAGCTGGTTCACTAGTTGCCCTTCTGCTAGCCTTTCCATATGGCATTCTTTTTGACAGACATTTGCAAATTTGTCTTTTAGAGGCAAGGAATAAAAATATAAAGATCGTTTGCAGTTTTCTGTGTTTTTTGGCTTTAACATGATATGGGTAAGAAAAAAATACTTCTATAATTCCTCATTTAAAATACCTTTAGTAAAACAACCCAAACAATGTGCAATTCTATACTGATAAAATTCAGACTTTAAAATAATAAAATATGAGAGAGTATTTATGATATGGAATGCATACGCGTATGATATATTCTGACTGATTCATTTATTGTCTTCATTTTACAGATAACGACAGGACCATATATAAACAAAACACTGGCAGAAATAGGACTGATGGAACTAGCAGCTTTTCCAAAGGGCTCAAGGTAGAGAGTCAGAGGAGATGAAGCCACAGCTAGTCTCCTCAGTGGGAGAGGGGAGCAGTCCTCCTGCCCATAGCACTTACAGTTACCATTATTTAATATTTCTGATACAGTAGCACTTAAAGGCCCCAATCAGAATTAGAGCCAGGTTGTGGTAAACCCTGAACAAACACATACAAGGACAAAAGTTTACAGTCTAAGCCCCAGATCCTGCAATTTGTTCCACTTAGGAGTCTACACTATTACTTTTGTTGGCAAAACTTTTTTTTGTCAGAGGTGTGAAAAACACACCCCTGACTGATAAGTTTCACTGACAAAAGTGCCAGTGTGGACAGCACTATGTCTGCTGGAAAGCATCTCCTGCTGGCATAGCTACTGCCATTCATTGGGAGTAGTTTAATTATGCCGGTGGGAGAGCTCTCTCCTGCTGGCATAATTAGGCTACACAGGAGACCAGCTGTGCCACTGTATGGTCCATAGTGTAGACGTAGCCAAACAGAATGGCTTACAAAATTGGGGCCTTACAATATCGTCCTTTCCCAGCCAAATTCAACACTGGCGTAAGCAGACTTCACCCTACTTCAAAAGTGTGGTCCTTTTAATACTGATGTGAAGTAGTTACTTATGTATTATCCCCATTTTCCAGAGGACAGACATAACTAAGACGTGAGGCTAACCCTGCTGTAATGCCATAGACTTTAATTGAGTTATGCCAGGGTTGACTTGGCACTCATGGTAAGGAGGGTTTACCCAAGGCCCCCCAGCAAGTCAGTGGTAAAGCAGGATGAGAACTCGAGAGTTTTTAAGAAGAGTTGGGGTGTGTCCACACTACCCACTGGATCGGCGGGTAGTGATCGATCTATTGGGGATCGATTTATCGTGTCTTGTCTAGACACGATAAATCAATCCCTGAACGCGCTCCCCATGGACTCCCGAACTCCACCAGGGTGAGAGGCGGAAGCGGAGTTGACGGGGGAACCGCAGCCATCGATCCCACGCCGTGAGGACAGGAGGTAAGTCTAAATAAGATACATCCACGACTTCAGCTACCCTTGCATATCTTACATCGACACCCCCCCTTCCCCAGTGTAGACCAGGCCTTGGTCTTGGGTTCTTGCAATACCCCTCTGCGCAGGCAGGAAGGACTGAAGCCTGGTTAAATGGAGGCAAACCATGAGGAGTAGCAGTGCCTTGTGGAGACCCAGGCCAGGAGAAGTTCACAGGGAGCTGCAGCTGCTCTTTAGGGATTTGGGAGCAGAGAGAAATGCTTAAAAAAGTGCTCTTGCAACAGCAGTGCTGCTTTGCTGTGTGGTTCAGGAGTTCCCCTTGCAGCATGGGGGCTTCAGTGTTGTTCAGTGATGGGTTAATACGGGGCTTGGTCTCATTGCTGGGGGCCATGGGAGATCGTGATTCAGGGATAGGTTAATATGTAGCTTGGGGTGTGTGTGTAGGGGGAGATTTTATCCTTATTCGGGAATAGGTTTATATGTGCATCAATCTCATTGCATGGGGATTTTTTTCATGATTGAAGGATAGGTTAAACTGCCTTGGTCTGATTGAACAGAAGGATTTTATGACATGCTAATAATAGGTGGCTAAGTCTAATTGTAGGGGGGGGACTTTATCGTGACTCGGGGATAGGTTTATATGTGGCTGGGCCTCGCTGCCGCCTGGCTGGAGGGGGGCCTGCACTCAGTTGGGCCGAGGACAGAAGAGCCCAAGGGCTCTTTGCCGCCGCTGCACTGGGCTTGCCCCTTAGCCGGTAGCAGCAGCTCCCGACTTCTCTCCCGCAGTGCGGCGCAGGGGCCGGGGATCGGGAAGGTGGGTGTGAGCGGCGCGGCCGGGGGCGGGACGGGAAGGCGCGGCCCTGGCCGAGGCCCAGCTTCTTCCGCCGCTTTCTGCTGCCGTCGCCTGCGTGTCGGGGAGAAGCCCGTGAGTGAGGGGCCGCGGCCGGGCGACGCCGGGGACCGGGCGGGGGGTAGCTGCGACCCGAGCGCAGCGCGGCGCCTGCGGGGGGAAGCCCCGAGAGCGAGGCGGCCGCCTCGGGGCCTGGCTCTCGAGCTGCGTTTTCCCTGGGGCTAGCAGCGGCCTGCCCCTCTGCGGGCCAGGGGCTCGCCCAGGCCGCTGCTCCTGCTGGCCCGCAGGCGCCATGGCCCCCTCCTGTCCCTCCACACACATGGGCTGGGGCCCAGGTGCTGGCTGGCTCCGGGGGCCCGCTCGACCCTGCCGCGCTAGAGCAATGGGGCGGGTTATTCAGCCCTTGGGGGCCGGGCCGGGGGCTGACCCAGGGGTGCGTTTTGTAGGCTGGGCACTTGGCCAGACTGGTGCTTGGAGCCCGTCAGACGTAGTTCATGGTATTTCACCTGAGCTGCCATCAGATGGTGACTTGTCTGGCTACCAAACTGGGCTGGGTTTGCACCAGTGACATGGCTGCTCTAGAAACGCTACAGCAGCACATTTGTACTGCGGCGCAGACATTCGGGCGTAGTTAATCCACCTCGCCAAGAGCTGGTAGCTAGGTGGGTGGGAAACTGCTTCCCTCCACGTGACGTTGTCTGCTCTGTCCTCTAGACAGTACAGCTATGTCTCTCTCAGGGCGTGGGTTTTTCACATGTCTGTGTGTCCCAAGGAGGGTCCCATCTTCAAAAATGTCTAATCCCAGGAATGAAGTTACAGGAAACTTTCTTCACATAAAGAAACCAAATTGCTTGTTATTTTTAACTGATCATTCTGCTGGTGTGTATTGTCTCATTGCCACACAGGCACTGCTAGGGTGGGGAGAAGAATGAGGAAGTAGGTTTCATGATGTAAGACTTTGGACCCTTCCCAGTCCCCTGTGGGAAAAAAACTACCTTAGATGTGTTTTAAGAAAGGCCGTATGAAACTCAGTTTCTTGTCTTAACACTTTTTATTTGTAATAATATTTGGAAGAGTGTAACTTTTGTGTTTGTGGGTTTTTTCTTCTAATTGCCTAAGATGACTTAATTGAGGTTTAGTTATTTAAGAAATACAGTACAACAAAAATAGCAAAATGGGAAAATGTACTTGACCTTGAAGTAATTTCTCAGTTAATTGTCTAATAATAATGGAACATTAGTGTCACGATTTGTTGGATTAAAACGTGGACTGCAGATTTAACTAAGAAAATTACATTCACTTTGTTTGTCAAGTTAACAGAAAGTCAATGCACTTATTTAAAATTTGATTTTCTTTCATAGTCCATGATTCCCATTGCTGTCAGAGCTGATTCACACACTTCTCTGACATCCTAGCATTTGCCATGCTTGCGATCCCACAGCCTCCATGGAATTGCTCTGGAGCCATTCTTCTGGGAGGGAAGGAGGGAGGGAAGGATTTAGTAATAATAGTGTTCAGCATGCCTCTTGTAACCTGTTAAAACCACTTAACACAAATTCCTGAAGTGCATGCATTTTTTATCTTCTATTTGAAGTTTGAGAGCTGATGGTGGTGATTGGAGGAAAATCCAAAGAAGAGGCTGTTAATTAGTTTGATACTTAGTATATTAGAATCACCAGTGCAGCTCTAAATGCTGTATTTCAGCAAAAATTGTTTTAATTTTGGTTCCAGGTTTTAGAGCAGCATCCACTTTATCTTGCAATTAACTTTACATCAAACCGATGAACATGATTCATGTGACCTATAGACACAAATAAGCAACTTCTTAAAATTAAAGTAATTTTGTGCAAAATAATTTGACTAGCAAGGATGAGCAGTTTAAACTGTATCTATTGCATTGCTCAGCTTTTCTACAAGTATCATAATTTCACATGAGGTGCTGAAATGCAGTCCTTCAAAAAAAAAGCTCTTTTTAGCTGTTAAAATGGAGGCACATATATGCTAGGCCAGTTTCACAATATGCCTTATGAAGTTACTCTGTAATTTACTCCATTTGTAAATATTTTTGTCAGATTTTTTCAGGAAATACTGTAAAACTGGTATTCTGTAGATTTGTTTCCCCTTGAGTTCTATGGCAGTACAGCATCTGTCTTTTGGGTTTTGCTGGTAATGTCTAAAGCAGAACAAGTTTTCCTTGATCTGGGATTGACATGTCATAAAAACAAATTGGGGCATTCCTGTATGTAAAAAAGAAAATTGGATGTAATCTTACGCTCTCAGCAACTAGTCTTTGACTTTCTGAGAAATAGCACTAATACATAGACTTTTCATAGCACTTCACATTTCTGATTCCATTACTGTCATTAACTAATCCTTGTCAGGTAGGTAAATATTCTCTCTACAAATAGGAAAACAGTGGTTAGTTAAATGACTTGCTCAGGGCCACACAGTGAGTTCAAGTGTCATAGCAGATGTTAGCATTCGTGATTTTCTGGCTCTCAGTCCTTCAGCTTGATGTGCGACCTCTTGTGGGTTACAGAATAGTAATTCCACAACCACAATTCTAAGGGTTTGTCTACACTGGCACTTTACAGCACTGAAACTTGCAGCGCTCAGGGGTGTGTTTTTCACACCCTTGAGCGAGAAAGTTGCAGTGCTATAAAGTGCCAGTGTAGACAGTGCACCAGAGCTATTTCCCTCGTGGAAGTTTTTTTTTTTTAACAGCCATGTTAAAGTGCTTTACTGTTGCTAGTGAAGATATGCCCTTGCCCTGTTATCTCAGGAGTTTATATGTTCTATGACTATTCTAGCAAAATCCAAATTAGACCACAATACACATCCAGTGAACTAGTTTTACCCTCTGTTATCTTAGTGTTTTCCTTTTCTTTTTTTGGGTGGCTGGTGGGAGGTAGGTTAGTTTACTTCTGCTTCGTGAAACTGTATGTTGACAGTGGTGTCAGTCTGACATAAAATACCCTAGCCATTAGTCTAAAAATACTTGCCTACACTCAGTAACAAGATTTTGGCAACTTTTGGCATAGTATATTTCAGTCAAAAAAATAGCTCGTGAATACTGTCACTGGGCAGGCGAATCTGATTTCTGTGAAACATAAGAAATCACAAAATAAAGAACAGGGTGAGGAATCTGAGGAGAATCACATAGGTTTCAAACCATGAGAATGGGTAAATAGTGGTAGATGAAAGTGAAAAGTGCTCTCGAATCTTTAACTGTTATGTGGAAAGCTGTGAGAGAGAGGCAGCCATGTCTGTTTAACGTCTCGTCCAAAATACAGTCACCCTTTTGGACTGTAATGTAATGTCAGTAGTGGACTATGAGCTCCAATCATGGTGTGCGATGTGTCTTTGGGCCAGAAGATCATGGATATGACACTACCAGAATTTCAAATGACAGGCTCCAATGAAAGAAGTGTTCCTGCCACTACCAGTCAGTAGTTCTGATCCTTTTATTGCTCTAGCAGGCAGTGGGTACTTGTTTGCTCAAAAGGCTTTCATGGCTGTCAGGGCAGTGAAAGTCCTAAACTACTGATTGATGACTTTGCCCAGTTGCTAGCAATGATGAATGCTGTTCTTGCTCTGATTGGATAACATTTGATCCAGCAATGAACCAGCCAAAATGCCACAGGTAGCTATGAAAAGTCACCCAAACATTTCTACTTGCTGCTTACATCAGAACGTGCAACAGTTCTGCAATACTCGCAGAAGATGTGTTGATTTGGCACTACCAGCCCACAGGAATATATTCCTTTTGTACTTTGTCAGATTTGAGGAAATGCATTAGGATCTCTCCTCCAAATACAGCTACAGAACATCTTGGTCTCTGGATGCTATATAATAAAGGCTCCATGTGCTCTGAGCCAAGCTGTACCTAAATTCTGTGGCAAGGACCTGTGGTTTCTGTGGCAACCTGGTGCTGGAAGTTCTTCAGCAGCTTCATTTAATCAGTACAGTAGCCCTGTGTTAGTTGTTTTTATATTCAGTTTCTCTCCACAATGCTGTCTCCACATTTTCAGTGTGTTGCGATTATTTCTTTACAGTATTGGCAATGTAAAACTGCATCATAGTTGTTGAAGTTTTTGGCAGCTGGATAGGGAGCAGTTGGGGCTTATGGTGCCTGTTGGGGGGGGGGGGGAGAAATCAATTTGGGATAAACACATAATCTAAAATGCACAGTAGTGAAATATGCAGTGTAGTTGTGGCCATGTCAGCCCCAGGATATTAAAGAGAGAAGGTGGATGAGGTAATATCTTTTATTGGACCTACTTCTGTTGATGAGGGCTTTCGAGCCACACAGAGCTCTTCTTCAGATCTGGGAAAGGTACTCTGAGCATCATAGCTAAATTGAAGGTGGAAGAGATTGTTTAGTAGTTACCATTGTTTAGTAGTATCATTCAAGGTAGAGTGGCCAATTAACACCTGCAGTCATAGGACAAAAAGAAGGGGTTAGTGGGTTAAAGATTGTTGTAATAATCCATAAATCAAGTGTGTGGTCAGTCCGTGATTTTTAGTGTCTAGCAGAGTTATGAATCTAAGATCTGGGCTCATCTTTTGAAAGTGTTGTGCAGGCTCATTTGAGGATGAGGACAGATAGGTCAGACATAGAGTGATTGCTTTGTGAAAAGTATGAGGAGTACTTGTGGCAACTGACTAACAAATTTATTTGGGCATAAGCTTTCGTGGGCTAAAGCCCACTTCATCAGATGCATGCAGTGGAAAATACAGTAGGAAGATATATATACAGAGAACATGAAAAAATGGGTGTTATCCTACCAACTCTAATTAGACTAATTTGATTAAAGTGGGCTATTATCAGCAGGAGGGGAAAAAAAACTTTTTTGTAGTGATAATCAGGATGGCCCATTTCCAGCAGTTGACAAGAAGGTGTGAGTAACAGTAGGGGGAAAATTAACATGGGGATATAGTTTTTAGTTTGTGTAATGACTCATCCACTCCCAGTCTTTATTTAAGCCTAATTTAATGGTGTCCAGTTTGCAAATTAATTCTAGTTCTGCAGTTTCTCGTTGGAGTCTGTTTTTGAAGTTTTTTTGTTGTTGAATAACTGCTACTTTTAGGTCTGTAATCAAGTGACCAGGGAGGTTGAAGTGTTCTCCGACTAGTTTTTGAATATTATAATTCTTGAGGTCTGATTTGCGTCCATTTATTCTTTTGCATAGAGACTGTCCGGTCTTGCCAATGTACATGGCCAAGGGGCATTGCTGGCACATGACGGCATATATCACATTGGTAGATGTGCAGGTGAACGAGCCTCTAATAGCATGGCTGATGTGATTAGGTCCTATGATTGTATCCCCTGAATAGATATGTGGACGGAGTTAGCAATGGGCTTTGTTGCAAGGATAGGTTTCTGTGTTAGTGTTTTTGTTGTGTGGTGTGTGGTTGCTGGTGAGTAATTGCTTCAGGTTGGGGGGCTGTCTTTAAGCAAGGACTGGCCTGTCTCCCAAGATCTGTGAGAGTGAGGGATCGTCCTTCAGGATAAGTTGTAGACCCTTGATGATGCGCTGGAGAGGTTTTAGTTGGGGGCTGAAGGTGATGGCTAGTGGCGTTCTGTTACTTTCTTTGTTGGGCCTGTCCTATAGTAGGTGACTTCTGGGTACTCTTCTGGCTCTGTTAGTCTGTTTCTTCACTTCAGCAGGTGGGTATTGTAGTTGTAAGAACGCTTGATAGAGATCTTGTAGGTGTTTGTCTCTGTCAGAGGGGTTGGAGCAAATGTGATTGTATCTTAGAGCTTGACTGTAGACAATGGATCGTGTGGTGTGGTCTGGATGAAAGCTGGAGGCATGTAGGTAAGTATAGGTTTCTGGTATAGGGTGGTGTTTATGTGACCATCACTTATTAGCACTGTAGTGTCCAGGAAGTGGATCTCTTGTGTGGACTGGTCCATGCTGGAGTTGATAGTGGGATGGAAATTGTTGAAATCACGGTGGAATTCCTCAAGGGCTTCTTTTCCATGGGTCCAGATGATGAAGATGTCATCAGTGTAGCGCAAGTAGAGTAGGAGTGTTAGGGGACAAGAGCTGAGGAAGCATTGTTCTAAGTCAGTCATAAAAATGTTGGCATACTGTGGGGCCATGCGAGTACCCATAGCAGTGCTGCTGACTTGAAGGTATACATTACAGAACTGCTGTGCAGCTCAAGCTGTGGTGAGCCAGCCTAACAGAGAGGGAGGTAGTTTACTACATGGAAGGTTTAGACACTGGGCATCCATAGCTATGAGTATAGGGAAAGTGTAGTTAAAATATTGCCAATATTTTCTCAGGTAGTGATGATTTTGGTTGATACCTCTCACTCCTGAGTGTGACAAAGGCACAGAGAATCTAGCTGCTACTAGCATTCTGAAGCTGCTTGCTTGGGCCCATATGCTGCTAGCCTGTTTATTGTGATGATGCCAGCAGAACTCATTGCAATGTGGTGTGGGAGAAGAAACAAGCCACCATCCCCAGAAATATTCAGGAGGGGATTGCAGAGTATCTCCATGAAATTTTCATTGAGACTGCTCATGAGCATAAAAGGGACATCCTTCTTTAGTTAAACAAGTGCCCCACATGGTCGTGAATTGTGGTCTTCCCTGCCTAGCTGAACAAACCAAATAATGGAAATGTCGATGTTGGCGCTATTGGAGCATGTGATGCTGACTTGCTGTAGAGTAGTGGCTCTCAAACTTTTTTTTACTGGTGACCCCTTTCACATAGCAAGCCTCTGAGTGCGCCCCCCCCCCTATAAATTGAAAACACTTTTTAATATATTTAACACAATTATAAATGCTAGAGGCAAAGTAGGGTTTGGGGTGGAGGTTGACAGCTCATGACCCCCCATGTAATAACCTCGTGACCCCCTGAGAGGTCCTGACTGCCAGTTTGAGAACCCCTGCTGTAGAGCATGTCTACTCTGCAGCAGCATAGTTATGGTGATGCAGCTGTGCTGCTGGAGCATTGTAGTGCAGATGCTTCCTACATAGATGGAAGGGTTTTTTTCTGTCTATGTAGTTGATCCACTTTTCAGAGCGGCAGTAGCTACGTCGATGGAAGAATTATTCCATTGACATAGTCAAGTCTTTATTGGGTTTGAGGTCGAACTAACTGTAATGATCAGCCCTGAGTGACATAGTTAGGTCGATCTAATTTTTTAAGTGTAGACCACGCCAAAGACTGTGTAATTCAGACTGCCGTACTAATTTTTTGACTTTATTTTTCAACATTTTACAAGTGAAGTGAGCAATCAAAAAACAATGCCCTTGTTCTGTAAATGTGGGGATAGGATGGGCACCATTCTTAAATGGGGACTAAGGAAGGAGGAGTGACTGGTTTCATTTTCCTAAAGGGGGTTCAGCTTTCAAAAGTTTGAGAAATACTGGTGTAATGAAAGAGAGAAGGGAAAATATCTGTACGTATGCCAAGACTTAAATGTGTTTTAAACAGATTTTTAGGTTTGTACACCTGTATTTGGTACAGTTTAACTTGCTTCTGTATTAGCAAATTATTGTGGTGATGTGAGTAAATACTGTATGTTGCCACAGTATGTCATCTTTTTCTAAATAGAATTTATGGCTTGTGGAATTCTGAGTAGAATTCATTGCCATGGGACATTGTGATGGCCAAAAGTATAACTGGATTAAAAAAGAATTAGGGCTTGGCTACACTTGAAAGTTGCAGCGCTGGGAGTGCAGCTGTGTAGGGACAGCGCTGGTGTGTGGCCACACTCACAGCTACCAGCGCTGGTGTGTGGCCACATTTGCAGCGCTGTTGGGAGTGATGCATTATGGGCAGCTATCCCAGCGTTCAAGTGGCAGCAACGTGCTTTTCAAAAGAGGGGGGTGGGGGGTTGTGTAGTGTGACAGGGAGTAGGGGGAGAGAGAGAGAGTGGATTTTTGGAGCCAACACTGTGTGTTTAGCTTCCTGCCTTGAAAAATCAGAAAATGTTCCCGATCCCTTAGTCTTAACTCTTAATTGCAAACAGCCTGCATCCAACGGACTGCCCGCTGTTTCTCTGTCAAGCAAACACTCACTCCCTGCCTGCCTCATTATCTCATTTGATTGTTCACAGCCAGGTACAGATTGATCACAGCAAACAGGAGCTGTGTTTAGATAAGCAGCTCCGGGATCAACGGAGCTCCGAGTTCACAACAAAACAAAGAGAGGCTGCATAACAAAACAAAGAGAGTAATTTATAAAAGCATTCTGAGATATCTGCTAATACCCTGGAGGCCAATAAGAGCGCTGGTGTGTGTCCACACTTGACGAGCAGCGCTGGATCACCAGCGCTGCACTCGTTACACCCCAACCAGACCAGGTGTACAGCCAGCACTGCAGCCAGGGAGTTGCAGCGCTGGATGTGCCTTGCAGGTGTGGACGGTTACTAATTGCAGCACTGGAAAGCCTCCACCAGCGCTGCAACTTTCAAGTGTAGCCAAGCCCTTAGATAAATTCATGGAGGATAGATCCATCAATGGCTATTGATGCAGCCTCATGCTCCGGGTGTCCCTAAACCTCCAGCTGCCAGAAGCTGGGACTGGACTACAAGGGATGGATCATTCACTGTTTTGTTAATTTCTTCTGAAGCATCTGTCAATGGCTGTGTCAGAGACAGGATACAGGGCTAGATGGGCCATTGGTCTGATGATTATAACTATTCTTATATTCTTAGGGCTTGGCTACACTTACAAATTTGCAGCGCTGCAGCAGGGTGTGAAAACACACCCTCTGCAGCGCTGCAAATTGCGGCGCTACAAAGCGCCAGTGTAGTCAAAGCCTCAGCGCTGGGAGCCGCGCTCCCAGCGCTGTCCGTTATTCCCCACAGGGAAGTGGAGTACGGACAGCGCTGGGAGAGTTTTCAAAGCGCAGCAGCGCTTTGAAATGCAAGTGTAGCCAAAGCCTTAGTTAACTTGTACTACCATTGTGCTTTATGGGAAGTTTATCCTGTCTGATATAAAATGTAACCAATATTAAAAGGGCAGCCTGTGAAAACTGGCTATTTATGTGATAAATTTCTGTATCAATACATTTATTCTTCTTCTGATTTTAAGATAAGCAATAGATGGACAATAAATGTACCATTTTTATGAAAAGTGCAAAATGGACAATTTGGTGTTTGAAAAAGGAGATATTTCTCATTTTAACAAAACGACTATGGTAAACTATGATGGATGCACTATAGCATCTTATCTTTTTATGACTAACAATATGTAACACTATTTTCTAATTTGTGAAATCAGCTACCTCCTTGTTTCTACATGTTGCAGTAGCTTATCTAACAACACTGCTCGGTGTGTATTCCTCACTACAAAATAGCTGAAGTTGGATGAAAGCTTATCTATTATAGAATATATGTATTTTGTGGACTGCGGTTTTTCTGAGTACTTGATTTGCTACTTCCATGCTTTGAGAATATAAGTCCTTAGATTTGATGAAATATATAGAAGGTGAAGTAATGTGTGTTTTTTCCCTTCCTTTCCCAGTAAGTAACAGATGCGGGTAAAAGATCCATCGAGGGCTAACCCTGAAAAAAACAAGAGAAACAAAAGGCCTAATAGGCCTCAGGATGAAGACTCTTCAGATGACATTGCAGGTAAATAAATTATGTGACATTTGGCAGTCAGAGTGAGGGAGGGAAAACAGTGTCCATATGGTTTTCATTAGTCAACAAAGCAGAAGACACATGTGGGAACCGTGAACTGCGTGTTGGTTGAATGCAGCAACAGAGATGCTTACAATCAAACATCTTTGGCGTGATGAATTGTCATTACATTGCACTCAGGGAATTGGTGCAAAAAATAATGAACAGGAGGATAGTTTGGCTATATTAACATTTTAAGGAGGCAGGTGTAAGGACAGTGGTGCAGTGATGTAGTTGAAACACAGGGAAGGCCTTCCTTGTCCAAACTACCTATATATTCATATTCTCTCTCTCTCTCTCACACTCTCTCTCTCTCTCTCACCAGTTGTGTTAAGTGTTAGAAAAATGAATGTTTAGTAATTTTGTCCTTTGGTTTATCTTAGATTTGTTGGGTTATGTCACCAGCTTGTAGCTTTTTGGGTGTTCTATTTAGTAGGAAAAATAGTACTTTTTTAAAAGATGGAAATAAAATCCTTCAGATGCATCACAAAATGGACACTATCGTGTCCTTGGAGCTATGTCCTGCCTTTAAAAACTATATAGATAGAGCTAGATAGTGTCTTTGTAAGGTGTAATTTATGTAAATAGTAGACAACTAATATGTTTTACAATTACAAAATTTTGTTAAGTTGAGGGTAGGCTACAATTTAGATCTGTCAGTTTTGATAGTTACCTTCAAAGTAATCTCTATAATCAGCTTTTGTGCTGGAGCAGGGTTCTGGAAGGAAGTGCTGTGTCTGAAAGCCCTTAAGTTGTAACTTGAATAAGCATGGTGTGCAAGCTCGCTAAAGCTCCAAAGTATTAAACACGTTTTTACAGTAATGAGTGCCACCTGATTAGCGTAAAATGGAATGTGATGTGTTATTACAGCGCTTTTTTTTTTTTTTTTAAAGAAGGCTTGAATCTTTGTAAATGAACTTAGAAGATTGAATCTGGCTTTTGTGAAAGAAGTGAACATTTCCTGTTTCATATTTAGTTTTGTGGCTAATGACTGAGTATCTTTTATTCTATAGGTTTAACCTGCCAACATGTAAGCCAAGCAGTGGATGTGCATCATGTGAAGAGGGCAGTAGTTCAGAATGTTTGGTCAATATGTTCAGAATGTTTAAAAGAAAGGCGAATAAATGATGGCGATCCAATGATTCCTTCTGATATATGGCTGTGCCTCAAATGTGGCTCTCAGGTAAAGAAACTTGCATTGTAAATTTATGGACAAATATAGACCCTGATTCTCTGAAAGGAGTTGCAAGTGCAGATTCTTATTTCTGCATGGAGTCTCACTGACTTCAGTGGAACTCTGGGCAGGAGCAATTGGATTCTGCCCAAAGGAAAAGTGTTATCACCACAGATCCCTGCTTTTGGGATAAGCCTCTGCACTGCACTAGAGTTAGAGCTTTCCAGAGGTTTCAGACTCCTGAGGATGGTGTTGATTTCTCTTTTGAGCTATACAAACTTTCCATGCAAGTCTATACAAGGAGGTGTGCATGCTACCCTACCCGCGGTACACCCACTGTTCTTTCTAGACATCGAAACAGCAGTTCAGAATTCCTTCTGGTCTCTTGACTTTGAGACTAGAAATAATTTTTAACAGTGAGAGTGATTAACCATTGGAACCATTTACCAAGGGTCGTTGTGGATTCTCCATCATGGAGAATGTTAAAATCAAGATTGGATGTTTTTCTAAAATATATGCTCTCGGAATTATTTTGGCGAAATTCTATGTCCTGTGTTATTCAGGCGGTCAGACTAGATGATCACAGTGGTTCCTTCTGACCTTGGAATTTATGAACTCGCTAACTGTGTATATTGTTGGCCCCCCTAGCTCCCCCTTGTGTTGACTGTTCAGTGCCAGGAACTGCCCTTCCTGAAGGATGACAGATCTAACCCAAAACTTAGATTTAACAAATGCTTGTCTCATGCCTCATCCTTGCTTATGGAGGAAGCCATTAGTGTTTTCCAGGCAGAATATGGGCAGGTCTAGCCTAGAAGCACTACACTGGTGCAGCTGAAGTGCCTCTGGTGAAGACACTCTATGCTGACAAGAGAGCGTCTCCTGCCAACATAGCGCCACTGTGAATAGCGCTTAGGTCACTGTAACTTGTGTTGCTCGGGGCGCAGGGGCCGTCTTTCACAGCAGCGGCTCCGGCCCTAGCTCCAGCTGAAGCTGCAGAGGGCAGGGGAGCGCACAGCCTCGGGTCCCGCCGCGGGAGAGCAGGGGGCGCACAGTCCTGGCTTAGTCCCCGCCTCTGACAGCTGAAGCCGAAGTCATAAAGGTCTGGTAAAGTCACTGAATCCGTAGCCTCCGTGACTAAATTGTATCCTTAGTTATAAAACATACTATTAGTTAGCAGATATTGGGATACAATTGACAAGGTCTAAGGAGGACTCCATGGCTTATATCCATAACATTCCTATTGTTAAAATATGTAGAACTGTTACCAGGAGCCCAATACCTATGTTTATATAACATTACTCTTGATCTGGCCTCTAAATTTGATATCACAGTTCAGAAAGGAAAACAGTCACTGTTTGATTAATCTCCTTAATCCCATCTCTTTAGATGGTTATTATTGCTTATTACTCTCCCAAAAGTGGACATCTGTACTGAATGACAGTACTAAAGGAGAAGTTATTCCACTGTAACGGAGTAGCTTGTCAGTACAGACGCATGTTCTCCCAAACTTATCCTCACTTTCCAGAGTCTATGCTGAATTCTTGGGAAATGGAAGGAATTGAGGGTATATTGGGGGCCATCCATCCTTGTATAACTTCTCATTGAGCATTCCACGGCTACAGGAGAAGTCTACTTGGCACCCTATGATCAAAGCTTTCGAGAGAGTTTTGTCCTTTAGTGAACTGCTCTGGGGCTTCCCAAGAGGGTTGCTCTGTACTGACAATCTACTCAATGAATTCTAGTCATAGGTGAGTAACATTTCTTTCTGAAAAGTGATAACTAAATTTTGGAGTGCTTGTAATAGTGAGTACAGTTGGGCAGAAAAAAATGTTTTGTCCCTTGTAAATTTTAAAGATTTCACAACTCTTTCCTGCTCTGTATTGGGATGAAACTGAGACCTTTTGACATTTATTGTGAAAAACTAGAGCAAGACCACACCAGAAAAGCCAATAGCCTGGCGATTAGGGGACTTAACCTGTCTGTCCCATATCCTAGGTCAAGTCCCTACTTTACCTGATTCAGAGAAAGAGCTTGAAGCAGGGAAAGTAGATAAATTCAGACTGGCAATAAGGCATATGTTTTTAACAGTGAGGGCAATTAACTACTGGAACACCTCACCATTGGCTGTGGTGGATTCTCCATCAATGAAAATGTTTAAATCAAGATTGAATGTTTTTCTGAAAGATATGCTCTGGTTTAAACTGGAATTAATTCAGGGAAGTCCTGTTGCCTGTGTTATACTGGAGGTGGGACTATGTGACCACTATGATCCTTTCTGGCCCTAAAATCAATGCAAGCACTAGTAAAGTAAATCAATAAAAATCCTGCTTTCTGGAGTTCTAGATGATTTTACCTCTTTTTCAAGAAAATGATCTTTAGTTCTGTTTTGTAAAGTAAAATATTGTAGTGATTTGTTGAAATATAATATGTATAACCTTTTCTTAATGATCTCATTTTCAGGGTTGTAGTCAAAACTCTGAAGGCCAGCATTCTCTGAAACATTTCCAGACTGCTCGCACAGAACCTCATTGCATTGTAATCAATCTCAGCACGTGGATCATATGGTAAGATTGTGTATAGGAGTATTTGTGTAGCGCGCGCGCGCACACACACACTATTAAAAAGACTTTTTTAAATTAGGGCAGTTAGTTAATCGCAGTTAACCATGTGATAACTCAAAAAAATTAATTGCAGTTAAAAAAATTAATTGCAATTAATCGCAGTTTTAATTGCAGTGTTAAACAATAGAAGACCAATTGAAATGTATTAAATATTTTGGATGTTTTTCTACCTTTTCATATATGTTTTATTCTGTGTTGTAATTGAAATCAAAGTGCATATTTTTTATTACACATATTTGCACTGTAAAGATGATAAACACGAGAAATAGTATTTTTCAGTTCACCTCATATAAGTATTGTAGTGCAATCTCTTTGTCGTGAAAGTGCAACTTACAAATGTAAATTTTTATTGTTACATAACTACACTCAAAAACAAAACAATGTAAAACTTCAGAGTCTACAAGTCCACTCACTCCTACTTTTTGTTCAGGCAATCACCAAAACAAACAAGTTTGTTTACCTTTACAGGAGATAATGCTGCCCTCTTCTTATTTATAGTGTCACCAGAAAGTGAGAACAGACATGTGCCAGATATGCTAAATATTCATATGCCCCTTCATGCTTCGGCCACCATTCCAGAGGACATGCTTCCATGCTGATGACGCTTGTTAAAAAAGTGTTAATTAAATCTGTGACTGAACTCCTTGTGGGAGAATTGTGTGTCTCCTCTCTGTTTTACCCACATTCTGCCATATATTTCATGTTATAGCAGTCTTGGATGATGACCCAGCACATGTTGTTCATTTTAAGAACACTTTCACTGCAGATTTCACAAAACACAAAGAAGGTCTCAATGTGAGTTTTCTAAAGATATCTACAGCATTCGGCCCAAGGTTTAAGAATCTGAAGTGCCTTCCAAAATCTGAGAGGGACGAGGTGTGGAGCATACTTTCAGATGTCTTAAAAGAGCCACACTTCGATGCAGAAACTACAGAACTCAAAGCACCAAAAAAGAAAATCCACCTTCTGCTGGTGGCATCTGACTCATGATGATGAAAATGAACGTGTGTCGGTCCACACTGCTTTGGATTGTTATCGAGCAGAACCCGTCATCAGCATGGATGAATGTCCCCTGGAATAGTGGTTGAAGCATGAAGAGACAAATGAATCTTTAGCGCATCTGGCATATAAATTATCTTGTGACGCTGGCTACAAGAGTGCCATGCGAACACCTGTTCTCACTTTCAGATGACATTGTAAACAAGAGGCAGGCAGCATTATCTCTTGCAACTGTAAACAAACTTGTTTGTCTGAGCGATTGGCTGAACAAGAAGTAGGACTTGCAGGCTCTAAAATTTTACATTGTTTTATGCTTGAAGGCGGGTTTTTTTGTACGTAAGTCTACATTTGTAAGTTCAACTTTCATGATAAAGAGATTGCACTACAATACTTGTATTAGGCGAATTGAAAAATTCTGGTTTTTTTTACAGTGCAAATACTTGTAATAAAAAATAAATATAAAGTGAGCACTGTCCACTGTGTTTTCTGTGTTGTAATTGAAATCAATATATTTAAAAATGTAGAAAAGACCCAAAAATATTTTTAAAAATGGTATTCTAGTATTGTTTAGCAGTGCAATTAATTTTTTTAATCGCTTGACAGCCCTACTTTTAACTTAAAGTGCTGTCTTTGTCAAAAGCTAAATAACCTCCACTCGTCTTGCTGCTCACATGAATGAGACCTATCCCACTTCCTTTGTCTCCTTCATGGCTTCCCACAAACTACTGAAAAAAGGACCACTTCCTAGTAGGCAGTAAGCCTTAGTGCCCCTTTTCCGTCTGTCCTCTGCTCACATCTTCAGCACAGAATGGCTCAAGCTTAGTTCAATAATGTTTCTACTGGGGCTGTCAATGAATCACAGTTAACTCAAGCAATTAACTCAAAACAAATTAAGTCGATTAAAAAAATTAATCATGATTAATCGCAGTTTTAATTGCACTATTAAACAAGAATCGAATACCAATTTAAATTTATTATAAATATTTTGGATAATTTTCTACATTTTCAAATATATTGATTTCAATTACAATGTAGAATACAAAGTGTAGAATGCTCACTTTATAATTTGTTGTTAAAATATTTGCACTGTAAAAAAAGATAAAATTAAAAGAAACAAAGAATAAATTAATTTCATATATAAATTGTCTACAATAATTGCTTTGGCTGTCCCATGTATGTTATGTGGTCACAAATGAGAGGGAGAGGAAAATAGTGCATTAGACAATTTTCCACGACAGTGTGGTTCACATAATGGAAAAAATGAAAACCTCTGACCTAAGATTTATGAATACAGCCTTTTCAAATTAAAAAATCAAGAACATTTTTTCTTCCTTAAGTTTAAGTATAAAGCTACTAGTAACGGAGTTTTGCATGAGCAGTTCACCATGGTAGAATTTTTAAAGAAGGTAAAATGAACCCAAAATTATTAGTTTTTTTCCTTCATTTTTTAAGTTTGGACAGAAAAACAAGGTAAAAGTCAGTCTGTACTGAGTTTTTTCGATTTGCTAATCCTTCTTTTGCAAACTATCTTTTTTTTGTATACTGTATGTGTAACATATATATTGTTTGTAAAAATGTAAAACCCTTAGTATTTATTTGCATGATTTATTTTAATTATTTATGTCCAATCAATATTTAATTACTCATTTGTTGATTCTGTTCTACTTGAATTAAATAAAAGAAATTGAGAGAGATCCATATCAGAACTATAGTCCAGTGGGTAGGGCATTTGCCTGAGAAGCAGGGGAACCCTATGGACACCTAATGGATCAGTCCACATAGACAAGATAGGCAGAGGAATGCTTATCTTTTCCTGGTTTGTGGATAGTGGTGGAACTTAGGCATCTGGATGCCTACAGCAAAACGGCATTGAGTATGCGCAGGTGCAGAAACGTAGGCACCTAAGGTACTTTTTACAGAGAAAATTTAGGCACCAAGTGAGTTTAGACACCTACGTGGTTTGGTGGCAGCCATACAGGGGTTTTGTGGATGTCAGTGGTTCCTAAAGCTGAAAATTAGGTGCTTAAGTCCCTTTGTGGATGTGGCCCTAACTGACTTGCCCAAGCACACAGGAAGTCTGTCAGATCTGGGAAGTGAACCTGGATCTCCTGAATTCCAATCTATTTCTCTTTTTGTTTAAATTTTGTGTATTGTTTAGGTGTTATGAATGTGATGAAGAGCTGTCAACACACTGCAACAAGAAGGTTTTGGCTCAGATAGTTGACTTTCTTCAGAAACATGTTTCTAGGACTGAACCAAGTAAGTAACAATTTTATTTAATGCACCTAATTACATGTCTCTCTGTTTCCAAAAACTATGGATGGTATTGATACAAATGTTTATCACAGTTGTTTCCAGAAACACTGCCTTCTATTGTGGTACTTGAACAAATATAGATTCATAGACTTAAGGTCAGAAGGGCCCATTATGGTCAACTAGTCTGACCTCCTGCACAACACAGGCCATAGAATCTCACCCACCCACTCCTGTAACAACCCCCTAACCTATGTCTGAGTTATTGAAGTCCTCAAATCGAGGTTGAAAGACCTCAAAGTGCAGAGAATCCTCCAGCAAGTGACCCGGGCCCCATGCTGCAGAGGAAGGCGAAAAACCTCCAGGGCCTCTGCCAATCTTCCCTGGAGGAAAATTCCTTCCCGACCCCAAATATGGCGATCAATTAAACCCTGAGCATGTGGGCAAGACTCACCAGCCAGCACCCAGGAAAGAATTCTCTGTAGTAACTCAGATCCCACCCCATCTAACATCCCATCACAGACCATTGGGCCTATTTACCTGCTAATAATCAAAGATCAATTAATTGCCAAAATTAGGGTATCCCATCGTACCATCCCCTCCATAAACTTATCAAGCTTAGTCTTGAAGCCAGATATGTTTTTTGCCCCCACTACTCCCCTTGGAAGGCTGTTCCAGAACTTCACTCCTCTAATGGTTAGAAACCTTGTCTAATTTCAAGTCTAAACTTCCTAGTGTCCAGTTTATATCCATTTGTTCTCGTGTCCACATTGGTACTAAGCTTAAATAAGTCCTAAGTATGTGTGTTAAATCATAGCATGAAATCTGTAATAAAAATTCAATTTAATATAGGCAATGTCTACATTGCAGAGCCTATGCTGGGCTAGCCCCTTAGTGTCGATGCAGCAGACGCTGACAGAAGGAGTTTTTCTGTGTGTCAGAACACAATCTCCCCAAATAACATTAGCTACGCCATTGGCAAAGCTGCGTCTACACGAGGGGTGGGAGGGGAGGGGGTGGTTTGTCAGCACAACTATGTCACTAAGAGGGTGTGGTTTTCACACATGCCTGACTGACCTAGCTATGTTGGGCACTGTAACATAATTCTCCTAGAATTTCACCTTCTGCATCTGTATTTTATTATATCAGTTTATGGTAGATGATAAAACCTTCCTTAGGTCCCCAGAGGTAAAGGCAAGTACTTGATGATAAACCATTCATTATCTCATTTATATTCACACATACAAACTGCATTTTAAAAAATAATAATTGGTTGAGTTTTTGTAACAGTCACGTTTTTAAACTGCACAGTTGCTTACTACTTTTATTGATGACGTTTGCACAGCAGTTCTTTAAAGCTTATTGCTGGGCGTAGTGCTCTCAATCACTTTATGAAATTAATTGCACAGTTTAGTACTATTTGTAGTAGTAAGTTTTAGTGGTATCAGGCTCGTAAAGCATCAACTAATGTGTCTTTCTTCTTGTACCTATATATTGGAGATAATTAGGTATACTTGCTGCTCACCTTTGCGCTTTTGAAGATTGAGATGGGTGATATAAGCACTGACACAAGTCTTGCTGCAGCATTTCAGACCCAAAGCTTTACTGGGACTGGGCAGATTTCATATTGTTTAGACGTAACTGGGGCAAAGGGAGACGGACTTGGAAAAGACTTTTGATTGCACATTCCCAGAAGGGAATAGTTGCATCAGCTGGTTAGGGATAGGATCAGAGTTGTATAGCCTTATGGGTAGGTCTTTATATGCCCCTCAGTGCATGTGCATAACTCTTGTTAGTTTTAATGGAAATTGTTTTCCAGGTGATCATCTCACAATGAGACCCTTTCAAGTTGTCATATTTAAAAAAATCTGCAGTTACAAATAATGGCATATTGTGTTTTAAAAATATTTCTTCATTATGCTGTTTTTACTGTACGTGTTTCTCTCATTTTGGACAATGAAAATACTATATTCAATTTCACTTTCCTTTATAGTCCTATTTTTAATGTCTGGTTCTCATGCACAAGTAAAAGGCTGTGATATTTCCATTTGCAACTACAGTACTTAAATACTGTGGTAATTGTTTCAAATAATTGAATGTAAAATATTTAAATTTGATTAATAAAAGCTTGTTTTTACAAAAAATAAAAAAGATTCTGGCTAAGATTTTCAGAAGTGCATAATGATTTTGGATGCCTCAAATTTTAGGTGCCAATTTGAGATGCTTTTAAGGTGTCTTGATTTTTGCTTATCACTTTCTGAAAATGGGACACCCAAAATTACCAGCCAGCTTAATCTTTAATCTTAATCATTGTCAAGTCATGTTGGGCCCGATGCTCATGCAAAGGAACAGCATTTTATTTGTGGGTGTTTTTTTGTTTAATAGAAGCACATTGAGTATGCCCTATTTATTTAATCCAAGAGTTAGAAAATCAAATTTTATTAACACTGTCTGAGAATGCAGGCGTTAAAAGTGAGATACCAAAAAGACAGAAAACTCTTTAAGATTTAACTCAGATGAACATGTTTGTGAAGACATTTTCTGAATGAAGGAGTAATGTCACAAAATACTGAATTATAGAGAATTAAATTTAAAATCAGTGATGTTTTAAGCTCAGCTTTTTGGTGAGCTTCAGTATGTTGCTGCTGCCGTCTCATTCATTCTAGCTTATGTATAGTGCAACTGGTGCTGCACTAAGTAACGTCTTTGCACTGTCTGATGTGTTGCTGGATTTTTGAGTTCCTCTAGTTTAATTCAGGGCCATAGACAATTTTTATTTTTTTATTTGGGAGTGGGGGCTAAAGTTAAAACATAATAAAATAATAACAGTTGACTATCACTTCAATTAGCAGTTTAGTACCAGAACTAAATTTGCCCACTGTTAATAAAGTGAGATAAGCTAGCTTCTGTTCCAAACTCAGTCTTTCCTTTATCAACGGAGTCACTAAGGGCTTGGCTACACTTACGGTTTGCAGCGCTGGTAGTTTGCAGCGCTGGTCATCCAGCTGTGTAGGAGCAGCGCTGGTGTGTGGCCACACTCACAGCTACCAGCGCTGGTGTGTGGCCACATTTGCAGCATTTCCAGCGCTGTTGGGAGTGATGCATTATGGGCAACTATCCCAGCATTCAAGTGGCCACAACGTGCTTTTCAAAAGAGGGGGGTGGAGTGGGGTCTAGTGTGACAGGGAGCGGGGGGAAAGAGAGAGGGGATTTTTGGAGCCAACACTGTGTGTTTAGCTTCCTGACTTGAAAAATCAGAACATTTTTCTGACCCCTTAGTCTTAACTCTTAGGGCTTGGCTACACTTACAAGTTGCAGCGCTGGGAGTTACAGCGCTGCTCATGCAGCTGTGTAAGGGCCAGCGCTGGAGTGTGGCCACACTGACAGCTACCAGCGCTGCAGTGTGGCCACACTTGCACTTTCCAGCGCTGTATTGAGAGGTGCATTGTGGGCAGCTATCCCACAGAACACCTTTTTGGCGCTGAGTATTGTGGGAAGGGAAGGAAGTGTGCGGGTCATTCCGCTTCCTGTTTGCCAGCGCCCCGTGGTGCATCGCTTCACATCCCAGCATTCATTCCGGCAGCGTTTGGCGCCATTGTGAGTGTCTTTCTGTTACTCTCTGTGAATCGCGATTTCTGTGGCAAATGGAGCCCGATCTGCTGAGGACTCTGCTGATGAGTGTCACCAGCACAACACGTTTGGCAGTCGAGCTATTCCTTCAGCTCCAAAGTGACAGTGAGGAGTCCGGCGATGATATCAATATGGATTTGTCTGCGCGTGTGACACTAGAGTGCTTGCGGCATTCACGGAAATGCTCAGCACCGTTGAACGCCGCTTGGGCTCGGGAAACAAGCACTGAGTGGTGGGATCACATCGTCATGGAAGTCTGGGATGGCGAGCAGTGGCTGCAGAACTTTCGTATGAGAAAAGCCACTTTCATGGGACTGTGTGCTGAGCTCGCCCCACTCTGCGCGCAAGGACACAAGATTGAGAGCTGCCCTGACGGTGGAAAAGCGGGTGGCTATTGCAATCTGGAAGATGGCAAATCCAGACAGCTACCGGTCGGTCGGGAACCAGTTTGGTGTGGGAAAGTCGACCGTGGGAATCGTTTTGATGCAAGTTTGCAAGGCAATTAATCGCATCCTGCTAAGAAAGACCGTGACTCTGGGGAGCGTGCAGGACATTGTGGATGGCTTTGCACAAATGGGTTTCCCTAACTGTGGAGGGGCGATAGATGGAATATTCCTATTCTGGCCCCCACCTGGCATCAGAGTACGTTAATCGTAAGGGGTATTTCTCTATGGTTCTCCAGGCGCTTGTGGATCACCGCGGGCGTTTCATTGACATTTACACAGGCTGGCCTGAAAGGTGCATGATGCACGCATCTTCGGAACAGTGGCCTGTTCAGGAAGATGCAGGCAGGGACTTTTTTCCCAGACAGGAAGATCACAGTAGGGGATGTCGAAATGCCCACTGTGATCCTTGGAGACCCCGCATACCCGTTACTGCCTTGGCTCATGAAACCCTATACAGGGAAGCTTGACAGGAGCAAGGACCGGTTCAACTACAGGCTGAGCCGGTGCAGAATGACTGTGGAGTGTGCTTTTGGGCGTTTAAAGGCTCGCTGGAGATGTTTGTATGGGAAGCTAGACTTGGGAAAGCAGCATCCAGCGGTTATAAGCGCTTGCTGTACCCTCCATAATATTTGTGAAGGGAAGGGTGAAACATTCAGTGAGGCATGGACCACCGAGGTTCAAGTCCTGGAGGCTGAATATGCACAGCCAGAGAGCAGGGCTAATAGAGAGGCCCAGCACAGGGCTTCAAGGATTAGGGATGCCTTGAGGGAAGAATTTGAGGCTGAAAGCCAACAGTAATGTTTGCTGCCTTGCATGGGAGTGAATTGCACTGCTTACACTGTTATTCTATTATCCATAATAATAATATGATTTGCAGTGCCTCTTTCTTTACTGGGCTAAGGTGTCTTTCACTATCTGCTATAATAAAGACTGTTTTCAAAGCCAAGAATTGTTTTATTGAAAAGAAAAAAACTTCCTTGACAGACAGACAGACACACAACATTTCATTAACACAAGAGGGCAAGGGTGTGGGTTGGTGAACTGTACAGTCACAAGTTTGCATATGCCATGTCTGGATTGCTGTTTAATGAATCCTGCACTTCAGGGTGCATATACTGCATGGTGATGGGGTTGAATGCAGAGGGTAAGGGTGGTGGTAGGTATCAGGGCTGGTTGGGCAGGTGTTGGAGGCAGCTGGTGGAGGTAAGAGCCTGGATGCTGGGGAAAGGTGGTTGGAGCTGACATTGGGGCACAAGGCACAAAGGACGGGGCGGGTGGGGGAGTAGCACGGTAGTGCTCTGCTTGCATGGCAACGAGTGACTCTATAGACTCCGCTTGGCGCTCCAGGATGCTTAGCAGCCGCTCCGTGCTTTTCCTCTTGGCCACTGCATTTCTCTTGCGGGTCCTGCTTTCTTTCTCTCGCCACTCCTTCAATTCTTTTCTCTCTGTAGCAGAGTGCTGAAGAACAGTTTTCAGCATGTCCTCTTTGCTCTTTCGGGTATTTTTCTCAAATTTTGAAGCCTCTGTGATGTTGAACATCTGGGCAGTCCAGTCAAGGTCACTGTACACACAGAAATGACAACATTTAACACGGGCAGCATTGTATCCACTATCTCCAGACATGAATTGTTACACTGAGGGAGTTCTCACTTGCAAGTTCTCACTTGCATTCTTTATCCCAAAAGGAAAACACAACAGAAGCCACGAAATGGTGAGTGAGGAGTGGGGCTTGAGTGAGAGGAGCTGGTTGCTTGGGTAATCTGGAGCGCTAGAGTGGTTGAGTGAAGATGCAGATGCAGGGGTGATCTTATCTCCCTATCTCTTCACTAAAGAGTCTCCCAACATTTTTCACAGGACTTAATCCTGGAAGATGTTTCCCTACTGCAGTCACTAGGGAACAGCGGGGGGCTCTTTTAGAGCAATGTGGATTCCGCCCGGGACCCTATGCGGCGTGCCTGTGTTCAGAAATGGTCCCCCCCCCCCTGGCCGAAGAGTGGCGCGGACGCGTCACCGTCACTGGGACAAGGGACACAGTGGCTCTGCCTATAAACCTGCGCAGGCATATTGCCCACGCTCTGGATGAAGCTTTTGCTGAGATAACTGAAGCAGATTACCGCGACGTGATAGACCACATCAACGGGCTATTCCACATCTAGACGCTGCCATGCATGCATCCATAACCCCCCTTCCGCTCCAGAAACATTTCCACCCAGACAATAACAGCCGCTTACGGTACACCGCTCCTCTGACTGTCCTTCTGCAACTGCTGGCTGCTGCTGCGATTGGGTACTTTCCTCCTGGCTTGAGAAGAGCTCCTGGCTGCATGCCTCCAGGAATCTGCGGTTTCTTCCCCATCCCAGGAGCTTCACTCGCGGTTTCCTCTCCCCGCAGCCTCCTCCGCCTCCGGTCCCCCAGCCCGCTCATAAGTGTCCATCGTTACCCTGGGATTGGCAGTGGGGTCACCCCCACGTATGTTGTCCATCTCCACGTAAACCAGGCAGGTCGTGGGGGCGGATCCGGATCTGCGATTCTCTCGGGCTTTGTAATAGGCACTCCGCAGCTCTTTAACTTTCACCCTGCATTGTAGTGCGTCCCGTTGATGGCCCCTATCCAGCATGTCCCTTGATATCTGCTCAAAGATATCGTAATTCCTACGGCCGGAGCGCAGCTGTTGAACAGACGCCTCACCCCAAACACTGATGAGGTCCTGCAATTCACCTGTGCTCCATGCTGGGGTGGAGGCATGGTTACCTGTAACCTGTAACTGATTAACTGATTGCACTCCACACCTGGCTGCAGCAAACAGGAAGGAGATTTTTAAATTTCCCGGGGCATTTAAAGGGCGGGTCACCTGAGGCAAGAGCAGTAGAGTGCAAACTGATGTGCAGAGTGGCTGAACAGGAATTCTGGGATAGCTCCTTATTCCCTGGAGGACAGGTAAAGCGCTGGTGAGTGTCCACACCTGCTGAGCAGCGCTGGTGTCACCAGCGCTGCACTCTTATACCCCAACCCGGATGGGTTTTCAGCCAGCGCTGCAACCAGGGAGTTGCAGCGCTGGTTGTGCCCTGCAAGTGTGGACGGGGTGTTAATTGCAGCGCTGGAAAGCCTCCACCAGCGCTGCAACTTGTAAGTGTAGCCAAGCCCTTAATTGCAAACAGCCTGCATGACTCCCCGCTGTTTCCCTGCCTGCCTCTCATTTGATTGTTTACAGCCAGGTACAGATGATCACAGCAAACAGGAGCTATGTTTGTTTAGATAGCAGCAGCGGCAACGGAGGAGCTCCACAGAGCTGTTCACAACAGGGAGGAGGATCTCATTTGATTGTTCACAGATTGATCACAGCAAACAGGAGCTGATTAGCAGCTCCGGTAGAAACGGAGCTCGCTCCGGAGGTTCACAACAAAACAAAGAGAGGCTGCATAACAAAACAAAGGGAGTAATTTTAGTTAAAAGCATTCTGGGATATCTCCTTATTCCCCGGAGGCCAATAAAAGCGCTGGTGTGTGTCCACACTTGATGAGCAGCGCTGGATCACCAGCGCTGCAATCGCTACACCCCAACCTGGCCAGGTGTACAGCCAGCGCTGCAGCCAGGGAGTTGCAGCGCTGGTTGTGCCCTGCAGGTGTGGACGGGGTGTAATTGCAGCGCTGGAAAGCCTCTACCAGCGCTGCAACTTGCAAGTGTAGCCAAGCCCTAAAAGTTTTCTGGGGAGAGGCCTGTGGGCTAAAGCCCCCCCCCCCTCTCCTTCTCCCGGAAGTCCCCAGTTGTCTATGTCCATGTAATTGTGAGTGCAAAATTAGACCTAATCCCACAAACAGTTATGCACAACTTTTGAGTATGTGAGTTGTTGCATTGACTTCAGTGCAATTATTCACATGCTTAAAGTCAAATGTATTTAAGTGTGTGCAGGATTTGGAGCTTGAAGAACCAGAAAGCTGAATGCAGAAGGCTGGATCCTGTACAGTGACCAGCTTTCTGACCCTTGTTCAACAAAGCACTCAATCCCATGCTTAAGTGGTTCAGATCAGGGCCAGTGCCTGCAACACTTACATAGATCTCAAAGGTTGTATCTTTATCACTAAAGAAGCAAGGAAAAGAGATCACAGGCTACAGAGGAAGAGAAGAGGATTCTGACTGGTAGAGCTGAGGTCTTAGTCTGGTGAATTGGTACAGCTGCCAGAAGAGTCTGGGAATTGTTGAACTATTGATAAATACTGGTGAGAGGGGACACTTCTGAACAAAGTTGACTGTCTGTCTTGTTACAGTTCGATAAATTTAGTTACAGCGATTGCTCTTCTCTAAATGATTTATTAAATTCAAAGTTAAAAAAAATTGTTTTTCCACTGAAAGAATTTAACTTGGACCCTTATTAGATCTTGGAGGATAGAAAAAACAGACGACATACCGAAAATCTTGACTGAGACTCAAACTTAACTCACATTAGTGTACAAACAGAAAAGGGGATAAAATATAATGGTCTGAATTAAATATATGAATTTGAATCTTCTTGTCTTTTGTCGATAGATCTGAGGCCTTTATTTCTTGTTAAATAGTAATTTTCACCATAATTCTTAATTTCATTTAAATGCTTATTTCATAGTTCAGTTGATTGTTTCTTTTTCCCTTTTGATTTTTTAATACAGTATAGAAGATTTTGATTTTTGTAATGGTCAGGTAATGAGGTTAAGAAAAATCCTAGTAAATGTGATTTTTTTTTTAAATGATAAATCTGAAAGTATTGACTACCAGCTTGCAATACTTGCTACCAATAACCTGCTATTAAATATTTTAAAATAAATCTTGTGCTTTGTTGTATTTTCTCCCCTTACTCCCCCATTTCTTCTGATCTGTGAGTAAGCATACTGAAGTGGGAAAATTGCTACTTATTTTTCATTGCAGAAATTGTGGCATCTATAATAAAATGTACAGTCTAATATCTGTATGTTTTGTTCTCTGACAACTGATTGGCATGGCACTTCATAGCATACAAATATGTGCAAGCCTCTGTACAAATACAGTATGCACATGAATATTAGATGTTGGCTATTATACTTGTCAAGTTCTTGATAATCAAGAATCCATATAAAGATAAAGTAAAACATTTTAAAACTGGAAAGAGAGGGTGGGTTGTATAGATTTCCTAATTAATGCATCTTGGAGGATAAACAAAAGCAAAATGCTTGTCATTTGGTACTAATGTGGTGGAATAGTGTGGCAGCAGGACCCCTGCCTTTTACTCAGTCTCTCATAAAGATTGAACTTCACTTCAGCTGCAGAAATGTGCAAATTACATTACTACTACATGACTGACTTTTGTAATTACATTAAGCGATTGAGATGAACTCCAATGCTTGGTTCCCAAAAGAATGCTTGCAGCTGTGTGGTTTTCGCATCTGATCCTATGGTTTGCTGTACCCAGCAATGTCTTTATTTTATTTTTTTTAAGTCTGTTTGGTTAAGAGGTCATGTTGGGCACAAGATGGAAGAATAAAGCAAGACTGCTTTCTAGGGAGTACCACCCAGAAATTTGTTTTGTAGAAAAGGTTAGCAGGCCATGATGGTTTTCCCAGGAAGGCAGGTGCAGTATTGTCAGGATGGCACACTTGTGAACTTCACAGGAACATAATGCACGTGTACTACACAGGAACCATGCTGAGATGCTACTATTTGAGTGTCTGATTTCTGGGGAAGAAGAAATTATTTTGCAGTCTTGAAAATTATGTATATTTCCCCTAATAGAAGTGCAGAGATATAAATGTTTGAAGACTGATTTAAAAAAAAGTTTGTTAAATCTGTCACAGATGATTGTTCCCAGTGTGGTTTTTGAAGAGAAAGAAGAAGAGCTAGTATTAGTTCTCAGGCTTTGCAGTCACAACCCCTGCTGGGGAGGCCAAGTAGTGGAATGGGTTTTTGCTGTTCAGCTGTGCTGCTCTGCTGAAGCAGCTGACAATAGGTGAAAACTGGGAACTTGATTTGTATTTTCATAGATATAATTGCTATAGTACAGTTTCTGTAATAGCTAGAAAAGCAATACGTTTCTGAGATTGGTAATTTGTGTGAAATTGTACCAGGGAAAAATAAGTATTCTGAATAATTACCCTATTCAACATTTGTGGGTGGATATTTGAGTTGACCGTGTTTTACACTGAATTAAAAATTGTAGCTTTTTCTTAACTAATTTGTAGTACATATAATTCAAAATTTAAGGAGCCAGATTAACCAGTTGTATTGATTTAGGGCAGGCGTGGCCAAACTGTGGCTCGCAAGCCACATGCAGCTCTTTTACAGTTAAAGTGCTGTTCACAAAGCCCCAACCACTCCTCCCTCCCCTCATTCTCCGTCTACCAGACGGAGGGAGGGAGCTTGGGCTTCTGCCCTGCGGCAGGGTGGTGGGCTCGGGGCTTCTCTGCAGGGAGGGGAGTCTCGGGGCTTTAACCCCACACGGGGTGGGGGAGGGCAGGCCTTGGGGCTTCAGCCAGGTGCGTGCCATGGCAGGCGCCACCCCGCAGGCCAGGTTGTGAGTGTCTTATAGCTCTTGAACTTCTGAAGATTATTGTATGCGGCTCGGAGGGTCAGTAAGTTTGGCCACCCATGATTTAGGGGTTGCCTACACTGCTCTGGCAGAGCATGCTAGAGAGGGCTGATTTGTAAACTTGTCTAACCTGTATTTGTCCTGTTTAGATCTTGCTGGCACACTCTAAAAGGTACCTAAAAGTTAATACGAACCAGGTATCCTTTAGAGAATGCCAGCAGGATTTACACCAGGCAGTCAGAGTGCTTTACAAATCCCATCCTCCTAGTGTGCTTTGTTGAGGCTGTATAGACAAGCCCTTATGTTTAGAAACACAATTAACAAGCAAAATAATACTAAATGTGCCCCTTACCAAAATAAGAGAGGATACACTTCCAAAAAAAACCAAACTCCTCTGTTGTTGGCCTGAAATTCAGTTTGACAAATACAGACCTTTCCTTGAGAGATGCTGTTAATTAAGAAAACAGCTTACTTTTGGGGGAAAAATAAGATGACAACTCAGTGACAAATTGTTCTTTCCTAGTGCTGCTATAACAAAATAATTTGCCTCACTGAAAAATTATTTTGATTCTCTCTCTCTCTCTCCCCCCCCCTAGTCTTTCTCCCTCATCTATTTAGTAGTGAACAAAAGTACAAATAGTCTGATAGTAGAAACTCAAAATTAGTGATTGAATAGCTGCACAATTATGAAAGAACCAGACATAATTTTCAGTTTATTATATTCTGGCAGATGCATAGAAATAAAACTCTAGTTTGCTTTCTCTAATCCTGGCATTATTTTAGCACTGAAAGAAAAAATTAGGCTTTTAAAACATAAAATTAGCAGCCATTTAAGAAGATAATATTTCTTTTTTCTAAGGGTTAGGTTTTCATGATTGTACAATATTGAGAAAACTAGTTTTAGTTCCTTTTTTTAAAATAAAAAAGGAGCGCTAGGCGATTTAGTAGCATTTCATAATGCAGCATGATGAGAATTTACTAAAAAAGAAAGGAAATCTATTAACCTTGCTTTTTCTATGAAGGCCTTCAGCTGAAGTACCAGAGATATACTCAATAGAAAAGGCTTGACCTTGGAATAAGGGTGCATATTCCTGGAACTCTCATTTTTAATTTTTTAAAAAAAGTTACATTGAAAAAATAAACAAAGATGTTTAATCCCCCAGTTGAAGGAAAAATTGATTGTCATTTACGTTTTTGTTTGCATACCATCTGTATCCCCAGATACATTTCTGTTTCAACAAAAATATTTCTGAAGCATGCACACACTGCACATATTTGAAATACAATCAAAATAAATTGATACAAAACCTACAATAAATCTAGAGAGTTTCTTGTGCAAATCAGAGTTGCATACTTCAGAGTTGCATTGTTGTTTAAACTTCGGACTGGTAACTTTTAACCCAGTGCATAATCTGAATTGAGGAGTTTTTGCTAACAAGATTTATTGTGAACCTGTTAAATGTTCCACTGAATTGTAAAGAGAAACTAAACTTAAAATCTCCAGTTTTTATGAATTATGTGGTTTTAGTTACTTTGGGCTCAGTCCTTAAGCCCTTCACCTTCCCAACTCCTATTGACTTCAGTGAGTGTTCTGCCACTGGAGGAATTTCAGGATCAGGCCCTTTATTTGTAAGCACTACCAAATTAGCTCGCCAACTCTCTACTTTTTCTCCTACCCTTCCTAAGAGTCAATTTCTTCAAGGTGCTGCACACTCATAGCTCTCATTGATTTCAGTGTTCAGCCCCTTGCAGGGCCAAGTTCTAAGACTTTATGAACTCCCACAAACAGTGCAACACTAATGGGTATGGAATAGTGAATTCTGTTCAACGAGGTGGCAAAGTCAGGTCTCAGACCTGCAGTAGATGAGGCTTGATATTTCTGATATAAAACAAAAATAAAAAACAAAGTACAAGAAAATCCACCTCACACTCTGCATTCTCCTTTGTTCTAGTCTGCTTTTTAACATTCAAACACTTTTTATCCCCATTTGCAAATCACCTTTAATGCTGAAACACCTTTCTTAACATACTACATCCTTAAGTAACTCTCCCAGTGCCAAAGCAACATAGCACAAGACTATTGTCCCAATTCAGCGAAGAGATTTTTTTTCTTTTTTAAGGTCTAAAAATACTTTATATGATGCACATAATATTCTGTATAAAAGAAAAAGAATTCAGTGTACTTCACTTTTATTTTAATTTATTTTTTTCTTAATATTAATTTGTACTTTAACTTTTGCCTTTAAAGATCTCAATTTAGAATTTCATACATATTTTAGCACCTGGCTAAATACAGTTTAATTGACATTGGCTAAATGTGTTCCCATTATGCCAAATATATACGGTAATAATTTTGCCCAGACTAAGTAGCAGTCATTACAGTTCAATACTGTTTGCCTAAATCAGTTCCATAGACAATATCCCAATTAAGCTCATTCTGTTCAAATGGATTGCACTGTATGATGCACATTGTTATTGATCATGGGACTAAAGCCAAGGAACTGGAAGCAAGATGGGAATAACTCTGCTAGATACTTGTCTTCAAAAAGATCTCTATAAGCAGTTTATGCTCAGAGAGGCGGATGATTAGTTTACAGTGCGTTTGTGAATTTTTGAAATATCTTCCCCCACATACAAATCTAACAGAATGGATGTGTAGGTTCACAAAATAATTAATTCTAAATAAAGTGTTGTATAATAGAATTAGGAACATATATTTTAACTATTCTATTTACATTTATTTTGCACTCAGGGAAATGCATTATTTCTCATTTGGTTAGCTGGGAATTGGAACTTTTATTTTTTTGTATTGCAGTAGTATTTAGTAGTCCCAGTCAGTTTAAAAAACAAACAAAAAAACCCAACCTTTTGGCCAAACTACTATTGTTACTTGGTGCCCACTGCAATTTTTTTTTATGTAAGATACATTTTTGTGAAGTGTTTTGAGTCCCATGTAAATGTATTACCTTGTTCTGTTTAAAATCTCTATTTACACCATCACTAATTTTTAGACTGTTTCCCGTAGTTTGAAAGTCAGCATGAATAGTTCTACATACAGCTTCTCTTTATCATAACTCCTTTGTAATTTTGCTTCTTGGGAGTTGATTTGGTTTTATAGAAGGAAGATGTTTTTTTCTTTTAATCCTTGAACCTGTGAATCTATACTGGTATGTGTTTGTAGTAGCATACAGCTGCTTTGATAGAAGAGTGCAACTTTTTTTTATAGAGCCTTTGTTGTGTCTGTATTGGATTCAAAAGTCACATTCTGTTACTGAAAGAGGAATGATAAAATATTTGAATATGCGCCACATTGAATCAAAAAGAGTCTATAAAAATGTTTTTGTACACAAGCACCGTCCTTTTTTTTTAAAGGTTAGGCTCTAGCATGCTTCTAGCCTTGGGTTATTTTTTTGAGTAGAGCCCTGAAATTTAAGTCTGTAGAACAATCAGCAATTGCAGTTATTACCACGGTCACTTATTAAGTTGGCTGGTGGCTGGCTGACCAGCTCTATACATGCCCACCAAACATATTCAGCCTTACCAGCCCAAGGCCCAACTGCCATTTATCACTGAACTTAGGGCTTTCCCGTATGGAATCAGTAGATGCTGTACCTTTTGAATTAGAGATCCTGTAGATGTATAAATGTGCTTACAAGTCACTGTACCAAATGAACTAGTTAAGCAATAATGTCTGAACTGGGACCAGTTTACAGCTGTGTCTGTTTAGACTTTTTCCAGACAAAAATACCTATTCTTCTTAGAAAATGTCATTTGGGAAAATCTATTAAAGATGGAGGGGGGAAGGGGGCAGGAGCAATATTTATAATCTCTGTGGAGGAAAGAAGGTTCCTAGGAATCACTGATAAAATGTATACAGCTTTTGTTTATTTAGTTCTATTTTTTATCTTTAAGTTTTATCTAGCTAGCGTGACAGTCAGATCTATAATTCTGGTTTACTGTATTTTGTAATTACATTCAGGTCTAATAACAAAATTGGTCATCGTTGTTTTGATTTTGTTTTTTTCTTAAATTATTTACATGTGAGACTTAGCAAATGGAACCTTGCTACTTGTGTGAAGCTGCCATTTAACCATGAAGTGAAATGCTTTTATTGAGTTTGCCCTGCAGATATGGTCTGCTGTGGCAGTGCTGTCCATATTTGGTGGCTGTGCAAGGAGAGCCAGGTGGTGCTGCAAAGCATAGCACAGTGAAGCGTAGACAGATCTAGGTTTGACATTTGTCATCCTGTACTGCTAAAGGGAAGAGAAAAATCTGCTTTTCCATATGTTTATGCTTTAATTTTTGCCCGCAGTTTTGTCCAGATGGCCTTGTGAACATTGTTTACTTTAAGATGCTGTCCCAGATGTTTTTGGATGCCGATGGATAAATGCAATAACTGTGGTATACCAATACACAAATTATTTACACAATTTTGGCTTTTTTTGTTTAACCATCGATTTTCTCCACATACAGAACTGTTTTAGTGTGTGTGACAGGGGGAAGGGGAGTGATTTTTATTTATTTTCCAATGCTGAACAGTACCTTCAGGTGGCAGATATTTGAGGATTTTTCTTCTCTCTCCCTCCCCCCCCCCCCCCCCCAAGCTCTCGCACTTTTCTTGCCTTAGGAGTTTTATGTGATGGCGCTGTTGCAAGACACTGTAGCATGCAGCTTGTAAGCATGTCAGTGAAAGGGTATTACTGCATGTATCCTAGTTTGTGGGAGCCTATTTAATTATGAAGGGTTCCCAAGCTGTGTATCATTTGTTGTGTTCAAAAGTATTCTGTCTACTTTTTCAAAGAGAATTTACTCTCTTGCTGTGTCCTTGTACTGTCTTCAGTTTCCACACCAGTGGAATAGATAATATTTGTAAGCTGCGTAGACTGTCATTGAGAGCATTTAAAAAAGAAAAATTAAATGGCAAGTGCCTCTAACTGCATTTTGACAGACTTGAAAAATACATAACTTGAAAAATAATTATGCCTTGCTATCCTTAAGGAGTGCATGCAAATTACATCAAAGGTTTGTGGTCAGCCACAATAGATTTTTTTAAATTTCATCTACTTTTTTCTGCATTTAATTATATTTTTCCACATTCTAAGGAAGTAAGTACCTAGGAGTATACATAAAATAACCTTTTGGCATGAGCATTTCATTAACGTAAATAGGTCTGTTAGTTATTTCTCAAGAACACTTTAATGAGACTTCACTGTGTAACTCATTAGAACAAATATATGAATTCATATGTCATGATGTAGATTGCAGCATCACAGTGCTTGGCATCCATTAAGTCCATAACTCGTTTACATTGACATGCATTGTTAATCAATACTTAAAACGCTGTAGATGTCAGTAATGTTCATATTTAGTAGAGCAATCATGACAATATGAAAGTTGCTAGTAGAATTCTAGGCTAAATAGTGTATCTCAAGTCTTTACATTACCTCTAGGCTACAAGTTAATGACTGCCTAACTTCACTGCCCCTTGTCTATTTAAGTAATAAGGCAAATGGGAAAATACAAGGAAACTACTGGTAGCACATTCTATTATGGCTTATTAAATCTGTTTTTTGTTAAATTTTAAACAAATAGCATCTTATGCAGCTGGGTGTAGCTTAACAGATCCTGTGCCAGTGACAAGGGGCAGGAGAAGTAAATGTGTCATCTGGGAAAACAGATGACAGTTCATATCCAGCTGTTGAATGGGTTATACAAGCCAAATTGAACAAAGTACAGTAATTGAGAGAGATTCACTGTACTCAGGTGGGAGCTTTTGCACACCTCCCTTCAACAGCACCTAAAAGCAAAGTAATAACTACTGCCTGGTCTTTCTAGTATGTGTATAATGCACATAAATCTGAAGTCTTTACTGTTCTCAGTTACTAAAAGGGCATGCTGCAAGACCCATCTCTTTGTGTGGCTGGTAGAAGAGGGTGGAGGCTGCGGATGCGGGGGTTTTTTTTTTTCTTTGTCTTTTTATGCTGGATAGAAGTTCGGTGGGAAAAGTATCACCTATTGGTTGTGTTGGTGGTAGAGTTTGTCTAGGAGATTTACTGCTGATTTTGTTTTTGTTGTATTATTTTAAAGAAAGTCAAAAGTACCCACAGTAGCAAAGGTTTTATGTTATACATTGCAATAAATAAATAAATCAGTGGAAAGAGTGAACTAGGAAACAGGGTATAAGTAAGATCCCATTTCTGCAAACACTTAAACGCACATGCTAGCTTTAGTTAAGCACTAAAGTCGATGGAATTACTTCTGCATTAAGTGAACCATGTCTGTAAAAGTTTTCAGGATTAGGGCTTGTATCAGTACTTTCTGGGTGGGTGTAGGGCCCCATTGTGGTAGGCATGGTGCATGTGTATAGTAAAAAGACAGATCCTGCCCTAAAGAGCTCATGATCTATACAATGTTAAGCTATTATTTTTGGTAAGTAGATATCTCAGCAATTGAATATAATATTCCATATCAGACATATTTAACAATCTCATATTGGGTACTGGAAATAGTTTTTACATAAAAGCTAGCTTGTTTGCAACCTTTCCTTTTTTTTTTTCTCTAATAACTTTAAATCCAACTGTTCAATCAAGTAAACTGGTATCACTTTTAGGTAAAGGGAATCAATATTTCATGCTAAATATCTGAAGCATAAATAGCTTATCTTTGGGTCACTTAATGTTAATCTATAGCTTTATTTATAGGTTCATCGTCAAAAATTATACGACTTCGAGAAGAAAATAATGAAGGAAGTGAAACATTGAAAGGAAGAAGTTCTGCAAATGGCACGTCGATTCCAGTTAAGGGAATAAATAATTTAGGAAATACATGTTTTTTTAATGCTGTCATGCAGGTAAGATGCAAAAATGACACCAGCTTTCCTTGTTGATAGCATTTTAGAAGTATTTCATTTAATCGTTACAAATATCCTTTATAAAATTCACATTTGTATGTTATCACTTCAGTTATTGCTTTTTGACATTTCATTCTAATAGCTTTTTCCCAACTCTTTCCTTCTTCCTTGCCTCCCCTGTCCCCAAAAAATATTTTCTTCGGTAACAAACCCTGTGTCAGCAGTGCTTAACAAATGAATGAGACAGAAGAAAATGTCAGGTGTTACACATCATGTTTGTGTGTGGGTTGTAGCTGTATTCAGTTGCAATTCAATGTGTGATCTTTGCAATTCCATATTAAGTAGCCATGAGTAATGCACTGAACTTGTCCTACCTGCAGGAGTGAAAAGGGTGTTGAGCACCTAGGCATTGTCTACACACAAGAATTGTATTGCTTTTACTATAACCTCCCCCCTCCTAGCATGAATACACGTATTCTGGTATAAAAGTACTTATAGTAGTTGATATAGTTTCTTCCCTAATGGGAAGAGCTATACTTCATGAGCTATACTGGCATAAGCACTTTTATACCAATATAATTGCATCCACACTAGGGTTGTACTGGAATAACTAAGGGTTTGGCTACACTACGGAGATTATGCTGGCATAGCTATTGTGACATAGCTAGGCTGGCATAACCCTATAGCATAGATGCAGCCTATACCAGCGGAAGGGGTTTTTCTATCAGTGTGGGAACGCTACCTCCCTGAACAATGGTAGCTATGTTGACAGACGCATTCTTCTGTCAACACAGCTGTGTCTCCATTGGGTGTTAAATCAGCGTAGCTATGTTGATCAAAGGTGTGGTGTTTGTTTTTCCCCCACACCCATCACTGATATAGCTATGTTTACCTAACATTTATGTGTAGACCAGGCCTAATTCATTTTGAAAAACAGTACACCTCTAGTGGAAATAGTTATACCAGTACAAAATCTATGTGTAGAATAGCCCGAGTCAAATTAACCCAACATTGTTTCTCTGTCTATATTTTTAGTAAAGGTCAGGTATGTTGAATTATTGACTTTTTCTCATTTTTTTTTATACTATATATTCAGGGATGTGACCAAAAGCTGTTACGCTAAGTCACAGTGCCCTTTGAAGCATATGTCAACACTACAGAGACTATACTGGCATAGCTATGTTGCTATACCTACGGAAGGGGTTTTCCCATCAATATAAGAACACCACCTCTGAACAACAATAGCTGCATCAACAGAAGCATTCTTCCATCAGCATAGCTGTGTCTACGCTGGGGGTTAGGTTGGCATAGCTACGTTGGTCAGTGGTATGGATTTTCCACTCCCTTGACTGATTTTTCTGTGTTGACCTAACTTTTAAGTGTAGACCAGGCCTTAGACAAACAGGAAAACTCTAAGTTAAAAATAATAAATGATTTGTTCTGCAATGAAAATAATAAACAAACCAGTATAGAGACAGTGTTATTGCTGTTCCAACTACTTCTGTTATTTTTATTTAGAGACCTACCAACAATGACTACACCTTTTATAACAGTGAGACCTATTTCCTGTAGGAGATACTTTTTTCCTGGGGCCTGATTCAATACCCACTGAAGTCTTTCCGTTAAATGTATTTTTGTACATGCCAGCAGTTAGAATTTGTGACTGAAGAAGTTATGTTCTAGTTAAGAGATCAGTATGTCTAACTTTTTCTTTTGTTTTTCTCTTTAAGAATCTGGCACAGACTCACATGTTAAATGAACTAATGTATGAGATGAAGGAAAAGGGAATAAAGTTAAAAATCAGTCAAGCTGAAGATGCGCAATTGGTAGGTGTGTAGTAAGAGGTCCAGTTTGTGTGAAATGTGCAATGGGAGAAACACAGATCAGAATAATGTCTATAAAAGATAAAGTAGGCTGAGAGTAGTTGATGATGATCACACCCTTGGCCTACAATTTCTTTTGTCTTTTAGTTCTCAGTTAGTCTGCAGTACATACAACCTCACTTATTTTGTAGAGTTAATGTTGTAAAATCAACATTAAAAGAGGAAGAATGATCACTATCTGATATTCTGCTGAACTAAAGCAGGAGCATAACTGAATGCAAATAATGCCTGACCTGAAGAAGGAGTGAAAGAAAGGAGAGTTATGTAGTAGATTTTTTTCAGTTCTCATTAAATCTGGTTTTTAACATGCACAATACAAGAAATGGTATGTTTGTGCTTCATTAAATGTTTAAAAAATTTCATTCCAATTTACCCCCAGCCCTTCGTGTAAAATTTGTGAAATTTACCAAACACTGAATAGCGAGAGCACTAAACCAGTATAAAGGGCCCCACTACTCATGGCGGCCTCCAAGTCAAAAATCAAACTCCTGTTCCTCAAGTTGCTGAGGTTTTTATTGGGCTGCTATTCCTGGACCTTTTTTAGGGTCTCCTATCTTTCGTAGATGCTGGTTAGTGGATATCTAATAAACTTGACACCCCTTTCTCTCCATCCATCTGCTGCATGCATTATCTGGCTATGGAACAGAGTGGAAACATTCTCTCCTGTTCCTTATGCCACCCCGGCAGCCTCCTGGTTGGTGGGAGAAGGGTGGGGTTGGTGGTGGGACTCTGTTCTACCATACACATTGCTTCTCTGCTTTGGAACACTCCTGCTCCATTGCCTGCCTCTGCTGCTCCTCAGAGCTTTTTGAAATACAGTGTGACATTAACAGGATTCTTGTCAGTTTCACTGCTCACAGGATTCTGAACAGCAGCAGTGAATATAGATAACTTTAGCTCTGAGCACCAACAGAGTCTCTAAAGCTTTCTGCCAGCAGGTTTAGGAAGACAGCATTGTACTGGTTTAAACTCGGTTCATGCTTCACATGATACCTATGCAACCATAAGGGTTAGAAATGTAATTTATTTTTAATGAAAGCGTATATTCTCAAGATTGCAAGATCTGTGGAGCAGGGACAGTCTTCTGATCTGTTTATGCGGTACCCGGAGCCTTGGAGCACTACAGTTGTATAAACAATAACAATATTGAAGCTGATGGCTTTCTACTTGCATTTCAAGTTCCCACTATTTATTTATTTATTTATTTATTATTGTTATAAAAATAAGAATACCGTATGCATTTATGCATCATAAAGCTTATCTTTTAGAGAGACATCCTCTCTAGTAGTTCAACGAGAGGTTTCAGTCTGTATGTTGCAGACTGTAATGGTCCCTTTTAGCCTTAACATCTATGAACTCCAGGGGCTAAGGAAACATAATGCTGGCTAGCACTGTTTTGAAACAGGCTGCAGAGGAAGCTATGTATCTCTCTTACCCACTAAGTTAAGGTGCAGATGGTGGTAGTTTGGGAATAAGAGTAAAACAGATCTAAGAGCACAAGAGTGTGATGTAAACTTTCACTTGAGTTTCATATACTAAGTAGTTGATGTAAGAAATAGTCCTTTTATCATATATGCTTGACATCAATACAATCATTGCATTGATTGTTTGTGGAAAATAAGAGGAAAACCCTGCAGATGGTATTTATCGATCTTGAGAAGACTTTTATGACCACATTCTGAGAGAATTCATCAGGTAGTATATGAGAATGAAACAGATATCTGAAGGCTATATCAGACTCATTCAGGATATGTATGAGGGTGCTGTTAGGCCATGTAGAGAAATGGAGTAGTTTCTAGTAAGAGTCAGAATCATCAAGCATTGACACTAAGCCCCTTGTTGACATAGGTGCTCAGTGCACTTACAGAAAGCATCAAGAGAGTGGCACCTTGGTGCGTGCTTTTTGCAGATGATGTAGTGCTCTTGTGGGAGAGCAGAGTGGAAGATTTAGAAAGATGGAGGTGCATCCTTGAGGAAATGGAATCATAATCGGCAGATACAAAATCATAGAATTGTAGAACTGGAAGGGACCACGAGAGATTGTCTAGTCCCCTCCACTCATGGCAAAACTAAGTATTATCTAGACCATCCCTGATAGGTGTTTGTCTAACCTGCTCTTAAAAATATCCAATGAAAGAGATTCCACCACCTCCCTAGGCAATTTATTCCAGTGCTTAAACACCCTGACAGTTAGGA